>NC_064641.1:5012500-6262500 GCF_023864345.2 Schistocerca serialis cubense | reverse complement strand
TATACAAAATGTCCCCATTAGCTTCAAACATAAAGCAAAGTTGTGACAGCTGAAAAGTATATTAAAATACCAGGCTCCCCTGTAAAAACTGAGAATTGTGCAAATACGCCAAAATTGGCACTGGAATATTCTTGCGAAAAGATGGTGTCGATAGATTCCATTTAGATAAGATATTATCAACCTAGGATCATTCCCATGGGAACAAAGGACATGTTGTAAAGGTAACTTACATCTAGGTTGTTCAGAAAAGCTGGTGTGGGGGGAAGGAGCCAGATGTCTTGCATTGTAAAGCAGCCATTGAAATCGAGCTTGTTGTGCATAGCAGTGTGTGTTACACCCCTTGACGGTCAACTCTGCTCTTGGGCAGTTGAAGTTTGGTGTGCAGTTCTGGTTGTCAAATCATCAGTACAATGTTCTTTGAAACCACTGCCAATACATTCTAATATCTTCAAATTAATATCCTCAGTTAAATGAACATGAAAGCAAAGTGAAACTACATGCCACATATCTTGTCAGTCACTGTCTTGTATTTGTGAAGCCTTCCCAAAAGAATGCACTACGAGCAAAGCTTTGGGGGAACGTAGCTTGCTCGATTTGTCTGCTTGCGATTTTTATCTGTGGAGTTATTTAAAAGATAAAAGTGAGTAAAAATAACTATAAATCTGTAAACAAGCTGAAAGAAAACAATGGTGCTGTAGACTTTAGTCTGAAGACTGGTTTAATGCAGCTCTCCATTCTAGTCTGTCCTGTGCAAGTCTCTTCACCTCTGCATAACTAATGCAGCCTAAATTCATTTGAAACTGCTTACATTATTCAAGCTTTGGTCTCCCTCTACAATATTTACTCTCCATAATTCCCTTCATAAACAGACTGATTATTCCTCGATGATACCTCGGGATATTTCCTACCAATCAATCCCTTCTCTTAGTCAAGTTGTACCATAACACTCTCTTCTCAACAGTGCAGTTGAGTATCTCTCTGTGGGGAAACATACACTTGAGTATTGAAACAATCGATATTACAGTAGTTCTAACCGAATTTGATGTGATTTCATGAGCATAAAAATTCATAGAGTAGAAGAGTAACCATTTTAAAAGCATTTTCAAATTTTAAGTAAATGATGTTTTCCCATGACTGAATGTGAATTGTTAACAAGAGGGCATGTTTATTTTGAGCATATGTATAATAACAACTATTGACAAGGAATTACTTCCTATGTTGCCACATGTCAAGAGCACAAGGCCAATTTTGTGTAATAACTTTGAGCAAGAAAATGAAGTAATTCCAGTTCAATTTAATATTAATATATGGTTACAATATAATGGAGGGAAACATTCCACGTGGGAAAAATATATCTAAAAACAAAGATGATGTGACTTACCGAACGAAAGCACTGGCAGGTCGATAGACACACAAACAAACACAAACATACACACAAAATTCTAGCTTTCGCAACAAACGGTTGCTTCGTCAGGAAAGAGGGAAGGAGTCATTCCAATCCCGGGAGCGGAAAGACTTACCTTAGGGGGAAAAAAGGACGGGTATACACTCGCGCACACACACACATATCCATTCACACATATACAGACACGAGCAGACATATTTAAAGACAAAGAGTTTGGGCAGAGATGTCAGTCGAGGCGGAAGTGCAGAGGCAAAGATGATGTTGAGTGACAGGAGAGGTATGAGTGCCGGCAACTTGAAATTAGCGGAGGCCTGGTGGGTAACGGGAAGAGAGGATATATTGAAGAGCAAGTTACCATCTCCGGAGTTCAGATAGGTTGGTGTTGGTGGGAAGTATCCAGATAACCCGGACGGTGTAACACTATGCCAAGATGTGCTGGCCGTGCACCAAAACATGTTTAGCCACAGGGTGATCCTCATTACCAACAAACACTGTCTGCCTGTGTCCATTCATGCGTATGGACAGTTTGTTGCTGGTCATTCCCACATAGAAAGCTTCACAGTGTAGGCAGGTCAGTTGGTAAATCACGTGGGTGCTTTCACACGTGGCTCTGCCTTTGATCGTGTACACCTTCCGGGCTACAGGACTGGAGTAGGTGGTGGTGGGAGGGTGCATGGGACAGGTTTTACACCGGGGGCGGTTACAAGGGTAGGAGCCAGAGGTTAGGGAAGGTGGTTTGGGGATTTCATAGGGATGAACTAACAGGTTACGAAGGTTAGGTGGACGGCGGAAAGACACTCTTGGCGGAGTGGGGAGGATTTCATGAAGGATGGATCTCATTTCAGGGCAGGATTTGAGGAAGTCGTATCCCTGCTGGAGAGCCACATTCAGAGTCTGGTCCTGTCCCGGAAAGTATCCTGTCACAAGTGGGGCACTTTTGTGGTTCTTCTGTGGGGGATTCTGGGTTTGAGGGGATGAGGAAGTGGCTCTGGTTATTTGCTTCTGTACCAGGTCGGGAGGGTAGTTGCGAAAGCTGTTGTCAGGTTGTTGGTGTAATGGTTCAGGGATTCCGGACTGGAGCAGATTCGTTTGCCACGAAGACCCAGGCTGTAGGGAAGGGACCGTTTGATGTGGAATGGGTGGCAGCTGTCATAATGGAGGTACTGTTGCTTGTTGGTGGGTTTGATGTGGACGGACATGTGAAGCTGGCCACTGGACAGGTGGAGGTCAACGTCAAGGAAAGTGGCATGGGATTTGGAGTAGGACCAGGTGAATCTGATGGAACCAAAGGAGTTGAGGTTGGAGAGGAAATTCTGTTCTTCACTGTGAGTCCAGATCATGAAGATGTCATCAATAAATCTGTACCAAACTTTGGGTTGGCAGGCCTGGGTAACCAAGAAGGCTTCGTCTAAGCGACCCATGAATGGGTTGGCGTACGAGGGGGCCATCCTGGTACCCATGGCTGTTCCCTTTAATTGTTGGTATGTCTGGCCTTCAAAAGTGAAGAAGTTGTGGGTCAGGATGAAGCTGGCTAAGGTGATGAGGAAAGAGGTTTTAGGTAGGGTGGCAGGTGATCGGCGTGAAAGGAAATGCTCCATCGCAGCGAGGCCCTGGACGTGCGGAATATTTGTGTATAAGGAAGTGGCATCAATGGTTACAAGGATGGTTTCCGGGGGTAACAGATTTGGTAAGGATTCCAGGCGTTCGAGAAAGTGGTTGGTGTCTTTGATGAAGGATGGGAGACTGCATGTAATGGGTTG
The DNA here is from genome assembly GCF_023864345.2 of Schistocerca serialis cubense. Lineage (NCBI taxonomy): Eukaryota > Metazoa > Arthropoda > Insecta > Orthoptera > Acrididae > Schistocerca > Schistocerca serialis. The sequence continues at coordinate 6,259,335 of NC_064641.1, read as the reverse complement.
AAGATGTTTATCTACGTAGGCAGAGATACGTTCTGTGGGGGCTTGGTAACCAACTACAATGGGGCGGCCGGGATGATTGGGTTTGTGGATTTTAGGTAGAAGGTAGGGGTGCGGGGTGTCGGTGGGGTCAGGAGGTTGTTGGAGTCAGGTGAAAGGTTTTGCAGGGGGCCTAAGGTTCTGAGGATTCCTTGAAGCTCCGCCTGGACATCGGGAATGGGGTTACCTTGGCAAACTTTGTATGTGGTGTTGTCTGAAAGCTGATGCAGTCCCTCAGCCACATACTCCCGACGATCAAGTACCACGGTCGTGGAACCCTTGTCCGCCGGAAGAATGACGATGGATCAGTCAGCCTTCAGATCACGGATAGCCTGGACTTCAGCAGTGGTGGTGTTGGGAGTAGGATTAAGGTTTTTTAAGAAGGATTGAGATGCAAGGCTGGAAGTCAGAAATTCCTGGAAAGTTTGGAGAGGGTGATTTTGAGGAAGAGGAGGTGGGTCCCGCTGCGACGGAGGACGGAACTGTTCCAGGCAGGGTTCAATTTGGATGGTGTCTTGGGGAGTTGGATCATTAGGGGTAGGATTAGGATCATTTTTCTTCGTGGCAAAGTGATATTTCCAGCAGAGAGTACGAGTGTAGGACAGTAAATCTTTGACGAGGGCTGTTTGGTTGAATCTGGGAGTGGGGCTGAAGGTGAGGCCTTTGGATAGGACAGAGGTTTCGGATTGGGAGAGAGGTTTGGAGGAAAGGTTAATTACTGAATTAGGGTGTTGTGGTTCCAGATTGTGTTGATCGGAATTTAGAGGTTTTGGAGGGAGTGGAGCTGGAAGTGGGAGATTGAGTAGATGGGAGAGACTGGGTTTGTGTGCAATGAGAGGAGGTTGAGGTTTGCTGGAAAGGTTGTGAAGGGTGAGTGAGTTGCCTTTCCGGAGGTGGGAAACCAGGAGATTGGATAGTTTTTTGAGGTGGAGGGTGGCATGCTGTTCTAATTTACGGTTGGCCTGTAGGAGGATGCTCTGAACAGCTGGTGTGGATGTGGGAGAGGAAAGATTAAGGACTTTTATTAAGGATAGGAGTTGACGGGTGTGTTCATTGGCTGAGTTGATGTGTAGGTGAAGGATTAGGTGGGTGAGGGCAATGGATTGTTCAGTTTGGAACTGGTATAGGGACTGATGGAAAGAAGGGTTGCAGCCAGAGATGGGAACTTTAAGTGTGAGGCCTTTGGGGGTAATGCCAGATGTCAGACAAGCCTGAGAAAATAGAATATGGGAGCGTAATCTGGCTAGGGCGAAGGCATGTTTGTGGAGGGCATGTAAATAAAACTTAATGGGGTTGTTGTGGGGGTGTTGTGAGGGTGACATGGTATTAGATGGAAAGTGTAACATGAGGCTGAAATGAAAATGAAAATGAAAATATATGGGGAGAGATAAAGGTGAACTGGAAAGTAACTGGAGATTTGGTGTGAAAAAAGGCGAAAAAGTGTTGGTTACAGCTGGGCTATGTTGGACTTGGGTTGGTAGACAACGATGTGCACGAAGGTTAGGTGGTTATGTTGCTGCCAAAACACGTTATAGGACGGAGAAATTCGGGAAAATTTTGAAAAAACTGCGTGTAATATATTAAAAGGAGTGGTTTTGTGGTGGCAGATTATGAAAATGAGGCTAACAATTGTCTGAAGAAGAAATAATGACGTTAAAACCTGTGGGAAGCGGCTAAAAATTATCAGTGATGTGGGAAAAACGGAAATGGAAATAAAGCGAAAGTTGTTAGAACTAGCCGAAATGGTTGTTTAAAAGGTGAAAGGAACTGTTTGTGAACTAGAAATGGTGGATTTTATAGCGGCGGTAGTGTTGAAAGCGGCAAAAAAATTTTTTTGGTTATGGTTTGGAAGTGGGTTACGTATTATTGAGTATATATAGGCGGGATAAAATTGTATAGCAGATTACGGTAAAAAGGAGAAGGTGAATACAAAGTGAAACTACTGGCAAAAACAGAAAGAGAAAATAAGACGACAGAAAAGATTTTGAAATGCAACAGTGACAATAACAAATGTAATTGTTGGGTTCAAATTAATGATATCAATATAATAGAGGGAAACATTCCACGTGGGAAAAATATATCTAAAAACAAAGATGATGTGACTTACCAAACGAAAGCGCTGGCAGGTCGATAGACACACAAACATACACACAAAATTCTAGCTTTCGCAACAAACGGCTGCTTTGTCAGGAAAGAGGGAAGGAGAGGGAAAGACAAAAGGAGTCATTCCTATCCCGATAGCGGAAAGACTTACTTTAGGGGGAAAAAAGGACGGGTATACACTCGCGCACACACACACATATCCATCCACACATATACAGACACAAGCAGACATATTTAAAGACAAAGAGTTTGGGCAGAGATGTCAGTCGAGGCGGAAGTGCAGAGGCAAAGATGATGTTGAATGACAGGTGAGGTATGAGTGCCGGCAACTTGAAATTAGCGGAGATTGAGGCCTGGTGGGTAACGGGAAGAGAGGATATGTTGAAGAGCAAGTTCCCATCTCCGGAGTTCGGATAGGTTGGTGTTGGTGGGAAGTATCCAGATAACCCAGATGGTGTAACACTGTGCCAAGATGTGCTGGCCGTGCACCAAGGCATGTTTAGCCACAGGGTGATCCTCATTACCAACAAACACTGTCTGCCTGTGTCCATTCATGCGAATGGACAGTTTGTTGCAACACTGTTGTCCATTCATGCGAATGGACAGTTTGTTGCAACACTGTCATTCAACATCATCTTTGCCTCTGCACTTCCGCCGCGACTGACATCTCTGCCCAAACTCTTTGTCTTTAAATATGTCTGCTTGTGTCTGTATATGTGTGGATGGATATGTGTGTGTGTGCGAGTGTATACCCGTCCTTTTTTCCCCCTAAGGTAAGTCTTTCCGCTCCCGGGATTGGAATGACTCCTTACCCTCTCCCTTAAAACCCACTTCCTTTCGTCTTTCCCTCTCCTTCCCTCTTTCCTGACGAAGCAACCGTTTGTTGCGAAAGCTAGAATTTTGTGTGTACGTTTGTGTTTGTTTGTGTGTCTATCGACCTGCCAGCGCTTTCATTCGGTAAGTCACATCATCTTTGTTTTTAGATATATAATATATGGTTAGGTATATTCAGTTTTTATGTTCAAAGTTAATATGTAATGTCATCGTGGTGCTTTGGGAATGTGATAATGAAGAAAGTAATGGCTTGTAATTAATTCCTAATATACCATGCACTGAATTATTATGCTTATAGAGACTGCAGGTTTAACTGGCTCAGTCATTTGTTTCAAACAGCTGTCCAAGTATAATTCAAGGCTGGTAGTTTATACTTTGCTATGGGATTGTAATTATCCACTTTAAAGTAATTTATAATTTTGGGGAAAATATTGTAATGTTACAGTATTGATTTGAGATATTTTATGGCTGGATTGTTTCAATAATGTAATTCTGTTTGAACGATTCTTCAACATGGAGAATTAATCTTCCAAAACTGATAGTGTTGTTAATAAATGACATTGTGGTATAGGTGGAATTTTGTTTACTGCTCATTTTACACATTTTTTTCATTGCACAGGAGATCCTTTTGATTTTTTACAAAACAATTAAAGGATACAATTTTCTTGTAAAAATGGTTTTATTGTTTGTCAAGATATTTACTGTTAAAATTTATGTGCTATTCCATCTGTTGAAGCCAGTTCTAGAAACCATGATTTGAAAGCCAGTGTTTACAATGAAAAATGATGCAACATTTTTGCTTGTTGTTCCTGACCTCTTTGGTGTCTTGTGGCAAACAAATTGTTGTATACAATTCAGTGTTAGCTGTTCTTCAATCTTCTAAAGCAGTGATTGCAACATCTCCAGTGTAACCAAGGATACAAACAACCATTTCCTTGGATGTGCTTTACAAACTAACCAATTTTGTTGGTTTTGGTGAATTGTGAAACATTCAGACAGTTAACTGCCATTTAGTTCCCAGCTTGTATGAATACATAGTTCCAGCTTGAATGAATACATGCAGACTTTGCCTCCTGCTATGATCTCGTATACAGATATCTGTCTTAAAATCTCTAAAAGACATTCACACAAAATTTTCATATTTTCTCCAACACTGTGTCTGTAAATGCTCACTATAAACATATTATTCGGTCAGTTTATGAGCTTCTATTGTTTTTGCAATAACAAATGACAAATTGTTAAACAGCAACAATGTTTTACATACCAGTAGTGCCATCTAGTAGCTGCCTGTAAAAATGTGTGAAATCTGGGTTGTTTTTTGCAGATTTGTGCAGGATGCAGCTACCCATAGTTTGGATGAGCAGTTTTTGTGGGGTTCAAGTCTAATGATTGTTCCTGTTCTGGAAGAGGTAAATATACTAATTTAATTTGTCCTAATTTGAATCTGATTCAAAAGCAAAAACTGATCTTAACAGATTTCCGCTAACATACAAAGGAACCCCTTAATTTCAAACAGTTAATTTTTGTAAAGTAACTGAACAGAAAAGTAATTCTGAATTTTCTTTTCAGTCTCTGGGGGCATGAATTTCAGTTAAGAAAAGCACATTAAAAGAAACTTCCTGGCAGATTAAAACTGTGAACCCGACCGAGACTCGAACTCGGGACCTTTGCAAAGGTCCCGAGTTCGAGTCTCGGTTGGGCACACAGTTTTAATCTGCCAGGAAGTTTCATATCAGCGCACACTCTGCTGCAGAGTGAAAATCTCATTCTGGACACATTAAAAGAAATTGTAGAAAGGAGGAGATTTCACTTCCCTTTTTTGGAAGTGATAAATAAACTGAAAATAATGTCTATTCTTGAAGCTTATTGTCAAGCTACATGGAAGTACATTTGACACATCTCCATCAAAAAATAACCTTACAATGGGTTCACGCAACTTAGAGTGGAGTATAATGCTACTTTGAGTAGTTATAAGGGTTGTATTAAACCAAAAACTTGATTTAGAAGTAATTTTTAATTGACATTTAACATACATAATGTGGGAAACATGAAAATTGCATTCAGTGTTTATAAACACAAGAGTAACTTACTAACAATTTTTCTGAGAATGAAATACATAAGCTCGCGAAAATAGCCATGAAATTTCTGACATGAGAAGGTATATAGGTAAGTGTGTGGCTGAGACTTGAGAATGTGTAAAACGCATCTCCCAATGCTCCAGAGCAACAGAAAAAGATTTAAAGCGACTTCCAACGTACAAGTAGCCCAAAAATTGTATCTGACATGATAACAGCATGCCCCGAAGAATTGTATGGAAAGAGTTATACACACATGTTGCATCAGCCGTGGCTGAGGCCTTAACACTGTACATGGTTTTGCTGTCCATTAAGCATGAAAGTAGTGGTGGTGGTAGTAGTAGTAGTAGTAGTAGTAGTAGTAGTAGTATCAGCATCAGCAGCTTTATTCATCCATAGATCTCTTTCTACAAGGATATAGGACATGTCAAAGTATTTACAAATTTAGATCAATTTAAAATAAGCTAATTTGTATACACATATATTTACAGACTTGTAGTTAGAGACAATCATTAGATTTACTCCTGGTATACAATACTTATTTTTACAAATAACTTATTAAATAATGTAATGCCACATTGTTCACTCATAGCTCACTATCAGTCACTGCACACACTATACACACATTGTTTCATAATACTTCACTCACTCACTACACACACACACACACACACACACACACACACACACACACACAGGTGATCTCTGGGCCATTTTCTGTACTGCAACTTCCCATTTGCTATTCTGAAATGGTGGGTCAGCATCCCTCCATACTGAGCGAGATGTTTTGCTCAGAAAGAGGAAGAGATGTTAGTATTGTGCTATTCATAGCTTGGGGGTAAGTATTTCTAGAAAGGAAAAAAAGAAGGAAAAAGCATGAAGTGAAGGTGTTATGTGAAATGTTGAATATTTTATAATCATTGTTATTATTATTTATTTGTATAACATTTTTTTTTATCAAACCCCTACTCTGTTTTAGCTAAGTAATCCTTCAATGTATAAAATATATTGCATAACAGGTACTTTTTAGCTGCCTTTTTAAATAAGTGTAATTTTGCAATTTCTTTAATCTCTTTTGATAATTTATTGTACAGTTTTATGCCTTGGTAGAAAATGCTGTTTTGAGTTTTATGTTTATTTTTTATTTGTGAATGTAAGTTGAGTCTATCTCTTGTTGCATGGTCATGGACAGAGCTGTTTGTGCAGAAATTACTAATGTTGAAACTTCCTGGCAGATTAAAACTGTGTGCCAACCGAGACTCGAACTCGGAACCTTTGCCTTTTGCGGGCAAGTGCTCTACCATCTGAGCTACCGAAGCACGACTCACGCCCGGTACTCACAGCTTTACTTCTGCCAGTATCTCGTCTCCTACCTTCCAAACTTTACAGAAGCTCTCCTGTGAACCTTGCAGAACTAGCACTCCTGAAAGAAAGGATATAGCGGAGACTTGGCTTAGCCACAGCCTGGGGGTGTTTCCAGAATGAGATTTTCACTCTGCAGCGGAGTGTGCACTGATATGAAACTTCCTGGCAGATTAAAACTGTGTGCCCAACCGAGACTCGAACTCGGGACCTTTGCCTTTCGCGGGCAAGTGCTCTACCAACTGAGCTACCAAAGCACGACTCACGCCCGGTACTCACAGCTTTACTTCTGCCAATATATCGTCTCCTACTTTCCAAACTTGCAGTTCTGCAATGTCCGCAGGAGAGCTTCTGTAAAGTTTGGAAAGTAGGAGACGAGATACTGGCAGAAGTAAAGCTTTGAGTACCGGGCATGAGTCGTGCTTCGGTAGCTCAGTTGGTAGAGCACTTGCCCGCGAAAGGCAAAGGCCCCGAGTTCGAGTCTCGGTCGGGCACACAGTTTTAATCTGCCAGGAAGTTTCATATCAGCGCACACTCCACTGCAGAGTGAAAATCTCATTCTGATTACTAATGTTATTTTTGATGTATATAACTGATTGGTAAATATATTCACATGGAGCAGTTAAAATCCCCATTGTTTTGAACAGACCTTTACAATAAGCTCAACTACCATTTTTGGTTATGGTTCTTATGGCTCTTTTCTGGAGTTTGAAAATTGTGTTCATATTTTGTGCATTTGTTCCCCAAAAATGAATGCCATAGCTAAGAATTGAGTGTACATATGAATAATACGTAACTAAAAGAGACTGCGTGTTACACACTGATGATAGGATTCTAAGGGCATAACATGCTGATGACATTCTGTTTGCAAGTATCTTTGTGTGCCCACACCACTTCAGCTGAGAATCAATATTCATTCCTAGAAATTTTGCATTTGTAACACAGCCTGTAGAGGTGCCATCTACATTTAATTTAACATTGTCATTTTTCCTCTTCAAACTGAAATTCATGGCATTAGTTTTCTTTATGTTCAATGTCACTTTATTACTTATTGACCAATCATAAATTTCCTTGAGAGTTTCGTTTGCTTTCTCGGCAAGGAGTTCTCTTGTTTTCTCAGTGACTATAATATTGCTGTCATCAGCGAAGAGGATTTTTTCACCGTGAGTGACACTACTGGGAAAGTCATTGATGTATATTAGGAACAGTATTGGTCCTAATATGCTACCTTGCGGAACCCCTATATTAACGTATTTTGGTTCTGATAAGTTTTTACTAAATGTTTAGAACTATTTGAACTATGTGTTATCTCTACTCTTTGTACCCTATCTGTGAGTTATGATTGAAACCAGTCATTAGCTACTCTTCTTATTCCTAATGCTTCTAATTTATTTAATAGAATCTTGTGGTCGACTGTATCAAACGCCTTAGAAAGAGCCAAAAATATGCCTGTGACACACTCATCTCTATCAAGAGCATCAAGTACAACTTTTGTGAATTCTACTATGGCTGACTCCATATTTTTTCCACTTTGGAAACCAAACTGTGATTTGCTTAAAAGATTGTATTTTTTTCAGGTAATTCATTAATCTGTCTTTCATAATTGCTTCTATTATTTTTGAGAATGCTGGCAGCAGGGAAATGGGCCAGTAATTTTCTACGTCTTCTGCATTACCTTTCTTAATCGAAGGTACTACTCTTGCCTGTTGTAACTCCCCTGGAAATGCCCCTGATGTGAAGGATTCATTTATTATATTTGTTAAAGAGCCTTGTATAATCCCTATGCATTGTTTCAGTACACACATTGGTACTTCATCTAGGCCTACTGACTTTTTATTTTTTAGTTCTCAAATGTTTTACTGACTTCATTCTCTGTGGTTGGAAGTAACATCATTGTATTTAGTGCAACATTATTTACAGGTGTTAAATTTGTTTGGGGGAATTTTTGCTGTACCTTCTCTGCAATACTTGAAAAATGCTCATTTACATAGTTTGCTAAGTGCTGCGGATCATTTATTGCTTTATCCCCCTCCCATAGCAGTATGTTATTCTGTGTTTGTTTGCCTCTCCCCATTTCGTTTTTTATAGCATCCCAGACTGCTTTGCTTGTATTCTCTGCATTATATATTACTTTGTCATTAAATGACTTTTTTGCAGCAATCGGCACCTTCCTATAGATATTTTTGTATCTATGATAGAAATCTAAGAATTCTGGATCATTGCAAATCTTTTTCATGGAATTGAGGTGTTTAAGTGTTCAGGAGGACTTCTTAATACCTGCTGTTATCCATCTGTTTTTGTGAGATGTTGATACAGACATGCAAACTTTTGGAAATGCTTTTTCAAAGTTCAATTTAAAGAGAATTTCATATTCACATTGGTTTCCTTATACACTTCGTCCCAGCTTTGTTTTCTAGTTCTTTTGAAAAATCTTTTATTTTGATTTCTGATAGATGTCATTTGTAGGCTTGTAGTTAGGGAATGATTCGATGCCTGATTTTACTGTTGTTATTTGACAGAGATGGTCTGACAGTTCGAGATCTTTTACAGCTACATCACATTTTTCCCTGTCGGTATTTGTGGCCACATGGTCAATTACTGATGAAGTCGTTGTGGTAACCCTTGTTGCACTATTGACCAATAGGGACATGCCCAAAATTTGAAGGATGTTTATGAAGGTGCTGCTGGATTCATTTGTGATGTTAGTGTTGATGTTAATATCCCCACACAGAATTTTGTTGACCTTTGTACTTGAGACTTTATGTAGAACTTCTGTTAACTTATTGAAAAAAGTGTCCACACTACCACTGGGAGATCTATACACACACAAAATGATTAATTTCTTGGTGATATCGAGCCCTGTTAATTCAATACCTGATATTTCAAAGTGTTTCTCTCCACTTACGGTACTGAGGTCATGTCTTGATTTGAACTATGTTCCTTTTCTGATATAAATGCATGATCCTCCACCCCTTGATGTAGTTCTGCAGTAAGAGTTTGCCTTTGATAAATCTACATGTTGGATTTGTGTCTACTCCAGTTCTCAGTAATACAAACTACTGTGCAGTTCAGAGATTGGAGCTCAACTTCTAATAGTTGTATTTTTATTTTTTATTGATTGCATGTTTTGATGGAGGATTGTTAAGTCTGTGAAATGCCCCATGTTACTATTTCCAGTGGTTTGTTTTTCTTTGTGACATCCGGTATATGTGATATTTGAGGTGTTAAAATCTGTCTTGTGCGTGTTTCAGTATTTTTTAAAGTGCTGGATATACTCGTTAGGCAGGGGAACCTGTTGTCTGGATTTATCCTAAAAAAGACCTACTTTTCCTACTATGACAACAGGTATTTGACCATGTGTGGCCTGAGATCCAGCCCCTATACTTTCATGAATCAGCTGTACCAATCTTCCCTTCCCAGTCCTGCTTAGGTGTAGGCCAGGCCTAGTGAAACCCCATCTGTTGATAGTCCCAACGGACACCAGAGAAACATGAGCAAAGTTGGCTGCCCTCAGAGCCATCCATAACCCCACATTGATTTGCCTCTCAGCTGCATCAAGGTGTGGTCGATCTTGACACCAGAACAGCTCAACAAAGCGTATGTTGGTGCCATGAGTTAGGGAAGCTATCTTGTCCAGGTCACCACCTATGTCACATGCCCCATGCCTGTCCAATCTGTTTCCTGCCCCACCCACTATCACTACATCATCCTCTTTTGTAAAGTCCTCACATAAAGACCCTAGATCCTCCATCACATAACTAAGCCCTGCATTTGGCTTGAAGATACTGGTGGCCTGGTATGCTGCCCCTAAACTTTCCTGTAACTGAGGGCCTAAACCTTGCCCATGGCTGCTACCTAGCAGCAGCACTTTCTTCTTCCTAACACTTTGTACATTCCTAGGCTTCTTGGCCTTGGCTGAAGTGTGCTGCCCATTTCCTGCTCCTCGTTCTACCTGATGCTCATCTCCACTTAACTCTGGCAGTGGTAGATACCTGTTTTTGGTGTTGATGATAAAACTGTCAGATCGCGTTCTCTTTCTTCCTCTCCTCCTACCAGCTGCCAGTTCCCAATCACCCTCCTCCCCCCTATCTCCCTTGATTCATTTGAGTTCCTTCCTTGCTTCCTCCAACTTTTCCTGAAGGGCACAGATTTTCCTTTCCTGTCCCCCAATCAAAATGTTCCTACTGCATACTCTGCAGTTCCAAGTGAGAGCCTCTTTTGTTCTCGCAACATTCTCCCCACTGCATCCCCCCCAGTGAAAATATTTCCTACAAGATTGGCAACAAATTCCTCTACTCACTATAACAGCTCCCATATTTCTCACACATGGTCAATTTCGAAAAAATAAAGAATGTTTTAAATTTGTCAAGGACGCGAGATTGGCTGTGTGTAAACAAAAAACGACAGAGGTCTTATTTGCATTGGGTGTTTTTTTGTACTGATTTAAAGGTACAATGACAGAAGAATGAATTTGTAATTAATTTGGTTTTAGAGAATTACGTTATCAGGCGTGTTTGGTCACGTTTGTAAACGTTTATAACTCGGAAAATTTAGGCCTAGATCGCGTCTAACTAGTAAACAATACGAAATGTGTTAGTTAAATATGATTTAGAAACGTTTAGTTACACTTGTATTGTGACAATAGACAATGATGAAACTAGTAGCAGTCTTGCACTATCAAGAAAACTTGAATATAATTTTTTGTGTTTGTCACACAAAATTTCGGATTATATCACGATTATCGGGACTTCAGCTGAAGAACAAGTTTTTTCAAGAACAAGCACTGCTGGGACGCTAATATTCAGTTGTGTGACAAGAAAGGACACTACAGCAAGTATACGAAACAAAGAAAATTTAAATTTGACACTATTACCTCTTAAATAAGTTCTTTTAGCAGACGAAGAAAATACCTGTGATCTTACTCGGTGGCCATCTTGGTTCTGATTAGCTACACAAAAAGTGACAAGTGTATGGTTTTGTTCCGTACTTCCTGTTAATTTGTATAATTCTTGAATGGTGCTGTGTACAGTGTTGTGGACATTTGTTTAGTGGATGTCATTCAATAAAATGTGAATGATCGCAAGATATCTTCCAGTGAGAGGAAATATTATAAGCAAAGATAATCATTATTTTGGACCTCAAGACAGAAATCTCTGTGATGACAGTGCATCAAATATAAAACAATAATTTGCGCGAAACATAAATTTCAAACTTCGAAGATAATAATGGGACCCACAATTAGCACCTGTCAGTCTGTTTTCCAACACGATTTTAATGTAACAATGTTGTTCAGTAATGACTAAACCTACTTCTCACAATTATGGAGAAATGATATTGGGGAGAAAAGAGCTTTACAGTGCATTTTGAGTAAGTGTGTTGTTATGATGTGAGCAGTGGAGTGCATGCCGCAAGTGTTACTGTATTGGCTATGCTGTTAACCTGGTGGACTCCAGTTGTAACATACAGAGCTCTGATGTGACTTGGACTGTTTTTTGTGTGGAAATGTGAATTTAAGAAAGTGTGTACTGTTCCTAGTAGCATCTTGTATTTATCTTTTGTTACGAATAAACTGTGTTGTTTGTGTTGAGTAGATCACCTTTCTACAGAAGTGGTGGAGAGTTGGGACCTGTGACATGTGAAATCAGACTTTGAAAAATTTTGTAATTAGGCAAGAATGTAGATTTTAAATGCTGGAACATGTACAACAACTCCTAACACAAACCATGCAGGGTTAACATAAGCTAATGGCACTTATATAACAAGCAGTCCAAGCAGTAGTGAATGGAACAGGAACAAATCCTGCACCATCTTGTCCATTGTTTTATGAACAACATGAATGCTGACAATTGCAGTTATATGTTTTGGCTTGTCACATTTCTGACTCAGAAGGACAAAAGATGTGGTTTTACTTATCGCTCTGTTAGGGTGATGTGTAACCCTATGTCTACCTAGCTGACGAATGACTGTTGAAATTATTAACCTGTATAATAGTTTAATAGTTAAGAATAGCTGTTTGTAGGTTCTTAGGATGTGTTTTGCATGTGACACTTAATGTGGATGGACACCATGCAGCTTTAAGGTGGGGAGGCAACCACAGTATCATCACAAGTTGTGGTACGTGTGAGTGCTTTATACTTACAACTTTTGTTGTTGTCATGCCAGGCTTGGAGCAGTGTGATGCATCATAAAGCAAAACAAAAAAAATCTTTCGTCGGGACAATGGAACTGCTCATAAAAGTGCTCAGGTTATGGAAAACCTCAGAGATTTGAAGTATGAGTTCATGACCAAATTTGACACTCTCTGATTATGACCTGCTTTCGTTTCTAAAGAAATTTATGGCTGATAAATATTTTAATACAAAGAAGAGATTACTGCCACTGTAATTGGGTATACTGCAGGCCTTTCCTAAGGACTGAATGTACACTCTGAAGAAACACGGAGCAAACTGTATTCATCTGCATCTACAAACATACTCCATAATCGACTGTACAGTGCATGGCAGATAGTACCTTGTACCTCTACTGTCATTCCCTTTCCTGATGCACTAACAAATTGAGCAAGGGAAAATGACTATCTATATGCCTCCATACAAGCCCTAATTTGTCTTGTCTTGTCTTGTCTTCCTGGTGTTGTTGTGGTCTTCAGTCCTGAGACTGGTTTGATGCAGCTCTCCATGCTACTCTATCCTGTGCAAGCTTCTTCATCTCCCAGTATCTACTGCAACCTACATCCTTCTGAATCTGCTTAGTGTATTCATCTCTTGGTCTCCCTCTACAATTTTTACCCTCCACGCTGCCCTCCAATGCTAAATTTGTGATCCCTTGATGCCTCAGAACATGTCCTACCAACCAGTCCCTTCTTCTAGTCAAATTGTGCCACAAATTTCTATTTTCCCCAATTCTATTCAATACTTCCTCATTAGTTATGTGATCTACCCATGAGTTTTCACAAGACTCTCTGTCTGTACCATCTACAATGAATCCAAAAATATCCCAGTCTATATTTGGTCAAAGTTGCCTAAAACTAATATTGCATGATTGGAATGTGTCAACGTTACTCAGGTTAGGCTTTCTGTGAATGATTTTACAACTTTAATGATGGGATTGGGTGGCCAGTAAAAAAATGTCACGGTTAACTTGAGTAGTTCACCTAGGCAGATTACTCGTGTCCAGATAACATTGCGGTTAGACTCAATTTCGATCTCCATATATAGAATATTTTTGTCAGTTGCAGTGAATACTCTCCCTCCTATGGCATCTTACCTGCCTTTTAGATACATGTTCCATGCCTCATATTTTGAAGCTTTCTGCTTCTGGTTTCATCTAGCTCTCGTTTCCAAAGATAATTTGAGCTCAACAGCTTCCCTGGAGGGTCGTAAGTTTTGGAACAATGCTATGAATCATTCAGCAAATTTTGACATTGGAAGTGTAACTTTGTAACCAGTCTGATTTCAGTTTCTGCATATTGACTGATGAGCACTCATCAGAAGAGCTCACACTGTTGGGTAGCCCTAAAAATCCCCATCTGTGCCCCATAAGTACTCTGCTACCCGAGCAGCTGCCTTTGTGTAGTGCATCCCTGACCTATAAAGGGGAGTCCTACAATTCTACACCCCGTAATGCAGGTCCAGAAATCTGCAACTAAGATCATCACAGAATTGACGGAGCCTCTGGTTGAGACTGTCCTCTCGGCTCCAGATCGAAGGACCCCCATCGAGTCTGTGTATCTGCTTGTACCCCTCGAGTGAGACTAGCAGTTTTCTTCTGCTACCTGAAAGAGACTGAGAAATACTTCTGGGCTGATAACACTGTATTTCACTACCTCACTGAGAACTTCCCACATACTACTTCATTTGACATTTTTTCTGTTTCTCATTTCCATTGTGGCACTTGTGAGGAAGACAAGAAAATAGCTATACTGTGTAGATTGATTTGCATTGTTGTTGTTGAGGTCTTCAGTCCAGAGACTGGTTTGATGCAGCTCTCCATGCTACTCTATCCTGTGCAAGCTTCTTCATCCTCCCACTACTTACTGCAACCTACATCCTTCTGAATCTGCTTAGTGTATTCATCTCTTGGTCTCCCTCTACGATTTTTACCCTCCATGCTGCCCTCCAATACTAAATTGGTGATCCCTTGATGCCTCAAAACATGTCCTACCAACCAATCCCTTCTTCTAGTCAAGTTGTGCCACAAACTCCTCTTCTCCCCAATTCTATTCAATACCTGCTCATTAGTTATGTGATCTACCCATCAAATCTTCAGCATTCTTCTGTAGCACCACATTTCGAAAGCTTCTATTCTCTTCTTGTCCAAACTATTTTGCTCCCCAAATAGCAAAATTCTTTTACTACTTTAAGTGTCTCATTTACTAATCTAATTCCCTCAGCATCACCCGATTTAATTCGACTACATTCCATTATCCTCTTTTTGCTTTTGTTGATACTCATCTTATATCCTCCTTTCAAGACACTGTCCATTCCGTTCAGCTGCTCTTCCAGAATTACAATGTCATCAGCGAACCTTAAAGTTTTTATTTCTTCTCCATGGATTTTAATACCTACTTCGAATTTTTCTTTTGTTTCCTTTATTGGGGATAGGCTACAACCCTGTCTCACGCCCTTCCCAACCACTGCTTCCCTTTCATGCCCCTCATCTCTTATAACTGCCATCTGGTTTCTGTACAAATTGTAAATAGCCTTTCGCTCCCTGTATTTTACCCCTGCCACCTTCAGAATTTGAAAGAGAGTATTCCAGTCAACATTCTCAAACGCGTTCTGTAAGTCTACAAATGCTAGAAATGTAGGTTTGCCTTTTCTTAATCTTTCTTCTAAAATAAGTCGTAGGGTTAGTATTGCCTCACATTTTTCAATATTTCAACGGAATCCAAACTGATCTTTGCCGAGGTCAGCTTCTACTAGTTTTTCCATTCGTCTGTAAAGGATTCGCATTAGTATTTTGCAGCTGTGACTTATTACACTGATAGTTCGGTAATTTTCACATCTGTCAACACCTGCTTTCTTTAGGATTGGAATTATTATATTCTTCTTGAAGTCCAAAGGTATTTCGCCTCTGTCATACATCTTGCTGACCAGATGGTAGAGTTTTGTCAGGAATGGCTCTCCCAAGGCCGTCAGTAGTTTTAATGGAATGTTGTCTACTCCCGGGGCCTTGTTTCGACTCGGGTCTTTCAGTGCTCTGTCAAACTCTTCACGCAGTATCGTATCTCCCATTTCATCTTCATCTACATCCTCTTCCATTTCCATAATATTGTCCTCAAGTACATCGCCCTTGTATGGACCCTCTATTTACTCCTTCCATCTTTCTGCTTCCCCTTCTTTGCTTAGAACTGAGTTTCCATCTGAGCTCTTGATATTCTTACAAGTGGTTCTTTTTTCTCCAAAGGTCTCCTTAATTTTGCTGTACGCAGTATGTATCTTACCCCTGGTGAGATAAGCCTCTACAGCCTTACATTTGTCCTCTAGCCATCCCTGCTTAGCCATTTTGCACTTCCTGTTGATCTCATTTTTGAGACGTTTGTATTCCTTTTTGCCTGCTTCATTTACTGCATTTTTATATTTTCTCCTTTCATCAATTAAATTCAATATTTCTTCTGTTACCCAAGGACTTTTATTAGCCCTCGTCCTTTTACCTATTTGATCCTCTGCTGCCTTCACTTCTTCATCCCTCAAAGCTACCCATTCTTCTTCTACTGTGTTTCTTTCCCCCATTCGTGAGAATTGTTCCCTTATGCTATCCCTGAAACTCTGTACAACCTCTGGTTTATTCAGTTTATCCAGGTCCCATCTCCTTAAATTCCCACCTTTTTGCAGTTTCTTCAGTTTTAATCTACAGTTCATAACCAATAGATTGTGGTCAGAGTCCACATTTGCCCCTGGAAATGTCTTACAATTTAAAACCTGGTTCCTAAATCTCTGTCTTACCATTATATAATCTATTTGATACCTTTTAGTATCTCCAGGGTTCTTCCATGTATACAACCTTCTTTCATGATTCTTAAACCAAGTGTTAGCTATGATTAAGTTGTGCTCTGTGCAAAATTCTACCAGGCGGCTTCATCTTTCATTTCTTAGCTCCAATCCATATTCACCTACTATGTTTCCTTCTCTCCCTTTTCCTACACTCGAATTCCAGTCACCCATGACTATTAAATTTTCGCCACCCTTCGCTATCTGAATAATTTCTTTTATTTCATCATACATTTCTTCAATTTCTTCGTCATCTGCAGAGCTAGTTGGCATATAAACTTGTACTACTGTGGGGCTTTGTGTCTATCTTAGCCACAATAATGTGTTCACTGTGCTGTTTGTAGTAGCTTACCCACACTTCTATTTTTTTATTCGTTATTAAACCTACTCCTGCATTACCCCTATTGGATTTTGTATTTATAACCCTTTAATCACCTGACCAAAAGTCTTGTTCCTCCTGCCACCGAACTTCACTAATTCGCACTATATTTAACTTTAACCTATCCATTTCCCTTTTTAAATTTTCTAGCCTACCTGGCCGATAAATGGATCTGACACTCCACACTCCGATCCGTAGAAAGCCAGTTTTTCTTTCTCCTGATAACGACGTCCTCTTGAGTAGTCCCCGCCCAGAGATCCGAATGGGGAACTGTTTTACCTCTGGAATATTTTACCCAAGAGGATGCCATCATCATTGAATCATACAGTAAAGCTGCATACCCTTGGGAAAAACTATGGCTATAGTTTCCCCTTGCTTTCAGCCGTTCACAGTACCAGCACAGCAAGGCCGTTTTGGTTAGTGTTACAAGGCCAGTTCAGTCAACCATCCAGACTGTTGCCCCTGCAACTACTGAGACGGCTGCTGCCCCTCTTCAGGAACCACACATTTGTGTAGCCTCTCGACAGATACCCCTCCGTTGTGGTTGCACCTACAGTACGGCTATCTGTATCGCTGAGGCACGCAAGCCTCCCCACCACGGCAAGGTCCATGGTTCATTGGGTGGGGGGATTTGTATTGACAAAATAAGTTTTCCTAGAAAGTGTTGTGTTTGACTTTTTTCCCTTATACTTCCAGTACACAAAAACATTTTGCTGTAGATGATTGTTTTAATTATTAACATTTCTTTCAGGGTGCAACTACAGTAGATGCCTATCTGCCAGCAGCGCTTTGGTATGATTCACACACCTTGACAAGTGTGGAATCGAGTGGTAAATGGTACACCTTCAATGCCCCTTTAGATACAATACCAATTTTTATTCGAGGTGGCAGCATTCTACCAACACAGGCTCCTAACATGACAACCATAGATAGGTAATGTATTTTTCTCTTTCTTTTTGTGACTACCATCAGAGTTATTAAATGAGTCGAATAACCTGAAGTTATAATTTTTGTCATATCATTATTTTAGCACAGAAAGAAATATCTCTGTCTCTTTACAGAATTTCCTCTTTATTTCTATGAATTTACTGCACAAAATGGACAGCAGTTCAAATTGCTTAAAAACATATTTTTTTACACTAAATGTTTGGACCCATAAGTCATTATCAAGTACTCCGTTATCTCTCCTGTACATAAAGACAAACTAGAAGTGTCTTTAAACAAGACAGTAGTAGCCACACATGCATAGCTATTTGTCATAAGTAAATTTTATTTTAAGATATTGTATAATAGGAATCATGTTGTGACTCCACAAGTATTCAGGATATGCTGGAGGAGCAGGAGAAGCTGCTGTAGTTATCAGGCAGAGAGTGTATAAGAGCCAACCAGCAGAAGTTGGGAAGGTTGGAGTGATCAGCAGTTGACTGCAAATAAAATCCTGAAAACTGCAGTTTAAAACCAAATGGTGATACACTAATATACATTGCTAGGTTTTTATTTGCATTCAAGCACTGTTCAATCTTCATTCCCTGCCCTGCTCTGCTGGCCCCCAGTTCTTGATAAAGATCTAAGGGAACAACCTAGTTGTGTAAATAAATATATTTTGATGCATCTAGGGCTGCCATTTAAGAA
Organism: Schistocerca serialis cubense; assembly: GCF_023864345.2. Lineage (NCBI taxonomy): Eukaryota > Metazoa > Arthropoda > Insecta > Orthoptera > Acrididae > Schistocerca > Schistocerca serialis. The sequence goes on along the minus strand of NC_064641.1, from coordinate 6,240,925 downwards.
AACTGCAAGGAATGCTTTCCTTCATGAAAGTCTTGACCAGAAATATTGGATTTTGACTCCAATCAGTCCTTATCAGTCCTTTAAGAATGAGTTCATGTGCTCATTGACAAACCCTTTTTCCGTTACCTGTTGAAAAAGCACTGCCAGAAAAAAAAAAAATAGTACTACACCTGGAAAGATGACATTGATTTCGATCTGATGACAGCTTATGCTACGAGGGTGATAGTAGATGTATGGATTAGTGGTTTCAACATTGTCTGCCTACAGGTAGCATAGTGGCATAGCTACCAGAACACCATCTGCATGTATGCTCACAACCAGAAGGCTTAATGTGGAGTAATATGTGAAGCAAGCAGGTAACCATGCCATGGAGACACACTTGTACTTCCTACAGTCAACTTAGTGAGTTTGAAAGGGGTCAAATTGTGGCCTTTGCAGTGGCAGGATGGTCGTCTAAGAAAACTGCCACACGAGTTGGACATGCTGTGTCAGTTGTGCAACAATACTGGTATCAGTGGCCACGTGAGCATTCTCACACCCGTAGATGAGGTTCTGGACATCCACGCAGCACAGGTACCCGTCACGGAATTGTCGTATTATAAGGACAGCAGTGGCAGATTGTGCAGATATCACAGCACAGATAAGAGGGGTTGTGAGCCCAGACGTGTCTACGTGAAATGTTGCAGACTGGTTGTTAGCAGTGGGACTGTAGGCACGAACGCCTCTAGCACTACTTCTACTCACACCTTTTTGCCATTCTTGCAACAGGAAGGTGATGTGGTGCTCCAAGAAGGTAATGCTCACCCACACACTGCCTGTGAAACTCATTGTGCTGTGCAACACGTGCAGCAACTCCCCTGGCCAGCACAATCTCCGGACATGTCTCCAGTCCGGCACGTGTGGGATGTGATGGGACGGGAACTGACTCGTGCAGCTCATCAGCCTACAACTCTTACAGAACTATGAGATCAGGCGTGACACTAATGTGTCCCAGGACAGTACTTTCCATCTGTACGATCGAGTGGATGCCGGTGTCGGCACCTGCGCTATTGCCTGTGGTGGCTACACCGTGTACTAAAATGAGAGTTTCAGCATGGGTCGATACCTGGACCTCAGAACTGCTCGTGCTATTGATCTGTAAATGTACTAATTTCATGTACTCGATATGCACTGTTGCAACAATAATCTAGAATGAATTGGAAACCTCGAAAAGTATGTATTACTTTTTTCCTCCTGGCTGTGTATTTTAATTTTTGACCAGTTTAATTTTCTCATCTTGTTCTGAACTAAATAAAAGTATTCCAGATTTCTTTTGTTGATTTTAGCATTTAACTGAATGACTTTTCTAGAGATATCATTCATAAAAGTGAGAAGATACAAGCACTGAAACATTCTACATCAAATAACTCTTTCACTCTTCTATTTGATGGTTTAGGGAAAAGTTATGAATGTTTTTCTTTTATGCAAAATATACATGAATCTGAATTGATGTTCATCCAATTTGGTCCATCGGGCTGTTTTTCCTCGAAGAAACGCTTGCTTACACGATTTAAATGTCCCAGTCTTAGATTGAATTTGATACGAGACAACAGTTCCATACACTCTAGAACAAACAGAGTTACGGAGAGCGTGAATTGCATCATCACTGAAAAAGAGAGACTGGTGTTGACAGATCCAAGATGAAGGAAACAGTTTTGGTTTGAAGCTAATATTGAAAAAGAAACTTATGTGTGATTTTGAGTGTATTTTACCGTCTCGATTACAACACTTGAAAAACAACGGTCCATTTGCTGAGGATGGATTTATGTAGAGATCATTGTTTGTGAAAAGTTAATGCTTTGTGGTGAAATTTGCATATAAATCTGAATTTACACTCTGCAAGCCACCATATGGTGTGTAGCATAGCATACATAACAAACCAGTATTGTTTTTCCCTCCTTTCTTTTTCATTTGTGGGGAGGAAGATTGTCAATTTTAGTGCGTACAATACTGGAATTTTGTGATGAGAATTGGTGTCTTTATGCTATCATAAGGAAAAGAAAGGCATGGTTGAGCCCAAACAAAGCAGCAACTCCTCGTATAAAGACCTGCGCACATCCACGAAAAATAATGTTATGCATCTGGTGAAACAGCGACAGTGTGGTGTTTCCCTGAGGTGTAACCATCACTGCCATAATTTATCCACAACAACTGAGACATCTTGCAGACGCAATACAAGAACAGCAGCAAGAAGATTGTGTGAAGTGATGCTATGCCACGATCGCACTCAGCTACATTCTCGTAGACTGACAAAAAAACACTGTACAAAAGTTGAGTTGGGAACATTCTGCACCTACCTTCTTCACCTGGTCTTGTGCCTGCAGATTTTTCACATTTTCCTCTCTCTATTGAACAATCTTCAAGGAACTGCCTTTCCAGATGAAAATATGCTGTGAGGATAGTTCAATGAGTTCTTCACCTCAAAACCACATAATTTCTGCAGTCACAGAATGGAAAAGTTACCCCAGCATTGGCAGCCTCTTGTAAATAGTGAAGGAGAATATATTATGTATGACTAAAGTCTCATTTTATCTGTTGCATTTATTAAACTTATGGGAAAATGCAACAAATTTATGCTGTAACCTAATAAGTTATTAAGAGTAGATGTCACTTTCAACAGCTGTCTAGATATGCAGTTGAAAGGTTTGTTTAGAAATTGCAGTCATATGTACTATTCGCCCAATCTTAAACTTGTAGTCTGAATTTGATATTAATGTATGAGATGCTTACTGCGTACTAAATTATGCTTGGTAGCTTAAGGCATGTTTTGACAGTTTTCCTTATTGTCCATAACAATATTCAGCAAGAGCTGATACATGGTTGACACAGGGTCATGTGAATAAAAAGGAGAATGCACTATATAGTCTCCGAATTTCAGAGAATATACCTCACCTGAGGAATGTTCTGAGCTTGAGTAAAAGGGTGGGAGAAGTTCCCGAATGCAAAAACCTTGGTCTATTTTGTATGAATGAAACTAAAGGGATCTCTCACAAGTGGAGAATCTTATCTGTTCTGAATTTTTTTGGTAAAAATGGCAGAATTCAAGTTGCACTGAGGGGAGAAAAAAAAATACATATTCCAAATAAATATTTTGAAGAGAGGAACCATAGAAATGTCTACAGGTTTTGGTTGGTGAATCACTCTACCCAAAACATCATGAAGGAAGAGGGGGTGCCCTTCAAACAAAGCAAAAACATTTTTGCTGGCAAACCCAAGTTTTCAGACTGGTATAGGAAAAGGCTTATGTATACACCAGACATTGTATCACTGACATTCTCAGAAGTTCTTGACCATTTTATCCAAAAAGCACCTTCTTGGATCCAACATCCCATAAGTGTAGGAGAATTAGAAACAGTTAAGTGGCAATCAAGCTCTCAGTTTCTGTGTGGGGTGGGGTCCCTCAATTGCTCACACATACCGATAATGAAACCTCCTGTATTTGGAGTCCAATTTAGTAATGAAATGGATTTCCAAGTATTAGTGCTTAGGTGATGTGTGATTGTATTGTATTTTATTTATTGGTCTTTTTGTCTACAAAAGCATCTTTTGCATAAGACATTGGAAAAGTCAAGTTATAGGTACACTCCTGGAAGTGATTTGTAGGCATACTTACTTAAAGTTACAATAAAACACATTATGCAGTAAGTATTTATATAACACACTTCATAATTTAAATAAGTAAATGTGATTAGATGTTAAAGTGAAATGTTTGCTAATGTCGATGCTTAATGCCTTTTGTCAGAAGTTTTGAAATTCTGATAAGAAGCCCTTACCAGTAACTAATTCCAAGTGCAGTTCATCTCAGGAATTCAGTCCGTATCACACAAAACAAATGTTGCAGCAGTAACAAACTGCTGTTTTTGTATCACTTTTGTTCTTCCTCCCAATATTGGGTGGCATATTTAAGGTACGTTTACTCACAGCATATATCTTTTTTTTTTTATGTTAGAAATAAGTAGATGGATCATCAAAATTACTAAAACAAGTAGAGATTGTTTCTTGTAACAAAAGTGCCCAGGAGCCCATTCAGTACTTGATGACGCATGAGCAGACCATTGCATGTCGTACTTAATTGAAATTATTTCCTGTTAGAAAACTCTAACAGACTTCCTGTTTGGAGTAAATGAATATTTTGTGTAATGTGCTCATCTAACTTCAATAACAAAAATGTTTACTGCAGCTCAAAAATTGGGAAACATCATCAGAAAGTGCATTTTCGTAAACTGTCCATATATTGTTTTAATAATCCGTTGCTGCACATAAAACTAAAATCAAAACATAGAACAACTCTTCCAAAATCTGTTGATGCCAGTTTCATATTTGTACATTATATAGTTTGCGTGTTTGAGTGAGGCGAATGGAATGTAAAATTCTGCATGTGTTCTGTGCCGGATATGGCAACACAACACACACCAAGAACTTTCTTAAGAAGAATGGAAGGTAGTGAGAAAGAAGTCCCTGGACTTGAGTTATGCACAACCTCCAGGCATGCTGAAAACCACCTTCCTTGCATCCTCAAATGTGGTATGACACAACAAACATTTGCATGGCTTTTTGACTGCGTGCGTCCAACCTCTTCAGTTTGGTACCAGCAAAATACACTTATTGCAAATGTTCAAAGTCACTTCCTACACGAATGTAACTCAGACAACATTACTCACTTGGGATGGACATCAACATTTTGATCGAGAGCCACTTTCATGCGTATGTCCCAGTTCAGCAATGCACCATGTCTCCCCTTTTAACAGTAGCCATGCATCCCTCTTCTCACTTCTGGACACTGAGAGTGATGTCAGCCATCATCATTTATTGGATATCTAATGTATTTGCAGCTCTCACCTTCTCCTTTATGAATGTACATAGAGCAGGACATGAAACTGAATTTTAGTGAAGGTGGCCAGTCTCCCACCATCCAGCACGACAGACCTTTTAAGGGGCTACTTTTCCACCAAAATGTGACACCTTATCGACTCAGCCATCCAAAGCCAAGTAAAGGGGCGTTGTCCCTCTAAACTACATTTTATCTTTCTGCTTTGGGCCTCCTTCCGTATCCATGCGCATCTGTCTGCCAGCTATGAGCCCTGTGGTCACCAGCCGCCACGCTGATTTTGAACATTGAGAGCTGGTCCCCACGCTGTGCCATCAGCACACTGCAGCTGATACCGCTGCCCAAATTCTGGTACAACCACAGAATTAAACTGAGAATTTTTCTTTCACCGTTTGATTGGGTTGGGTTGGGTTGTGGGGGAGGAGACCAGACAGTGAGGTCATCTGTCTCATCGGATTAGGGAAGGAAGTCGGCCGTGCCCTTTCATAGGAACCATCCTGGCATTGGCCTGGAGCAATGGAGGGAAATCATGGAAAACCTAAATCAGGATGGCCGCACGCGGGATTGAACTGTCGTCCTCTCGAATGCAAGTCCAGTGTGCTAACCACTGTGCTACCTCGCTCGGTCACCGTTAGACTTGTCAGAATTTACTACTATACTGAGAAGGGTTTTTAACTAGCTTACTCTCATGATTCGATACATACAGTGTTGTATTTCTTTTATCTAGGCTTTGATGGTGCATAATGATATGACAATACACTGCCACATCTCAAGCAGAAAAGAATGAATTGATGAAAATGTAAATGACACCTGTAGTAAGAAGCATGATTATTAGAATGAAAGTAAGAAATATAAACATACAGAGAAGAAGGATGGTAAAGCAAAAATCATAAGCCCAGCAGAGGTTTTTTGTAGCCAGCTTTTTCTGTAGACAGCTTTTTTTTTTTTTTTACAGATATTCCAAGGACATGTTCTACATAGTTCGATCAGGCAGGGTACATTCCTGGAATGACAAAACATTTTTGGACCAAATGTTCATAGACAGCATAGGCAGCTGCATTTAAGATTCCTTGATGCTCTCAGCATCAGATTTCCCATAGCATTGTGAGAATTCTCGCTTGTAGCCAAGCTCAGATTCCACACATTGTTGTCATTGTGCACTGGGTGAGAAATTTTATGCAGCATATTGCTTCAAAGAATTACTAGGAACCATTCATCTATTATTGGACCAAGGTCAGTTTTCTGCACTGCTACACTTATAAAGTCAATCAAAGTAAGGACACCAGATGCATTTTGACACGGGAAATAGGATTCAACTTGTCAGTGCTCAAAAGTCGATAATTAATGCCCTATAGCTATGTAGCTGCATTATGAAAGATTCTGAGATTTTACCACTGGATGCGAAAACATCCACCACTAACGGTTTGTACACTGCCCCCAGCTGGCTTGCAGCAACTTCCATCAATAATCTCCACAAATGAAACAGGGTAACAGTTAAAGGTCAAAAAGTAATTAGTCCCACAAAAAGTCACATTTGCCATAGAAACAAATTTGGGCATCAATCAAGCTTCGCCAAGTAAGTCATTGATAATAAATACCACATCCTGCTAACTAGTGGTTCCAAGCTCCAAGATCAGGTTCCTTCTTACCAAGCATATGTATGCTCAGTAAATTGCAACCCCTATCAGAAAACTGGAGAATCACTAAGCAGAATTCCACACCTGCACAAGTGGATGAGCTTCTGAATTCTGGCAGTCTTTCTGTAGTACTAACAACATAACTTCATTGATTATAAAAGATCACTAACTCTCAACTAGAGAAATGCATAACAGTTTGCAACACCTCCTCTATCTCAGAGTCATCTGACTTGCTTCCAACATCCATAAGGGCTGTCTGCCATTTCCTTGATTTTGTGAGCTCTGCGCAGCTCCGTGGAACTGTTTTAACATTCTACCTTTTAGCCAGTTGGTAAAAGTGGACTTACAGTGTCTGCAGACTTTACAAGAAGTGCAGCAGTTAGTAATTCGGTAATGAACCATGGGAAATCTAGACAACCAGTCATGAGTGGGGTGTTGATAGCCATTCAAGACATGCTGGACGGAGGAGGAGGGGGAGAGAGGAGAGAAGGAGAAAGGACTTGTTGGTGTATTGGGGAGATTGGAAAGATGTGTAGTATTGGTGTGGGAGCTGGAAAGGGGATAGGTAGATGGGAGACAGTGACTACCGAAGGTTTAGACCAGAGAGGTTACCAGAATGAAGAATATGTTGTAGGGAGAGTTCCTACCTGCGCAGTAGAGACAAGCTGGTATTAGTAGGAAGAATACAGATTGCTTGAGCAGTGAAGTAGTCATTAAAGTGAAGCGTGTCATGTAAGGCAGCATGTTCAGCAACTGGGTGGTCCAGCTGTCTCTTGATCACAGTCTGATGGTGGCTCTTCATGCAATGTGGACAGAAAGTTTGTTAGTTGCCGTGCCCACGTAGAGAGTGGCGTAGTGGTTGCAGCTTAATTGGTAGATCACATGCCTCCTTTCATGGGTGGCCCTCCTTTGATGGAGTAGGAGATGCTACCAACAGGACTAGAGTAGATAACGGTGGGAGGATATACGGTACAAGTCTTGCATCTGGGTCTAATGCAGGGCTACGAGCCGGGGGCAAGGGGTTCTTAGCAGAGGATGAAGTAGGGACAGAGAGGGATATTGTGTAGGTTCAGCAGGTGACGGAATATCACTGTGCGATGGGTGGGGAAGATATTTCTCATTTCATAGCATAATGACAGCTAGTGGAAATCGTAGCAGAGAATGTGACTCACTTGCTCCAGTCCGGGGGGGGGGGGGGGGGGGTTACTGAGACTGAGTCATGAGAAGAGTGCTCATTTGTGGCTTTTGGACAGTGGGCATGTGGGAGGTGACTGGAGACTCAAGGCACAAGAGATCTGTTTCTGGACCAGGTTTGGAGGATAATTTCAGTCTCTGAAAGCCTCCATGAGACCCTTCGTATTTTTGGAGACAGACTTCCCATCACTATAGATGTGGTGACCATGTGTGGTATGCTGTATGGAAGTGTCTTCCTGGTATAGTATGGGTGGCAATGATTGAAATGGAGCTATTGTTGGTCATTGATTGGTTTAAAGTGAATTATCACCACACTGTCTTTTTTTGTGAGTTTTGAACAATCTTCGTTAACACTTTTAACCACATTGTCAAACTGGCACTTTACAATGCCTGAGATTTGAACATTGTTATTTACACTGTTTGTCAAGAGTTCCCATATGTTGCGGCCGTGACTGTCGCCGAATATTTTTGCTTTCTTCTTCTGTTGTATCTTCTTTGTAAAATCAGTTTTACATGACGCTGAGAAGACTTCTTTCGACGTTTCTTTATGTCCATAATCTTCCTTAATCAAGAAATCGTCTTCTCTTACCGAGAAGGAGTCTGGTTTGTTTACACCTGGTTCCTTGTATTGAAGATGTACCTCTGCGCCACATATACACTTATTCTACAGAGTTGCATATTTGTTGTTTAGAGTAAGTAAATCACTCTGAAGTACTCTGATTTTTTCGTCATTTTCCTTGATGGTGTTTCTAAATTTGTTTTCCACAGCACCACTAACACATGTGAAACAAGTCCATATGTAGTACTCGTTTACAAATTTCAAGCTTAATTTAGCGCACTTCTCGTGAAACCAGCGGTAACAGCCTTTACACTGAATACCTTTAATCACATTTTTGTCACACATCTTACCAGGCAGACATTCCATTCACCTGAGCCGTACATTATCTTGTTCTGTGATATTCTAGACACTGAAATAATATATCATCACTTGCATGCTTTATAAGTAGTTTCATGTATTAACAAACTTGTATACTCATAAAACATGTACATCTTATTATTTTACATGTGCAGTCGCAAAAATGACTTTGAGCTCATTGTAGCAGCTGATGGAGATGGTCATGCTGAGGGCTCTTTGTACTGGGATGATGGAGATTCTATGAGTAAGTTCAAATCTTTCATAAAATTATATGAATTTTAAATCATATATAAATTCAGTCCTTACATTATCTGATGAAAAGTACCGGGATACCCCTATGTAATGCATAATTGACCACTAGATGGCCCAAGAGGTTGACCCACTGATGTAAAAGAAAGTGAGGAGTATGGCGTTGTGGGTAGAGAATCAGCAACAGCAGAATGGGTCAGTCAGGAGAGCTGCTGACTTAAAATGTGGAGTAGTCATTGGGACATTTCAACCCTTCTGAACCTGACCAGCCATCTGTTGGTGATGTGATTTTGAAGTTTGAGATGCGAAGGAGCAACCAGGTTCAACAGAGACCAGGCAGGCCACGTGTACAGATGGATGGGGACTCTCAAGCATTGCAGAGGCTAGTCGTAAAAAACCACAGGATATCAGTGAAAGAAATCATGTATGAGTTCGGGAGTGCTACCAGTAGTCCGTGCACACGGAATTAGAAAGAATGGATACAATGGCCAAGTGGCTCCATACAAACCACACATTGCTGTAGATGTAAAGAGTGATGGCGCTTGACAGGGGATGATTGGAAACAAGGGATTTAGAGGAATGACCAGTGCTGTACTGTGTTGCACCCCATGAAAGCTTTTGTGTTTGGCGAATTCCTGTAGAACATTAGCTTTCACCAAGTATTGTGCCTGTAGTAAAGTATGGAGTAGGTGGTGGTGCAGTAATGTGTGCGTTTTGTAGTTAGGTTGTGGTCCCCTATAGTGTTTAAGAAAATGCTAAATGCAGAAGGAATATGAACACAGTTCACAGTATTGCGTCCTGTGTGCAGTAGAGAAACTGCTCTGAGATGATAGTTTTTTGTGTCAGCATGACAATGCACCCTGCCACAAAACAGCATCCATGAAACAATGGTTTGTGGGCAACATTCTGAAATGGACTGGCCTACCTAGAATCCTGACCTGAACCCATTGGAACATCTTTGGGATAAGTTAGAATATTGACTTTGCTCCAGACCCGAGCAGCCATAATCACTACTGTCTCTGGTTTCAACTCTCAAGGAAGAATGCGCCGGCACTCCTCCGGAGGCATTCAAACACCTCACTGAAAGTGTCCTCAGCAGAATTCAAACTGTCATAAAGGCAAATGGAGGGCACATCCCACATTAATGCCAACAATAGGTGTCTGAATGCTTTTGATGATATAGTAGTAGTAGAAGTAGAAGTTTGTTGTCTCATAACATACAATTTCAAGCCATTGACTTAAAAGTACAAGAGACTCGTCAAAACACAAAAATTGGTTTTCTATTTTCCTTATTATACCAGTAATATAATGTACAGTACTGAATAATTACTTAATTAAGCAATTAATAATTTTTCTTCAAATGTAACAAACTTTTAAGATGAACAGTTCTAAGTACTTTCTCTCTCCTGCTCAAATTTTCAGGTTGTCATTTATGAATTATTCTACTGAATAATAACATTCCTGCACTAATTTCTCATATAAGGATTTTTTCAGTGTTTCTAAATTTATGCTGAGCAGTTCTCTTCCTTTCACTTTGTTATAAATTTTCATACTCATATAATGTGGAGTTTGAGCATAAAGTTTTAAATGTTGGGTGGGCAGCATAAAATTATTTTGATTTCTGGTGTTGTAATCATGTTGAAAATGATTTGCTACAAGTAAATCAGGGTTACTGTGTACAAAGATAATCGGCTCATGTATGTATAGTGAGGGAACACTAAGTATACTCAGATTTTTTAGGAGTGGGCGACATGATTTTCTTCGCCCTACATTGTGCATATTTCTAATTATGGTTTTCTGAAGGTTTAGTATTCGACACATATGGTTTGAGGTACCCCAAAACACAGTTCCATACCTTATTACTGACTCAAAGTAGCTATGATATACTACTTTTCTTATGCCCATACTGGTAGCATTGTACAATATTGTCATTGCATATGCTAGGCTATTTAATTTATTTGCAAGGTACTGTATGTGTGACCCCCATGATAGATTTTTATCTAGTTGCATTGCTAGGAATTTCACACAGCTAGCTTCCTGCAAATCCTGGTTTCTGTGACTGACCTGAATATCGTTTAATTGTGCTTGTTTATTTTTAAATTGCATTAACTGGGTCTTTTCCATGTTTAGTTTTAACCCATTTAAATCAAACCAGGTATCTAAGTTTTCTAAAGTATTTAATACAGTTTGCGGAATTTGATCTGTAATGTTACTTTCAATGATTAAATATGTGCCATCTGCAAATAGAAACTGAGTGACACTCAGTATTAAGTGACTGATCATTTATGTAAAACAAAAGCAGAATGGGACCTAAGACAGAAACTTGGGGTACTCCTTGTGAAATGGTTTTCCATTTTTAATAAAAGTTCCTCTCTCTGATGTTATAACCACTATTTATCTTTGGTTGGTTCGATAGGGTTTAAACCATTCTAATTCCGTGCCCCTAATTCCATACTTTTCCAGTTTACAGAGTAGCAAGGACTGATTCACACTATCAAAGGCCTTTGATAGATCACAAAAAATTCCTGTGGCATGCAGTGAGTTGTCTAGAGACAAGTTAATTTTATCAACAAAATTATTTATAACAGATGTTGTGGTTTTGCCTTTTTGAAATCCATACTGATTCTTTGAGATTATTTTAAATTTTTCTATGAAGTTTTGAATTTTTATGGTGACTACCTTCTCAAATATTTTTGACAGTGATGGAAGAAGAAAGACTGGCCGATAGTTTTCCATGTGTTCTTTGGTGCCCTTTTTGAATAGTGGCTTAGCTGCTGTGTACTTCAGCGTTACTGAAAAATGACCTTCTTGAAGGGACTGGTTAACTATTGTAGTTAGTGGCTGCACAATTATTTTAGAGACTGTTTTTAACACTTTTGCTGGTATCCCATCCCATCCTGCTGGTGTCTTACTTTTTAGTGACAATATCACATTTTTTATGTCTTTTACCGTAGTTTTTGTAAATGTGCTGAAAAATTCACCGTCAAGTTGCTCACCGTTGAAGAAATTTACCGTGTCTGGATACTCTGCTACAGTGACATTAGATTTGTTTACATTTATAAAGAATTCATTAATCAATTGAGAAATTTGAGTAGGGTTTACAGTAGTTTCATCTTCTATCTTGATGTCAGAAATATTATGGCCTCTACCTGTGGCACCTGTTACAGCTTTGATCACTGACCATAATACCTTTGATTTGTTTTCACTATCCAATATAAATCTATTATTTGGCTGTTCTTTGGCTGCCTTTACAACTTTTTAAAAATATTTTTGTAATCTTTTACATATGTAACAAAATCAAGACTTCTGTTGTTTTAGTTCCCTATGTAGTCGTCTTTTTTTTGCACTCAAGATTTTTATTCCTTCAGTAATCCACTTTACTTAATTTCCTACTTTTTTATGATGTGAAGTAATGGGGAAAGTTTCATTAAAAACAAGCAGGAATTTTTCCAAGAAAGTAGCAAAATTTTCAGAGCATAAAATATTGTGATCTATAGACCACTCCATCTTTTTTAATCTATGATAGAATAAGTTTATATTTTCTTTGCTTAACTGGCATTTGGTGTAGGTTTTTTTCGAGCAAGGATCTATTATTTTTGGTAACTCCATAAGCAGAGCGCAATGATCAGAAAGTCCTAAATCTAAACAAAAGTTATTTGCCTCATTATAAGTGTAATTGGTTAAAATATTATCTATACATATTGCAGACACTTCTTTTACTCGAGTGTAATTGGTGAAATTTGTGCTGAAACCCGATGTTTGAATCATATCAATGAATTTTGTTGAGTTATTGGCTTCACTGGCTAGATCTATGTTGAAATCAGCGGTAATTATGACTCTTTTCTTGGTTTCTTTTTGAAGTTTTTGCAATAGGCACTGGAATTTTGACAAATAATGTTTCATTATTTCAGTGCCTGGAATTCTGTACACAGATAAAATTACAATATTTTTCCCTAACTCTACGCAGCGGCTTTCAAATATACATTCTTCGTAAAGGGAATCGAAATTGAGTTTTGCGTTATATTCCATTGATCTTTCCACTAGTATGGAAAGTATATACATATTTAAGTAAAAAAAATGAAAATGAAAGTCAGATGGAACATTAGAGAGCTATTTAAATACAGAAAGATAAAGAAAAGGAAGGAGTAAAAGAGCTTGTAGAATTTACAGAATGGGAAGTGAAACCTGTTTCTAGTTCCTGGAGCAGGGAAGCTAGTTATTAACACTGTGTAACAATCTCGCAGTTTCCTTTTGAAAATATGGTGCAATTTGTCCAAAAAATATTCAACACAGCAACAAGTTGAAAATGGGTAGTGTTTGCAAGGATTAAGGGGTGAGTTTGAAAATCTTTTAATTTAATCAAAGAGATGTGCCTTCTGAAATATAAGTGATGGGGAACACAGAGTACCAAAAGCAATTAGTAAAGTTTTTTCCAAGTTTGTTTACCTGCTGTCTGAAGTCTTGTTTATTTACATTCTACGATCTTTGCAATATTCTAGGAAATTTGTGGTAAGGAAGCTCTTGAACTGCTTCTGTTACAAGGAAAATGCTGAGAATAATGTGCAATTGTTTGCAGATACATATGAAAGTGGGCAGTACACTTTACTGAATTTTACTCTGGATACGTCAGTGCTGAGCAGTAATGTAGTACACTACGGTTACCACACACCGATGATTCTTGATGGTGTGCTCATTATGGGAGTGCCAGGTCCAGTTAACACAGTTATTATCAGTGATGAGAAATGGCCTTTTTCATATGATACAACTAATAAGGTGAGTACATTGAATGGTAATTTTTGTCACTAATTTATATTCTGCTTGTAACTAAAGAAGTATTTTGATGTGGAAGGTTTGGCTAGCAGCAGCGCACAAATTGTAAACTCAAATCTTTAATTCCAATTCAAGCAGTTTCTCCTGTGGAAACTAAATTGAGTGAGAAGTGTGTGAAAGTGCACAGTTGTCATGAGACTAGGACCTTTGTGATACAGTACAGATTCTTGTGATATGGTGTTTTGAGTAATATGTCTTCTGTACAAGTTGTATCAACTACTTACATAATTTCTCTCTCAATGTCTGGGAAATACCTCAATCAAAAATCAAAAGGCCACTACAACATTCTAGGTGTTACTCTGAGGTGGAAGCAGAGCTCAACGTTTGTAGCACCCATCTTCAGGACCCACTGCAATTTTCTAGTTTGTACCTAGGTGGCAGGCATAAACAAGAGACTCCATTGGTTATTTGATTACCTCAATTTCAGCTTTCTTGACCTGTGTGATAAGATGGAGAATTCCCCCTCCCCTCCTTAAACCTCTGCCGCATACAACTAATAGGTCAGGGATAAAATATATCCAAGAAACAGGTACTTGGATAGCAGAGACTGTGGCATAGCTGTGAAGGGGAGTGGAGAATGTCTAACACAAATTTAGACATATTGTAGGCTTTCTCTTAGATAGTGTATGCTGTGGAAGATACCGGAAGTGGAAAGACCCCTCCATAGTTTAGTAACATTATTATGTAATTATTTTGAAAACAGAGACAGCTGCATAGCAGATTCAAACAAAAACAGATCCTTTCTGGCAGTACAAAAGCTGAACAAAGTTAAAATAAGTTTAATGATAGCTACACGAGAAATATTCATTAACTTGCATAGCAAGACCATTGAGTTGACATGAAAAACTAAAAAGGTTTGTTACTACATATAATCAGTTGATAGAATGAAGTCATCTGTCCATATGCTCACTGATTATGATCACACTGCAACAAAAGATAATAAAAAGTCTCGACTACTGAACTGTCATCAAAATGGCTTTACTGAAAAGACCACAACACAGTTCCTTTTTAATTGTTGCATAGATGCAAAAAAAGACAAAGATAGTAATAAGTGACAATAAAATTGAAAACTAGCTCAAGTCATTTGATGCAGTGGGAGAGTGTCATATAAATACTGAAGAAACTGAACTGGAAGACTCTTGAAGACAGACATAAACTATCCCAAGAAAATCTATTAACAAAGTTTCAAGAACCGTCTATAAATGATTACTCTAGGAATATACTACAACCCCCTATGTATCGTTCACACAGTGATCGTGAGGATAAGATTAGAATAATTACTGCATGCACGAAGGGATTCAATCATTCTTCCTGTGCTCCATGTGCAAATAGAACAGGAAGAAACCATGATAACTGGTACAATGGGACATACGCTCTGCCAAACGACTCACAGTGGTTTTGCAGAGTATAGATGTAGATGAAGATATATGTACAGCCACTGGACCTTATGGTGATGGACGTTACATTGTGTATTGTGAAAGAACCGACCACTCCTTTAGCTTCACTCTACTGTTGATCACTGCATCAGTGGAGTGTGCCACACTATTGGGTACAGGTGTAGACCATTCCAGTCTTTATTGAATTGAAAGTAATTCAGCATTCTTTGTTTGTTCACAACATACTAAGGTTGATGCTGTGTGTTTTTTCTTCCAGGAAGCCTTTGGTATTTTTTTCTATCATCACTTTGTATACATGGTATGTGCATGAAGAATATCAGAACAGGCGTGTGATTGGATTGAAGACTTCCTAACTAATAGAACCGATAAAATTTTTCTTAGTGGGAAGACATCATCAGAAGTGAATATAATAGCCTTTGTATTTCTACGATGTGTAGTAGCACCATTGTTGCTCACAATGTGGAATGAACTGTTTGCAGATAATACAGCTTTATACAGGAACTCACATTCTTAGAATACTGTTAGGAAATCTAGGAAGAATTGAAGACAGCTGGTCCCTGGTTAAAAGATTGTCGGTTCACCCTCAACATAAATAAACATAATTTAATTTTACACATAATTTTTTAATACTCTGTGTACAGGGTAAACATTAATAAAACTGGCAAACTGCAGGGTTGGATTCCTGAATGGAAATGAAGGGGAAAAAGTCCTATGAACAGGTGACTGGAAATGGACAGTGTGCGTGCAACGACAACAAATAGTACCAGAACACAGTACAGAGTTGCATCGCATCCAGCTCACAGCAGATGTTCATAGTGGCCTCCATTGGACCGCAGATGGTGGGGGTAGTGGCACAGCGACCGTAGACTATAAGGAAATAGTGGCTTCCGTGCAAGATACACTTAATTGTACATGTTGGCGGGCAACTTACCTGGAGCTTGTACAATGGTTCGTCTCACATCCTGTAGAACCTGGTGCTCCAGATCTGATTTGCAACACAATTACATCTTACTGCTAGAATTGTTTGGTCCATAAGGTGGGAGGGAGTTCAGAAGTATTCAGTACGTCCCAATAGGAGACACTATGAGAAAGGCAATGTGCATCACAGAAAGTCTTATTCTCAAATTTGTGGTTACCCATATTCCAATGTGAGTAAAGATTCGTATTCCTTCATTCAACCTGCATCTCACATATAGATCATGGGGGCAAACTTAAAGAAATTTGGGCTAATTCTGTGTGGTGCCAACAGTCTTTCTCCCCATGCACTGTTCACAGGTACTGTGTGCATTCACACAAAAACTATGAACTTGTACTGCTTCTCAACATCTCGTTCCAGCCTTACACATTTATCAAAACTTCTATGTCATGATTTCATGACTGCTGCAAATGCTTCTTTAGCATTCTTGTCTAGTTACTGGAAAATCAGTGATGCATTAGTGGGCATGACTAGTAAATGTGCAACAATGGAGAGTGTCTTTCATTGTGCAAAATGTATCTCTTTTTTCCAAATTTTGTATTAAAGTAATGTATAAAATAACACAGTTATCATCTTCAAACTTGTGTTTTTTAATGTCACTGTTGCTAATTCATTTTCAGTGTCTACTCATAAAGGACATGAAAATCTCATTACACAAGAATTTCTCAGTCCACTGGTCATAAAACACATTTAGAGACTGAGAATAGAAGAGTCAAGAGGCTGCTGTTTTTTCCAATAGACTAATCGTTGCTTCTGAGTCTTAGTGATTCTTCATTATCGTGTCTACATTTTATGTACCATTCTATAATAAACTTGGATAGGACAATACTGATGCATTGTATTAATTTATATATCTTATTATTGTGTTTATCATTTACTGTATTCTAGCAGTCTGAGTTATTTGTGGCTTATGCATCATAATTTTTATTTCAAGTGCACTATTGTATTAGTGTTTGATTCCCAAATGTACAGATCTTATTTTTCTTTGATTTCTTCATTATACAGTTCGCCAAACTGAAAAAGAATTCCCTGATAATTGCTCTAATTTATAATAATTTTGATTATTTATGTTCGCACACCCTGAAACAAACCATAACAAAACTGGTAACCATTCATTTCAAACTAACTGTGGTATGCATGTTAATTGTATCGTGTATCTACAAGAAATGTACCATTTTACATTAGTGTTAAGACACTATTTTCATTTTGACACAAAGTAGATCACTTTTACAGAGACAAGAATGATATTACCACGTAAATAGAAACTTAAGTGTTTGGCTTCTGTCAGCCAAATTTTCTTGATCATTGTAAAAGGGAAGACTGAGTCTAATAATACCTTTCAGTGAAACTGTCAGTGTTTTTGCCTACTATTGTATTTAGTCATTCTGTGTGATTTGTCAGATAAAGATTATGTATACCAGACTGACTCTTTTCTGTGATTAAATTAAAAAAGAGAATATTATGCTCTCTGCATGGATAACTCTACAGTGGATGTTCCTATTTTTAATTAGATTGTCTGTGATGTTGTATGAAGTGATTTTAGAATTTTTTCTTAGTTGTGGAATAATTGTTCCCACTGTACAAACTCTGTGTGACAAATGTTGTAATCAAGAACATTGTGATATATGCATTAAAGAATAAAAATTGTTACCATATCATTATTTAATTCCATCCGGAGTTTTCCATTATTGTTTTAATTAGGATTATTACACCTTTGAGTAATTGGTACAATCTTTCTGTGTTTTATTGCTTCCAGTGAATAATGGTGCTCTTCCAGGTGTTCTGTCGAGTTGTTGTTTCCATTTTACACACAGTATTTTGATGGCCAACCCAGCCATGTTCTGTAGGTGCTACAAGTTTTTCTGTTATGTGTACTCTCTGCCTGCACTCCAACAAGATTTTAAGTACTGCTGGTATTGCACTGCTTGTGATGAAGCAAGCTGGGATAAATTTTACTTCCCCTCTTGTTTTGCCATCTGCCTCTTTAAATTTGTTTTTTTCAATTTGATCTAATTACCATTAACATACATGAGTATAATCTGCATTTTCACAAAAGAGAAAGGTTGGCCCTCAGTTTTAAAGGATATAACAGTGTATCTAATTTTGTGCTTAGTTTATATTTTAAAAAAATGGTTCAAATGGCTCTGAGCACTATGGGACTTAACATCGATGGTCATCAGTCCCCTAGAACTTAGAACTACTTAAACCTAACTAACCTAAGAACAGCACACAACACCCAGCCATCACGAGGCAGAGAAAATCCCTGACCCCGCCGGGAATCGAACCCGGGAACCCGGGCGTGGGAAGCGAGAACGCTACCGCACGACCACGAGATGCGGGCAGTTTATATTTAAAAACAAAGATGATATGACTTACCATACGCAAGCGCTGGCAGGTCAATAGAAACACAAACACACACATACATACACACAAAATTCTAGCTTTCGCAACCAATGGTTGCTTCGTCAGGAAAGAGGGAAGGAGAGGGAAAGACGAAAGGATGTGGGTTTTAAGGGAGAGGGTAAGGAGTCATTCCTATCCCGGGAGCGGAAAGACTTACCTTAGGGAGAAAAAAGGACAGGTATACACTCGCACACACACACATATCCATCCGCACATACACAGACACAAGCAGACATTTGTAAAGGCAAAGAGTTTGGGCAGAGCTGTCAGTCGAGGCGGAAGTAAAGAGGCAAAGATGTTGTTGAAAGACAGGTGAGGTATGAGTGGCGGCAACTTGAAATTAGCGGAGGTCGATGCCTGGCGGATAACGAGAAGAGAGTATATACTGAAGGGCAAGTTCCCATCTCCGGAGTTCTGTACCAGGTCGGGAGGGTAGTTGCGGGATGTGAAAGCTGTTTTCAGGTTGTTGGTGTAATGGTTCAGGGATTCCGGACTGGAGCAGATTCGTTTGCCACAAAGACCTAGGCTGTAGGGAAGGGACCGTTTGATGTGGAATGGGTGGCAGCTGTCATAATGGAGGTACTGTTGCTTGTTGGTACAGAAGCAAATTACCAGAGCCACTTCCTCATCCCCTCAAACCCAGAACCTCCCACAGAAGAACCACAAAAGTGCCCCACTTGTGACAGGATACTTTCCAGGACTGGATCAGACTCTGAATGTGGCTCTCCAGCAGGGATACGACTTCCTCAAATCCTGCCCTGAAATGAGATCCATCCTTCATGAAATCCTCCCCACTCCACCAAGAGTGTCTTTCCGCTGTCCACCTAACCTTCGTAACCTCTTAGTTCATCCCTATGAAATCCCCAAACCACCTTCCTTACCCTCTGGCTCCTACCCTTGTAACCGCCCCCGGTGTAAAACCTGTCCAATGCACCCTCCCACCACCACCTACTCCAGTCCTGTAACCCGGAAGGTGTACACGATCAAAGGCAGAGCCACGTGTGAAAGCACCCACGTGATTTACCAACTGACCTGCCTACACTGTGAAGCTTTCTATGTGGGAATGACCAGCAACAAACTGTCCATTCGCATGAATGGACACAGGCAGACAGTGTTTGTTGGTAATGAGGATCACCCTGTGGCTAAACATGCCTTGGTGCACGGCCAGCACATCTTGGCACAGTGTTACACCGTCCAGGTTATCTGGATACTTCCCACTAACACCAACCTGTCAGAACTCCGGAGATGGTAACTTGCCCTTCAGTATATCCTCTCTTCTCGTTATCCGCCAGGCCTCAACCTCCGCTAATTCTAGTTGCCGCTGCTCATACCTCACCTGTCTTTCAACAACATCTTTGCCTCTTTACTTCCACCTCGACTGACATCTCTGCCTAAACTCTTTGCCTTTACAAATGTCTGCTTGTGTCTGTGTATGTGCAGATGGATATGTGTGTGTGTGCGAGTGTATACCTGTCCTTTTTTCCCCCTAAGGTAAGTCTTTCTGCTCCCGGGATAGGAATGACTCCTTACCCTCTCCCTCAAAACCCACATCCTTTCGTCTTTCCCTCTCCTTCCCTCTTTCCTGACGAAGCAACCATTGATTGCGAAAGCTAGAATTTTGTGTGCATGTATGTGTTTGTTTGTGTTTCTATCGACCTGCCAGCGCTTTCGTATGGTAAGTCACATCATTTTTGTGCTTAGTTTTATTTATGTAATTGATTTTCTTGTTTATTTTGACTGTTCCTAGTGAGTATCGTTTGTTATAGGGTGAAATCAGTAATTGTTTAGTAACTTAATTCTGTTGTTGACATATAAACAAATATAAATTCTGTACTAAGTATAAACATTTGGGAGACAAAACAATAGCACTCTTAAAGGATCTATTTGGCTCTATTAGAAATCACTAAAACCAAGCCTTAATTAATTCCAAAGTAATTAACAGTTTTGTCAGAAGTATTGTTTGCGTAAATATATTTGTTAATTTCAGAGTTTAAACAAATAATTTGGCCTAAACCTTCTAGTAGAAGAAACTGTTAAAAGGAAAGAATTTTTCAATGTATTCTGTTAACAACATCGAACAATGTGCAGTTTCAGGGCCTGTTTTGTGATGAAATACAAGGGCCCGATTTTTGGTCACGGGACAGTCAGTCCATGGCTGAGTTTCATACAAGGAACCTGTGTTGAATAGAACGACAACAATGCATTGACTTAACAGTGAAATAAATGTTACACCAATAGGCTGTGTGTAAAAACAATGACATTATCTGTTTCCATATGTACCTGTTTATTCTTCAAGAACTGTGAACTTTGTGATTAGGTTTTTACTCCTTGTAGATGTTCAACAGGAAACTATTGCAGCATTATGTGGATGTTCACCTGCAAACTATTAATGAGGCTTACGGAAAGTTAAACAATAGTGCACTGGCCATATGAAATGTGTATATTGGGGGTTGTGAAAAGTGAAAGTAAACATCTGTGGAACGCAACTGTGCACCTGTCAGTGTCCAAATTACAAGTCCCATTTTTCAGCCAGTGTAGCAATGCAGTATGTCAACACAGAGGACAACAAATGAAGAAACAAAGCAGGTGAAGCTACACGTATCTTAATGAACTTTTGTTTTTCGGAGGTCATGCCTACATTCCGTGAAATACAAATTCTCTCAGTGTTTTCCCAGCCTTGTGGCTCTGATGGCCAATGAGATTTTAATAAAGTGTGTACCAGAACACAAGCATTATTTAAAGTGAAATCTGACATCTTTATTTCAGTAGATTCCTTTATTATGCTGTCCCAGAAATTTGGCATTTCCACCAAAATACTGGTCACATTATATTCCATTTTAGGACTATATTTGAGGCAGTGCTTGAAAATGGCTGATTTGCTTGGTTATTTTAGTCACTAGAACAGGAGGGAACTAACTGACAGACATGTGACATGTGTGGTCACTGCCTGCACTTAAGCAGATTTTTAACTATTGTTGGTATTGCACCGCTGTTTATAGCAGTTCGATTCCTGCTGTGCACCTTACACTTTAATGCTCTCTTGTTTGTTGGAGGTTGTGCTGATATTCTGTGAAATACAAGTTCTCTCCGTGTTTTCCCACCCTTGATCATGCATTTCTCTAAAATATACAGGGTGATTCAAAAAGAATACCACAACTTTAAAAATGTGTATTTAATGAAAGAAACATAATATAACCTTCTGTTATACATCTTTACGAAGAGTATTTAAAAACGTTTTTTTTCACTCAAATACAAGTTCAGAGATGTTCAATATGGCCCCCTCCAGACACACGAGCAATATCAACCCGATACTCCAACTCGTTCCACACTCTCTGTAGCATATCAGGCGTAACAGTTTGGATAGCTGCTGTTATTTCTCGTTTCAAATCATCAATGGTGGCTGGGAGAGGTGGCCGAAACACCATATCCTTAACATACCCCCATAAGAAAAAATCGCAGGGGGTAAGATCAGGGCTTCTTGGAGGCCAGTGATGAAGTGCTCTGTCACGGGCTGCCTGGCGGCCGATCCATCGCCTCGGGTAGTTGACGTTCAGGTAGTTACGGACTGATAAGTGCCAATGTGGTGGCGCTCCATCCTGCTGAAATATGAATTGTTGTGCTTCTTGTTCGAGCTGAGGGAACAGCCAATTCTCTAACATCTCCAGATACTGTAGTCCAGTTACAGTAGCGTGCTACATTTTCATCACTCGTTCTCGGCCGTCCAGAACTTTTCCCTTTGCACAAACACCCATTCTCTGTAAACTGTTTATACCAACATTTAATACACCACCTATTAGGAGGTTAACACCATACTTCGTTCAAAATGCACGCTGAACAACTGTCGTCGATTCACTTCTGCCGTACTCAATAACACAAAAAGCTTTCTGTTGCGCGGTCGCCATCTTAGCATCAACTGACGCTGATGCCTAGTCAACAGCGCCTCAAGCGAACAAATGTACAACTAAATGAAACTTTATAGCTCCCTTAATTCGCCAACAGATAGTGCTTAGCTCTGCCTTTTGTCGTTGCAGAGTTTTAAATTCCTAAAGTTGTGGTATTCTTTTTGAATCACCCTGTATATATAAAACAAATCAATATGTATTCTCATCAGGTTACCTTCCATTAGGAAAGGGGGTGCACTCAGCGACCGTTATGTAATTTATAAATGATAGAGTGCAGCAATCAGTCGTCCTTTTTTGCAGGTTTTATTATGCAAATCCAGATTTTGCCTCGTGCCTAGCCATTACACAGGCCAACAAATATTTATTTATTTATTTATTCCCCCCCCCCCCCCCCCTTGGTAGCTGATCTTTATAGATTTTTATGAGCTGAATCCAAATCTAGCCTTAGTTTTTCTGTATCACCCATAGTTTTCAAGCAATATGCTTTTTGTTATATAGTATAAAGATCCAGTGCTATGGTAAATGGGGAAATTAATGAAACGCTTTGTTACAACATAAGCATAGTTTGTATTTACAGTAAGCTACTTAAAACAATGATATGTGTTAATAGAGGTTTCACTTGTCACCTGGAACTGGTTTGTATTTTCTTTTTCTTTTTTCTTTGAAGCTTCTTTCATAGCTTTTTCTACAGTGAGTCACTTGCTGAACTTCTCGGTGACGTGACCAACAGTGGCAGATACTTAAAATGTGGTCCATCTTTAGGCAAAGCCTTTACAAACTGTTTCATTAGGCCTAACTTTATATGTAGAGGTGGTAGGAATATGTTTTTTGGATCTATGAGGTTTTTGCATAAAATGTTCTCACCAGGTTTTAAAGACTCCCTCACAGTCCAGTTCTTTCTGCACCAGTGTTGATCCCAAGCCCTACTGTCCCATTCACACAAGAAACATGGAAATTTGGTAAAGCAACCTTGCTGACCAAGGAGCATGAATGTTAACTTTTAGATCGCCACATATCATACAACCACGAGCAGAATAGCCTATTTTATTTAGCATTATTTCTAGGTTTTCATAGCTTTCTTTCATATGTACAGAATGTCCAACAGGTATAAATGCATACATGTTACCATTGTATAGTAAAACAGCCTTTAAACTAGTTGTGGATGAATCAATAAACAGCCTCCAGTCTTCCTTTTTGTATTCAGTACGAAACTCATTCACATACTGGGAATGTCTGAGCAGTATACTAAATCACCTTGTTGGAAAAAACTTGGAAAATTGCTGCTCTCTCTTTCTATACATGGTTTCAACTGCCAATAAGTTCTTTTTTTTTAATCTAGAGCCAAGCAATCCGGCTTTTTCTTTCGTTAAGCCCAGATCCCTAGCCAAATCGTTAAGCTCGGTCTGAGTAAACAAATTGGGCTCTAGGCTTCCTGTATTACAATGGAATTCACCATCATATAGTTAATCTAGATCACATTGTACATCAGAAAATACTTTCGTTGGAATAGAATTTAAAGCGTCTGGTGGTTCAGGAACTGGCAAATCTACACCATGCCCTACTGGTCGGATGGTGGACAGAAAGTTAGGGTAGCTTATTACCTTCTTGTTTTTTGAATTATGACCAGTAACATCAACACTGCAAAAGTGAACAGCAAATCTGAAGGCCTTTTTCTCCTTTTTGGACCATTTTCTCAGATCTTCAACATACACATAACATACCTTATGTGGTACCCAAGATTTATCTTGATCACCAAGTTTAGATCCAAAGTATGATAGATAAACCTTTTTCACAAAGTCTGCAATGTTTCTTTGGTGTTTTTTAATCGCAAATTCACCATGGATATAACAAAAACTGTCAGCAGAGTTTTTACAACCACAATTAGACATTGTGCTGAGCACATGTCCAGGAAACAGGAAAATGAGGTTAGCTTGTCAGTAAACAAAACACCATCTGTTTACACAAAAATAGAAACGACCTTTTTTTGCCAGCAACTGCTTTTCAGCAGTGCTACCAACGTCATTTACATTCATTAAACCTCCTTTTTAAATTATTTTAACTATGTAAAATCTGTTAAATTCTTTAAAAAATCACTTAATTTAATAAATTTAACTGCAAAATGTTAAAAATGGTGGGCGATACAGCTTTTTAAGTATCATATTTGGATTTCTCACCCTAAAAAACATATGTATAAGGTATTTTCAGCAAAAAAGTTATTCGATTGTTGGCCTGTGTTATCAATGCACTATTTTTTAAACTCAATGCATGTTAGTTCCATGATGTTCTGTGACTGACGCTCGCACAACAGGGAACAAACACGCATTGAGTTTACAAAATAGTGCATTGATAATGGCTAGACACAAGCTGAAATCTGAATTTGTGTTATAAAACCTGCAAAAAAAGGACAACTGATTGCTGCGCTGTATCGTTTATAAATATGTATTCTGCTTCAGAGAAAGGCACCTGTTATTTCAGTAGATGCAGTATGTCAGTAAAGTCTTCTCAGCTCCTTGTGTATTTTCATACTTGTCAACAGACAATTTGTAACAGTGGTTGACTGATAGGCACCTTCTTTTCAACTATAGTCATCTGGAGTGAGAGCAGGGAAGAGGGTAGGCAGGAGAAGGACAG
The DNA here is from genome assembly GCF_023864345.2 of Schistocerca serialis cubense. NCBI lineage: Eukaryota > Metazoa > Arthropoda > Insecta > Orthoptera > Acrididae > Schistocerca > Schistocerca serialis. Next base: position 6,215,923 of record NC_064641.1, on the reverse strand, counting down.
GGACTGGCGAAGGTTGAGGCCAGGCAGTTACAGGAATGTAGGACGTATTGCAGGAAGAATGCTCACCTACACAGTTCAGCAGAGCTGGTGTGGTAGGAAGAATACAGATGGTCAGGTTGTGAAGCAGTTATTGAAGTGAAGCACATTGTGTTGGGCAGCATGGTCAGCAACTGGGTTGTCCAGCTGTCTCTTGGCTAGGTTGTTGGTGGCCCTTGATGCCTCAGAACATGTCCTACCAACCAATCCCTTCTTCTAGTCAAGTTGTACCACAAATTCCTCTTCTCCCCAATTTTATTCAGTATCTTCTCATTAGTTACGCGATCTGCCCATCTAATCTTCAGCATTCTTCTGTAGCATCACATCTCAAAAGCTTTTACTCTCTTCTTGTCTAAACTATTTATTGTACATGTTTCACTGGGCTACACTCAATACAAATACTTTCAGAAACAACTTCCTGACACTTTAATCTACACTCGATGTTAACAAATTTCTCTTCTTCAGAAACGCTTTCCTTGCCATTGCCAGTCTACATTTTATATCCTCTCTACTTCAACGATCATCAGTTATTTTGCTCTCCAAATAGCAAAATTCATCTACTACTTTAAGTGCCTCATTTCCTAATCTAATTCCCAAAGCATCACTTGATTTAATTTGACTACATTCCATTATCCTCGTTTGGCTTTTGTTGATGTTCATCTTATATCCTCCTTTCAAGACGCTGTCCATTCCATTCAACTGCTCTTCCAGGTACTTTGCTGTCTCTGACAGAATTACAATGTCACTGGCGAACCTCAAAGTTTTTATTTCTTCTCCAAGGATTTTAGTTCCTATTCTAAATTTTTCTTTTGTTTGCTTTACTGCTTGTGCAATATACAGATTGGATAACATTGGGGATGGGCTACAACCCTGTCTCACTCCCTTACCAACCACTGTTCCTCTTTCATGACCCTCGACACATATAACTGCCATCTGGTTTATAAACAAATTGTAAATAGGCTTTCATTCCCTCATTTTACCCTTAACGCCTTTAGAACTTTTGTTCCCTGATTTTACCCTTGACATCTCTAGAATTTGAAGGAGAGTATTCCAGTCAACATTGTCAAAAGCTTTCTCTTAGTCCACAGATGCTAGAAACCTAGTTTTGCCTTACCTTAATCTATCTTATAAGATAAGTTTTAGGGTCAGTACTTCTTCACGTGTTCCAACATTTCTACGGAATCCAAACTGATTTTCCCCGAGGTCAGCTTGCACCTGATTTTCCATTCACTTGTAAGGAATTCATGTCAGTATTTTGCAGCCGTGACTTATTAAACTGATAGTTCAGTAATTTTCACATCTGTCAACACCTGCTTTCTTTGCGATTGGAATTATTATATTCTTCTTGAAGTCTGAGGGTATTTCACCTGTCTCATATATCTTGCTCACAGGATGGTAGAGTTTTGTCAGGACTGGCTCTCCCAAGGCCGTCAGTAGTTCTAATGGAATGTTGTCTACTGCCGGGGCCGTGTTTCGACTTGGGTCTTTCAGTGCTCTGTCAAACTCTGCATGCAGTACCATATCTCCCATTTCATCTTCATCTACATCCTCTTACATTTCCATAATATTGTCCTCAAGTACATTGCCCTTGTATAGACCCTCTATATACACCTTCCACCTTTCTTCTTTCCCTTCTTTGCTTAGAACTGGTATTCCATCTGAGCTCTTGATATTCATACAGGTGGTTCTCTTTTCTCCAAACGTCTCTTTAATTATCCTACATGCAACATCTATCTTACCGCTAGTGATATATGCTTCTACATCCGTACATTTGTCCTCTAGCTATTCCTGCATAGCCATTTTGAACTGCCTGTTGATCTCATTTTTTAGACGTTTGTATTTCCTTTCACTTACCTCATTTATTGCATTTTTATATTTTCTGTGTTCATCAATTAAATTCAATATTTCTTCTGTTACCCAAGGATTTCTACTAGCCCTCATCTTGTTCCTCTGGTGCCTTCTTTATTTAATCTCTAAAAGCTACCCATTCTTTTTCTACTGTATTCCTTTCCCCTGTTCTTGTCATTCATTCCCTAATGCTCTCTCTGAAACTCTCTACAACCTATGCTTCTTTCAGTTTATCCAAGTCCCATCTCCTTAAATTCCCACCTTTTTGCAGTTTCTTCAGTTTTAATCTACTTTGTATTTGTATTTGTATTTCTTTATTGGTTCTGTTAATCGTGTTTAGGTACATATTTTGCACAAACGATGTAGGACAAGTCAGGTTGGTACAGTATATACAACATCATACACATTGTTATTTTGAAAGGATGAATAATTAAAAATTATTCAATACATGTTGAATATCAATGACAAATTTAATATGATAAAATAAAATGATAGACTTATTAAGAATATTTGAGCAATTACTCTACACTTTTCTGGTACTCTAAAAACTCAGAAACAGAATAGAAGCAGTGGTCAAGCAAGTACTCTTTCAGTTTTACTTTAAACTTTTGTAAATTTTGCATCTGTTTTAAATAGGATGGCATGTGATTGTACAGCATTATGCCAGTATGATACACTCCTCTCTTACAAATGTTTGTACTTACTGTATTGACATGCAAGTAATGCTTCTGCCTAGTATCATGAGGGTGGTAATCACAGTTATACTTGAAGATATTTCCATCTTTTAAAATACTTCCTTTTGTGAAATTTAATATTTCATACATATATAAGCAAGGAAGAGGCAGTATACTGAGATTTTTAAATATTGGTCTACAGAAGTCTCTGTACTTAGCATGGTTTATTATTCTAACAATCTTTTTCTGTAGCCTAAATGTTTTGTTTGTACCTACGGAGTTCCCCTAAAAGATAATGCCGTGCGTCAGCAGTGACTGAATACTGCCATGGTACATTGTGATCACAGATGCACAGCTTGTATTTTGTGCAAGGATTCTTGCTGCGTACGTAAGTGTGTTTAGCTTTTTATTTACATGGTTAAGATGTGTCTCCCATTTCAGGTTTTGCTGAATATGTATACCTAAAAGTTTTGTGTCGCTCACAGATGAGACAGTTTTTCCATCAATTTTAAAAATTGGTCTTGCAGGATGTAGTTTCTGTGAATTGTAGAAATTGACTGTCACTGTTTTTTCATTATTTATTATTAGCTTGTTTGTTCTGAACCATTGTGTCAAATTTTGCATTATACCTGTAGCTGTTTTTTGTTGGCTTTCCTCATCACGTGATTTGATTAGGATATTTGTGTCATCTGCAAAAAGTACTGTTGTCCCTTTAGTTATTTTTTCTGACAAATCATTAACATAAAGAATGAAAAGAATTGGCCCAAGGACTGATCCTTGAGGAACTCCATATGTAATGTTTTGTGCATTACTGTAAAAATTACAAATTTTTTGTGTTTTTATGTCTTTGTATTTTATTTGAGTGATCTGTTGACGGTCATGAATGTAGGAATGTATCCACTTGTTTGGCAGGCCTCGTATTCCACAATTACCTAGCTTCTGCAACAGAATATTATGATCAATTACATCGAAGGCTTTACTGAGGTCAAGAAATATGTAAGACACATGTTTCTTATTATCTACTGCAGTTAGAATTTCATTTAAGAAGGTATAAATAGCTGACTGTGTTGATCTGCCAGTTCTGAATCCGTGTTGTGCATCACTTATTATGTTTTCTTTATTTAGAAAGGCTGTCAGCCTTCTAAGAAATAGTTTTTCAAGAATTTTACCAAAGCCTGACAATACTGATACAGGTCCATAGTTTGCAGCTTCATGTTTGTCCCCTTTCTTGTACAGTGGTGTCACTTTTGCCATTTTCAGATTTTTCAGGAATATATCACTCACGAATGATGAATTGAAAATATCCATTAATGGTTCTATGATAGATGTTACACTTGCTTTGATGATAATATCTGGTATTTCATCAGTACCTGCTGAATACTTATTGGGTAACCTTTTTATAATGACAGATAATTCCTCAGGTGTTGTTTGGGACATGAATAGGGTTCTTGTAAGAATTTTTGTATCTGACTGGAGTGTATTGCTGTCTGGTTGTGGGTTGTAATGTTTGGTAATCAGGTGGTGTGCTACATTAGAAAAGTAGTTGTTAAATTTATTAGCCACTACAGCTCATGACCAACAGTTTGTGGTCAGGGTCCACATCGATCCCTGGAAATGTCTTACAATTTAAAACATAGTTCCTAAATCTCTGTTTTACCATTATATAATCTACCTGAAACCTTCCAGTGCAGGCCCCTTCCATGTCTTTCATGTGTCTTAAACCAAGTATCAGCTATGATTAAGTTATGCTCTGTGCAAAATTCTACCAGGCAACTTCTTCTTTCATCCTTGCTCCCATTCCATATTCATCCACTACTTTTCCTTCTCTACCTTTTGCAACTATCGAATTACAGCCCCCCATGACTATTAAATTTTCGTCTCCCTTCAGTATCTGAATAATTTATTTTATCGGAGATTTCTTCAATCTCTTCGTCATCTGCTGAGCTAGTTGGCATATAAACTTGTACTACTGTGGCTGGTATGGGATTCATGTCTATCTTGGCTACAATAATGTGTTCACTATGCTGTTTATAGTAGCTTACCCACATTCCTATTTTTTTATTCATTATTAAACCTACTCCTGCATTACCCCTATTTGATTTTGTATTTATAACCCTGTATTCACCTGACCAGAAGGCTTGTTCCTCCTGCCACAGAACTTCACTAATTCTCACTATATCTAGGTTTAACCTATCCATTTCCCTTTTTGAATTTTCTAACTCACCTGCCCAATTAAAGCAGCTGATATTCTACACTCTGATCCATAAAAAACCAGTTTTGTTTTTCCCAATAACGACATTCTCCTGAGTAGTCCGTGCCCGGAGATCTGAATGGGGACTATTTTACCTCTGTAATATTTTACCCAAGAGGATGCCATCATTATTTAACCATACAGTAGAACTGCATGCCCTCGGAAAAAATTATGGCTGTGGTTTCCCCTTGCTTTTAGCAATTCACAGTACCTTGACAGCAAGGTCATTTTGGTTAGTGTTACAAGGCCAGATCAGTCAGTCATCCAGACTGTTCCCCCTGCAACTACTAAAAAGGCTGCTGCCCCTCTTCAGGAACCACACGTTTGTCTGGCCTCTCAACAGATACCCCTCCATTGTGGTTGCGGCTATTTGTATTACTGACGCATGCATGCCTCCCCACCAACAGCGAGTTCCATGGTTCATGGAGGGAAAGCATCTCTATCTGGATGTAATTGCTGTGGAAACTGACATGCTGTGTTTGGTGGACTTCATATGTACTCATTTGTAATATGAAAAATGCAGTGTACGTGTTGCTGTGCATCAAAGATCTTCTCAAAATGTGTCTTTATTTGTTTATTTTTCATGTTTTTCTCCTGGGTTCCATTTCGTAAAGTGCCAGGACGTTCTGTGCTTGTGTGTAAAACATTTACCATTCAAATGATTCAGAAGTTTCCCATTTCTGAGGGACAGTATACTATCACTTAAAGTGGAAAAAAGTGTATTTTCACCTGGGAATAAGTGTCTTTTTAACCGGGAATTTTTTTTCTTTGTCCACATACATACCCTGTTCGTTGCTACTTTATCAGTACCACTAGATTTTTTTAAAAAAATTTAAATTTTTTATGGTGGACATTACGACTTCTGAAGATCATATTTATATTGTCACATTGTAATGACAATCATGTTCTTATCTGAAAATGGGGTCATCAGTGAAGTGCAACACATAGCACTGAAAACACGTTTATTACTGAAACCAACATACAGGCAGAACAGAATTGTTTTTATTTTGGTGTTTTTCTCTTGCTTGTTTTGTTGCTGCATATTATTTTGCTGTAGTGGGCTAAAATAAAATTCTGTGTTAGATTATCAGTTGTTACGAGTCAAAATAATAAGAATTTAACTGAAAACTGAAGCAATGAAAATTTACCGGGTTTTCTCCCAGATGTAAAAGTTCCCAGATATTTCCTGGATTTCTCGGGATGTATACACACAGAATGAAGTTAATTAATGGGTATTGTTCTAAGCTTAATAATATATTAAGTCCATTATATTAAAAATTGTATTTATTTGGCCACCAACTGGCTTTCTACTTCTCAGGCCATTTTCAGGTGACAAATGAATATTGCAAACATAGATAAATATGATGTGTTACTTACACAGATATTATTTACATAGAAGACAGAGTGTTTACATATGAAAATATTACCCTTTTTTGACACTCAAAAATAATTACATGAACTAAAAAAGGAAGTAAACAAAGTTTTTAAGTGGGGACATACTTAAAAGCTGATGAGAAATAAGATGCAATAATAATTTCAATTTAATATTTGTAACAAAAACTTAAATTAGTACAGGGGAAAATGGAAACTGAGTCTGATCATTTAATACCAGGCTGGCGTTCCAGTGTCATGTGTTGCCTGATTTCCAGCAGGGTCATCTTTCTGTTTTTCCTGACAGAATGTAATACTTCAAATTCTACACCAGTGAATGGTTATTTGCAACAAGATGATCATCAAAGGTGGAATCTTCCTTCCTTAATCTCCAGCTTCTCTCATGTTCACATAGTGTAATAGATATAGCTCTGCCTGACTGACAATTATACACTTTTTTACACTGCTTGCAAGCGATTTCATACATATCACTTTGTGGCAAGAGTTGTGGCCTTTAGTATGGATAGGGATGGTGACTGCTGTGTGCAGATACGAGTTGGCGACACTTCACTCTCAGCTTCGGGCTGTTATGGCTTCTGTTACACAGCTTGAAGTTGCAGTGGACGGGCATCATTGTTGTGGGCCAGTCATAGGGATCCAATGGATGTTTAGCATGTCTGAGTCTGCCAATCAGTCTGCACGAGTGGCCAGCCCAGTTACTCCTCACACTGAGCTTGACCTCTCACCCGTGGTCGAGTGGTAGGTCACCTCGGGGCATGGCAGGCAGCGAGAGACTTCCTAGGCGGCGGGCGAAAGACTTCCTAGGTGGCGGGCGAAAGGCCTTCCGGTTAATCTGTCAAACAAGTTCCAGGTGCTGTCCGTGGCTGACACTGTCCCTCAGCCAGATGCAGTCACTTGGCCTGTTGCAGAGGAATCCTCTCAGCCTGCAAGGTCCAGACAATCACAGAGGACAGAATTATTGGTAGTTGGGAGCTCCAATGTTAGCCACATTATGGAACCCCTTTGGGACTTGTCAGCCAAGGAGGGGAATAAAGCCAATGTGCACTCCATGTATGTGCATGGAACGGATCCTTCCAGATGCCATTAAGAGCACAGGGTGTAGCCAACTGCAGGTGGTGGCTCATGTCGGTACCAGTGATGAGTGACACTTTGGATTGGAAGAGATTCTCTCTGGCTTTGAGTGGCTAACAGAAGTGGTAAAGACTGCAAGTCTTGCTTGCAAGATGAATGCAGAGGTCATCACTTGCAGTATAGCTGACAGGACTGATTGTGGACGTCTGGTACAGAGCCAAGTGGAGGGTTTGAATCAGAGGCTCAGACGGTTCTGTAACCGAGTAGGCTGCAGATTCCTTGACTTGAACCATAGGGTGGCTGGGTTTTGGGTTCCACTGAATTGGTCAGGAGTCCACTACACACAGGGGGCAGATACACGGTTAGTAGGGGCTGTGTGGAGTGGACTGGCCAGTTTTTTCAGGTTTGAGAGTCTCAGGGGAACACAAAAGCTGCTTCAGTCTCAAAGGGTGCAGGTTGAACATAGGATGAACGTAGATCTAAGAACCATCGGTATAACAGTTGTAAACTGTCATAGCTGTATTGGGAAAGTACCAGAGCTCCAAGCACTAATGGAAAACACTGATGCTCAAACCGTTGTAGGCACTGAAAGCTGGAGATAAGTTAAGCCGAAATTTTTGCGAAGGACCTAACGTCGTTCAGAAAGGACAGCCTAAACACAGTTCGCAGTGGCGTGTTTCTTGCTGTTAGAAGTAGTTTATGTTGTAGCGAAATTGAAGTAGACAGTTCCTGTGAGTTAGTATGGGTAGAGACCATTCTTCACAACCAGAATAAAATAATAATTGTATCTTTTACCAACCTGCCAACTCAGATGATAGAATTGCTGAAAGGTTCAAAGAAAACTTGAGTTTAATTTTGAACAAGCATCTGGATCATACAATTGTACTTGGTGGTGACTTCAATTTACCCTCGATGTGTTGGCAAAAATACATGTTTAAATCTGCAGGTGCGATAAAACATCAGCCAAAATTGTGCTAAATGCATTCTCTGAAAATTATTTCGAGCAGTTGGTTCATGAGCCCACGCGAATAATAAACGGTTGTGAAAACACACTTGATCTCTTAGCGACAAATAATCCTAAGCTAATAACATGCATCAAAACGGATACAGGGATTAGCGAACACAATATTAAAGCACATATTGAGCAAATGAACAAAAAATTAAGTACTTCTTGTTTTGTGTTACATACATTAAAAATTGTACCAGCTACAACACCCTTCAGTGTGTATATTATGCAGTTGTACACTCTCACCTCTGGTATGGGATTATGTTCTGGGGAAATTCTGGAGATGCCATCAAAACATTCAAAAAAATTATAACAATAATGGAAGGGGTAGATAATCGCAAATCATGTAGACCATTGTTTCAAGAAAGGATGGTCCTGCCACTTCCTTGCATATACAGGGTGCGTCAAAAAAATGTATACACACTTTGAACTGTCATACACAATTTATTTCCCATTCTACAAGGTTAAATATCTGTGAGAAAGTAATGTTAAGTTTCTTCAACAGGTGGCAGCAGTAGCAAGGAAATAACTGCAACATGGTGGACATGCATTTGAGCTTTGAAGTGCGGAAGCAGATAATTGAGTGGAACTGGAAGTTTGAGAATGTAGCTGCGGTTCAAAGACAATGGAGAAGTGAGTATGTTACAGAACCGCCTTCAAGGTTAACAACTACACATCTACGAGACAAATTTGAAATTTGTGGAACAGTGTGTGATGTGCATAAAGGTCGATCAGGGCGACCTCGTACAGATACAAGTGATGATTCCACAACTGCGGTCTTGGAACTGTTTCAGTGTTCGCCTCAAAAATCTGCAAGGCAAGCGGCACGTGAGAGTAATGTAAGTGCTAGTAGTGTGCTACGCATTCTGAAGAAAGGCAAGTTTCGTGTGTACATTCCAAGGCTGGTGCAACAGCTAAGTGACGATGATCCAGATCGAAGGTTAGAATTTTGTGAATGGGTTCAGGAGATGGTGAGACGTGAACTGGGATTTATGGGTAGCATAATTTGGTCGGATGAAGCCCAATTCAAACTCAATGGAACTGCCAATAGGCACAATTGTGTGTACTGGGCTGAAGATAATCCTCACATTAAAGTTGAGAAGGCTGTGAATTTGCCTGGTGTAAATGTGTGGTGTGGTTTGTCTGCAAGGGGACTCATTGGGCCTTTCCGCTTTGAAGGTACTGTTACTGGAGAAACGTACCTAACAATGCTTGCTGACTCCATATTCCCTGCCATTCATGCATTATACGGTAATGATGAGTTTTATTTCCAACAAGATGGCGCTCCGCTGCACTATCATACGGACGTACGAGCATACTTGGATCACAATGTGCCAGGCCAGTGGATAGGACGCAGGGGACCATTTCGAGTTTCCTGGACACTCTCCAGACCTCACACCACTGGATTTCTTCTTATGGGGCACAGTAAAAGATGAGGTGTACAAATGTAACCCACGTAACCTGGGCACACTTTGGAATGAGATTCAGCGGTGTGCACAGAAATCTCATTGGACACTTTGGTATGATGTACGGAATCGGTGGTGACTCGTACTCAGAAATGTATTGATGCTGAAGGCCACCAGTTTGAACATTAATCACATTTGAAAAGTACATTTATTTTTCCAATTGGACTTTAAGCTTTCCATTTCCAGAAATTTAACATTGTAGAACGGGAAATAAATTTTCTATGATGCTTAAAAAGTGTGTATACATTTATTTGACGCACCCTGTATATACTTGAAAATATAATGTATTTATAGCAAAACTTACATACAAAAAGACCACTCATCCATCAAAATCACACAATACACAGCTATGATATAAGACAAAAATTAGATGTACATGTTCAAAGCGCCAGCACAAAGTTATTTCAAAACGGCCTTATCCATCCTAATATCAAACTATACAATGCCTTACCAGATACCATTAAACACATACAAAACATTGGTCACTTCAAATCTAAACTGAAGTCGTACTTGGTTAATCACTGCTTTTACACATTAAATTAATACCTACAAAACTAAATTTTTCTGTGTTAACCCAATGTAGTCTCATTCAGAAGAACATTTGTGTTTTATCTCTCCGTATATAGCGTAACAACATTTATTTAAGTATTCATCATTAATTGATATATAATGTGTGTTATTATGTACAAAGGTATATTATATTATATGTAAAACTGTTAATATTAACATAAAAATCCAAATATCTCTTGCACATTGTGCAGCTGTCGATGAAAATGGATCAATAAATCAAATCAATAAATCAGTAGGGAGACTTCAGTATTGTAACCCCCAAATCCTCCAAAAAACCTGTTCAAAAAAGCAGATAAAAGTTCACTTGACACCTTCCTGAGAGACAATCTCCACTCCTTCCAAATTAACAGTGTAAGTGTAGACCAGATGTGGCATGAATCTAAAGAAATTTTTTTTTAATTTGATTTTATTTATTTATTCCATGTGATCTGATGGTACACGGTGTGTTGCAGACGTCATAAAATATCAGTTAACATATATTAACATAGGCCTATAGTATCCTAATGTATTATATTGCTCAATGTTTTCAATTTAACACAAATAACAAAATTAGTGTTCTAAGTATTCATTTACAGAGTAAAAACAGTGACACAACAAATATGACTTCACGGCTTTGCTAAATTTTATGATGTCTTCGATGGACTTAATACAAGTGAGAAGATTGTTGAACAGTTGGAGGCCCATGTGGAAAGCTCCCTTTTTACACAGTTGAGTGTTTGTACGTATAACATGCAGATTCGCGTTTTTCCTGGTGTTGTGTTCATGTATTTCATTATTTTTTACGACTCTGGGGTTAGTTGGCACTATGTGGTTTCTGAAAAACTTTAGAGTCTCGAGAATGTAGAGGCAAGGCAGTGTAAGGATTTCCAACTTTCTGAAGATGGGTTTGCAGGAGTCTCTGGGTTTGCTCCCAGTAATAATCCTCATTGCTCTCTTCTGGATTCTGAATGTGCTCAGAGCAGTTGGAGAATTTCCCCAGAATATTACACCATATTGTAGGTGGGTTTGTATGTAAGCGTAGTACGCGCTGGTTAATGTTTTCAGGCTAGCACATGTTTTCAGTACACTCAATGCATAACAGCCAGTACAAATCCTGGCATAAATAGTGACGAGTGCGACTGAGAGATTTATATCAAACAGATTAACAAACGACTGAGCTGATCCTCCTTGGCACACAACACGGGTCAGAACACTGTTGTAGAAACAACAAAAAAAAGCATGCCAAATTGAAATGAACGCAAAATCTTGTAGATTGCCGATCTCCTTCAGAATCTCGAAATTAAGCTCAGATTTCAATGCGAGATGCTTTTATAACTGTTTCCAGAACGAAACTTTGTCCCGAAATCTGGGAGAAAATCCAAAAAGATTCTGGTTGTATGTAAAGTAAGCTAGCGCCAAGACACTACTGATGCCTTCTCTGTGCGATAGCAATGGAAACACTATCGACGACAGTGCTGATAAAGCAGAGTTACTAGACGATGTAAATATTCCAGAATTCGTATCAAGAACAGCTGCCACCACGAATAACTTAGAAGTAGATATCTTCAGAGTAGTGAAGCAACTTAAATGACTTAATAAAAGCAAGTCTTCTGGTCCAGAATGTGTACCAATTAGGTACTCGGCGTTAAATCTTGAGCTTTCGGGGGTCGCGTCTCGTAACGTCACGCCACCACGTATCTTGCGCTGTCACTATCATACTGAACTTGCCGTCTTTAAACTGTGGCGCCACGTACGAACAGACGACAGCCGAGTGCAAACTCCCCTGTTATACCCCTGGTACTGAGGCAAAAATGTAAGATAAAATTGCGGAAAATACGCCATTAAACATTTTTGAGCTACTGTATGCTTACTGGACCAATAATGCAACTCTCAAGCTTTATATGCCCTAACAGTATATGGAGTTCAATACAGAAAATCTAAAAGATATTTATATAGGTAGGCTTACATATTTCTGGTTTGAAGCTTGTTCAGGAGACAATCACTGAACTAACAACAACATGGACTACAAATTTAGATATTTTAAGATTTTCCTTCATATCAAGAGCAAGAAGTTAAACAAACGCGCATTAGCCAGAGTAGATAAAACCGCACAATAATTATTAGTGTCTTAGTTTAGATAGTAAATCAGCATTTATGCTATGTCATGACTCTACAAACTTATAGTCTAGTCTCTACAACTTATAGTCTATAAAGTATTGTCGAGGAGATTTGTTCAGCAACGTTTCTTCAGGCAGGGGCATATTTACAGTAAACAGTGCTACAGCAACCAACTAAAAATAGAGAAATAAAGAATACATACTCACAATTTATCAGTGCCAACAGCCAGCGGCAGTAGCAAAACCAAAACAAAGCTTGGTAGTCTGGATCGTGATGAAACTGAGATTGAAACTTTTTGTCACCAGTTGTGACTGGGAGATAAAACCTTAATGAAAGCTGGTAGTCATATGAATGAAATTTTAGGGAGCTGTAGTCCATCGAAAAATTAGTAGATTTCCATACTTGGTTGAATAAATGACATTTACACAAACAAATATGGTCATGTAAAATGTTGAGAGACACTGTGAGCAAAGTGGAAAAGCAAACAGATATCATGGCAGGCATCCCTCACATAAGTAATCCAGTGGAACCTAGTACTGTACGTAAAAATTAAAAGGTTGGACCGTATTTACAGAAAAATATGCCGGTCAGCTGAAAAGGTATTTTTTCCTGAGTATTCTATCTTCTCTATTTACTGTTAATGCACAATAATTTCTTCATTAAATACGGAAATGAGCATACGAAATGTGCCAGTATTATTGATGAAACATCTTGGCAGGTTAATCTGGTTTTAATCTGCTTGGGAGTTTCATTTCAGTGCACACCCACTGCAGAATGAAAATTCATTCTAGATTATTATTGATGTATATACATCATTTCATACACCTGTATCAAATTTTGATTTGTTTCATGTCAGCTATAGCTGAAAATAAAATGATATTTTTATAAGAAAATTATGATTCAAAATGTCTTTATTACAGTTTCCAAGTGACAAAAAATTATTATTGTTATTATTATTGATTATTTTCAGCTTTTCCTCATTACAGAGGCTTGTCTCCAACATAATAATTTACTCAGAAATTATTATAAAAAGAATACACGTTCTTAAACTATATTTTCAAAATATTCCTCCAGGTGTTTCTATCTTGTGTGTGCTCTTCCTCTGCACCCATTCTCCTCATTGTGTGCTGTACATTTTGGAGCCAGGTGGTCATAGGTCGTCCTCTTCTTCTTCTCCCCTCCGGTTCCCACTCCAGTATCAATTTTGGTATTCTGGTTTTCTCCAGTCGTCGTCCATGCCCGTACCACTGTAATTTCTTCCTATCCATTATGTCATATATTCTTTCTTTTATTTCCGTTCTACTTATTGTTTTGGTGTTCCTTATCTTCTCTTTGCAAGAGAGTCTTGCTGGTCTTCTCCAGAAGTCCATCTCTAGAGCTTGTAATTTTTTATTGTGCTTCAGGTTAATTGTCCAGGTCTCCGTTCCATACAGAACCACACTCTCTAATATAGATTTGTATATTAATTTTTTAGTTCTGCTCATTACATTCCTGCTCCATAAGACTGAGTTAAGCATCTCAACGACCTTCCATCTGCTACTAATTCTTTTATTGATTTCTGACTCAGATTTTCCCTCAATTTCTAAAATGGATCCCAAATAACAGAAAGTGTTTATCTTTTTGATTTCCTTTCCTTCAATGTATAGCTCATCTAAATCATTAGTCAAGTATTCTGGTTTTTGGTAATTAATCTTCAAACCCCAAGTTTTGTATGCTACTTCTAGTTGATTGCATATATAGTTAGCATCCTCCTCATCTTGTGCTGCTACTACTACGACTTGATCATCAGCAAACAATAAATGATGTAGGTAAACTCCATCTCTTATTTCCAGTCCCATACTATTACATTTACGAGACCATGTTCTAAGGCTAATATCTATGTAGGTTTTAAATAATGATAGTGACATGGGACAGCCCTGTAAAAGGCCATTGCTTGTTCTAAATTTCTGTGGAAGTTTATTACCAACTTTCACTTGGCAAATATTATCTTTATACATCTGTTGTATTATTTTAATCAAGGAAGGGTTTATGTTTGCCATATGTAGTGCTCTCCAAAGTAATTTTCTTGGAACATGGTGACAAAAAATATATAATTCAAACAGAAGCAAAAAAAGTTTGGTGTGAACGGAGATTGGAAACGGAGACCATCATAAAATGAAGCTTCTAAGCTATGCATTCAATAAGAGAATCGACTTAGTATTAAGCATTGTTTTACACTCACCAGAGCTGTCTCATTTTCAGAGGCAACTATTTGGGATTTTTTTGTTTTTTAAAATTCTGTCACAGTTTCAGTACACTAATGTCTGGCACAGACTTTCAAATCCTAAAAATGTACATAAAGGAAATCATGCAGGGGCAGCCCAGGTTGCCCTGTCCATTAGTAAAAATTGTGAATTCACAATGTTTGCTGATGACACAAGCATTGTCGTAGGTGGTAAGTCTACTGCTGATCTGGAGACTGATGTTAATGATATACTCAGAGAAGTTACAGCTTGGTTTTCAATTAATTCTCTTTCAGTTAATATTAAAAAAACTAATTTTATACAGTTCCACACAGAAAATAAAACTCTAGAAAATATAGTAATTGCTCATGACAACCAGGAACTAGAACAGGTGCAATCCACTAAATTCCTGGGGGTTCACAATGACAGTAGGCTCAACTGGGAACAGCATGTGTCCCTTACTCTAAAAAGGTTTTCATCAGCAACTTTTGCTCTAAGAATCATTACTCATTTTGGGGACATTAACATTTTAAAATCAGCTTACTTTGGGTACTTTCACTCTTTAATGAGTTACGGCATAATATTCTGGGGTAATTCACCAGCCTAAAAAAAAATCTTAACTGCTCAGAAGAGAGCAGTCAGAATCATGTGTGGGGTTCCTCCACGAACCTCATGTAGAAAACTTTTTACACAGTTAGGTATTCTGACCACAACATGTCAGTACATATACTCTCTGATGAATGTAGTTAATAAAGACTATGCTCAGTATGAAACAATTTTTTCATACCATAACTACAATACTAGAGGTAAAGATGATCTACATGTTGAACTACAAAATTTAACACTTGTACAGAAGGGAGTAAAGTATGCTGCTACAAAGACTTTTAATGCATTACCTAATTATATTAAATGTACAAGAGAAAGTGAAACGCTGTTCAAAGGTATGTTAAAAAAATACCTGCTTGACCATCCACTGTACTCGTTAGATGAATTCTTTTCCAGAAGTAATGCCCTCCCTTAATAATAGATGTATTTAGTCTCTTAGTTATTAGATGGATGATACAATATTATGTTAATGTTATAGTGTTAGTGTTATATTGAGAATTGCTATACTAGTTAAATGACAGCTTGTAAATGAGAAAAAGTGATACTTATTAATATCTATATCATTATATTATATTACTATTCTGTAGCATGAATTGTATTTGTACAATTGTATTGACACATTCCACAGGCAGGCGAATCACTCGCATGTACGGATCTATGGAATAAGCATACCAAATAAAATAAATAAATAAATAAAATATAAAAGCTCATACGTATGTTCACAGTCATGAAATCTATACAAGCTGGTGTTTTTCCACGATACGAATACATACAGAGCATCTAAGAAATCCAACAATAAATCAAATATATTTCAGTCATTTTCAAAAGACTGGAAAAGAACGACTAGAGCCTATAGTATATACTTTATCTTGTATTAAATTGACAAAACCCATATCATTGTGAAATGATTTATGGTGAATAAAGATTCTTGATTCTATATACAGGGACTCTATACAGGCTCTCTAAGAATGACTTGCCAAGTGTGCCATCTAGTGGTAGCCTTAGGTACTGGGTGGCATGATGTCTATTTATTTATTTTATTAATATAATAGAGGGAAACATTCCACGTGGGAAAAATTATATATAAAAACAAAGATGAGGTGACTTACCGAACAAAAGTGCTGGCAGGTCGATAGACACACAAACAAACACAAACATACACACAAAATTCAAGCTTTCGCAACAAACTGTTGCCTCATCAGGAAAGAGGGAAGGAGAGGGAAAGACGAAAGGAAGTGGGTTTTGAGGGAGAGGGTAAGGAGTCATTCCAATCCCGGGAGCGGAAAGACTTACCTTAGGGGGAAAAAAGGACAGGTATACACTCGCACACACACACACACACACACACACACATATCCATCCACACATACAGACACAAGCTTGTGTCATGAGTAATGTACAATTTACATATTAAGAAATATAACTGTTGTGAGGTATCACACAAAGCTAAAGAATACATTTTAAAAGAACATACATAAAAAGGAACACATTTGATACATAAAGATATCCCACATAACTAAAGTGTGCATTTTAAAGAATGTGCATAATAAAAGAATACATTTTATACATAAGGATTTCTTCACATGTTTAACAGTTAAATGTGGAACTACAGAGACAAAAAAAACGCTTAGGAAGAGGTACAAACAGAGCTGCAAGTTGTTTCATAAGTCAGGTCTATTTTTGAAGAGTTTTCAAATTCTTTAACACTGTAAAAAGCTTGGTCTTTCAGCAATTTTTAGTCATACTTTTAAATGTATTAAGAGAGACACAATGGGCCTGCACAGGTAATGTGTTGAAAAGCCTTATTCCCATGTATTCATAACTGTCTTGTGTTTTCTTGAGTCGAGTTGTTGGTATGTCTATCTTAAATGTTTGACGAGTGTTATGATTATGAACAGACTGCCTAAGATTGTAACTGTTAAAGTTTTCTTTTATGCACAAAAGAGAAGAAACTGTCATTATCTGTGATTCTTTGAAGTATGACCTACATGATATGTTATTTTTGGTAGTCCCAGAGATGGTCCTGATGGCTTTATTCTGCCAAATGAAAGTTTTCCTGGACCATGGAGAATTATCCCAAAGAAGAATACCATAGCTAATATGGCAATGAAATAATGCATAATAGGAATTAATCAGCAGGCTTTCAGAAACACAGGTGCGTAATTTTTTCAGTAGATAGATAACTCGCGAAAGCTTTCGAGATATGTTGTCTATGTGACTCTGCCAGGTTAATTTCGTATCTAAGTATATGCCAAGACGTTTGGTAGAAGTGTACTCAATATCAGCATTGGATAAGCTGAAGGATATATTTACAGTCTTTTCACAGTTAATAGCTAACTCATTGGCTTTGAAGCACATATTGGATAATCAGAGAAAATCTTTACTTTGCTCCTTCAGTTTATTTATGTCCTTCCCAGAATTGATGAAAGTTGTGTCATCTGCGTAAAGCACAGATTTGCATGGCATATTGCTGGGCAGGTCATTTATAAATATTATAAACAGTAACGGCCCAAGCACTGATCCTTGGGAAACACCTCTAGTGACATTCAATAACTGTGACTTTTGACCATTGTCGCTTACAGTTTGCTTTATGTTACTGAGATATGATGTAATGAGGGAGAGTTCCAGATCCCTAATGCCATAACACCATAGTTTTTCCAGCAGTATTGTGTGGTTTACAGAATCAAATGCTTTGCTTAAGTCCACTAGTGTGGCTTCAGCAGATAATTTGGATTCAAAAGAAGATTGCACAATAGAAACAACATTTTCAGCAGAATTAATTATTGATAACTGAGCCCTAAAACCATATTGAGACTTAGTCAGTATATTGTTTTTTGACAAATGCATGTTAATTTGCTTTTGTATACAATATTCGATTTTTTTAAAAAAAATAGGTATCAGAGAAATTGGACGATAATTGTTAGTGCAGGATTTATCACCCCTTTTGTGTAATGGAATTACTACTGTCTTCTTTAGACATTCTGGAAAAATACGACCGTTAAATATCCAGTTTATGAGTGTGCAGAGAGGGAATGATATCAAGTCGATTATTTTTTTAATCACAAAATTTGAGAGACCATAAATATCTTCTGATCTGGAGCCACTTAACTTTGCCACTGATTTAATTACATCACTTGTTTCCACATGTCCCCAATCACAGGTTGGCACAGTATCAGCAAAGTTTTGTAAAAACTGGTTTATATAAGTAGACTGTGAATTTGATTTTGAACTCTTCTTATGAGGAGATGAGGGATCAGGGTTTGCTGCATTGATAAAAAGGAGATTAAATTCATCTGGGGTGACATCAACATCAGTTGTAACTTTTACACTATGACTACCTGTACCTAATTCTGCTTTAATGACCCTCCATGCAGCCTTACACTTATTATTGGAGTTTTTGATGAAGTTATCATTTGCTCCACATTTTGATTATCTGATTTGTGATCTATAGTGTCTCTTGAGGCTAATATATGTTGCATTGTCAACACAACCATTTTTTACCTTATCATAGTATATCAAAACCATTAATCTTAGCTTCTGTAAATATGTTGTGAACCACCTATGTGGAGTAGTTCGACCATGCTTTCTTGCCACAGTTTTGTTTTATTTGGTAACCATTGGACAGGAGGTATTGAAAATTTCGGTTAGAGTACTAACAAACCTGCTACAATCCTGCTCAGCATTGTTGGAAGCATATATTATTTATTCCAGTTTAGTACCTTCAGCTTATCCCTGAAGCTATTTATGCTTTTATCATTTAATAACCTGACATACCAGGTTGGTACACAATCCCCCGTTGTTTCATTAATTGTTAGTTTTACCCATATACCTTTGTGATCTGTCAGATGGTCGACATTAAGGAGTCCCAATTCAAAATCATCTTTCTGTATATTTGTGATAAAATTGTCGAGACAAGAAAGTTGTCTTGTGGGACTATAATTTGCACAGAAGAGATTATGGGATCTTAGCATGTTAAGAAAATTAGTATTTTTGTGTGGTTTTTTCCTTACATCAAAATATAAATCTCCTAAAATTATTGTCTTGTGTTTGGTATATTTTTCTGTATGGTGAATAAGTTTATTTAAACACTCTACAAATTGATCGGCATCACTATCAGGAGAATGGTATATTGAAATAACTGTGAGTTTTAATGTTGGTAGTAACATGACAGCCGCTTCAAGAATGCCTTTAACACACATGTCCTTAACATCAAGCACAGTATATCTTAACCCTAGGTTGTCACTTATATATATTGAGGAACCCCCATAACCTTCATTGGGTCTGCAGTAACTTGTAATTAAATTAAAACATGGTGGTTCATACACTTTTATCTCTTCTTCTCTTAACCAGTGTTCGTTAATACATAATACTATTCTATTGTTTCCATTCAATGCAACACCAAGTTCATCAGCTTTATATTTCAGAGATCTAATATTTATGTGCATGAATAGTATTGATTTTTCACAGCATGAGGGAAGATGCATGGTGTCTTGGGCCCAACTGGATGCACACATGGTGGTTTGCCTTTCACTGGTCATGAGCCGTCACGAGAAAGGCCACGCTAGGACCCCAAAAAGTTCAGGAATTAATGCTGAGGATTAGGTTCCTTTCATACTTAGCAATATTACACAACCGTTTGCTCGACAAAAGATCTGTATTCAAAGACTGGCAAGTAGCATAGGCCACACCAATAGCCAGGAAAGATAGTAGGAGTAATCCACTAAATTACAAGCCCATATCATTAACGTCAATATGCAGCAGGATTTTGGAACATGTATAATGTTCAAACATTACGAATTACCTCAAAGTCAAGGGTATATTAACACACAGTCAACACGGATTTTGAAAACATCATTTTTGTGAAACACAACTAGCTCTTTATTCACATGAAATGTTGAGTGCTGTTGACACAGGATTTAAAATTATTCCATATTTCTAGATTTTGAGAAGGCTTTTGACACTGCCTGTCAGAGAAGTCACACTTCATAGTAACTGATGGAAAATCATCAAGTAAATCAGAAGTGATTTCTGACATCTCACAAGATAGTTTTATAGTCCTTCTGCTGTTTCTTATGTGTAAACACGATTTACAAGATGATCTAAGATGCTGTCTTATGTTGTTTTCAGATCATGCTGTCGTTTATCATCTGGTAAAGTCATTGAAAGATCAAAACAAATTGCAAAACGATTTAGAAAAAGATATCTGTATCATTTGAAAATTGGAAATCGACCCTACATAATGAAAAGTGTGAGTCATCCACATGAATACTAAAAGTAATCCATTAAACATTCATTACACGATAAATCAGTCAAATCTAAAGATCGTTAACTCAACTAAATACCTACGAATTACAATTACAAACATACTACATTAGATAGAACACATAGAAAACGTTGTGGGGAAGGCAAACCAAAGACTGTGTTTTGTTGGTAGAACACACAGGAAATGTAACAGATCTAGTAAAGGGACTGCCTACGATATACTTATTCATCCTCTTTTGGTGTACTGCTGCATGGCCTGGGATCCTTACCAGATAGGACAGATAGACTACATCGAGAAAGTTCAAAGAAGGGCAGCACACTTTGTATCATCACGAAACAGAGGAGAGAGTGTTATTGAAATGGTACCCGATCTGAGGTGGACATCATTAAAACAAAGGAGTGTTTTGTTGCAGCAGAACTTCTCACAAAATTTCAGTCACCCACTTTTTCCTCCGAATGTTAAATCTCCCTACAGAGGAAGAAATGATCATCATAATAAAATAAGGAAAATCAGGGCTCACATGGAAAGATATAGGTGTTCATTTTTTCCCCACTCTGTTCGAGAATGGAATAACAGAGAATTATTGTGAAGGTGGTTCGATGAACCCTCCGCCAGACACTGAAATATGATTTGCAAAGTATCCATGTAGATGTACACTATGTGATGAAAAGCATCCGGACACCCCAAAAACATACTTTTTTCATATTAGGTCCATTTTGCTGCCACCTACTGCCAGGTACTCCATATCAGCGACCTCAGTAGTCGTTAGACATCGTGAGAGAGCGGAATGGGGCGCTCCACAGAACTCACGAACTTCAAATGTGGTACGGGTCCACTGTTCCCGATGTGATAGTGAAGTGGAAACATGAAGGGACACGTAGAGCACAAAAGTGTGCAGGCCAACCTTGTCTGTTGACTGAGGGTCGTAATGTGTAATAGGCAGACATCTATCCAGACCATCACACAGGAATTCAAAACTGCATCAGGATCCACTGCAAGTACTATGACAGTTAGGCGGGAGGTGAGAAAACTAGGATTTCATGATCGAGCGGTTGCTCATAAGCTACACATCACGCCGGTAAATGCCAAATGACGCCACACTCGGTGTAAGGAGCGTAAACATTGGACGATTGAATGGTGGAAAAATGTTGTGTGGAGTCACAAATCATGGTACACAATGTGGCAAACAGATGGCAGGGTGTGGTTATGGCGAATGCCTGGTGAACGTCATCTGCAGCGTGTGTAGTGCCAACAGTGAAATATGGAGGCAGTGGTGTTATGGTGTGGTCGTGTTTTTCGTGGAGGGGGCTGGCACCCCATGTTGTTTTGTGTGGCACTCTCGCAGCACAGGCCTACACTGAAGTTTTAACACCTTCTTACTTCCCACTGTTGAAGAGCAATTCAGGGAAGGCGACTGCATCTTTCAACATGATCGAGCACCTGTTCATAATGCATGGCCTGTGGTAGAGGGGTTACTAAGTTCTTTGCATAAGAAGACCTTTTTCTGTAGAACATTTTCCTAATTGGCAAAAATATGCTGGAGTTAAGCCTTTATATAAAAAAAGGAGATAAATCTACAGTATTTTCACTACTGCCAGTATTCTTAAAAAATTTATTCAAGGTAATATACAAGCAGCTTCTTAACCAGCTGACAGCTAATAAAGTATCATCTGGATTCTTAAAGGTTCTGATATTGATAATTAAGAGAGTAGTTAATTCATTATACAATAAATTGACAGGGTGGTGGTATATTCCATACTCTGTCAAAGGCATTTGACTATTTAAATGACAATGGCCTTTAATCAAATTAGAATGTTATGGTGTAACAGGAAATGCCATAAAATGGTTCAAAATGTATCTGTTTAATAGGAAACAAAGGATATAAGTAGGAAAGAGTCTTGTGTTAGCTTTCAATCATCATCCAACAGGGAACTAATTATGTGTCGTATCCAATGAGATTCCATTTTAAAACCCTTACTTTTTGTGTATATTAAAGAAATTCCATCAGTCATATTAGCAGAGGCCATATTTGATACAAACACTGCAATAAATAACAAATCAATTACTGTGTTTGAAAGTGTGGATAATGTAATTTTGATGAACATTAATACATGGTTCTTAGCAAATTTTTTCTCACTGAACTTTGAAATGACCCACTACATACAGCTGAGACCATGTAAATGGTTTTCTCCCAGTATAAGCCTATATATGATGACAAATAGACAGAAGAAATTAACAGGGTTAAATTCTTGGGATTACAGGTTGATAAATTCAACTGGAAGGAGAATTCAGCAGAACTGCTGACACATCTAAACAACCGTGGATGTTGTTCTACATCTACATCTACATTTATACTCCGCAAGCCACCCAACGGTGTGTGGCGGAGGGCACTTTACGTGCCACTGTCATTACCTCCCTTTCCTGTTCCAGTCGCGTATGGTTCGCGGGAAGAACGACTGTCTGAAAGCCTCCGTGCGCACTCGAAACTCTCTAATTTTACATTCGTGATCTCCTCGGGAGGTATAAGTAGGGGGAAGCAATATATTCGATACCTCATCCAGAAACGCACCCTCTCGAAACCTGGCGAGCAAGCTACACCGCGATGCAGAGCGCCTCTCTTGCAGAGTCTGCCACTTGAGTTTGTTAAACATCTCCGTAACGCTATCACGGTTACCAAATAAGCCTGTGACGAAACGCGCCGCTCTTCTTTGGATCTTCTCTATCTCCTCCATCAACCCGATCTGGTACGGATCCCACACTGATGAGCAATACTCAAGTATAGGTCGAACGAGTGTTTTGTAAGCCACCTCCTTTGTTGATGGACTACATTTTCTAAGCACTCTCCCAATGAATCTCAACCTGGTACCCGCCTTACCAAGAATTAATTTTATGTGATCATTCCACTTCAAATCGTTCCGCACGCATACTCCCAGATATTTTACAGAAGTAACTGCTACCAGTGTTTGTTCCGCTATCATATAATCATACAATAAAGGATCCTTCTTTCTATGTATTCGCAATACATTACATTTGTCTATGTTAAGGGTCAGTTGCCACTCCCTGCACCAAGTGCCTATCCGCTCCAGATCTTCCTGCATATCGCTACAATTTTCTAACGCTGCAACTTCTCTGTATACTACAGCATCATCCGCGAAAAGCCGCATGGAACTTCCGACACTATTGTTGGATATATGTGATATAAAAATAAACTAAAGGTGTCATACTTTAGTTATTTTTATTCAATAATGTCCTATGGGATAATTTTTTGGTGTTACTCAGCAAACCAAGTTACAGTTTTATTTCTAGTGTGAAGTCCTACAGAAGGCTGTTACAGGAGCTGTGGAGGTGCTAACTGCACTTTTCAACATACATGTACCTTAATAAAATTTATCATAAATATCTCTCTTTCCAATGAGAGGTCAGTTCATGGAATCTATACTGGAAACAAGTCACTTACTTTAGTCCAGAAAAGTTTGCACAATTCAGAAACACACATTTTCAATGACTTTCAAGCAGCCATAAAAAGCTTACCTTCAAATAAACTTCAGTCTTATAGGAGCCTAAAAGATTTATTGGTGACCAACTCCTCCTGCTCTGATGGTGAATTTCTTAGAATCACTTTATGTATGTATTATTAATAACATCAAATAACTTGTGTCTTACATAAAATCTGTCTTGTGCATATTGTGCTTGATGATACATGGCTCCAGTGGCCAAAGAATTACCTTATTTACATCACTGTACATACATTTACATAAATGTGTAAAGTTTGTTATTACCTCATAAATAGTGTGTTTAAGATATTGTCTCTCTCTCTCTCTCTCTCTCTCTCTCTCTCTCTCTCTCTCTCTCTGCAAGTATATATTATGTTACTTGTTTGATAACATGTTGTACATTCTTGAGAATCCCCTCGGTATGGGTCCACGAAATAAAAAGTATATCTAATTTCATCTACACTAGTCCAGAGAGAATATCATCACTGAAGAAACAATACCACATAAGTAGTAAAACATGAATTTTATAGTAGAGACAAAAACAAGCATATGAAACCAGACATGTTTCATAGGGACACTAAATTTGTGTTGTAGTACTACAATGAAATTTCAGATTATGTCAAAAAGGGAAACAAAGAAAATGATTGTTAGAAAGCTCAAACACAGCATATAAACAGAACTGACTGAGTATTTATGGTAGGATATGTTACTTATGGGGTATTTGTTACTCAGAGTTTCCTGTATGACTTACCAGTTATATATTGTTTTGGTGCTGTAAAAGCTAGAAAAAAAACCATAGTGTTTTATTGAAAGAATCCATAGAAACAACTTCAAATACACAGACCATTCACATAGTTCTGATACTGTGTGTATACGTCTTCAAGGAAAAAAGTGAAGAATGCCATTTAAATAGAAACAAAGAACTGCATTGCACTGCCACTCCTGAAACACTGCATCCAAGATAATGTTTATCAGTATGGAATGTTGTCGTAATAGCAATGACAATCCTTAAGAATAATGGCTTGGCAAACATTTCCAAGAATTTTTCTCCGATGTCTTGGTATTTCTTGCCACACTTTATTGAAAGTACACTGTAATAAGTAATACCGTTTGGATGGCCCTGTATCAGCCTCAGATCTGAAACTATAGGCCAATTTTTTCTTTGTTTCCCCAGCTCTTCCAGGCCTAATTGAGCCACACCTCTTTAGATGTCAAGGTGTATTGCCTAGCATGTGTAACTTCACGTCTGTTAAGCTTGAACTCGATGGGAGTGTGACCTTCCTTCAAAAACTTCTGCTTTTCCAATACCAGTACTCCAGTATTAACAGCTTATCTTAAAAGAGCATTTGTTTATATCAAGTTTCTGTTTTGATGTGTGCAGCCTTCATAATACAAAACGACTTGGGCAGCATTTTCCTTAACTGTTTTGGACAGGATTTCCAAGATACATGAGGCGCAACTTTCTACAAACAAGATCTTTTTGCAGTCTTATCTGTTCTTTACATTCTATGTGCTGCATTCACATTTTCAGTCAATTTTCTGAGCCTATAACAACACAAGTTGCAATAATCGTTTATGGGGTGGGAGGGTGGGGGGATGTAGGCGTAGGCTATGGTTATCCTCTTCAAAGATCAAGGTAAAGGTAAAATCACTCAATGGTGGAGCCTTCTCCATATTACATTTTTCCTTGTAGAGTCTATCAGCTGTTGTCTGGATTGTAGAATAGGCTCAAGGTACGGCTTCCACAAGCATTTCCTGCAATAATGCACTTGCAGTTTCAGGAGGCAGTCTAAAAATTCTTTTCCGAAGGATCTCTTCGTCTTTTTTCTCATTTGAGAATGTGATAATTACAAATAAGAGTTCATCCTATGTGTGGAATTATCCAGTCAATGTCGGACAATCAGCTCTTTAATCCCAAGAGTATTGTGAAACATCTTTTTGCATTCCTTGTTTTACCATCTCATTTTTCAAATGATACATCAGTGTACCTTTTCTCGCAGACTTGCCATGCATTTGATTGAAACTATGTTCACAGAACTGATTACA
The DNA here is from genome assembly GCF_023864345.2 of Schistocerca serialis cubense. NCBI lineage: Eukaryota > Metazoa > Arthropoda > Insecta > Orthoptera > Acrididae > Schistocerca > Schistocerca serialis. Next base: position 6,189,881 of record NC_064641.1, on the reverse strand, counting down.
TACATCATCTTTGACCCCATGACATTCCCCCTACTTTTTATTATATTTATAAATGATATTCCTCTCTCTACGGAATATTGTAGATTCACTATTTTCACGGATGGCACTACACTACTTATTGATAATTCAGCAGATAAACTTGAGGTACCAGCAAATAAGGTTTTAAATGAAATGGTGAACTGGTTCAACATTAATGGTCTTTCTTTAAATTAGTATAAAACAAACTACATTCAGTTCCACAAAACACCCAAAGATGAGGAAATAGTAGTAAAAATAGGTGAGCAAACAATAACCAGGTTAGATTCCTCAAAATACCTAGGCTTGCATATTGATAGCAAACTGAATTGGTCCAACCACATCGTGGCTCTATGCAAAAGACTAAGTTCAGCAACATACACACTGCGCATTGTTTCTTCTTATAGAAATATGGAAACCATGAAGCCAGCGTATTATGGTTACTTTCATGCAATTATGGAATTTGGAATTATATTTTGGGGAAATCAGTCACTGGCTAAAAAAGTACTGTGTGTACAAAAAAGAGCCATAAGGATCATGTGTGGAGTCCATCCTAGAGCCACATGCAGGAATCTTTTTAAGAAGCTTGAAATACTTACGTCCACTGCGCAATATATATTCTCGTTGATGTGCTTCACAAGGAAAGAAAAATCCATGTTCAAGCTGAAAAGTGCATATCACAGTCACAATACTAGAAGGAAACATGATATCCACTATGAACAGCCAAATCTAAGTATGGTGCAGAAAGGAGTCCATTCCAGTGGCTGTAAGATTTTTAATGCCCTCCCTTCAAGAATTAAGTGTTTGGTAGATGATGATCTCTTGTTTAAAAAAACCTTAAGGCAGTTCCTATTGCAAGGATCATTTTATACAATAGAAGAGTTCCTGAACTACAGTGCTTAACATTTCTTGTATTGTAAATTGCAAATCTATGCCCAAATTCGTATTTGTAATACGGAATACTTTTATTGTAAACACATATTTTGCAATATTTATTTCTCTGTAACACTTATTATTTTGTAATAATAGAGGGAAACATTCCACGTAGGAAATATATATCTAAAAACAAAGATGATGTGACTTACCAAATGAAAGTGCTGGGAGGTCGACAGACACACAAACAAACACAAACATACACACAAAATTCAAGCCTTCGCAACAAACCGCCGCCCCACCAGGAAAGAGGGAAGGAGAGGGAAAGACGAAAGGATGTGGGTTTCAAGGGAGAGGGCAAGGAGTCACTCCAACCCCGGGAGTGGAAAGACTCACCTTAGGGGGAAAAAAGGACGGGTACACACTCGCGCGCACACACACACGCATATCCATCCACACGTGTGCGGACGCAGGCAGACATATTTGTCTTTAAATATGTCTGCTTGTGTCTGTGTATGTGTGGATGGATGTGTGTGTGTGTGTGTGTGTGTGTGTGTGTGTGTGTGCGCGCGCGCGAGTGTGTACCCGTCCTTTTTTCCCCCTAAGGTGAGTCTTTCCACTCCCGGGGTTGGAGTGACTCCTTGCCCTCTCCCTTGAAACCCACATCCTTTCGTCTTTCCCTCTCCTTCCCTCTTTCCTGGTGGGGCGGCGGTTTGTTGCGAAGGCTTGAATTTTGTGTGTATGTTTGTGTTTGTTTGTGTGTCTGTCGACCTCCCAGCACTTTCATTAGGTAAGTCACATCATCTTTGTTTTTAGATATTTATTATTTTGTAATCTTTATCTATCTCTAAAATGTATTTTTTGTAGTGGGACCTAAGTTACTGTTTTTGTTTTGTTTCATGTATTACCATAAATTCTGGCCAATAGCTTGTAAAATTGACACATTCCATATCCTGTGATAGTGTCACAACATGGGTCACCAGAACAAGAGATAAATAAATAAATAAATCCCAGAATGAGAAATTCTGACTGCCTATCTGCAGCAGAAAATTAATGACTCTTCCTTTGAATGGATTTCCAGCATCAGTACACCTCTGGCCTAATTTTCATGTCTCTCTTGCGGTATATTGCAAAATTGTGAACTTCAACTTTTTTATATCCAATATATGCTTGGCCGTGCATTCTCAGAATTGTATTGGTGTTTTTCTTCCAATCTTCGGGGAAGAACATTACACTTCCTTTTCCTGTCACTGCTTAAGTCACCATAAAATTCTTGGCTTCCATCTTCAGCATCCTTGCTTCCATCATCTTCCAATAATTTATCTGAATTTTCTGATGAATAATGAGCATCACTGAGGAGCAATGAGTGTGAAAAGGTACTGTTGGCTGCAGTGGGAACTATGACTCCTACATCATTTTGAGCATTACTGGATGCAGTCAGCGAAGTTTCTACACACACACACACACACACACACACACACACACATATATATGTCTGCCTGTGTGTGTATATGTGCAGATGGATATGTGTGTGTGCGCGCGCAAGTGTATACCTGTCCTTTTTTCCCCCTAAGGTAAGTCTTTCCACTCCCAGGATTGGAATGACTCCTTACCCTCTCCCTTAAAACCCACATCCTTTCATCTTTCCCTCTCCTTCCCTCTTTCCTGATGAAGCAATCGTGGGTTGCGAAAGCCTGAATTTTGTGTGTGTGTGTGTGTGTGTGTGTGTGTGTGTGTGTGTGTGTGTGTTTGTGTGTCTATCAACATACCAATGCTTTCGTTTGGTAAGTTACATCATCTTATATATCCCCTTAAGAGAAACAAACCTGAAGATCAAATTCATGCGTTTACAGTAAAGATGATATCAATAATGTTGTTAGTGTGGTGGTCTGACTAACACCACGATACAGCAGCTGTAATACTATCAAGTTTCATAGTTCTAGTGGTTTGGTGGTAATGCCAGATAAATAATGAAACAATCTTCTTACTAGTGCCAATCACTGTCGGAAAGGCATCTCTGCTTTCATTATCTACTTTCAGCCAAGATCCTAGGAGATGGACAATAAGCAATAACAATGTGCAGTGGCTATGCATGCTTTTGCATTTATGCAGTATTTCTTACCACATCAAAAACTCTTTTGTTCCGTGGTATTTAGACTTACTTTTTCACTGTGTCACATACACAGTATCATTTTAGTTAATTTTCTTCGTAAATAATTACAAATTCTGTATTCTAGTGAAAAGAGCAGATGTGCTGAAAATCATGCATCTCAACCAACTGAAAAATGTGTAATCAACAATTTATCAGTTATGTGATATTCTTCAACAACAATATGTATCTGAGTGATGTAACACTTTGCCTGTGTTGTGGTTAATGCCAGTTAGCCTCATTAGATGGGTCCTTCATTTCTTCCTGACCCATGGAAGTAGGCCATTTTACCTCCATTTTGAATATTAGGAAAGATTCTATATGCTCAAATAACTATTGTGTGTTCCTAGTTTCAGAAAAGAGACAACAATAACAATAAAAAGTATGCAGTGAGTACTGTTGTGTTGCTAGTCTGTAAGTAGACTAGAGTTGATATGAGAAATGTTGAGATAACACAGAGAGAGATGTACTTGATCTTTTATGCACTAATCTCTAAAACCATTCCAAATAGAAAACCAAAAATATACAAAGAATATCTGTATTTTCCACTGGAACATTCATACAACCATAAAATAATGTATCTGAAATCCACATTACAATGTTACATTATAATTACTCAAAAATTACAATAATTTTCTCTTTAAATAACATTTAATCGAAACTTAGCATTATTTGTACAAATTTGTACCTTTGAGCAGGACCACTCACACAGTATTTTGCTTCTACACATTACTAAGAACTCCTGTAAATTTTTCAAAACTTACCACTGAACACAAAAATGACAGCAGTCTGGGCATGACATGACACAGCCGTTTGCTAAACTACTTATGGCAAATAAATTTAGAAAAGCCTGTCTCCAAAATACCGGTATGAATATAAGGGAGACAGAAACATATTTCCATGTTAAATTTAAAAAGTGACAATAAAAAGGAATTCTAACAGATCATTAGTTAGGTATTACACATAAGCTTGTCATTGGAAGCAGCAGTTTGTTGCGCCATTAACATCAATTCATGGGGAAAAAATTGCACCACCTGATGAGAAAGAACAGCATAATAGTGGAACACACTATTTAACAGCACACTTATAAAAACAAACATTTAGTTCCTACAGTTTAAAAGTCAAGTGCCAAAACTGACATGAAATTCATTGAGTTTTGGAAGTAAATTATGTTTTTAATGTTAGAAGATCAGAAATATGTGTATTTACAATGTATTAAAATATATTTAAGAAAACTTTAACACAAAACAGAAGGATCCAAATATTGTAAATATACAAATGAAAACTGATATCCTGGTTTAGAATCATGAAAGTGCTGCTGAAAATTAATGCACAGTAGAAAAATACTTTTCTTGTTAGCTTCAGTACATTTAGATACAGAAATATACATTCTTTCTTTGTTAAATATAATCTTTGGTTCACAGATATTTACTGATAAATAAAAATAAATGTAACATACAGTATATAAAACTCAAACTTGGAACTGATTGTGCTGTCCTCAGTTTCCTACAAAATTTGTCTTTCTAGTATATCTTATGTTTAACATGAATGTACAGGATTGAAAAAGATTTATGAAATATAGGTACTTATAATTTTTCACACATGGGTTCAGTTTTGAGTCACAATTAACTACACCACACCAGTTAACAAGTGACACTAAAGGTAATAAAGCTAAAGGCTTAAACTATCTGTTTAAAAAAATTGAAATATTATGACATCTGTATTTATAAAACCCATCATGAAGTTGACAGCTTCATAGTGCATAACATAGTTAATTCGCAATACATGCTACACAGTCTAATTTGGAAAGATGCGAAGAAATGAAAAGTTGAAAGCTGATACCAAAAAGCACGATTATTCAATAAATTTGGCAGAAAAGTGAAAGACAGGGTCATTAGCATTTCAACTTAAATGGCACTAAATGGATCACATATCAACAGAGCTACGATTAGAAACAGTGTCCACTCAAAATCACAATAAATAACTTAAATCATTTGTCTATGTGGAGATATAGCAGCTAACTTTGATGATTAATCACTAAAAACTGGAAAATTCTAATGCTGGATAACCTAGAATAATATGAAATAACTCTGCAGCTGATTACAGCAGACAAACTAAAAGGGTGCCGACAGTAATCATACAAACTCAAGTAAAAAAGAAGAAGCATAGAAAAGTACTAATCTCAATGACTAAAAATATCAAAATTTGTAATGGAATGGACAGGTATTAGGTGAAGGTGAATGAAAGCAGGGAGAAATTTTGATAAAATTCATTTTGAAAAAGGGCAATACACAAATTTGTAATTGTAATACTGAATATTCTAATTGACTTCCTTCCTTTAAAAAATTTAGATGGTGAATACACACAGAGAAACTTGAATATAAGTGAGTCACAATTTTACATATACAGTAATAAAAATAGCTCCAAATGAAACATAAATGCAGAAATACATATAACAAGATATGTAACAAATGTGAATTTTTGTACAATTAATATCGGCATAAAGAATTTTATAATATGCAGGTACAGCTCATCTTACAAAACTCGAATACTTCAGTGTTTTCAAATTTTCTTGGTAATACTAATGAAATCATTAAATATTCATATAATGTTACCATGATATGTCAGGTTCCAACAATATTTGTAATTATTATTACTATCATCATTATTATTGTTGTTTATTGGTATAACAAAAACTGACAGTTGTCATAATAAAAATAGTCCACCAATATGAAATAAAATGATGACACTGTGCATAAAAGATGTGACATTCACTTTTCCCAAAATAACACTAAATGAGGAAATAAAAATTAAATAGCCAATTGTAAACGAATTACACACAATAACCACATCTTATACACCGGTTTAACAAAAACTAGCTCAATGTAAGATCCAATATGTTTAGTTATGTCATTCTTCATACCTTTGTAAGAAACATCACTCAAAAAAAGGCATAAAAATGAACAATCAAGTCCGAAAATTATTAAATTCACATAGAGATATAAAGGCTAGCCAATATTTATCTCTGCATAAGAACTGATGGATATGCTGATAAAAACACTTAAAACAGATCATGGAACTAAGTTTCAACCCAAAAAGTGCCCCTCTAGGGATGAGGAGAGAAACTGGTTGGGGCTTTATCTTTGCCTCCAATTTCAAATATGTCTGAGGAGAAGCATGTTAGAACTGTAAAGAAGCAACTAACCAATTTAAAATGGGCAACAATTTCTTAACACAACTACCAGATGAGCAACCAATAATGAATGCACAAAAAGCTGATAATACTTCCAACAGAATAATTTAATTGGATAGAAAAAAATCTACTCATCAAGTGGCGGCAGCACACACACACACAAAAGAAGGTTGTAATTATGCAATCTTTTGGAACCAATGGCTCCTCCTTCAAGCAGAAGGGTTGAAGGGGAAGGAAGAGAGGTGAAGGAAAAGGACTGGGGAGGTCTGGGAAAATGGGTAGATTTTGGGAAAGTTACCCAGAACCGCAGGTCAGGGGAGTATTACCGCACAGGGTGAGAAGGAAAGGACAATCAGTCTCTCCTTCTCATGCAGCGCAATAAGTTTCCCCTGATTCGTTGTTCTGGGTGGCTTTTCCAAAATCTACCCCTTTTCCTAGACCTCTCCAGTTGTTTTCCTTCACCCCTATTCCTTTCCCTTCTGCCTGAAGACGGAGCCACTGGCTCCGAAAGCTTGCCTAATTACAACCTTCTTTTGTGTGTGTGTTCTGCTGCCACTTGGTGAGTAGATTTTTTTAACCATCCAATTAAATGATTCTGCCAAAAATTCATTGTTTTTGTTATTCCAATAGAATAAGCTTCAAGAGCAAATACAATTGTAATCTGATTACTTTACGAACAACAAACTCTTATCTTCTTACAACGAGGGCATAACAGGTGGGTGAGACGGTCACAACTTAAGTTTCTTATATGTGAATGGCAAAATTATGGTAGTGATGCTAAAATTAGTACTGAAGATAAAGATGTAGCAAACTGATAATAGTAATAATAATAATAATAATAATAATAATAATAATAACATAAAACCACTATTTTTGTAAAGAGATGTAATGTGTGAGGAAAGACAAAACTCATCATACAAATGTATATTAATCAGTGAATTGGAATATGATGTCAGTGATAGTTGTAGCTGAACTTTAAGTATGAAACCTTAGCTAAATGTCTCAAAACCTTATTTATGAGTTTATCAAGTCCTCACCAATTCTTTTGTTAGGTCAGTTGATGTCTTTCCATACACATTGAAATGGAAAATCCTTGGTGGAATAAAAAAAATAAATGGTAATTTTAAGTAATAACTGCCATAGTTCTGAACAAACAGAATAAGATGAGTAATAAATTACCTTTGAGTGTTGATTCATTCAAATAATATGAAAATGACATGGTTCTGTATATTCAGATTTGATTATCAATATAATTATGAGCATATTTCACAGAAAAGTCTATGATACCACTATGGAAATGATACAACTCAAAAAGAGCTAGCCCCTATAACAGACATGACACTGAAGTCTTTATTATGATTGTATTGAAACTTACATTTTCCACTGCAAGTTAATTAAATTTTACGTCATTTCCTTTTGTACTGAATGCAAGCCACAACTGTTTTCATAGCCACAGCACCAAAACAAAGACAACAGGGGTGCATGTCACCATATGCATGTCTCATATTGGTGTTTTAAGATCTGTGGTTTAATTATAACAACACCACTTGTGAGTGTTTGTTGTATGTGGCAGATAAAGGAAAAAATTAACAGAATTGACACACACTTTGAGCAGCTTCTTTAAACTCTTTAAACCAATAAAAACTTCATCTATTAAATGCAGAAACCTCTCCTACTGGGTAAGTAGAAAATTAAACCATACATTTTCAAACAACTAATGTTAAATAAAAATGAACTTTTAATTAAAATGTGTGTTTAAAAATAATCTATTATTTCTTTCTATTTCTATGAAGATATGTGCAGTAAGATGTATGTGAACTATTAATTGTATCGAGATTTTCACAAAACAATACTGGTAATAAGGCATCTTTTATGTATCTATCTACTTATTTCTGCCTAAAAATTACATTATAATGTTGTAAATACAACACACTGGCATTTTCACTCTATAAACATAAAAATATATGTCTCTAAAACAATGAAATGCAATGAAAATATAATTTATTAAATAAAATCATTTAAATGTTTCTTTTTTCATTGTTGAAACAAATAATTTATAAATGCAAAAACATTTACACAAAATATGACAATTTTGTTTAACATTTTTTACTTCTTTAAAATGCATCATTATTCTTCAAACACATATCACTAATATATATGGAGCTCTTAAAATAGTATCACATACACACTGAAGAATGCATTCTCTCCCCCCCCCCCTCTCTCTCTCTACCTGACACACACACACACACACACACACACACACACACAATATGAACAATATCAAAACTATTTTGTTGCAATGGCAACAATGAGGACAATTGAGGATGCCATAATGTTCGCAACTGATATGTATTACTCTAGGATCACAGCATTAAATTAACTTATGTCAGAAGTGTGTACAGAAATGCCTTTAATTTCTGGACATATTTAAGACTCCTTCCAGGGACATTAAATGTTGAGATTACAAGAGAATAACTAATCTTGTCTTTTAATTTTACACTGACAAGTATATCCAAACAACATTCAATGTGTAAATAGTAATTATACAGTCAACTTACACCACACAATCTTTCTTTCTTATACAATAGCACTTCACATACTGAGAAAAAGTTAAATCCCCCCCCCCCCCCTCCCGTCTCAGCACATTAATGGCAGAGATTGGTGATATATGTTTAATATCAACAATTTCCTTCAACAGCAATCATTTATCTACCAAACACTATTAACAAAACAACAGTAATTCACATTACTCATAACATAAATACAGTAAAATGAGAATTACTTTTTGACAATTCTTTAACAGGTCCATAAAGTTTTTGATTAGTTCAACTAACAAAACTTCAGCATCTGCTTATTTACAAAATGTAATAATGAAGGGTGGAATCAATGAACATGTGATACTGGAGCTATGTAGTCATCTATTAATTAAAAGAAGGTGATGTTATTCTGATCACTCTGAATGGAGGCAGAACTTACTAACAACAATACTGATTACTCTACTTAGAGTACAATCTCTTATAAGTAAAGACTAGTGCCAGACTACATAATAACAATTAACTAATTGGTAATTTCAAATGAGGTCGTTTTGGTGGTGGTGTTGGTGGTGGAGTATTCCTGTCAGTTGGCTCAGGAATTCGAGGAGGCTGTAGGTAAACAAAAAGAAATGAACATCAAAATTTTGCTAGCTCCAATCCAATTCAATCATGTATATGGAAATCCTATTTCACGAAGTTTTTACATACAACTATCATAATAATTCGTTTCTTGAAACCAATAAATCATTTTACTGACGATTTTATTTATGCTTTTCTTCTCTTGGTGCACTTCTGGTGAACTTTATTATGAAGCTTAAGTCATAAATGAAGAGAATTACTTCCACTTTACTGATTTGTGGAGGCAGGTCATTTACACATAGCAGTAACACACCAGTAGTAGTTATTTTCTGTATATGATTACTTGTATAAACTGATTAGATATCTTGTCGCAACTGTCCACTTTTCATTAGTTAGACATTAAGGATACTAGTTACTACCTGAATGTTCGACGTAATAAACTTTATGTTTCTCCAAAAGAACATTATGATTTGTGTTTTAAGTAGATAGCAGAAATTAATAACAATATGAATTCCTTTTTTTTATAGGGTAGCTAAACATTTCCATTGTTTATTTTTTCTTAAAAATACATTGTAAAAGTGATGCAGTGCGTACTTTATATGACAGGCTTTAAACTGTTTGTTTGAAAGATTATCAACCCCATGAGAGTTTTTCTTTATACATATTTAACTATTTTCTTAATACAATAGAGGGAAACATTCCACGCGGGAAAAATATATTTAAAAACATAGATGATGTGACTTGCCATACGAAAGCGCTGGCAGGTCGATAGAAACACAAACAGACACATACATACAAACAAAATTCAGGCTTTCGCAACAAATTGTTGCCTCATCAGGAAAGAGGGAAGGAGAGGGAAAGACGAAAGGAAGTGGGTTTTAAGGGAGAGGGTAAGGAGTCATTCCAATCCCGGGAGCGGAAAGACTTACCTTAGGGGGAAAAAAGGACAGGTATACACTCGCACACACACACACACACACACACACACACACACACACACACACACACATATCCATCCACACATACAGACACAAGCTTGTGTCTGTATGTGTGGATGGATATGTGTGTGTGTGTGCGAGTGTATACCTGTCCTTTTTTCCCCCTAAGGTAAGTCTTTCCGCTCCCGGGATTGGAATGACTCCTTACCCTCTCCCTTAAAACCCACATCCTTTTGTCTTTCCCTCTCCTTCCCTCTTTCCTGATGAGGCAACAGTTTGTTGCGAAAGCTTGAATTTTGTGTGTATGTTTGTGTTTGTTTGTGTGTCTATCGACGAGCCAGCGCTTTCGTTTGGTAAGTCACATCATCATCTTTGTTTTTAGATATATAACTATTTTCTTAATTTCACATGAAGTTATTATACTGATGTAAAACTGACTGGATCTTTGTAGTACAATGTGATGCTATAATTATATTTATTTTGATCAGAATGCACCATTTTCCTGTGTTGTTAAAGATGCTATTGTTATAAATGTTTGCTATTTGCATGTTACTATGGGCTGCTTGGCTATTTTCTTTAACAACTGAATTGTCCTCATGATTGACAGGCTTCCCAATTTCTGTTTGTACTAGATCTCTTGTTGTTTTTACTGTACACTCAGGCTGATTAATTTTGTCTCATAACATTAGAATTTTGAACTTTTTGTAATTTTTTAAAAATTTGGCAGTAACTTTGTGATGTGAAGGCAGTCTGTGATTGTCTTATCCATTTTGTACCGGGTCTTTTATTGCAACATGGTGCTTTAACTTCCTTAATTATCCATGTCTTTAAATTAAACAGACAGGGGATCACACAAGGCATCCTTTGTGGGAGAAAAGGAAATGCCTTGTGACACACCACAAACTTTAAAATATTATGTTATGATGAATGGTAACAGTGCAGTATTATGTGATCACAGAAGACTTTTGCACAAATTCAAGAGCAGAAATGAAAAGGTGGCAGACATAAAGTTTGAAATATACTATGGCTGTTTAGTGAAATAAATATATTACCCCAGCAATATTACAAATGATGCATTGTGAATAGAATCAAAATGTGGTTTGCAGGCAGTGAAAATTGGATCAGGAATTATCTGTCACAAGAACTGCAACTATAGTTGCAGAAACATCAAACAACACTGAGGACACCAATAACAGCTGTGGAGAGGTGACTCGTAATATCTGTGAGTAAGCAGCTGTGTGAAGAGTGTAACCATAACTGAGCAATAAAGTCCAAATGTGATGCAGAGGTGCATGAAGACGTATGTGCAAGAGGTCTCCAGATCAAAGTACGGGCAAGGTTCTGCCATACCAGAGTCAATGCATCAAGTAGAGAGAGCCACTAGAAGTAACATACAGCTAAATGATTTAAGTTATGGTTCAGAACCACAGAGAGTGTGATGTTATAGACAAAGTAGTTTCAATAAAAGTTTTAATTGTAATCAAGTTTAAATTTTCTTTCACGTAGTGTACCCTTAAGTAAGGCTGAAGTAGGAAAGCGAAACCCTAAATTTATTGTATCTAATAAGACACATTTTTGAGGATTGTAGCAAAAGGCCGAGGAACCTTTTAGAAATGGAAAAAAAGAATTGATTAAAAGCTTATTAAATTACTGAATGTATGTGTATAGAAAGGGAATGATATTGGCTGTATACCAAAACAGAAACGATTTATTAAACACAACAGAAAGACATGAAAAAGTACTAAAGTTAGTTGTTGATCAACTGAAAGATGAAAAAGACCAATTAGTGATATTGATACTGCTTTGTCAAAAGACAGAAAAAGTTCCAAGACATGATGAACATTGATTCTAAAGTTGCATTTTCAGCAGAGAAAAGCCAGAGGCTTTTCATAGTATGCAAAGAGGAAACAGTCATAAGAATGACTGCATGTCGAGAAAAGTAAATCAACGCAAGACACAGTCCCTCACGAGAATTCCGAGGAAGGAGAAGCTAGAAGCCTATTTCCTACATGTTAAACTTGATGTAACATAAGAAAAAGTAGAAAAGAGAGCCATTAATATATATTTGTATCTAAATGTGAAAATGAAAAAATGATCAAAATGCAAATTTCACATACAAATGTGACTAGAGCCAAATTAACAGCATATAAAATTAGGACAATTTTTTTTCAATAAGTCAGTATTTGAAATGAACCTAAGGTGGACATGACACTGTACTCAGCTTCTTCAAGGAATATCATTTGATCCGGTGAGAGGATCGATAGGTTCTCTTTCCATAATTCGGTGGTTTGTAGGGAAAGTATTTGATGAAGATAAATGGGGAGGGTGCTGCAGTGGGCAGTGTAAAAGATTCATTTTGGCCTCTTGCAATGAACACTTCTTGTGGCTACCCACAAAACAAAGCACAAAGATCAAACAATGTAAACTCCATGTAGGAATATCAATAATGTAGGAGAAGATAGATTTCTACTTACCACAAAGATAACACACTTAAGTTGCAGACAGGCACAATTAAAAGACACTTACATGTAATCTTTCAGCCACAGCCTTTGTCAGAAAAAGACAAACACCACCATTCATTCACACAAGCAAGCACGCCAGCAGCTCCGGCAAGAATGCCTTCTGGCATTCTGGCCGTGCTGCTGGAGTTGGTGGCCATGTGTGCGTGTGGTGTGCTCACTCAAGTGAATGAGTGGTGCGTGTTCCTCTTATCCAACAAAGGCTGTGGCCAAAAACTTATGTGCAAGTGTCTTCTAATTGTGCCTGTCTGCTACTTAGCATGTTACCTTTACAGCAAGTACCAATCTACCATTACATTGTTAAGGAATAAAGCTCATTATCTGTTCTTCAACATAAGAATGGAATTTACTGATGTTTATTCAAGTATACTGTGACAAAGCAAGTGGGATAATTTTAATTCCCCTCTTGTTTTGCCATCTGCCTCCTTAAATTTGTTTTGTTACTTGTAACTATTTACCATTAGCATAAGTGAATATTATCTGCATTTTCATAAAAGAGAAAGATCGGCCCTCAGTTTTAAAGAATGTAACACCAGATCTTATTTTTTGTTTAGTTTTATGTATATAATTGATTTTCTAATTTATTTTGACTATTACTAGTTAGTATCTTTTATTATAGGTTGAAATCCGTAATTGTTTCATAACTTAAATTGTATTGTTGGCATATAAACAAGTATAAATTCTGTAAAAATTGTAAACATTTGGAAGACAAAGTACAAGTAATCTTAAAGTATCTATTTAGCTCTATTCAAAACATGTTACCAAAACCAGCCATCCATTAATTCCAAAGTAATTGACAGTTTTGTCAAAAGTATTGCACGCGTAACTATATTTGTTAATTTCATGATTTAAACAAACAATTCGCCACAAACCTCATAGTAGAAGAAACTGTTAAGAATATGCAATTTTTCGACGTATTCAGTTAATTGAGCGAGTTAAGTTTTAATTGTAATTTCTGCAAATTTAACTTTAAACAATGTGTAGTTTCAGCACCTATTATTGTGATGATATAAAAGGGCCCAATTTTTGGTCATGAGACAATCAGTCCACAGCCGAGTTTCTGACGAGTAACCTGTGCTGGTTAGAACAACAACAATGCTTCAAATTAACTGTGGAATAAGTGTTAAACAATTAGGCTGTGTGTAAAAACAGTGACAGTGTCTGCTCCTTATGTACCTGATTATTCTTCAAGAACTTTGAACTTTGTAGTAAGTCTCCCCTGACTCGCAGTTGTGGGTGACTTTCCCAAAATCTACCCCTTTTTCTAGATCTCTTAAGTCCTTTTCCTTCACCCTTCTTCCTTCCCCTTCAACTCTTCTGCCTGAAGGAGGAGCCACTGGCTCCGAAAGCTTGCCAATGTCAACAGTCTTAAGTGTCTGCTCTGCCATCATTGGTGAGTAAGCTTTTTATATATCTGAATAAATTGACTGTTTTCATGATTATGATGTAATTAACTTATAATAGTGGACTGTTAAATATATTTAAGCAGTATTTGGCAACTGACACATCACTCACCTATTTTTGCTAATCTATACAAAACTGTATGGTGGAAAGTTTCATTAAGAAATAGGGAGCTGCATTTGTCTTTAGTTGAGTGACTGTCTCCACATGAGCAAACAATGGTGCTGATACAGTTATAAAACACTGTAGCGAGCAGTAGGATAATGAAAAAAAAAGAAAACCACACACACAGTTATGAGGGGTACAGGAAAACTCTCATATAAAGATGTTAATATTCATTTGGATATAATAGAGGGAAACATTCCACGTAGGAAATATATATCTAAAAACAAAGATGATGTGACTTACCAAATGAAAGTGCTGGCAGATCGACAGACACACAAACAAACACAAACATACACACAAAATTCAAGCTTTCGCAACAAACTGTTGCCTCATCAGGAAAGAGGGAAGGAGAGGGAAAGACGAAAGGATGTGGGTTTTAAGGGAGAGGGTAAGGAGTCATTCCAATCCCGGTAGCGGAAAGACTTACCTTAGGGGGAAAAAAGGACGGGTATACACTCGCACACACACACATATCCATCCACACATATACAGACACAAGCAGACATGTTTAAAGATATTTAAAAATATGTCTGCATCAAACCAGTCTCAGGACTGAAGACCACAACAACAACAACATAATCTTCATTGTAAAGAACAGTTTGGTTTCAGGTCTGGTAAAAGCACACAATCAGCTATAGCTCATTTTACAAATGTTGTTCTGGAAGCACTAAATAAAGGAGATCATATAACAGGCATCTCCCTTGACTTCAGCAATGACTGCAATACACTAGACCGCACAGTTCTGTTAAATAAACTGGAAGCTTCACGTATGAGAGGGGTATCAAATAACTGGTTTTGTTCATATCTAAAAAACAGAGTGCAATGGTTAGAGATCTCTCAAACAAACTCCAAGCATACCATAAAACACCTTTCTGGCCCAGAATACATTAATATTCGGACTCCCCCAAGGAAGTGTGCTTGACCCAATACTCTTCTTGATATACATCAACGATTTTTCCACAGAGTGTTAAACACAGTGAAACAGTATTGTTTACTGGTGACAGTAAAATTCTAATCAGTGAAACATCACCATATGTATTAAAGGACAAAGCTGAAGAAACAGTCTTGCATGTATGTAAATGAGTTGGCAACAACAAATTAACTTTATATGTGAAAAGAATTAGTTTCCACATAAGCAGAAAAGTAAAAAAAAATTCTTTAAAAGTGAAAGATGAATTCACAGAATGTGTATCACAAACAAAACTTCTAGAGATGCACGCTGATGCATGACTAAAATAGATCGAGCATGTTACTGCCCTTAGGAAATGAATAGCTTCAGCATGCTTTGCACTTAGAAGAGCTCATGCATCAGAACAACATATTTTGCATATGTTCATAGTGTGAGGAGTTATGGGATAATTTTCTGAGGAACAAATGAGCAGAACATACAAAAAATATTTAAGCTATAAAAAAAGGACTGTACAAATTATGATAAAAAGTAGCATGAGAACTCACTGCACTGAGTTGTTTAAAGCTATGGTAATCTTGACCGTTCCATGTGAGTACATTTTTCAAACAGTGATCCACACTAAAAAAATGACATTGATCAGAACCCCATGAACAGGTCTCTACACGACAGGTCTCTACACGACAGGTCTCTACACGACAGGTCTCTACACGACAGGTCTCTACACGACAGGTCTCTACACGACAGGTCTCTACACGACAGGTCTCTACACGACAGGTCTCTACACGACAGGTCTCTACATGAACATGGAACAATTTGCATCTCATCAGTTGTAGAATTTGGAAAACTTATTATGTTCGAGTATAATGACTTTTCTGGAGACTAGAATTCTACTCAGTAGGAATCAGCATGGGTTTTGAAAAAGACTATCGTGTGAAACCCAGCTCGTGCTATTCGTCCACGAGACTTAGAGGGCCATAGACACAGGTTCCCAGGTAGATGCCGTGTTTCTTGACTTCCGCAAGGCTTTGATACAGTTCCCCACAGTCATTTAATGAACAAAGTAAGAGCATATGGACTATCAGACCAATTGTGTGATTGGATTGAAGAGTTCCTAGATAATGGAAAGCAGCATCTCATTATCAATGGAGAGAAGTCTTCCGAAGTAAGAGTGATTTAAGGTGTGGCACAGGGGAGTGTCGTAGGACCGTTGCTATTTACAATATATATAAATGACCTTGTGGATAACATCAGAAGTTCACTGAGGCTTTTTGGGTAGTATATCGAGAGGCTGAAACAATGGAAAATTGTACTGAAATGCAGGAGGGTCTGCAACGAATTGACGCATGGTGCAGGGAATGGCAATTGAATCTCAATGTAGACAAGTGTAATGTGGTGTGAATACACAGAAAGGAAGATCCCTTATCATTTAGCTACAGTATAGCAGGTCAGCAACTGGAAGCAGTTAATTCCATAAATTATCTAGGAGTAGGCATTAGGAGTGATTTAAAATAGAATGACCATATAAAATTAATTGTCGGTAAAGCACATGCCAGTCTGAGATTCATTGGAAGAATCCTAAGGAAATGCAGTCCAAAAACAAAGGGGTTAGGTTACAGTACACTTGTTCACCCACTGCTTGAATACTGCTCACCGGTGTGGGATCCGTACCAGATAGGGTTGATAGAAGAGATAGAGAAGATTCAATGGAGAGCAGCGCGCTTCGTTACAGGATCATTTAGTAATTGCGAAAGCGTTACGGAGATGATAGATAAACTCCAGTGGGAGACTCTGCAAGAGAGATGCTCAGTAGCTCGGCACGGGCTTTTGTTGAAGTTTCGAGAACATACCTTCACCGAGGAGTCAAGCAGTATATTGCTCCCTCCTACTTATATCTTGTGAAGAGACCATGAGGATAAAATCAGAGAGATTTGAGCCCACACAGAGGCATACCGACAATCTTTCTTTCCACGAACAATACGAGACTGGAATAGAAGGGAGAACCGATAGAGGTACTCAAAATACCCTCCGCCACACACCATCAGGTGGCTTGTGGAGTATGGATGTAGATGTCAATAGAAAAAAAAAAAAAACAAAAACCCAAAATAGTGTGCTATATAATGGAACTGAACTGTGCAATAAACAATCTCAAGAGATCAAAGACAAAATTGAAATACATGCCTTCAAGAATACCCTAAAAATTATTTGTTCGAAAAGTGTTTTTATACCATAAAGGATTATCTAAAATGATGTGTAAATTTTGTTGTCAATTACACTAATGATTAATAACTGCAGTTAAGAGGCAGTTTACGACATGTTCAATAGAATAGTGAAATGCAATGTCCAAATGGATAACTCAGTAAGACAAGAAATTTATGTATCTATTTATGTGTGTAACTGTGTACATTTATGTATCTCTATGCCTGTACTTTATTTATTTGTGTGTTGACAACATCCATACAATTTACAATGTCTACAGATGGATAAACAAATAAATGTTTTCATGGCCATAGCACCAACTGAATAGTCATGTCATTTAGACTCTTCCATAAACTAAACAGGCTAAGAAGTTCTAATGAAGCCATTTCTGACCAATTTATTGATACATATTATTTTTCATGGTGTTTTAATAAGCTGAAAGACAATAGTTGACTAAATTTTCTTTTTGATCAATTACAGCCCATCAATCACTGTCCAAGTTATATGTGGAGAATTTCTTTGTTCTATTTATTTGTTAATTTGAAAATGTGCCCAGTCATTTAGCAGGTAAGGTAGAGTAGTGTAGAATCAATTTCAAAGAGTACAAGTTATTTAATTTGCTAAAATAAAAATTAAACAACACTGACAAAGGTGTTAGAAAACATACAACAAAATAAAAGGTACCAAACATTCTAGATCCCAAAACCTTTGGTTCTAAAATGAAAGAAAATTGAAAGAGGAAATATGATTATTTATGAACTATGTAAGTAGGGAGACGGACAGCAGAGCAGATTAAAAAGCATGAATAATTTAATTCCAACAAGAAAACTTTAATAAGATGCAAGAAGCAGTCAGCAAGTCATTAAAAGGGAAGTACAGACTTGAAATAGAAGCATCAATGAAACAATAATGAGTAGTTGTGGGTAGCATTGGTGAAACAAATATGGGCAGTGACAAAGAAGAAAGGAAGAAGCAGCAGACAATTGAGAGGAAGTCATAGGAAAGAAAAGATATGAAACAAATTGTCTGTGGCCATCCATTCTGAGCAAAAACTTTATGTCTAAATTAATTTTTGTCATTAGTGGCAGTAGACTAATGTGGTAAATAAGATGGACTCTTTGCCATAAGGACACTTGATCTACCAACATCCTGTTGTTAAATGTTTTGTAAAACATAACAGCAAGTATTTGTGTATCTGTTTCACCAATGATATAATCTAGATCCACCACCCCTAACTCAATTAGCGCTTTTGAATCCTCGAGCTAAACACTAACTCTCCATCATGTTTTTGTTAATGCCAGTTTCCTCCTCTCTGATTTTCATTCGACAAAATTCCTTTCTTCCTTTCCAAACTTACATACTACATTGTTGTTCTCACTAACTGCCTCTATCCCTACTCTTATTTACCTCATCTGATGCTTGTGTAGAATTACTCTTTCCTTCTAATTACCTTTTCTCTTTGTTATTTCTTTTATTTTTGTTTTTGTCTTCGTGTCTTTCTCAAATTATCACCTAATACTCTTTCATTTGCAATAACATAAATATTTTATTTCTTTCATATTTACTGAATTTTCGAGTAGCTCTCATCTTTCAGCTGAAAAATATCACAACATAAGAGAATTCTGGATTTTGAATGTTGTCTGTCTATCGTTAGACCTATTCATTTCTTGTACATTGTCTGCTAGTCTAGGGTTTCAAGAAACTTCAATATCTACACCCTTTGTTTTCTTGATGCCCATCTAACATGATGAAATAACTCTAAAAATATTGAGAAAAGTACTGATAGCTAGGGACTTACATTTTTTTGTTACCCCATTCATGCTACAATTGTTTTCATTTTGGACTGGTAAGTGGATTCTCCTCTTCTGTTATCAATATTGCTAACAATCTTTATAGATCACCAAAAAATAATTTTTGAAAATATAATGTAATTGGATAGATAAAAAAAATCTACTCACCAAGTGGTGGCAGGAGAAAACATACAAAGAGTGTTGAAATTTGCAAGCTTTCAAAGCCAATGGCTCTTCTTCTAGCAGAAGGTTTGAAGGGGAAGGAAGAGAGGTGAAGGAAAAGGACTGGTGAGGTTTAGGAAATGGGGAGAGTTTGAAAAAGTCGCCCAGAGCCCCAGGTCAAGAGAGACTTACCAGATGGTATGAGGAAAAAACGACTGATTGTTGGGGACTGCAAAAACTTAAAGGTGGAAGGAATGGTAACACACAACACAGAGATTACTGACAAAATTTTGTACATGAGCTAATAAGAGTGGAAAGCTAAGTGCATTGTACGTATTAGAGATGGGAGAAGAGGAGAAGGAGGAGGAGGAGGAGGAGGAGGAGGAGGAGGAAGAGGAGTGGGGTGGGAGGTAAATACACAGGTCAGAAAATAAAAGATATAGAAAACTAAAAGGGTGTGAAGAAAGGAATAATTACTGTGAAGATATGCTGAGACCAAAGAAATTAGTGTAAATTAAGGACAGGTGGGTGTTGAGAACTGACGACATGTTGTAATGCCCATTCCCACCAGCGGAGTTCTGAGAAACTGGTGTCTGTGGAAAAAATCTAGACGGTACGTGTGGTGAAACAGGCACTGAGGTCATTGCTGTCATTCATTACTGTCATACTGCAGAGTATGCTCTCCAAGAAGATATTGTGTGTTACCGGTATACCCCTCTGCCTAAGCCCATTTGTCCCAACTGATAACTTGGTGGCAGTCGTGCCGATGTGAAAGGGCAAACAGTGTTTGCATAACAGCTGATACACGAGATGTCATTTCACAGGTGGTGCTTCCTTAGATAGTATATGTTTTACGAGTTACAGGGCTGGTATAGATAGTGGTAGAATGGTGCATAGGGCAAGTCTTACAGTGGGGACAGTCACAGGGGTAGGGGTAGGGGCAGAAGGAGCATAGGGTCTAACAAGGTTACTGCAGAGATTGGGAGGGCGACAAAAAGCTATGCTAGGTGCCAGCCAGAATGGGTGTCTTTTCAGGGCACTATTTTAGGAAGTCATAGCACTGCCGAAGTAGATGATTAATACAGTCAGTACCAGGATTACACTGACTGACAAGAGGTTGAAGCTTCTCGGAACTTCACAGTTGGGAACTGGCATTACAACACGTTCTCGGTTCTCGCCAGCCTGCTGGACTTTATTTTCATTAATTTATTTGGTCTCTGTATTTCTTCTTGGTAACTATTCCTTTCTCCACTCCCTTTTAGTTTCCTACATCTTTTATTTTCTCACCTGTCTATTTTTCCGCACTCCCTCACCTCAGATGTCCACCACATATAATGCACTTAGCTTTGCACTCTTATCAAGTCTTGCATGGTGTTTTGCCAGTAAGCTCTCTATGCCCCAATGGGTAGGAGGATCCTCGAATAATGTGCCTAAATAAATTGATAGTCGTGTCCGGTACTATATGTGGTGGCAGAATGCCTCACGAGTCATTTGTCAGGCGGAACTACACGTCGAGAGTACTTTCAGGTGTGGCTTGCAAAATGTAATACAGCATTGTGCCCTTTAGCCAGTTGATTGCGTTTGTTCTGGTGGTGGGTAAGTAAACAGTATCTGAGTGTCAGAGTTCATCCAGCATGACAAGACTCTGGCTGTTGTCACAACAGGAATGCCAGCATATGTTGTATAAGGTCGCAGCAGCTGTCCCTCAAGGCACACGTCAAGCAGTGCATGTACGAATTGATACGACTGCGCAGTGCAAGCACAAAGGGGCATCTGTAAGATGGATGAAATGGAGGCACTGGCATGTGGATAATTTGCTGTTCACCACCACGTACCACAAGGAACGAGCGTACGTGGCCAGGTATGGGGTGTGGACAGCCTGGTCCAGTGGATTGTCGGGTGTTGTTGTTCGGCTTTGCTGTGGGGTTGTCACGCTCGATAGACGCAGTAACAGTCTCTCGTGCTTGGCGCCCTCGGCACCATTAGGTACTCGGTCATAAGCTCTCACATTTTAAAATCTCATCTGGTGCAGCCCTTCTCTTCTTATCCCATCCGGTAAGTCTCTGCTGACCCAGGGTATTGGGCAGCTTTTCTGAACTCGCTCCATTTCCCAAGCCTCACCAGTCCTTTCCCTTCACCTCTCTTCCTTCCTCCGCAACACTTCTGCCAGAAGTTCAAAAATTTCAATACTTTTATATGTGTCTTCTTTTGCCACTGCTTGGCGAGTAGATGAAGAATGTTTATAATTATTCCTGCTTAGAGAACTATGGAAACAAGAGAATTAATCATTATAATTATAAGACTATATACCTTTGGATCAACACGTGGGACTGATGGCAACATATGTTTTGTCTCAGACTCAACTTCTCCCGTATCTGGAAGATTACAATAATCTGGCTCGTTGCGTACTTTCATTGGGAGAGGCGGCGGAACCATGTCCTCCTCACTCGCTGTGGAGTCTGTAGTACCTTCAGTGACAAATTTGTGCATTAAATACCACTTACAACATTTAGAAAGAAAGAACAATGATTACAGAATACAACATTATTAAACATGGTAATTCAACAATAGAACATTTTTGCAAAATATAAAACCCAGCACATCAAGGACAGGTCTAGTTTTCATATACATAGCAGAGTAACCTATAAAAGGAGAGCTAACAATAATATTAAAAACTTTGATAAATCACAATGTTCATTATCATTGTTTCACTACCAACTGTAAGCAAAAACTGAAAAGAGGATGAAAGTTGTCAAGTGTTTGTTAATTCATTTAGTCCTTCATTCAGTCACAGAAATATGGTTTTCAGTAGAGTCTTCATAAAACTGTCACCAACGCCATGTACTGTGAAGGAAAGAATTAAGACTAGAATGCCCAGTCTTTTATTGCCCTCTATAACATCTAGAGGGGCCATTTTGACCCATACTATGTAACAGCTATGTTCTGAATCAATATTTCAAAATTGTGAATAAAATGCAACAGAATACAAATAACATCAATTATTATTATCATTATTATTATTATTATTATTATTTCATTGAAACCCACAAAACTCAGACAAGAGTAAGTGAGGTGGCTTACTTACTTTTAAATGCTTAGAAAAAATGAATCATTTAGGAATAAAAGAGACTATTTGACAAAAGGCAGAAGCGCTGCATTGTTGTTAGGCACACAAATAAAAGATATGGAGCTTCGCTAGCATTTGGAATGCACTGCATTTTTCCAGCTCTAGAAAGAACATGCATATGACTGGCAGTCAACTGAGCATAATGTAAGGAGACAGGTGTATGGATGTAGAGAGTGTGTGTGTGTGTGTGTGTGTGTGTGTGTGTGTGTGTGTGTGTGTGTGCACATATTTCCTACAGATAGAAAAAAAAAGTGCATTCCGGAAGCTAGCCAAGCTCCGTACCTTTTGTTTGTGTGCCTATCGACAACGCAGTGCTTCTAACTTTCACTGAGTCATCTCCTTTATTCCTAAATAATTTGTAATTTTCAACCAGAACTTTCTGAAATACTGAATTATTCATGCTTAGAGCAATTTTAGCTAGTTCCTACTTCTACAGAATTGACAAATTTGCTTTGAGTTTTCTTTGTGCACTTCCCCAAGCCACTTCTTACAAACAATTCCCTTGGAATTAGTTCTATAACATTTGATTTAAGAACTTGACATTTATGACTTTTCTGTACTGTTTTGTCTTCATTTTCATTTCTATCCTTTTATAATATCGTGGTCCAAATATGTGAGCGACTCTTCACATATTCAGTGCATAGTTCCTTTGCAAGTGGTTGAATAAAATATCTTTTTCTGATCTCCTTTCCAGTAACAGCCCTGAACACAAGATATCCATTTAATCCTACTAGGTCAAGAATATTGTAGGAGGGTACTGCAAATATTCTTGAGTAGGTCTTGACTGAATATTTCCTGGCCCCAAACTTTGTCACATTGTAATAACTTACATTCTTTGTGGAGTGTTTTCTAATTTAAATTTGTAGTAACAGTAGGATGAAGGAAATGCATCGCTAGCACATTTTTTTCTTCCTTTCCTTGACAGACTGTCAAGGAAATATCATGATGTTTGATGATTTTTGTTGAATAGAGAGGGGCCTTCAAAGACTACAGAGCATGTGATATTTCTCCTATTGCTCTTTTTACTATTACTATGTTGGAAGTTGATTTTTCTTTCAGTTTCTTGGAAACTTTGAGGGAAGTGAAGAAATTATCTATATTAACGTTTCTGATTTGGACAGAAATGGTTCCATAAGCCAAATCACTACACAGTCTCAAACCCTTTCACTACAGGATCATACAATATCCTTACCAAGATAAGGGAAACCATTGAGAATATACTAGCCATCAACTCCTAGAACTAACCAGTGCTTTTGTCCATACCTGTCAGGCTTCAAAGCCATGAACTGTGTGAACAGGCACCTAGTTCTACTTAGGAAAAGTTGCTTGTCTATCATTATGTCAGATTCAGGATGGAACAATGACTTATTCTGAAAAGGATAGTTGCTACTCACCATATAGTGGAAGAGATTCTCTTAGGTTTTGAGTGGCTGTAAGAAGTGGTGAAGGCTGTCAGTCTTGCTTGCAAGATGAAAGCAGAGCTCAGCATAGTCGACAGGACCGATTGCGGATCTCTGGTAGGGAGCCGAGTGGAGGGTCTGAATAAAAGGCTCAAACAGTTCTGCAACTGTGTAGGTTGCAGATTCCTCGAATTGCATCATAGGGTGGCTAGATTTCAGGTTCTGGTCAATAGGTCAGGAGTCCACTACACGCAGGAGGCTGCTACACGAGTAGAACGGGCTGTGTGGCACGGACTGGTTGGTTTTTTAGTTTAGAGGGTCTCGAGAAAACACAAAAAGGGCTTCAAACTCAAAGGATGAACGTAGATCCAGAAACTATTGGTATGACAATTGTAAAATGTCATGGCTGTGTTGGGAAAGCACTAGAGCTCCAAGCACTAATTGAAAGCACTTATTCTCAAACACAATAGGCTAAACACAGTTGGCAGTGGCGTGTTTGATGCTGTTGAAGTAGTTCACGTTGTAGCGAAATTGAAACAGATAGTTCCTATGAGTTTGTGTGGGTCATTCTTGGTAAACAGAATAAAATAATAACTGTATCCCTTTAACGACTTCCCAACTCAGATGATGCAATTGCTGAAAGATTCAAAGAAAACTTGGGTCTAATTTCAAACATGTACCTGACACGCACAATTATAGTTGATGGCGACTTCAATTTACCCTCAATATATTGGTGAAAATACATGTTTAAATCCGGAGGATCACATAAAATATTGTCCGAAACTGTGTAAATGCATTCTACAAAAATTATTTAAAGCAGTTAGTTCACGAGCCCTCTCGAAGAGTAAACAGTTGTCAAAACGCAATTGACCTCTTAGCAACAAAATAATCCTGAGCTAATTACAAGCATCAAAATGGATACAGGAATTAGTGACCACAGTGTTGTCACAGCAAGAATGAAAACTCTAACTTCAAAATCTTGCAAAAATAAATAAAAAATTACCTATGCACAAAAGCACGTAAGTATACACTTGACGCCTTCCTGAGAGACAATCTCCACTCCTTCCAAATTAAAACTATAAGTGTAGACCACATGTTGCTTGTATTAAAATAAATAGTAGGAACAGCAATAGAGAGACATACATCAAATAAATTAACAAATGATGGAACTGATCCCCCTTGGCACACAGAATGGGTTGGAACACTACTGCAGAAACAATGATAAAAGCAAGCCACATTTGAATGAATTCAAATCTCCAAGATTGGCAATCTTTTACAGAAGCTCAAAATTTAGCACCAACTTCAATATGAAGTGTTTATGATAGTTTCCACACTGAAACTTCATCTGAAAACATGGCAGCAAATACAAGTAGTGTAAAATATGCTAGCGGCAAGACACTGTCGTGCCTTCTCTGCATGATCAATGGAAATACTATTGATAACAGTGTTGCCAAAGCAGAGTTACTGAACACAGCTTTCCAAAATTTCTTCCTCCTAAAAGACAAAGTAAATATTCCAGAACTCAAATCAACAACAGCTACCAACATGAGTAACTTAGAAGTAGATATCCTCGAAGCAACTTAAATCACGTAATAAAAGCAAGTCTTTCAGTCCAAATTGCATCCCAGTTAGGTTACTTTCAGAGTTTATTGCTGTTAATGTCAATATGCAGCAGGATTTTGGAACATATATTGCATTTGAACGTTATGAATTACCTTGAACACAATGGTCTATTAACAAACAGTCAACACGCAATTAGAAAGCATAATTCATGTGAATTACAACTAACTCTTTACTCACACGAAGTGTTGAGTGCTATTGACAAGGGATTTCAAACTGAATCCCTATTTCTAATTTCCAGAACACTTTTGACACTGTACCACAAAAGTGGCTTGCAGTCAAATTGCATACTTATGGAATATCGTCTCAGTTATGAGACTGGATTCATGATTCCCTGCTAGAGAGGTCACAGTTTATAGTATATGACAAATAGTCATTGAGTAGAACAGAAGTGATTTCTGGCATTCTACAAGATAGTTTTATAGACCCTCTCGTGTTCCCTATGTATATACACGATTTACAAGACAATCTGACCAGCCATCTTAGGTTGCTTGCAGATGATGCTGTTGTTTATCACTAGTTAAGTCATCAGAAGATCAAAACATATGGCAAAATGATTTCGAAAAGGTATCTGTTCGGTGTGATAATTGGTAATTGAACATAAATAATGAAAAGAGTGAAGTCATCCACATGAGTACTAAGGGGAATATATATCAAGGCTGTAAATTCAATTAAATACTTAGGTATTCGACCTGAGTCGAAACAAGGCCCCGGGAGTAGACAACATTCCATTAGAACTACTGACGGCCTTGGGAGAGCCAGTCCTGACAAAACTCTACCATCTGGTGAGCAAGATGTATGAGACAGGCGAAATACCCTCAGACTTCAAGAAGAATATAATAATTCCAATCCCAAAGAAAGCAGGTGTTGACAGATGTGAAAATTACCGAACTATCAGTTTAATAAATCACAGCTGCAAAATACTAACACGAATTCTTTACAGACGAATGGAAAAAGTAGTAGAAGCCAACCTTGGGGAAGATCAGTTTGGATTCCGTAGAAATATTGGAACACGTGAGGCAATACTGACCTTACGACTTACCTTAGAAGAAAGATTAAGGAAAGGCAAACCTACGTTTCTAGCATTTGTAGACTTAGAGAAAGCTTTTGACAATGTTGACTGGAATACTCTCTTTCAAATTCTAAAGGTGGCAGGGGTAAAATACAGGGAGCGAAAGGCTATTTACAATTTGTACAGAAAGCAGATGGCAGTTATAAGAGTCGAGGGACATGAAAGGGAAGCAGCGGTTGGGAAGGGAGTGAGACAGGGTTGTAGCCTCTCCCCGATGTTATTCAATCTGTATATTGAGCAAGCAGTAAAGGAAACAAAAGAAGAATTCGGAGTAGGCATTAAAATCCAGGGAGAAGAAATAAAAATTTTGAGGTTCACTGATGATATTGTAATTCTGTCAGAGACAGCAAAGGACTTGGAAGAGCAGTTGAATGGAATGGATAGTGTCTTGAAAGGAGGATATAAGATGAACATCAACAAAAGCAAAACGAGGATAATGGAATGTAGTCGAATTAAGTCGGGTGATGCTGAGGGAATTAGATTAGGAAATGAGACACTTAAAGTAGTATAGGAGTTTTGCTATTTGGGGAGCAAAATAACTGATGATGGTCGAAGTAGAGAGGATATAAAATGTAGACAGGCAATGGCAGGAAAAGTGTTTCTGAAGAAGAGAAATTTGTTAACATCGAGTATTGATTTAAGTGTCGGGAAGTCTTTTCTGAAAGTATTTGTATGGAGTGTAGCCATGTATGGAAGTGAAACATGGACGATAAATAGTTTGGACAAGAAGAGAATAGAAGCTTTCAAAATGTGGTGCTACAGAAGAATGCTGAAGATTAGATGGGTAGATCACATAACTAATGAGGAGGTATTGAATAGGATTGGGGAGAAGAGGAGTTTGTGGCACAACTTGACAAGAAGAAGGGACCGGTTGGTAGGACATGTTCTGAGGCATCAAGGGATCACAAATTTAGCATTGGAGGGCAGTGTGGAGGGTAAAAATAATAGAGGGAGACCAAGAGATGAATACACTAAGCAGATTCAGAAGGACGTAGGTTGCAGTAAGTACTGGGAGATGAAGAAGCTTGCACAGGACAGAGTAGCATGGAGAGCTGCATCAAACCAGTCTCAGGACTGAAGACCACAACAACATTACAATTATGAACAACTTAAATTGGAAAGAACACACAGAAAATGTTGTGAGGAAGGTGAACCAAAGACTGTGCTATTGGCAGAACACTTAGAAGATGCAACAGATCTACTAAAGAGACTGCCTACACTACACTTGTCCGTCCTCTTTTGGAGTAGGGAGAGAGTGTAACTGACTTGATATTGTAATTTGTAGATGTAGATGCTGAGTCACAGATAGGCACAACAAAAAGACTGTTAAAAAAGTAACAGCCAAAAATCCCTTCACACACACACACACACACACACACACACACACACACACACACACACACAACAACAACAACAACAACAGCCTTTGGCTGCAGTCTGGCCTCGGCAGCCAGAGACTGCGGTACTCTCTCTCTCTCTCTCTCTCTATCTCTCTCTCTCTGTGTGTGTGTGTGTGTGTGTGTGTGTGTGTGTGTGTGTGTGTGTGTGTGTGTGTGAATTCTGATGAAGGCCTTTTTGCCTGAAGGCTTACTTGTTTCACAATCTCTTTGTTGTGCCTGTTCATTTTTGACTCAGCATCTCCGCTATATGATAAGTAGCAATTAATTTATTATATCAGATCCAGATTTGTAACATAGAGTGAAGTTTTGTATGAATTTGTTCCAATCAGCAGAAACCTTCGCAAAACATACAGAGCATATAGGTTTCTTGTCAAGCCTCAGGAAGCTATTTCTGCTCATGGTTTACATATAATATGGTATGCCCCAAGAGTGTGGCCATATATGTGGAGGTCTCTAACTCTGCACTCACTCATACCTTGAGCGTAAATTACTGCAATAAATAGTTCTACCTCTTCCATGGACATTGGCCAGCTGTCCTTTCCTGGTAATCTGTGTGCCTCTGTTAAAGTACATTTCAAAATATTATATGTTTGATTATATAGTTGTCTATGAATAAGTGCCATGCACTTGATATTCCATTGTTGTTTGTTCACATCACAATAATATGAACAACAGTTAATTATTGCATCAAAAGGAAAATAGCTGAAGACTGGGAGTACATGGAATAAATGTAATGCACACCAATGAACAAAAACATCTTAAAGAGGCTAATATGACCACTCTGGGCATTAAAGGTGAAACCTGCAAAAGGGGCGAGCCAGGCAGACATTACAATACATACATAAAAACAGTTAGTAGTCAGATACGGCAGAAAAAGACAAAAAAGGAGAAGAATAGGGCAATGATGTGCTGTTCTTTTCACAGTATTAAAAAGAATTTCCAATATTCTTCTTTGAAATCTTTTCATCTTCTTTCTGATCTCTGCAAGAAGGGATTATGATTTCAAAAGTTCCAGCTCAGGTAATTATATTTTGTGCAGTTAAATGGATGTAACATGAGATGCAAATTCAGTATTTTATATAATAGTTTTGCTACCATTCATTTATTCTTTTAATGACACAGACTAATCTCTGGCATACCCAGCTGCTCATATGTGCCCTATAAGAGAATTTAAATAGTCTATTGGACTTATTTATTTTGCTATCTCACTAAATATCTTAACAGCAGATTTCAATTTATGTATAATGCAGTTCGTTTTTTTTTAATTATATATTTAGGCATAGAGTTATCCTTGTTGCTCACAAAAAATATTTTTTGTTAGACAATCTGGAACGGTTAATCACAATGTCAGAGCTCTATATGCAGAGGGTGGCCAAATTTATATAGAATTAATTCCTGTTTCACATATTAAGGTAGCTGTAGGTCATGCATTTTACACATGCACATATATAAGCACTGAGATAGATGCTTGAGTGGATTTCTAATCTGGGGTGCACACTGAAGACACTGTGAAAAAGTCTTAAAAAATCAAAATGTCAACCTGAATGCTTTTGGTAACAGCGTTTGCTGTTACACGGACCCTGTGCTGCTTGTTTCGTGCCACATTAAGAAACAAAGTTACAGAGCAGAGAATCAACCAGATACATTCACTATCTTGAGTCACTGTCACATTTAGCATAGAAAGCTTTTAGTATATCTATTCATTAATGTTACTGGAAGTGTAAACATTCATTCAATATTTTTGAAACAGTTTATGAATTTCTTTTGTGTTCTTATTTCAGTGGTAAAGTTGTGAAGGTTACTCCACCAGGCACGCACAGTTTATGTTGTATTTTCATTTATTGTAGAATTCACGCAGGTATCTTTACTGCATAAATTCTCTATTCCCATATGTTTGAGTGACAACTCTCTGCAACACTAACTGCTGTTCTTTATGATGTTCACCACAACACTAGTGTTATTGATTGGTTACTTATAGAAATGAGATGATAGGAAACATTCATCAAAAAGTGAAAAATGTGTTACACAGTTGGAGGTCAAATATTTGACTGTGAAACATATATCAATGACACTGGAAATATAGATTGATGTATGAGCAAAATATCAACACAGTGGAGACTTGAAAAAGGTCTGTACCAAAGGGCTTCTGGAGAGGTTGATATAGAGACAGACACCAATAGGCAAACCAAACTGTATGCAGAGAATCCTCAGCACAGTATGATATTAGTAGAAATTTGCCATTCTTGCAAGGATTTTACAAGAGATGACAGAAGACTCCATCATCTCAAACCTGAGTGTTAAGACACAACTTTGACAGGAAGGTCACATTCCCACTTTAAAAAAAAATCTTTTTCTTCTTGTTCTTGTTCTTGATGTCACACCATGCAAACTCAGATGCACTTAACTGTCCACTGTATTTGACCTCGCACAATGCTATTTCATTGGCATACTTTAATTCTTAACCAGAATGATATTTTAAGGCGATTCTACAATTCTAACAGCTGAGGTTAAAGTGCATTAGTGTAGAATTTAACTGCACTGCACAAAGGCTCTAATTCAAAGGTGATGTAAGGCAGTCAAAAAAGTGCATGCTTTGTGAAGAAGTAATATACTGTTTTGAAAACATTCCTCAACAGTATGTGAAGATATGAGACAGTCAAAAACCAAGATGCATGTGTAAAACATATGCAACTGCTAAGATGACCCAAAACTTTGCCGATATCTTATTTATGATTTGTCTATAGAGAAATAGCAACATCATTGAGGAATGATATTTTCTAACATTAAAACTAAACCATGTGAAAGCTGAGAGACATAAACTGAGTCTGCATCTCGAATACAGTATTAATCTGTTATAATGTTTCATTCAACAAACACGTTACTGCAGTGTAAAGGAATTATTCTAGACGTTGAAGAATGTTTCATAGAACCATGAGAAAATGAATTCTGATGTCATGTACAGAAAGATGTAAATGTAGTTGAACAAGAATAATCCATTTTGGTTTCATCTGCAAATGAAGGTTGAATACCAAAAAATAAGAGCAAGCAGAAGTATCTTTATCTGTGTTTCAACAGATAGAAATTTTCTATTTAACAATCACAGCAACTTAATTTACAAGTGATAGAATCTTCAAAGTCACTTATGGCCTCTGTTTGTCAGAGTACCCAATACTTTTGTCTTCTGCTTTCTTCTAATAAGTTATTTGAGGCAGGAATCTTGAGCTCCAAAAACTCAAAATTAAGCATGAGTTTTTCATGTAACTGATGTCTATCCAAAAATCCAACAGTAAGTTACAAATACATTTGCTTTAATGTACATGAGTGGGCAGAAATCAAATCACTATGAAAAAGTCTGAAGGGAACAACAATGAGGAAATAATTAATAACAGCTACAGCCATGAGACAGATCGAAGACTGGGCAGAGTAAGAAGAGATAAATAATAATAATAATAACAATATATATTTTAACATACCCACTGAATCACGATTGCTACTAGTTCCAGAACTATTAAATTTGTAGCTTGTACCAAATTTTCCTGGTACAAACTGACCACTAGATGGTCGGCTTAATCTTCTTTCTCTTTCTACCTCTGACCGTAAAGGACGTTTTGGTGTGAGCTTGAACAAAGAATGCATATTTTACACATCGTGAGTAAAAGCACAACACAGAATGATGTGAACTACATGAGGTCAACAAAGTTGATTACATAAGAGAGTAAATCACACAGGCACACAAAAACAGTTAGATTGTTGGTTGAGGGGAGCAATTAGAGAGAGAATTTATTAACTTTACACACTTACATTTATTTGTTACAAAACACTCACAGGCAATTACAGACAACACAATGGAGGTTATTGAAACTATGAGTTAATGTCCAGTCTAATGGTCAAAATTTGCGAAGCATTTGTTACCATAAAAAGTACAGCCTACAATGCTATCTTAAGCATAATTAGAGGAATTTCACACTGTCTTAAACTTGTTTGTAAAATACTGAAAGTGACATGATTTATGTCAAAGAGAAACTAAATACATAACAATAATGGAAATTCCTGGTTGCCTGTTGTTTATTGCTAAACAGAACTAATCACAAATACACTAATATTTACACTAACTATTGTAAAAATATGTGGATGGGTTGGGTAGCACTTTCTGAAGGATTACATTATACAAACACGAAAAGAACACTCAATGCTGAATATATCATTCTGCTGGCCATAAACATAGCACAATGCACCACTATGCCTCACCTACAGCAAACATTCCACAAGACAAACTGCTGGAGTTTGAACAAGGCTGAATGGTAAGCCATACTGTATGAAACTGAAATTAACTTAAAATTACAGTTTATGCATGGTATTACGTTGCTACAGTGAGGTAAGTATAAAAGATGTGGATAAAGAAAATCAAAATAAGTCATAAGTGTAGCTTTAGATAAGAGTGTAGCTTATTCTTGGGGCAGTAAGGAAAACTAAGATACAGATGCACTTTTGTGTGCTTCAGGAATTTGCTGAAATCTGGTGCAGCACAAATTATGTACACAAAGTACTTTACACAGAATATCTGCAACTTCAAACAAAAGTCACCTTCAATTATAATGCATTTGTCAAGACAAACTGTGGTAAACCAAATGACAGTAAATCCCCTGTCTTATGATTTGTGCTTCATTTTCAATCCATTATGCACATAATGATACACACAGGTAGTTGATGAAAGTATTTTTCCTGTGTAGTTTGTGCTTTTATTTTGAAATAGTTTATTTCATTATGCTGTTCCAGCAGTTAAGTGAAGTCACTCATCTGAGCCATACAAAGCTACATCACAATACAAATAGTTATTTTTATAGCACGAGACATTCCATACATCATCAGTGGCAGGGATATCACGCACTTAGCTTTTCACTCTTCTTAACTCATGCACAATGTTTTAGTAGTAATCTCTGTCTTACATATTACCGTGTCTTCCACCTTTGAGCTCACAGGTTCTCAAATCTCATCCGATGCAGACCCCAACAATGTCTTTTCTTCTCATCACGTATGGTATGTCTCCCCTGACCTGCTGTTCTGGGTGACTTTCCCGAAATCTATCCCTTTTCCTAGACCTCTGCAGGCCTTTTCCTTCACCCTTCTTCCTTCCACTTCAACCCCTCTGCTTGAAGAAGGAGCCACTGGCTCCGAAAGTTTGCCAATCACAACAGTCTTTTTATGTGCGTGCTCTGCTACCGCTTGGTGAGTAGATTTTTTATCTGTCCAATTAAATAATTTTATCAATAATTGATTGTCTTCATTGTTATAATAAGAGTTTTGCTCAATCTCAGTAGGCAGGGGCACAATTATCCAAGGCGAAAGTCCATATGTGAAATGAAAAAACTGCAACCCTTATGCAAGTTATATCACTTGACAGCACAAATAACAAACTAAAATACAATGGTATAGTTGTTAAATTGATTCTGTTTTAAGAATGTTCGTTATGCCATGTGTGTTTTTGCTTTAATAGTTAGGCTAGCATATTTTAATGTGTAATGCATGTTGGCACACTGAGAAAACTTGCGTAAGGATTGTGCTTTTTCCATTTTACATATGGACTTCACTTCTGAGCTAGTTGTTCCTCTATCTGCTAAGACTGATTGTTGGGGACCGCACCGAAACACATTTGAATACTTGAGAGCAAAAAATTGTGGAAGACAGGATAATATGCAAGATGGAGATTACTGCCAAAACATCATGGATGAGATAATAAGAGTGGAAAGCTAAGTGTATTGTATGCCAGCTCTGGAAACAACAGTTCAAACAGCAGCACAAGCTCAAGCAGTAGCTGACATATCTGACTCATCTACAATTACTTCCAGCACTTCCGACTTTCTAGCCAATCGATGAAGCTCAAGATCACTGGCAAGTGTATCAAAAGCGTTTAGCACTTCATTTCCAGGCAAGTGACCTTAAGTGCCCTGGGCAACAGTGGGTCTTTCTATTATCAACAAACCCACAGCTCTATCATCTTGTGCAAAAATTGGTCCCATTGTCTGACCCAGCAGTGCTGACACTCTCTCCTGAGTTAACATTTTGGTACAAAAATGCATTTGGTGACTGCTCATTTAGAACCGCTTCAACACTGTAGGACAAAATTGCTCAGTTATGCATCACGGATAGCAAACCTACAATGCCTTGGTAAAAAACGCACGTTTACATTGTTCTTGAGGACTAGCATATGCAAAATCATTAATACGTGATGTTGGACATCATAGTAGCGCCCACTGCATCGGCGTTCCACTTTACGTCCAGTCATCGTGGGATGCCCGCGTCACAGGGTGTATATTCACCAGGAAAACCTACATCGTCTGTGTTGTCAAAACAAAGACTTACCGGCAGCCACAACACGACACACCACCAGATCTCCACCGACGACTGCCAGTGATCGCTACCCATTTGCAGAGCCTGCAGAACAGCTTCACCAGAGGTTGCAGCTAGGCTAGGAACTACTCTGCTGTGCCAGGCACATAATCGCAAATAGTTCCGGCATATACATCTGCCAACAGGCTTTATAAGGCAGCGCACTGCTGGCGAAAGGCAGTTTGGTGCACTGCTCGGAAGGATGCAGAGCTGTCGCCCCAGCAGCCACGGCCAGACGCCTCTTCTAACTGGCTGATCTCTCGGTATAGTCAACGATCCTCTTGACTTTGCAGAACTTTGTGTGTTCACTCCCCGTGAAGAGACGGTTTTTTTTTACTATTATTATCCTTTGTTATTTTGTAATTGTGTAGATCCGCAGTTGGGATCGAGTCGGTTGTTCTTTTGGATATTGTATTATTATTTTGTTTTGGTGAGTCCAATAAATTGTTTTCGGACATGTGTTTTCTGCCTCTATTCTGCTAGCACAGATACTTCAGTGACGACGAGCTGGTTTATGAGTTTCCAACGTTTGCTCGGTTGTTGTCTGCTATGACAGATGGCCTTCCAGGTTCTTCAGGGTGCCAGCTTACATTGCAACAAGGAGGAATGTCTTTTTGTTCCTCAGGTGACCTACCTCGGCCATCTTATCAGCACTAATGGCATTTGACCGACGCACCAGTATGTCGAGGTTATTCAGCGTTTACAGTCGATGTCCACCCCTCCTGTCGAGGTGCCAAGGCAGGGGTCCTACCCGACTTCCCCACTTCCGGGGCTCTGTGCTGCGCCCCCCGTGTTTCTGACGTTCGGCAAATCCATTGAACCTCGGGGCAACTACGTGGCTCATTTGGAGCAACAATTTATTGCTCACGATGTCACTGGTGACGTTCGGCATCGCGCATTTTTCCTCACCTATGTGGGCCCAGAACTTTATCACCTTCTGCAACAGTTGCATCACTATACGGAACCTCATGCTCTCTCCTACGAGGGATTGGCCTCTAGCCTATTGGATTATTTTGACTCTCAGGTCCACGTGGTGGCGGCACATCACAAGTTGTTCTGTTGTCAGATGCTTCCCACACAGTCACACAGGGAATGGATTGCTATACTGCAAGGTCTCTCCCGCGTGACTCTCATTTTTTCTGTGGCAACCCCCATTGCAAGCAGTCTTACGGTTCGGCACTCATTCTTGATGTGATTCTTGTCCACGCCCCCCACGATACATTATGGACCGATCTTCTGAAGCTGAAAGATCCCTCTTTAGACACCCGATTATCCACTATCCACCCTCACGAGCAGTCCTTTCCCTCTGCTTCCACGCTGCAGTCCCCGGTGCAGGTCTTCACAGCCCGCACCTTGCATTGCCGGTTCCCATCACCGCAGCTGCTGCAGCGGTGCCGGGGGCCCCTCCTGAGGCCACACCTGCCCTCCAGGACCAGGGCGCTGATCCTTACCTGTGCAATTGGCAGCTGCAGCGGCATCAGCAGCAACAGTTGCCCTCATGTAGTCAATGCTCTGTCACATATCAGAGGCAAGGTTGCCACTTCTGCAGGGTGACCAGTTTGATCTACGGAAAGTAGGGTCACAGAGCCGAGGTTTGTCGGTCATCTCCACTGATGGCCGTGGACCACACTGCTGTCGACGCCTCCAACTCTGTGTCGGATGAGATTTCCTCCGTACAGTCGGTTTTTCCACACACGACGGCAGTGATCACTCTGACTGTACGGTTGAACGGCTCTCCTCTCCCTTTTCAAGTGGATACGGTCTCCTCCGAGACCGTCACTGATGGGGATTCCCACCACCAGCTGGGTTCACCCCCGAAGGACATCTTCCAGCTCGAGTCAGTCCTGGGTCATCTCCATTACTACCGCCATTTCATCCCACATGCTGCAGCTCTGGTGGAAACCCTTCACTCCCTCCTCTGTAAGAATGTTCCCCGAGAATGGTTGCCAGCTTGTGATAGAGCTTTCCACTGTCTGAAGTCTTCTCTCCTGATGCCAGCTTGCCTTGTCGCTTATGACCTCAACGAGCCTCTCATCTTGCCTGCCGATGCATCAGACTGCGGTGTGGGGGCTGTCTTGTCTCACATCACTGACAGAGTCGAGTGCCTGGTGGCTTTCATCTCCAAAACACTATCCCCGGCTCAGCATAACTACAGCCAAATTGAGAAGGAGGCCTCGGCTATCATCTTTGGGTTTAAGAAACTCCACAATTTCATCTACGGCCATCGCTTCACCTTATACAACGATCACAAGCTTCTGGTCTTGTTGTTTAGCACTACAGCTGCCATCCCCAAGAGGACTGCTCGCCGCCTCCAGTGCTGGGCATTATTCCTTGCTTCCTACGACATCCATTTTTGGGCCACAGCTCCCGATGCCAATGCGGATCTTCTCTCTCATCTCCCAGTGGGTGCTGACCCCGAGTTCGATGCTGCCCGGTTGCCAGTTCCCACCTGGATGTCGCCGCTGCTGCGGCAGTCATCGATTTGCCACTGGATGCCAAGCTAGTGACACGGCAGAGGACCCGACGCTCCAGGTGCTGATGCACCACGTTCAGCACGGGTGGCCGTCAGGCCGTCATCAGCTGCTGCAGGCGGAGGCCCGGGCTACTGGCACCGCCGCCAGGACCTGTCTGTCAGAGATGGGCTCCTCCTCATCTCGGGTGATCACGATCGCTGGCAGGTGGTGCTGCCACCCTCCCTCCACCAGTGGGTTTCAGAGCTCCAGCACACTGGTCATTGGGGGATTGTCCAGACGAAATGGTTTGCCTGCCTGCACGTCTACTGGAGGGGGCCGGACGCTGCCATCACCCGCACGGTTGCCTCGTGTCCCTCTCGTCAACAGCACCAGTCGGCGTCTCCTCGCCGCCTGTTCCCGTGGCCTCCTGCTACTTCTCCTCGGTCTCGTTTGCACTTAGATTTCACGGGCCCAATCCTCGGCTCCTCCTGGTTTACCCTTGTGGACGCTGGCAGTGGGTTTCCTTATGTCCGTCGCACGTCCTCCGTGACCTCCACCCATACCATCCAAACTCTTTCCTGCATATTTGCCACTGAGAGCCTTCCGGAGACGTTTGTGACCGGCAACAGCCCTAAATTTAAATCTTCTGAATTTACCTCCTTCTGCACCTCCCAGGGCATCCAGTAGATTCATACTGCTTCCTTTCATCCTTCATCTAACGGATTAGCCAAACAGTTTTTCCGGACAGTCAAAAGTCCAGATGTTGAAATTGTAACCCCAACACTCCCTGGATGATACCCTTACCATCTTTCTTTCCTCCTGCCAATCCACTGCTCAGGAAGGATCATCCACAGCTGTAAAACTTCACGGCCATTCTCAACGGTCCCCCTTGTCTCCGTCTTCTCCTCGCCCAGCTCCTCCGCATTCGACACGGTCCCGTTATTCTCTACAGGATGCGGTCTGGGCACTGGTGTTTAGCCGGCATCGTCCCCAGTGGGTCCCCGCTCATCGGCCGTGCTATGGCGGCAGTCACCCTTGACAATGGCACAGTGTGCCGGAAGCGTACCAACCAGCTTCACTCCCGGCGTGGTCCACCACCGTCTCCAGGGCTGTCGGCCCTTGTGGCTGACGGTGCTCCTCTCCCCGCCCAACCGCCCACTGCCCCCACAGTTCACACCCTGTGCGGCCTCTCCAGCAGAGGGCCCTACGCCCATGGAGGTGGATCCTGCACCTGCGACCGCCCCCCCCCCCCCCCCCCCTCCCGGTCTCCTTTCGCCCACGGCCTCAGTGCCTGACATTGACATGAGCCTTCCACTCCCCCCTGGGGGTGGAGGGTCTGCTGTGGCCCGGCACTTCAGACATTGTAGCCCTTACTACATCGGCAACACACTTTATGTCCAACCGCCACGGGATGCCTGCATCACAGGGTGTATATTCACCAGGAAAACCTACGTCATACGTGTTGTCAAAAGAAAGACTTACTGGTGGCCACAACACACCACCAGGTCTCCTCCAACAACCGCCAGGGACCACTACCCAGTCATGGAGCCTGCAGAACAGCTTCACCAGAGGTTGCAGCTAGCCTAGGGACTACTTAGCTACACCAGGCATGTGTTCACAAATAGTTCCAGCTTTATAAGGTGGCGCACTACTGGAAAAAGGCAATTAGAAGCAGCGCTCAGAAGGATACCGAGCTGCTGACCTGGCAGCCGTGGCCAGAGCTGGCCAATCTCTTGGTACAGTTGATGAACCTCTTGATGTTGCAGAACTGTTTGTGTTTGCTCCCTGTGAAGAGATGGGTATTTTTTATTATTATTGTTCTTTGTTATCGTGTCGATCGGCAGTTGGATCGAGTCGGTTGTTCTTTTGGATATTGTATTATTGTTTCGTTTTAATGAGTCCGATAGATTGTTTTTGAACTTGTGTTTTCTGCCTTTCTATTCCACTGGCGCAGATACCTCAGGCTCACTTTAAGCTTTACAGCAGTCATATCCTGCTTTAGCTGAAGTTTTGCATACTGTTAGAGCTTTTGAGATTTCTCAAGCAGCTCAGGTTACCATTTCCATGGTGTTGTGATATCAGTACTGTCAACTCAATTGGCAAATGCTGCACGACCTAGTCTGGCTGACACTGAAACTGCAGTAACGCTGTGCAGTCCAGGTGGCAGTGGAGGGGCTCCCATTTGACTAGACTGAAATGAATCCCAGTTCCGTAACAGTTTCTCCACCTGACTTTGGTGAAATTTTTGCATACTGCCCAGTTATCTTGACTGTTTTTCTTCACAGGCTAGATGTACTTGCCTACATTATAATGATGTATGTCAGCACTGTTTTCACCAGGGTCACATAGCAGATGTTTTTCAAAGCCAGCCATACTATCGGCAATCTAGTGCACTGATGGAAATAAACAATATTACAGATGTAAGGATAGTACAACACCATCTTATGCTGTCAGCAACAGTTCGTGGTATTCCTATTTTAGTCCTTTGTGATATAGGGGCCTCGGTCTCAATTATTAATCAGACTTTGTATCTCTGAATGCATTCTCCACTCTTAAAATCTCTGGCAGTTAAGCTGTGAACTTACTGTTACTAGACCGTATAGTTCTGGAATTAATGTATAAGCAAGTAACCAAAACAATTCCTTTCTTTATAGTACCAGAAACCTAGATGGAAAATATTTTTGGCCCAGATGCTTATTCAGCCTTTGGGTTTTCTCACTAACTCTCAGTTCAGGTAATTTAGAATACCATTTCCTTTGCAAAAGTGTCATATTTGTGTCCCAATATGCACCCTTCCTTTCTACAGGCCTGAGACTGCTTTCTAACTTTTTTGCTTACATTACATTAAAAGAGTCAGTAGTTCCAAAATTTTCCCAAGCCCACCCAACACTTTTAGCCTTTTGGAATGAGGTTTAAGTAGAAATGCATTAGCATCGCTTAGAGGAGTGAAAAGTGTTATCTTCAATTCCTTATAGCAGATGGGCATTAATTTTAGACATATTCAGAAACCAGGTGGTGCATTCATTTTAGTGGGTACTTCAAAAAAATGGTAGATGCTAAGTTGACTGTGGACTCAGTGCCCCTTCTCCATCCTGATGACTTACTTTCAAAGTCAGCAAGGGTCATCTTTTCTCCAAGTTTGCTCTTTCGGAAGCTTATTTTCGGCTTCCTTTGGATGAGGTTTCCAAAGCCATTCTAGTATTAAATACTTTTCATGGCATCTATCAATACAACATGTTATCTTACAGCATTGTTAGTGCTCCAGCAATATTTCAGAAATTTACAGAACATGCTATTGACAGTATTCCATAATGCACCAATTATTTGGATGATATAGTGGTCACAGGATAGAGTCAGAAGGGTCATATATTGAATTTCCAAGTGGATATTTTCCATGCTTTTGCAAGCAGCATTTAAGTGCTACTTGACAAAATGCTCATTTTTTTCATCTTTACATTAGTTGTACACAGTACATCCTTAGCCACGATGGCTTTAAACTGACATCAGATGATGTGGCACCCATTTCTCATTTTCCTGCATCAAATAAAGTAAAGGATCTGCAGATTTTTATCTGCAGGGTTACAAATTATGCTTGATTTATCTCCCAACACCACATTTGTTGACTTGATTGTGGAGAAGTGAGGGGTCCTTTACCAATGGTCCACAAGCTGTTGCTACGCATTTCATAAGCTGAAGCAACAACTCTAAGCTGATTATTACCTTGCCTTGTATTAGTCTCATTTATCTCTAGTGTTGGCCATGAACACATCGCTACATGGGGTCAGAACTTTTCTATCGCATAAGTACCTGAATGGTTTGGAACAGCCTATGATATTCTTATCTGAGACCCTCACCATGGAACATGAAATTTATTCCCTGATAGAGAAGGACATTCACAATTATCTATGGTATCCAGAAGCTTCACAATTTCCTGTATGGCAACCAATTTCGTCTTGTCACAAATCATTAGTCGTTGTCCATATGTCAATGTGGCATGAGCAGACATCTCAGAGATTACAACTCTGGGCTCTTTTCTTATAGGATGCAGATGTGCTGTCATCATCATTACTTTTGGACCCTGATGATGAATTTCATAAACAAGAGAATGTCTGATTTATCATCCTTTGTCATTGTCAAAATATTGTGCAAATATGGAAATACAAATTTGGATGAACACTTAGGAGTACACCATTAAGAGACTGTTTACTTTTA
This sequence comes from Schistocerca serialis cubense, assembly GCF_023864345.2. Classification (NCBI taxonomy): domain Eukaryota; kingdom Metazoa; phylum Arthropoda; class Insecta; order Orthoptera; family Acrididae; genus Schistocerca; species Schistocerca serialis. Next base: position 6,148,786 of record NC_064641.1, on the reverse strand, counting down.
CACTGAACCACAATTGGAACAGTTGGTGGAAAACGTTTCCATTGCTTCTAGAGATGTTGCAGCAGGAGTCACTCTGGAGACATCTTTGTCAGTTCATACAAACCAGCTGATTGGAGGCCCTTCCTCTGCCAGCATTTGCAGAACTTCATAGTTTCCTTACATGATGCCATGACCTTCATCTTTTCAAAGGTGTCCTACTACTGAACTAAGACGATCATCAATGTTGAGAGATGATTCCAGAGGTTATGCATTCCCAATATGGTGATTCTTGCATCAATGCCGTAGGGGCATTTCCAAAATGAAGAATCTGCAAATGGTCAACAAGAATCTTGTGTACATGGCGCAGCACTGCCAAGCTAATCAGACTCAGCAACTAGCACTGTCCCAAGACTGCCATCCATTGTCCGCACCTACCCAGTCGTGGGATCAGGTGCAGGCAGATATTGCATGTCCATTCCATGGGGCCCTGTGGTTGATACTGTTTGCCTGTAAATCATCAAAATGTGACAGATCATGGTGGAGAATACCACTAAGGCCCTGTCCACTGTTTTTTTATCTAAAAAGTTCTTGTCGCTGATAATACACCACAATTTGCATCTGTTGCTGTCCAACAGTTTTGCATCCAGAATGGGATCAAGCATATTACTCACATCATTTCACCCCGCCTCTAATGACATGGTCAAAACCAGAAATACAGCTATACTCCTAGTCCAGTAAACAAAGAAAAATCAGGGTAAAAAATTTGCGTAGTCACAAATTTAAATTACAGCACACTGGAATGAGGGATGTGTCATCAACAATATACTAAAAATCCTGACCAGTTTCATCGACAACATACCACAAATCCTGACCAGTGGATTGTGTGTGTGTGTGTGTGTGTGTGTGTGTGTGTGTGGGGGGGGGGGTTAAAGTAAAGGGTACAGTTTTAGGCTTTTCTTGAATTTCTAACAAACTGCAGCTGCTGGAGAAAATGCTTCCCAGTACATAATAGAAGTACAGTAAATTTACCATGAAAAGTCCTGTTCATTCTGTCTCTTAGGAATAATAGTTACTAGAATGCAGGGGACAAAAAAATTGCAGTTTATAAAAAATAGTGTTTTAACTGTATAAAATTAATGTTTATTGTTAAATAAAGTGGGTTAGTAATAAATATTAGATATGTATACCACATCTAAATGCAGCAGAACTGTATTAAGGTATAAATTTCGTTCTGGGGGTGTAACAGGGTGGAAGGGAGGGGGGGGGGGGGTTATGTTAGAAGTTTGAGGGAAGGCAGATCCCCAGATTGTGGTCGTGCACTTCTCTCCTTCATAGGTCTGCAAATGAAGAGTGAGCGAGCAATTATCCATTCTCTCTACCGGAGTACATCACAAAAAGCAATTACAGGCTAGTTCACAAAGTCATACCAACCCCTCCACTGCTCACCTTATGAATCACAGGTGATGCAGTATGCGCACATGTTGGTGGTTTTTATTTTCTGCAGAATGCATTAATTAATTAATTAATTAATTAATTTATTTATTTATTTCTTGTTCCGTAGATCCAGTTAGTGAGTCAATCACAAGGATATTGAACGTGTCAAATTGTACAGGTTTCAATTTAAACTTACAATAAATACAAGGGCAATTCAATGCCAAATTGTACACAGTTAAAGTAAGACATACTATAAATACAGTAACAGATACAATGTCAGCTAGATAACATAACAACCGTTTAACAGAAAAAGTAGTTTCAAATAAAGGTTAAAGATAAGAGCACAAAGTTAAATCAGATATTAGGCCTACAAGAGTAAATACTGGTACAGCCAATTTGTTGTTACAAAATGTGTGCTAATGCCCAAATGCACAATAAAATCAATTGAACTACTTCTAGACACAATAAGTTTAGTGATTAACACTACATGGAATACAGATATCAAAGAATGGAAATCCCAGGATGGAATAACAACAATATGAAAAGGAAATATTGTTACTCATCACATAGAGGAAGTGCTGAGTCACACACGGGCACAACCAAAAGACTGCCACCGCGGGCACAGATGGATAGAGCGTCTGCCATGTAAGCAGGAGATCCCGGGTTCGAGTCCCGGTCGGGGCACACATTTTCAACATGTCCCCAATGAAGTACATTAACGCCTGTTTGCAGCTAGGGTGTCTATTTAATTATCATGTTAATATAATGGAAGGAAACATTCCACGTGGGAAAAATTATATATAAAAACAAAGATGAGGTGACTTACCGAACAAAAGCGCTGGCAGGTCGATAGACACACAAACAAACACAAACATACACACAAAATTCAAGCTTTCGCAACAAACTGTTGCCTCATCAGGAAAGAGGGAAGGAGAGGGAAAGACGAAAGGAAGTGGGTTTTAAGGGAGAGGGTAAGGAGTCATTCCAATCCCGGGAGCGGAAAGACTTACCTTAGGGGGAAAAAAGGACAGGTATACACTCGCACACACGCACATATCCATCCACACATACAGACACAAGCAGACATATTTAACTTTAAATATGTCTGCTTGTGTCTGTATGTGTGGATGGATATGTGCGTGTGTGCGAGTGTATACCTGTCCTTTTTTCCCCCTAAGGTAAGTCTTTCCGCTCCCGGGATTGGAATGACTCCTTACCCTCTCCCTTAAAACCCACTTCCTTTCGTCTTCCCCTCTCCTTCCCTCTTTCCTGATGAGGCAACAGTTTGTTGCGAAAGCTTGAATTTTGTGTGTATGTTTGTGTTTGTTTGTGTGTCTATCGACCTGCCAGCGCTTTTGTTCGGTAAGTCACCTCATCTTTGTTTTTATATATAATTATCATGTTATTAATAATATGAATACAGATAGAATCTATGTAAATTCCTGCACAATGTCCTACACTGCCAAAGGGCTATTGAGTCCTACTCATCCTGTGTGGCAGTTCCAGTGTTATACCAGGAAATGCACTTTCCCCTGCCACGAGTACTGCTTGATTTTCAGTTTATAGAGAGACTATAAGTCTCCAACAGTTCCTGTCCGGTTCTCTCATGTGAGTAGACAAAATTACTTCACTCAGCTCATGTTCATATAGTGGCATTATTTTCAGTTTATTTAGTGAGCACTTATTTGCTGTTGTCAAGTGATTTGTTACATAAGAAAATCTCCACAGCTGGAGCTGTCAGCTGTATCAAGCTGCAGAGCCCACCTAAGTGTAACGTGTTGGCAATATGCATTTGACAATGTTGACATTATTGTCTCCACTATTAATAGCTGGAGTACTTTTTGTAGCACGAGGGACATAAAAAGAATCACATCGGGGTCTGCTCTCCCAAGATCTGAAGAGGCCAAGATCTTAAACTGGCTTCCTTTGCAACACAAGTATGTCACCTCGCTGTTATGGAACTTCAAATATTTCAACATAAGTCACACATTGTATTACAGCAAATTACTGTTCTGAATTTGAACATGATCAATCCTGTTCCACCAGACATATTAACACACCTTGCAAGATACATTGTGGATGTGTGGCAAGGGACTCCAGTCAGTTAAGCCCAGTCTACCAGTGGGATTTACGCTATCTATCAGTAATGCAGTTAATGATGGGACAAGTGTGGTAAGTTTTGGTCATTCATTAATTGACAACCAACTGACTACAATTCCCTGCAGCACTACACTCACAAATTAGGCACTTCTCAGTCATTGTTTACAGGGGCTTTTTTTTCTCAATAAACTGAAAATAACTCTACTATATAAACAGAAGCTCTGTTAAATAATTTTGTCTCCCTACATGAGAGAACTAGACAGGAAATGGTAGGGAGGTCCAGCCTGCCTGTAAAGTGATAAACAAGCAACACTCGTGTCGGAGGAAATTGCCTTTCCCATAATACCACCAGAGCTGCTGTACAGAATGGCTAAGAATCAATTTTGCCTCCAAAAGTGTAGAACAGTGTGCACAGATTTATGCACAGATTAACATCAAACACAAACTGAAATGAGTACATTTGCATGACAACTGCTTTAACTCCACAGAATTTTTTTTAAAAAAAGTATATAATGCACGTATGTATGTGTGTTTGACCGTAAAGTGTAAATCACTGTGTATAAAAGAGAATTACTGGTAGCAAAAAGTAATGAAAAATACTATCAAGTAATTGGTCAGTATGTTGTCATATTTTTCACTGTCAATGGGCATTATGGGTGTAGCTAACTTGCAATGAGAGACCGTATTTATGATCCATTAAACAAGCAAACAATTGACTACCTTCTGTGAAAAACTCGAGGGAATGGTTACTGATAACCACCATTATCTTGACAGGCAACCCCACTGTCATTATAAGGCATTTTCCAATTTGTATTTTGAAAATGGCACAGGCTTACTTGTCAAAATATCAGAGTTCTTGAAGGATTTGTCCAGCTGCATTCTTGCAAGTTATCAGAGTATATACACTTAACTTCTCCTTGGGCAGTTCACTGAATGCAGTAATCTACTTATTTCATAGGATACAAATTCCTAATAAATAAATGCTAGGAAGTTCTCACATACTATGTATGTAATTACTATGTTGACAAACGTATTTTTTAAACCACGAGTCTTCAAACAAAAGCCTACATCATAATACTATCGTAACTGCTATCCAAATGTCCATTACCTAGAACTCCACGCCCTCCCCTCCCCACCTCTCCCCTACCACATAGTCTTTAACCCGTGCCCAAATTAATTCCATCGGGCTATACTGACAGAAATGTGTGAATACATGCAAAACTGTGTGACCACATTCACGTGCAAGAAGTGAAGATTGTACGTTCTGTCACATAACTTGTATGAATAAATGAGCTGAAGGAGTTTGGCATGAGTCTGGTTTATACTGAATGGAATATTTTTATTTTTAAGCCAATATCCGCTTTCCTGCTGTTTGTACTTGGTGTTTTCTCTGTAATGTCTGAATGATAACTGGAACAATACATCACATGACTACCTTTGAAGCAAGAACTGTTCAGTGGGCCACTCCTTGAAATTGATAGAATCCATTTCTAAATGGGAGTCACAAACTAATAAAATACAAGTTTGCTCTCAGCAACAAAACCAGAAGAAGAGCAAGCATGCAGAATAATTATCCGAGAACCTTTCGTTATGGGAACTTTCGAACCACCAGTACCAACACTCTTTTTCCAGCAGATATTTTTGGTATGATTCCGATTCACCCATGTTTCATCATGATAATACACTGTTGGAACTACCTGCTCCTCTTTATTGTGCATCTTTATAAGGTATGTGGTTTGTTCTGCATCTATCTCACTTCTTTCAATTAATATCTCTCTCTTCTCAACATATTTGAAGCCAATGCCTTCTAAAATTCTTTGCACTGACATAGCACTACTTTCGGAGCCAATTTTCTCATGCTAAATTGTAACAAGTTTTTGTGATGTTGGATATTTGCCATTTATTTATTTTCAGACATGGACCATTTTAAAATATTGTTGTCAATATCATCAATTTGTGTTACAGGTTTCTTGTGATTCTGGTGGTTTCCAGGCTACATGCAACCAATGTTTCTGGAGGTTTCTATAGCTCTGACACTTTTGTTTACAATCCTCTCTACAGTTCTCTTCCTTACACCACAGGATTCTGCAGTCTGTTGTTGTGTCTTCAAATAAACACAGTAGTAGTTCTGCTTTCAAATTCACATTTGAAAAAGTTATATATGTGGTAAATAATCCCTCTCACTTGCTTGTGAAGAACTTCACATTTCTTGCCATAACTTGACATATATATTAGGAAATCACACTAACACATAGATACCCGTTCACAGCTTTATCGCTACAAGAAAATAGCATCTAAAATTGGATGAATAATTTGGTTGTCACAAAGTGCAGCAACTGCTATTAGCATTATTGCAAATTTTGGTGATAAGCTTTTGAGATCAGATTATGTAACAAGACCTTTGAGCTTGACAGTGGCTACATCGTTAGTGGTGCATGGAAATGGGTGTCTGATGCTGAAAGGTAACAAACAAAGCAATTTAGTCGCCCACCATCTAACGGAATCAGCATCACTACCATTGTTCTTCAGTCACAGATACTGGCATAATACCTGGTAGCATACAGAAGTTCCATGCTTTACGAAGTCACCATGACATAATTCAGCACTACCTAATGTCCTACTGAAATCCAATCTCCTTACACTGATGATGCAGTAAGTCACTGAGGCTCAAAATGGACAAATCTGACATTGTAAGAATTCCACCAAGCATTTATTCAAAGTAAAAGTTACTTGTCAAGAATGGATTAATTTCTATGGGTATTTTATGTAATTTATGTTGAAAACCACAAAACTGTTATTCATGGACAAGAAGCAACCAACACACTGAAGACATGTAATGAAGGTAAACCATACACTGTGATAATGTATGTTAGCTGGAACAATGAATAAAGCAACGTATTTAAGTTACTTCACACACAGAACAACAATTGCAGGAGGATTAGTTATAATCTGTGTAGATTAAAATGAATGAATGCTTTCAGCACAAATACATCATATACCGACCAAACAGGAAAAAAAAGCATAAAAAGGGACAATACTGCAGAGATTCCAGCACACCAACACAGAAGAAAAGGCACACATATGAATGTTATATGCCAACATCTTCCCTCTGTGAGGTAAAGTAGATAAAAAATGCTTACATATGTCTGAATTACCTCCTGATGCAATTCAAAAACTGGTGTAGTCCTGTTACTAACAGTATCCAGTTCCGATGTGTACCATTGACTTGCTGATTCACGCTTCTCTGCTTTATTGCTAGCCCGACGTTTATCTTTCCCTTTATCTTTTTTGCTTTTCAAAGTCCCACCTGAAGCTTTGGCAAATATTGGACCACCAATTGTGGGAGATGTTACAGGCGTCTTACTAGCTGGTTGATGCATGCTTGTTGATCTGTGTAAACAAAATTGGGTTGCAACTTTATAATTATTGTTCATTCTGAAACTTCTTCTTTTTACATAAAATATATTTTTATTCATTTAATAACCATATTTCACTTAATTTTGCTCAAGAATAAGCCATAAGTCTAGGAAGAAGCACATACCAGTAATGTGCCACTTACATATTTTCAGTGTACACCTCGTTCAACAATTAGTAACTTGCTACTAAATTGCTAAGTTGTTGAATATATTCTACATCTCACGTAAATCTGTAATTTTTCCACCATCTAGATAGTACTTGACTATTTGATTCAAAGAAATGTTATGCACGACAACACATTTATCCTTAATTTTGTCACATGTGTTTAAATATGAATATGGGCAAGTAATTAATTTGTGAACACAATTTCTTCTACATCGATGATGGTCCACTACATAATTAAGGCTACCCCTTTTATACAAGGTGAAGAATCAGTACATAATACCATTAAATAAATTATCTGTAATGATTTATAGTGTAATGACAAATTCATGACATCTGTAACACATTAGCTGAAGTTACAATAAAGGGTTCTAGAATGTGACAGGAAAATTATACTAATTAAGCACAGCCTTCTCTTTTCATTGATTAAGACTGACAACAGCACATTAACTGGATTATTGTAAATTATTATTTTCATTAGTAATCTCAAGCAAAATTTCATATGAACTGGCTTACATAAACAGTGAAGCGCACTGCATAGAGTAAGAAATTATTTATAAGCAGTCACATTCTTATATGTAGATATAGCATGCTTGCTAATCATGTACAAAGATTCTGCTTACAGGAACTATGATAAGCTGATGGAACAACCATTATGGAAACTACTAAACAGAAATAATTTAAATCATCTACAGCCTGCAAGATTTGATTAGGTTAAGTACTTTGTTTATTCCACAAAGTCAGGCTTTGAAACAAATCAGAGGAATTTAATACAGTTTTCATATATAAAGTTAAACAATAATTGTCAAAACAAATACTTGCACATTAAAGTACATAAAATAATTCTTATGCTATTGTAACCATCCACTGTCAACTGAAAAGAACTTACCATGATTACATAATCAGGTCATGTTACTGGACTGACAATGAGCTGAAATCTAATTTTGAATAACACACACATTATGTGACATCATTAGTAATACATACACTGCTTAGTTTCACTGAGCAGCAAGAGTTTGCTGCTGAGAAAAACTTCACATTTTTCTTAAACTGTAGGTAAGCTTTCCACAACTGATGACAAATTATTGAAAATGCGTAGTTCTGAATAATTGACAGCTTACATTTTATACCAAAATAATCACCTAATAGTTTTTTGCAGACTGTTACCACCTTCATAATAATTTTGTGAAAATACGTTATTGGTTGGAAGTATGAATAATTAGGTTATTGAAATATCTTTGATGATTAAATAGCTAAAAAGCAGTAGTTAATATACACAATTTTTCAAAACAGGCTATGCAGAATTTCTTGGATTGAATAAAAACTTAACTCCACGATCACTCTCTGGGCCTACACGATGCCTACCGGTTGCTGTGTCATCTTCTGCGTATTACGTAATTCTGATGTGATGTAGAGGGGCACAGGGTCAGCACCCACTCTCCCGACCATTGTCGGCTTTCCACCCTCGGAGTCATTACTTTTCATTCAAGTAGTTTGTCAACTGGTAACATGACTGAATGGACCCTGTTCCAGTTCTAACACCAAGGTAAAATCCCTGGCAGTACCAGGAATTGAACCCAGGGCCTTTATGTGGCCATCAACCTGCTGATCACGCAGTTACATAATATTCTTTGATTCACAAAACATTTTCACTGTTCACCATTGATTTCAGACAGAATTACAAAAGGCACAATCTTTGTTTAACAGTGTTAAGAAGTGTAGTATTAAATTCCATGCAGAAATCTGGTTGTGCATTCCTCCTCCTGTGGTACACCCAGGACAAACTGAGCAATGACATTAGGGATGGGAATATGAAAATTTCAACTTTAAAAGCAAATCTTTTGAAAATAACATTTAATGAGCTTCAACTCATCTTCCTATACAATGATTCCTCTGAAAGTTCCACACTCATATTCAGAGTGTGCAGTGCATTCACCATTTCCTCAAGAATTTTTGAGTAATATCGAATACCATCGGCAGGTGGTAAACTTTGTAGAAGCTTTCTAGCACAGTCCTTTGAAGCCCCTAGCATGGTTAGTTCACAGCTCAGCTTCTCACAGGAAGCTATATGGCAAACATCAGAAGAATAATTAAATGCAAATCCCACATTACTAGAGCTGAAAAAGAATATTAAACTGAAGAATAAAAATGTGTGCATGAATTCCAATACTGGAAAGGAAGGAAAGTTTGAAATGGATTCTGTGTTACAGAATAGCTGGATATTTTTCAAGGAGCTCTTTGCAGAATGGAGGAGTGGCCATGTACACCAAAATATTTCTGGTAAAATACTGACCCTTAGATAATGTGACTAACAGCGTATTTTAAATACGACAGTATGCCATCTTAGACACTATATAACATTAAAACACTTGATAATGGCATTTTAAGCTGAAATCATGATCGTGTAAATGTAACACTGCAAATAAAAAACAGTCTAATGGCGGTACTGACTTTAAAGAAGTACTCTCCTTCTGACAATCATTTCAAATTTTTATTCACACCCCTCAAGTTAACTATTTTCCCTCCAGCATCACTTCATTGCATGAAGATTCAATGTTCACCTGCCAACTAGCATATCTTCAGTTGGAGCTCTGATGTCTTGCCTCTTTCAACTGCATCTTCAGCAATTTAAGTGTGATTTTTCAGTTAAAACCAAACAAATTAGTGTAATGCTGATATATAACAGTGTGAAATATTCAGTAGGACATAGGAGCCGATTTAGTATCTGTTTAACAGTAGCACAAGCCCTAATCACTAAAACATAAAGAACAAAAATAATGAACTGCATGCCATTTACCTACCTGAAAGGTTTAACAACAGATAATGGTGCAAATTAATACTGTAAAAATCATTGGCAGACCATTATAAATACTTTCAGGCAATAAAAGATTATTGTTGTTTATGTTCTTCCATGTACACTACTGTAGACCAATACTGTTGTTTCAGTTACGATCAACCAATACTTGAATATAGCTCGCCAGTCTGGGATTTGTATCAGATAGGACTGATACAGGTAATAGAGAAGTTCCAAAGAACAGCAGTGTGTTTCATTACAGTTTCACTTAGGAAGTGTGAAAAGGTTGTGGAGATGCTCGGCCAACTCCAGCGGCAGACACTACAAGAGAGGCATTCTGCATCACAGTACGGTCTAAGACCATGGCGATAAAATCAGAAATGGAGGCGTAGCAGTAATCATTCTCCCTGAAAACTATATGTGACATCAACAGGAAAAGAGGGAAGTGACACTAGTATACCACACACTGTAAGGTGACTTGCACAGTATAGGCATAGATGTAGAAGTCTTAACAGAAGTTACCACCAGTGTTCTTAGGTTGTCAAATTCTGTTTTGCAGCTGTCAACATTTGTAGCAAACTTTTATTTTTTCCTTAGTGAAGTTGAGTTACTTGTGTTGTAGACTGTTTATTTTTGATATAAACAAACAGATAATATATACGATTTCACACACACACACACACACACACACACACACACACACACGAGGTGGACAAAAATATGGAAACATCAAAAACACAACACATTACCACAGCTAATACACTGTAGGAAAACCTCTGGCATTCAAAATAGCTTCCAGTCATCTCAGAATGGATAAATACATGTCCTGTATGGTTTTCAAGGAAATCTTATACCATTATTCATGCAAAATAGTGGTAATTTCAAATAACAATGATGAAAGTGGATAGTGATCACACACCCTTCTCTTTAAAGTAGCCTACAAAGGCTTAATAATATTATTATATGATGCTTGCGGTGGCCAGGGGCTGTGACAATTTATTACAGTGCTCATAAAACCTGTCCCAGACGATGTGAGCTGTGTGAATAGGAGCTCTATCATCTCCTAACACAGCATCACCAGTGGGGCACACACTTTCTATCATGGGATGGACCAAATCAGCCAAAACACTCACATAATCTTTGGCAGTAATGCAACCTTAGAGTAACCACAGGGCCCTCAGAATACCATGATATGGTTGCCTGAATCATCACTGAACCCCTGCCATCTTTCAATATTGGGATGCAAACTCAATCAGAAGTTGGAAACGTATGCAACAAGATTAAAACTGTGTGCCCGACCGAGACTCGAACTCGGGACCTTTGCCTTTCGCGGGCAAGTGCTCTACCATCTGAGCTACCAAAGCACGACTCACGCCCGGTACTCACAGCTTTACTTCTGCCAGTACTCGTCTCCTACCTTCCAAACTTTACAGAAACTGTCAAAATACTTTTTTAGAAAACTTTGAATCTTGGTGCCATCAAAACTGGCTAAACAAAATGTAACTAAAACCAAAACGAAGCAGTCTGAAACTAAATTGTTAGAATCAAGTAAAATAAAAATAACTTGCAATGATCAGAATACCATATAAACCAACCTTTGTTAAGTTCGTGGGCCTCAGTCTTGATAAAAATGTAACTGGAAAGTATGCATTGATTACTTACTAAATAAACTAAATAGCTTACCATTTGCAATGGGTATTTTGTCATGTGCCACAAATATTGACACCAGAAACATAATCTATCATTGCTACTTTGAATCACTTATTTAGATGGTATAATATTCTGGGGAAATTCAGCAAATAATTAGGTTGGTTGGTTGGTGGATTTAAAGGGGAAGGAGGGGTAGGGTGGGGTGGGGGGAATCGCTTGGTCATCGGTCAATTAGGAATGTGTGTGTTGCCAAACAATGAGAATTTTGTCAACTGTCATTAAAAAATTTAAAAATACTATCCCCCCCCATCCACACACAGAGTAAATAACTGAAGCCACGGTAATGATTGAAGCAGAAGAAATGAATTAAAATTTGTGCTCCACCTGGGACTCGAACCCAGGTATTCTTGCTTACTAGGCAGAAATGCTAAACATTACACCACCACAGTACAATGGTCAACATTGTTGCATGAACTACCCAAGTTGAGTGCCCTCCCAAACACAAACTTAAATTCATATCCTCTGCTTGTTTTCCCTTACATTGTCACTACTGCCAGGGCTCTCCTACATTGGAATAGCACCCCAGCACTGGACGTAATGGGAAAGTCCTGTACCATAAGAGATCTTATAATTAAATGTTTCCCTGAGACATTCAAGTCCCTTCATTATCTACAATAATTGATAAAATCTTCTATGGTACAGGACTTTCCCATTATGTCCAATGCTGGGGTGCTATTCCAATGTAGGAGAGCCCTGGCAGTAGTGACAATGTAAGGGAAAACAAGCAGAGGATATGAATTTAAGTTTGTGTTGGGGAGGGCACTCAACTATGTGCTATTCCAATGTAGGAGAGCCCTGGCAGTAGTGACAATGTAAGGGAAAACAAGCAGAGGATATGAATTTAAGTTTGTGTTGGGGAGGGCACTCAACTTGGGTAGTTCGTGCAACAATGTTGACCATTGTACTGCAGTCATGTAATGGTTAGCATTTGTGCCTAGCAAGCAAGAAGACCCGGGTTTGAGTCCCGGCCACGGCACAAATTTTAATTCATTTCTTCCACTTTGATCATTATCATAGATAATAGAGAGACTTAAATGTGTCAGGGAAACATTTAATTATAAGATATAGCTGAAGCCATTTAAAAAAATCATTGTAACTAGTTTAACTGACATATCACAAAATTCAACACTCGTATGGAAAAACTCATAAGTATCATATTGTTGCAGCCACACTTGAGATTTCTGCCAAGAGAATGCAGCAGTGAGCAGTTATGTAAGGTAGTGACAGGTGCTGAGAATGCGTATACTGTGCTTGGAATACATCCACATCAGTCTGCCATAACGATGTAATGACACTTCAGAAATAGGCTCAACAAAGACCCACCAACTACCAACTCCTTTTGACAATGGTATGCACAGTTTAAAGCTTCTGGATGACTCTGCAATGGAAAATCAATGGGTCAGCCTGCAGTAAGTGAAAAAAACAGTTGACCAGGCACAAGCGAGTTGCCCCACGTAGCCCACAGAAATCCAAGAACTGAGGAAACAGAGAGTTGAACACACCACAATGACCATTGGGAGATCGTAAGGAAACAAATGAAACTAAAGCCTTATAACTTGCAATTGCTACAAGCTCCGACTCCGAATGACAAAGCCAGAAGCTTTGACTTTTCGGCACAGCTTCAACAGCTTATGGAAGAGGATGGGTTTGATTCACCAAAAGTCAACATGTTCTGCACAGTCTCACAGCTTAAAGTTTACAGTCCCATTTTCTTCCACAAAAAGGCATGAGGCATGTGTCTGGACATGCTGGAAAATTGGCTCATGTCACAACTAGAAACCAACAGCATGAACTTCATCTACCAACATGATGGTGCTCCACCCCATTTCCATTATGATGTTCAAGAATTCTTAAACAAGAAATTCAGAAACCAATTGATGGGGTTGATGATCAGAAATTCATGTCATCATCTCCACTCTCTCCCAAACTCCATTGTGAGCTTTCATGAACAGTGCTTTTGAATGGACTGATAGGGACATGATGCACCAAATGTGAAAAGAACTTGACTATTGACTTGATATCTGTAGAATCAGTAGTGGGGCATATATGGAGCATGTGTAATATGTCAAATGAACTGAGTTGTTCTATGTGGGTGCAAAGCCCTGTGACAATATGTCAAGTAATATAGCTACAGCAAATCTGTGAAGTTGCTTCACACATTTATAATGACCTTGTATTTTCTTTTTTTTTTTTGTGTGTACTGAAAACTATAGTAAGTATTTGTGTAGCTGCATCTAGAAATGTATATAAAACACTGTGAATTTTTGTATTGCTTCTAAAATGTTCTCACTGTAAAAATTGAAATATCTCCTTTATATCAAATCAAGTGATTTGAAATTGTATGTAGCGAAATGAATAAATCACATGTCACAGTTCACATGCCACCTTATTTTTACTGATATCACTGTAATATTTGCTTTTAATGCAGTTAACAATGAATGGAAGAACTTCATAATGTAAGTTTGACACTAGGTCTAGAGGTCAATAATTGATATGAGTGTTATAACAAGGTTAAAATAATACACAATGAACACACTGAAAAGAAATTGCACACTGTAATTCAAAAAGCTAGTCTAGTTTTGGTGTTTTGTCTTTACAGCAGTTGAAGACAATCATTGGACTAACTCAAAAATAAATAAACAGGAGAATCACAATAACTTGAAGACCTTTTGGTCAATATCCTACGACTGCAATGCATGGCAACATATTGAAGAGGCTGTTACCAAGAAATGGAGGCAACTGACTAATGTTGACGACTATCTTACACAAATAAATATTATACACCCTTTGCAACTCTCTTTATAAAAGTTCTATCTAAAACAAATGATACACAGTTGTTTTACATGGTAATGATGTTGTTGTTTGAGTTAACTGCACCTGGAAATGAAGTCATTTGCACACCACCTGAGTTACTGTATAGACGGTGTATTAAAATGAATAAAAAACAACAATAAAAATAGTAAATTATTAATTGATGCAGTATGAAAAGATCTCAAATAAGACATCCAAAATGTAAGAGCTGTTTGGCTAAATCAGTATAAATTGGCCAAAATCACCTCAAATATGGCAAATAGATAGCTGTGTATCACATGTGTCACACACTGATGGGTTGTGTCATAAAGGAAAACGTGTGTAGAATGACAATTCCCTACGTGGAAGTAACATAATAGTTTTCATCCTACCATAGTGACTATTTTACACTGATTAAGTCAATTAGATTTACAATTTAAAGTAAGTACACAAATTTTGCAAGACACACTAAGAAAGCCAGAGAATTGTGAACATATATAAATATTTGCTTCATCCCCATGCAGAGAGCAGCTGTGTAGAGACAGAATGACTAAGCTGCTGCTGCCGCTGCTGGAGCTACACAATAAAATCTACAGCATGGAGCCAAATGCCCCCACACACCTAGCACTGTCCACACAGTAGACATCAACTATGTGTATGACACACAGTGTGTGGCCAGTGAGCTAATACACACCCCATAGAAGAACCCCACAAATTAAAAACCATGGACTTTATATTGCAGACATTAAATTTCAGATATGATCATAATAATAATTCATTACCTTAGACTGTGCAATAGTTTCAAAATTGTACAAAGTGAAGTAACAAAATAATTTAATACGAATAAAAAATAATTTTTTTTTCTTTCCAGGTACATGTCTATGGTCCTGGCATAAATTGGAATCTCTCTCTCTCTCTCTCTCTCTCTCTCTCTCTCCTACCATAATGGTATCCTATCACACACCCAACCTACACAACATTCTGATCCATCCCTTCCCTACATCACTCCCACTCCTAACCTCTTACCACAGGAACCACAGCCCATGTAGAAGACCCAGGTGCAAGATTTGTCCAATTCACCCACCTGACATGCCTTACTCCATTCCTGCCACTGGCTTATTCTATTCCATCGGAGGCAGGGCCACCTGTGAAAGCAACTTCCTCAAATATCAGCTCTACTGCAATTTCTGCACAACATTTTATGTGTGCACGACCAACCAGCTGTCTGCCATACTGAGTGGCAACTGCCAAACTGTGGCCAAGAACAGAGTTCACCACCCACTGGCATAACACACTGCTAAGACCAACATACTCAAGTTCAATGGCTGCTTCACACCCCATGGCATCAGGATTCTTCCTTCCTGCCTCAGTTTTCCTAAACTATATAGGTGGGAGTTATCCTTGCAACACATCTTTGCTCCTGTAATCCTCCTGACCTCAGTCTCCACTAATCCACTGTCCCCACATCCTTCACCTAACAGAGTCCCCTTGCCCTGTCCTGCCACTCCCTTCTAATCCACATCTCTACATTATCTCCATCATGCCCAAACAAACTCATCGGCTGGTGGTGCTTGTACGTCACATGCTTAGCTCTGTGCATCTGCTGCCCTTCCATCACACGTCTCTATTTTGGTACCTGCCATCTACCTCTGAGCAACTAGTTGCTTGTCTCCAACTCCTCCCCCTGCTTGAAACCTCTTTCTCCCTCCAGCTACCGTATGAGCCGTCAATCCAGTTCACCTACCAAACCACAATCCCCAGCACTGTGTGTCCAGCCAGTACAATGTACAATGCACATGTGCGAGGGTGTGTGTGTGTGTGTGTGTGTGTGTGTGTGTGTGTGTGTGTGTGTGTGTGTGTGTGTGTGTGTGTGTGTTTGTTTTGCAATGCAGTCTGAAAGTATGTCATTAACATACACTATTACAGAGCTATGTAAAATTACACATATTGTTTGTGACCAAATGCATTTCATTTTAAGAATTCCAATGTTGCACAAAAGCCTACGTAGCAACAATCATAACACCACAAACTCAAAATGGTTTTGAAAAATAAGGAAGTGAAGATAGAAATGTAACTTCAGTCAGTCATGGGTCTAACAGCAACTTACCATTTTGAGTTTCTGGTATTATAGTTGTTGGTATATAGGCTTTGGTACGACATTGGAATTCTTAAAATGAAATGCATTTGGTCACAAACAATATGTGTAATTTTACATAGCTCTGTAATAGTGTATACTTTCAGATTGCACTGAAATGATAATTTACTCATTCTAGGCCTTTCTCTTTCCCATGTGAACAGGCTTTTTCACATCCAAGGTGTTTAGTTCAACAAGAAACACCTCAGACACGACAGAACGCCATTTACTAAGTGAGCAGACATGCTTAGCAGTGAGTTAACTGCCACTGCAGTGCATTGCGAAAGACGTGAAATAATTTTGCTCATTCAGAATCCCTTATCACAAAGTGTAACGATTTACACAGAACGAAAGGTAAACAAAATGATCAGTATCCCTTAGAACAACACACATATTTATTTATTTATTTATTTAACCTGGCAAGATTAGGGCCATGAGGCCCTCTCTTACATCTAACCAGGCATTCTACTTATTTTACATTCATATGTTTTAGTAGGCATGTTAAACTACATCTAGTACAAAAAGTGAAATAAACAATTAGAAAGGTACACCTGGAAAAATACATACATATAGAGTTTATATTCGTAGATCATAAGTACTGTTATAATTAGACATTATTGAAGAGACAGATTTTATATAGGAGTGCTGGCAGCAGGGAGTATGAGGGAGACTGATGGTGAAGGGAGGAGAAGAATAGAGAGACATGATGAAACATAATTAAGGAAATATAAAGGAAAAGAAGATTGCGTGGCTAATAGAGATAGATGAAGAGGAAGGCATCTCAGGAGCACGATAGGAGACGCTAGCTTTGCTATTTGACAGATGAGAGGATTGGCCTTGTACATTAATTTTGTGGAGAACTTTATGAGGATGATAGTAGGAAATGCTTCAACTTCTTCTTGAAAGCAGCAGGAGATTGAATTTTGCGCAAGGTAAGGGGCAATTTGTTCCACAGGCGGACAGCGGCAACTGAGAAGGAGTTTGCAAAAGTTTTTGTTTTGTGAGTGGGCACAGTTAGGATACCAAATAAGAGTGACCTCGTGTTTCGATTATGATGGTATGACAGGTTTTTAATCTCTGAAGCAAGGTACTGGGGTGCTTGCGCAACGAGGAGTCGGTGAAGTAGACATAGAGTGTGGTAGTCACGCAATTTGTCCGGCCCCAGCCACCCTAGCTCGGAGTATGAAGCACTAACATGATCATATCGGCGAATGTTGCAGGTGTAACGCACACAGGCATTCATGGTTAGCTCTAGCCGTCTTTTGTTTTCACTACTCGTGCCTTGTTGAATCACATCACAATAGTGGAGGTTCGGTAGAACGAGTGCTTGCACGAGCTGGTGTTTCAAGTCCTGTGGAAACATGTTCCGAAACTTTTTGAGAGCATAGA
Organism: Schistocerca serialis cubense; assembly: GCF_023864345.2. Classification (NCBI taxonomy): domain Eukaryota; kingdom Metazoa; phylum Arthropoda; class Insecta; order Orthoptera; family Acrididae; genus Schistocerca; species Schistocerca serialis. Next base: position 6,130,877 of record NC_064641.1, on the reverse strand, counting down.
GACAAGCAGACGTCTTTCGGCACACTGCGACTGTATTCTCCGCCCAGTTGAGATGCTCATCCAAAGTTATACCCAAGTTCTTCACTGTTTTCTGATATGGTATTGGAGTACGGTCGAGCAGAATAGGAGGTAGCCGTTCGCGGAAATCTGAACTTATTAATTTCTGATGGGCTATTAAGATTACTTGCGTCTTTTTCGCATTTAGTTTAAGCCCCCAGGTTTTTCGCCCATGTCACTACTGAAGACAGATCATCTTTCATCTGAGCGATTGCAGTGTTTACATCTTCAGGTCTGACGCTTAGGTAGAGCTGGAGGTCGTCGGCATAGAAATGATATTTACAGGAGGACAGAACCGACGAAATATCGTTGACATATAAAGAAAACAAAAGTGGTCCTAAGACTGATACTTGTGGCACTCCCGAGGAAACATGTTTCCAGGAAGATTTTTCATTTACGCAGACAACACATTGCTGTCTGTCTTTTAAGTAGCTTTCAAACCATCTCATTGCACTATCAGAGAAATTAAGCTGTTGCATTTTTCTGAGCAATATGTCAAAGTTAACAGTGTCAAAAGCTTTGCTGAAGTCCAGTAGCGTCAATATTGTTGCCTTTCGATTGTCGATGGCATATTTCAGGTCATTAGTTACTTTAATTAGAGCAGTGTTTGTGCTGTGTGTTTACGGAAACCGGATTGAAATTTGTCATATAGGCTGAATTCATGCAAGTGTTCAGTGATTTGGTGTGCAGTATCTTAAAAATAAGCTCAATTTGCTCCAAGTGTTTATGACAAGCTTTTGTGACACTTAATAGTAATAACAGAATGTGTACTACAAGTCAATAAAGTTGTGATTAACAAATTAGATGATTACGTATTAGCAGCTAGTTACTGCAAACAACAACACAGAAGGGGTGGCATGACAATATTTGTTAGTGAACATCTTTTACATAAAATAAATTCATTTCTTGAAAAGTACACTAAAGATGGAACAACTGAAATGATTGGTATTGTGGTTGACATAAATATTCACTCAACTGGATAGCTAAACTGAAAGATACTGAGATGTACTGTCCACCATGTGATGATGCTTCATGCTATCCTGATAGACTCAACAGGACAATTTGGCAAACAGGCCCCACAGAGCTTAATATAGCTGGAGACTTAAATATTGATGCAAACTCCTGTAGGTATAACCTACATGAAGCTGACAGATATATTAAATTTGTATAATCTCACAAATGTAGTAAGAAGCTCTGACACTAGGGTAACATATGAAGCACCAGTAAAACTGATTATGTAACAGCTAACAGAATGTACAGAGACAATGTAAATTGCCAGAGTGTTAACTTTCATAACTCAAATCACTATTGTCAGTTGCTAGAGTACTTAAGCTTTGCTGTACCAAAATCAGCTAAAATAATTGAAAAAAAAAGAGGATTCTGAGTAGCACCAATATCAGCTCCTCCAACATTAAGCTAGCAGAGGAGATGTGGAACACCATTTACCAAAGAGTCAAAAAGCAAACTGGATAAATTTTATAGGACTCTGTTTAGGCATTTTGGCTACCACTGCTGCTTCCCACTAGATAAAAACATCCACCTAGTCTAATTAAGTTAAGGCAGAAAACACATGAGGTTGACATTAGGCATAAAGAAACAAAACTGCACACAGTTAAGGAAAAATATGTAGGCAACAAATTAAACCCACATGAAAATTTACGTAGGATATTTTATTTTCCATCTAAGAACAGAATACTCAGTAGAACATGAATCAAACAACAAAAACTTAAATATCTGCGCAGTACCCAGGATGAACTGGTACTTAAATATGAATTGTCTTCCTGGTCTCATACAGACAATTCGTTGCTGCGAAGGTGTGGGAGCCAGTGTGGACTGCTGTGCTGTGACTCCATGACATCTCAATGTGTATTCTTCTGCTACATTATGCGCAGTGCACTCCAAACTGTGGTCCTTCTCTTCTGGATGAATGTCATCATAGTTGGGTTCCAGTAAGACCCATGCTACTCTGGTTCCAGTAAGACCCATGCTGGCTTTACTCTCTCCAAGGACACACTAATGGTTTTGTTCTTCTGCGAGACATCTATAGTATTGGTGTTGCATCGTACTACTCAATAGAGTATATTGAGGTGGCAGTGGGGCTCTGAGTGCAGTTGAGTGAAACAAGACACGAGCACAGTCCACCAACGCCTTATATCCAAGAATTGGGCATTCACTGTGCCTAGATACTGTTGGTCTTCTCACTGTTTCCACATGACTGCAGATTTCACATATCAGTGATAAGAGATTTGTTAACATTGGTGGTGATGAGGCAGTGGTTAGATAGTCAGCTGGGACGCCCACGGTTCTCCATAAACCAATTCCGCCACTGAAGCTCGATGTCTGTCTTTTACATGGTCCGTAGTCCAAGGAGAAACAGAGGTAATGCGTCTCTTCATCTTCCTTGATGACACATGAGAAGTCCAACCGACATCCTATGCCACCTCTCTACCATAACATTGCTTGCTGGATGGCAGCTTGTTGTATGGTGATATTGGAACCTGCAAAAGCCGCCAATTTCTTGAACAGGCTGGATTTGAACTGGCAGTTTTGATCAGTTGTGATATGAAGTGGGCACCCAAAGCAAACTACCCAGTGAGAAACAAACGCCTCCACCACTATTTCCACCGCTATGTCAGTGATCGGAATAACCTTCACCCATTTCACGGACATGCGCGAGTCTGTCGCCAGGTGTCTGTTTTAATTGAAGACCACATAAAACATAATGTCAGTGACTTGATCATGGCATTTGCCCCAGGGTATGCCAGACCACAAACACTGTCAAATGCCGCATTGCGAAATTGTTGTCTAATGTATGGGCACGGGTTCTGCCGTGCATATCGCACTGCCCGCCACTGGTATTAGCTCTAACTGTAACTCTGTTGTGTGGTCCATCAATAATTTCTGTAGCTCTAGATCTGCTTTCTGTGATGCCGCAAGTTCTTCATGGTTCAGAGTGCTGGCTATGCTGCAAACACGAGGAAAGTAATCTGCAACCACATTCTCCGCGCCTCTGGTGTGCCTCATATCCGTAATGGACAAACCCCTGTGCCAAAACTGTCTCAGTGAGCATTTATCGCTGATGCTGCCAAAAGCTGAAACTATAGGTTTATGGTTGGTGAAAATTATTACTGGCCTGTCTTCAAGATATGGGCAGAAATGTCTGACACTTTCGTTTATCGCAAACTCTCTATCCTATGCACTCCATTTTGTCTGATGGAGTTGCGGCTTCTCCGAGAAGAGACTAAGAGGCTGCTGTTCGTCTAACTGTTGTTGCAAGGCTGCTTCAATTGCAACCTGATTGCTGTTTACTGCAATACTCATTGGTGCTGCAGGTATGGGGTGTGCAAACAACACTGCCACTTCTAAGATTCTTTGTGAATCTCTAAAGCTTTACTCATTTATAGTGTCCATTGCAGCTTTTGCTTTCCTGTAGAATTCTTGCATTCTTGCCAGCCAATGCATTCATTAGCAGTGCCTGGTTGCGGCAGTAATTGGCAAATGGTGACAGTAAAAGTTTAACATATCCAGGAAATGCCCAAGTTGTTTGTAGTCTGCAGGTTTAGGTAGATTTTGCAGCATATCTGTCTTCTCCAGTGCCATATCTGCATACCATCGGCTGAAACTATATAGCTGAGAAAAGTTATTCGATTTCTGCGCATTGTGCACTTATGTTCATTTAAAACTACACTGTATGTATCCAGCCTCTGTCGTACCTCCTGAATATGTTTATCATGTAATTGTGCATTCTCTGAGAATATCAAAATATCATCCAGGTATGCATAGCTGGAAGGTAACACCTAAAGCACCTTAGTCCACATGGCATAAACAGAAATTCAAATATCGCAAAGGGTCTGATCAGTGCTGTCGTCGTCATATCAGCTGGAGTCACCAGAATCTGGTTGTATGTCTTATGACAATCCAGTAATCAGAACATTTTCGCACCTGCTACAGCACAGTACATTCTTGAATGTTTGGTATGGGGTATTTACCTGGAATCATTCTCATGTTCAATCAGCATATCCACCACAGGGACTCCATGTGCCATCTATCTTGCATCGTAGATGGAGAGGGGATGCCCAAGAGCAAGCTGTCTGGTCTTCTAATTATTCCTCAAAAATCACTTTCATCCCTGTTAATTACTCTGTCAATAATCTGTGGACACGTGTTGATATTGGCAGGCATGGTGTGGTGTGTATATAATGCACTGTATTGTGCTTCACTACTGGAGTCTTGATGGCTTCTTGCTGCAGAGAGAGTATCCCTGGGCTGCTCACTACTCCTATTACGATCTCTGCTCCACTGCACTTAGAACCTTTTATCATGCCCCTATGTGATCTGGTAGTAAGGTGGTTATTTGTCAAGTCCACAGTGATCACGAAATGAGACAAGAAATCTGTGCGTAAGATAGTCTGTAAAATATGTGCCACTTTATAAAGTTCCATTTGTAATTGGTAGACAAACCAATAACAACTGTGAGCTCTTTATAATAAGACATTTTTATGCTTGAATTGTTAACTGCTAGCAATTTCAAAGACTTGCTAATGTCCTCTCTAAACACTCGAACTCACTTCCAAATCTGTGCCTATCATGAAGTTGGGACTTGGGAGTCTATCAACCACATGTAATCTGTGGAGTGTTAGCTAATTCTCCATGATGTCACAAAACAGCCCTTATCTTCAATGTAAATGTTGCCGCCTACAGTTGTCACCTGGTTTTTCATTCGTTTACGGCTGCCCTTCTCATTCAAGAATCCACAAGATTTTGTTTATCATGCAGCTCATGGCCTGAAACACCTGCGGTACCAGCAAAAATCATTGCTGTGAGCCTGATCCTGTTTGGAGTGTGACTGCATTTTGTTACTGGTGGAAGTTTGTCATTCCAAGTTATGGCCGAGAAGCCATCTTTTCCATCGTGGCTTGCAGCTGTCTGATCCCCTCAGTAGTGCATGGTTTTTATTAGGCCTGTAATTTGAAGCAGCACAGCTTCACATGAATTTTTCTAACTTCTCCAAAGAGTTACTATTGGCTTCCTTTGCAGAGGTAACCAATGATTTTGCTAGGGACGCTAAGAGCACCGGCTACAGGGTAGCGAAAGCTCTGTCTGGTATTTACAGCAACTTGTCTAGAGACTGTCATTCATATGTGATCAATGTTAGCTGAACTTAGTGAGGAAACTGTTGCCGCCCGACATGTAGTAATAATTCATCGGGTATTATGCTTGAGTTGACTATAGGGCACAAATGTCTCCAAAATTCAGATGGACCTCTGCCCCCATGTTTCTCCTGTTACACACATGAGAAAGTCGCTGCTCAGAAAATTTCATGCAGCGAGTGATCAATAATGTTTTAAGTGTGACATATGCCTGACAGAGTGGAGGATTTAGGCTCACATCGGAGACTATCGCTGTTGTCCTTCGATCCCAGTTGCTAATTGTGATAGTGAATTTTTCGCAGTCTTCAGTTATGCATTGTTGCTCGGAGATATTCTCTAGTATTGCATACCGTATGTCTGGTTGCGTAGGTGTGAATGGAGTTGTTAACTGCAGCCGTGGCACGGTTGATAATGACGCATTCATATGCAAAAAATCTTCAGCACATATGTATTCTCATGTCATGACTGCTAGTACCAAAACTAGTAAATTTATGGAATCTGTTCTCCTATCATACTTCGGCATTGCAAGCTCCAAAACCTCAATCTCTTGCTTTGGCCACCGTATCTCTTCATTTGTGGCTTGTATAAGTCTGTTAGCTTCTTCCACTAAACGTATCTGCCACACAATATTATCATTGTGAAAGTTGCTTTCTTCTCCCGGGTCACCAATTATGTGGGCAACAAATTAAACCCACATATAAAATTACTTAGGACATTTTCTTTTCCCAATTCAGGACAGGATACTCAATAGAAGATGAGTCAAAGAATAAAAACTTAACTTTCTAACATTCGCTGCACTTGGATGGTGTAAATATAGTGCACATCAATCGTTATTTCCACATTCCCACAAGTATGCCCTATCTTCAAGGCAGATCTTTTCCACTTGAGGAAAGAGGTAAACAATGATGCAATAGAGTACTGAACCAACACGGATAAGGCATCCTGGACACTAATCAATAAACATTGCAAAACCATCAGCAAGGTGCAAATTGAACCAGTCAGTATTAGGCATGAAGGCTACCTACTTAAAGGTCCAAATGCAACATGTAATTTATTCAATATGCACTTTATCTCTTATTTTGACCAATCATCCTCCATTATAGATCTACAGGCTGAGAAGCCAAATAATATCACAAACTTTGTAGGGCTCAATTTTGTTGACATGAGTCAACAGAAGGTACTGAACACAACTCAAAAACTAAAGAACAAACTTTCATTTGGATGGGATGGTATCTCAAGTATGATGTTAAAGAAGTGTGCCAATGAAAGAATTCAACCCATTACCTGTCTTACTTATTGTAGGATAAGTTGGAAAAAAAGATATCACAGATCTTAAAAATAGGTGATTTTAGCGAAAAAGTGAAGCAAGGAAGAAATTTCAAATTACAAACCAATATCACCAATCCCCACCTTCTGTAAAATACTAGAACTAGTTACCCTATCCCAACTCAGAGCTTACTTATCAAGTCTTGAAATGCTTACTGAACAACAACATGGATTTATGAAAGACGTAGCACGCCCCCTGTTGTTGTCAGTTTCTTCCATAAAGTCATACAGTAATATAGAACTGGGTATGCACAACACTGAAATATTTCCAAACCTGAGCAAAGCTTTTGACTCACTAAAGCACTGACTTCTCTTTAAAAAACTGCAGCCATCCAATATCAATGATGCATCTATGAAATTTCAAGCGACATGCTTGATGAATCTGAAACCATGTATCAAACTTACATATGAAACTGATCATAAGGTTTTAGTTTTTAAATTGAAAAGTGATACAAGGAGGCCTCAAGGGTCAATTATTAGTCCTTTCCCTTTTCTTCAATATACATTAACGACATTATACGTCTCATTAACTCACACGTTGTAATTTGTGCTTAAGACACATCAGTTTTATTCTACAGCAAAGACTATAAGGAAGTAGAATATTCAAAAACTAATAGGATATTATAATTATGGACATATTTCCATGCTAAAGGACTAATGATCAATGTAAGTCAGTCCCAGCTGCTAATATTTGCACTTGGAAACTCGTAGTTCTCATGCATGAAAGATATTTGTGATAATGGTGGCGGAAGCAAACAGCTTTAAATTTCTAGGTTCCATCTGGACAAAGCCTTTGGTGGAATAACCTTATTAATGCTGTGTGTAATAAAGTCAGTAACAGTCTGTATCTTCTTAGGCAACTGTCCAAAATGGGGTCCACTCACACACTGAAAAATGTGTGTTAGGGACAATCTATCCCTATCTTAGGCACCACACAGAAATATGGGGTTGTAATGCAGATGTGAACCTTAACAGAGTACTGCTGCTACCGTCAAACAAGTGGCTTAAGGATTATAAATGGACTGGGCTGTAAAGATTCTTGCCATACAATTTTCATACAACACAAATATTTCACCATCTGCTTGTTGTACCACTATAATTTAATTATTTTTTTGCCTCCCAGAAAATTTAAGTAAATGGTTGGTTGGCTGATTTGGAGGAAGGTACCAAACACTGAGGTCATCGGTCCCTTTAGATGGGGAAGGAAGTCGGCCACGCACTTTCACAGGAACCACCCCGGCATTGACCTGAAGCGATTTAGAGAAATCATGGAAAACCTAAATCAGGACGGCTGGACAGGGTTTTGAACCATCATCCTCCATAATGCGAGTCCAGTGTGCAACCTCGCTTGGTACTTAAGTAATTAAATGTAGTGATATACAACAACAACATCAGGTCCAAAGGTAACTACTTTAGATAAAGAATGATATCACAAACCCGAACCCATACACTAATGGGCTGATATGGTATAATACGCTAGCAGAGTCCCTGAAAACTAATATAAAAAAAAACAATGTAAATCAGAATTAAAAAGAAAAAAAATAACTGAAAGATGTATGTATTCACTTAGCAACTTTAAAGCAGTGAACATTATGAGCCAAGCGATGTATTTTAACATAATGTACGGTATACTGTATATGCAAGTTAGTCATAAAATGTTTCAAGTTTTTTTCAATTTTTTTTAATAAATCAACCACATTATTTTCTACAATATAAAATTTATGATATGTGGTAAGCTAATGATTCTTGTTGTAATAATATATGTAAAGAATGTAATGTATTTTGATAGGCATTATTAGTTGTTGTAATTACTACCTGTAATAGTAAGAACTACATGTATCTGACATTTGTAACAGCCCAATGACTACATGAAAGAAATATCTTAAGAAATAGAGGAATACTTCTCATCTGATGTATAAGCACTTAACACATTACAGTACAGGTGAAATGTTTTCTGTATGTGAATTGACTGGGAGTAACTGGGTCTTCATATTTCTACACATCTGTAATTGCTACACATTTCAGCAGTTTTATTAATAGTATAACATGCCAAAGAAGACTCTTTTCAAGGTTTACCATGTGTAACCATCTGTAACATTAATGATCTACAAATTGTCACTGCAATGATGGATGATGGAACAACGCATTATCATAATAATGGAAGCACCTGAACATTATTAATATAACATTGAACAATGGAAACTCCAGGTTGGAATATCAACAATGTTGGAAAAGATAATGTAAATACGACACGTTAAGTTAAGCTGAAAACACATGTGTAAGTTAGTTTTAATTGGCACTTGTCTGCAACTTAACTTGTCATCTTTACAGTAAGTAGCAATCTGTCTTTTCTGACATTGTTGATATTTCAACCTGGAGTTTCCATTGTTTGATTTTGTTAAACAGCTTTTTCTCCATCTCACAACCTTGGGATGTTTTCCTTTGTTACTATTCCCTACTGTATTACTCTTCTCAGTATCTGTTCTCTCTCTTCTTTCCTGTGTTTATTCACCGTCTTTCGAATCACAGCGACTTCCAAGTCACACTGTATCAATGATCATACACACACAACTATTTGACAATGCTAAGTTGCCAATCGTATGTGTGAGGTGTGGTCGCTCGTGTAAATGAATGGTGTGTGTTTATCTTTCTTTTTCTGATGAAGGCTGTGGCCGAAAGCTTATGTGTAACTGTCTTAATTGTGCCTGTCTGAAGCTTAACATTTCATCTTTATGATAAGTAGCAATCCATTTTTCTCCACAATGTTACTATGACATTGAATGACCTTAACCTTGTGATTCCATGCAGGATGGACAAATACACCTGAGTGAATTATTTTTTAAAGGAATTTTCCAGTATCTGTTTAGCAACGTAGCACTTTGTTCCATTAGTGATGCCAAAGCATAAATATGAATCAGCTTCCCAAAGTTCTGACACCATACATATTGCATTACCTTCACAGCATTTTGCAATTTTTTATTAGTACAGAGTTTTAATTAAGAGCTACTGGACATCCATTAGTTTTTGACTAGTCTGTAAAACCCCTCAGATGCAGTAATTTATATATGATGATATCAGTGATAAAGAGGGTATGACATGTATCTGGAAATAACATTTTACATAAACAGTTGAGAACAGGTAACCCGCCAACCACACCCCTACAGATTAATGTATTGACACATAAGCACACACAAAGTTCGTAAGATACTCACTAAACAGAGAGAGAGAGAGAGAGAGAGAGAGAGAGAGAGAGAGAGAGAGAGAAATTTTGGGCGGGAGCAAAGGAGAGGGGTGGAGGGGGGAGGGGGGGGGAACATGCAAGTGAGGCTTCAAGCAATACTCAATTAATTACAGTACATGCAGAAGTATTCTGGCAGATTTCTCCGCCTCCCCTGCCACCCACTCCCTTTGCAGTGTGTGTGTATATGGGATACAAAAATGAATTGTGTTTTATTCATCTCATGACGTACATCTGCAATCCATTTAGTTTGTGTACAGAAGACAGTGATAACAGATGTCCACTAATACACTAACCCAGTGAATATAGGGTTACCACAAAGCAAGTACTGGCCCTAGGCAAACTGCATTCACTGACAACATGTACATTGTTCTCACCATCCATGTGGCCAATGCTAATGAAAATATGTCATTACTTTGGTCTCTCTCTCTCTCTCTCTCTCTCTCTCTCAAATATAAATATATGTTCTGCATTCTTTGATTCACTATTAACACTGCCTTAGTTAAAAAAACTATTTTTATCTTTCAATCTTCTCCAGATTCACACCCACACTTTTGCCAGTCTTGTTTTAAATCAATCATTTTTGTCAAGACCCTATCCACTCGTTTTTCTAAAATTTGTGAAAAATAACAGGAGAATGATTATTGAAGAAGGAAGGAAAGAAAGAAGATTAGAAAGAGTTTACTGTCCTATCAACAGCAAAGTAATTTGAGATGCAGCAAAAGCTTGGGTTACAAACGGATGGGGCAGGAAGTCAGCCATGCACTTTTCAAGATACCATCCTGACATTTGCCCCAAGTGATTCAGGGAAATCATGGAAAACCTAAATCTGGATGGCGAGACATGGGTATGATCCTTCATAATCCTGAATGCAATCTAGTATCGTAACCACTGCTCCACCTCTCTCAGAGTGATTATTGAAAATATAAAAACCAAAATCTGATTTTTTCCTTAATTAGAACAAATATTTTTTTTTGGAATTACACGAATGACTCATGTCTTACTGCTGGCAGACAATGTGGACCCCAATACCACTGTCTGGCAGCCTATAAATATTTCATCTACAGGTAAATGCAGGGACTTTAAGCTTGTAACATGGACATAGTCAGTTTCTTGTCTGTATTTCTGCTTGGCCCTTTCCTTACAAGCAGAAGGTCAATAATTTCCAACTCACGTAAAACTGACAGAAAAAGAAAATGACATAGATTTTCTTCTGGGACATTTCCCTTCAGAATTCTTGCTCAGTGTTTGCTACTGAATGAAAGCATACCCACGAGGTATGCATTGGTGATCATTTTTTTCTAATCATCGACAGATCTCAGTAATACTATGGCTTCTCAAATGTATAGCTGACAAGTGAATGTTAAGGTATTTTGCATTTCTCATTGTTGATGAAGTTTTGGATAATGTACTTGTGGTAGCTAAATTATACATAAATGTAAAATTTGTTTGTCTAATTAACAAAAATTAAATATCTTTCAGAAAAGTTAAAAATGGTGAGTCTGTATTAAAACTTTCTAATGATTATGAGATGGGCATATAAACAGTGTGAGACTTGTACAAAAATAGTGGTCAGAGTGTCGAATTTTATATTCCTTAATCAGGTAGATAGCTTAGTAGTCCAGTAGAGTTAAACCTAAAAATGAGACAAATTGGAAATAATTGCTACAAAAGGTTTTATTGTTTTAATGGCTTCATTTGTGCCCAATATGACTATCCTAGGTTTTCCCTCTTGGCGGAGTTGTGGAAAAGTGGTGGGGGGCAAAAATGTACCAGAAAAAGGGGTATTTTTCGGTTTTGTGATCATATCTCATAAATGACTCACAATATCGAAAACATAGTGGAATAAAAAACTGTAGGGCATAAAAGTCTGCATTGAATGAGATCATCCGCATATTTTTTGGACCATCCGTTTCAATACTAGTGCTCTTCAAAATTGGACCAATTTTACATGTTCATGAAAAATTTTCATTTTAACCTCTGTTTTTTAGTAATATCGTTGAAAGTAACACATCTATGAATAAAGTGGCTTATACAAACGATATAGAGGAATAAATTCTGCATTTGATGAGACCAAAAGTGAAATGGACCACCCATTTCTGTACGGCTAAGTTTGTACTTTCATTGCTATGCATGTAAGGTACTTCACATTTACAAATCTAGGTCTCTAGATCAGTTTTATGCAGATAACTCAAAAATAACATTATCAGTAAAGATTGAAAAAAAAAATATATAAAAAACTATTCAAAGTCAGGGGTAAATTCCATGACAAAAAATTTAAGGTCAACTTTGACAGTCCCTTATTAAACGGAAAAGCCTTTTTGCACCTTGTTATTCTGCCTTTGTGTATATATTCTACCTGGTAAGCCAGTGTAATAATGAGAAAAGCGTATCTTTCATAATTCCTAAGGTAATCGTCCAGAAAGTTACCTTAAAAAAATCAAAACCCCACATTTTGGAAAATTTGGAGGCAAATATGTTTGTATAGGTCACCTCTGATTTTAATTTAACATGCACCATTAAAGAGACCTTTGGAGAAAAGAGAACCACTTGCATGAATATCAAGAGCTCAGATGGAAACCCAGTTCTAAGCAAAGAAGGGAAAGCAGAAAGGTGGAAGGAGTATATAGAGGGTCTATACAAGGGCGGTGTACTTGAAGACAATATTATGGAAATGGAAGAGGATGTATATGAAGATGAAATGGGAGATACGATACTGCGTGAAGAGTTTGACAGAGCACTGAAAGACCTGAGTGGAAACAAGGCCCCGGGAGTAGACAACATTCCAGTAGAACTACTGACAGCCTTGGGAGAGCCAGTCCTGACAAAAATCTACCATCTGGTGAGCAAGATGTATGAGACAGGCTAAATACCATCCCTCACATTTCAAGAAGAACATAATTATTCCAATCCCACAGAAAGCAGGTGTTGACAGGTGTGAAAATTACTGAACTATCAGTTTAATAAGTCACAGCTGCAAAATACTAACAAGAATTCTTTACAGACGAATGGAAAAACTGGCAGAAGCCAACCTCGGGGAAGATCAGTTTGGATTCCATAGAAATGTCGGAACACATGAGGCAATACTGACCCTACGACGTATCTTAGAAGATAAATTAGGAAAAGGCAAACCCACTTTTCTAGCATTTGTAGACTTAGAGAAAGCTTTTGACAATGCTGACTGGAGTACTCTCTTTAAAATTCTGAAGGTGGCAGGGGTAAAATACAGGGAGCGAAAGGCTATTTACAATTTGTACAGGAACCAGATGGCATTTATGAGTCGAGGGGCATGAAAGGGAAGCAGTGGTTGAGAAGGGAGTGAGACAGGGTTGTAGCCTATCCGGGATGTTATTCAATCTGTATATTGAGCAAGCAGTAAAGGAAACGAAAGAAAAGTTCAGAGTAGGTATTAAGATCCATGGGGATACTTAAAGTAGTAATGGAGTTTTGCTATTTGGGGAGCAAAATAACTGATGATGATCGAAGTAGAGAGGATATAAAATGTAGACTGGCAATGGCAAGGAAAGCGTTTCTGAAGAAGAGAAATTTGTTAACATCGAGTATTGATTTAAGTGTCAGGAAGTCATTTCTGAAAGTATTTGTATGGAGTGTAGTCATGTATGGAAGTGAAACATGGATGATAAATAGTTTAGACAAGAAGAAAATAGAAGCTTTCGAAATGTGGTGCTACAGAAGAATGCTGAAGATTAGATGGGTAGACCACATAACTAATGAGGAGGTATTGAATAGAATTGGGGAGAAGAGGAGTTTGTGGCACAACTTGACAAGAAGAAGGGACCGGTTGGTAGGACATGTTCTGAGACATCAAGGGATCACCAATTTAGTACTGGAGGGCAGTGTGGAGGGTAAAAATTGTAGAGGGAGACCAAGAGATGAATACACTAAGCAGATTCAAAAGGATGTAGGCTGCAGTAGGTACTGGGAGATGAAGAGGCTTGCACAGGATAGAGTAGCATGGAGAGCTGCATCAAACCAGTCTCAGGACTGAAGACCACAACCACAACAACAACAACAACAACAACAACAACAATGCACCATTTGGAAGAGCAGCTTTTGCTTTAGTAGAAACTGTGCACGATGTGAGTGCACAGTCACCAGGCGGCAGCATCCTGCGTCCGCCCACTAGGCAACACAGTTTATTGCTCTCTTGTTTATTGCTCAGTTTGTGCACATATCTTTTGCAATTTGGCTCTCACACATGTTATCCTCACAAGAATGAGTGACAGTGAGAGAACTCTTCAGCACCTTGAAGAGATGTCTACCTCATCAAGTTCCTTGGAAGCCCTTGATTATGAAACTTTGAAGCACATGTTTACACAGAAACTTGGAGAGCTGGAGCTAAATGGTCCCACTGCCAAGTTATGGATTCTCTACTTCAACACGATTACTCTGATGAAGCAGTTCATTCAGGCTGAGAGGAGTGGCGACTGGGAACTGCACCTCACCACTGTTAAGAAAATGTTACCCTATTTTCCTGCCAGTGAACATTTTCTGTATGCTAAATCTGCACAGATGTATTTACAAGACATGATGAGCCTTGAAAAGAAAATATCAGAAGACTGTACACAGATTGCACTCAAAGGCTGGTTTACTATCAGAAGATCTGATATGTTTTCGAGTGGGATACGGTCTGACATGAAGATTGAGCAAACACTAATGCGCTCGTTGAAAAGTACCGGAGGGCTCAGTCACGGTCGGGGCATTTCCGACAGTACTCGGAGTGGATGGATTCTGACCATACAACTGTTACTACAGTGACCCGGTAGGTTGAAGAGTTTTGTGGGGTATCACTCACTACCTCAGAGCAACATGTTGATGCAAGGGATGCCAGAGTTCAGCGTGACAATGCAGACCTTCAGCAATTTATTGAGAGCATTCAATCCCATGATCCTTTTCCTGTTACTAAATTTGTTATGTCCATCAGCACAGGAATCACCAGAGATGACACAATCAACTGTCACAGAGCCTTTGAAATGAGCAAATCCTCAATGCTCACCTAGTTGGTCAAACCTTTGACAACATCAAGTTTGTCCGAAAGAAAAGAGTGATGAGTATACAGGGATTTAAATCTAAGGTGACCATTCATGGCGAGTATGTACCAGTGAACCCTGAAACATTATTCCACTGGATAGCACTTCTCAGCTTAAAGAATTCTTCCGATATGAGCTGGCACCCTATCCTCCCTCTTTGTTCGATGCATCTGGAATGAGGAAGACTCACCAAGTTTTATATGACTTGTTCAAACCACTGAATGATGTAAATCTGGAAGAAGCAGCATTTGTCTTCGATGGTGGATTTCTTCTCCACCAGCTTGTATGGAGGAATGGTGAAACATTCCAGTTAATGCTAACAAAATACGTTGAATGTTTAAAAAGACAATACAGCGGACGTGTGACAAGTGTGGTGTTCGATGACTACCCAGCAGACCTGTCCACTGAGAGCATAAAATAAGCTGAGTGCCTCTACCGGAGCAAAAGGCACACTACTCCTGAGGTCATCTTTACCGAGTTAATGATGGTGACTATGACTCAGGAGCAATTCCTTTCCAATGACAGAAATACAGCACGTCTCATTAGCTTGCTTATTTTGAGGCTTGAAGATGAAGCCTTCTCCATAAAGCAAGCTAATGAAGACGCAGTCCACCGAATTGTTGCCAGAGAGCTTGAGGTATCACAGAAACATGAGAAGGTTGTGGTTGTTGGTGAGGATACAGACCTTCTCATCATGCTCAATGCCCTAGCCACACCATCAGCAAATATATATTTTTTGAAACCTGGAAGAGAAAAGACCTAATCGAAAGTATTTCGTTCCGGCAGTTTCAAACTGGCAAACAACATCAGAAGGTCACTCACATCATAAGTGGATGTGACACAACTTCAGCACTCTTCGGTCAGGGCAAGTAGAAGGTGGTCAATCTACTGGTCAAAAATAAATGTCTTCTGGAAGATATCAAACCTTTCTTAGAGCCTGACACTCAAGTTGAAGCTATTGTCAAAGCTGGCCTCCGATTTTTAACAACCCTCTACGGAGGTACGGCAGGAGACACTTTAGACAAATTGCGATTCGACTTATTTTCCAAAGCGAATGTGAAATCCAGATTCACCCTAGCATCCCTACCGCCAATGTCGGAAGCAGCTCGCCAGCATTGCTTGAGGACCTACTTACAAGTACAAATGTGGATAGGACAACAAATGGATCCACTCCTCTGGGGATGGCAGGCTTCAGAGTTTGGTCTTGGCCCCATTCCTACCTCCAAAATACCAGCTCCACAGTCTCCTCTCTCAACAATTTCCTGCAAATGCAACAAGGGCTGTGCAGGTAGTTGTAGGTGTCAGAAGGCTGGTATTAAGAGCTCATTAATTGTGCCAACTGCAAAGGGAATTCATGCACGAACTCCCTCCAACCAGAGGAAATTGATGAACCAGATGTTGACGAAGATCTGGACTGTATATATGAGGTGACTAAAATTACCGACTTTGAGAAGCCGAGCGACAGGGCGTCGAACTTGGAAAATAACAGACTTTGAGGAGCCGAGTGATACAACGACATTCAACAAAATTGGTCAAATGTTGACGTATGTGAAATCTGTGTACATACCTACTTTTATCCTTTTCATCTCAAACATTTATGTAAAATTCTGTAATTACGAAATATAATAACCACTACTTAACTTCAAGGAGTGTCTCTCTCTTCTTGCCTCCTTCATATCAATTGAATGGGTATCACTATATTATATTGAGGGTTATGAATGGAGACCACGTATCTGACGAAATACAAATTTTACAGGGGAGCTAAAACATGTAACTTTTAATAAAAATTTTGATTGTTTTGATTTTTTTTATTTAGAGAATAATCATGTATTACTCTCAGGTTGTGCAGCGTCGTTTTTGCACTATTTTGTTATAACATATTTTTTTTCACTTACAAGTTTTTTTGAGCCAGGACTTTTTCTGACATCTGTCAGACACAAGGTCTCAGTTCTTAACCCTCAATATATGAAAAACTTTTTTAATATTATTTTTCAAATTTTACAAAATTTTAATATTTTATTCTATTACTATATAAAATAAGTACAAGACAATGGGTTGCTACAGTTCTGTATTTAAAAGAGAGTACATAAGAATTACTGAAGAACTACATTTGAAATTGTCTTCATTGATGATGAGAAATGGTCCAACTTTAATGAGGAGCTGTACACAAATGGGTGGTTCAATAAATTCACTTTTGGTTTCATCGAATGCAAAATTTATCTCTTCATATCTTTTTTATGAACGACATTATTGATAGGTGGGTTAGTTTCAACAATATTGCCAAAAAACACAGGTTAGACCGAAAATTTTTCATGAACATGTAAAATTGGTCCAATTTCGAAGAGCACAAGCATGGAAACGGGTAATCCAAAAAAATGTGGATGGTCTCATTCAATGCAGAATTTCATGCCCTACAATTTTTAATTGGACTATGTTTTTGATATTGTTAGTCATTTACAAGATATAATCACAAAACCGAAAAAATACCCCCTTTTTGGGTAAATTTTTGCCCCCACCACTTTTCCACAACTCCACTGAGGGGGAAGACCTAGGATACTCATACTGGGACACAAGCGGAGCCATTAAAACAATAAAACCTTTTGTATCAATTATTTCCAATTTGAATACTAATTCTACTGGGCTATAGAGAATATGAAAAGTGAAATGGATAGAGAAATTGCATGTCAAACAGAGGAGAATACTCAGGAAGATCCTAGGCCTGGGGAATTCAGAAGATGACATAACTCTGAGGTCTACAAACATATTGAGAGGCTCTCTGACTGTGCAAGAAAAAGAAGGGTAGCTTTCTATAGCCATGTTGCAACATTGCCTCCAAACAGACTGACCAACTGTCTGTTCACCTTCTGGCAAAACAAGAAGGTTTGCACCACTTGGCTGATAGAGACTGAAAGGGACATTAAAGAATTGGGAATAACTAATCTCCAGAACAGACAGTCTGTGAGACATACCCTCAAGGAGGTCCAAGGATTTCAGGCAAAGCCCCGAAGTAAAGGTACCCCCTGGATAGAAGAAAGGAAGGAGTCACATCAGCAGAGGATGCGACAGTACTGGGCAAAGATCAAAGCCCAACAGTTGAACAAGCATGGTCCACACAAGAAGAAGAAGAGGATGAAATGGATCGACTGAAGTGAAATACAGTGAGAACAGAAAAGTGTGGTGGCAGGAAGTACCTGATTTTTGGTCTGTTCAGTAAGGGTTATCAATACAAAAATCATACGCAGCTAATGCAGGGGTAGGTCTAATCAGGAATAAGAAAACAGGAATGCGTTTGAACTGCTATAAGCAACACAGTAAACACATTATCAGAGCCAACACAGACTGAAAGCCAAACCTCATCAGATTACTAGAAGTATATATGCCAATGATTCTACACATTGTGAAGTGATTGAAGAAATGTGTGATGTGATAAAAGAGATTATTCATTATGTTAATTGAGATGGCAACTAGAATTCAACAATAGGAAAAGAAAGACAAACAAAAATAATAGAAGACATAGACTCATCATCATCATCATCAGCCAATTCAATCATTAGATGATGTGGCCTCTTCGAGTCGTGGATTCAGGTAGGCTTTCAGAAGTCTTCTCCAAGTGGGACGGTCTTGGGCAGTTCTCTGCCAGGTGTTACCAGCGATCTTCTTGATGTCTTTGTCCCATCTGTCTGGTGGTCTTCCTCTAGGCCTCCGGTGCTCTCTCGGACTCCACTCCAGTACTAGCTTCGTCCATCTGTTGTCTTTTCTTCTTGCGACGTGGCCAGCCCACTGCCATTTCAAGGAACCTACTCTCTCTAAGATGTCATTAACCTTCGTCACAGACCGGATGTCATCTGCCCTTTTCCTGTCCTTTCTTGTATAGCCCAGCATTGATCTCTCCATGGCTCTCTGTGCTGTCCTAAGTTTCCCTTTTGTGAATGAGTTCAGTGTCCATGTCTCGCATCCGTATGTCATCACAGGAAGAATGCATTGATCAAATACTGCTTTCTTCAGATTTACTGGCATTTTTGATCTGAATACTTTTGAATTCTTCCCAAATGCTTGCCAGCCAAGCTTGATGCGTCGATAGATTTCTGGTCTTATGTCTCCCTTCATATTTATAATCTGGCCAAGGTAGACATATTCACTGACCTCTTCTAGTAGACTGTCCTTCACTTTCACATCTCCAGCTGGGACCCATTTGTTGGATATTACTTTTGTTTTGGAAAGGTTCATGTTTAAGCCAACCAGCTGACATTCCGATGCAAGATCTGTAGCTAAGTTTTGGAGTTCTGCGAAGTCTTTGGCCAGTAAGGCAATATCATCAGCAAATCTCAAGTTGGTAAGCCTTCTTCCATTAATTCTAATTCCCTTACCTTCCCAGCTCAGCTTTGACATAGCCATTTCCAATACAGCAGAGAACAGTTTTGGGGAGATGGGATCGCCTTGCTTGACACCCCTCATGATGCGGAATTCTTGAGTTGATTCGCCGATGTTAACATAAGCTGAAGAATTCTCGTAGATTTTCCTGAGCACTTCAATGTATGCTGCTCCCGCTCCTTGCTCACTCAAAGCTTGGAGGACAGCTACATGGCTAACGGAGTCAAATGCCTTTTCAAAGTCAACAAAGGCAATGCAGAGAGGCAGTTGGTATTCATTTGCTCTGCTTATCACTTCACTAACGGTCAGAATGTGGTCAATAGTGCTAAAATTGCTTCGGAATCCAGCTTGTTCGATAGGTTGGGCTGAGTCTAGGGTGGAACTAATTCGGTTTAACAAGATCTTTGTAAAAATTTTGTACAAAATTGAGAGCAAGCTGATAGGACGGTAGTTTTTAATATGGTGAATACTTCCTTTCTTGTGTATCAAAATAATCTTAGCCTTGTTCCACGATAGTGGGATTGAAGCATAGTGCAGGCAGGAAGTAAATACTTTTGCCAAGTGATTTATTGTTACCTCTCCTGCCAGTTTGAGGATGTCAACGCTGAGCTCATCATCACCCGGCACTGTTCCCTTCTTCATGCTGTCTAGAGCACACTTGACTTCCGATGGGAGTATATCTGGAACACTAGATATATCATTTAAATTAGATACACTCAAATTTTCCCCTGGATTGCTATACAAATTGCTATAAAAGTCTCTGATGAACTTCAAAACCGCCTCCTTTTCAGTGATTCGACTGTCATTTCCATCGAGTGCGATAATCTGCTTTTTACTTATTGTGAGTTTGCGTTTGGCTGACTTTAAACTTGTCTTGTTCTCCAAGCTTGCTCGTAAGGTGTCTTCAGTGAATTTCTGTATGTCAGTTTTCATTTCTCTTCGCACTGCCTTACATAGTTCGGAATACGCCACCATGTCACGATCGGTTTGGATTTTCATTTCTCTCCTCTGTTGTAAAAGGGTTTCAGTTTTGGCACTGAATTTCTTTGGTTGTTTATTTTTTTGGCATAGGCCACCGACTTCTTGTGCACTTGAAACAATCATTTCTGCCAAATCACAATCTTTAGTTACGTGGAACTTGCTTTGGAGGACTTCTTGGAATTTCGAGGAATGTTCTTCCAGGTTTTTGAGGTTGATTACCCTTCTCTTCCCTTTCATAAGTTTACTCCTTTCATTTCTTACATTGAGTTCGACCCTTGCTCTCACAAGACGGTGATCACTGCCAGTGTTGAACTGATTTAGCACTGATACGTCTTTTACAATCTGCGGAATATTTGACAGAATAAAGTCTATCTCATTTTTGACACTGAAATTTGGGCTCCTCCAAGTCCATTTTCGGTCAGGGTGCTTCTTAAAGAACGTATTCATGATGGACATACTGGTGTACTCAGCGAACTGGACTAATCTCTCACCTCTATCGTTTCGGTCGTCAATCCCATAGTTGCCCACCACTGTGTCGCCTTGTTTCTTGGTGCCAACTTTTGCATTGAAATCTCCAATGACCATCTGGAAGTGACAATCGCTACCTTTTTTACAGGTGTTATCCAGACTTTCGTAAAAGGATTCAATTTCTTCGTCAGGGTGACTTGAGGTGGGAGTGTACACCTGAACAATCTGTATTTTATACCTATTCGACACCTTCAGGACCATCCGAGCTGTCCTGCTGGAAGTTCCTTCTAAGACAGATACTCTATCAGCAATATTCTTGTTGATTAAGAACCCAACTCCATTGAGTTTTCCTTCTGGGTCGCCACAAAAGTAAAACAAGCGCAAACGGAGACAGTCTTCCCCTTTTCGGCGAACTTCGCTTAAACCAACAATACTCCAGTTGATTTTTGTAAGCTCTTTCTCGATCTCTTCTAGTCTGTCGTTGCCTATTAGAGAGCGACAGTTATATGTACAGACGTGAAGAGTCTGTATCTTCTTCTCAGCACCACTTGGTGTTTGGGACATCAAAGTTGCTCCCACCCGGAGATCCGACTGTGGGGCTATTACTCCGGAAAATTTAACATTTATGTCACACAACATAACTCGAAGGTGAGAAGCATAGACTCATAGACTAGGGGAAAAGAATTAAAAGGGGAGCTGCCCAATAGAATTTTGTACATAACACAATTAAATCATTGTTAACAGATGGTTCACAAATCTTGGAAGAAGGTTTTAAGTGTTGAAGAGACTTAGAGAGACTGAAAGGTTTCAGATACGTTATATAATAGTAAGGCAGTGATTCTGAAACCAGCTTTTAAACTTCACAACTTCTCCATGAGCAGCTATAAGCTCCGAACATAATCTACTGGTTTTGAACTTCAGATTAAAACATAAGAAATTGCAGGAAGGTAGCATGCATGACATTGGGATAGACAGATACAAGAGAATTAAAGAACCCTTTTTAGAAGAGACAAACAACTGTAATCATATCATGCGCTCAGAATGCAACTCAGTACTAAGGAAAGACGGGGAGGCTGAAAAGTGGAAGGAATATACAGGGTGTTACAAAAAGGTACGGCCAAACTTTCTGGAAACATTCCTCACACACAAATAAAGAAAAGAGGCTATGTGGACATGTGTCCGGAAATGCTGACTTTCCATGTTAGAGCTCATTTTATTACTTCTCATCAAATCACATTAATCATGGAATGGAAACACACAGCAACAGAACGTACCAGCGTGACTTCAAACACTTTGTTACAGGAAATGTTCAAAATGTCCTCCATTAGCGAGGATACATGCATCCACCCTCCGTCGCATGGAATCCCTGATGCGCTGATGCAGCCCTGGAGAATGGCGTATTGTATCACAGCCGTCCACAATACGAGCATGAAGAGTCTCTACATTTGGTACCGGGGTTGTGTAGACAAGAGCTTTCAAATGCCCCTATAAATGAAAGTCAAGAGGGTTGGGGTCAGGAGAGCGCGGAGGCCATGGAATTGGTCCGAATTGGTCCGCCTCTACCAATCCATTGGTCACCGAATCTGTTGTTGAGGAGCGTACAAACACTTCGACTGAAATGTGCAGGAGCTCCATCGTGCATGAACCACATGTTGTGTCGTACTTGTTCTAGCAGCACAGGTAGAGTATCCCGTATGAAATCATGATAACGTGCTCCATTGAGCGTAGGTGGACGAAACTAAAATGAGCTCCAACATGGAAATTAAGCGTTTCCAGACACATGTCCACATAACATCTTTTCTTTATTTGTGTGTGAGGAATGTTTCCTGAAAGTTTGGCCATACCTTTTTGTAACACCCTGTATATGGAAGGGCCATGTATAAGAAAAAAACTTTTAGGCATTACTAGGGAAAGGGAAGGAGTGGCTGAAGATGAGAGGGGGGAATGCAACTCTATGAGAAGAATTTGAAAGCACACCGAAAGATTTAAGTCAAAATGAAGCACTCATAACAGACTACAGAATTGTTAACAACTTTGGGAGAAACAACCATGACAAAACGATCCTACCTGATATGCAAGATATAAGAGATAAGTGAAATACCATCAGGCTTCAAGAAAAATGTAATAGGTACTGACAGGTGTGAAAATTACCAAACTATCAGTATTATAGTCCTGGTTGAAAAATACTAATACAGAATGAGATTTTCACTCTGCAGCGGAGTGTGCACTGATATGAAACTTTCTGGCAGATTAAAACTGTGTGCCAGACCGAGACTCGAACTCGGAACCTTTGTCTTTCGAGGGCAAGTGCTCTACCAACTGAGCTACCGAAGCATGACTCACACCCCATCCTCACAGCTTCACTTCTGCCAGTATCTCATCTCCTACCTTCCAAACTTTACAGAAGCTCTCCTGCGAACCCTGCAGAACTAGCACTCCTGAAAGAAAGGATATTGTGTGGGGACATGGCTTAGCCACAGCCTGGGGTATGTTTCCAGAATGTATGTCTGCCAGGAAGTTTCAATACTAATACAAATTATTTTCGGGAGAATGGTTGATTGGTAGAAGCTGACCCATTGGAAGATTAGTTTATATTCCAGAAAAACCATAGGAATATGTGAGGCAATGCTGACCCTACATCGTCTCTTAGAAAAAGGCCAAAAAAGGAAAACTTACATTTAGAGCATTTGCAGATTTAGCAATAACCTTTTGACTAAGTGGACTGGAAAACACACTTTGAAATTCTAGAGGCTGAGTGGATAAAATACAAGGAGTGAATGATTATCTTCAATGTGTACAGAAGCCAGATTGCAGTTATAAGAGTCTGGCAATGAAAGGGAGACAGTAGTTGAGAAAGAAGTGACAGAGGGTTGTAGTCAATCCCTCATGTTAGTCAACCTGTACCTCAAGCAAATAGTAAAGGAAACCAAAGAGACATTTGGATAGAAACTTGAAGTTCAGGGAGAAGAAATGAAAACTTTGAGGTTTCTAGATGACACAGTAATTCTGCCAGAGACAGCAAGGGACTTCGAAGAGCAGCAAAACAAAACAGATTCTGTCTTGAAAGTGGGTATAAGAGAAACTTCAATGGAAGTAAAACACAAATAATGAAATAATGTCATATTAATTAATGCCATTCTGAACTAATAATGTTAGGTAATGAGACTAAGGGCAATAAAGAGTTTTAGTATTTTGGAAACAAAATAACTGATGATGGCAGAAGTAAAGAGGATATAAAATGCAGAACTGCAATATTAAAAACAGATTTTCTAAATAAGTAAAAATACATTACCTAAATTGGAATAAATATGATCTGGCTGCGTGCAGCCATCATTGAATATAGACAATGGAGAAAGGACAGCAATCCATCACAAATCTGTCATTTTATTACAGTAGATCTAGATTTCAACTATTACATAGTCATCTTCAGTACATATAACAATAGGTGGTATTAGTCCAAAGTATAACTTTGGATTAATGTCACCTGCTGTTATATGTATTGAAGATGACTGTGAAATAGTTGAAATGGAAGTTTGCTGTAATAAAATGATGGCTTTCATGACAACTTGCTGTTCTTTTCTCCATTGTAAATATGTACCATCAAGTATAATTTTAAATGTTAAGAAGCTTCTTCTGAATGTATTTGTCTGCAAAGTAGCATCCATAGAAGGAAATGTGGACAATAAACAGTTCGGAAACAGAGAGAGTATAAGATTTTGAAATGTCGGGTTAGAGAGGACTGCTGAGGATTAGATAAGTAGATCAAGTAACTACAGAAAAGGTACTGATTGGAGATAAAAGAATTCAAGAATTTTATCAAACAATGGAAAATGAATGATGAAATGTAACAATTTTATGAAAAGGTTAGTTGCTATTCACCATACATATACAGAAGAGGTGTGGACTTGCAGATAGGCAAAACAAAAAGGCTGTCAGAAAGTGAACTTTGGCCAACACAGCCTTCATTGAAAACACACACACACACACACACACACACACACACACACACACACACAGTGTCTCTGGCTGTTGAAGCCCAACTCTTTCAACAGCCAAGAGTCTGTGGTCATGTGTGTGTGTGTGTGTGTGTGTGTGTGTGTGTGTGGAGGGAGAGGGGAGGGGGGGGGGGGGAGGGAGAGGGAGGAGAGAGAGAGAGAGAGAGAGAGAGAGAGAGAGAGAGAGAGAGAGAGAGAGAGAGGTTTCAAAGTTTCAGTTCTTTCAGAACGCCATCACTCATTTGTAAATTACAAACAGTTTATCATGCAGTCACACCAGGTCAAAAATGATTCTATATATTTAAAAAAATTTTACTTTCTTAACAGACTTCTTTTTTCCCTCCACGCTAAAAATATATAGCAAAATGTAGACAATCTCCAATAACGCAAAAGATGCCAGCAACGAAACAAATTGGATTGTCCACTAAGTCAAATGCACTGAAAACTGACACAAGGGATTTAAGTACATGCAACAAGTCAAAGGAAAGTGCAATATGATAAGATAAAGTAAAAGAATGAATAGAACAGTGCAGTTATAAAATACAAAGATGATGGGAGAGCTGGAACGATAAACAAATTACACTATGATGTCAAACGTTCCCTCACATACAGCCTCGGCATCCGAGGCAAATGTATTTGTTCGAATGCACACTCTTTACAGCAATACACCACCATTCTCGCCTCAGCCTTCACTGCACGTAATTACCCCACCAGCCTAGTTAAAAAGCAGATTTCCCAGGCCATCACATCCAATCATGGTACTGCTGATTCCTCCACATAATAGCTTCGAAGCACACCGTTAGTGACTCAGTATTATCCTCGTCTGGAATGTGTTAACCAGCTATTTCGACAGGGCCATTACTTCCTAAAATCATGCCCTGAAATGAGATCCAATCTGTCTGAAATTTTGCCCACGACACCTAGAGTAGCTATCCATTGCCCTCCCAATCTCCACAATATTCTTGTCGGGATCTATGCTCCTTCTGCACCCATCACCCTGCCCTATGGCCCAACCCCTGTGACCGTCCCCACTGCAAGACTTGCCCTATGCACCCTCCTGCCACCACCTATAATAGCCCTGTAACTGGCAAAACATATACTGTCAACGGGAGAACCACCTGCGAAATGACACCTGTCACATATCAGCTATTATGTAAACACTGTTCAGCCTTCTACATCGGCATGAGTACCACCAAATTATCAATTAGGATGAATGGGCATAGGCAGAGGGTGTATACTGGCAACTTGCAATATCTTGTTGCAGAGCATGCTCTACAACATGACATTTGTGACCTCGGTGCCTGTTTCACCGCATGCACCATCTGGATTCTTCTGTCAGACACCAGTTTCTCAGAACTCCGCAGGTGGGAACTTGCGCTACATGTCCTTGGTTCTCGCCACCCACCTGACCTTAATTTACATTAATTTCTTCCATCTCAGCATTTCTTCACATTATATTTTTATATATCTTTCATTGTATTTCCCGTTTATTTTTCACCCCCCCCCCCTCCTATGTCTGTTACGTACAATGCACTTAGCTGTTCACTCTTATTAACTCATGTATAATGTTTAAGCAGTAATCTCTGTCTTGCATATTATTCTGTCTTGCACCTTTAAGCTCTTAGGTTTTCAAATCTTGTCCGATGCAGTCCCAGCAATCAGTCTTTCCTTCTCATCCTGTATGATAAGTCTCCCCTGACCCACAGTTCTGTGTGACTTTCCCCAATTCTACCCCTTTTCCTTGACCTCTCCAGTCCTTTTCCTCACCCTTCTTCCTTCCCCTTCAACCTTTCTGCCTGAAGGAGGCATTGGCTCCAAAAGCTTGCCAGACACAACAGTCTTTTATGTGTGTGTTCTGCTGCCGCTTGGTGAGTAGATTTTTTATCTATCCAATTAAATAATATGGTATAATTGAATAGATAAAAAATTTACTCACTAAGTGGCGTCAGGAGAACACACACATAAAAGAAAGGTTTTACTTACGCAAGCATTTGGAGCCAGTGGCTCCTTCTTCCAACAGAAGGGTTGAGGGGAAGGAAGAAATGTGAAGGAAAAGGACTGGAAAAGTTTAGGAAAAGGGGTAGAGTCACCGGGAGGAGATTCATCTTGAAGCCCAGGTCATGGGGGACTAACTGGATGGGATGAGAAGGAAAGACTGATTGTTGGGGACACCCCAACAATCAGTCTTTCCTTCTCGTCCCGTACTGAAGTCTCTCATGACCTGGGGTTCTGGGCAACTTTTCCGAACTCTACCCCTTTTCCTAAACCTCTCCGACCCTTTTCCTTCACCCTTCTTCTTTCCACTTCGACCATTCTGCCAAGAGAAGGAGGCACTGGCTCCAAAAGCTTGCATAAATAAAACATTTTTTTAAAAGTGTGTGTTCTCCTGCCGCTGCTTAGTGAATACATTCTTTTATCTATCTACTGACATTATACTGTCAAAAATTGATTATTTTCGTTGTTAAATTACAATATGAGGAACATTACTGGTGAATGAATTTGACTTAGGAAGAAGAGAGATGTTTGTATAGAGAGAATGTGGACACAGGAAAATACAGATATTAAAAGAAGAGTGTAGCAATATGAAAAGGATCAAAGACACGAACAGTGGAAAACTGATAAGAAAGTAAAAAACAGACTAAGAATGACACAAGCCAAGCAAGTGATGAAGAATAAATTCCAGTTGTGCATTTCCAGCACATGTGTCCTACATGACATAATCACAACAATGGGCACTGAAACTTTCAATTGATTTTTACTATGAAGTCCCCCCCACCCACCCTCCCATCCCCACCATTTCTCAAACATTTCATGCACTGATTTTTCTTTCTTTTTAATTTACTAACCTTCTTCATACTCCATGTCAATTTCTAACTGTATGAAAGCAGTCCATGATCTGTGCCTGGATAGCTCCATCAGTAAGAATATTGCCTGCAAAAGGCATGGTTCTGTGTATGAGTCCCATTCTCACATACAGTTTTAAGCTTCAAAAAATATATAGAAAGTGCACACATTGCTGAAGAGTGAAAAAGATTCATTCTGGAAATACATTCTACATTACATTTCTTTCGTTACCATTATGCTCATTTTCTATTCACTTTCTCCTATGAGTCTACTGCCTTTTCTTTCACATTGCATTATTAACTGGTGTGCTTTCAAATACCACCTGTGTCATATTAATAAAATATTGGCCTTGCCACGTTTCTTTCCTTCAATATAGTATACCTGTAGTTGTGTTCTTCAATCCGAGGACCGGACTGTTGCAGCTCTCCATGCTGTGCAAACCACTTCTTCTCTGCATAACTACTGCAGCCTACATCCAATTAAACCTGCTAATTACATTTAACATATCTAATACCCCACACTTTCATCTACTGCCAAAATGACAATTCCTTGATGCCTCAAGATTGTTTTCTCCCAATTGGATCCAGTACCCCTTCATTTGTTATGCAATCTACTCATCTAATCTTCAGCATTCTTTTGTAGTACAACAGATTAAAAACTTTTATTTTCCTGTTGTCTGATTAGCCTATTGTGCACATTACACTTCTGTAAAAGGCTACATCCAGAAAAATACCTTAGGAAAAGACTTCCTAACACCTAAGTATATATAAAATATTAACAAATTTCTCTTCTTCAGAAATTCTTTTCTTGAAATAGCCAGTCTAAATTTTAAGTCTTCTCTATTTTGACTAGTATCAGTTATTTTGCTGTCAAAATAGTAAAACTCTTCTACTACTTTTAGTGTGGCTTTACTGATCTAATTCCCTTGGCATCACCTTACTCGTTTTGGCTACATTCCATTACCATTGTTTTGCTTTTATTTATGTTCATCTTTTCAAGATATTATCCATCCATTCAACTGCTCTTCTAAGTCCTTAGCCACCTCTGACTGAATTACAATGCTATCGGTGAACCATAAGTTTTTCGCTTTTATTCTATTTCCAAGTTTCTCCCTGGTTTACTTCACTGCTTGTTCAATGTACAGATTGACTAACAAGGTGACAGGCTACAAATTTCTCTCACTTCCTTCTTGACCACCGTTTCCCTCTCATACCCCTGATCTCTTATAACTGCAGTCTGGTTTCTGTACAAACTGTAAATGACCTTTCAGTCCCCATATTTTATCCCTGCTGTCTTCAAAACTATAGTTCAGACTGTCTAAAGCTTTCTCTAAATTTACAACAACCAAAGACGGAACTAATAATTCCAGAATTTCATGACTCTGCTGTGGGTAAAAAGGCTCTTTTTTCTATTTTCTGGAGGGTGCACTTTTCATTTTACACTTCTTAAAATTCTGGATCATTATTGAACTACATAACCAAAATACTTTTAAGGACATGAGACATTAAATCTCAGTATAGATCAGTAATCATTATTTCCAGTACTTATTACATAAAAATAAATACTTCACTGTGTTTCATTACATTCACCAACAACAGAATTGGTGGTATACTGAAACAACAATGATCAGCACAAAGCACTCAAATAGAAATTTTAACTAAAGAAAGAGAAAAGTTAATGGAAATACATTCTTGACAAAAGTATAATGTCAACAAGTCCAGCATGCATGGAACACAGCTGTTAACTGCCTCAGTGTGACGAAAGACCCAGAAGAAAGGATCCGTGTCCACTAGATGGAGACCTTTCAAGATGTATGTTTCTATGTTTATTTAGGTTAACATTTCTCTTTCTGTTTTTCAATTTTTATTTAACTATTCTGTGCTGATTTTGTTATTTCAGTGTACAGCAGTATTCAATGGTGGCATGACCACAAGGAAATGCACATATTGATGGCATATGAATGATTGTGCAAGTAAGAATTTGGTGTACACTTATGTAGCTGGTACATACGCCCCAACCAGATATTCATATTCCTAAATCAAAGCTGCTGCATTAGTATACCACTAACTTTTCATAAACACTGTCATACAAATTATGTCAGTTTAACAATATTAGCATAATCTCATTTGTCATCACACTTGGCTTATTTCTTTGAAAATTATTTTCAATCAATGACTGTTTTAATGAGCCAATTCCTGTCTTCCTCTACCCTTACAGTCGATGTTCTACTATAGTTCAACTTTGAGTTTTTTTCATATCACCATTAACTGAGAATAATGAGGATATGGCTAAAACAGTGATTTGCACAATTTATTCTTTTAGATGCATGACAGTTTCCTCAAAATTTTATAAAATATGTGAGGCTGTGACTTGTTTGCTATTCAGCTATGTTCTTGTGAGTGTGCCTTTTTCCAACCATTCATACTCTTTTCTCTACATGTGAAAGTTCATCTCTGACCTTACAGTCAAAAGTTGGAATCAAAACATTATTATAAATCAAAAAAAGGGTAACATCATGGATCTTTGGTAACTGAAACTACTGGCACACATTAGTTTTGTCATCCACGCACTGTGCGCATAGGGTGAGAAGTAGGGGAAGGGGGAGAGGGAGAGAGAAGCACATGCACTGAACACCTTTGTAAAATTTAGAACCAAATGAAGGATTTTTTTTTTCACTAACAACCAATGTTACTAAGTGTATATGGATATGTGGTTCTCTTAATTGATAAAGGCCTACTTTATTTATCTTACTGGTATCTTATTCTCCACCACACTCCCTAAAAAAATTATACAAAAATGAAAATGATTAACTAGGCAATATTTCAACAAGACACGCCCCCCCCCCCCCCCCCCGCACCCCCTTCGCCCACACCCACTTGCGCATGTGCTTCTCTCTCTCCCCCCCCCCCCCCCCCCCTCCCTCCTCTCCACTCATGCGTGGTACAAGTGTTAGCATTATTTGAAAAACTAGTTTAATGTCTTGCTTGACTGACAATGTTTCAGATTTACTGATGAAGTAGATGGGTTTGAAGTCATAGTTAAAAGTTATGTCCCACTGTACATTTCTGGATAAGTCAGTTCCAAGATCTGAGTAAGAGAAGAGCACACCACCTCCAAAGGTTAATATACAGTAAAGCACTGTGGTGATCAAAACCAATCTCCCAGTTGCAGTCAGCTAAACCTGGCTTTACTCTTACAAAAAAGAAATTAAAAATGGGAAAACATTGACATCATCCATCCCCTTGTTAGTAACAATTTACTTATTAAAGATGCTATTTTTTGTATATAACTTGTTAAAAAGATGTACTGCACTACTCAAATGACCATTTCACCAACTTTTGAAGATACATTAAAAAGAGTAACAGTTTGTTAAACAAAATGCTACTCATATGGTTATGCTCTGTATCTTCTTGCTATTTGCCTTTAAACCTTGTAAAGTCAGGTTCTGAAATGAAAAAAAGAAAGAGGGTTTGTTTCTTATAAGGATATGTTTATTTAGTTCTCAGTGTATATAAAAGGTACAAAATTTGTCCTTTGAGCACCAAATTTCAATAAAATACATAATTCCAATATTTTCACAGTACATGTTTTTCTGTGTTCTATTGCTAACTTGAACTTGCATGCATCCAGTTATACACCATACCACATACATTTCTCGTTTTAAAACATTTCCAGTCTAAATAAAATATGTCATTTTCTAATGAAAATTTCTTCATTCAGGTGAGTTAGTATAGTAGCTGCAACAATAGCTCATTCTAAATAAGTTTTGTTTCCAGCATATTAAAATACGGAAAGAGCAAGAAATCAAATGCCAACACCAGATCCTCACAACATTCATTAGTAAAACTACCCACACACTGTTAGTCA
The DNA here is from genome assembly GCF_023864345.2 of Schistocerca serialis cubense. Lineage (NCBI taxonomy): Eukaryota > Metazoa > Arthropoda > Insecta > Orthoptera > Acrididae > Schistocerca > Schistocerca serialis. The sequence continues at coordinate 6,099,529 of NC_064641.1, read as the reverse complement.
GGTACACAACAGTCTGAAAATTAATAAACTGAAGCAGACCTTGCAAGTAGAATAAAACTGGAAACTCAAAATTCTATATTTTTAATATATTACAGATTTCATATAGATAAAACTTGACAGAATAGCTTTTCATGAAACCCCCTAGCTTATATCATTCAGAGACTCCTGATGTCTGTTACAATAATCTTACTTTCCAAATCTTTCATACACAACGTTAAAAAAAGAAAGGACAGGAAATATATTTGCTCATAATAACATTATAGCTAATCTTGTGACTGAATAAATGGATTAATGTGTCTCAAAATTTCATTTAAGAAACTCTCAAAATGTGTTGTTAAGTTGTTCAACTTAGCAATCCACTTCTGGAAGGAAATTAAACATACTGGACTAGGTAAAAAGAAAATTCTAAAGAATACCACAGAACTAACAGGATTGCAGAAGGAACATAAGAAATGGTTACAGAAATGTTATAAATACACAGCTGAGCAGTAAGGAAGATACACAATTCCAAAATAACAAAGGTACTTGAAACTATGAACAAAGGAAAGTCACAAAATGGCACATGAGAGCTTTGGAGGATATACCTTGTCCCTTATATTTATTTCTACTACTTCTTTGCCATACATGATGTTCTTATGTGGCTATTATTTCCCTTCCTCATAACCTGAACCATGGCTCACCCTTTTCCTAAGCCTCAGCTGCAGAAAACAGCAGTAACACTGCCCCCCCCCCACCCCCCCCCCCCCACACACACACACTTTTATTTATTTTTTTTTCTGGGAAAAGAAAAGCGAAGTTTTGAGACTACTGAAACATGTAATTTGTTCAGTATTTTCTCCTTGTTCATTAACGCAAATCTATTTGTAACAAGAATGGTTTCTCTGTACTCTGTTTATTTAGAGGAGGTATTCATTGAAATTTTATAACTGTTTTCACACTTCTTGTATTTTTTAATCTGTTTTGTAATTATTGAATCTGGAATACAGTCATGTTAATTTAAAATTATTCCCCTTTACCGATACTTTTAAAGTCCTCTCCTTACGCAAAAGCTTCTTATGGCTACTGCTTTCAAACACTTAACCCCTAGCATTACCACTCTAAAGAAAGGTTTCATGTGCTTAATAATATTTTCTCTTTTCTGGGCGTCAAATATCCCTATAATACATGTCTATTAATAATTATTACAGTACTTTGAAACAATACCTGAAAAATACATTGTACTGACGTCTACACTGGGTTACGTTTCCGAAGAAAACATTAAAAAATAAGTATATAAGACTGCACAGAAATATTGATGAGCAAGTGCTGATGTTTGTAACTGTTGACAAGAGGCTCAGAAAGACTTGTCCAAAGCATGTTATACCACTAAAATCCACATTTATATTTTCTGTTTTCTCAAGTAAAACGACACCTCCTACACTGTTACTGGGTGTCTCAGAAAAACACAAGAAATTTTGTTACTCCATTAAAACAGTTGAAGAAGAATATACTTTGAAAAAATACAAGAATGTTGCTCAAAGATCAGTACACAGTACCGGTATCAAAGGTTGGTTCACACACAACTGTGATAAGACAGTGACACAACCTTCTCTGATTCCATCAGTGCTTAACTCATATTAAGACACAGGGTGTGGTGGGGGACTGTCCAATGCAAAATTAAGCAATGTTCTTAATTTTACACCTGAATGTTCCAGAAAAAAATTATTCTGCAAGACATAGGTGCTCTGTTCAATACATTATTGCAACTGAGGTGGTTTTTCCTCTTAAAAGATGCATGGTGCAACTTTATCCAAGTGATAATTTAGATGATGACAAGGATCACTTTAGCTACATTTTAGTCATGCCAGGAGGACATCAAAAAATACTTTTGATATTAAAACAAAAATTTTGGCCTTACAATAGGTGGGTTCAGCTTTTCCAGAACATACAGATCACATAATTTTGGCAAATTCAGCAAATTACTTACTCCAAAATTTTATTAAGAAATACAATACAAATACATACAATTACCTTAGTCAAAAAATGAATTTTAGGAGTGGGTTCATAAATATAAAATTTATATTTTCGAGGAGGAATCTATTACACCTGCATTTTGTGTAAGAGAAATATTCATTGAATATTGCAATTATGATGCTAAGTATCTGCACTGGTAAGGTAATACCTAGCTATGAGGAAATCTAAGTTTAAAATATAATGGGTTAAACAGATGGATAAACTTTAAAAATGTTAATAACCTTGCTTCATAAAATGTCACTTTTAATAAAGTCATAAGTAGTAACACAAAACAAACATGATTCATATAGTTTGTCTCTATTTCCACTTCAAGTTTGCTTCAGATAGAATTCTTAAAGTCCATGCCCATATATTTTGAATCGGACAAACTGTACAGCCTGGGATACTACACACTGGCTCAATAAGATTTTCATCATTCACATTTCTGATGATAAATGAAACAACATACTACAAAATGAAATCTCAAACACTTCATAACTAGCATTGTCATGAAAGAAAAATATTGTCTACAAGAAAGCCAACCATCACATAAAGGTGACGGCAACAACACTGTTACCATGGCATAGTAATGGAATATTGTTAACTGTGCAGAAAGAAGCACAGATTGATCTCAGTACTGTCACATCACGGTTGTGTGTGAACTGACCATAATGCAGTATAACTCGATTTGTCCACGTTTCAGTATATCCGTGACACTTCACTTCATAAAATATCTAAGTAATGATTATTTCACATTCTGTTGTGAATTCAGATGAGTTTCTCATTAACATTTGTGGAAGATAAAGTAAGCTTCATTTCAAACCACTAGATACAAACAGAACAAGAACTTTTGCTACCAGTTAATCAGCACTATTAAGTGTAGCAAGGCTAATGGGACTGGTAAAGGAAAATTTGTCATACCCTAAGTTTTCTCATGGTTCCTTAATTAAGTACAAAAGACAAAACAGAAGAGATGACAATGTTAAGATAAAAAATATTTCAAAATTGGAGAGAGGTAAAAGTCACTTAGATAATTAGGTCAGAATGTTACATAAGAGACACGGAAAATGTCATGTCACAGTCCTGATACTTGTGTTCCACTTCATGTAGTTTAGTAACACCTTAAAACTGACTACTAAGTTCAATTTTGACCTCTTTCTCCTGAAGTATTTCTGTTATCCTATCTGGCCTTTTTATTCCAATAAAGGAATCAATAGTTCAAAAACCATGATCCAGTGTTTATAAGTTTCTGCCGCTTGTGTTTTAGGTCATCCAATTTTGATGAATCTATGGTTTACTTTACTTTAAGGAGAGAAAAACTTGTGATGAATGATACTTATATGACAATAAGAAACAGGAAATGTTTACAGATTCTTAAGTTTTGCTATCTGAAATGTAGGGGAAGGAAAAAAGTTTTCAGCTAGAAAAATAGTGAATCCAATATGCACTGTAGAACAAAATTATAACATCTGCAGAGAGATAATTTAAGATATTCAAGAATATGCACTTAAGGAAACAGTCAATTAAAGACTAGTGGTGGAGAAATTTTCTTATTAGGAAAGGAGAGTGGTAGGAATTTTTTTCAAAACAAAAAGAGAAGTTGTAAAATGATTCCTACTATATGCCCAAATAAACTACATATCAAAGAAGCTAAGTTTCTTACATCTGCATTTCATTATGTTATACATTACTCATTAGTTTTGATACAAATAGGTTCTGAGCATGAAGAATTAAAAAATTGCTTTTAGCATTAGGTGTACTCCCCCTCCCCCCCTCTCGCTCCCCTCACCAAAAGAAGCGAAACAAATACAGATTAACACTTGTTAGTTTGTAGCTGTAGCAGTTAAGTCACCCTGTCACAGTATCTTTTTAGTAAGAAATCGTAAAGCAATAATGAAATGAAAGAGTTACAACATTGCCATTGCCCTGGACATTTTTGAATAGCAGGGAAGATTGCTGTAGCAAGTACAGAAAAACTTGAAGAATCAGTTTAACTTTAAAGAAATTCATGTCCACAGATTCATTAATATAATTTTCAAATCTACAACATTAACTCAGAAAGTCTTATATGTTACAGGTATGAGTGACAGGCAGACAGTGCTTAACATTACTGGCTCATACAAAAATTCTTGTCATGTTCATGTAATCGATGAAAGTAATGTAGGATACAAGGAAACAATTAAAATAGAGAAAAATGTCCATGTAATTTACAATAGTTAAAGGTCTGCATGGATGTGGGAATCTATAGATGCAGACATAGGCAGGTATGTCTGTGAATGTCCATAACCAAAATTACTTTTTGGTCAAAAGACAATCTCAATATGTCATATGATTTTTATTCACTTACATTACTTGTGATCAAAGAATGTGATTTCTTGAAGCAGCTCAGTACTTCAACAATCTCTTTTGTTTAAAAGTATTTTACATAATGTAACTTATATAGTGTACCTGCAGAATTAACAAAATTTAGTGCGAAATTTCTTCTAATTAACTTGTCTCAAGCACAAATTAACAAAAAAAAAAAAAGTTTCCATGCTACTTTCAGCCACAAAGAGAAATGAGTTTCATTTGATATGATTGTTACTAGAGTATATACAGCTGTTAATTCACAACAAAGCATCAAATCTAAATGAATGGATTTCAGCAGACTAGAATAACCCAGGAGACACACAAAGATGCCATTAGAACTGCGGTATACTGAACAACTTGAAGTCTTGCACAAAATTTTAAAATCAACAAATGCAGATCAAAGACAAGTGGAAAATGAACTTATAGAAGAGGTGCAGATGGAGGCAGTATTTTGCTTTTCCATGCAGACCTCTTCTAACAACATACATATAAATGGCCAAAGAAAAAGAAAAGTAACATAGATGTTACTAATCTTCTACAAAAGATAACGTAACAGAATAAACATAAACTTCCACTGAGTACCTCTTTCTGTGATACTAGGGCTGTCTGTAAATTAATAATCTGTGTAAAAAAAATGTGTAAAATACATATTATTTCCATGACAAGTAACTGAATACTACTACTAATACTACTACTACTATTATTAGTAGTAGTATTACTACTAGTAGTACCAATAGTAGTAGTAGTAGTAGTAGTAGTAGCAGCTGCTGCAGCAAGGAAAATTATGATGATGATGATGATGATGATGATGAAGACAATGCAATATTGTTTCACAAAAGTACTGCAGACCAGTTTAACAAGTAATACGAAGAGTAAAATATAACTGTAGCTATCATCTGAAAAACTAGAACTACAAGCTGTCAACATACATCAAAACCTGTCCCTCAACACCAACACACTGACAATTATCTTATCATAAATTCAAAATACTCAGTTAATTTTTAGTTCAGAATGAAACTGCTTCATGAAAGAAATTGCATCAAAACAATATTTGGCACAACAAATCAATTAAAAATGTTTTACAGAAGCACCGTTCAAAATTACGTGGAGTAAGAAAGACACTGGTAGTGAATTATGACTCAAACAAATTACACTTACATTCAGAATTACAAACTTGAAATCCACAGATCACACACACACACACACACTGCGCACACACACACACACACACACACACACACACACACACACACACACTGCACACACAAATATATATGTATGTTCTTACATTCACTGGATATAAAAATAGAGAGAGTCCTAACTAAATGTCAGCTTGTTTCTGTTAAAAGTTACAAAGGCCACAGAATTGGATTATTTTACACAAATCAGTCTGCAAAATGTCAGTCATAGTTTTGAAGGCACACTATACAATGTTTCCCATTCCTCTGGCATAGAATAAGGTATTAAAATTGGCTATGTTAAATTTGGCATACTGACACTCAGTCTGAAAAATAGTATGAAACAAACTGGTCACAAATTCCTCTGCTTGATAAAACACATGATCATTCCAAACAACTTCTTCAAATTCAATGAGGCTGACATACTAGCATATCATGCAGGGGGGAAAAAAGATTGACTAGCTAAAAGAGAGAGAATCACTGAAACACTGTGAGAAATTTCACAGTATTTTCTATCTGACACGTAGTGAAACATACATTTAGAATTTGTAGTAAAGAAACAGTTACAAATGCATGAGGTAGCCGAATTTTGAGTGCAAAATTAAGACCAAAATTGATGTCTACTACAATATTAGTGACAATAATTGTTTACATATTTAAGTCAATGCCACTCCAAGCTCATGAATACTTAACCATCCTCTTTTAATAGCAGCAGTCGATAGTGAAATATGATTTGTGAATCTCAGAATCTCAAATATGAACCATCAAAATTGGCAACTTCAGTTGCAGAAATGAAATATGAATTTAAAGATTATAAAAATTTAAAGAAAGATGAAATCTCTAACTATTCAACCACAAACCCATTCCATCAAAAGTGAGGCAATAAGGGACTCTGAAAGAAGTTTGTGTTTTGCCTTTTTAATATTTCACAGTCTTATCTCCTGGGGAAGAAGCCCTACCAACAAACAACATGAAATATGTTTCCCCATTGAAGGAAACAAAGGCACAAAAGTAAAATAGTATAACATACATAATAGTATCACACACACACACACACACACACACACACACACACACACACACACGCACACACACACCATGCAGCAGAACTAATTCGACTATGTGGTAAGTCACACTATCATTTCAAAAATTTCTAAACTGTGGTTTGTTTTGAAACATTTAACGGCTCTCAAAGCCTATTTCCTTTGTTCTTTGTTGCAGAACTGACTGATTTCATCAACATGGCTACTGAACAGGAGAAGGTGCAGCATCCAAATATGTGGCAATGGTACAACAAAGTTATTGATGCCGGTGTGGGATGGCACCACCAGTAGAAGCAAGCATAAAGAGGTGGTTCAAAAATTTAAAAGAGACAGTCACTGTCAAAGACCTTTGTCACAGTGGACATCCTACTGTGTCGCACGCACGTGTTGATGGACTACAAGGTGCATTTCAACGCAGCTTCCAGTCGCTAATTCATCACACATCATGTGATTTGTAGAAAGCAAGACCAACTATCCATAATGTTACATAAGCAGTTATGCCTTTTTACGTACAAACTACAAATGGTCCAAGCACTGCACCCACATGATCATTCTCTGCAGTATGCATCTGTATCTTGCGTGTTGCTCTCCATAGATGCTGAAAATGATTACCTCAAAAAGTGCCCATTTTCAGATAACATAACATTCCACATTTCACTGTGAATTGCCACAAAATTATGATTTGTGACACAAAAACTCACACAGCACACATGAACCCATCTGTGATAGCCTGAAGCTTAACATTTGGTGTGACCTAAAGCATGCAGGTTGACAGGCCCACTTTTCTTCTCAGAGAAAACCATAAAGGGGCCCAGCCATCCATTATCTTTCAGCATGATAGTGCACTCTCATATCAGAGTTGGACCTTCGGGACTGAATGGCACATTTCCTTAGAAGTGGATGGGTTCTGATGGTCCCATTGCATGGCCCCCATGCACTCCCAATGTCATGCCACTGTACTTCTTTTTGTGGGGGTTACATCAAGGCGCATGTGTACACAACATCTGTCAATGACACTGTTACCCCTCGTGCAGGAGTCAATGAAGCAATCAGAGCCACTGATGCTGTAATGCTGATCCATGCATAGGTAGAATTTGAATATCACCTTGACGTTCTGTGACTGACAAACGGAGCACACACTTCTGAGAGCTGCTAAACATTTAACAACAAAATAATATGCACTATCTCTAATAGTCTCCAAGTTATGATTTTTATGAAATGACAGCAGGACTTAGGGATGCCCCGTATCTTACAGCTACAGCCCTTAGCCAGAATACAAAGAAACCTGTAATGAATACTGCAAACTACCCTGCTTATGATTTTACAGGTCATGTGCATGCCATCATAAGTGACCTCAATAATGACAGAACAAGTCCTGGTACTGATGGAGCAACTGCATGCACTTTATGAGCAGGTGGCAGCTATCTTTGGCACTGTAGTTAGTCATGTGCATAAGAAAGATGATATACTGGTGACTTCTGTGTTATGTCATATGGTTTGACAAGAATATGAAGCCAAGCTGTTGCCAGCATTATAAAAGTAGTAACATGGGCAACAGGCATTAGGAAATCTAAGTGTGAACTGAGTTACAAGCTGAATTATAGTACCATCCTATCCATACTGTGGCCAAGGGTAACACTCATTTACAAAACAATCTTTAAATGTGAAAATGGGAGTTTGTTAATAGCTGGTAACACTATGGTGGCCCAAGAATGTTGCTTAAGAAGAGAAATTAGTTAAGTGTACATCACGTACAATTACAAGAAATTCTACCATATTTTCCCTAATAGTCACACTACAACAGCACAGTTGTTAAGATCTATTATGTTCATGATTGAGCATTTGATATGGAAATACTGGTTACTGTCAATATTCATGTACTTTTATTTCCTAGTGGTTTGGTTCTGCATCAACAAAGAATGGTAAATGGTTCATAGCATCACTTCCTAGTACCTTTTATAAGGCAGGACTTGATGCATTCGTGTGCTTAACAGATAAGTCCCTAATAACATTAGTAGCATGAAGCTTGATCTCCAGTGCAATCAAACTCTGGCCATCCATTTTATTTCAATTTTCTTTTATTTTCCTTTTCTTTCTTCAGTTTTTATTTATTTATATATTTTTGAGTAATCCACAATAACTGAAAGTTGTAATTAGCTCTCTGACATCAGCTTCCCTCTTGTAAATCCTTCTGCTTTTACATTTCATATGTAAAGGATCAACAATATTTTCCTGAAATTTTCTTGTTCTGTATCTTATCATCCTCTCTCCAATTTCCCTCATTGGCATCAATTTGATATTTAAAAGAATTATTATTGCTTCTAATGTTAGTGAACTGTCAAGACTTTAAATGTTCCCTCTTCATTTCTTAATGACTAACTCTTGTATTTCTTATCTGAAGCTTCCATAACTGATTGCGTTGCCTACATATTACAAAACACATGATATTAATGTAACAATTTAGTTCTTTACTTGAATGACAGCTGACTTTTAGCATAGTTTTGGTTGTCATTGGGTGTGGTAACCACTAATGTTACTGTCACTATCGTGAAGATGTCAGTGTGATTATTGTTTTTTCTATCATTGAAGGACTTATAATTTACTTACCACTGCATAAGGAGTTACTCTGAGGAGAATAGTTTATCACTATTTTGAATTTTGCAAATACTATTTCCTCGACCACGTTACTTCCAAATAATTCTCTCGATGTATTTTTGTTCAGTATCTCATACCATACACCACTGAAAAAAATACTTTTTCCGCAAATCAGTCTTTTTCTATGTTTGTTTATATGATTCTTTGTAAATCTCCATTCTGTCCCACGTTTTCTTTTTCCTTTTTACACTCTTTATAAAATACACATATTATGCAAGTTAATAATTTAAATTCTTCTATCTGTGGTGCAAAAAACTGACAGAAAACACAGAACAGGCTACATACAATTCCATGAAGCTGACAAATCAATAGAGATTAGGCCAGATGTGATGACTGCAAAATCCCAAGAATATGTACTGCTTTCTTTCATTTTCCAATAAACAACTCTTTTTCTGAAGCAGTAATTTTTTGTTATTAAGATGGTGTGCTTGCTCTTTTCTAATGGCAATGTCCTCCTCTGATTTGACCAAAGTGTGTTTTTTAATATTCTATTCATCACTGATGACTTCAACTATATGAAGAGTTAAAATTCATTTGGTCTAAAACAGTAACTATCATGACTGTTTGGTACATCTTTCTTTTCTTTTTGTAATCACTGTTATGAAATCTGTTGAATGCCATTATATTCATCCACTTTAGACAAATATTAAACTGAGTAAGGTAAGCCACCTATTTACAACTATGAAAAGTAATAAAATACGTAAACTAACACTCTGACAAAGTAAACATAGTCAGTATAAATTTTATCCTACTGATGACCAAAAGATATGTTAACAAACATCATTCCTCAAAAATAACAGTAACAATAACAACAACAACAAAATTTGCTGTCTTTTTCCTGCTACATAACTGGTACAGACTTTAATAAAAATGCAGTGCATACACATTTTGTGTAGCCCTTTGGCCTCAGTGCTCAATCTTCCAACATTACTAAACTTCAGAGATGTTCTGTGCAATCACTTATATTTTTTCAATCATCATATTCTTAGACATCATGATTGGTTATTTTACACATTACATTACAACAGAAGTGAAAGAGTTCTATATCACTTATTTAGTTCAACATATGAGAACTTTTTGCAGCCAAATTATAGCCCCAATCACTTGTCAGAAGCAATTGATTTCCAATGTGGAGAAAAGACTTCCTGCCTCCCAATCACAGTAACTATGAGGGCTACAGAAAATGTACACACATAGTGTTTGGATAGTTAGTTACAAACTTTTTCCTGAAAAAATTTTGTTTAATGGGACAGTTATTGATGAACACAACATACAGTGTTATTACAATTCTACAGCAAAATAAATTAGTGGCAAATGCATATTTTAAACTTCTTCAGTTTGTTGAACCCCATTTTATCAATAACTGAGGGTTATATTTCTGCTAGCGAATAGCAGCTATCCAGTAATATATGCAGTTACCTTTATGAAATTTTTAATGTAAATGTATCATGGCATTTCAGTTTGACTGCTTGAATACTGTTCTTTTTCTCAAAGTAGTAGAGGAAGAGGAGGAGAAAAAAGAAAAAGCCATTTATTATTAATGAAATCAAGTTATAGGCAATTTGTGTTACTTTTAAAAATGCCACGTCAAATGATACCAACTTAATTCTTTCAGAAATTGAAAATTCAATCCATAGTTTGTATTTCTGAAATGTGAACATTCACCTTAATTATAGTTCTTGTTGCAAGGATGATTACTTCTTAAAATAAAATGTAAATTATGTAAGATTACATACTGTTATGGCACAATCTTTTTTTCTCCATTTTCTTTGAATATGGCAAAGAAAGAAGCATACTATAGTCTACTTCGAATGATATGATATATATTCAACCTACCAATAACATGCTGCATTACTAAAATTAATTATGAGGACACTACTCCAATTCATTCAATTTTTTTTTTTACACAAAACCAAACATTAAATACTGTACAAACTTCATAATTTTTGTTTAAACTTTTACCAGATATTAACAATAAATAAAATGTTAAACTGTTATTACAGAAAAAAAACATTTACACATTATCTGTAGAAATAACTACTTCACCAGTTGTCTCTTTCTTACAATAAAAGCCACAGAAACCTCAAGTTAGTATCAGAGAAACAGTGCCACCACAGTAAGGCCTCATACACATGTGAAACAGATAAACTAAATAATTTTACATAAAACTGTGTAAATTAACAGTACTCTCTCATAATTTCAGTGCTTTTGCAACAAAACACTTAGATACAGAATGATTTGTTAGACAAAAAGATACTTTACAAATAATATTATTGACTACCTTGCATGTGTGTGGTTTAGTATCTTCAGAACAGTAGGTGAAATGAAAGTTGCCAATTCATATACAATTAAACAGAGGAATACTTTTGTGCAGGAATAAGTAAGGTTTTGATTATTAGTGTGCCTGTAGCCACAGCCCATGAAAGGTGACGCAGTGGTGCTGATGATGATGTCATTCTTACCTTCCCAACGTGTTAGTGGAATTCATAGTTGAGAAGTTGAAAGTAGCGAAGCTTTTTAGTGAGGCAACTTGTGACCTGGTTAAACTGGAAACACGGGATCTACTGCCCCTGAGGAGAGCAGCAACATGCAAAACAGAGAAAGACCAAAGCTGACACCAAAGACAAATACTAACACACACAAAGAGGAAAGAAGTGATAGTAAAAAGTATAATTAGTAATGTATAAACAATTTGTAAGAATATATAACAGTTAATAGTAACAACATCAGAGATAACTGTTCCAACCATTTTGTTAAGCCACACCAATTATCAAAAAATACGTTAATATCTACTTTGTAATAGAAACAGGACACTTTATTCGCCCAAGCTGCACCTCTACAGTAGCAAAAATATCATTCTTTAGACAAAGATATAAACCACAAGGGGACAGAGCACCTGTATTACACATTTCCAAATAAAAACAAACAATGAGTATGCAATATGGACTACAAGAATATGAAAGAAGATAAGACTGCTACTCACTACACAGAGGAAGTACTGACTGGCAAACAGGCACATTGAATGGAGACTGCTTGATGTTAGCAGTCCTCCATCAGATTTAGACACAACATACATGCACATTCCCACACCCATAACTCAGACATTTACATGACCTCTGTCTTCTCCCAGCACTAAAACCTGACTATGTGATGAGCAGCAGTATTGGCTAGGACAGAAAGTGTGGATACGGAAGAAGAGGCATAAGGTTAGGAGGAAGAGGGATAGTAACAGGGTAGGGATGGGAAAAGATGCTCTAGTGTTGCACATCGGATTTTACAGGGACATGGAGGGGACAGGGTGGTATCTCTCTGCTTCTCTCCTCTCCTGCCTGTTTTGCCACTACAGCACAGCCTACCAATGCTGCACCAAGCAGACCACCATCCTGTCCCTGCCACATCTCTGCGCTCTCCCACAGACACCACTAGAGCATCTTCCCCCATTCCTAGCCTGCTCTCCCCATACTACACCTCTTCTGTACCCTCACTACCTACCCCAGCTTAGGTAGCTGCTCACTGGAGTCGCAGTCGGGTCTTGGTGCCGGGAGACTATTACTCGTGGTCACGTATGTATCCTGAGTTATTCATATATGTGTGTGTGTGTGTGTGTGTGTGTGTGTGTGTGTGTGTGTGTGTGTGCGTGTTGTCGTTGTCTACATGTGACGTAGGACTTACAGTCTGCCTGACAACTGACTAAATCAAGTAATCTTCTTTCAATGTGCCTGTGCAGATAAATGGTTAGTCATGATATTATTATTTCATTTTCTATTCAGAAACTTCATGAATGTCAAACATTTCAAATAGCAGTTACGGAAATAATGAAACATAAATAACTAGCAGCAACAAATAAAAACAGACATTGGATCACACATTTGGAATCGAAGTTTTCCACCTTGAAAGGAGCTTCAAAAAGGCAGAATGCACGAATGGAACAACATACTGAGGAAGTGGCTGAACACACACAAAACAATTCTGTGCTGGATTTTATTTACAGAAATGATACTGAATTTTGCTCACATTGCCATAATCACATAGAATACAAATCAATTCTGTAGCTCCAAGATAAGCTGAGACACTGGTTACATTTTTCCTCCTTTGATACAAAAGCAAGTAACAAATACATTATTTATTATAAGTAGCACAAAACTTTTCATACTGTGTTGTCAATAAAAATGAAGACTGCAAAACAGCAATGAAGAATATAAAAGGAAATCTGGAATCAACAAGATTGTTTAAAATGTACGTAAAGCACTGCACCTACAGACATCAAACTGGAAGAACTTATCATGAAGTAATTTACTCAAAAACTGCACAAAGTTAGTATTATCACACACAAGGCAAATAGGCTGCACATTCACCAACAAAAAGTTATTAAAACACACTATTCAAAATTAGTATACGCCACAATGGACTCTTATTTAACACATAGCCTGTCTACATTATGTGCGACATATACCATATTCAAGTACACATTGAAAAATATATTGCCATCAGCTGTCATGCACTGGTGAGTGAGTGGAAAAGACTGATGGCAGTGTACTAACAATTCAAGGGAGGTGCAGCCATCTATTAGATACTGGACAACTTCGAAGAAGCCAAAAGATAAGAAGTACAAACTCAAACATCACATCGCCTCGGCCGCAGTGTCTACGAGATCTGCCTATCCATTATTACAAGAAAACATGTCACAGCACTTCATACATAAGATGATATGTAGTTAATTAGACTAATCAAGCACAAGTTTCATTATGTTGATCTACCGCTAGATGGGGTTTTACGAGTCCCGGCCTAAATCCCATCCCGAAAGGGAAACTGGAAGAATCTTTAAGAGAAGACAATGCCAATTGTAGAAATATCCCTGTAGGTGCTGCTGAGAGGGCAGCAAATTAGGGTAAACTAAGAGTTCACTGATACTTTTAAGGCTTAATCATGTAAATATAAAAATGAGGGTAGGAGGAGTCGGGGCAGACCAAGGAGAAGGTACCTGGATTCAGTTAAGAACGATTTTGAAGTAATAGGTTTTAACATCAGAAGAGGCACCAATGTTAGCACTGAATAGGGGATCATGGAGGAATTTTATAAGGGGGGCTATGCTCCAGACTGAACGCTGAAAGGCATAATCAGTCTTAAATGATGATGATGATGATGATGGTAAACACATTGCACCAAAATATTACAGGGTTAAAAGATGAAGTCTATATACTTCCTATTTGTTTTGATGAACTCTACAAATCATGATGATGTAATATGGATTTCTGAGTATCATGTAACAACTGAAATTGTAGAGCTGAACATGGATGGATACAACTTAGCATCCTGTTACTCGAGATCAGGTATGGGAGAAGAAGGATTTGCCACTAACATTAACAATGGATAAAAACAACACTAATTTTCTCAGATTTCGCAGTGTTTAGCATTTTGAAGTTTGTGCTGCAGATGAAGAAATTCATGGAAAGTTAACAGGAATAGTACACGGCTCTAGACAGAAATTTTTAATTATGATTTACACAACCTGATGTGTTATTAGACTTTTTAACTTATAAACAAAGTTAACTAATACTAACTGGAAATTTTAATTTACATTATGTAGAGAATAGCTATTCTAGAGTGATTCTCGAGTCCCTCGTTGTTCTGTAAATACAGTTTTCAATCACGGCACTTGCTCCGTCATATATACACCAAATTGCATTAAAATTATGAAGAAGAAAAAAGCATTACAGGAATCAGCAACACTGAATTGTAGGAATCAGTAGAGATGCTATATTTTTATAGGCACAATTGAAGTTTTAGGAAACCTTAAGGGAAAGTAATAGAAAATCAATTTAGAAATTCAATAAGTACTGTATTTCTAAAATACAGAATGTGAATTTGTACACAAAACATCTGGTTTTGAAGAAAAATTAATTATTCTGTAACGGTATTCCAGGAAAATTCAGTTAAGAAAACTAATAAATTATGAGACAGAAATGCTGGCCAGCACTTACCTTCCAAAGGTGAAATGTAGTATAGAAATGCCAACTACATACGTAAACATAAAAAGAGACATACTACTCAGTTTTTGGAACTGATGTTTCCTTTGAGAGGCTGGAGACAAGGATTTATAGGGAGAGGTTCAAAAGGAAGGGCAGGTCAGTCAGACCCCAGGAGGATAACAACCCACCTGTTGTGAGAACGAGGGCAGACAGCTGCCACTCCATTACGGATGAAATGTACAAATGTCATCTTTAAAGTATTACGCAAATCCACACACAGCAGTTTGAAGAAATACACTGGATAAAGTGTTCTATAGTTTAGTTTACAGGGAGCAAAAGGCTATTTACAATTTATACAGAAGCCAGATGGCAGTTATAAGAGTAGAGCGGCATGCAAGGGAAGCAGTGGCCAAGAAGGGAGTGAAACAGGGTTGTAGCCTATCCTCGATGTTATTCAATCAGTATACTGAGCAAGCAATAAAGGGAATGAAAGAAAAGTTTGGAGCACGAATTAAAAGCCATGGACAGTGTCTTGAAACGAGGATATAAGATGAATATGTAGTCGAATGAAGTCAGGTGATGCTGAGGGAATTAGATTAGGAACTGAGACATTTAAAGTAGTAGACGAGTTTTGCTATTTGGGGAGCAAAATAACTGATGATGGTTGAAGCAGACTGGCTGTGAAGGAGGGAAATTTGTTAACATCGAGTATAGATTTAAGTGTCAGAAAGTCTTTTGTGAAAGTTTTTGTATGGAGTGTAGCCATGTATGGATATGAAACATGGACAATAAATGGTTTAGACAAGAAGAGAACAGAAGCTTCCAAAAGCTGGTGCTACAGAAGAATATTGAAGATTAGATGGATAGACCACGGAAGTAATGAGGATGTACTGAAAAGAATTGGGGAGAAGAGGAAATTGTGGCACTAACTGACTAAAAGAAGAAACCAATTGGTAGGACACATTCTGAGGCATCAAGGAATCACTAATTTAGTATTGGAGGATAGCATGGAAGGTAAAAATAGTAGAGGTAGACCAAGAGATGAATACACTAAGCAGATTGAGAAGGATGTAGGTTGTTGTAGTTAATCAGAGATGAAGAAGCTTGCATAGGATAGTGTAGCATGGAGAGCTGCATCAAACCAGTCTCTGGACTGAAGACCACAACAACAACCACAACAACAACAACACAGTTTAGGTGTTTTTGGCAGTCTAATCATTAGGGTGATAATTTCTAGAGGCTGTAACTAACAACTAAAGAGCAGCAAATTAGCTAGTAAGTATTGGAAATGACCATGTGTTGATACATGCAATCCTTGAAGATGTGCTTTTCTGCAAATCATCTATACATGAGTGGAAGCCTGTTTTCTTATTTGAATTATTTTCATTATGGACATTTCTTCATTATAATTAAATATACAAAAAAGTAAAAATATTAGCAAAAATACAAAATCATAGCAACTAAAAAATACGAGAAGTCCGTCAATTATTAAATATAACAACAGTTTGTGACTATATTATTAAAAGGATAGATTGCTACTCACCAAATGGTGGAAATGTTAAGTCAGAGACAGGCACAACAAAAAGACTGCTAAACAAGTAAGCTTTCAGTCAAAAAGCCTTCTTCTGAATTAGACAAAAGACACACACACACACACACACACACACACACACACACACACACACATATATATACAAACAAAGGGTGTGTGTGACATTCAAGAAGGCTTTTTGGTCGATAGCTTACTTCTTTTTATTGTACTTGTCTACATCTCTACTATTTCATGAGTAACAATGTATCTTTTTCACAATATTGTCATTACTCCATCCTGCATTTTCCATCATTGTAAAAGTTCGTTACTGTTGACAGTAGTACTTTCATGCTCATTTTTAAAACTTTATTTAGGATCTCAAAAACAAACTTTGTACAAAAAATTAATGCAGTCACAAATTGGTTGGAAAATTGCCAAAACTGATTTTTTACTCACATTGACCTCATATAGTATACATGAGGTGAATGGCACATCCTTAAAATATGTGACTATCTCCTTTGCATTACTATTAGTTTAAATTTTAAACTGTATCAAATTTAGCCAAGACTACTGCAGGGTGCATAAGACTCTTGTAGCCTCGTGACTATTTTGTACCTTGAACTCAAATTTTGCAAAGCTTTATCGTATTCTCCGTATACAGAACATATGTGCAAAACTTCATCAAGTTGGAGATGGTCAGCTGGAAACAAGTCCTAAAATTGAAACTTCCTGGCAGATTAAAACTGTGTGCCAAACTGAGACTCGAACTCGGGACCTTTGCCTTTCGCGGGCAAGCGCTCTACCATCTGAGCTACCCAAGCACGACTCACGCCCTGCCCTCACAGCTTTACTTCCGCCAGTACCTTGTCTCTTACCTTTCAAACTTTATAGAAGCTCTCCTGCGAAACTAAAATTGACTCACCTGATGTGGAATGACCCAAAAAATAGAGAAGGAAAAGTAGTTGAATAGGGAAAAGGAATGAAAGGAACAGTCATCCAGTAGTATCTTGCACAAAGCACAATTTAAACATTTCTGTTATTTGGTTTCAGAATCATAAAAAAGGCTGTACACATGGAAGTGACGAGGAGACACTGGGAAGCTTAAAATATATTGCCTTACAGAAGACCGAGATGTTGAAACGCTTTAAACTGCAAAACATATCCAAGGGCAAATATGGACTCACCACAGCTTGTTGCACAAAGGACGAAATAGTGAAGGCAGCAAAGTAACAATAGGGTGCAAATACATGCTGAGGAGAAATTTGTGGATAACACAGGAGAAATTAAAACAAAGGATGAAAGATGAAAACAGAAATGCAGCAAGTAACAAGCATACAGACGTCCAAGAAATGGCATTGACAGATGATGTCAATTGTAAAAGAGGAATTGTTAGGAGAAATGAAAAGCTATAGAGTCATGCATGAACATGTACAAGAACTATATAAAGGAAAGAAACTTCAAGTCAACATTAGCGAAAGGGGAGAGGTAGTGGATGAAGGCTGCAATACTGCATGATGAACTTGACTGAGCACTGCAAGACCTAAATCAAAATAAGGCACCTAATGTAGACATTCCCTCAGACAATGCTGTTCCACCTATAGTGTGAAAGACACATGAGGCACAGGAAATAACCCCAGATGGCGAGAAAAAAACAGTAACATCATTGCCAAAGAAGGCTGATAGTTGTGAATATTGTTTAACTGTAAGATTAATAAGTCCTGTTTGCAAAATACTGACATGAATCATCTGTAGAAGAACAGAACAACTGATACAAGTCAGCCTTGGGGAATACCAGTTTGGGCTTCAGAAATCTAGAAACGTTTAGGGAAGTACTAACGCTATAAATTGTTGTACAAAATATAAGCATGGAATGTCAGATCCCTTAATTGGGCAGGTAGGTTAGAAAATTTAAAAACGGAAATGGATGGATTAAAGTTAGATATAGTGGGAATTAGTGAAGTTCAGTGGCAGGAGAAACAAGACTTCTGGCAAAGTGAATACAGGGTTATAAATACAAAATCAAATAGGGATAATGTAGGAGTAGCTTTAACAATGAATAAAAAAATTGGAAAGTGGATAAGCTACTACAAACAGCATAGTGAATGCAGATAAACACGAAGTCCACGCCTACCACAGTAGTACAAGTTTACATGTCAAATAGCACAGCAGATGATGCAGAGATTGAAGAAATGTATGATGCGATATAAGAAATTATTTGGATAGTTAAGGGATACGAAAATTTAATAGTCATGGAGGACTGGAATTCAGAAGTAGGGAAAGGAAGAGCAAGAAAAATAATAGGTGAATATAGACTGGGGGTAAGGAATACAAGAGGAAGCCGTCAGGTAGAATTTTGCGCAGAGCATAACTAAATCGTAGCTAACACTCAGTTTAAGAATCATGAAAGAAGGTTGTATACGTGGAAGTGGCCTGGAGGCTCTGTAAGGTTTCAGATAGATTATATAATGGTAAGACACAGACTTAGGAACCAGGTTTTAAATTGTAAGACATTTCCAGGGCTAGATTTGGACTCTGACCACAATTTATTGGTTATGAACTGTAGACTAAAACTGAAGAAACTGTAAAAACGTAGGAATTTAAAGAGATGGGACCTGTATAAACTGAAATAACCAGAGGCTGCAGAGAGTTTTAGAGAGAACATTAGGGAATGTTTGACAAATACAGGGGAAAGAAATACATTAGAAGAAGAATGGGTAGCTTAGAACACGAAATAGTGAAGGCAGCAGAGGAACAAGTAGGTAAAAAGATAGGGGCTAGCAGAAATCTTTGGGTAACAGAAGAGAGACTGAATTTGATGAAAGGAAAAAATATAAAAATGTAATAAATGAAGAAGGCAAAAAGGAATACAAACGTCTCAAAAATTAGATCAATATGAAGTGCAAAATGGCTAAGCAAGGATGGCTAGAGAATTAATGTAAGCATGTAGAGGCATATATCACTAAGGGGTCAGATAGATACTGCCTACAGGAAAATTAAAGAGACCTTTGGAGGAAACAGAACCACCTGTATGAATATCAAAAGCGCAGATGTAAAACCAGTCCTAAGCAAAGAAGGGAAAGCAGAAAGATGGAAGGAGTATATAGAGGGTCCATACAAGGACAATGTACTTGAGGACAATATTATGGAAATGGAAGATGACGTAGATGAAGATGAAATGTGAGGTATGATATTGCATGAAGAATTTGACAGAGCACTGAAAGACCTAACTCAAAAAAAGATCCCAGGAGTAGACAACATTCCATTAGAACTTCTGATAGCCATGGGAGAGCCAGCCACAACAAAACTACCATCTGGTGAGTAAGGTGTATGAGACAAGTGAAATACCTTCAGACTTCACGAAGAATGTAATAATTCCAATCCCAAAGCAAGCAGGTGTTGACAGGTGAGAACTACTGAACTATCAGCTTAGTAAATCATGGCTGCAAAATACTAACATGAATTCTTTACAGACAAATGGAAAAACTGAGAGAAGCCGACCTCAGCGAAGATCAGTTTGGATTCCGCAGAAATGTTGGAACACGTGAGGCAATACTGACCCTACGACTTATCTTAGAAAATAGATTAAGGAAAGGCAAACCTACATTTGTAGCATTTGTAGACTTAGAGAAAGCATTTGACAATGTTGACTGGAATACTCTCTTTCAAATTCTGAAGGTGGCAGGGGTAAAATACAGGAGGTGAAGGATATTTACAATTTGTACAGAAACCAGATGGCAGTTATATGAGTCCAGGGGCATGAAAGGGAAGCAGTGATTGAAAAGGGAGTGAGACAGGGTTGTAACCTATCCCCAGTGTTATTCATCTGTATACTCGGCAAGCAGCAAAGGAAACAAAAGAAAAATATGGAGTAGGAATTAAAATCCACGGAGAAGAAATAAAAACCTTGAGGTTTGCCGATGAGATTGTAATTCTGGCAAAGACTGCAAAGGACCTGGAAGAACAGTTGAACAGAATGGACAGTGTCTTGAAAGGATGATATAAGATGAACACCAACAAGAGCAAAATGAGGATAATGGAATGTAGTCAAATTAAATACGGTGATACTGAGGGAATTAGATTAGGAAATGACACACTTAAGGTAGTAGGTGATTTTTGCTATCTGGGGAGCAAAGTAACTGATGATGGTCGAATAAGAGAGAATATAAAATGTAGACAGGCAATGGCAAGGAAAGTGTTTCTGAAGAAGTGAAATTTTTTAACATCAAATAAAGATTTAAGAGTCAGGAAGTTTTTCTGAAAGTATTTGTATGGAGTGTGGCCATGAATGGAAGCGAAACACTGATGATAAATAGTTTAAACAAGAATAGACTAGAAGTTTTCAAAATGTGGTGCTACAGAAGAATGCTGAAGATTAGGTGGGTAGATCATGTAACTAATGAGGAGGTGCTGAATAGAATTGGGGAGAAGAGGAATTTGTGTCACAATCTGATTAAAAGAAGGGATCGGTTGGTAGGACATGATCTGAGGCATCAAGGGATAACTTTAATTTAGTATTGGAGGGAAGCATGGAGGGTAATAATCATACATGTAGACCAAGAGACGAATACACTAAGCAGATTCAGAAAGATGTAGGTTGTAGTATGTAGGTTATAGTAGTTACTCAGAGATGAAGAAGCTTGCACTGGATAGAGTAGCATGGAGAGCTGTGTCAAACCAGTCTCTGGAGTGAAGCCCACAACAACAACAACAACAACAACAACAACCTTTCCTATGCAACAATTTACTTTGTCTTAATGCAATCTAATCTTCTTTTCTCCAAGTGCCTCATCCTCCAAACACACTGGAGATCAGTAGCATGATCTGTTATTCATCCATGAATTTTCTGAGCAATATTCCTGTGCTCAAACCTAACCAATGACATAAGTATGTTAGTCAGGACAATCTTCTATGCCCTGGACCAAGTCCATCAACTATTTTTCCTTGAACTATTAGCTGCTCCTGCTTTTATTTGTTGTTCTGCATTATGTGGCCGAAGTATATGAGTTTTATTTTCTTGATGATATTTGAATTTCTAAATCTCTGTTCAAATTCTGCAGTACTGCCATATTTGTGACTATCTGTCCATGGTCTGAATATCCATCAAAATTCCCACATTTCAAATGCCTCCTATTTCTTACGTAAAGATACATAAGTGCCCATGACTTAATTCTATAGAGAAGGATACTGAATACGTAGCATCAAAGTAGTCAAGTGCAAAGTGTAATATTTATGTCACAGCTAGTCAGAACTTTCTTCATTTTTCTGGAAAGAACTTCTGTCTTGGTCAATTCTGCAGCACATTTCTTGAGAGAATTCCCTATTATTATTGATTTGATACCCCAAATATTTATATGATGAAACCCTTTCAATCTTACTATTACTGAGTACAATAGAGCACTGAATTGCATTTCAGTTCTGCCGATGAACATCCACTTTGCCTTCTTGACAATTAAACATAACTCCACTGATTTAAATCACATAAGAGGCTCAATATTTTCAACTTTTAATTGAAATTTTCCACTATATTATTAACTTATTGCAGGAATTAACAACGATCAAAATAGTGGGTTAGATGAGTGTGAGAATCCTATAGCATCACATGTCGAGTTATTTACTATCATGGTAACAGTTGGGAACCAATTTATCAAACTGCTTGACTGCAGTGCTTATGTTGCAGCTACCTCTGGTTTAATGAAGGCAGAATTTAAAGTTATCGCTGTTCAGTGACAATGCTTTGAATAAACTCTGATTGCCGTTGCTGAGCGCCAGTGCTAGGAGGCAGTTGGCAGTCCGCAATCAGCTGGCAGTGCAGTGTTGTGTGAGCCATGCAGTCGGGTTGAGAATATTTACTGGCCAGCAATGTTTAGTTAAAGTTGATAATCTGTTTGGTGTATCATCATTTGTGTCACATTATTTCATTTGAGAGTCTCATTGTGGAAAGATCACTATCATATTGTGGCACGTAAAATATTAAGTACTTGTGACTGTTTCAAAGCATTTGCTGTGCTTAGGAGAATAAATAGTACCACTCGTGACCTCATAACAATAATTGTTATTTGTAGTACCTGTCATTTCCTTTTCATCAGTCACTGGAGTGTATCTGTCTCTTAGTGAATGGAACTGAGAGGGGCAACAGAGTTGACAAAATTATAGCATACGCCCAATGGCTTTTTATACAAGGAAGAATAAGTTGAAATAATGGCAGCTTTCCACTCTGAGTCGGTGTGTGAGATTTCCTCAGATATTCGGGTTGCCTGGTGTATTGTTTCTGGGTGCTTAACAATTTTGTCTTCAGTACCTTTGTGTCAGATAGCCCAAAAAGTATGGTTAGTAAAACTAACCAAGTTCTCACAAACAGTCAGTATTCTCAAGGAATATGCAATTCCAAGCAGGGGGATTACATTTTTTGAGTCCACATAGCTCTATGGCCACATTATCAGCTTCTTTATCTTAAGAATTCCACAAGATTTGAAATGAGACTGCCTTCCCCTGTGATCATACTAAGTTGTAGTGGATGTCATGAACATTTTTTCTGCTGGGCACATTTGCATGACAGTCAGTAGGACACTAGGGGAATCACAGCACACAAGATACTCATTTCTTCAATCGAAACTCATTTGATCTACTGGACTCAGGATCATGTACAGCTTAGCATCAAATATTTTAAATTCAGTAATCCCAAGAGAAATTCAGCTGCTGAAAATTTTTCCAGGTTGTATGGCCGTGGTCCATGGAACTCTTCAATCCCCGACGTTTCGTCCAAGTCTACGTTGGACATCTTCGGAGTTGCTCCTGCTGTGCTGAGTCTTGCTGGCTTTGTCAACTCCTTGGACGAAACGTCAGTGATTGAAGAGTTCCATGGACCACGGCCATACAACCCGGAAAAATTCTCAGCAGCTGAAACATCCAGTCGTGAAACCCTTCACTGTATGACCAAGAGAAATTACTGAAAATCTAGTGATACTTAGCTTCATTACTGTAGAGAACAGTAAAGTCACTGTTCACTTCTGAAATTGGTTACAATACCTGCTTAGTAATATAATTTGCAGTACAAGCCTCCTTGCAGTCTGGTGAGTTTTATAATTCTGCATCTCATTAAATCCAAGACAGGACACCTTACTTCAGTCTGGTAATAAATCCCTATTGTGGGATTACTTTGCTCAGACTGTAAATAGTTCGCTTGTTCTTTCATGGCTCACAAGCGTACCTTCAGGTCACTCAACAATTAAGCTAGACATTGGTGGTGTCAGCTGCACGTTGTGAAAGTAACTTACTATGAGAAGCTGCCATCTGGTGGAAACAGGTGACTTAGAATTCTTATACCCTACTGCAGATGCTGACTAGAATCTTTAGATACCTCTGTTACTTTGATCTATAAACGACACACACAAGTAGGTTATAAAAATGGCTTTATATAACTATGCTGTGCAGTACTCTTAACCTTTAGGTGATAACATCAGATTATTTAAAGACTTTATGGTTTTTGCCAGAAGATCTTTCAGTTCTGGTAGCCATTTCAAACATTATAAAAAATTAAATACATGAATGTCATCAACGTTATCTAATAAAAAAAGACCATTCGTCCATATAATAGTTCAAAAGAACATTTATAATGTACACAAACAGCTTGTTGTGAATAAAAGTTAGACATAGTACTGTTAATTCATTTGTACAGTAGCTGAAGAACCCCACAGCTGTCAAAGCTCTTTGATTGACCGACCGGAAGTGTTGCAAAATATTACTTTACACCAAGTGGGTGCCAGACCACAGAGATACTAGGAATTACAGAGCAATCTCCAATCCTTTCCTTAGCTGTAAATGGAGGCTAAGATAAGTACATCCTTGGTGAAGATGAGCTATGAATTCAAAATTTTTATTATGGTAACAGGTTTACTTTACTACATTTTGTGCAAGTACTGTAGAAATGATAAATGAATTATCTGCATGAAACTTATGTATGGATAAAGTGTAATATTCATTTCTGAATCTAGAAGGACTCGCAAAAGTTCAGTCAGTTTATTATATAATTTAATCCTTTAATAATAAAAGCATCCTCTAAAACAAACAAGCTAAACTGTATGAGAAAATTTTTGATCTCTGATGTACATATCAAGCTTCTGAGCACGTATAGCTATACTAACATGGTGAAACACATGTCAAACTGCTGTATAATCTGCCATCTAACATCAAGCTACACAACTTTATAGGTATTCC
This sequence comes from Schistocerca serialis cubense, assembly GCF_023864345.2. Classification (NCBI taxonomy): domain Eukaryota; kingdom Metazoa; phylum Arthropoda; class Insecta; order Orthoptera; family Acrididae; genus Schistocerca; species Schistocerca serialis. The sequence goes on along the minus strand of NC_064641.1, from coordinate 6,074,598 downwards.
TTTACAGTTTTATGGTTGTTGAGATCTATGGCTGTGGATTATATTATTTTATGAAATACGGCAACCAGCCAATATTTTATGTATTTTTATTTATACCACCACACATTTCACACTTTAACCCATCTTCAATAGGTGCAATACATACTTAATCTTCAGTTGCTACAGAACTAAAAACATCGACTTCAATTTTGATGCCGCTGTTGCCTTTCTAATCTGCTTGTTGCTGCTCCAACAAAAAGCAGAATAAAAATGCAGCTGCAGCACTGAAACTGAAGTCTTAAGTCTTAAGATGTACACACTTAAGATTAAATATGTATTGAGCCAAATGGAGATGGGTTAAAAGCCCAAAATTTGTATTGACGTAAATAAATATACATAAAACAGTGGCTGGTTACCGTATTTCTCAAAATAACTTTGTAAGCATGTTTATACTTAAATTTATGGAACTAAATAATGAACTATGTCATTACTTGCACTGTGCAGTTATATTTAAATGTAAAAGGGATGTCATATAGCTTGGGGACAGGATTTATATGTAAATTTCCTAATGTATGGTAGTGGGTAGACTGGCCTGCAAAATTTGATGTACACCTACAACGTTGTCCCACTAGTCAATTTTCCCATGAGATTAACTCCAAACTCAAGCACCATAATCGACAACATTTTTGTCGACCAAGGGAAAGTCGGTAGCATCTTTAATAGTAAAATAGTGAATGGTCTCTCTGACCAGAGTGGCCAGTTATTGTTGTTGTGGTCTTCAGTCCTGAGACTGGTTTGATGCAGCTCTCCATGCTACTCTATCCTGTGCAAGCTTCTTCATCTCCCAGTACCTACTGCAACCAACATCCTTCTGAACCTGCTTAGTGTATTCATCTCTTGGTCTCCCTCTACGATTTTTACCCTCCACGCTGCCCTCCAATAGTAAATTCGTGATCCCTTGATGCCTCAGAACATGTCTTAACAACCGATCCCCTCTTCTAGTCAAGTTGCGCCACAAACTCCTCTTCTCCCCAATTCTATTCAATACTTCCTCATTAGTTATGTGATCTACCCACCTAATCTTCAGCATTCTTCTGTAGCACCACATTTCGAAAGCTTCTATTCTCTTCTTGTCCAAACTATTTATTGTCCACGTTTCACTTCCATACATGGCTACACTCCATACAAATACTTTCAGAAACGACTTCCTGACACTTAAATCAAGACGCAATGTTAACAAATTTCTCTTCTTCAGAAACGCTTTCCTTGCCATTGCCAGCCTACATTTTATATCCTCTCTACTTCAACCATCATCAGTTATTTTGCTCCCCAAATAGCAAAACTCCTTTACTACTTTAAGTGTCTCATTTCCTAATCTAACTCTCTCAGCATCACCCAACTTAATTTGACTACATTCCATTATCCTCGTTTTGCTTTTGTTGATGTTCATCTTGTATCCTCCTTTCAAGACACTGTCCATTCTGTTCAACTGCTCTTCCAAGTCCTTTGCTGTCTCTGACAGAATTACAATGTCATCGGCGAACCTCAACGTTTTTATTTCTTCTCCATGGACTTTAATACCTACTCCGAATTTTTCTTTTTTTTCATTTACTGCTTGCTCAATATAAAGATTGAATAACATCAGGGACACGCTACAACCCTGTCTCACTCCCTTCCCAACCGCTGCTTCCCTTTCATGCCCCTCGGCTCTTATAACTGCCGTCTGGTTTCTGTACAAATTGTAAATAGCCTTTCGCTCCCTGTATTTTACCCCTGCCACCTTTAGAATTTGAAAGAGAGTATTCCAGTCAACATTGTCAAAAGCTTTCTCTAAGTCTACAAATGCTAGAAATGTAGGTTTGCCTTTCCTTAATCTATTTTCTAAGATAAGTCGTAGGGTCAGTATTGCTTCACGTGTTCCAACATTTCTGCGGAATCCAAACTGATCTTTGCTGAGGTCGGCTTCTACCAATTTTTCCATTCGTCTGTAAAGAATTCGCGTTACTATTTTGCAGCTGTGACTTATTAAACCGACAGTTCGGTAATTTTCACATCTGTCAACACCCGCTTTCTTTGTGATTGGAATTATTACATTCTTCTTAAAGTCTGAGGGTATTTCGCCTGTCTCATACATCTTGCTCACCAGATGGTAGAGTTTTGTCAGGACTGGTTCTCCCAAGGCCGTCAGTAGTTCCAATGGAATGTTGTCTACTCCTGGTGCCTTTTTTCGACTTAGATCTTTCAGTGCTCTGTCAAACTCTTCACGCAGTATCATATCTCCCATTTCATCTTCATGTACCTCCTCTTCCATTTCCATAATATTGTCCTCAAGTACATCGCCCTTGTATAGACCCTCTATGTACTCCTTCCACCCTTCTGCTTTCCCGTCTTTGCTTAGAACTGCGTTTCCATCTGAGCTCTTGATATTCATACAAGTGGCTCTCTTTTCTCCAAAGGTCTCTTTAATTTTCCTGTAGGCAGTATCTATCTTACCCCTAGTGAGATAAGCCTCTACATCCTTACATTTGTCCTCTAGCCATCCCTGCTTAGCCATTTTGCACTTCCTGTCGATACCATTTTTGAGACGTTTGTATTCCCTTTTGCCTGCTTCATTTAGTGCGTTTTTATATTTTCTCGTTTCATCAATTAAATTCAATATTCCTTCTGTTACCCAAGGATTTCCACTAGCCCTTGTCTTTTTACCTACTTGATCCTCTGCTGCCTTTACAACTTCATTCCTCAGAGCTACCCATTCTTCTTCTACTGTATTTCTTTCCCCCATTCCTGTCAATTGTTCCCTTATGCTCTCCCTGAAACACTCTACAACCTCTGGTTCTTTCAGTTTATCCAGATCCCATCTCCTTAAATTCCCACCTTTCTGCAGTTTCTTCAGTTTTAATCTACAGTTCATAACCAATAGATCGTGGTCAGAGTCCATATCTGCCCCTGGAAATGTCTTACAATTTAAAACCTGGTTCCTAAATCTCTGTTTTACCAATATATAATCTATCTGATACCTTTTAGTATCTCCAGGATTCTTCCATGTATACAGCCTTCTTTTATGATTCTTGAACCAAGTGTTAGCTATGATTAAGTTATGCTCTGTGCAAAATTCTACCAGACGGCTTCCTCTTTCATTTCTCTCCCCCAATCCATATTCACCCACTATGTTTCCTTCTCTCCCTTTTCTTACTCTCGAATTCCAGTCACCCATGACTATTAAATTTTCGTCTCCCTTCACTACCTGAATAATTTCTTTTATCTCATCATACATTTCATCAATTTCTTCATCATCTGCAGAGCTAGTTGGCATATAAACTTGTACTACTGTAGTAGGCATGGGCTTCGTATCTATCTTGGCCACAATAATGCGTTCACTATGCTGTTGATAGTAGCTTACCCGCACTCCTATTTTTTTATTCATTATTAAACCTACTCCTGCATTATCCCTACTTGGTTTTGTATTTATAACCCTGTATTCACCTGACCAGAAGTCTTGTTCCTCCTGCCACCGAACTTCACTAATTCCCACTATATCTAACTTCAACCTATCCATTTCCCTTTTTAAATTTTCTAACCTACCTGCCTGATTAAGGGATCTGACATTCCTCGCTCCAATCCGTAGAACGGCAGTTTTCTTTCTCCTGATAACGACGTCCTCCTGAGTAGTCCCGCCTGGAGATCCGAATGGGGGGCTATTTTACCTCCAGAACATTTTACCCACGTGGACGCCATCATTTAACCATACAGTAAAGCTGCATGCCCTCGGGAAAAATTACGGCTGTTGTTTCCCCTTGCTTTCAGCCGTTCGCAGTACCAGCACAGCAAGGCCGTTTTGGTTAGTGTTGCAAGGCCATTTTGGTTAGTGTTGCAAGGCCAGATCAGTCAATCATCCTAACTGTTGCCCCTGCAACTACTGACAAGGCTGCTGCCCCTCTTCAGGAACCACACGTTTGTCTGGCCTCTCATCAGATACCCCTCCGTTGTGGTTGCACCTACGGTACGGCCATCTGTATCGCTGAGGCACGCAAGCCTCCCCACCAACGGCAAGGTCCATGGTTCATGGGGGTAGGAGTGGCCAGAGACTTACTATTTACTAATGATGTGAATATTTGCCAGAATAAAACTGAGCCTCACTGGAATGTATTCAAACCAATAAATGAAGAAATGATTTAGGCATTTAAATCATGCCTCCAAGGTGGAAACTGGAGAGATATCTCTTGTGAAAGAGACATCAGTTCCGAATAGTCCATTTTGCAATGAAAACACAATAATATTTTGAAGGTTCCTTTCCAAAAAGAGTTCACTGGAATCGACCATAAGAAACCACAAAAAAAGGAAAAGGATATCTTGCAAAAATTGAGAATTACACATTATAGGAAAAAATTCAGGCAACCAAACCACCTAAACCATTACAAAATGTATTGTAAAACATTGAGCAAAGTATATGATCAATCAAGAAGTTCAAACAATGGAAAATACAGGATGAAATAATGACAATATTATGAAACAGATGGATTGCTACTTGCAATATAATGGAGATGCTGAGTCACAGACAGGAACAGCAGAAAGACTGTCAAACATGTATGCTTTTGGCCAAAAAGGTCTTCATCCGAATTTTCAGAATATTGCCTCAGCAGGCGGAGACTGTTGTCATGTGTGTGCAAGTTGCACTGCCTCAGCAGGCAGAGACTGTGATCACGTGTGTGTGAGATGCATTTGTGTGTGTGTGTGTGTGTGTGTGTGGTGTGTGTGTGTGTGTGTGTGTGTGTGTGTGTGTGTTGCTTTTTTTTTTTTTTGTCTAATTCTGATGAAGGCCTTTTTGGCAGAAAGCTTACTTGTTTGACAGTCTCTCTGTTGCGCCTACGACTCAGCACCTCTGATATACGGTGAGTAGCAATCTATCTTTTCATAATATTGTCAATCAAAAAGTTCATGTTTTAGTTTCAAAATCAACCAATCCTGTAATAAAATCAAAACAGCCTGGGACACAATGAGGAATGAGGTATGTCCAGTTTTCCCAGTAAAACTAAAGACATTGTCTTAAATACTGGTAATAAGCATATAAGCAACCAAGATGTATAAAATCTTCAATGACCACATTTTAAACGCTACTAAACAAATAGTCTGCAATGTGTCCTTAAAGGTACAATGTAAACACCACCACTGAAACAACATTTTCCTAATCCTATAACTAATATTGGACGATAAATAGTTTAGATTGTTGTGACTCGCCGATTATTCAAAGTGCCGCCGCGCAATTACGCACGTCCTCTACGTGCAGCGCTGTCTGCCAGCCATGCAGCCGCTGCGCCACCTAAGCGGCCAGCCGAGCAGCGGCCGCTAGACTGAGACTCAGTGTTTAAGCGAATGCCGACTTGTACACAGGTCAACTTACTCAGTGACTTATTTGTGTTGTTGTGTTGTTCCTAAATATATGTGTTAAACTTGAAGTTCTAACAATTGGCGACGAGGATGGGATTTTTCCTTTTCACCGTTGACTCCCAGGGTTCCATGGCTACTGTTGAGCAACTCTTGCAAAATCTCCTTGAACAGCAAACGCTTCTAACGGCAGCAATTCGCGATCAGCAAACGCTTCTAACAGTGGCGATTCGCGATTTCGTCGCGGCGTCAAATGCGGGGCGTTTCTCGTCGTTGGCTGTACCTCCTTTTCCACCTTACGACGAGACGGTGGAAGACTGGTCTGATTATGAAAAACGTCTTCGACAGCACTTCTTGGCATTTCATGTCACGGACGAACAACCATGTAAGTCTCTGTTCCTTTCCTGGATTTCACCTCAAATGTATCGGTTGTTGTCGCAATTGGCTCCTTTGAAGGATCCTGCGTCTTTGTCCTTTGCTGAAATGTGCTCACTTCTGTCTGTCTATTTTCAAAAGCAAACGCATGTGGTAGCCTCTCGTGTTGCCTTTTATTGTTGTCAAAAACAACCGAATCAATCCTATCGCGCTTGGGCTGCTGAACTTCACGGCCTCAGTCGAAAGTGTCAATTTGTTCACAAAGAATCCTATGCCGATTCCATGGTCCGGGATGCTATTATCCGGTCGGCGCCTGACAAAGAAGTTCGGCAACGTGCCCTTCAGTTGGCGAATCCGACTCTAGATGAAGTTCTCTCCATTGCGCAGTCTTTTGAGATTTCTCGCGCTGCTGGGGCGCAAATAGAAGCGTGGGGTGACGTCGGGGAAATACAACCTCTGTGCGCTGTTGATGACGCATGCGGCGCAGCCCCGCCGGCCGACGTGGCCGCAGTACGCTCCCACGCGCGGCCTCGGCCTAGCCGTAAACAACCCACTATGAAACTGCAGCAAAATCCCCGGCTACGTCCTTCATGTCCGCGGTGTTTTATGAAACATTCACGCGAGGATTGTCCCCAACGTTGGGCTGTGTGTCACAATTGCAAAAAGAAAGGTCATGTGTCTTCCGTTTGTAAATCCGACCGCATACATGATGTTCATGAACACGACACTGATTCTGATTCTGTGTTGTCTGTCAATTGCAGTTCTTCCCTTTCGGGGAAGTTATTCCTCACTGTCCAAATCCTTGGTCGAGATGTTCGCATGCAAGTGGATACCGGTTCTGCCGCCACTATCATTAATTCTCAGACGTATCTTCAGCTGGGTTCTCCACTCCTGTCCCCTGCCACTCGGCAATTACGGACGTACAATAAACAGAAGATTTCTCTCTTGGGACAGTTTAATGCTGAGGTATCTTACAAATCCGTCGTTCGCACTGTTCCCGTATTTGTGGTTGACCAGAGCAACGCAGAAAATCTTTTTGGTTTCGATGCCTTTCGCGTTTTTGGGTTCTCCATAGATGACTCTGTCAATATTGTCTCTGACGCTATTCCTTATGCTCAACTGGATTCCTTGTCGACTACATTTTTGTCGCTTTTTTCTCCTGGTTTAGGCCATGCGACCGACTTTGAAGCTCATATCACGCTCAAACCCACTGCTCGGCCTAAGTTTTTTCGGGCTCGGCCCATTCCTGTGGCCCTTCGTGATCGGGTAAAACGGGAGTTGGATCGTCTCACTGCGTCAGGGGTCTTGCTTCCTGTCACTTCCAGTGAGTGGTCCTCTCCTGTCATTGTAGTTGCTAAGCCCAATGGTGATATTCGTCTCTGTGGCGATTTCAAAGCCACTGTAAATGCTCAATGCCTCATCGACACTTACCCTATGCCCCGTCCTGAAGAACTGTTCACTAAACTTGCTGGAGGACAGTATTTTTCTAACATTGACCTGTCCGAAGCTTATCATCAACTTCCTCTCGACGCTCCTTCCCGGCAGTTTCTGGTCCTTAACACGCCTTTCGGCCTCTATCAATACCAACGCTTGCCATTCGGGGTTGCTAACGCCCCTGCTCTCTTTCAGCGATTCTTGGAACAATTATTGCTCCCTGCCCCTGGGTGTATCAATTACATGGACGACATTGTTGTCACTGGCTCCACCACTGAAGAACATCTTCAAAATCTCCACACACTTTTTCATGTCTTACAGACTGCCGGTCTTAAGTGTAATCTTCAGAAATCACAATTTTTTCAGGCATCTATCACATACTTGGGGTTTCAACTCTCTCGGGATGGTATTCGTCCGCTTCGACACACTGCCGCTGCGATCGATGCCCTTCCTCGCCCTACGTCTGTTAAGGAACTGCAGGCCTTCTTGGGGAAAATAGCATACTATCACAAGTTTTTACCATCTGCGGCATCAGTGGCTCAGCCGTTGCATCGCCTGTTGCATAAAAATGTGCCTTTTCACTGGTCTGCGTCATGTGACGCGGCTATCCGGAAATTAAAGACTGTGATGAAACAGGCCCCGTGCCTGGCCACGTATCGCCCTGGCCGACATCTTGTGCTTGCCACAGACGCCTCTCAATACGGGGTCGGTGCAGTCCTTGCACACTGTTTTTCTGACGGTTCGGAACAACCCATCGCTTATGCCTCCAAAACGCTCACGGATGCCCAACAAAAGTATTCTCAAATTGAGGAAGAAGCTTTGGCCATCATTTATGCTCTTCGTAAGTTTGGCGTTTTTCTCTATGACTCAAAATTTCATCTTGTTACGGATCAAGAACCACTTGTTTCCTTGTTTCATCCATCAATGTCACTTCCTGACAAGGCTGCACACCGCCTCCAGCGTTGAACTCTTTACTTGTCCCATTTCAATTATGAGATTCATTTCCGGCCAACGGCTCAACATGCGAATGCTGATGCTTTGTCTCGCCTTCCCATGGGTCCTGATCAGGCATTCGATAGGGACGAACTTTTGTGTTTCCTCCTGGATGTTGCCGAGCAGCGGGTTGTGGACGGGTTCCCCATCACTGGGGACAGGCTGGCGGCTGCTACGGGTTCTGATCCTACCCTCTCCCGGGTTTTACGCTGTATTCAGAAGGGTTGGCCAGATCGCCCATCCGCTAAGACTTCTGATCCGTTGTGGAACTACTACACTTTGCGCTACCGCCTCAGGGATGGTGTTATCCTCCTCTCCACTGACAATGCTTCGCCGCGTGTTGTGGTACCTGCGTCTTTGCGTGCTTCGGTCTTGCGCCTCCTTCACCAGGGGCACTGGGGTGTGTCTCGCACAAAATCTCTGGCGCGCCGTCATGTGTACTGGCCTGGCGTCGACTCTGAAATAGCACACATGGTCGCTGCCTGCGGCCCTTGTGCGTCACGGGCCGCTGCCCCGAAGTCATCTTTGTCACCGTGGCCTTCGCCTGAGAAGCCCTGGGAGCGCATTCATGCCGACTTTGCGGGACCCTTTTTAGGTACTTATTGGCTCCTCGTAAATGACGCCTACTCTAACTTTCCTTTCATTGTCTGTTGCACGTCACCTACCACCGCGGCAACCACCAGTGCTCTCGCCCGCATTTTTTCTTTGGAAGGCCTCCCCTCTACTCTTGTTACTGATAATGGTCCGCAATTTGCCTCTTCCGAATTTGCGAATTTTTGTGCTCGTCACGGCGTTACGCATGTCACGGTCCCCCCATTCCATCCACAATCCAACAGTGAGGCTGAACGGCTGGACCGCACATTTAAGGCTCAGATGCGGAAACATCTGACTTCTTCTGCTGCTGCTGATGCGCTTCTCCAGTTCCTGGCGTCTTACCGTTTCACCCCATGGGCGATCACAGCCCGGCTGAGCTCTTACATGGCCGACAGCCTCGCACGCTCCTTCATCTTCTGCGGCCTCCCACCTCACGGCCGCAGGTGCCTTCACTTGGCCGGTTCACCGCCGACGACCTCGTCTGGGTACGGGGATATGGCAGGCAGCGGAAATGGAGCGGGCCGCATCTTAAGACACCGTGGCAGACGCCTGTATGAAATCCAGACGGACACGGGTGTTGCAGTGCGTCATTCGGACCAGCTTTGGCCTCCGGTGCCAGCAACGCCTGTTCCGAATGCCGCCACACCACCTTCGGCTCTACCTGATGCTCAGGATCTTGGCATTTCTCAATACTCACAACACAGCCCTCTCACCGTCATCGCGATGCCAGCACCAGAACGGACGCCACCAGGAGACCTGCCCATGCAGGAACCGGAGGATCATCCTCTGTCAGAGTACATCTACTCGCCTCCTCCTCCAACGGACGCCGACACATCGCCCACGTCTCCTGTCATCTTGACCCGTTATCATCGGGGACACTTCTGTCCATACGGGAAGCCTCCTCCTCGAGACTTTACGGCGAGTCAAACAACGCCTATGGACGTTAGCCATCTCCAGGACACCTCCATCACGACCAGTGCAACAATTTCAAAGGGGGGAAAAGTGTTGTGACTCGCCGATTATTCAAAGTGCCGCCGCGCAATTACTCGTGTCCTCTACGTGCGGCGCTGTCTGCCAGCCAAGCAGCAGCTGCGCCACCTAAGCGGCCAGCCGAGCAGCGGTCGCTAGACTTGGACTCAGTGTTTAATCGAATGCCGACTTGTACACAGGTCAACTTACTCAGTGACTTATCTGTGTTGTTGTGTTGTTCCTAAATATATGTGTTAAACTTGAAGTTCTAACATAGATAAGAAGAGAACAGAAGCTTTCGAAATGTGGTGCTACAGAAGAATGCTGAAGATTAGATGGGTAGATCACATAACTAATGAAGAGGTATTTAACAGAATTGGGGAGAAGAGAAATTTGTGGCACAACTTGACTAGAAGAAGGGATCGGTTGGTGGGACATATTCTGAGGCATCAAGGGATCACTAATTTAGTATTGGAGGGCAGCGTGGAGGGTAAAAATCATAGAGGGAGACCAAGAGATGAATACACTGAACAGATTCAGAAGGATGTAGGTTGCAGTAGGTACTGGGAGATGAAGAAGCTTGCACAGGATAGAGTAGCATGGAGAGCTGCATCAAACCAGTCTCTGAACTGAAGACCACAACAACAACATAACTGATATAAGCATATCCAAACAACTGAAAGCAAAATAAAGAAAACCATTCTCTCTTTAAAAAGTAAGGAATCATCAGCTGCAAATAACACTTCCACTAAACTTCTAAAAGCCTGCTCCAATCAACTGTGTATAATTTCAGCCCACAAATTTACTGCTTCTATGATTTATGACTTCCCAGAGACAATGCTACAGTGAAGTTCCTCCATAAAAATGGAGACACAACACAAGTCATTAAAAGTCACCTCACCTCTCTCAATCATATTCACAAAAATCCTCAAAAAAGTACTGTATTCCAGAATTTTGAGGCATCTCAAACCTGAAAGAGTGTTTGGATTCCATAAATGTATGTCCACAATTGACACTGTGTTTTCTTTCACATATGAACCCTACACAAAAAAATGAAAGCAGTTGGTATATTTTGTGACCTTTCAGTAGCCTTCTACTATCACACCTCCAGAGGGCAGTGGGGAAATAGATAAAGTCCTGTCTTCATGCCTAGAAGCAGAAAGGTAGTGTTGGATATGATCACTAATGTGGGTGAAGGGGGTAAGAGTCCAAGTGGGGCACTGTACTCCATGCAGTCCCCCAAGAATCTGTCCTTTGTCTATTGCTTTTTCTCATTCCTTTGTGATACAAATCATGTAATTCCAGTATATTTGCTGATGATGCTATGATTGTTATATACAACAAATGTTCCCACAATCTAAAAGCTGATGCTAACAAATTACTCACAGAACTAACCTGGTTCAAAGCAAACTCACTCTCAATAAAACTGAGCAAAACAAATTATACCCAGTTCGGCCCCATCAGAAAATGCCACAGGACATGCTTACTGTACATGGCAGTCAGCAAACGCGAAGGGTATATTACACAAAATTCTCAGGCTATCACACAGATAGCAGGCTTGGCTGTGAATTTCATGTCCTCTATACCATACAAAAGTTGCCCTTGACTACTTTTGTCATTAGGAAATCTCACACATCGAAAATAGAATGGTGGAAGACAAGATTTAATGTCCCATTGACAATAACATCATTCGAGAAGGAAGACAAGCTGGGACAAAGAAGGAAATCATCCATGCCCTTTTCAAAGGAACGATCTTGGCATTTGCCTAGAGCAATTTAGTGAAATCTTGGAAAACCTAAAATTGGATGGCTGGATGGGAATTTGAAATGTCTTGCTTCTGAAAGTAATTCGAGGGTGATAACCACTGTGTCACCTAGCTCGGTCACAAATTGGAGACATCAGATACAAAGTCCACTTACTTTGGGTACTTCCATCATATTATATACTATGGAATTGTTTGAAGGGTAGTTCACCCACATCAAAGAAAATTTTTGTTTTGCAGAGATAGGTGGTTGAATGATGTGTAGCGTTCTCGAGTACCTCTGGTCGTAATGTTCTCAAGAAACTTGGGACACTTACAGCCACTTGTCAGCACACTTCGTCCACTATGAGATTCATGGCTGACAGCACTATGAGACCAATGATATATCATGATCATAATACAGAAGAAAATTCGACCTCCATAATGACTTCAAAAATCTAACCCAAGAAGAGGAAGGTGTACAGCATTCCAGTATTAAAATACTTAAGTCAATGCCAGGTAACAACAAAGGTCTACGTAGGGGCAACTATCAATAACATATGGATATATTTACTTGATAAACTTTTGTATTCATTATATAGAGTTTTTAACACATTCATACACTTTTCATTCATATATTTTTGTTTGTTTGTAATGTATTTTTGTACAACATGGTAATCTGTGTAGGATGGTTTTTTTCTACTTTGCTTCTGTTTTTCCTAGCTTCATATTTTTATTTTTCCTGTGACAGTTTTTGCAAATTAACTGGATTTTACCTTGTAACATGTGCTAAGTAATTTATATTTATATAATCTTTGACTCATTCCACATCCACCAGGCCTCAACCTCCACTAATTTCAAGTTGCCGCCACTCATACCTCACCTGTCATTCAATAACATCTTTGCCTCTGTACTTCCGCCTCAACTGACTCTACCCAAACACTTTGCCTTTGTCTTTGTCTTTGCCTTTACATATGCCTGGTTGTGTCTGTTATGTGTGGATGGATATGTGTGTGTGTGTGTGTGTGTGTGTGTGTGTGTGTGTGCGCGCACGCGCGCGCGCGCGCGCGCGCGCGCTCGGGAGTGTAAACCTGTCCCTTTTCCCCCCCAAGGCAATCAAATGAGTCGTATGTGCCTGCCACTATTGTACTGATGCACTCTAGACATAGCGACACGAAGTCCTACACATTTCCCCACTCACTAGTTTAAAAAACATTGATTTATTTAAGTAATTTACATGAGGTGAAAATGAATTAGGTGCAAATTTGTGTCAAATGTAGAGCAGCCTATCTGTAATAAACACATCACTAATAGTTATACCAATTTCAGTTAGAGCTGCAACAGCCTTACTCCTTTCATTCAATTTGAAATCTTGAGAATATTCATGTTTATAATTGTAGAACTTATTACTGCACATACAAATCGCCCAAAATGTCATTCTAAAGCATAATTTCATGTTACTAAACCAGCACATTGTTAAGCCTAATAACTGTAGCTGCAAGTGCTAAATTATTTATTTGCTTTTAACCAACAGCTAATTTGTTGCAATTAAAAAAAAAAAGAGAGAGAGAGAGAGAGAGAGAGAGAGAGAGAGAGAGAGAGAGAGAGAGAGAGAGAAATAAATAAATAAATAAATATCACTGTCCCACAATTTCTTGAAAATGGAACAATTCTCAACTTTCCTTACAACTTCACTACTGTCATACCTCTCCCCAGTTTTACAAGTGCTACTTGCTAAGGTAGCACCTCTAAGGGAAATGATGTCACAGAGAATGGTATCACCATAGGGTATTTCACTGAGACATAATACAGACTACCTATACATGAATTCAGAGGACTAGCAAACATTAAGATAAATAAAGTGGGAATTGTGTTCTTCAAAAGTATACTGAAAATTGCTTCTGTCCAAGTGAAAAGTATAATAAATTAGAGCAACATGCCTACCATACGGGCAACGTCTACACTTGAGACTTCAGAAAAGGGTAGGGGCACAAAACTTCATGAAGAAGTAATCTTTCACCTATTATTTACTACAGAAAAAGATGGAGATAGGTTACAAAATGGGGGCAAAGATAATAAAACTGGTTAAAAGATGGCACTACAATATAAATTATGGGAGTTCATTAATAACAGCAAACATTTGTTACAGAATATCTACATGCATGCCAATGAAATATGTGAAAGGTGGTCCACTGTACACAGAAACATCAACAAAAATAATGTACATAAGAACTAGTTTATTTACATACTATTATTTCTTAGTGAGCAAATGAAGCAGGCAAATGGGAATACAGACATCTTAAACAACAAAACTAACAGGAAGTACAAAATGGCAAAGCAGCAATCGCTAGACGAGACATGTCAGTATGCAGAACATGCATATCTAAGCGAAAGACAGATACTGCCCATGGGAAAAGTAACGAGAACTTTGGAGATAAGACAAGCAACTGTATGAATATCAAGAGCTCAGCTGAAAAACCAGAACTGAACAAAGAGGGGAAAGCTAAAAGGGGGAAGGCATATACAGAAGAGCTATACATGAGAAACAAACACAAAGGTAATATCATAGAAAAGAAGTAAGATTTAGATGAAGATGAGTTGGGATATGTGACACAGACATAAGAATTTGTCTCTATGCCCAAGTCACTGAAGGGGCGTCAACTCAAAAAGACTTGCACCAGGTGACCGGTCTACCCGACAGGAGGCCCTAGCCACATGAAATTTACATAAGAATTTGTCAGAGCACTGAAAGACCTCAGTCAGAACACGGCCCATGGGGCAGATGAAATTTTCTCAGAATTACTGAAATCCTTGGGAGAACCAGCCACGAACAAAACTATCCCATCTGATAAGCAAGATATGTGAGAGAGTCAAAATAACCTCAGACTTCAAGAAGAATGTAACAATTCCAATTTTAAAGAAAGTAGGTGCTGACAGATGTGAATATTAGCAAACTTTCCAGTCAATAAGTTATGCTTGCAAAATACTGACATGAACTATTTACAGATGAACACAAAAACTGGTAGTAGCCGACTTCAGGGATGATAAGTTTGGGTTCTAGAGAAATGTAGGAACACACAAGACAATACTGACCCTGTATTTTTCCTTAGAGGATATTGACATTGTTGACTAGAATACACTATCTGAAATTCTGAAGGTGGCAGGAATAAAATACAGGGAGCGAAAGATTATTTACAACTTGTATAGAAACAAGATGTCTGTATTCCCATAAGAGTCAAAGGACATGAAAGGGAAGCACTGGTTGAGATGGGAGTGAGACAGAATTGTAGCCTATCCCTGATGTTACTTAATATATAACTGAGCAACCAGTGAAGAAAAACTGAGCAAGCTGTAAAGGAAACCAAGGAGAAATTTTGAGAGTGAATTGAATTTCAGAGAGAAAAAAATCCTTTGAGGTTTTATAATGAAATTGTAATTCTGTCAGAGACAGCAAAGGATGTGGAACAGCAGCTGAATGGAATGGATAGTGTCTTGAAAAGAGGTCACCAAATCAGAATCAAAAAAAGTAAACAAAGTGTAATGGAATAGAACTGAATTAAAGCTGTTGATGCCAAAGGACTTTGATTAGGAAATGAGACACTGAAAATAGTGACTAACTTCTGCTATCTGGGCTGCAAAATAATTGATGATAATCAAAGTAGAGAGCATATAAAATGCAGACTAGCAACAGCAATAAGTCATTTCTGGAAAACAGGAATTTTTTAACATCTGATATTAAAGTGTTAGGAAACCTTTTTTGATGGTATTTGCCTTGTGCGTTTCTTATGGAAGTGAAACATGGACAATGACAAAAAGAGAATAGAGGCTTTTGATATATAATATTACAGAATAGTGCAGAAGATTATGTGAGTAGATCGAGTAACTGACAAGGAGGTACTGAAGCAAATTGGGGGAGAAAACATTTTAAGGGACACATCTTGCAGCTTGAAGAAATTGTCAAGGTGATGATGCAGAGATGTGGCAGTAAAATTGTGGATAGAGCTTAAGGGATGAATACAGTAAGCTGGTTCGAATGGATGAAGGCTAAAGTAGTTAGTCAGAAATAAAGAGGCTTGCACAGGAGACAGTGCAGTGTGAACAACTGCGACAAACCAGTCTTTGGACTTGAGACGATGACGACAACTATGACGAGGATGACAACGAAGATGACAGCAACAAGATTACTTATTTCCTGAGGCACTTCAACAATCACAAGTAGATTAGCAATTACAAATAAAAATTTATGAACAACCAATTAAAAAAAAAAAAAAAAAAAAAAAAAAAAAAAAAAAAAAAAAAAAAAAAAAAAAAAAAAGAGCTGAAAATTAAAGATGAATGTTTGGGTTTTCAGTCCCGCAACTGCTTTCGAGCCAAACTGATGCAGGTGTATGATGGAACTTGTGAATGCACACAAGGAACTCTACTGAATGACTTGACGTTGTCTGTGCCGCCCTGCTGCAGTCACAACTTTGAGAGTCCCGCAATTCCCCCCAGCTGTAGAGAGTAGATGCTCTTCCTGTTCCACATCTGTTTTGGTCAAGTCTCTCCCATATGACATGGGGAAGACTGAAACCCAGTCTGATAGTTTGATTTTCAATTTGCAAGAAGCTCTTCTGCCGTGATTTTCAAATGAATCATCTAAATTTATGAGAATATATATCTTTCACACACATGCACATACAACCTTGGGGCATAGTTTACAGTTCTCTTTAGATCACAGTTTTCAATTACTTTTCTCAAATGCTCAATAATATACCCCCCCCCCCCCTCCCCCCCCCCGGTCCCTCACCAGACATATGAAAAACATTCAGAAGATAGCCCAACTTGGTCCAACTTTGTCAAGTGTCTATGTTATTCCATTCACTGCTGTAGTTATAAAGTGTCCAGTTCACACAAATTTGTTCAAAATGGAGGCACACAGAGACTTCCCAACCTAAACAGACTACAGTGCAATGCAAGATCCGAATACCAATTACACTGTAGGAGCTTCAGTGTCACACTCTCAACAAACATTACTCCACAGAGCTATAACTGAGCTGCATCTTTTGAAATGGAGAACTGAAAATGCCATTTGTTGCTGTGCTATAGTCATCTCAATTAAATGCACACTGAGAAATGAATGACGCAGCAGGAGCTAGCTGCACCAAGGAAGCCACCTACTACTTAGAACTGATGCCAAGGTAGACATTTAGTTTCAATGAATAAAGTAAAATCCATCCTGAGCTTGTGGCTTCATTCGTGTAGAATATATATACTGGTGAAATTGGTTCAGCTCACTGAAACTCCCATTATTGTCAAATATGTTGAAAATATTGAAGAAAAAAAACACACAACCCCAATGAATCCATTCATACAGTAAACCAAATGTCCAAATGTGTGTGTGTGTGTGTGTGTGTGTGTGTGTGTGTACAGTGGAGGCACAGTTAGAGATGATGATGATTGTATCAATATAACAGTGCATCCTGTTACAAAGCAGAATCTATGAGGCAATGGTTTGTGGACAATAACTTTTCTGAAATGGACTGACCTGCTCAGAGTCCCGACTGATCACAATGGAACACTTCTGGCACGAGTTACAATATTATGAAAAGAAAAGTTGCTACTCACCATATAGTGGAGATACTGAGTCACAGACAGGCACAACAAAAACAGTGTCATAAAGTAGCTTTTGGTCAGTATAGCTTTCATCAAAAATAGACCACACACACACACACACACACACACACACACACCCACCTGCAGTCTCTGGCAACTGAAGCCACACTGTGAGCAGCAGCACCAGTGCATGAAGGAAGTGGTGACTGGGTGGGGATAAGGAGGATGCTTGGGTGGGGAGGGGGAGGGAGAGTAGGGTGAGGGTGGTGGACACTGAAGAGCTGCTGGAGAGCATGCAGGGACAAGGTGGAGAGTGCGTAGGGTAGCTATGTGCAGTCAGGAGGTTAGAGGGAGGGCGGAGGAGAGGTACATTGTGGGGGGGGGGGGGGATGTAAGCAGAAAAGGAGAGAAGTAAAAAGACTCAGTGCGATAGTGGAATGAGGGCTGTGTAGTGCTGGAATGGGAACAGGGAAGGGGCTGGATGGATGACGAAAAAGACTAATGACGGTTGAGGCCAGGAAGGTTACACGAACACAGTAGGATACATTGCAGGGAAAGTTCCCACCTGTGCAATTCTGAAAAGCTGGTTGGCAGTATGCTCAGCAACAGGGTGGTCCACTTGTGTCTTGGCCACAGTTTGTGGGTGGCCATTCGTGCAGACAGACAGCTTGTTGATTGTCATTCCCACACAGAATGCAGCACAGTGGTTGCAGCTGAGCTTGTAGATCATGTGTCTCGTTTCACAGGTAGCGCTACCCTCGATGCGATAGGTGATGTTAGTGAGCGGGCCGGAGTAGGTGGTAGTGGGAGGATGTATGGGACAGGTCCTGCATCTAGGTCTATTATAGGGATATGAGCCATGAGGTAAAGGTTGGGAGCAGGGGTTGTGCAGGGATGGACAAGTATATTGTGTAGGTTTGGTGGATGGCAGAATACCACTGTGGGAGGGATGGGAAGGATAGTGGGCAGGACATTTCTTATTTCAGGGCACAACGAGAGATAGTCGAAACCCTGGCAGAGAATGCAATTCTGTTTCTCCAGTCCTGGACGATAATGAGTTACGAAGGGAATGCTCCTGTGTGGCCAGATGGTAAGACCTTGGGAGATGATGGGAGACTGGAAAGATAAAGCAAGAGAGATTTGTTTTTGTAAACGGTTGGGAGGATAATGTGAAGGCTTCAGCGAGAACATCGATATATTTTGAGTGGGACTGCTCGTCACTGCAGATGCAACGACCGTGGGTCGCTAGGCTGTATGGAAGAGACTTCTTGGTATGGAATGGGTGGCAGCTGTTGAAGTGGAGGTATTGCTGATGGTTAGTAGGTTTGACATGGACAGAGGTACTGATGTAGCCATCTTTGAGGTGGAGGTCAGTATCTTAGAAGATGGCTTGTTGGGTTGAGCTAGAATGTCATCTTCACTCCAGACACCAGTATCCAACATCACATGTTCAGTGGTTCAGTTATTGATGAAGAATGTGCTTCCATTTCTCAACAGACATTCAGACGCCATATTGAAAGTGTTCCCAGCATAGTTCAAGCCATCACAAAGGAGAAAGTTGGGCACAACCCATATTAATATCCACTAACAGATTTCCAGGTATTTTTGGGCAGATAGAGTTATGATACATAGCAGTCAAAAATTACGCTTAATTCATATTCTGTACAGGACTTACACACAATCTTCCTTCAAACAAACAAGCATCTTTTATTATTAGAGCTGCTGCCAATACCTCTTTTCTCCTTGTTATATACATTCAATGCAATGAGATTTCATAAAAATAGTTCTCAAAAACACTATGACTTCAACCAATACGGTTTCCAAAAATGACATAAAAATGATCTACATGACATTTTTTATCAGAAAGTGAACACACAGTTTTTGAATGATGATCAAATCACTAGAACTGTCTTACAAACAATATTATGAAAAGGATAGTTGCTACTCTCCATACAGCGTACAGCAGAGATGTTGAGTCGCAGATAGGCACAACAAAAAGAGTGTCAGAAAGTGAGCTTTCAGACAAGAAGGCCTTCATTGCAAATAGGCAAAACACACACACACACACACACACACACACACACACACAAAATTTCTGTCTTATAAATGTACTTGATGTTCTGAGAACTACTATGTGTAGCACAGCATAGATGGCAGTTGCAGTTATTTAACAATTAGAACTCCCGTTAACTTCATTTATTGTGATTAGTGCTGTTTGTGCTGCTTAAGAATGGCAATGAGCCAGACATTGACAACTACAGAGGAATTTCTGTGCTATCAGTTGCATCTTCTTGTTTTCCTTGCTTGCGCTTTTGTCCCCCATTGGTGCAGGGCCAGCATGATTATTGAAGGATTTGGCATGAATAATTTAATGGGTGGTTGGACGCTCTTCCTGAGTGTGCAAGACAAAACACGCATTCCCCAACTATCTGCGTGTAGGTTACACATGTCAAAGTGATCAAAAGTTTCCTAAATGTTTGTGAATCATGAAACTAAGGTGGGACTTCGGTATCAGCCCGATTTTCACCGAATGGAACTTGGGAAACCACCAGAAGACCCCATCCAGGCTGGCTGGCACACCAAGTCCTGTCATTAATCTGCCAGGTGAATTTGATCAGGGGCCAGTGCAACTTCCCATCCTGGCTATCTGCAAAGCTATCCGGCTGAGTTTGCTACCAGTCTCATATAAAATACTTTTCTACACCAAAAAATGGAAAATCCATGATGGAATGTAACATTATAATGAACAGGTTAGTTGGTACTCACCCTATAGCAGAGATGATGAGTCACAGATAGGCACAAAATAAGCTTTTGGCAACAAGGTGTTTTTCAAAAATAGATGTCAGACACACACACACACACACACACACACACACACACACACACACATGACCACAGTCTCTGACAGCTGAAACCAGACTACGAGCATCAGCAGCAGTGCACAATGGAGAGGCAACTGGGTGGGGGGTAAGGAGGAGGCTGAGGTGAGGAGGGGGCGGGATAGGAGGGTAGGGGTGGGGGACAGTGAAGTGCTGCTGGTGAGTGTGCACAGATGAGGTGGAGAGTGGGTAGGGCAGCTAGGTGCAGTTGGGCAGTTAGACAATGGGGGAGACAGGGGGGATAGCAGAAAAGGAGAGAATTAAAAAACCTGGGTGTGTTGGTGGAACAGAGGGTTGTGTAGTGCAGAAATGGGAAGAAAGAAGGGGCTAGATAGGTGAGGACAATGACTAATGAAGGTTGAGGCCATGAGGGTTACAGGAATGTAGGATGTATTGCAGGGAGAGTTCCCAACTGCACAATTCAGAAAAGCTGGTGTTGGTGGGAAGGACCTGTATGGCACAGGCTGTGAAGCAGCCATTGAAATGGAGAATGTTGTGTTGGGCGGTGTGCTCACCAAGAGGGTAGTCCAGTTGTTTTATGGCCACAGTTTGTCGGTGGCCATTCGTGCGGACAGACAGCTGTTGGTTGTCATGCCCACATAGAACGCAGCACAATGGTTGCAGCTTAGCTTGTATATCACATGACTAGTTTCACGGGTAGCCCAGCTGTTGATAGGATGGGTGATGTTTGTGACACGACTGGAGTAGGTGGTGTGAAAGGATGTATGTGACAGGTCTTGCATCAAGGTCTATTACAGGGATATGAGCCATGAAGTAAGGTATTGGGAGCAGGGGTTGCATAGGGAGGACAAGTATATTGTGTAGGCTCGGTGGACAGCAGAATACCACTGTGGGAGGGGTGGGAAGGATAGTGGGCAGAATATTTCTCATTTCAGGGCACAACCCTGACATAAAATGTAATTCAGTTGCTCCAATCCTGGGCGGTACTGAGTTATGGGGGGAATGCTCCTCTGTGGCCCGGCGGTGAGACTTAGGGAGGTGGTGTGAGACTGGAAAGATAAGGCCAGGGGGATTTATTTTTGTTCAAGCTTGGGAGGAGGATAATTACTGTCTGAAAAAGCCCGAGTGTGACCCTCAGTATATTTTCAGAAGGACCACACCTCACTGCAGATGTGACGGCCACAGGCAGCTGGGCTGTATGGAAGGGACTTCTTGGTATCGAGTGGGTGGCAGCTGTCGAACTGGAAGTATTGCTGGTGGTTAATAGGTTTGATATGGACAGAGCTACTGAGGTAGTCATCTTTAAGGTGGAGGTCAACATCTAGGAAGGTGGCTCATTGGGTTGAGTAGGACCAGGTGAAGAAAATGCGGGAGAATGTGTCGAGGTTCTGGAGGAATGTGGATAGGATGTCCCCACTCTCGATCCAGATCGCAAAGATGTCATCAATGAATCTGAACCGGGTGAGGGGTTTAGGATTGTTGGTGTTTAGGAAAGATTTCTGCAGATGATCCGTGGACAGGTTGGCATAGTACGGTGTGAAGTGGGTGCCCATAGCTGTACCCCAGATTTATTTGTAGGTAATGCCTTCAAAGGAGAAGTAATTGTGGGTGAGCATGTAATTGGTCATGGCAACTAGGAAGGAGGTTCTTGGTTTGGAATCTGCCATTTGCTGGGAGTGGTAGTATTCAATAGTGGTAAGGCCATGGGCATTATTACTGTTAGTATAAAGGGAGCTGGAATCAGTAGTGTTGAGCAGGGCACCATGTGGTAAAGGAACAGGAACTGAGGAGAGCCAGTTGAAGAAATGGTTGGTATTTTTTATACAGGATGGTATGTTTTGGGTAACAGGCTGAAGGTGTTGGTCTACAAGGGCAGAGGTTCTCTCATGGGGTACCCTGGATGGTTGGGTTTACGGACTTCAGTAAACATGTAGAAGGTAAGCGTGCAGGGAGTGGTAGCAGTGAGGAGTGAAACCATTCATGTGATCTACAAGCTAAGCTGCATCCATTGTGATGCATTCTATGTGGGCATGACAACCAACAAGCTGTCTGTCTGCATGAATGGCCAATGACAAACTTTGGCCAAGAAACAACTGGACTACCACATTGCTGAGCATGCTGCCCAACAAAACATTCTTCATTTCAATGACTGCTTCACAGCCTGTGCCACATGGATCCTTCCCCTGCAATATATGCTACTTTTCCATAACTTTCCTGGCCTCAACATTCATTAGTCATTGTCCTCACCCATCTAGCCCCTTCCCTGTTTCCATCCCAGCACTACACAGCCCTCTATTCCAACAACGCACCCAGTCTTTTTAATTCCCTCCTCTTCTACTATCCCCTCCCCTCTCCTCCACCCTCTGTCTAACCTCCTGGCTGCACCTTGCTGCCCTGCCCTCTCTCCATCTTATCTCTGCACACTCGCCAGGAGGCATTACAAAAGAGAGAGAGAAATTGAGACTAAGGGTCAAGAAGGTCTCTGAGAAAATAAAACATACAGTAAAACTACTGGTGTCAAATGGTCAGACGGGAGGGGGAAAGCTCATTCTGAGAAAATGAAATAGATTTGGAGAAGGATGAAGGAAAAGAGAACTATATAGTTATATCTAAAAACAAAGATGATGTGACTTACCAAAAGAAAGCGCTGGCAGGTCGATAGACACACAAACATACACACAAAATTCTGGCTTTTGCAACCAATGGCTGCTTCGTCAGGAAAGAGGGAAGGAGAGGGAAAGACGAAAGGAAGTGGGTTTTAAGGGAGAGGGTAAGGAGTCATTCCAATCCCGGGAGCGGAAAGACTTACCTTATATGTCTGCTTGTGTTTGTATATGTGTGGATGGATGTGTGTGTGTGTGTGTGTGTGTGTGTGTGTGTGTGTGTGTGTGTGTGTGCGCGCGAGTGTATACCTGTCCTTTTTTCCCCCTAAGGTAAGTCTTTCCGCTCCCGGGATTGGACTGACTCCTTACCCTCTCCCTTAAAACCCACATCCTTTCGCCTTTCCCTCTCCTTCCCTCTTTCCTGACGAAGCAGCCGTTGGTTGCGAAAGCCAGAATTTTGTGTGTATGTTTGTGTTTGTTTGTGTGTCTATCAACCTGCCAGCGCTTTCTTTTGGTAAGTCACATCATCTTTGTTTTTAGATATATTTTTCCCACGTGGAATGTTTCCCTCTATTATATTCAGAACTATATAGTTATTTTGACATAATTCTTAGTTGGCCTGGACTGAAATTTTTTAAAAAAAGGTCCATCAGGCAACAATGAATAGGAAATAAATATTCTTCTACGTTTTGATGGTTCTGCTGCTAGACAATGTGTCACTCTATTAACTTTTATAATGAAATCTCCAACCAGAAAAACCCATAAGGAAAACACCACTGTTATTGTAGCTACTCTATAGCTCATTTTCCTCTACAGTTACACTGAAGCTCAGGAGGCAAGCAAGAAGAAGGGATCAATCTATACAATATGTATGTGGGGAATGGTAATTTGTGCAGTTTCATCACTGTCACTGATGGAACCACAGAATGAAGAAGAATTTAATGTGTAAGAAATGATATAGCAGCAATAGATATGAGCAATGCACAGCAGAAGCAAAGCTAGAGCCAGAAAAGAACTGCAAGCTTGGAGAAATCATTTCCTTGGTACAAAAATTGTTTCAATGACATTTGATTTAACACTAAGTATCTAATTTTTCACTGTAAAGCTTGATATGAAAGCAACTTGCAAACCAGTTCCTGTACATAAATTTGTAAAAAGCTAATTTCAGCTGAAAAAGTTGCAGTGGAGTTTTTCATTCATTAATGTTAATGTACGTTTTCAGTGCCCATGTACAAATAGAAAAGCATTACTTCTTTTATGAAATGCATTCACATATAAAAATAATGTTTTGAATAGTTTAGGTACTCACTCAGATGACGCCATGCTTGTTCCTGACAAACGATGAAGATCAATGGTCTGAGAAGTGCCACTGAGCTGCCTTCTAGCTTGATTTTGCAGTGGTGTATCAAATTTAATATCACACACCTACAAAAAAAAGAGAAAGTGACTTTACAATAAAAATAAAAATGATCGTTAATAATGTTACAACTGAAAATAAATGACAACTTATGGAAAATTGTCTTTTTGTACACCAGACATGAATTATTTGAGGGAAACCATTTTGTTCATCCCCATGGTACAAGAAACAAAGAAAATTTTATGTTTCCCACCCACTGCCTCAAGCTGTATTGCCAGGGTTTTCACTACATGGGAATGAAAAATTATTATAAATAAAAAGAAGCAAGTTAATGCAGATGAATTTAGGTCCACTTAAATGAAAGCCATATAAGGCATTGACAAGGAAATGTTATTGCTTCGTGGATGAATTCATTCAGAACAAACTGGAAATTTGAGCTGAATATAGTGCGTTACATATTCCGAGAAATATTATTACAGTGTTTTCATTTATTTTAGTACTATAATTTATCAGTGCAAAAATCACTGTAAGACAATTCTGCAAATATGGTAAGTACCTCATAACCTCACAACTACGAGTTCCCATGGGCAAACTGAAGGCAAAAGCAAGTATCGGTAATAAAATGGAATTATTTGATAAAAAAAACCTCATTTTATAATGAATGACACTTAACTCTTACCTTCTTTCCATACTTTTCTTCAACATGACTTTGAATTTCAGAAAAGCAATCTTCCATCCTTTGCTGAATTGGTGCTAGAGATGGAGGAGCTCTCTGCCGATGGAGGGCAATAGCAATTTCTAAAAGCGGTACCTGATATGCTATCAAATCTTTCAACATTTTTACACTAGGGCCATCATCTGGATGACTTTCGAGGTACTCATCAGTGAAAAATGCCTGAAAACCATCAATAAATTAATTTAAATTACTGTTAAATTGGAGGCAAAACTAAATACATGATACAATGCAGTGAAATGTACTTCGAACGCTTCCAGCTTGCTTCACTTTGTTCAACAGCTAGTACTGGTAGCAGCAGAGAAAGAAAGAACTACGTATGTATCCATGGAAGACCCAGGACAGAACATTATTTGTCTATGAATACAAAGCACGTGCTAAGTGGAAAGTTGCTGAACTTTTAGTCACATATATGACTGCCCTCCCCCACAAAACACACACACACACACACACACACACACACACACACACACACACACACACACACAATTTCAGCCATCAAAGACTGTGCTGGGGGTAGGCTGACACACCAAGATGTTTGTAGATGGTCACATGAGAATCTGAACTTACACAATTTTCCATCTTGGCTGCCCTTACACTATTATTCATTTTCTGGCAGGTTTTAAATGTAACAACCATTTTATTATTGTTACATTGCACACATTACAAACACAAATGGCAATCAGTCATCGTAGTAAACACCGAAATACTGTGTGGATCTAGATATGATACATGAAACAAGAAACGTGTAATGGCAGCATGCTAGTTCAAGAAAACCTATGAAGTACAAGACAGGTACACAGTACATTTGTGAGTAGAAGGTTGCTAAAGCTTGGGATGGATCAGTAAAATAGTATTGTAAGGCTCACTGCTTGACTCTTGGCTAGGAGAGCATGATCATCAGCAAATCCCAAGCAGTTTAAACTTTTATAATATTTTGCACTTCCAATTCTTATGGTCTTTGAGTTATCTTCGTTCCATTCTCTCATTACACATTAAAGTGCAGAGCTGAACAGTAATGGTGGTAGGGAGCAACCTTGTCTTAAGCCTGTTTTTACAAGGAATGGTTCAGAAATTACTCCTCAGAACTTGACTTTTGATTAAGTCTCAGTTAGAGTATGTTCTACTACTTTAATTACATTTGGGTGGAGTCCTAGACTCCTTAGAATTTTTAGTACTGAAGGTCTATGGAGACAGTCCTATGTCTTTTTAAAGTGCACAAATGTTATTGCCAGATGTTTATTCCATTTCCTGTTTATATATTTATCTTGCAGACATGGGATCATTTGAAACAAGGGCATGGTATAATGATAGACAGTTCACATGCTGGATATGGCGAAGAAAGTGTTTCTATGGAAAGATGATGATCCTAAAATGAGTGTACAAAAAACTGAGGATGTTGAGGATATCAGTCACATTCATGGAATAATAATTTATCCATACTACTCACAATGTGTGCACACTCAATAGCCACAAGATTACCGTGCCAGATTATAGAACCGACAATGGCTTCCAACCCAGAGACCTGAAAATTCACAGTTGATGGCTTGTGTTTTATTAATGGAGACGGACATAAGAGTTTAATGTACTGTTGATCAAATCCTTGGAGAAATATTACACTCACAAAGTGGGATTCACACACAAGGTATAACAGAATTATCACAATCACTTTGTGTCAGTAGTTGCAAATCCAAGAGCAATCACTGAAGCAAGGCATTAGATTGACTTAAGTTACAGTGTGTGGCAAGAAACTATAGCTGACAAACTCAAGAGACCACGAACATCAAAAGGTGGTGTTGATCAACAACTTTTGCACGGCATATTACCCACACTAACGGAGGATCTGAGAGTTCCGTACAAAATTAGTGATGTATGCAGACAGTTCACCTATTACGGGAATCAAGAATTGCTACAATTTTTGCCTGTTATCTACATTGATACAGGTGAGATATCGGACCCAGGTATTCTAAGATTTTTTTGGGAATATTTTAATTTGAATAATATACAGTGGAACTTGGATTTTACATTCTCCGATTTTACATTTTTCGTGATTCTGCACCATAAATTCGTAGCCCCTGTGAAAAACCCATACCATCAAAGCAAAAAATTCCCCAATTTTACATTTCTTCTTAGTAAGATTTACCTTGATTCTAAGTTCTTACTTGATGTCTCACTCGACTTCATCCCATTTTCTTCCTATTGAAATTTGATGTGAATGAACAAGTTATAAGTTTCAGAAAAGACTGATGGCTCGCACCACGGATGGCGGCGGAATTCAGGAAATATTTTAGGCTGTTGTTGAGAGGGGACATGTGAGAGAGGGAATGCTGACTTAATCCATATCAGTGTTGCCAAAACAAGTTGCATCATTCAGCTTCACTGTGCAATTATGATACAAGTACTGCTAGGTTGCAGCGGTAAAGGAAAAACAAGACAGTCAACGTGAAATGTTGTGGACCGAGTCAACATGTGATGTAGGGGGCCCAGCCACCGCCTTTTCTTGTGCCACTTATAACTCAGTCTCATCTTTTTGCATGTATATCAACCATCAACCTCTTCAATGCAACACAGAGTCTTGAAGAATGTGCTCAGTCATAATTACAGGAACATCGCTGGTGAACCTTTAATTGGCTGCAACTTGTTCAAGTTGCCCAATAGCCACACCAACGCACGTAAAATGAGCTCGCCTAACAGATGTGTGGAGGGGAGGAGTGGCCCTTCAGTGATGGCATGCAGGTAGGGGTGAAAGCATTATGTGAAGTGTTGAACATACACTTTTTGTGCAAATAATATGCTATGACAGAGATGCCAACAGTTGCACCAACTGTATATACTTCTCATGTACATACTTTGCACCGCACACACCACACAATGTAGATCATAAGGACTGGGAGCATTGAGAGAGAACATTAAGCGAAACTGTGGCACCTGTGCTTTCTTTCAAATTTACATTTTACACAGAGTAAGAAATTTACTGAGCCAACTTATAATAAATTTGTAACATCAATCAGGCAAGTAAACTCATTTTTTCACATCCCTGCTTCTCTCATCATGCCTAAAATAACACTTTAGTGGCAGTGAGCATATTATGTGTGGCTCATAAGAAAAGCATTAAACTATAACAGCAATGGTGGCAAAGTGTACCGTTATGCAGATGTCCACATTTATGCTTATGATTCAACCATTTAGCTGCTGTGATGGTTTTGGTTTAATTCAACATGTGCATCAATTTTTGCTTTTTCCTGGATGAGCACAAAGGATGATCTCTCAAAAACGCATGTTTTGAACATATAATTTCTTGTCGTAGCATGTCGGAAAACAGCTCAATTATCTTGCACCCAGATACCAATTTCACTTTTTTGATGAGTTTTTCCTTGCTGTTACACATCTGTGACTTTTTAAGAACTGATGAAATTCACTACCACAAATTAATGTATAAACACTGAATTGCACATTTAATTTCCTTCACTTGGACAGATTTTACACAAAGTATTGGAGAGGATTGCTATTTTTAATCAGATATGCCAATTATTACAATTGAAATTTCAAGGGAGTATGTTCCAGAAAGAATTAGACAACATGTAACTTCCTCCCAGATACGTCTTGTGAAATGACCACAATGAGAAAATTTGGTAAATTAGACCTAATACACCCGCATGCCATTCACCTAAGAAACAGGGATGAGAGGACCAGCTAGCATCCTTGCAATTGTGTGTGTGTGTGTGTGTGTGTGTGTGTGTGCGTGTGCGCGCGCGCGCGCGCGAGCAAGCGTGCACACGTGGGGGGGGGGGGGGGGGGTAGGGGGTAGGGGGAGGTGGGGGGGAAGGCCACGCACACATGGTGCTGTACTGGTTAGTCATGAACATGAAATATGACGGACAGTATCTGCATAATTTTCAGATTTTCAGTTTTCAACCACTCTACACCTCAGCTGTAAGGTAAGTTGTTGCCTTTGCTTCTTCCATTAAATGTAATATGCTCAGTTACTAATCAAGAAATGTAACAGAGATTATGGCTCCAGTAAGTGAAGTAACAACTAAGTTAGGCATGCTCTTTATTGGAAAATTAACCAAAAGTAGATATATTTCACACCTCGTTTTGTACAAAAGCCAGTGTTATGAACATCATCACCATCATCATTATTACCACCACATGTCAGACTGTACAGCAGCTCCACTCCTGGCACTTATGCATATTTAAAAAATAAATAAATAAATAAATTTTCAGTTAATGTTTATAAATTTACAATTAATGATTAGGAATCTCGTGTTGCTTGCTGACAGCGTACCACAAAAACGTCAACCATAATTTTTAATTCAGAATTTAAAATTCACTGAAACAAGTGTATAATGATGAATAGTAACATACACAAGAGATATGTTAGATTACAAGAAACTAACCTTTTCATAGTTGACGATTCCGCCCATTACTTTTGCATCTACAATGCCCATAATCTTCATAGTTAATGGATTTAAATGCAAGGTGCTATCAGCTCTGTGAGCAACAATCAGATCTTTCAATGATTTGTTTGTGGCCTCCATTGTTTCAATAGCATTTTGTAATGGGCTCACATAATACACCTCTGCAGAAATAACAGGAAACCATTGCAGAATACCAGGAAATGGATAAGATGTGACAAGAACTGTTCTTTCAAGCCATAAGTTGGCAAATTCGTTGTCAAGATCACCACTAGCTCCATCGCGTCTGTAGAAAGGTCTGCTGAACCTAAATTTCTGTACATCATTTACCCTGAAAATGAAATGCAAAGGGAATGAAGTGAGAAAACTAACCAATGGTTATTACAAACAGAAAGTCATAATGCACATTATTAATGATTTTCAGAAAAACAACTAAATTCGAATAACGGTGCCAGGAATGACAAAGACCACCATATTGAGGTAGTGTTAAGCAATAGATAGTTATAAAAACAAGGTGCTGCTTAACACTTCCCTGTACACTACAGTAAGTAGCTGCCTTTTCTTACATCACATTTTTTATACAAAAAAGTATTTTCCACTGGGGTACCAATTATGAGATTTGAAAGCACAGTAGCATCTAGTAATAATGTCATATAAGTGTGACAACAAGAATTTTTTGAATGCCATGTAGCTACTTTCCATTTTGTGAGCTGGTTGTCATACAGTTTGTTCAGTTTGCTGAAATAGTTTGTTAATTATCAACATTTAAAGATTTTTTTTGTGTGCACAGAAAAATGAATATGACCAGGGAACATTTCCAGGATACGCTATTTTATGATTTTAAATCATCCTTAATCACCTACACAATGTGAAGATCACCTGAAAATGCATCTGGCAAAGGACCCCTATCTAAGGCAACAATTTCTAGTTGGTACAATGAATTCAAAAGAGAATGACTTTTACTTAGTGATGAATTTCGTGAAGGTCACCCACTGATGAAAATATTGCAGCTAATTTACTCAGGCAACAATGAGCTTTTGTATGAGTCAAATCCAAAATATTTGACATCAAAAAATAAGATGTTAGAAAATTTTGTTGTCTATAGTGCAAAAAAACTGGAAAATTTTCAAGGTGTCACTTCATATTTGCTTCAGAATATCATTATTTGTGGCAAATCTTTGATTTATTGTCGTGACCCTGAAAGGATCTTTCAAACAGCACCTATTGCCGCAAAAGTCTTACAGATTATTTGTATTGGTAAGAAGATGGTAACTAGATATTTTCCTAGAATGGGCCATATTGCTACTATAGCACTTGAAAACAGTTCTACTGTTACTGCAGATTGGTAAACAAATGACTATATTATTTTATCCATGTTTGATCTTGTGAATTAGGCAGCCATTAATGACAGTTGGCAAATGATGCGACCAGCGCGTCATTCACTGACCAAACAAATGTCTGTTGACTACAAATTTTTGAAAAATATGTAGAAAACACACGAAAGAAACAATAGAAACTCCAAGTTGGAGTAACAATGAACCTAAGGACAAGATCGATTGTTACTAACCATGACACATTAAGCTGCAGACAAGTACAATTAAAAATGCACTTACATATTAGCTTTTAGCCATAGTCTGTCAGAAAAAGAAAGGGAAACACACAAGAACTAATCCTTGTCTAATTTTCAGTGTCACCCCTATAGTGCCCAAGACATACAGTCTGGATCACCCCATCAGTTCCTAACATAGACAGAAATAATCAATGAAATTCACGAGTTGTACAGGGCGTGTGCACGCGCCCACATACACACACACACACACACACACACACACACACACACACACACATTCATTAAGACAAGCAACAACACCTCAATCTTGAGCAGCTCAGATCAGAGGAGACTGTCGTGTGCGTGAAGTGTTCTTGCTTGTGTAAATGAATGCACATGTGTTTCCCTTTCCTTTTCTGATGAACACTATGGCTGTAAGCTAATGTGACAGTGTCTTTTAATGGTGCCAGCCTGCAAATTAACATGTTATCTTTACAATAAGTAGCACTCTATCTTTTCCCTTCATTGTTGTTCAAAAGAAACAATTTTACAGTACATCAAAGCATCGTTGCATACAGCAAGATTAAAACTGAGAAACTGTATGCCCTAAAGGTCAGCACTGTGGTCCTTCTACCATACGACCTTGACTCAGTACCTTTTGATTTCCTTTTTGGTTACAAAAGCTAAAGATAAAATGCATGGAATAACAACTTCATCATCAGATGAAGCAGTGGAACATTATAAAAATCTGGTTTCTCGAGTACCTCAGGAAGAGTGGCATCATTGCTTTATGGTCTAGCATCATCAAATCAGAACCGTGTTGATGTTAAAGGGAAGTATTTTGAAAAACAATAAAATCATTTAAAATTTTGTTTGGAACTAATCCTTGTCTAATTTTCAGTGTCACCTCTGTAGTGCCCGAGACACCATCTCAGTTCCTAACTTAGGCAGAAATACAGTGTCACCCTTAAAGTGCCTGAGACATACAATCTGGATTACCACATCAGTTCCTAACATAGACAGAAATAATCAATGAAATTCACGAATTGTACAGCTCAGATACATTATTCTGCATTACAGCAAGCTCCCGATTATCCATGTTAATTAAGGCCTGAGATTGCATGGATAATTGAAAAACATAAATAATCCAAAATACAGTTGTTTTTACCAGAAACTGCTGCACATCACATTTGAATTGACTAGGTGTATTGTCCAGTGAAAAAACAGCCTTTTCCCCTTTCTTTCTTTCTTTCTTTCTTTCTTTCTTTCTTTTCCCCCTATTTGACAGCAACAAGTGACTTCAATTTGTTTCCACTCACTGAATTTCACAGAAATTGCTTTAACATGCTTACATTTGCTAGCATGTTCTTCAGTCTGAGAGGCTTAAGGTCACATGGGCACACCCTAACAAGACAACCCAACCAGCATCATAAATCTGGTCTAGGAGACAACTACCAGCATTGTAAATCTGGTCTAGGAGACAACTACTATATTCAAAATAACTAAAGAACTGACCATAAAAATCATCAGCTGTGTCTTCATTAGCACAAACTTTCTCACTCTTAACAGCAGCTTCTCATATCTTGTAGAAATGTTAAAACTGAGTCAGCAAATCTGATGAAGCATCTCTCCGAATTTTTCTATTAACAATGGACCTGATGCGGTGATGGCTGTCAACTTGGGTTGCAAAATTTAACAGCTTTTCTTCATTTATTTTTAAGTCTCTCACTGTATGCCTATCCCATAACACAGAGAATTAATGCAGAGTCGCCATTTTCTAACTTATCTATACTTTTCAATTTCTTTTTGAACATTAGAACACCACATTTGTGTTTATCTGTAATCTTCCTAACACATGTAAACTGCCTGTATCACCAGCAATAACAAGAAGTGTGAAATACATTAAGAAACAATTTCAATGACCCACTGAACAAATTACAGTATTATCGAGATCTTTCAGCAACTAGAAAACTACCAATAAGAAAACCTAAATCATTTTATTTTACTATCAACTGCCAATGAGTTGGAAACTACCAATTTTTAGCTCTTAGCAAAAAGGCTAGGCAAATATACAGACAGGAAATTGTCCACGAGTAGAGCCCCACATTTACCTGAAGGTGAAACGCGAAACACCAAGAAAATATTTCAGGAGTGTCAGATGAAGCAATTAGGATCCACATTATCTTCTGGTGATAAAAGATGTGTCACATCCATAATAGTGTATTCTCAATGAAAATATTCATTTTAATTATTACAGAATAATTCAAGCTGTGTTCTTTTATTTTTTTCAAAAATCACTGAACTATTCGTGAATAAGCTACAAACTGGATAACTAGCACCTCAACAATTGTGAGTTTCTGTAGTTATGGAAGAACTGTATGCACTTAATGATTACATCACTGTTTTGTCAACAGATAATGTAAGTGGCTGAAAGACATACATCTCCTATGTATAATAAGAAATAAGCTGCATTTTTAGACCTCTACCTACATCTGGGAAGAAGCAACTTCATACTGCCTTGTACAAAGAGGAAAACAAATAGTTTGTTAAGTGACTGTGTAAAATTATTTTCAGTTCACAGGCTGAACTGTATGCTACCAGTTAGAAGACATAATTATAATAAAAAAAAAGGTGTCATTTACAATTATTTATAGATTCTGTTTATGATTTTCCTCAACTGTCCTACACCAAAAAAAGAAATCTTTTTGTTTCAACATGATCTCTGTACACATTTTCTACATAATATTTTGCTTATGAGCATTAATTGCCTTTTTTTATGATAAATTAATGGTACAGAGTCATGTGCCAAAATCAAATTGTTCAACCATTAAACAAGCATCACCAAAAGAGAAAAATGGAGTCAAGTGCAGTCTCAAATTATAGCCTGATTTCAAAATTAAAAGACTGACTGGTGTTTTTTTAAACAGCTCTCTATTTCAATAATCAAGTAACTATTTTACTATGTACCTTCTCTGTTTGTCTGTGTACAGAAACAATCTATCTTGCTGCTATCTCTTTACTGTTCAACAGTCAGTCATGCCTTTTTCTTAAATCAATCTAATCATTTCCCAAAACCCTATACGTCAATACCTACACTCCTACCACAAAAATTTCACCTACATAGCCAAACAATAGTTGCACATATATTTCTTCCTGTCTGGTTTCCCCTTTTGTATTGCTCCTCAAGTTCTCACATTAAAATGTTCCCTTCTCTTGCTGTAATCAATTTTTCCACTAATATCTGTTTACATTACAGACTGATCAATCCCTTACCCTCAGCCACCTTGTCCTTGACAAAGATGACCATACCTTTCAGTTACACATAACTATCTTGGCAAATACTAGCTTTACTTCTCACCTGTCTTTCTTATTCCATATCTTCACGTCACTTGGTGATGTACTTACACATTTGGCTAGGTAGAACTGTTTCTGGTAATAACTTTACTACTTTTTTTCTCACCTTACAATGAAAGCATCTTTGTTCTCAACTGTTTCACCAAATGCCTCATCCTTATTTTACGTGTGTTGGTCTTCACCTTAGCTTAGAAGCTTAGAACTGAGCCACACTTTTCAGTTAAAAAAAAAAAAAAAAATTCAACATCTCTCCCTTCTTTCTCACTTTCTTCTGTGTTTTTGAAGCCAACTTCAATGGCTTGCAAAAAGTCAGATTTGATATCATTTTCATTTTCTGTTTACAAAGTTAGAAAGTATTTCTTAACTATTCACAGACAATAATCTTCCATAATTTGATATACTATATATTTGTTGGATGAAGAATATTACTTCAGTATAAAACAGATTTTTCTTTTTATACATATACTAGTTTAGTGCCCACTGCTTCGCTCGCGTAGATTGTATGGCCTGCAGAGATTTTTTTTTTTTTTTTTTGTTTTTATTTAATCATATTTTTATGTTGTTCAGAAATTAAGACCACATAGGTATAGTCTTTTCTGACTGTACGAGCTTTAAAAATACTGTAGTAATTCTTTAATAATGATATATTTTCAAATAAAGGCTTTCACCCACTACTTCACCTTCACGGGGTTAAATTTCCAAAATTGCTTTAACACGCAATTTTGAAAAATTCCTTCTTAAATGACACCTACAGTATAAGTCCAAAGCTTCTGTAAATTTCTAGTTTCTATCCTTAGGGGTTTGGGCTGCCCGATGAGGAGTCAGTCAGTCAGGACATCACATTTTATATACAGAGAAGAGTGGTCTGCAGCTCAGTGGCTCTTCTGTTTTAGATTGATGACCTATTCTCACACATGTTATGAAGAAACATTAATACTATACAACAAAAGCAAGCAACTAACAGAGATAAATTTAATGTCAATCTCATTATAAATACTTAATGAGAGTAACAAACATACCTGAAATACCGCATTATTTGATCACTGATTGCCTTCCCTGAAAACCTTTTCCGACGGTCATCCATCACTGGTTCCACTTTATTTATCTGAATATCTGAAGATTGATATTAAGGATTTATCAGTAAAGGCACATTCCTGTAACTTATAAGATTACATTTCAGCCCACTGTGTGTTATTTGTCTGTTCTTACTTCTTCTGAATTCTAATATAAGCCTGGAGATGAACATAATGGCCTACATGGGTTTGAAATGTCAACAAAGAAAACATCAGCTATAATTTCATTTTTACATGTGTCTGGAGACTAGAAAATTTTTGTAAAGTATAATATGGTCTGTAGTAGGCTGTAATATTCTTTATTA
Organism: Schistocerca serialis cubense; assembly: GCF_023864345.2. Classification (NCBI taxonomy): domain Eukaryota; kingdom Metazoa; phylum Arthropoda; class Insecta; order Orthoptera; family Acrididae; genus Schistocerca; species Schistocerca serialis. The sequence goes on along the minus strand of NC_064641.1, from coordinate 6,039,304 downwards.
ATTAGCTGTTCACACAATTAAAAAAGAATATTATAACCTACTATGGACTACATTTTCCTTTACAAAACATCAGCTACTTTCACATCTATTCTTTGGTGGTATTTAAGCCCATCCTATCACATACACAGGTTGTGTGTCAGTGCAGCTCTCTGCCTACTTTTGAAATTTGGAGTAATTCTTTACAGGTTTTGTACAGTTCTTCTCTCAACTAAAATTGTTGAACATTTCTGTAATGCTCTCAGACTAACTAGATAACTCTAAATTCAATTGAAAAGCACTTCTTTGAATTTTCTCTTTCATGTCCATTATCACATACTTTAGTAAGCTTCTCATATAAAGTGAAGATTTGTCACAGATTTAGCTACAAAAACAAATTGCTGATGTTCCAAAGCAAGGCTTTATTTTCTGATATAGTTTGCTGCTTATCATCAAGTGGCAACAGACTATGACCAGAGAGGTTTTGTTACTGATGAGCAACTTTGAAACAGATATTATGGAAGAAGAGTGTGTTTCAAAAACAGAGTAACTGTCTTCTTTGACCGAGCAATTGTGACACAGCTGTATATAAAATCATATCATTGAATCATGAGATGTAGATAACCTAATTCCACCTGCCACCTTTTCAAATGCATTTCTGCCAATAAAGGAAATGTGCCATACATCGAGCACCATAATGATTAAAATTAACACGGGGACTTAGCATGTGTCAAATTATTATTATACATAGAATGAATATGGATGTTTTTCTCTCTTATTTGAGCTAAGCCAGGAACAGCTTCACTCACTCACTTTCTCACAAAATACTCTCAGCACAACACAGAAAATGGAAAACAATCTTCATTAAGGGGACTGTGGCTGATACTCATTACACTAAGGTTTTATAATGGGGGTTAGCAAGCATACAGTTTTATATAACCTCTTCAGATGTCTAGTGGTGCAAGATCTGAATAACTGAAAAACAAAGAAAAAGCATTCAGATATTGTGCAACACTGGGATTTTAGCAAGTTACAATGACAAACTTTGGTTTTCATACCGTCACATCTGGGACTTTGGTTTTCATGAGAGAATATAGCTTTTTTTTTTCTTTTTATTGCTAACCTACGGTTCACCTCTTACTAGGACTATCACATGTCAGTGGAATGGGAAACAAAACCTCTCACACCTCCTCATGTGATCACAACTGCAATTAGAACAAACTTAGAGCAATTTCTTAATAATACTAAACAATAGCTGCTGTACACTTATAAGAATTAAACAACATGGTTTCACATGACAGCAAGAAAAATTATATGCAAGGATACATTGATGTGGAGATTCAGTGATATCATCACTTGGTGCAGAAAGGCGATTCATGAGTTCCGCATTAGGTAACTGATTGATTGTACGACTAGAAAAATCACTTAACCTTTCATATTCCTTTCCTCTATATACAAATACCTGTAGGATGGAACACAAAATTAGTACCTCTTCCAAATGTCCTAGTAAGAATTATAATGAAACAGTAATAATTTTTACTGTGTTCTACGATATTTACCCCTGCGAGGTGCAAAACACTTACCTTATTTTGCAAAAAGGCAGGAAATCCCCGGCCATAGTATGCCACTCTAAAATATTCAGGTTCTGGTCTAATCTGCTTCATAATACTGTCGTAAAACTGTGACATACGCTGGTGTATACAACTTAGTTGTAAGTAATCATATGTCTCTTCTTCGTACAAACTGATCAACTCTTTACATATACTCAATGCACTTTCCCACATCTACAAAGAAATCAAAAACTTTTAAAAGGACCTTTATAGTTTTATTATAGCATATAATTTTTCATTCAGTCTACACTAAACCACATGAAGCTTTAACTACTGATTATGTTTCACAACTTAATTAGATGTCTTGTACCAAATGCCCATATCTAATCAAAACAGAAACACCTTGTGCTTGATGACATCAAGGGCTGCTGTAAGCTCAGTTAACACTACAGAAGTTAAAGAAGAAGCAGGAAAAAAAAAACTTACAAGTTGTGAACAACAAAGTGACCAATAATTACAGCTTTGTTAACAAAAGACACAGATACAGAGACACAGTTCTAAAGTAAAGAGGAACATGCAGGTAAGCAGTGGGGAGAAGAAAATCCAAAATCTAACAATGGAAACTCCAGGTAGAAATATCAACAATTTAGGAAAAGACAGATTGCTACTTACCATAAAGAAGACACGCTAAGTTACAGACAGGCACAATTATAAGACACTGACATAAAGATTTCAGCCACAGCCTCCATCAGCAAAAGAGCAACGTGCACCACTCATAAACACAAGCAAGCACAACTCGTGCACATATGACTGACAGCTCCAGTATCTCGGGCCCAAGATGTTGCAGCTGGCAGTCATGTGTGCATGGGGTGTGCATTCCTGTGTGTCTGAATGGTGTGTGTTTAACTGATGGAGGCTGTGGCTGAAAGCTTTATGTTAGTGTCTTTTGATTGTGCCTGTCTACAGCTTTACTCGTCTTCTTTGCAGTAAGTAGGAATCAGTCTTCTCCTATATTGTTGACAATCTAGAATTTGTTACACAATAAATGCGTATTGAAACATTAGATATCCTGTCTTGAAGGCTGAATGCTCTGTCACAAACAGAAGCAATGAATTCTCAGAAAAAAGTAATGGGAATGAGTGTACGGCATCGTTGGCCGGGAGTCCCCTATTCGGGGAAGTTTGGCCACCAAGCGGAAGTCTTATTTCATTTGACGCCACATTGGGTGACTTGCATGCCAGTGATGAGAATGAAATGATGATGAGGACAATACAACACTCAGTTCCCGAATAGAGAAAATCTCGACCCTGGCTGGGAATTTAATCCGGGCCCGCTTGCATGGGAGGGGAGCACGTTACCACCCAGCTAAGCAGGTGGATTCTCAGAGTTAAAGGAAACACAGAGGTGGAAGTGGAACTACATTAAGTGTTGTGTAAGTAATCCGAAAGATAACTCTTACATACATATTCATATTCATACAAAGACAATATTATAGGGAGAAAATTCTCCTAAACCTGTTGTAGAAAGATAAATGAAAGTGACTAGTAAGATTCAGATACATGTTTCAATTGATAGTCACTGTTATACTAATCTAAGACACACATTAAAAATACAAGACTAGAGGGATGACCAGAAAAAAGTATCTTGAGGGATGAAATCCCATTATGAGCTTTTGCACAACCCAGTGCAAGGACGAGGACTACTGAATTCTCAGTATGTTCAGAACCCTATACTGGGCATTTCCTAGCATAATGTTGTGGTCATTTATTGATAATAATCAATTAATATAGAAAGTGAAGCAGAGTTTTTATTTATTTTTCCCTGTTACTTGTTGCAGCCTGGTGCAACACTGTGTGTCTTTGTGATAGGTAAGTAGGTGTTCTGCTCTGCATGATATTGAGCTACAAATCTTATATCTATACTTCTCATTTAGGTTTACACAAAAATATCTATATGCAGAAAGTACAAACCTTGCCCTTATCAAAATAATGAATGATATCATAGTAAAGGGCTTCCTTAAGTTCACGGTGTGTCTGACAAGTGGGATGACGCAGACTGCGAAGCAACGGTGGCAGTGGCTCAGCCGACCATTTCAACAACTTACTGTGAAGCTTCAATGTAAATGCAGCCTCTGTATAGTTATCACATTCTAAATGCAGTTCGCACAATTTATTTACATAACGAATATACATTTCCTTCCTATTAATCTCACTGTAGAAATCCTGCAAAATAGAAACATTCATGTTAAATATGATTAATTGCAATCTGTTCCCTATAGTTTAAAGTTATTCTATATTTCATTGAGCACATTCTCATCTTTCCCAGAAATGTAGTGAGACCATAACATGTACACTATGTGATCAAAAGCATCTGGACACCCCCACAAAATGGTTCAAATGGCTCTGAGCACTATGCGACTTAACTTCTGAGGTCATCAGTCCGCTAGAACTTAGAACTACTTAAACCTAACTGACCTAAGGACATCACACACATCCATGCCCGAGGCAGGATTCGAACCTGCGGCCGTAGCGGTCCCTCGGCTCCAGACTGTAGCGCCTAGAAACGCACGGCCACACCGGCCGGCCCACCCACAAATATATGTTCTTCATATTAGGTGTATTGTGCTGACACCTACTGCAAGGTACTCCATATCAGCGACCTCAGTAGTCATGACACATCGTGAGAGAGCAGAATGGTGCGCTCCACGTAACTCATGGACTTCAAACTTTGTCAGGTGATTGGGTGTCACTTTTGTCATACATTTGTACATGAGATTTCCACACTGCTAAACATCCCTAGGTCCACTGTTTCTGGTGTGACAGTCAAGTGGAAATGTGAAGGGACACATACAGAACAAAAGCGGACAGCCCGACCTCGTCTGTTCACTGACACAGGCTGCCTACAATTGATGAGGGTCATAGTGTAATAGGTACACATCTATCCAGACCATCGCACAAGAATCCCAAACTGCATCAGGATCCACTGCAAGTACTACAACAGTTAGGCGGGAGGTGAGAAAACTTGGATTTCATGGTCGAGTGGCTGCTCATAAGCCGCACATCACACCGGTAAATGCCAAACAATACCTCTCTTGGTGTAACGAGTGGAAACATTGGACGATTAAACAGTGGAAAAATGTTGTGTGGAGTGACAAATCATGGTACACAATGTGGCAATCCGATGGCAGGGCGTGGGTATGGCAAACACCCGGTGGACGTCATCTGCCAGCGTGTGTAGTGTCAACAGTAAAATTCGGAGGCGGTGGTGTTACGGTGTGGTTGTGTTTTTCATGGAGGGGGCTTGCACCCCTTGTTGTTTTGTGTGGCACTATCACACATTCTTGCTTTCCGCTGTTGAAGAGCAATTCGAGGATGGTGACTGCATCTTTCAGCATGATTAAGCACCTGTTCATAATGCATGGCCTGTGGCAGAGTGGTTACACAACAATAACATCCCTGTAGTGGACTGTCCTGCACAGAGCCCTGACCTGAATCCTACAGAACACCTCTGGGATGTTTTGGAACGCCGACTACATGCCAGGCCTTACCGACTGACATTCATACCTCTCCTCAGTGCAGTACTCCAAGAAGAATGGGCTGCCATTCCCCAAGAAAGCTTCCCACACCTGACTGAACGTATGCCTGCGAGACTGGAAACTGTCGTCAAGGATAACGGTGGGCCAACACCATATTTAATTCCAGCATTACCGATGAAGAGCACCATGAACTTTTAAGTCATTTTCAGCCAGGTGTCCAGATACTTTTGATTACAGTGTTTTTCAAATAAAAAGCACAGAAGTGATAATAAAAACATAGTTTTTTTTTTATTTTCCTGTAGTATGGGTCCACAGCTTCTATAAATTTTTTAAAGAATTTCCTCCCACTTTCAGCTGTTTGAATTTTATTTTGTGATTGCAATTTTGGCATTAACCCATTTTCAGCCATCTACGAGCAGTAAAAACCTAACTGCAAAGTTCACAATTCTTGAAGAATAAACAGGTACGTATGGAAACAGACAATGTCATTGTTTTCACACAAGGCCAGTTGGTGTAACACTTATTTCAGTGTTAAGTTGATGCACTGTTGTCATTTTAACCAACACATGTTACTCGTCTGAAACTTGGCCGTGGACTGACTGTCTCAGCATGAAAAATTGGGCCCTTATATATCATCACAATAATAGGTACTGAAACTACAAATTGTTTAAAGTTAAATTTACAGAAATTACAAATAAAAATTAACTGAAGACATCGAAACTTTCCTTCTTTTTATCAGTTTCTCCTACTATGAGGACTAAGCCAAATTATTTGTTTAAATGATGAAATTAACAGATATCATTACACAGACAATACTTTGGGCAAAAATATTAATTACTTTTGAATTAATTAAGGGCTGGCTTTGCTAACATGTTTTCAAACAGAGACAAATAGATCCATTAGGAATGCTAGTGTTTCGTGTCCCAAATGTTTACAATTAGTACAGAATTTATATTTGTTTATACATCAACAATATAATTTAAGTTATTAAACAATTACTGATAACAAAAGATACTAACTAGGAATAGTCAAAATAAATTATAAAATCACTTACATACATAAAACTAAGCACAAAATTAGGTCTGGTGTTATATTCTTTAAAACTGGGGGCCAACCTTTGCAGATTATATTCACGTATGTTAATGGTACTTAATTCAAAATTGAAAAAATTAATTTTAAGGGAGCACATGGCAAAACAAGAGGGGAAGTAAAAATATCCCAGCTCGCTTCGTCACATCTGGGATTAACAGTAGGTAAAACCAGTTTTGTAGTTTTTCAACATTCATATATGCTGTACTTCCAAGATTTTGACATATTGGTTAATATTATGCAGAAATAACAATGTATAAGGGCTGAACCAAAAGTAAGGTTCCCAATGAGCTACAGCCTCGAGGGAAAGTGCTAAGCTAAATCCGACAACAGTGCCAAGCGCAGTGGTTCCCCCACTCTCGAGCCCGCCCGTCCACAATTTGCTACGTTGTTCATTGTTGGCTTGGCAGCCATGAGAGATGGAAGTGTTGATCGCTGCTCCTGCCAAGTGCAAGGTTTGAGCAGTAATCTGGTTTCTCCATACAAGGAAGTTATTGCCCATGGAGATTCATTGGCAACTGACAGATTTATGGTGAAGAGTGCATGTCCATTCAGCACGTCCGCAAATGGTGCAGGGGTTTTGCTGATGGTTGCACGGAAGTTCACGATGAAGAATGGAGTGGAAGACTGCCAGTTTTGGATGAGATTGTCCAGAAGATCAACAGTGAGCCTCTCAAAGATCAGAGGGTCACTGTCTGTGACATTATTGGATGCATTCCTGAAGCTTCCAATGGCACAATTGGAAGAACTTTAACAGAAACGTTGGGTGTTCGCAAGGTGTGTGCTCGCTGGGTCCCCCGGATGCTGACTGATAGACACAAGGAGCAACGCCCTGACTGTGCTTGCAAGTTTCTTCAACTATGTGAGGGGGGAGGCAACAAGGAGAAGTTGTTGGACTCTATCACCACAGGAGATGAAACATGGGTGTTTCATTACACCATCCCCCCCAACAAAAAAAGAGGGTTATGGCGACTGTGTTTAGGGATCGGAAGGGGGTACTCCTCATCGATTTCATGCAACCTGGGACGACAATAAACTCAGATAGATATTGTGAAACTTTGACCCAACTCCGGCGAGCAATCCAGAATCACCAGAGAGGACGACTGATGGAGCGAGTAGTGCTTCTTCATGACAACGCTCAACCCCCCGTTTCTCATGAAACTCAGGAGCTTTTGAAAAAATTTGGGTGGACTGTTATGCCCCATCTCCCGTACAGCCTGGACTTAGCCCCCAGCGATTATAACCTCTTTCCCAAGCTAAAGGAACGCTTAGGTGGCAAACACTTCAAGAGCTGAGCAGAGGTCACACGCTTCCTCAACGGGTTGGCAGAAGACTACTTTGACTTAGGAAGACAAAAGCTGGAGCACGGTCTTCAAAAGTGTGTTTGGGGGAGAGAGAGAAGAAAAAAAAAAAAAAAAAGAAAGAGAGAAGAGACTATGTTGAAAAATAGACAAAAGTAAGCTTTTCAACAATGTACAAATTAATAATAATAAACAATGTTTTCTATTTGTAAAAAATACGGGAAACTTACTTTTGATACAACCCTCGTAATATGCACAATTGCACATCAAAGAATAACTAGTCAGTGATACTACTCAATATTACATTTTATGTGCTGTAAACTGTCCACATTATGTTGTATTATGTTTTGTGGATGCTTGAAAACGGCTTAATGCCAAAACAGCAATTGAAAAATAAAATTCTAAAAGCTGAAAGCAAGATGAAATCCTTCAAATAACACAGTTTTTTATTCCTAATTCATTACTTAAGTCTATTTATTCATTATCATTATTGTTATAAACTGAAACAACATTGCAGTTTCCCTTGGGAAAGACGTTTAGCTGCCATTTCTAACAGAACAGTATAACAGAGAAATAAGGCTCTAAATGTGAAAATAAGGTTGTCTTTGTAATCTACAGTATGACACTACCAATGGTGTGCATAATTTAAACATTAGTATTCTTTGAAAGACAAATGTTTGGAGATATATTTAATACTTGTAAGGTCATTAACATGCTTAATTAAATCTCAGACTGATATTCCAAACATGCACGTGTGCCTCCCCCTCCCCCACATACATATATTCACACACACACACACACACACACACACACACAGTAGCCAAGGGCCAAACGGACCACCCAACTCCACATGATGCAGCACACAACAATGTAGTTGACTTTCCTACTTGTTTCACAATCTGTTAACTGAAGGTTACTCCTCAAGACCATCTTTCCTCAATTTCTCAAGTAGGAGACGACCTAGAATGCATCCTTTGCACCAACAATTCCACTTGGACTCAATACACTTTTTTACTTTTCTACTATGTTGTCCTGTCCTGTTCTCTTTCACCTGCATCTTCCTTTCAAAAATGTTCAAATAGCTCTGAGCACTATGGGACTCAACTGCTGTGGTTATCAGTCCCCTATAACTTAGAAGTACTTAAACCTAACTAACCTAAGGACATCACACACATCCATGCCCGAGGCAGGATTCGAACTTGCGACCGTAGCAGTCGCACGGTTCCGGACTGCGCGCCTAGAACCGCGAGACCACCGCGGCCGGGGCATCTTCCTTTCCTTCACTACATGTCCACCACCTTATCCCTGTACTATTTCTTATGTGTTTAATCTAGCGGACATATACCTCGCCTCCTGCATACGTGCCCCCTCTCACTTCCTGTACACAATCTTCTCCATGACCCCCCCCCCCCCCCCCCCGTCCACAAACCCCCTTTCTCTCTACTGTCCCTTCTTCCTCCCCCTGCCCCCCCCTTTCCAACTATCTGACACTGTAACCATGTAACTCTACCGACCTCAGGCCTAGATTAAAATTTATGTAATTGGGTTGTAGCCCCCCCTCCCAAATGTTACATTGTCATAAAATTACAAACATCTTCAGGGGATTAAATGTAGTACTGTCAACATATGTAAAAAAAACTATTCCTAGCTTTCATAACTATTAGATTCTGTCTTAGGGAGGAAAGGTGGATAGATAGGGAGAAGGTTATAAAGGAGGGCATGTCACACATACTCCACAATGAGAGGGGGACACCCAACAAACTGATGGTTCCCTTTCATCCTAAAGTCTGAGTAACCCACCCTTCCTTTTTAACCTTCCCCCAATCTACCATTTTTTGACTTTGAAAAAGCTAATTGTTCTGAAACCTAGTAACAGTTTTTTTTTCCACTTTTAAATGAGTCATCTTGTGAAAAATTATTTCACTTCCAGAAGGCAGTCAATTTCTCTCTTTGTAATTTTATCATTTTCACAATATAGTTACCATCTTATTTATCGTGTTGACAGCAGTTATTGAAATAATACTATTAACAGATACTAATAGAAATTTTCTGCTTTGCTTCAGGTGCAAAAGTAATATGGACTATCATAGGCAAAATCAATCAAAGCAAACTAAGCAAAATTCTTTGTTTCAGTGTTTGGGAGAACTAATGTTCATACAGAGTTAACAAGATGAAGTTAAATCCTACAGCAACATCTACAGGTAATTTTAATTTTACTGATTGCTGTGTAACTCCTTGGACATGCACAAGATTAAAACAAAAACACATTCTCTTCCTGGCATTAACAGATGTTACGATACATACCAGTAAATTCACAGTACAACTCATTCGGTTTTCCTTGTTTTCATCTGTTATAATACACCTGTATTCCAGCAATCGCTCCATCAGCCGAGCCACAGTATCTACAAATTTTGTACCCTGCAAAGAGTGTAACAAATACCATGTTGATATGCTGTTAATAATTTCAAACAAATAGTTAAGAAAACATTTTCTGCTGTGTTGACTGAAAAATACCCATATCTATTAACCTAGTCACAGATGATTGTGCTCATAAACCTCTCTAGGTGTTTTACAATAAACATATTAACTATGTGTATGTTTTAATAATACACTATGTAAACTAATGGAAATGCAACCACTCACCTATAGCAGATCAATATGTAGAATTCTGTAACATACAACAGAAAAAAGCACTCACACTAGCTTCTGAGCACTAGCTTTTTTCCCCCCAACAATAGTACACACATCCATACATCGAACCAGACAGACATCTAAAAGCACACTCCCATGGACACAGCAATACTAATTATTTATACTTGATTATTGAAAGCAGTTGCCGGAGCTGATGGACGTGGAGGGGGGGGGGGGGGGGGGGAGACAAGGAAGGAGTAGCCGGAAAGAGGCAGGTCTTTTGACAGAGGACCTCACGGTCACACAACAAGACGAAAAAAGTTACAGAGGGTACAACAAAAAGAGATTTAGGAAGACGGAGAGGTGGGGATGGAGGGTGGCACTGCAGAGGGTGCAGACCTGAGAGGGAGGAGCTGAGGAGAGGGGGAAGAGGAGTGGAAAAAATGAGAGAAAGGTGTAGCTGAAGAGGGAAATGGAAGGGAGAGGGGTTAAAAATGGAGAATGCCTACACAGTGGGGGGATGAGAGGAAGAGTAGTGGCAGAAGTAGCTGCACAATCTTGATGGACAAGGAGAGAGAAGGGAAAAGGCAACGTGAGGCTATGGGAACAGGTTAGCAGAGGACTAGGCCATGGGAATTGCAAGAGTGTAGGATGTGTTGAACAGACAGTTCCCATCATGTACGAGGTCTATTCAAAAAAACTCCGGAACATTGACCACGAAATTTTTCTACTCTTACCTTTTACTTAGTGTACAGGGTCTCCTTAGAAATACTCTCTTCCACAATTTATACATCGCTCCCAACTCCATTTCGACTTCCGGAAGCAGTCTTGGTGTGCCTCTTTCTGGATCGCGCGAAGCGCCGTGTGTGAATTTTCTTTTATCTCATCTATCACTGCAAGCCTTCATCCTTTCAACATGTTTTTCAAGTTTGGGGAAAAAAAAGTCCACAGGGACCAGGTCTGGAGAGTACGGAGGATGAGGCAGCACAGTGATTTCGTTTTTTGTGCAACAGTCACGCACCAACAGGGGTGAATGTGCAGGTGTGTCTCTATGATGCAAGACCCATGAATTGTCTCACCACATTTCAGGCCATTTCCTTCTCACATTTTCTAACAGGTGTCCCAACATGTCCCAATAGTACCATTGATTAACAGTTTATCCCTGTGGCATGAAGTCATAATGAACTAATCCTCAAAGTCAAAAGAAAACTATCTGCAGGGCTCTGACATTTGACCTGACGTGACAAGCTTATTTCGGTCTTAGAGAACCTTTTCTGAGCCATTGTGAAGGTTGAACCTTTGTTTCAACATCATAACCGTAGACCCACATTTCATCACCAGTTACGATTCTCTTAAGGTATATCTTGTTCTCATTTATGCGATCCAAAAGCTCTTGTCAGATTGCGAGGTGAAGATCTTTATGGTCTTCACTCATGAGCCATGGGACAAACCTGACAGCAACATGATGCGTTCCAAGATCCTGTGTCAGGACTTCAGTCATGGTCTAACTGAAATGTTATATTCTTCTGTGATCTCTCAGGCAGCCAGTCCTCGATTGGCAGGCACAATTTCTCTGATGTTCTTGACATGAGCATCGTCAGTAGACATCGAAAGGCGTCCTGAACGAGGGTCATCTTTAACTTCCATCCGGCCATTTTTAAACTGTGTGAACCACTCGTAACACCGAGTACGGCTTAAGCACTCATCACCGTAGGCTTCCTTCATCATTTGGTGTGCCTCTGTAAAGCTTTCCTCGAGTTTCATACAAAATTTTATGCAGCCACGTTGCTCCTCTAAACCTGCCATCTCGAAACTCACGAACTGTGTGACACGACATTCTACTCGATACGGCACTGAACAATAACTAACAGACATACACGTTGAAACTTTCAACAGTTACACCTCATACACAGGAATGTGCAGGGATGCCAACTGCATTTTGTGCCGACACACCACAGATGCGAAATTTCGAATGTTCCGGAATTTTTTGCACAGACCTGTGTATATTGTGCTGAAAGCGAGTAACCAAATGGCCTGTGTACTGAAGCAGCTGTTGAAGATATTTATGTTGCGGTGTGCAGCATGTCCTGCAACTGGCGGTCAAGTTTGCAGTTTGCCGCAGCTTGGTGGTGGCCATTAACTCACGTATACAGATGGTTACTCGTCATGCCCATGTAGTATGTTGTACAGTAATTGAAGCACAGCTGATACATAACATGGCTGCTGTCACATACTGCCTTGCCTTCTATTGGATAGGAAATGCATGTGACTGGACTTCAGTGGGAGATGGTGGGTGGGTGTATGGAACAGGTCACAAGTGGAGGACACAAGTGGAGGACCCATGAGGAATGGGATTGGGATGGAAAAGGACTGCAGAAGGATATTCTGAAGGTTGCGTGGGCACGAGTGTGTGATTTTAGGTAGGATATCCCTCACCTTAGGGCACGACGTAAGGTGGTCGAAGCCCTGGCGGATGGAATGGTTGAGCTTCTTAAGACCAGGGTGATACTGAGTGATCAGAGGAGCGCTGAGCATTGGCTGGTTAACAGGTTTATCAGTATCAGAGGAGCAGATGACACGAGAGAATTGCTTATGGGTGAGCTGGATAGGATTCCATCTGTTAGTAAAGTTTCTGGTAAGGCTACTGGCATATTTCAACAACTCCTCCATTCTTCTGCAGATGTGGCATCCAAGGATAATGAGGCTGTAAGGAAGAGTTGAGAAGGACGAGACGATGTGGATTTTGGAGCAGGTGTTGAAGTTATGGTAGAAAGAGCAAGGGTAGTCCTTGCCATGTGGAAAGACCTTGAAAAATCGTCAATTAATCTGAACCAGACAACAGGTTTTAGATTATGACTGCATAGGAAGGATTCCACCAGATGGCCCATAAATAAGTTGGCACAGGATGGTGCTATGCAAATACCCATGACAGTACTACAGATGTGTTTAGAGATTTGGCCTACGAAAGTGGAATAACTGTGGGACAGGATGTGGTTGGCTAGGAGGATTAGGAGAGAAGTGGTGGGTTTGGTATGAAGAGGACATTGGGAAAAGTAGTGTTCCACGGTCGCTAGGCCATGGGAACGGTGTCGTCGGTGTACAAGGATGTCCCATTTGGAGTCAAGTGGTAACGGGACAGAAACTGTGGAGAGGTGGTCAACGAAGTGAGCAGTGTCTTGAATGTAGGATGGGAAGTTATGGACAATAGTTTGGAGGTCTTGGTCAACAAAGGCAGAGGTCTGCTCTGTGGAAGCAATGTACCCAGCCACAAGGTGACGATCAGTAGGGAGACATGTGAGGTTGGGTTTGTGGAGCTTGAGGAATAGGTAAGAGGTAGTAGTGCAGGGTTTTGCTGGTGTGAGGAGGGAGACGGATTCACGTGTCACGTTTTGAGATGAATCTAAGGCGTTGAGAAGCTATTTGAGGCCATGTATGGAGTGGAGTCTTTTCTCTGGCATTCCCAAAAGCTTTCCACATCTTTTATGAAACACACTGCTCCAGAACACCCGTTCTATAACAGTGTTGTCAACCTTTCTGATAAAGCTCTGACCCCTAAAGAAGTCTCAGTACTTTCTAAATGCCTCATCTTTGCATTAAAATCTAATTTCAAGTACTTTCTAATGGCCTCACCTTCAGCCCCAAATCTAATTTCAATCATGCAGGACTTGAACAGGACATTATTTCGTTTACTTCCTCTTTGCAGTCAAAACAATTTTTCACAACACACCCCACTGATGACAACCAAATGAAACCACATACAGTACCTTCTTTACAACAGTTCCAACCTACTTCGACAAAAAAATTTTTTTTTCAGGAAACTGCCAACAGCATCGATATAGTAAATAGTTTTCACGGGTTTGCCGCTGGATCATATTGTGCAAATTCCACAATATATCCTAAGAGCAACTGTCCAACATCTTCATCTTCAGGTGGTTCAACCTTCCTCATGGCTAGGTATGACTGACAGTATTCGCACACCGACGCCCATTTTTAGAACACGCCCACGAAGAATGCGCAGCCGCGGAAATCGTGCATGCGCAGTGATTTACCATATTCAAACTCCCTCTGCCGAAAATCGCAGAGCAGCTCTCCCACGCGAGGGCTGTATGCTGTGTTTGTCAACAGTGCGACCACACGTTACGCACCAACAGCCATACTAGGCCAGGCCAGTGTTATGACGGGCCTGTTATCAAAGAATCTTGATTTTTGAGTCATGATTTAATAGCAGCCAATGCAGGGTTCCAGTCTGTGATCAGTTGAAATCTCGTGTCCTTGTTGATGAGATTATTGGCTGTATGGATATGTATTGCTTCCTTAATGATGCAGACCCAGAAAGATGACGCCAGAGATAAAACTTCCGTCTTTTCATAAATCATACAATGTCCTGTATTCAGACAGTGTTCCGCAATTGCCGACTTTTCCGGCTGACGAAGGTGTGTATGATGCTGAGGTTCATCACAGCGTTCTTGTACTGTGCGGCATATGTCTGGCCTATATACGCTGCCCCACACTGACAAGGAATCTTGTACACACCACATTTCCTCAGTCCAAAGTCATCCTTAACCGAGCACAACAGATTTCTCAGTTTTGCAGATGGTTGAAAAACACAATTAATTCCGTATCTTCCGAAGACTCTTCCGATTCTTGATGACATGGCACCAAAATATGGCAAAAAGGCCAAAGTGGTGGGTGTCTTCGTATCTTCATTCTGCTCCGCAGATAGAATTCACCTGGGCCTGGATGGATTACCTATTTGTCTCTCAGAATAATTGTTTTGTCGGAACACTGTCTTCAAATGTTATATTTCACTCGACAGGTTCTCAGGATCAGATACCACATGTGCCCTATGAACTAACGTACGTAATGCACTACCGCATTGTGCAGGGTGATGGCAGTTTGTGGCCTGCAAATATAGATCTGTATGCGTTGCCTTGCGGTAGGTGCTGTGTCCCAAGGTTCCATCTGCTGTCCTTCATACCAAGACATCAGGAAAAGGTAAAGCACCATCTTTTTCCACCTCCAATGTGAATTTCATATTCAGATGGAGCTAATTCAGATGCTGAAGAAACGTAGGTAGAGTATCAAGTCCATGTGACTACACCACAAATGTATCATCCACATATACGGCAGAAAAGAAGAGGGTTTGAGAGAGGCTGACCGTAGTGCTTTTTGTTCAAAGTCCTCCATAAAATAATTGGACACCAAAGGAGACAGAGGTCTTCCCATGGCGACACCGTCCACTTGTTCAAAATATTGGTCTTGAAATAAGAAGTACATTGAAGAAAGCACGTGTTTGAATAATGTTACTATGTCCTCCTCAAACTTGTTTCTAATGAGCTATAAAAAGTCCTGCTAGGGCACCTTTGTAAATAAAGACACAACATCGAAACTTAGTAACAGGTCCAATGATTGCAATCTAAGAAAACCAAGACACTTTGATAACAGGCCCATCATAACATTGGCCTAGTATGGCCATTGGTGAGTAACGTCTGGTCACACTGTTGACAATAACAGTGTACAGCGCATGCGCAGGAGAGCCGCTCTGCGATTTTTGGCAGAGTTTGAATATGAAAAATCGCTGTGCATATGTGATTTCCGCGGCTGTGCATTCTCCCTTGCGCATTTTCTAAAAACGGGCATCGGTGTGCGGATACCGTCAATTGTACCTGGCCACGAGGAAGGTTGAACCACCTGAAGATGTTGGACACTTGCTCCGAGGAAATATTGTGGAATTTGCACAATGTGATCCAGCGTCAAACCTATGAAGACCATTTACAACATATCTGCCGGGAATGCTTGAAGAGTCAGCACTGACATACTCAGGGAAACGCATGATACACATTGTTCTGTGTTTAAAAAAATTATTCACTACTGGTTATGAAATGGTTCATCTTCACAGTGCTAGAACAAAAATGAAAGCAAAGCGAAAACTGTGAATCTCAAAACACATTACATTTTATGAGAATTATTAGTCAGAAAAATTAAGTGTACTTACAAAAATATCTACTGTAACAATGTCACATGGCATACATGCTATTTAACAAGGAAAGTATACGCCATTGCTGACTTGAAAATTTAAGAAAGTTGATACTTAAAGCTATAACACAGCTTAACCAACCAGGAGTGAAACTGTTGCAATTGATTAATAATATATACAGGGTGCATCAAAATGGATGGGGCAAACTTACATGGCTGAAAGCACATGATAATAGAAGGACAAATGTCAAGCAAACATGGGTTCTAAAATGCATACCTAAAGAGCTACGAGGTATTCTTGATTTTCGATATTGTGAAACAAACCTCTTCTACTGCATGCTCTTTGCTTTCCATATTTTGGGAAGTGGTAGTACGGACCAAAACAAGAAAAAAATGTCCAGTAAACATGTGCTCTAAAATGCATATTGTAACAGCTATGAGCACCTGTTCATCTTTGGTGCTTTGGAACACAACTATTCTAACGAACAAGTGCTCATAACTTTTAAGGTATACCTTTTAGAGCACATGTTTACTGGCATTTTTTTTCTTGTTTTCCCAAAATATGGAAAGCAAAGAGCTTGCGGTAGAAAAGATGTGTTTCGCAATACTGAAAATATCTCAAAGCTCTTAAGGTATGCATTTTAGAGCCCATGTTTACTTGACATTCGTGCTCCTATTACCATGTGCTTTCAGCTGTGTAAGTTTGTGCCATCCTTTCTGATACATCCTGTATACACCACTGTTTGTGTCACGGGTACCAGGATTTCCTCACAACTACGGTCATTTAGTTATGATCACCGATGTGTACATATTTTCTGATAGTTAAATTCACAGATTCACAGATTTTTCATACCGATGCTGTGGGATAATACAAGGTATTTTGGGCATATGACAGGTTCAGATTATAGATAAATTAGTTCAATAAAATTGGCTAGTGATTAATATGATAGAAGGGTCACATTTGTTGCAATAAAGTGAATAATTACAGTTTTTAGAGAAGGAAAATTGCTACTCACCATATAGTGGAGATGCTGAGTTGCGACAGGCACAACAAAAAGATTCACACAATTACAGCTTTTGGCCATTAAGGCCTTTGTCAGCAATAAACACACACACACACACACACACACACACACACACACACACTGTTGTTTTTGTTGTGCCTATTGCGACTCAACATCTCTGCTATATGGTGAGTAGCAACTTGCCCTTTCTAATATTGTTACATTCCATCCTGGATTTTCCATTGTTTGATTAATTACATTTTTTTGTATGACACAATTATAAGTGATTTTAGTCTTAGTATCTAATTGGTTAGACTAAGTGTATCCTTGAACTTGTGATGTAGACTTGATGTTCGAATTGTTTTGGTTGTTTTTTTTTAGTTTTTATGCTCTTTGTTCTTAGCGGAACTGCCTCTGGTAACGTTTCAACGTTATGTGTCTACGTATATTTTTCTTATGTTTTAGTTCTCACCAAATGGTTGGCTTGTTGTTGGTATGTGACGTTGCAATATAACTGGATGTTTTAATAGTATCATGTGATTATTATATTACATAACACTATATCACTTTATGCAGTATGCAGTTCCTCATTTGGTTACACTATTTGTATCCTTGAACTTATGATATGGATTTGACATTCAAGTTGTTATGCAACTACTAATCTGAATGATTCATTGTAGCTGTGTTGCCTCGTATAATTGTTCAACATTACATGTCTATGTATATTTTTGTACGTTGTAGTCCTTACCTAGTGGTCAGTTTGTTTTTAGCACAGTTGGTTGGTTGGTTGATTGATTGATTTGGGGGAGGAGACCAAACAGCAAGGTCACTGGTCCCATCGGGTTAAGGGAGAATGATGAAGAAAGTCATCTGTGCCCTATCAAAGGAACTATCCTGGCATTTGCCTGAAGCAATCTAAGGAAATCACGGACAACCTAAACCAGGTTGCAGAATATGGGTTTGAACTGCAGTCCTCCTGAATGCAAGCCCAGAATTCTAATCACTGTGCCACCTCACTTGGTGCTTCTAACATGTGACATCATATCATCACATAATATCATGTGACATGACAACAGCAACATGAGACTGTTACACTATACAGTACTGTACATGTGTATGTTTATTATTACACATGGTAGTTTTCACCAAATGATTGGATTGTTGGTTTCTGTCATGTGACATAACACTACCATGTGACAATTATATCACATAATATTGTACAGAATTTAAAACATCATAAGCAACTGTATCTCCTGTTATTGTATATCTTTTACTGTAATTTTAGTACATGTGTATCCCCCTGTGACTGTACTATCGTGTGCACGTATGTTTTAACTTGTTCTTTGACCTATGGTCTTTGACTCTGACTTGTAGCTTCTTTGATCAACTCCTGCGTGTTAGTCTACTGGGTCTTGTTGTGGCTGAGCAATGGAGCTATGCAATTATTATTCTTAGAGGTTTTAATGTTTTCGACATAGTTTTCTGCTTGATTAAGCCTGTATTAAATGTTTAAGTAACAATTTTCTCACATTTTCAAGTTAGCAATGGTGTTTACTTTCCTGGTTAAACAGCATGCATGCCATGTGAAATTGATATGATAGGTAGTTTTTGTAAGTACACCTAATTTTTCTGACTAATAACTCTCAAGAAAATGTATTGTGTTAGGAGATTCAAAGTTTTCATTTTATTTCCATTTTTGTGCTAGCACTGTGAGGATGGTCAATGATCAAAACTGATAGTGAATAAATGTCAGTAAGACAGCACAGCGTTTATCATGTATTCCTCCAAACATTCGTTCCAACCATGATCCTCCACCCCCTTCCACCCAGTCATCCCATAGTAATCTTTCAGAAATTCCTCACTTCTAACCTGGCTTCACTTTCCTTTCCTAAACGGCTTCTTGGTGAGCCCAAAATCACTCCTATGGAACACACCACTATTAATAATATGAATGACAGTCCAGAGCTTATCATCCTTCCCGCACACTAAGGTTCAATCACAGTGGTCATGAACCATAGTGACTATTTGGCTGAGATTCTCCACCAAGGCTGAGATTCTCCACCAACTTTTCAACACTTCCGCATACAAAACTTACAACCATGATCCCATCTGTGATGTCCAACATAACCTCAAGCATCTTCTCTCAGCCTTCAGTCCATCACAAAACCTGATATCTGGATCCACCTCCCTCCTCAAACCAGCAGTCCCATGCACTCCTACCTTTTACCTTCTCCCCAAACATGACAAATCCAACCCTACAAGTCCTTATCAACTCATCAAGACACCTTTCTAGATGTCAATCTACACCTCTCAGATGGTTCCATAAATATGGCTGTCCATAATAGCAAGTGGATCAACGACCAACGGTATCTCCACTTTGACAGCTGCCACCCACTCCTGTCGAAAACACTCTTCCTTACAGCCTCACAATCTGTGGGTGCTGCATCTGCAATGAAAACCAGGGTTTGTCAAAATGTACCAATAAACCTACCAGAGCCTTTACTGACAAGACAGTATCCTATCCAGCTCGTCCATAAATAAGTCTCCTGTGTGATCTGCTCCTCTGACACCAGTAAATCTGTCAAATAGCCAACGACCACCACTCTTCCGATCGCACAGTATCACCTTGGTCTTGTAAAGCTCAACTATATCCTCCACCGGGGCTCTGACTACTTCACACTATGCTCCGAGATGAGGAACACATACTACCCAAAATCATATGCATATTTCCCTTGGGTTCTACTTTCCATTGTCCATCCAACCAACAGAATATTCTTGTCCATCCCTTTTCCTACCATACTCACAAACCTGCAACCAATGGGTCACTCCCTAGTGGTCAACCCAGGTGCAAGACCTGCCTCATATACCCACTCACCACCTCCAACTGCAGTCCAGTCACAGGGATTTCCTACCCAACAAAAGACAGGGCCATGTGTCTAAGCAGCCATGTTGAAAATATAGTGCAGCATTCTCCACGTGCACGACAAGTAACCAACTGTCTATTTGTATGAATGGTCACAATCAAATTGTGGCAAACTGCAAACTTGAACATCAAGTTGCTGCACGTTCTGCACATAACAACACAAATCTCTTCAACATCTGCTTTACTACACATGCCATCTGGAAACTTGCTTCCAGCACAAGTTTCTCTGAACAACACACTTGTGACTTTTCTGTCCCAACAAATCCTGCTCTCTCGCAAGCCCCCTGGTCTAAACAACCCCCGCTAATCTGTTCCCACTGTCTCACTTTGCCTTGTCCCTTCTCTCTTCTGTCCCTAACGCTCCTGCTCCATCCAGATCATACACTGCCTTCTCCCACCTACACTGCCCCCCCCCCCCCCCGGTCAATGTGGGTACACTCTCTCTCTCTCTCTCTCTCTCTCTCTCTCTCTCTCTCTCTCTCTCTCTCTCCCCCGCCTCAAACCTCTTCAACCATTCTCCCTTTCCTCTCCCTCATCTTCACCTTTCACTCCCCCACCCCCATTTTTCCCTACAGTTTCTCCCCTCTCCCTACATTTATATTTGTTGTATCTGCTGTACATTTTTTGTCTTGTTGTGTAGCTGTGAAGTAATCTGTCCAAAGACCTGCCTCTTCCTTGCCACACCCTCCTTGTGTCCTTCCCTACTCCTCCCCACCTCCATCAGTTCAGGCAACGGCTTTCAATAATAAAGCTTATAATTAGTCTTGCTGTGGTCATTGGAGTGCGTGTTTGCGTGTCTGTCTGGTTGTGTGCATCAATGTGAGTACAATTTTTGGATAAAGAGCTAGTGCTTGAAAGTTTGTGTGGATGCTGTTCTGTTATCTGTTACTGTGCTCCATGTATTTATCACTGTTGGTGAGAGATTGCTTTTCCCTTATTTTATATATTGCTATATCCAAGACTTTTAGTTATTGTTAATGCTACCTAAGATAAACATATTAGCTATGAAACTTCCCAACCTATTAAAACTGTGTGGCACCATGGCACCTGGCCTCAAACTCCAACCACTGCATTTGACTCACACAATGACACACAGTTTTTCTGTATCAGGCAGTTACATCGCAGCATACACTCTGCCTTATAGTGAAAACTTCATTTGGGATACAGAATAAGTGACACAGTTATAGTTCGTATTCCACTTTACACAAAGTGTGTTTGTTTATATAACAGTTACAGAAGTACCAACATCCATGCAAATGATGAGACATAAAATATTTTTAACACTATACAAAAGTATTAATATACAGCATTATGTCCTACTGTTGACGCAGTCACCTTTTATCACCTATCTACAAATCTGTAGCAGAATTATCCAACTGTTTCATTTTTGTTTTTTCTAATTTTTGGCAAACTAGAATAACTGTGGGCATATTCTTCCTATAAACAAAGCGCAAATTCCACACAACACTTTTGATACCAATTGTTAATTTGGATTCCTGGCACTAGTTTAACTGTGTAATATGGTACTCTTTTGTGGCCTGCAAAACAACGCAATACTGCTTACAATATTCATTTATTTTTATTTTTTTGCTTCACTCCTCTGTGTTTTTTCAACTTTTTATTTTTGTGTGTGAGTAACTTTCCTCCTATACAACAAGCAAAACATTGTCATGTTCTTACAACTGTATGAAAATAGCAGTTTCAACAAAGAATTATGGTTATGACATTCATACAACAGGCCATCCACAGCTATGTCCATATACAATTAAAAAAGACAATAAATAGGAAAAATGTTCTGTAATAGATTTATTCGACTTTTACTTAATTATTTTCTTTATTGTTGTATATGCACATTCTACAAGATGGTTAATTGTATAACATACTGGTTTCCAATAAAGAATAGTGATATGATGCTGTATGGATGTTATCCCATAATTTAAAATTGCAAATCATTGTCTCCTCAAAATTTTAAGCTGTGAGATGAGGCGGTTAATCAAACATTTGAAATTAGTTTTCCTGCTCCTGCACTTAAATCTACATAACAATCCAAGCTGTTTCATATAATATAACACTTCATGTCCCCCTGCCCCATTCTCTTTTCTCCCTCTCTCATCTCTTTTTCTCTGTCAATCATACTAAACTTAAGAATTTATCCTGAAAAGACAGTATCTGCTAATGTTAACAACAGTATCTTAGCTTCTTATTTACCCCTGAAATGCACAATGGTAATTTCCACTGAACAAAGTTTGGGGTGTACCGGCAACATGTCAATTCTGCAGAATAACATATTCCACTTCTAACCACTCGAGCCATTGAAAGATGTTCATGGAAACCAGAAACATTGTTTAGGTAGTTGTTAAGTGTGAAACCTCCCAATGTGCATGCTCTGTCTGCCATATGCGTAGATGGGTGTAAAAGATGTCAGCTCAAAATATTGAGAAGGCACGACAGTAAGTGAGCATCTCCACCTGTTGGGGAGGCCCACTTAAGCTTTGGCATTGTGGCTTTGTGGTGCCTTGGAAGTCATAGACCAAAGGGCACAGGCAATAATGTCAACACACAACAACTGGAGATTATACAAGAGAACTGTTAGTCTTTAATGTGAAACCAGTAAATCAATGCATGTTGTGATCTTTTCTGAGCTACAAATTAAGATAGATCTACTTCATGGCAATTTAAATGAAGTTCTACAGTGGGAACATTGCTCTTATAACATAGAAGAGTTATCATAAACATGATCATGTCATTTTAGCAGTTTGAATAGACCAGGGTTCTCCTTCAACATCCACCCCGGCAAAAGGTGGGAGAGTCCACTGTCAAGAGGACATGTCACAGTCTGTTGGCACTGCACAGCAGCAGCTCCACTACAGTGAATTATTTGAAGAATGGCGATCACAAGATATTTTTGAGGTAAAAGTTGGTACACACATCAGCCGGGTGACATACCATTCATAGAGTGAAACACATCATGCTACAAAACACAACCCGTTACACTCCAGGTTTATAAACAGTGTCCTGTGTATACTAACGATCACGTTACAACTTGTTCTTGTTGTTGTTGTGGTCTTCAGTCCTGAGACTGGTTTGATGCAGCTCTCCATGCTACTCTATCCTGTGCAAGCTTCTTCATCTCCCAGTACCTACTGCAACCTACAGCCTTCTGAATCTGCTTAGTGTATTCATCTCTTGGTCTCCCTCTACGATTTTTAGCCTCCACACTGCCCTCCAATGCTAAATTTGTGATCCCTTGATGCCTCAGAACATGTCCTACCAACCGGTCCCTTCCTCTTCTCCCCAATTCTATTCAATACCACCTCATTAGTTATGTGATCTACCCATCTAATCTTCAGCATTCTTCTGTAGGACCACATTTTGAAAGCTTCTATTCTCTTCTTGTCCAAACTATTTATCGTCCGTGTTTCACTTCCATACATGGGTACACTCCATACAAATACTTTCAGAAACGACTTCCTGACACTTGAATCTATACTCGATGTTAACAAATTTCTCTTCTTCAGAAACGCTTTCGTTGCCATTGCCAGATGACATTTTATATCCTCTCTACTTCAACCATCATCAGTTATTTTGCTCCCCAAATAGCAAAACTCCTTTACTACTTTAAGCGTCTCATTTCCTAATCTAATTCCCTCCGCATCACCAGACTTTATTCAACTACATTCCATTATCCTCGTTTTGTTTTTGTTGATGTTCTTCTTATATGCTCCTTTCAAGACACTGTCCATTCCGTTCAACTGCTCTTCCAAGTCCTTTGCTGTCTCTGACAGAATTACAATGTCATCGGCGAACCTCAAAGATTTTATTTCTTCTCCATGGATTTTAATACCTACTCCGAATTTTTCATTTGTTTCCTTTATTGCTTGCTCAATATACAGATTGAATAACATCAGGGAGAGGCTACAACCCTGTCTTACTCCCTTCCCAACCACTGCTTCCCTTTCATGCCCCTCGACTCTTATAACTGCCCTCTGGTTTCTGTATAAATTGTAATAGCCTTTCGCTCCCTGTATTTTACCGCTGCCACCTTTAGAATTTGAAAGAGAGTATTCCAGTCAACATTGTCAAAAGCTTTCTCTAAGTCTACAAAAGCTAGAAACATAGGTTTGCCTTTCCTTAATCTTTCTTCTAAGATAAGTCATAAGGTCAGTATTGCCTCATGTGTTCCAACATTTCTACGGAATCCAAACTGATCTTCGCCGAGGTCGGCTTCTACCAGTTTTTCCATTCGTCTGTAAAGAATTCGCGTTACTATTTTGCAGCTGTGGCTTATTAAACTGATAGTTCAGTAATTTTCACACCTGTCAACACCTGCTTTCTTTGGGATTGGAATTATTATATTCTTCTTGAAGTCTGAGGGTATTTCGCCTGTCTCATACATCTTGCTCACCAGATGGTAGAGTTTTGTCAGGACTGGCTCTCCCAAGGCCGTCAGTAGTTCTAATGGAATGTTGTCTACTTACCGATAATATAAACAGGAACAATCTCAAACAGGCAGTACAGATTTATTTAGTAGGCGAGTTGTATTTCTTAAACAGGCTACCTCATGCACTCAACCAACGCCCCATTTGTGTTCACTAGCGTCCAATATCTCAGATAGTATAATACATTCAATTTTTGACTAAAATGTTACTAGCAGAACTTGACTACAGTCTATTTTTTCATAACATTACTCAGACATCACCATGTTTTCTTTGAATCCATTAAGTGTTTATCTGGTTTTATGACTGACGTAGTATACATTGTCGACATCTTCAAATTTAGCCCAGTACTCGGGTTACCGATTACTTCAGGTCACTGGACTGGGATTTTGCTTAATAGAATCAGGTAACACCGATCGAATGTTTGAAAAAAATGTGGCATACATCATAAGCAAAACAGCCTTGCTGGTTAATTATATTGACATTTATGCCTTAAATTTTTCTGACAAAACAACTACCCACACCTTTGTACTGCAAAGTGGGATGGAAGACATGTGATGAGTACTGACATACACTGAAGTGCCAAAGAAACTGGTATAGGCATTTGTATTCAAATATCGAGATGTGTAAACAGGCAGAATACAGCGGTGCAGTCAGCAATGCCCATATGAGACAACAAGTGTCCGGAGCAGTTGTTAGCTTACTGCTGTTACAATGGTGTGTTATCAAGATTTAAGTGAGTTTGAATGTGGTGTTACAGTCATTGCATGAGCATGGGACAAAGCTTCTCTGAGGTAGTGATGAAGTGCGGATTTTCCCATACAACCCTTTCACGAGCGTACCTCGAATATAAGGAATCTGGTAAAACTTCAAATATCCAGCATCACTGCAGCTCTTTCCTATGGTGAGCCAGAACTGGTCTGAACATTTTTGGTGGCACAGTTGTTTCATGCTAATGAGGTGGACACACCACAATTGTCCGTTCTTGTGACAGGATACTTTCCGGGACTGGACCAGACTCTGAATGTGGCTCTCCAGCAGGGATACGACTTCCTCAAATCCTGCCCTGAAATGAGATCCATCCTTCATGAAATCCTCCCCACTCCACCAAGAGTGTCTTTCCGCCGTCCACCTAACCTTCGTAGCCTGTTAGTTCATCCCTATGAAATCCCCAAACCACCTTCCCTACCCTCTGGCTCCTATCCTTGTAACCACCCCCGGTGTAAAACATGTCCTATGCACCCTCCTACCACCACCTACTCCAGTCCTGTAACCCGGAAGGTGTACGCGATCAAAGGCAGAGCCACATGTGAAAGCACCCACGTGATTTACCAACTGACCTGCCTACACTGTGATGCATTCTATGTGGGAATGACCAGCAACAAACTGTCCACTCGCATGAATGGACACAGGCAGACAGTGTTCGTTGGTAATGAGGATCACCCTGTGGCTAAACATGCCTTGGTACACGGCCAGCACATCTTGGCACAGTGTTACACCGTCCGGGTTATCTGGATACTTCCCACCAACACCAACCTATCTGAACTCCGGAGATGGGAACTTGCTCTTCAATATATTCTCTCTTCCCGTTACCCACCAGGCCTCAATCTCCGCTAATTTCAAGTTGCCGCCACTCACACCTCACCTGTCATTCAACATCATCTTTGCCTCTGCACTTCCGCCTCGACTGACATCTCTGCCCAAACTCTTTGTCTTTAAATATGTCTGCTTGTGTCTGCATATGTGTGGATGGATATGTGTGTGTGTGCGCGAGTGTATACCCTTCCTTTTTTCCCCCTAAGGTAAGTCTTTCCGCTCCCGGGATTGGAATGACTCCTTACCCTCTCCCTTAAAACCCACATCCTTTCGTCTTTCCCTCTCCTTCCCTCTTTGCTGATGAGGCAACAGTTTGTTGCAAAAGCTTGAATTTTGTGTGTATGTTTGTGTGTCTGTCGACCTGCCAGCACTTTCATTTGGTAAGTCACATCATCTTTGTTTTTAGGTATATTTTTCCTACGTGGAATGTTTCCCTTTAAAACTGTTGCCTCATCAGGAAAGAGGGAAGGAGAGGGAAAGACGAAAGGATGTGGGTTTTAAGGGAGAGGGTAAGGAGTCATTCCAATCCCGGGAGCGGAAAGACTCACCCTAGGGGAAAAAAAGGACGTGGTCTTTAAATATGTCTGCTTGTGTCTGTATATGTATGGATGGATATGTGTGTGTGTGCGCGAGTGTGTACCCGTCCTTTTTTCCCCCTAGGGTGAGTCTTTCCGCTCCCGGGATTGGAATGACTCCTTACCCTCTCCCTTAAAACCCACATCCTTTCGTCTTTCCCTCTCCTTCCCTCTTTCCTGATGAGGCAACAGTTTGTTGCGAAAGCTTGAATTTTGTGTGTATGTATGTTTGTGTGTCTGTCGACCTGCCAGCACTTTCATTTGGTAAGTCACATCATCTTTGTTTTTAGGTATATTTTTCCTACGTGGAATGTTTCCCTCTATTACACAAAGATGAGGTGACTTACCGAACGAAAGCGCTGGCAGGTCGATAGACACACAAACAAACACAAACATACACGCAAAATTCAAGCTTTCGCAACAAACTGTTGCCTCATCAGGAAAGAGGGAAGGAGAGGGAAAGACGAAAGGAAATGGGTTTTAAGGGAGAGGGTAAGGAGTCATTCCAATCCCGGGAGTGGAAAGACTTACCTTAGGGGGGAAAAAAGGAAGGGTATACACTCGCACGGACACACATATCCATCCACACATATGCAGACACAAGCAGACATATTTAAAAACTTGTGTCTGTATGTGTGGATGGATATGTGTGTGTGTGCGCGAGTGTATACCTGTCCTTTTTTCCCCCTAAGGTAAGTCTTTCCGCTCCCGGGATTGGAATGACTCCTTACCCTCTCCCTTAAAACCCACTTCCTTTCGTCTTTCCCTCTCCTTCCCTCTTTCCTGATGATGCAACAGTTTGTTGCGAAAGCTTGAATTTTGTGTGTATGTTTGTGTTTGTTTGTGTGTCTATCGACCTGCCAGCGCTTTCGTTCGGTAAGTCACCTCATATTTGTTTTTTATATATAATTTTTCCCACGTGGAATGTTTCCCTCCATTTTTTATATATATATATATATATATATATATATATATATATATATATATATATATATATATATATATATATATATATCTTCAACTTTTGTGGTCCTGTCCTCCTCAGTTGCGCGTAATACTACGGTATATTGATAATTTTTACTTATGGACCGTCTGACAGCAACTGAATAAAACACAATTTTAGTGCCATACGCGTTTCGCCTTTATTTTCTGCAAGGCATCATCAGTGGCAGGTTGCATAGACAGTTTCTTACATATTACTTTTCTGTTGCATTTTTGGTGTTGTTGTTCTTCCTATGAGCGCCAATTTGCTATTTTTTCCGCATTCCACAGCACTATGAACTGAACGCTTGTTTCAATTCAATGATGATGTCTTGCAGAAAATAAAGGCGAAACGCGTATGGCACTAAAATTGTGTTTTATTCAGTCACTGTCAGACGGTCCATAAGTGAAATATATATAGAGAGAGAGAGAGAGAGAGAGAGAAAGATATGGCTTAAGGGGGGTAGGATGTCAAGCGGGCCAACTTGGAGCAGGAGAGGCACCCCAGGACATTTTAATTTCCACTGTTTATCCTTTTACAAAAAAAAAAAAAAAAAAAAAAAAAAAAAAAAAAAAAAAAAAAAAAAAAAAAAAAAAAAAAAAATAATCATAAAACTTTGTCAGCATGACCAGGAAGGATTCAGAATTCACACTCATAGCAGAGGAAGTTTGAAAACATAACTTAATAATTTTCTTTACGTTCTTTACGTTCACAAATTTCATCTTTTTTTCACTTACTAGTGGCAGCATTTGTTGCTATAGGTACACTTTTCTTCATAAGTAAGAGAAGCATACAAACCATACTTAAAGGTGTATGAAACTCGAATTTTCCAAATCTATTAAAAACTGTAGTAAAAAATGAGCTAATTAACTATAAAATTTGTGTTTTTCTAAACATAAAGTTTAAAATATAACAGTTCATTTGTTTCTTCATAAATTAAATAAATTCTAGAGTTTCATGCACCTGTGAGTATGGTATGTATGCTGTGCAAAATTCATCGAAGAATCTCTCTAACCTATGAAGAAAAGTGTACCTATAGCAACAAATGCAGCCATTAGTAAGTGAAAAAATGATGAAATTTCACATATAAAAAAATTTATTTTGTTATGTTTTTGAACGTCCACTGCAATGAGTGTGAATCCTGAATCCTTCCTAGTGATGCTGACAAAGTTTTATGAATTTATTTGTAAAAGTGTAGACACTGGGAATTAAAATGTCCTGAGATGCCTCTCCTGCTCCAAGTCGGCCCGTTTGATATCCTACCTCCCTTAATTTATTTAGTGCTAAAGAAACTACCAACGCTTATGCAGTCAGTCATCAAAAGAATTTTTCGACAAATATTTACAAAACACTTGTAATAATGTTTGTGGATATTAACAAATTAAATTTCAAACTCTCGAAAGGCATGCATGTGGTCAAAAATCACTGAATTACTCCTAATTTCTTGTTGAATGGGATCACCTATCTAAGTGCCGTATTTTGTTTTACTATTATTTCCTGTATTAACCACTAGTAACTAGTTCTTGTCAGGTGTGTACATACTGTATTGTTGCAACTGATGAAATTTATAATAAATTAGCTGCAATCAGTTGCCTTTATAGGCATTTATTATTCTGCGATGACGTTTCAAGATGCCTGGCATCCCATCATCAGAATTTTATGAGGGCTATTCAGAAAGCAGGGAACGTTTCAGCATTTAAAAAAAAAGGCCCTAAGTACAAGAAATACAATTTATTATATACATCTGAAAGAGCGACTGACATACTACTTTTCCACATAGTCACCAACACACTGAGGTACTTATCATAGCGGTGGACAAGCTTCGAAAGACCTTCGTCGTAAAATTCTGCCACCTGAGGCTTCAACCAGTGAGTCACGCTCCTGGAGTTCCGTGTTGTCATCAAAGTGCTGCGTTGCAAGCCAGTTCTTCATCTTGGGAAACAAGTGGAAGTCGTTTGGTGCAAGATCGGGGCTGTAGGGCAGATGAGGGAAAATTTCCATTTGAATGAATTAAGGAGTTCATTAGTGCGGTTTGATGTGTGAGGTCGGGCACTGTCGTGCAAAAACAAAATTTTGGATGTCAGCTTTCCTCAGCATTTTGAACTGCTCTTCCTAGGCTGTGCAAAGTTTGACAGTATCGAGCCAAATTTATGCTTGTTCCACGTTCGAGAAAATCAATAAGAAACACATCTTGCATATCCCAAAACACTGTCGCGATCAACTTCCTTGCTGACAAGGTTAGCAAAAGTTTTCTTGGTTTCTGGGGGAACCTTGTGTGCGCCCACTCCATGGACTAAAATTTTGTCTCGTAATTGATGTGTTTCACCCAAGTCTCATCACCAGTGATGATTCAATCCAGTAATGAATCACCATGTTTGTGGTAGGCCTCCACAATGTCAATGTTGTCCCCATTCACTGTTCTTTATGGTGCTCTGTAAGCATTTTGGCCACCCATTGTGCACAAAATTTGTGGTAGCCTAGCTTTTGAGTGACAATTTCAAAGAACAAAGTCGGAGAAACTTGTGGAAAAGAAAGTGAAAGCTCCGTTATTGTGAAGCGATGGTTTTCACGAATCGTTTCATCAACTTTAGCGACAAGATCGTCAGTCACAATGCTCGGGCATCCACTCTTCTCTTCATCATGAACAATGGTTCGGTCATTTTTAAACTGATTGCACCATTTCCTTATGGAACATTCACTCATTACATTGTTTCCATACACTTTGCACAGTTCATGATAAATTTCTGTAGGTTTTACGTTTTTTGCCAACAAAAACTGTACCACAGACCACACTTCACAACTGGTGGGATTTTTGATTGCAGCACACATTTCAAATTCGAATATGGAAAAAACAAGACACACAGAGACGTTCTTGCTGTCACGGATGGATGCTGACTGAGCTGCGAAGCACGCACATTCAAAAATATAGGCGATCAGCAGGCGCCTAGCGGTGTCAGATGGAAACGTTCCTTACTTTCTAAATAGCCCTCATACATTTATTTAAATATCATAAATATTGCTTTCTTTGCTACTGGCACTGCAGAATTTTGAAATTAAGGTTTTTAAGGCAGCTATTATAAAACATCGTAAGTGAACAAACAATGTACATAATGCATAAATAAATGGAAACATCTGAAAATGGAAGTGAATGTACTCTTGAAAACGTGTTTTGAGGCATAATTTGTTGGCACTGCATGGCAAGAAAGGAATGTCATTCATATCAGAGTGTTACCCCTTTAGCATGGACATTACTATTTAGACTTTATGTGATAGTTCAGCTGTTGTTGTGTTATATGACAAGGCAGCCCTCAAGCTTAAGTAAGTACATGGATCAGGCTCATGGGTCACCTAAGGTTGCCCACGCTTGCTCTGGGGTACATATTTTTTGTGCTGTAGTAGTGAATTTAGATGCTGTGACTTAAATTAAGGAATGAAGTGTCCTACCTCACAGAAAAATTAGTACATCCTGAAGAACAAACTCCTTTTATAGGAATTTGCATATTTTCTCTTAGCAAGACAACAGTGTTGAGCAGACAGCAATTTCATTAATGTAGATAATGTGTGTTAAATTCATATCAGCGAACTGAGATTTTACTTTTACCAATACCTCTGAGGACAATCATTATTAGTTGCTATTTTTATTGTGAACACCTACTAGATAGATAACCAACTGCTACACTTCTGCTATTAACATATAGTGGATGGGTATTCCATTTTATAGCTGGGCCAAGAATTGAGATCAACTACATTTTTATAACACTTAGCAATAAGTGCTTCTTTACAACACTACAGAAAGTCAATTGCAACAGAGCCTCCCATAGTCTGTAGGTCCCCTATCCGGGCAAACTGTTTTCCAATGGAATGTCTGGCACTGTTTTGTAAATACTATTAGCACCACTTCTTACAGAAGGAGGAAAGTGGCACAGGAAAGCAAGTCAGTCTGGGAATATTTTGGATTTCTTGAAAAAATTGCCTTTCAAGTTTCATTTTCCTTCACTCTTTCAAGTACTCTACCAGTACAATGTCAACAGTGCCTACATCCCAAAACAGTGTGTCTTTCAGGATAGAAGCAGCTCATTCAAGTAAAAGCCACTGACAAGTGATGCCTTCCTTCTCTGCTGAACACACCAATTTATCCATGCAAAAATGTTAACTGATGGGGAACATGGGAAGTGAACCACGTATGTGGTCGCTGTAGAGCCTCTGAGGGGAGGGTGCAGCTGCTTCAGCCTTCAGCCAGAGTGGACAGCTTCTGCTGTCCACCTCTGGCCCTGCTCACCCAGGACCAGCCACCTGCCACTCGAACGTGAACCACCACCTCTCCCAGCCCCTATTCCTTTATTATTGTTGACCAAACTCCTAGGATTTCAGTCAGTCATTTGCTCCATTCCCCGGGTAAGTGCTTTCTGTATTCCATATATGAAGAATATATCCTGAGTCCAATGAATTTTAACTCCATTATTTCACCACCTCCCTTCCAAGGCTCACCCATTCCACTCCACATCCTGCAGAGTCAACCAATTCCTCTAATATCTGATAGTTTATTTCATTTTTTCAGATACTCAGAGGAAAGAATACATATGACATGGCTATACACAAGTTACAGCGACTTAATCTAAGTTTGTAAACAATCATACAAATACTTATATGTATGTGTGAATGAGACATGCATGCAACAATAATAATAAAGTCAGAAAACAAAAGTGTGTTACCTGATCATGCATTGTTGAATGATTTTTACATAATTCCATCATAATTTCATAGAACAGTTCCTTGTAGTGCTCATCACCCAGGCCACCCTCCACAAGAATGTCCAACTTGGCAATCATTTCATCTTCGAACTGCAGTTATAGACCACACAAATCATCAGAAAAGATTGACCAACCATTGTATAAGAAATAAATAGAACAAACAGAATTTTATAAAACTCTACACGCTAATATGTTGGAGCAAAGTAGATACAACTAGAAATAAACAGCAAAAATCTTCTTCCAATACACATGTAATGGGCAATAACTGTCAATCAATACAATGAGGTAACAAAAGTCTACGGTGCGGACTTATCATTTTTTAATTTTTTAATTGATGACACTTGTTGCTCAACCTTCAGTTTAGCACATAGTTACTTTAAATGTTCAAAATGTTCACCATTGGCAGCTATACACATAACAGAAAGACAAGTGGTTGCCGCAACTACATCAGTCAATGTTACAGTGGAAATCACTGCACATGTCGCTGTAATCTCCTGGTGAAGTCCCTAAAGCGTGCATAGTTTACGTCGATAGACCTTATCTTTTACAGTTTGCCATATCAATGGGCCCTCTTTGTCCAATCCAATGCCCTGGAAAATTGTCATCTGGCAAAGCTTGTATGGCTAGGTGGTAGTGTGGTAGCACCCCACACTGTTGGTAGAAGATCTCTTCATCAGCTCCATAAAGTGGATGTATACCAGACAAAATTGATGTGCGTAACATTTCCAGGTACACTTCTCCAATGACATCAAAGAAAAAGGGTCCTCCTAAGCCCCTAGATGATAGTCCGCACCCCATATGAACCCCTGGTAGATTGATCGCTTTATCCACATAAACATGTGGATTTACAGGTGCCCAGTACACACTGTGATGCCGATTCACAGTTCCATTAAGTTTAAATTGTGTCTCGTCACTCCACACTATGTTCATCACAAATTGTTCGTCATCAGTTACCATTTGCTGATACCATTCACAAAATTGCATTTGGCGATCAGGATGTAATCATCATTAATTGCTTGCAGTAATCGTGAAATGTAAACTTTCCACTTTGCAGCTTTCAGAATTCTTCACACACTTTTACTGCTAACCCTCACTTTACTTGCACATTGCATAGCAGACTTCTGTGGAGAATTAACATGAGAGCCGACGAAGCAGGACTTATAGCTGTATGCTGTCTTCCTGATATTCCTTTGTGAATATCACAAATCGTTCCATGCAATTCACCCTCATCAATGATACATTTAATTGTCAAGTGGGTTGGCAATTCTGTTTCAAACTCGTGCTTCCACTGATGTTGCACTTCCAATGACATTATCAAACTTGAAAAACCACTTCACAACACATTTTTGTTGCTCGAATGTCAAGTGAGCTCCAGCCATCTTGTTTTCTCAATACAGAGATAAAAGTACCAACATCTGTTGAGCCAAAGACCATACTACAACACACTCTTAACTCAAACTGAACGACAATACCTATATCTCGATAGAGCCTGACAAAGAGTGTAAACATTTTTCTGGCAGACTCTGTAGTCTGTATTGTCACAAAAGTACTAATATTATACTCATCTTGGGTGACATTTAGCAGCAGCTGGTCATTCATCAAAATTCAGAACAGAACTAAGCACAAGCTTCCAAACCTGACCATACTAAAATTTTACTGTTTGGACGATGCATTCAGGACAGAGAAAGTAGAATGAATGTAGAGAGATGGAAAATGCCTTTGAATAATTGTAGGACTGAAAACATGTGGAAATGGTTACTCTGTATTAAGAAGCAACGAAAACACTACATAAATATCCCAATACATTGGAATGGAAATGAAGTCCCATGCTTCTTTACAGAGCGTAGGGGAACGATGCGGGAGACCCACACCG
The DNA here is from genome assembly GCF_023864345.2 of Schistocerca serialis cubense. Taxonomy (NCBI): domain Eukaryota; kingdom Metazoa; phylum Arthropoda; class Insecta; order Orthoptera; family Acrididae; genus Schistocerca; species Schistocerca serialis. The sequence continues at coordinate 6,005,106 of NC_064641.1, read as the reverse complement.
CCTTACTAGGCAAGGTCCTAATGGAGGTGGTTTTGCCGTTGCCTTCCTCCGACCGTAATGGGGATGAACTATGATGATGAAGACGACACAACACCACCCAGTCATCTCGAGGCAGGAAAAATCTCTGACCCCGCCAGGAATCGAACCCGGGACCCCGTGCTCGGGAAGTGAGAACGGATACCGCGAGACCACGAGGGCGGACCCCAATACATTAGTCTCCGACTAATGAATTAATATATCAAATGTAGACATTCAAACTAAAAAAATCACAAGAAGAATCAACACATCTTCAAGATTTTAAAGATAAAAATACAGAAAAGCCTTACTGAGCCAACGAAAAGACAACATAGTTAAAGAATGTGTAGTATTGAGAAAAAAGAAAAAGAACACCAACAGGAATAATGAACTGTAAACAGTTATTCTCACCAAGTGCTCCAATGGTGGCTGAATTCAAATCAAGAAGAAAATGATACTATCGGTGAAAAACAGTTATGGACAGTTTTCACGACTTTATTGGTGTTACTGTCTTTTCTTACTCAAAAGGGTTATTTAATTGCTGTTGCTTTATTAGAATGCACATAATTTAAATTTTGGGGATACTATTTTATATTTGTCATGGTATACATGTTTTCAAAATTTATCGAACTATATCTTACTAGAAAATTGTTGATTTTGAAAATAGAATGGGATTGTCCCACACATCGAGGAACACTGGAAACAGTAATGTCAGATAATGGTCCAAGTTTGGTTCATAATCAATCATTTATTGCAAGATCAGCAATGAAACACATTTTAATGACTGCTTACCACCCATCTAGTAATCCTGCAATGAGATGCACGAGAGAAATTGGTAGGGTGTGCAGTAGTAGTCACAAACCCCATCTTGGATTAAGTGCATAATCAATTTTGAAGACACAATGACCAGTTTGTAACACCCACCCATGGGATTTTCACCACATGAAATACTATTTGACATAAAACCAGCTAATCTTATAAAGGAATTATTTAAATTTCCAGACTTTAGACATATTTTTGTGCAAGAAAGAAGTGCCATTGTAAAAGACATAATGAAGAAACAAGGTGAATCACAAAAAAGAAGACCTTATGCTAGATTGAAAGTGACACAGTCGAAGACAGGAGATTTGGTTTTAGCAAGATAAGGAAAAGGATACATTGCTACTCGCCATAAAGATGACACATTGACTTGCAGACAGGCACAACAAAAAGAATTAACACTTTTAGCTTTTGGCCAAACAATTCTTCAGAAAACGAAACACAGACATGGGGAGATGGGGAGGAGGGAAGGGAAGTGGAAAAGGAGATGAGTACAGAAGGGTAAAGACAGGCAGGTGTGTTGGGAGGGGCAGATTACAATTAGAGTAAGGGGCATGAACAGAGAGATGATAAGACAGAGGGAGGTGGAACTGTTGGGTGGAGGGTGTGGGGACAGTAGGTTACCATAGGTTACCTCCGGGATGATTTTGAGAGTGGAGACTGTGTCGTAAGGACAACTTCCATTTGTGCAGTTCAGAAAAGCTAGTGGTAGAGGTGAGTATCCAGGTGCCCCAGGCTGTGAAGCAGCCACTGAAATCTAGCATGTTATGTTCAACTGATTGTTGTGCCACAGGGTGGTCTACTTTGGTCTAGGCCATTGTTTGGCTGTGGCTATTCATCCTGATGGACAGTTAATTACTAGTCATAAAAATATAAAAAACTGTGCCCTGATTACAGCGGAGCTGACATGTGACATGACTGCTTTCACAGGTGGAACTGCCTCTGATGGGTTAGGGTAAGCCCGAGACAGGTCTGGAATAGGAAACGCAGGGTGGCTGGATTGGGCAGGTTGTGCACCTGGGTTGGAATTCGGAATTACCTACAAACAAATCTGGTGTCCAGCTATGGGCACCCACATGGCACCATCCTATGACAACCTATTCATGGTCCATCTAGAGGAAGCCCTCCTAAACACCCAGACTCTTAACCCATCACCTGGTTCAGATTCATTGATGACATCTTTGCTATCTGTATTGAAGGTGAAGACACCCTATCCACATTCCTCCAGAACCTCAACAACTTCTGTCCTATTTGCTTTACCTGGCCCTACTCAACCCAACAAGCCACCTTCCTAGTTGTTGACCTCCACCTCAAAGATGGCTACATCAGTACCTCCGTCCATATCAAACCTACTAACCACCAGCAATACCTTCGCTTTGACAGCTGCCACCCGTTCCATTCCAAGAAGTCCCGTACAGCCTAGCCACCTGTGGACATCACATCTGCAGTGGCAAGCAGTCCCTCTCGAAATATACTGAGGGTCTCACAGAAGCCTAACTATCCTCCCAACCTTGTACAAAAACAAATATCCCGTGCCTTATCTTTCCTGTCTCCCACCACCTCCAAAACTCCCACCATCTGGCCACAGAGGAGCATTCCCCTCAGTACCACCCAGGACTAGAGCAACTGAATTACATTCTCCGCCAGAGTATCAATTACCTCTTGTCGTGCCCTGAAATGAGAAATGTCATGCCCACTATCCTTTCCATCCCTCCCAAAGTGGTATTCTGTCATCCACCCAACCCACGCAATATACTCGTCCATCCTTACACAACCCCTGCTCCCAATCCCTTACCACATGTCCATATTCCTGAAATAGACCTAGATGAAAGGCCTGTCCCACACATACTCCTAACACCAGCTACTCCAGTCCAGTCACTAACCTCACCTATCCCACCAAAGGCAGGGCTACCTGTGAAACCAGTCATGTGGTCTACAAGTTAAGCTCCAACCATTGTGCTGCATTCTATGTAGGCATGACAACCAACAAGCTGTCTGTCCACACACATGAATGGCCACCAACAAACCATGGCCACGAAACAAGTGGGCCATCCTGTTACTGAACACACTGCCAAATATGACATCCTTTATTTCAATGACTGCTGCATGGCCTGTGCCATATGGATCCTTCTCGCCAACACCAGCTTTTCTGAATTGCACAGGTGGGAACTTTCCCTGCAATACAGCCTATGTTCCTGTAACCCTCCTGGCCTCAAACTTCGTTAGTCACTGTCCCCGCCCATGCAGCCCCTTCCCTGTTCCCATTCCAGCACTACACAGCCGTCATTCCATCACCACAACTAGTCTTTTTCTGTCTTCTTTTCCGCCTCTCCCTGCTCCCCCTTCCAACCACTGCCCCGGCCCTCCATCTAACCTGCAGCCCTTCACTGTCCGTCATCCCCACCGTACAATCCCTCACCCTCCCCACCCCAGCTTCCTCCTTACCCCCACACAGTCACCACTCCCATCATGCACTGGTGTTGCTGCTCACAGTGTCGTTTCAGTTGCCTGAGACTGCAGTCATGTGCGTGACTAGTGTTTGCGCGCGTGCACCTGTGTGTGTGTGTGTGTGTGTGTGTGTGTGTGTGTGTGTGTGTGTGTTTGTTTGGGGATGCACATGGAACATTTAATGTTGATTTTCAGGTTATTTTAGGTATGGTGTGATTATTTAGCACAATAGTGTTCATTATGGATGACACAAAGCAAACACATAAAGTATTACTTCAAAAATTGTCAGAGAGGACATATATTTTCTACTAGGGACAGTCAGAATCATAAATAGCAGCTCGTGTACCACTCACACCAGTGTTGCCAGTTATCAGGATAGGTAAGGACTGCAGCATAAGGTGCAGGACACAGACAAATAGCACACTGGCATGCGCACACACACACGCATGCGCACACACACACGCATGCGCACACACACACACACACACACACACACACACACACACACACACACAGACACATAAAATTTTCTATTGTAGAGATGGATATTAAGGTACTATTTTCACAATGCTCTTAGCCAGTTGTGAAATAAGGATATTCTGATGGAATGCTCAGATTTCTTCATGGATTATTAGGATGTGTTACGGTTTTTGGATGATTATTATTATTATTATTATATTTATTGTGTTAGATGGACAAAGAGTACATTATATTGTGAGTTGAGTTGGAGTGTGCTGAAGGATACAACGATGATGATGATGACAGGATTAGGAATTTTTAAAGTCAAGAAAGGTAGTGTGTGAGTGTGACTTCAGCTGCCAGAGACTTCAGCCATGTGTATGTGAGCTGCGTTTGTTTGTTTGTTTGTGTGTGTGTGTGTGTGTGTGTGTGTGTGTGGTCTATTTTTGACAAAGGCCTCGTTGGCCAAAAGCTGATTTTGTGAAAGTCTTTTTGTTGTGCCTATCTGCGACTCAGCATCTACGCTATATGGTGAGTAGCAACTATCCATTGCACAGTATTGTTGAAAAGTAGTATACTGCATCAACTGAAAAATGTGGAATATATTTACAGAAAAGTATTTGTAACTTTGTGAGCAAATAAAAGTGTTGTCATCGACAAGAGAAAACATAGTGTGCTAGTTGTAGATCTGATGGTACTGTAATGTAAAGAAATTGTAATCTGATAATTTCATTACTGCAAGCATGTGGGATACACTCTCATGGCCTCTTTTCAGCTTTTAATTTTAGTGATTTTTTTTTCACATCCTCCATTAGCAACTAATGCTGCTTGACTTGACTGTTATTCAATGGTGTGTATTTATATACGACTGCATTGTACAAACTCTTGTGTTTATTTAGTGTCGTGCATGAGAATGTTCAATCGAATATATCTGTTTATGAGTGTGCCTACTACCTTCTGCTTCTTTAAAATACTTTCTGGCCCCCCTCCTAACTTCCCACATAACTTTCTATATAGTACCTATCATTCATTTCTGTTACAAAACCTCAACCTTTAATTTTAACATTCTTACATTCACTGTTCTTTAACTTTCCTTTTTTTTCATTCCTTTAGCCTCTCAACCATATGATCATGAATCCCTGCCAATTCTAAAAATTCTCCTTTGCCCTATCTAACCTCGTCACACATCATCTTTTTGAAATCTTGACAGGCAAATGCTATTCCACCTAATGGGATCCATTAAAATGGACATTCTGAGCTGTCATCCATTCTACTGCAAAAACCTCTACTTTTCCCAATCCCATCAGTGATCCGGTCACTCATAAGCACAAAATCCTAGGTCCATCCATACTTGAGAACCTACACTACTTCCCACAAATACTTCTACTCTGTAAGCACAGCTTCCTGAATGATATCTGCTTGCCCTTTAACAGTTGGAACACCATCTGAGGAAGCTGTCGTAGCTACACCTGTCCTATGCCACCCCTCACTCACTCTCACACACACACACACACACACACACACACACACACACACACACACACACACACACACACACACACACCAATCCCTCACAGTTCTCCAACCATTCCTTAAAGACTTATTCCGCTTTCTACATCCCCAAAAAACTTTCTCCACCCCTATGAAACACACTGTTCCTGAGCAACCATTGCATAACACTATTTCATCTACCGCTACGTCTATACTCTGCAAACCACCATGAGGCGCATGGCAGACAGTACACCTCTTTGCATCAGTTATTAGGCTTTTTTCCTGTTCCATTCACATATGGAACACAGGAAGAACAATTGTTTGAATCCCTCTGCGCATGCAGTAATTATTCCAATCTTATCATCACGATCCCTGTGCAAGCGATAAATATGTCATTGTAATATATTCGCAGAGTTATCATTTAATGCTGGCTCCTAAAACTTTGTTAACAGACTTTCTCAGGATAGTTTATGTCTGTCTCCAAGAGTCTTCCACTTCAGTTCCTTCAGAATCTCTGTGACACTCTCCCATGGATTAAACAAACCTGTTATCATTCATGCTGCCCCTCTCTGTATACGTTCAGTATCTGCTGTTAGTCCTATCTGGTACGGGTCCCAAACATTTGAGCAATATTCTAGGATGGGTTGCATGAGTGATTTTTAAGCAGTCTCTTTTTGCAGACTGATTGCACTTCCCCAGTATTCTACCATAAACGAAAGTCGACCACCTGCTTTACCCACAACTGAACCTTAGTATCTGGTACGGGTCCCAAACATTTGAGCAATATTCTAGGATGGGTTGCATGAGTGATTTTTAAGCAGTCTCTTTTTGCAGACTGATTGCACTTCCCCAGTATTCTACCATAAACGAAAGTCGACCACCTGCTTTACCCACAACTGAACCTTAGTAATCATTTCATTTCATACCCCTACGAAGTGTTACACCCATATATTTGTATGAGTTGGCCATTTCCAACAGTGATTCATTGATATTAGACTTATAGGATATTACATTTTTCCATTTTGTGAAGTGCACAATTTTACATTTTTGGACAGTTAGAGGATGTTGCAAACCTCTGCACCATGTTAAAATCTTATCAAGATCTGACAATATTTATGCAGCTTCTCTCAGAAAGTACATTATAGATAACTGTTTCATTTGCAAAAGCCTGATTTTATTATTAATTTTGTCTGCATGGTCATTAATATACAACATAAACAGCAAGGGTCTCAATACACTTCCCTGGGGCACACCTGAAGTTACTTTTACATCTGTCGATGAGACTCTATCCAAGATAACAAACATGCTGTGTTCTCCCTGCCAAAAAGTCCTCAATCCAGTCGTAAATTTCTTTTAATACCCCATATGATTGTACTTTTGACAATAAGCGTAGTTTCGGTACTGAGTCAATTGCTTTTCGAATGTCAAGAAACAGTGCATCTACCTTGTTGCCTTGATCCAAGGCTTTCAGTATGTCATGTAAAAAGTGTGAATTACGTTTCACATGATCGATGTCTTCGAAAACCATACTGGTTGACATTGAGGAGGTCATTCTGTTCAAGGTACCTCATTATGTTAGATCTCAGAATATCTTCTAAGATTCTGCAACAAATCGGTGTAAGGATATTGGACGGTAGTTTTGTGGATCATTTCTACTATCCTTCTTGTAGATGGGTGTGACCTTTGCCTTTTTCCAAGAACTGGGTACAATTCTTCTTTGAGGGATCTATTACAGATTATAGTTAGAAAAGGGGCCAACTCAGCCGCAAATTCAGTATAGAATCTGACAGAGATGCTATCAGGACCTAGAGCTTTGTTCAGGTTTAACGATTTCAGCTGTTTCTAAACACCACTGACACTAATACTTATTTCACTCATCTTTCCAGTGCTCTTTCTTTGTAAAGGAATATTTGAAAATGGAGTTACACATTTCAGCTTTTGCTCTGCTACCCTCAATTTTAGTTCCTGTCGCATTCACTAGAGACTGAACACTATCTTTGGTGTCACCAGCAACCTTTACATATGACCAGAATTTCTCTGGATTTTGTGAAATTTCATTTGACAATGTTTTGCTATGGTAGTCATGCAAGGTTTCATGCATTGCTCTCTTGACAGCCAAATGAAATTCATTCAGCACCTCTCTATCTATGCTTGGTGTTACACCTGTTATGCAGTAAACTCTGTTTCTTGAGAGGTTTCTTTACAATAACTGTATACCATGGAGTTACCGTCCCATTATGAACTGTTCTACTGGGTATATATCTATCCAGGGCATGGTCAACTATTCTTTTAAACTTGAGCCAGAGTTCCTCCTTGTTTTGAGTTCCTGGCTTTACTGATTTTTTATCTAGTTTCCTGAATATACATATCTTTCTGCTTGTTTCAATGGGACTTTGTACTTTGATAATCATTGCTGTCACAACTGTGTCATGGTCGTTGATACCAGTTTCGATGTGGACATCCTGAAAAGAGGTCAGGTCTATTTGTTGCCATTAGATGCAATATATTTTCAACATGAGTGGGATTCCTAACTATCTGTCCTCAATAGTTTTCAGAGAAGGCATTTAGTAAAGTTTGACAGAATGTCTTATCTCACCCGCCACTAACAAAATTGTAACTTTCTCAACTAATTGTTGGATGATAACAGTATGACTGGGAAACTTTCGTACAAGTGAAATGAGATTGTCTCTAAAGTTTTCTGTCACATAAGGAGAGGATTCTGGTGGGCAATAGAATGATCCAACTATCATCTTATGTCTACCCTTGGTACTAAGTCTTGCCCAAATGATCTCACATGCAGTTTCAATTTCTAGTTCAGTGGATTTGAATTATTTGTCTACTGCGACAAATACTCCACCTCCATTTCCCAAATGCCTATCCTTCTGACATAAACATAAAGTTTCCCCAAAAATCTCACTGCTATCAATTTCATGAGCACTTCAAACTCTGGCGCTTTGTTGTGAATGCTTTGGCAGTTTACCATAGGATTTCAATACTCTCACTTGTAGGAGGCAATCTTACACTGGCACTTCTCGGTTTCCTACAGCTATCGTTATCTGGATTGGGTGGAGAGTCACCTAATCTAAAAAACCCTGGCGTGCTCCCCACACACAGTCAGCTACCTGAGCAGCAGCCTCTGATGTGTAGTGCACACCTGACCTATTTAGAGGGACGCTACAGTTATCAACCTCTCTACCATGAGCCTTGCAGAAGTCTCACACTTTATAAGGCCTCAAGCTAGGGTCATGATGGACTTGTAAAGGTTGTTCTTTCCTTTACTCATTCTCTATAGAGGAAACATTCATTCTCCACACAACCCATTGCCAACATCCAACATAAATCACACATAGAATCTTGTTTGGAACAGTTCCAACCTTCCTGCACTTGTGATCCCCTTCCTCTTTCATCTAATCATCCCTGATAACTTTTCAGAAATTCCTCACTTCTAACCTGGCCTCACCTTCCTTTCCTAAATCCCTCCCTAGTAAGGACAAACAATTCAGATCTTATCACCCCTCCCACAGACAAAGATTCCACCACAGTGATCTTGAATCATAGTGATTCTGTGGCTGAGGGTCTCCACCAATTTTCCAAAACTCCTGCATACAAACCTTACAACCACATACCCATCTGAAACACGCTACATGACATTCAGTAGCTCCTCAGGGCCTTCGATTCGTCCCAAAACAGGATCTCTAAAACCATCCCTTTCCTCGCACCAGCAATTAACGCACTATTAGTATTTACCTGCTCCCCAAGCTCCACTAGCTCAATACCGCAGATCTCCCTACTGGTTGTACCACTGCAGTTGTGTACAATGCTCCCACAGAAAGACCCTCTTCATTTGTTGACCAACATCCCCAAACAACTGTCTACAGTCTCGCAACCTATTTTTAAGATGTTGCTCACTTTGTTCATTGCCTTTCCACAGTTCCTGTCCTGTTACCGCCAGACTCCTTGTTCGTCACTGTGGATGTGACACCCTTATAAGCCAAAAACCAACCCATGGCATTGCAGCCATGCAACACCTACCTTTTTTAATGCCCTCCTGGATACCAAACCGACCACTGCTCTCCAAACCCTCATTGGCAAACACATCCTGACCCACAATTATTTCACTTTTGAAGGACAAATCTATAAACAAATCCATTGTAATGCCAGGGGTACTCACATGGCACCATCCTATGCAAACTTATACATGGACCATGTGCAGGAATCCTCCCTATCCAGTCAACACCTAAAATCCTTTGTTGGGTTCAGAATCACTGATGACATTTTCATGATCTGGTCTCATGGCAAGGACAACATTTGCTCTTTCCTCCATAGCTTCAACACATATTCCCAAATCTGCTTCCCCTGGTCCTTCTCAACTCACTGAGTCACCTTACAAGATATCAATCTCCAACTCTCAGAAGGCTCCACAAATACATCTGCTCATATCAAGCACACCAATCTCAGTTTTTGACAGCTCTCACCCAATACGTGCCAGAAAGACTCTGCCTTACAGCCTCGTCACCCAAGGATGCTAAACCCACACTGGAAATCATTTAAACCTTACCAGAGCCGTTATTGGCAGACAGTATCCTACCCAGCTCATCAATAAACAGATCTCCCATGCCATCTCCTCCTTTGATACTAGTAAACTAGTTAAACAATCACCAACCAGCACTACTCCTCCAGTAACACTCTGGCTTTGAAAAGCTCAACCACATCGTCCACTAGGGATTCAACTACCTGTTGTTGTGCCCTGAAGTGAAGGATATCCTACCCCAAAACCTAACCACATTCCCCAAAGTAGTGTTCTGCCACCTACCCTACAGAATATCCTTTCTATCCCTATTCCAATCCTACTCGCAATCTTCAACCCGTGGGTCATTTCATTGTAGTCCAAAGTGCAAGATCTCTCCTACAGAACCATCTCATTTAATGTGAGCATGACAAGCAACCAACTGCTTGCTTGTATGAATGGACACCACCAAACTGTGACAAACTGCAAACTTGGCCATCCAGTTGCCAAACATGTTGCACACCATAACACGCGCGCGCACGCGCGCACACACACACACACACACACACACACACACACACACACACACACACACACCCTTCTTTTCCATCCTACATGCTCTACCCTCTCAACTCCTTTCATCCTTGGGTGCAGCTACCTCACTCTATCCCACTTCCCCCTCCTTGTTTCATCAAGGCCTTGGGCGTGTGCAGCTGAGTGTCTGCGTGGGCGAGTGTGAACTACTTCTAGAGAAAGTGCAAGAGCTCGAAAGTTAATATAAATACTGTTTACTGTTGTGTGTTTCTACGCTTGTGAACTACTAAAAGGCTTTACTGAATTGATTTAATTGTCATTACCAGGTCATACATATGTTAAGAAGTACTCTTAAATGATTACTATTTGTAAATTGATTTATCTCAGTGCACAGTTATGGCTCTTTACACTCATCCAATGGAACGAGCACCAACTTAAGATTTTTCATGATGTCAGTTTGTACATAAAAATGTAAGTATTTTCATACTTTTTTAGCTTTTTGCATTTAAACTTGTATAGACACTTAGTATGTACTATTGTGAATTTAATAATCTGCTGAAACTCACTCCCCACTCCTCTCTCTCTCTCTCTCTCTCTCTCTCTCTCTCTCTCTCTATCTTTCTTTTTTTCTCCTGTAAATACTGAATTAATCAAGTATGTAAAGCTGCTCTACACCTGAGAAGTTAAGTAGTAATTACAATTTCCACTAAACTTACAATTAAATTTGTCACATGTGTAGATACGAGGGGTGTTTGAAAAGTCCATACAAAAATAAAAACTACTTACGTGTTTGGGGTAAACATTTTTTTAATTTTTCGACAGTCTCCTTTTAGAGTTATACACTTCGTCCAACACTGTTCTAACTTGTTGATCCCTTATGAATAAGAAGAATTGTCCAAGTCTGCAAAATAGCTATTAGTTGCTGCAGTAACCTCCTCATTTGAATAAAATCTTTGTCCCGCCAGCCATTTCTTCAAATTTGGGAACAAATAGTAGTCCGAGGGAGCCACATCTGGAGAATAGGGAGGATGTGAAACGAGTTGGAATCCTATTTCCATTAATTTTGCGCCCACAACTGCTGAGGAGTGTGCTGGTGCATTGTCATGATGGAAAAGGACTTTTTTGCGGTCCAATCGCCAGCATTTTTCTTGCAGTTCAGTTTTCAAACGGTCCAATAACGACGAATAATATGCATCTGTAATAGTTTTACCCTTTTTCAGATCGTCGATGGGGATTATCCCCTGCGAATCCCAAAAGACAGTCGCCATAGCCTTTCCAGCCGAAGGAATGGTCTTCGCCCGTTTTGGTGCAGTTTCTGCTTTGGTAACCCATTGTTTAGATTGTTGTTTGGTTTCAGGAGTGTAGTAATGTATCCATGTTTCATCCACAGTGACGAAACGACGCTTAAAAAGTCCTGCGGATTCTACCTGAACAGCTGCAAACCATCCTTCAACACTTCACACGATTCCGTTTTTGGTCAAGTGTGAGCAATCACGGAACCCATCTTGTGGATAGCTTTCTCATGTCCAAATTTTTATGCAAAATATTATGTACCCATTCATTCGAGATGCCCATAGCACTAGCAATCTCACGCACCTTAACTCTTCTGTCATCCATCACCATATCATGTATTTTATCAATGATTTCTGGAGTCGTAACCCCCACAGGGTGTCCAGAACGTTCAGCATAACTTGGGCCCATATGGCCACTCTGAAGATTTTGAAACCACTTATAAACTGTTCTAATCGAAGGTGCAGAGTCACTCTAATGTTTATTAAGCTTCTCTTTAGTCTCCTGAAGCATTCTACCTTTCATAAAGTAATGTTTAATCACCACACGAAATTCTTTTTTGTCCATTTTTTGACAATCATTTGACTTCCTTGATTCACACCAACGCCAAACACAAATAACTAGACCAATACGCCTGAAACTTGGTGTGCATTCTTTCCAAAGATGCTACTAACTAAACATGACCTCGATACACACTGGTGGTACCATCTCTCGGACTTTGCACAGACTTTTCAAATGCCCCTCACATTTGTACTACTTAAATGGCTCACTGAGTATTAACATTTCCCACAGTGAACAAACTTCCAAGTTGAAGTTATGGTGTAAAAGATTTTAATTTGTTAGGAAGTTTCACAAATTTAGATCATAACTGTTCCCCCAAGTTTAACTACAGCATGGAAGAATATCTTGACAGGTGATATTATGTAGGGATATGTACCCTTTCATTTCCAATTCTAAATGTCAAATCCATTTAGTGTAATCATAGGAGAAGTAGACCTAAGCACAATTATGAAAATGACATTCATGTAGATACAGGAATATTTGGAAGATGTATTTGACATAATATCTTGTTAACATGTTCTATCTTACCTCACAAAAATTAGCCTTTATGTGGCTTGAATCACGTTTAGTATCACCAAAACTATCACTAGTATGACGAGATGAGTAGAATTCACATTGCATCATGTCAAAGAAAATGGGAATGGTTGCTTTGCGGAGCTCTGTTTCAGGAATAAGTGTCATTTCCAGAAATGGTCCAACGAGTCCAGGAACAAATTGTCTCTTGTACTGTCCTAAAACCAAAAGGAAATAATATTCATGAAAGGTAAATACCTAGCAGAATTGTATCATTTCTGTGTGAGAATATTTCTTATCAGTTACTTCCATGTCTACATGAATATTCAAATGCTTTATTTGTACATCAGATTAAGAAATAAATAAATGCCAATCAAATCTTATTTTACATAAAATCATTTCTTACAAACAAAACGTAAAAATCGATCAACAGTTTGTGTTCATACAAATGTTAACTGTTATTAATGTTACAACATTCCTCTCTGGTGAAACAAAAGTTCTCAGTTAATAGAATCAATTATGCAAAAACATGATTTTTCCTGATACCATTACATCAGCCAATGAGAATTTTTTGTATGGAATAGAAACTCTGAGGGTAACATACTGTGTGCATACTGTAAATACTAAGGCTCTCAACATTTGTGCAATAAGCAATAGTTTACAAGCTAAGTATAGTGTCTTACTGAAATTACTGAAGAATGTTTGCATCAAATTGCCCATCATGTCTACACTGAGCAGTTAGCTAACTATTATTTTCTTTTTTACGTAAATGACCCATCACTTGCTATTGATGTTCATTCAGTCTTATTTGCTGATGAACCATGGACCTTGCCGTTGGTGGGGAGGCTTGCATGCCTCAGCGATACAGATAGCCGTACCGTAGGTGCAACCACAACGGAGGGGTATCTGTTGAGAGGCCAGACAAACGTGTGGTTCCTGAAGAGGGGCAGCAGCCTTTTCAGTAGTTGCAAGGGCAACAGTCTGGATGATTGACTGATCTGGCCTTGTAACAATAACCAAAACGGCCTTGCTGTGCTGGTACTGCGAACGGCTGAAAGCAAGGGGAAACTACAGCCGTAATTTTTGCCGAGGGCATGCAGCTTTACTGTATGATTACATGATGATGGCGTCCTCTTGGGTAAAATATTCCGGAGGTAAAATAGTCCCCCATTCGGATCTCCGGGCGGGGACTACTCAAGAGGATGTCGTTATCAGGAGAAAGAAAACTGGCGTTCTACGGATCGGAGCGTGGAATGTCAGATCCCTTAATCGGGCAGGTAGGTTAGAAAATTTAAAAAGGGAAATGGATAGGTTGAAGTTAGATATAGTGGGAATTAGTGAAGTTCGGTGGCAGGAGGAACAAGACTTCTGGTCAGGTGACTACAGGGTTATAAACACAAAATCAAATAGGGGTAATGCAGGAGTAGGTTTAATAATGAATAGGAAAATAGGAATGCGGGTAAGCTACTACAAACAGCATAGTGAACGCATTATTGTGGCCAAGATAGATACGAAGCCCACACCTACTACAGTAGTACAAGTTTATATGCCAACTAGCTCTGCAGATGACGAAGAAATTGAAGAAATGTATGATGAAATAAAAGAAATTATTCAGATTGTGAAGGGAGACGAAAATTTAATAGTCATGGGTGACTGGAATTCGTCAGTAGGAAAAGGGAGAGAAGGAAACATAGTAGGTGAATATGGATTGGGGGGAAGAAATGAAAGAGGAAGCCGCCTTGTAGAATTTTGCACAGAGAATAACTTAATTATAGCTAACACTTGGTTCAAGAATCATAAAAGAAGGTTGTATACCTGGAAGGATCCTGGAGATACTAATAGGTATCAGATAGATTATATAATGGTAACACAGAGATTTAGGAACAAGGTTTTAAATTGTAAGACATTTCCAGGGGCAGATGTGGACTCTGACCACAATATATTGGTTATGACCTGTAGATTAAAACTGAAGAAACTGCAAAAAGGTGGGAATTTAAGGAGATGGGACCTGGATAAACTAAAAGAACCAGAGGTTGTACAGAGATTCAGGGAGAGCATAAGGGAGCAATTGACAGGAATGGGGGAAATAAATACAGTAGAAGAAGAATGGGTAGCTTTGAGGGATGAAGTAGTGAAGGAAGCAGAGGATCAAGTAGGTAAAAAGACGAGGGCTAGTAGAAATCCTTGGGTAACAGAAGAAATATTGAATTTAATTGATAAAAGGAGAAAATATAAAAATGCAGTAAGTGAAACAGGCAAGAAGGAATACCAACGTCTCAAAAATGAGATCGACAGGAAGTGCAAAATGGCTAAGCAGGGATGGCTAGAGGACAAATGTAAGGATGTAGAGGCCTATCTCACTAGGGGGAAGATAGATACCGCCTACAGGAAAATTAAAGAGACCTTTGGAGATATGAGAATGACTTGTATGAATATCAAGAGCTCAGATGGAAACCCAGTTCTAAGCAAAGAAGGGAAAGCAGAAAGGTGGAAGGAGTATATAGAGGGTCTACACAAGGGCGATGTACTTGAGGACAATCTTATGGAAATGGAAGAGGATGTAGATGAAGATGAAATGGGAGATACGATACTGCGTGAAGAGTTTGACAGAGCACTGAAAGACCTGATTCGAAACAAGGCCCCCGGAGTAGACAATATTCCATTGGAACTGCTGACGGCCGTGGGAGAGCCAGTCCTGACAAAACTCTACCATCTGGTGAGCAAGATGTATGAAACAGGCGAAACACCCTCAAACTTCAAGAAGAATATAATAATTCCAATCCCAAAGAAAGCAGATGTTGACAGATGTGAAAATTACCGAACTATAAGCTTAATAAGTCACAGCTGCAAAATACTAACACGAATTCTTTACAGACGAATGGAAAAACTAGTAGAAGCCAACCTCGGGGAAGATCAGTTTGGATTCCGTAGAAACACTGGAACACGTGAGGCAATACTGACCTTACGACTTATCTTAGAAGCTAGATTAAGGAAAGGCAAACCTACGTTTCTAGCATTTGTAGACTTAGAGAAAGCTTTTGACAATGTTGACTGGAATACTCTCTTTCAAATTCTAAAGGTGCTAGGGGTAAAATACAGGGAGCGAAAGGCTATTTACAATTTGTACAGAAACCAGATGGCAGTTATAAGAGTCGAGGGACATGAAAGGGAAGCAGTGGTTGGGAAGGGAGTAAGACAGGGTTGTAGCCTGTCCCCGATGTTGTTCAATCTGTATATTGAGCAAGCAGTAAAGGAAACAAAAGAAAAATTCGGAGTAGGTATTAAAATTCATGGAGAAGAAATAAAAACTTTGAGGTTCGCCGATGACATTGTAATTCTGTCAGAGACAGCAAAGGACTTCGAAGAGCAGTTGAACAGAATGGACAGTGTCTTGAAAGGAGGATATAAGATGAACATCAACAAAAGCAAAACAAGGATAATGGAATGTAGTCTAATTAAGTCGGGTGATGCTGAGGGAATTGGATTAGGAAATGAGGCACTTAAAGTAGTAAAGGAGTTTTGCTATTTGGGGAGCAAAATAACTGACGATGGTCGAAGTAGAGAGGATATAAAATGTAGGCTGGCAATGGCAAGGAAAGCGTTTCTCAAGAAGAGAAATTTGTTAACATCCAGTATTGATTTAAGTGTCAGGAAGTCATTTCTGAAAGTATTCGTATGGAGTGTAGCCATGTATGGAAGTGAAACATGGACGATAAATAGTTTGGACAAGAAGAGAATAGAAGCTTTCGAAATGTGGTGCTACAGAAGAATGCTGAAGATTATATGGGTAGATCACATAACTAATGAGGAAGTATTGAATAGGATTGGGGAGAAGAGAAGTTTGTGGCACAACTTGACCAGAAGAAGGGATCGGTTGGTAGGACATGTTCTGAGGCATCAAGGGATCACCAATTTAGTATTGGAGGGCAGCGTGGAGGGTAAAAATCGTAGGGGGAGACCAAGAGATGAATACACTAAGCAGATTCAGAAGGATGTAGGTTGCAGTAGGTACTGGGAGATGAAAAAGCTTGCACAGGATAGAGTAGCATGGAGAGCTGCATCAAGCCAGTCTCAGGACTGAAGACCACAACAACAACAACACATCAGTTCTAACTGAAAATATTCCAGAAAAAGCCAAAAATACTTTTAAAAAACTCGAATCTTGGTTCTATCAAAATGGATTAAAACTAAATGTAACTAAAACCAAAATGATGCAATTTGAAGCTAAATCAGTAGAAAGGACTGAAATAAAGATAACTTGCAATGATCAGGATATCACAGAAGCAAACCACGTGAAGTTCTTAGGCCTAAATCTTTACAAAAATTTAAATTGGAAGGTACACATAGATTGCTTAGCAAATAAACTGAACAACTTAGTATTTGTAATGTGTATTTTGTCAGGTGCCACAAACATGGATACCAGAAAGATAGTTTATCACTGCTACTTTGAGTCAGTTATTTGTTATGGCATAATCTTCTGGGGAAATTCAGCAAATGTCACTAGGCTCCTAGTATTACAAAAGAAAGTAATTAGAAAGATGTGTGTTGCAAAAAAATGGGAATCCTGTCAACCACTGTTAAAGGATTTAAAAATACTATCTATCCCCTCACTTCACATATATGAGATGGTGGTGTCCCTATAAAAAAAAAAAAAAAAAAAAAAAAATCAACATACACTAGACACTTTCTGTTTTGACTGCAACTACAGCACTCGCCACAGAGATAACTTCAAACTTCCAACACACCGTTTAAAACTTTATGCCCAAACGCCAGAGTATATGGGGTTAAAAATTTTCAATAAAATAAAAGGCAGTAATATATTTAAGATGGAGCATGGTTCACTGAAAAGATTGCTCTTTACTCTTCTGGTGGAAAAGTATTATTATTCTGTCGATGAATTCACTGAGGACAGCTTCACAGTCTGAACAGAGGGATTGTATTACATGTATTATTTTATGTACACGTGTAGCTGTAACTTATAAATGTGAAATATAATGTAAACTTTTATATTTCTCTTAAAAAAGTGAAAAAAGATCTTTTTGTAAACCTTGACATGTCTCCTGTACATCAAATCAAATGATTTGAAAATTGTATGTAATGAGATGAATAAATCACATATCACTTATGGCACATAGTTTCTTGCTCTAACAAATTTTGCTCGGTTCTGAAAATATTTCGTGGTAAAACTAGCTATAACATGAAAACAATGTCATTGTACAACAAGATACTGACTGTTTATACTTAAATAGCAAACAACTATTATCCTAAGAAGTGAATTAACTGACTCTGAGCTACCCGCATGTGGAAATTCTGTGCATTTAGGTAGCAATAATATGAAAGATCTACAACTTCACAGAATTAAACAGCCCTAAGTTGTGTTTTCTTCTCTGAAGATGTCTTTTTTTGATGCAACTGTTTGCTTCGGAAATTTTATATGCAAAAAAACTGAAATACGCTATCATGATAAGATACTTATCATCCCTTCTGGTTAACATAACCACAATATCTTGCATAAAACATATGTTAACCATCTTCTGCCGAATACATTTCAGTCAGGCAGAATAGACAATGCTTGTACCTCTGATGGTTAAAAGCAGTTATGGCTTATGTATTGGTCTTTTCGACTTATTTGTAAGATCAATAATGTAAAGTTCGCAGACTGAAACTTTAGTTAATTTTATAACTAAAATTCTAGTAGGGAGGGGAAAAAAATAGAAAAGGCAACTGGTCTCCAACAGCCAATATATGTAAAGCAAATTGTAAATTGGGAAAATGCAGGGCCAGTTTAAGACCCAAGTGACACAAGCCGGCACTTAGGGCGCCAAGCTGAGAGAGGTGTCTTAAGTGACACCTGTAAGATTTCTATACAGTACAAATCACAACTAGTTAGAGGGGGGTACAAGGGATGCCCCAGTGAAAGATTTGTACACAGTTAGTATGAGGGGAAAAGGGATGGGGGAAGGGGGTAAATGATAAGTCGCTTGTGTGGAAAAATGTTCCCAAAATGACCCTAGGATGAAGATATGCAACTTGAAAACTCATCAAATACTGCTGCAGATAAATGGCTCCTTATCATCATTAGTGCTTACTTGCTACTTATGTATAATGTCAATACAATATAATAAAGGATGTTAACTATCATTTGAAGAGGTACTTTTGCTTTAAATCAGTTGTGATCCTTTTAAATTTTCTTTTATAGATGTTATTCATGATACCTAACCATAACACACTGAATTAGTTACAGTGCATCAATCATAAATCAAATATGAATCTTACTTACCTAAATTAAACCACATGCTGCGTATTTCAAATCCTGTCTCTCGCCTCATATCTTTATACCGGGCTACAATACGTGATCGCTTATTCTGCGAGAAGCTGTCTAGTTGTAAGGCTGGCTGGGTCAAGAAAGTAATAGCACAATGGAAAAAGTTATTCCAAGCCTGATGTTCAAATGGTTGAGAAAAATAATCTCGAATTGTGTGAGAGAAGAAGCGAAGAGACTTCAGAATAACACTGAAACAAAATATTTGAAAGTAAATTATGGTAACACAATTTTAAACAGAGTCATAATTTCACTACCAATAATGTTAGTACTGATACATAGTTAAGCATGTGGGACATTTCTCTGGCTTGAAATAAGTCAACAGCTTTTTCAACATCATCCAAACTATGAGACCAACAATAAATATTAAAACCAAATATATCAGAGTATGAGCTTTTAAAATTTTCTTTTATACATGTTATTCATCGTACCTCACCACAATGCAACTGTTCACAACATAATCAAAATATGAATGCTTTCCATAATGAACTGAATTATCCACAATGCACTGAATTAGTTACAGTGCATCAGTTTCAAACTGGATTGGAAAATAACTGAAGCACACATTAATTAAGAAACAGAAAATCAGAGTCTAACTGTTCTAACTTTTATGAGGGCATGGTGAAAAGTTATTAGCCTGGCACAAAGGTAGCACTAATATCAATGAAACTACATGTTTGTTACACTGGTATAGATTGTGCAATAATGTCAGTCATGTCAGATTAATCTATAGAAAATGTCTGATCGTGTCTGTGTATGTGCGGATGGATGTGTGTGTGTGTGTGTGTGTGTGTGTGTGTGTGTGTGTGTGTGTGTGTGTGCGCGCGCGAGTGTATACCTGTCCTTTTTTCCCCCAAGGTAAGTCTTTCCGCTCCCGGGATTGGAATGACTCCTTACCCTCTCCCTTAAAACCCACATCCTTTCATCTTTCCCTCTCCTTCCCTGTTTCCTGACGAGGCAACCGTTGGTTGCGAAAGCTAGAATTTTGTGTGTATGTTTGTGTGTCTGTCGACCTGCCAGCACTTTCATTTGGTAAATCACATCATCTTTGTTTTTAGATATAATCTATAGAATAGTTTTATTTGCAAGACATTTTCACGTGATGATGATCTGTCTCTTTCAATCAAATAGATTAACTAGAACCCTATCACCCTAAATTTATATTTTTGTGCACTGTTTCTGCTAATGAAAACTCATTCGAATCTGGTGAAGTTTTACAAGGAGTGTGGTCCTTCAGATATCTGTCCTCACCATGGTCGTACTTCTCTTGAATATGACCCATGTGAAGCACATCCCAAAACTGCAACCATGAATGAAAATACGAAGTATGGGCACATTATGTCATTGTACTATCAGCAATTACAACAGTGAGAAAAGGCCTGCATTGAGGAAGGAAAAAGAAAGAAAGACACACAGAAAGAGACAGAGAGAGAGAGAGAGAGAGAGAGAGAGAGAGAGTGTTTCACCAGGAAAGTACACCCACTCTCAGAGGAGCTTTGCCAATAGAAAAATTGAGTAATTTGAAGCACAAATTTTTAAGTCTTCGCCCATTTATTTCCACATTAAAATATATTTGCAATAAAGACTAATAATGAGATTACGACAGCTACAGATAAGTATTGGAACTCAGAATGGGATATACACACAGAAAAAATATTGCACAAAATGCACTGACATAAAAACGGACTAAGTTGAAAAACTGCTTTTTTCAGCCTACAAAACAGTCTTTCACTGAAAACTTTTCACCTTACCATCACAATTAGATTTAAAGGAGGAGGAATAGGATCAAGGTAAAGACAGGGTAGGCTTTTATGATGTTGACGGGAAGGTAGAAATCACTTCCCATCCTAAATCATAAAGGACACAAAGTGCAGGAAAGGAGAACAAAGAAATTATGAGCTAAGAGCTGAGACACAGGTTCTATGTTAGAACGAACATAAGATTAAATCAAACCTATGATTTGCAAGCTCAAACTTCGTTATGTAATAAGCCAAAAAATATTTACTACCACTTGGATTACTGGCTCAGCATGAGTTTTATTTTAACATTTGTAGAATGAGATTTTATAAGGAAACAATAAACAACTTAAAGCTTGCACCAGTAAGAATGGTGTAAAATGTAGGACGACCCCACCAACAGGCTTATCCCAGGCAGATAACGTAAGAAGCCTCATGAAAAATCATACACATACTAAACAGTTGTATTGTCTTAATCAATGTCTTTCAAAAAAATAGTGAGGCCAGAAAAAATGGCTTTGATAATTTCAACATCCTACAAATTCTGGACAAATTCTTAGTGAAACACTTGACAGAGAAGCTGCCATAATATATTCATAAACATGCCCGACTATGAGCTTCATGCACACAAATGGAATGCAAAAATGTTAATTTTGAGAAAAAAAAAATACATTTTCCAAAGATGGTAATCACATCAAAAAGTTTGGACCATTATCTAAAGCTCAATAACAACACAAAAAAACTTTAATTTAAATACTAGTTTATGTATATCAATTCCTTTATACAAAACATCACAGGAGTCATATCAGCAAGTTAGTCATCTAATAGGTCTCAGTCACTGATAGTAAACTGTTCTTTGTATGTAATAAGAGACATTTGTTTTCAATGTCATGCAGAGATTTAGAAAATGCAGCCCTATCAGAGATATGAATTTAGTGAAATTTCTATCTCAATGCTCTTAGCTCATGCAATCTAAAAACAATGTACACTACTGACACAGACACATTTCTGCCCTGCCGCCTGTCTATCAATCAATTTAATATACTTTCAACAGGGAAGTCATAAAGTCAAATAGCTATTTTTACAAAGATGGAAGAAGAAATTTACTGACATTGTTCAAAGGCATTTTCCTTGAAAAATTTGAAGAAACTATAGAAATGTGAATTAAAGTGATCTAGACTCCTACTTCAAAATTTCATTCAAAAATCTGTGTCCCAAGACCATGTAACCCCATTTCAAATACGCCAAAGAAAGTAACAGCTTTCGCCAGCAGTGACTGAACAGAATACGCAACAATAATGACACTTGTAAAAGCCTTCCATATTCCCTAATCTGAGCATTTGCAAACTGTTGGATAAGAGATCTGATGACACACACAATCTCTGTGCATGAGCAACACCAATAGACATAAGTAACAGCACAAGATCACAATAATTCAATTCTATAGTACTAAGGAGAAACAGTTAGTGGATTATAAGCACACCTCTAGAACTAATTCACTCTCTGTATATTCCAAATATGAAAGACAAGAAATACAATTCTTTAATTATTCGAGTTGTACACTTCATTTCAAATAAACATTTCATTTTTAGTCTTATTAACATGAGACAGTGGTCATTACAATAAAGAAAATTCCGGAATAGAAACGTCAAATTAGGAAGCAATCACTCACCAGCAGATGAATGACGAGTGGTACATACACATACCTTAAGCTCAGAAAATAACACTAATAAATAAGTGTGTGCGCGTGCGCACTCCCATTTACGTGTTGATGCATCCGTGCACCTATGTGCCACTCATCATTTGCCCATGGCTGGGGAATGATTACTTTTTCTTCTTTCTTTTTCTTTGTTATATGCTTTTCTAGAGCAACCCTTAGTTGATATATTTTACCTGTTTTGTAACATTATCATTTCACTCCAGTCTTTTGTATACACAGGCCTTGATACTAAATCTTTAAACACAAGCAAGATTTCCATTAAGAAATCCATAAGGTCTGTCTTGGTTTGGAAATGTGAAATGTAAACTTCGAAGTGGTGAGCTTTCATCTGACGAAATATAGAAATCATCACAGCAACTAAATTGCCCTGAAATAAAGAAATTAAGTTATTAGATTCAAGTTATTAATAAATTGTGAGATATGACCTAGCAATGCAGTCTTCAATTTTTGCCTGTGAAATTGAACTGCATTCTGGGGGGGATTTCTTTTTCGCCCAAATATCACAGACCACTCACTGCACAGGTAACCCCTTAAATGAACACTATCAGCTATAGAAATATACTGCTTTTGACAACAACGAACAAATATGCAGAACAATGAAACACTGAGATGCAATAAAATAAATGTTACTATCCAGTAGAAGAATTCATAAATGACAACCTGAAAATTTGAGTGGGAGAGAGCAAGTATTTAGGACTGTTAATTTTTAAAAGTTTGTTACTTTTGAAGAAAAATTATTAATTGGTTAATTAAGAAATTATTAAGTACCATATATTATATTAATGACATTATAAGGAAAATTGCAAATCAGTTTTTGTGATTTGACAAGTCTCCTGAACATTAACTCAATGGCTAGAAATTGTATGTTACGAGACAAACTTCTATTCTATAGCTTGCTTTACTAATTCTCAAATTTCATTTCTTGGGAAAGAAAGACACAGCAAATATATAATTATTTCAAAAATGTATTGGTGACTTCAGTGCCAATGTCAGGAAGCAGCAAATCACCTAATATATAAAATGGAGAACTGGTAAGTTTAATTTAATAATAAAATTTGTTGCTTTTTTCCAAATCCATGTGGCAGGAGCAATTAAGAGACTCTGCTACTTAACAGAATATTCTTTATTTCTGCAGTCATACCACAGCTGCTTCACAATTTTTTACAGGTATTACAAATCTACCTTAATAGCTACAGTGGACCCTTGATTACCTGGACTGAATTGGATAATCTGGAAATTTAGAACAAAATTATAAAGGCATGGGATAAATGCCATAAACACACAAGCATTATTGTTCTTTACTTGAAGCAGATAAATTATCATTATTTTCAGATAATTTTGACGATGTTTTAAATGAGTAAATTGAAACACATGTGGTGAAATAAGTACACACTTCCCTGTAGTTGCAAAGATGGATTGGAAGTAAGTTTTAATAACTTAGATGAAGTTGGGACAAATTCAAGGTTGGGACAATCAGTTCTTTTCCAGTTGTGCTTAATTGTGTGGCTCCATGGGTAGCTATGCACTGGCACACATGTAAAGGTCTGGGATTCAATATTCAGATGAGCTAAACAGTTCTATTCTTTGAGTTAAAGTCTGTGGTGAAAGAGAGAGAGAGAGAGAGAGAGAGAGAGAGAGAGAGAGAGAGAGAGAGAGAGAGAGAGAGAGAATGCTGCCACTATAGTCGAGTCAGTTTAAGGTGATCCCTGACAGTTGCAGAGGGCTGGGCAGCAGCTTCGCGCACCCACTTCAACTACTCATGTAGTGAGATTCTGTAAACACCTCTTTGGCAATGCATCAGTCATGTCACAGCTCCATGGATGGCCATGGTTTTCATCTGCAGCCATTTGCACTTCATAGCTGAAAGCTGGCAACAACACTGTCAAGCTGTCAGGGATCGTCTTGTGCTGACTTGACTACAGGATTTTTTCTTCTCGTGTCACTTATTGCTTCTCTCAGATCTGGATATTACTTTCACATGTGAAAAATGCTAAGAATATGAGTTGAGATAGATTGCTACTCATCACACAGATAAAACGTTTATTGGCAGACAGACATATCTAAAAGTAGGCTAAGTTATTGGACAAAGTCCTTCATCAGATTTAGAAAACCACACACCTTGATAAACACTAAACTCACGCCACCATTCATACCCTGAAATGTGAAGTAGCTTCCCCACCATCTCCCCACACCTCCCCTCTCTACACAGTATTACACTACCAACTCAAACTATGCAATATCCTTATGTGACCCTAATCCACTCCTGTTCCCAACCCCTTGCCTCATGGCACTCACCCCTGCAATAAACCTAGATGCAAGACCTTTCCCATATGTCCTCCCACTCCATCTGTCACAGTCATCTCCTACCACATCGAACCCAGGGCCAACTGTGGAACCAGCCATGTGATCTACCAACTTAGTGTGGTGTCACCGCCAGACACCACACTTGCTAGGTGGTGGCCTTTAAATCGGCCGCGGTCCATTAGTATACGTCGGACCCGTGTGTCGCCACTGTCAGTGATTGCAGACCGAGCGCCACCACACGGCAGGTCTAGAGAGACTGACTAGCACTCGCCCCAGTTGTACAGCCGACTTAGCCAGAGATGGATCACTGACAACTACGCTCTCATTTGCCGAGATGATAGTTAGCATAGCCTTCAGCTACGTCATTTGCTACGACCTAGCAAGGCGCCATAGCATTTGATATTGATATTATTTTATGAAGCATGTACCGTCAAGAGCGATGTACACCAATTGTGGATTAAAGTTAAGTATTATATCAACTACGTACTTTATTTGCTACTATTAATTCCCTTAACTGTTCCAGACCTCACGCCAGTCAGCGTGTAATTAAACGCGTGCATTTCGGCCTCCTCTAGCAACACAGTGTTGGCTCTTCTGCCAACACTACACTTAGCAATGTCCATATGAATGGTCACTGCTGAACAGTGGCCAAGAGACAGTTATACCACCCACTTGCTGAACATGACCTGTAAAATGATGTGCTTCATTTTACCGACTGCTTCACAGTCTGTGCCATCTGGATTCTTCCCAATAAAAACGGTTTTTCTGAACTGCGCACGTGGTAGCTCCTCTACAACGTATGATTCATTCCCGTAATCCCCCAGTCCTCTACCTTTTACTAGTCCCTGTCTTTCACTTACCTATCACCTTCCCTGATCCTGTTCCAATATCACATGCACCTTCTAGGTGCACCTAGCAGCTCTATCCTGTCCCCACCACATTCCTGCAGGTTCCCACAGGCAGCACTAGCATCTTCCCCTACCCCTACCCTTCTATCCCTTCCCATCCTCAGACAGGCCTCTTTCTTACCCTTATTGCTCACCGCAACTAGACTGCTGTTCACATTAGAGGCAGTTGCGGTTGGGCCTTATTGTGCAATGACAGAGGGCAGGTGTGTGTGAATTGGGCTTGAGTGAAAGTGAACAATGACTTTGCCCGAAAAGTTATATATTTCTAGCATTATCTTTTATTTTGCCTGCCTGTGACTCAACACCTCCTCTATGTGGGGACTAGCAATCTTATCATTTCCATATTAAATGCCTCATTAGGCAGTCTAGTACACTCAGCATCTCGCACTATCGAAAAACAAGATTAGATCGTGATTTGTCAGACCACACTACATACTAGGGTTGCCACATCTCCCATATTTTATGGGGTCTTCCATATTTTACCCATGTTAATGTTTTCCCTCATGTTTCATATAGTTTTACTTATTTATTTATGCTAATATTTCCATATATATGATATAATCCATAGCTATGATCCTCTGAAAGTAGTTGTAATTAAATATTTTAAGTACTATCTACAGACATGAATTCCCATTAACTTTCAACCTAAGTAATTTCAAAATGTAAACATTTTAGAAAACCCTCATTATTTGCGTATACTTTTGTGCACAGTTGTATATAATTGCCTTCTTAATGAAAAACATAACACTAATGCCATGATGGGACTTTCTTGCCCATCATTTCCAAAATCTTCCATCTTTTTAGTTTGAAAGGCAAAGCTACTACATATGTCCAGACAGCTACTGCCCAGTTTGTGCGTTTTTTGGCCCATTGAAAGTATTCAGTTACATGTGCCATTGAAAGCAATGGCCTTTGCATGTTACCTGTTTCCAAATGTCCACTGAGTGCAGTTTGCTCCACCATGATTGCTCACAAAGTATTCAAAATGGAATAGCATTCACTGAAGGCAGCAATTCCCATTAGGTTTCATGCTGATTGTCATTGACAAGGTGTGACATTTGTCTCCGGTCCCCACCAGCTAGGATGTCTTTATGGTCACTGTTCTTATGCCATGTTACATGGTTGTGAGTGGTACACCATTCCTTGTAGACACATTTGGACAATTCACGTTGACACACAAACAAACTGGGCAACTTTGTTCATAGTATGGTCATCGGTTTGTATAAACTCCATATTTTCTTTCTGCCATTCTGTCACATATTCATTATTGGTCCATTTTTCAGTGTTTACTCCATTAGACTGATTAACACATACATACCACATCACTGCATTGACTTATGTCAGCAGTGGAGGGTAAATGATTGCTTAGTAAAAGTTCTGCACCACCTATAGTGTTGCACAGTGAACAGTTTGCTCTTTTAAGAGGATATCTAATATTTTTGCAGTGAGCTAATAAGATGCATAATACTTGGCTTGCTATTTCTTCTCTCTCTCTCTCTCTCTCTCTCTCTCTCTCTCTCTCTCTCTCTCTCTCTCTCTCTCCCCCCCCCCCTCCCCCCCTGTTTTCAGTCAACTGCAATTGACATAACTCCACATACTGACAAAGCACTTGGAAAACCAAATGTTTGAAGTTGGTTAAGTGATGTGCAAAAAACATCAGTATTCCAGCATCCACTTTCGAACTATGTCATTTTCTCTAAATAAAATTGCATTAGTGTGGTTTCTAGGCCTTGTGTTGCTTTTAAAAATAATTCCTAGGCATTTATTTTTTGTGTGGCTAATTATATGTAACAAACTTAACATGTAGTAATACATACAAATAATTTTTGTAAAAACAACAATACATGTCACATGAATACAGGATCAGTAGGCATTACTGAAATCATCATAATCTAGCCCATATCTGTAAAATAAGCCATTACAACATGTTTGTCCACAGCGTGATTGTCTATTCAGATGAGCAGGAAGGGATAGGAAGGAAAGGCAGAGAAAATTGCCTGTGTGTCACAACTTTATTTTTTTATTTTACCAAGATATTTGTCCGATGATACTGATATCACTGGTGCTTCACTGATTCTGTAATCTTGTGAGATTTCTAGACGTTATCTTTCACTTTCCTGTAGAGTGGGTGCTGCAAACTTTCTGACTAATTATAACTGTGTATCAAAGCAACAATTGAATCCGTATCATTGCTGTTCCACTCAAAGCACTCTGAATAGTTCCCCATAACTGCTGAAGCCTGCATTCATTTGAATCTGCTTACTGTAGTCAAGCCTTCGTCTCCCTCCACAAATTTTACCCTACAAATTTATCTCCATGGCCAAACTGGTGGATCTTTTATGCTTTTAGCCAAGCTGTGCAACAAATTTCTTTTTTTACAAAATTCGATTAACTATTTCTTCATTAGCACAACTGTGCTGCAGAATGGAAATTCCTTCTGGAGATATCTTCACTAATTATTTGATCTATCAATCTAATCTTCAGCACTCTCCTGTGGCATCTAATTTCAAAAGCTTTTATTTTCTTCTTGTGTGAATTGTTTTTTTCTCAAGACACTTTGACCTTTGGAAAAATTTTTCTAACATTTAAATTTATATTTGATGTTAACAAATTTCTCTTTTGCAGAAATATTTCTCTTGCTACTGTCCCTCTACATTTTATGTCCTCTCTACCTTGGTCGTCATCAGTTATTTTGCTGCTCAAATTGCAAAACTTGTCTATTGCTTTTAGTGAATGTAGACATAATTTACATAACTTAATAATGGCTATGAAATAACAAAGTAAAATTAATCTTGGTAGCAGAATAAACATTACAGAGTAATTTTAGGGGAGAGTTCTCCAACCATGGTGGTACTACTATCTTTGCGAAAGAGCAGATAAATTTCTGCATTGTCAATACAGAGGCTAAGATAAGATAAGATAAGATAAGATTCTGACCTTCCTATTATTAAATTGTCGGAATGTATTTCCATAATTATTAACATTTATCTCATGGAAATCTGTCAGTCTCCATGTGCAAACTACCGCACCAATATGTTAAATATGATGCCAGTGCTTTGTGGCGATTGCAACATTTTTTCAAAAGACAGCAATGAAAGAGAGATACTTTGATAAATGTGACCAACACATTCAATGTGATCCTCACAATATACTGCCCAGCAAGATCAACATTTTTGTACAGATTCATCACTGACCAAACATTTATCACGAATAAAAGCTACAAATTCAGGGATTGTAGTTGTTAGGGGGCAAAATTGGAAAAGCATTTTCATTCAGAACAAGGTTGACAGCTTGTACAACAGTTTTAATAATTTCCTTCATAATTTTAATATAGCATTTCCTAATGGAATAAAAACATTAAAATCTTTGAACAATACTAATTGGGTAACTAAAGGCATACAAATTTTCAGTGGGAGAAACAGATTTCTGCAGCACTGTTATAAAAATATAGAGAAAGTGTACAAAAGAATCTATGATAGAGAAGTCAAAAAGACTAAAATTATACGGAATGACAATACTATAAGATACTCAACATATAAAGAGATCCATGTGGAGAGATATGGAGAAAGAAAGTTGTAGCTCAATACTAAAATGAAAGAATGTATCATTAACACAAAACAGCTCCAAAGCAACAGATCCAAACTCAGTTGTGAAAAAAATTTAATGATCACTTCACTAGCTAAACATCACACTCATGTTAACTATGAAGTACCAGTCCCACATTCTCCTGTAAATTGGTGATCTCAAAAGCCTCTATGTAAGCACATGAAAACATAAGAAAAATTAAATCATTAAGTAATAAAATATCATTTGGCCTTGATGGAGTACCTGACTTCAGATTAAAAGCATGTGCTCACCACATAGCAATACCATTGGTAAAACTTTTCAGCCTCTCTTTAGAAACTAGTTTCTTTCCAGATGTTCTGAAAATAGAAAAAGTTTCACCAAAGCTAATAAAAGGTTATTCTGATAAACCAAACTACTGATTGGAGTCACAGTTAAGTTCCTTTTCAAAAATTCTTACCGTCCAACAACACGGTTTCAGAAAGTCTAAATATACACTAATAGCAATTTTTGAATTCTTTGATTGTACTTTGAAATTGTTCAACCAATACAAAATACCTGCTGATATTTTCTTTGGCCTTCCAAAAGCCTTCAATATCTGGGACCACAAAATCTAGGCGTAACCTGTGTAGCACATAGCTAGTTGTGTTCATATCTAAAAGACCATAAACTTCAGTATGAGATTAACATTCTGAATAAAACAAGAAACAATTCTTTCCTTTCACGTGAATTTCCTTCTCATCCTGTCCAGTAAGTCTTTCCCGAACCGGGATTCTGGGCAACTTTTCCGAACTCTGTCCCTTTCCCTAAATCTCTCCAGCCCTTTTCCTTCACTCCTCTTCCTTTCCCTTCAACCCTTCTGCCAGAAGAAGGAGCCACTGGCTCCGAAAGCTCACGTACGTGAAACTTTTTTTTAAATATGTGTGTTCTCCTGCCACTGCGTGGCGACTTGAATTTTTAGGTAATACAGTCAAAAATTGATTATTTTTTGTTGGAATAAAATACAGTGTATTCAGGACTCTGTGTTAGTACTGCTACTATTCTTGATTTATGTAGATGACCTTGTCGAATGTATGAGAGCTCCCAAAAACATAGATGATGCCTGCATACTCCTCGCTGAATCCAGCCCAGAAACCTTGCAGTCAACAGTAAAAAGTTCTATAAAAATACTTTCAGAGTGGTTCACCAAAATCAAATTCATTGTAAATACTGTAAAAACTGTATGTGTCAACTTTCATTTATTTCTACCAGCTAGCCAAAAACAAATATTTCTACCATCTAGCCAAAAACAAATTCACTGTAAATACTGTAAAAACTGTATGTATCAACTTTAATTTATTTCCATTATCTAGCCAAATTTATATTCAAGCAAGATTAAAAGCTGATCCTTCAGAAAATGTGTCACAAATTTTTTTGCATTTATGGGTTAACAAGACTTAAAATGGGACATACATTTCAGTAACTTGTTAAAGAACTCTCATCTGTGTTTTACTAAATTCATAACACATATCTACATTTGATTCTTTTACTGCACTACCAGTTTCAATTATAAACAATCCTGGCACCATTATCATCACAACTGGACCATTAGTCACAAATACAGTTACAAAAATAAAATGTAAATGACAAGAACTGTAGTACTTACAAAACTCAAACAAAAACATTTTACGTATTTTGTTTGAGTTTTGTAAATACTACAGTGTATTGCTCTTGTCATTTATATTTTATTTTTGTTACTGTAGTTACACTTATGGCATCTTCAAAATTTTGTTCAAGTTTCATGGTCCCTACATTGTGCTTCTCTTGTCATTTACATTTTATTTTCATGTTTGCAGTTACACTTCTGACTCATACTCCAATTATGATGATACAGATACCAGATGGTGGCTTATAAACTGATAGTATAATAAAAGAACCAAATACAGCTTTGTGTTCAGAATTTTGTGAAAAATATTTACACTTAAGACTTCTGCCTGAAGCAAATGTTCTCATCTGTGTGCTATGGTGTAGGAACATTTAATTTTACAACAAGCAAAACAACAGTACAGCAGGCATACTATTCACAGTTCCACTCTGTGCTCTGATGTGGAATCATTTTCTGGAGACACTCATAGCATAAATGTTTTTAGCACATAAAAAAAAAGCCCTAAAGGTAATTATGGCCTTAAAAAATTGAGTCTTATAAATTTCACTTTACTGAGCTTAATGTTCTGAATGTTCCATGCTCACACATTTACGAACCTGTCTTGTTCACCACGGACTACCTCCTGGATACAGGCTGATTACTCCATAACAAGAAAGCAAACAAATATTGTACCAGAGGGCAATCAAATATACACCAAACTCGTTCCAGAACATAAGAGTATACATCGGTGATACAGAAGCTACCAGAGGAAATAAAAATTGCTAGGTATCCAATAATTTAAAAAATGTTTCTCGTGTGTAAAAGAACTTCTAATATGTAAAAATAAATGTTAGTTAAATAATTATTGATAAACTTAGACTTTAAGAATAGGTACCTAACTTCAATTTGTCTGTCCTTAAAAAATTACTGATAAAACTTCAATTGTAAAAATACGCACCTACTTATGTTCACTTCTTTTTTGCTGGTACTAAACACAACTACCCCATTTTGGCCTGCCCAGTATTAGTTGTACAAATATGTTCTATGATAAAACCAGACCAATAAAAAAAATATCAATCAAAGTGCTTCATTTCCTAATCTAATTCCCTCCTCACAAACAGATTTAATTCAACAACATTCTGTTACCATCATTTTACTTTTGTTGATATTCATCTTATAACCTCTTTTCTAGATGCTATCCATTTTACTGAACTGTTCTTCCAAATACTTTGGCGTTCCTGACAATTACAATGACACTGACAAACCTCAAAGTTTTAATTAATTCCCTCAGAACTTAAATTCCCCTTGGTTTCATTCACAGTTTGCATCGGCCATTTATTTAGTTATGAATTTATTTCACCTGGAAAGATAAGAGACTCCAGGACCTCTCTTACTTGTAATCAGATATCCTACGCGAGTCAAAATTACAATTTGTATAGCATATGAGCAACATGCACTAATAATAATAATAATAATAATAATAATAATAATAATAATAATATACAAGAAGACGGCACTAGCTCCAAGATCTGGAAACTCAGATACCAAACCATCACAAAGAAAATCCATAAAATTCTCACAGAAATTATGGAATACAGAGAAAATTCCACGGGAATGGAAATGTGTGTTGATTCACCCACTCCAAAGAATGGGCGACAAGACAAACCCTAATAACCACAGAGGTATCTCGTTATTATGGGCCACAAACAAACTTCTCTCCAAGGCATTACTCAACAGATTAGAACCACAAGCAGATACAAAGATAAGTGAACAACAAGCACGCTTCAGAAAAGGAAGGTCCCGTACTAACGATAACCTGCAAAGGCTCCTGAAGGTCTCATACAACAGACACTTACAGACACCACATAGAAAATAAAATTTATGGAAGAAATCTCAGACACATTCAAGATACATACAGGAGTCAGACAAGAAGTATATGGAACTTGCAGAAATCATCTTACACCCAATCTGAGTATAAATGATTTGGTCATGCATCCAAATGTTGGACATACAGGATGTTACAAAAAGGTACAGCTAAACTTTCAGGAAACATTCCTCACACACAAATAAAGAAAAGATGTTATGTGGACATGTGTCCAGAAACGCTTAATTTCCATGTTAGAGCTCATTTTAGTGTCGTCAGTATGTACTGTACTTCCTCGATTCACCGCCAGTTGGCCCAATTGAAGGAAGGTAATGTTGACTTCGGTGCTTGTGTTGACAGGCAACTCATTGCTCTACAGTACTAGCATCAAGCACATCAGTACATAGCATTAACAGGTTAGTGTTCATCATGAACATGGTTTTGCAGTCAGTGCAATGTTTACAAATGCGGAGTTGGCAGATGCCCATTTGATGTATGGATTAGCGCAGGGCAATAGCCATGGTGCGGTACATTTGTATCGAGACAGATTTCCAGAACGAAGGTGTCCCAACAGGAAGACATTCGAAGCAATTGATCGGCGTCTTAGGGAACACGGAACATTCCAGCCTACGACTCGCGACTGGGGAAGACCTAGAATGACGAGGACACCTGCAATGGACAAGGCAATTCTTCGTGCAGTTGACGATAACCCTAATGTCAGTGAAGTTGCTACTGTACAAGGTAACGTTGACCACGTCACTGTATGGAGAGTGCTACGAGAGAACCAGCTGTTTCCGTACCATGTACAGCATGTGCAGGCACTATCAGCAGCTGATTGGCCTTCTCGGGTACACTTCTGCAAATGGTTCATCCAACAATGTGTCAATCCTCATTTCAGTGCAAATGTTCTCTTTACAGATGAAGCTTCATTCCAACATGATCAAATTGTAAATTTTCACAATCAACATGTGTGGGCTGACGAGAATCCA
This sequence comes from Schistocerca serialis cubense, assembly GCF_023864345.2. Lineage (NCBI taxonomy): Eukaryota > Metazoa > Arthropoda > Insecta > Orthoptera > Acrididae > Schistocerca > Schistocerca serialis. The sequence continues at coordinate 5,971,438 of NC_064641.1, read as the reverse complement.
CACGCAATTTTGCAATCACGTCATCAACACAGATTTTGTGTGAACGTTTGGGCAGGCGTTATTGGTGATGTTTTGATTGGGCCCCATGTTTTTCCACCTACGCTCAATGGAGCACGTTATCATGATTTCATACGGGATACTCTACCTGTGCTGCTAGAACATGTGGCTCTGCAAGTACGACACAACATGTGGTTCATGCACGATGGAGCTCCTGCACATTTCAGTCGAAGTGTTCGTACGCTTCTCAACAACAGATTCGGTGATCGATGGATTGGTAGAGATGGACCAATTCCATGGCCTCCACGCTCTCCTGACCTCAACCCTCTTGACTTTCATTTATGGGGGCATTTGAAAGCTCTTGTCTATGCAACCCTGGTACCAAATGTAGAGACTCTTCGTGCTCACATTGTGGACGGCTGTGATACAATACACTATTCTCCAGGGCTGCATCAGCGCATCAGGGATTCCATGCGACGGAGGGTGGATGCAAGTATCCTCGCTAATGGAGGACATTCTGAACATTTCCAGTAACAAAGTGTTTGAAGTCACGCTGGTACGTTCTGTTGCTGTGTGTTTCCATTCCATGATTAATGTGATTTGAAGAGAAGTAATAAAATGAGCTCTAACATGGAAAGTAAGTGTTTCCGGACACATGTCCACATAACATATTTTCTTTCTTTGTGTGTGAGGAATGTTTCCTGAAAGTTTGGCCGTACCTTTTTGTAACACCCTGTGTATCTTGAGTCACCTGGAATGTTCACTATTGGTGTTGTGTTGAACTACATCACAGTAGTAAAAATTTGGTGGAGTAGACTAACTTATGTTTAATTTGGGGTGGAACTATTTTTCCAAAATTTTGGGTTGCACGCGGGCAAGAGAGAGAGAGATGTCGTACATGGTGCAACAGTTTGTTCTTCCCACTTTACATGATCACCTACGATTATGCTAAGATCTTTTGCTGTTTCTTTGAAGTGAAGTATTGGAGGGACTGCCTAATGATTCTGTTGACCAATCAACTTTTGATATGATATAAAGACACTCTGTGACTTCTTAGGGTTCAGTTTCAGACCCATGTATCATGCCTGTCGTGATACTGAACAGAGATCGCCTTGAACCTGATATCGCAGCAGCAATTTTCTTAGGTCTGGCACTTGTATACAGCTGGATATCGTTAACATATGATTGGTAGTGACAGGAGTGAACACAGATGAAGTATCACTGATACATATAGTGAGAAAAACAATGAACTGAGGACTGAACCCCAAGTGTCTCCTACCTTCCAAACTTTACAGAAGCTCTCCTGAGAGGAAGTTTGGAAGGTAGGAGATGAGGTACTGGCAGAAGTAAAGCTGTGAGGGCGGGGCGTGAGTCGTGCTTGGGTAGCTCAGTTGGTAGAGCACTTGCCCGTGAAAGGCAAAGTTCCTGAGTTCGAGTCTCGGCCCGGCACACAGTTTTAATCTGCCAGGAAGTTTCGTATCAGCGCACACTCCGCTGCAGAGTGAAAATCTCATTCTGGAAACATCCACCAGGCTGTGGCTAAGCCATGTCTCTGCAATATCCTTTCTTTCAGTAGTGCTAGTTCTGCAAGGTTCGCAGGAGAGCTTCTGTAAAGTTTGGAAGGTAGGAGACAAGGTACTGGCAGAAGTAAAGCTGTGAGGGCGGGGCGTGAGTCGTGCTTGGGTAGCTCAGTTGGTAGAGCACTTGCCCGCGAAAGGCAAAGTTCCTGAGTTCGAGTCTCGGCCCGGCACACAGTTTTAATCTGCCAGGAAGTTTCATATCAGCGCACACTCTGCTGCAGAGTGAAAATCTCATTCTGGAAACATCCACCAGGCTGTGGCTAAGCCATGTCTCTGCAATATCCTTTCTTTCAGTAGTGCTAGTTCTGCAAGGTTTGCAGGAGAGCTTCTGTAAAGTTTGGAAGGTAGGAGACAAGGTACTGGCAGAAGTAAAGCTGTGAGGGCGGGGCGTGAGTCGTGCTTGGGTAGCTCAGTTGGTAGAGCACTTGCCCGCGAAAGGCAAAGTTCCTGAGTTTGAGTCTCGGCCCGGCACACAGTTTTAATCTGCCAGGAAGTTTCATATCAGCGCACACTCTGCTGCAGAGTGAAAATCTCATTCTGGAAACATCCACCAGGCTGTGGCTAAGCCATGTCTCTGCAATATCCTTTCTTTCAGTAGTGCTAGTTCTGCAAGGTTTGCAGGAGAGCTTCTGTAAAGTTTGGAAGGTAGGAGACAAGGTACTGGCAGAAGTAAAGCTGTGAGGGCGGGGCGTGAGTCGTGCTTGGGTAGCTCAGTTGGTAGAGCACTTGCCCGCGAAAGGCAAAGTTCCTGAGTTCGAGTCTCGGCCCGGCACACAGTTTTAATCTGCCAGGAAGTTTCATATCAGCGCACACTCTGCTGCAGAGTGAAAATCTCATTCTGGAAACATCCACCAGGCTGTGGCTAAGCCATGTCTCTGCAATATCCTTTCTTTCAGTAGTGCTAGTTCTGCAAGGTTCGCAGGAGAGCTTCTGTAAAGTTTGGAAGGTAGGAGACAAGGTACTGGCAGAAGTAAAGCTGTGAGGGCGGGGCGTGAGTCGTGCTTGGGTAGCTCAGTTGGTAGAGCACTTGCCCGCGAAAGGCAAAGTTCCTGAGTTTGAGTCTCGGTCGGGCACACAGTTTTAATCTGCCAGGAAGTTTCATATCAGCGCACACTCTGCTGCAGAGTGAAAATCTCATTCTAAATGAATCCATTCCCATGGCTGGCATGGAGTTGGCCAGGGGTACAGAGATGCCCTGCAAGCTGCCTGTGGTCGGGCACACTGCTTACAAGTCGCAACCAAACGGACAATTTTGTCATCAATCCCTGGTCAAAAAACATGTCTCCTACCTAACAGTTTTGTGCACAAAACTCCCCAATGGTCCTGGTGAAGAAGGCGTAGAACCTTGCGTCATAATATGGCAGATAATAATGATGATGATGGTCTGTGGGGTGCTCAACATCGTGGTCAATGCCCGTACAAGTCCCAATCTTTCCATTTCCAGTCTTGCCACTATCCTAATGATGATGAGGACTACAAGTTTTCAATGACAGAGAGGGTAGAATCATTTGGGAGTTAACAATGAATAAAAAATAACTTCAGAATGACCATCCAATCTTAACTGGAACAAAAATTATGAAATGAATGCTACTGTTAGGTTCTGGTTATTTCTTCGTAAAATAATAATAAATAACGAACAAATTCAAGTTTAACTCAAAAAGGATAACCCCTTCGAATGATTAAAAAAAGAAATGTCTTCTTTAGCTGATATGCATCAATAAATGAAGATAAGAAGAAGAATCCAGTAAAATGTAGTAATCACCTCAAAAGAAATAACATCAGTTAATGCTTCTACTAGTATTCAGTTCAAAGCAGTCAATAAAAATTTCAGCAGTATGATGAAAGTTATATATCTTTAAGATTCATGACCAGTAATTATAATTCTCAGTGTGTTATAAGATGCAAAGTTCCCCCAAATAGCACTGTGGTTCCAACTAAAACATGTTGTCATTTGGAATCTGTTCATGGCAAGGTCAAAGAAAAAATACGTTGAATTTATCTTTTGAAAGCACAATGAAATATTAAAATTAAATACATTTATGGTTCAAACAACAATAACAGTAAATCAAAAAGCAACTTTGGCTTCTTCCTTAGTCAGATATAAAATAGCTTAAGGAGATGCAGACTATTCAAATGCAGAAAATCTTTTTAAACATTCCACTTTGGGTGGCTCTGATCTCACTTCCAAATGATAGTAGCTCAGTACATCAGATATTTAGCAACCAATATAAAGAATGAACCAATTTATAATTCCAAACCATGCAAATTTTCATTACAAACAGATGACTCTAGCAGCACAGATGGGCTCCCATGATTAGCGATAATAATTCGGTATCAGCTTGAAAAGAAATTACTGGAAACTCTCCTTTTATACAGATCTCTACCAACACATAATACTGGAGTTGAAGCATTTGGTCTACTAAATTACTTGTATTATCTTGAGGAGATTAAAGTACCATGGGGGAACTGCATTGATATCAGTATCGACAGAGTGAAGGCCACGCATGGAATAATTAATAGAGCTGTACAGGTTATTAAAAATAGCATAAAAACTATTCTAGTAGCTACTGCCTGATCCATAGGAAGGCATCTGTTGCATTAAAATTATCCATCAGTTATAGTAATGCTCTTAATGTGACCATAAAATTTGTTAACTTCAAAAAATCTCAGCCACTAAAAAATCTTTTCCAAACAACTGTGTAAGGATATGAGAAATTTACATACATCTTTCCTTAATCATACTGGGGTCTGAAGAATGAGATGCATATTTTCTTTCCAGAATACAGTCCTGAACTGAAAGGTTGATTTTTTGATAGAAACTGACTATTTCAAGGTGCCTTTTTAGGTAACAGGTTTACAAACATCAATGAACTTAATTTAAATCTTCAAGGCAAACAAAGTAGGGTACAAACTGAAGACTGAACCTTCAGTGTGAAACTTTAATGGATACCACAAATGAAAGAGGTAATACGTTAGTTTAATTCATCAAGAAGAACAGTATGTTTGACCTTACGGCATTTTTCTAAAACAATGCCAGTAGTATATTATCTTGCCAAGGACCAAACAAAACAAAAATTAATTTTATTACATTTTGTCAAACAATAAATAATATGTTTTCACTCACCACTAATGGGCTGTCTCGGTCCATGGCTATCACAGTTTGTATAACAGTTCGTAAAACAGTCAGCATTATTTCTTTTATATCATGTATAGTGGTGCCAATGTCCGGTCGAAATAGAAGATCCATTATGTCACTGAGGATTTTCACGCACAGTTCAACCTGTCAAATAAAGATATGACTGCAATACAATTATGCACTAAACATGAAACTGTGACTGTCAGTAATGAGATTATGTTGCTATTTGGCTATTATGTGGATAGTGCTCCCAATAATTACTCATCAGTAGCAATGACAAACCACAATAGAAAACAGCCAGAAAACTTCAGTAACTGGTATTATTAAATGTGACACAGTAATCAAATCTCATAACTGACAACAATCCAGACAACTGTGGCGTTGAAATACAATGCATATGGAAATGCAGCTCTTATCTTTAGTTCCAAAACATTAAAAGGTTAACCTGCTGTGTAATGGCAAACATTTTTGTTTAAACTAACATTTTATAAAAATAATTATTCAAGAATTGGCTGTAACTTACTTTTTACATATACAGCCACTGATTTAAAAATGAAACATGAATAATTTAAAAAATTTAACTGAAACATACTGATACTTTTAACATACTATAATTTACTCTCTCTCTAAAGCTGCTGTCTGGTAATTACCAAATTTATATGTTGCAGCTTGGTAACTTTGTAAGTAATACTAATAATAATTCCACGTCACTCCTTATTTCACAATAGTGATAGTCACTATGTATATGTGCTACAGAAACTTTATACAATAATTAGCCAAGTTCTGACTTGTAAATATGCTTCCAACTAGAAGAGCCACCTAACAAATTTGTGTGCACTATGATTTTTATAGAAAATTAGCTCTATATAAAAATCCAGATCATACTCACCTGTGCCAGATCCTTTTTCAAGCACCTGTATGTAACAAAAACTCAGTTCAATAGTAATCTAACATATTTTAAAACCCTCTAATCACAGAATACACCGATCTACTCACTAACAATGGTGTTGGAAAGATACAACATGAACTGCAGAATTAACAACTCAAGATATTTTATATTTTTACTAAGAATGTGCATTGAAACAGAGAAAACCACACGCGCGCACCCACACACACACACACACACACACACACACACACACACACAGAGAGAGAGAGAGAGAGAGAGAGAGAGAGAGAGAGAGAGAACTTGCTATACATTTTAAATTGTAAAACCTCTCAAAGTTTATATCTGTGAATTAATTTATCTAAAATTTCAATGCTGCTATCATCACACATATCATCTTTAATTTTTAAAAAGCATACTTACAACATTTCCCATAAAGTTGATTAACTGTTTGCCAAGAATTTTAAAAGACCTCTATAGTAAGCATTTCACATAAAATAATATGGAGCACTATAGATCCACCACGACTGAATGCTGACAAGTGATGTGTGACCTAGATAAGTGAGAGACTCTAGTGTCAAAAGCCCCACACCCCTTTCCTCTCATTTACATACAAGCTTAACATTAAAGCAGGACCTGCAGCATTGAAAAATTTAGTTCTAATCTACCTGTTATTTGAATTATAAACAACTACTGCGATGATTTCTTTTTTTAGATTTTTGGAGTTGTAAAGAGTGCTATTAGTGACCATACTTTGCAATATGAATGCGATTAAAATTTTAAATTGAACGAAAAAGTTAATTAAAAGTGATTTACTCATTTCCATCCACTCTTTCCATATACATTCGTCTACCACCTTGAACACTAAACCTAAGCCTGCTAAGACATCTTGTTCTTAAAATGCAAATGTTCTGACAGAAGGAATTAGATGAGTATTCGTGTATTGTGGCTACTTGATCCTTTATATGAGCCTGCCACCACGATAAAAACTAAAATTCTATACCTAATAATTTAGGCACAGTGGAATATAAAACAACATATATATCCATAATACACTTTTGTTTCATTATCACCTAAAATAAGTGGTATATCAGTAGACAAAATCAGTTGTTATGGTCATCATGATACAAAACACAGTCAGTTAAATTTGTACTGCACTAGCACTATACACAGGTGTGTCATTTCTGTCACCATAGGGAATAACACGCTAGCTGGATAGTGACCTCTTCATACACATTAATTTATTTGCACATGTTCTGCTACCCAGCAGACTATCATCTCCTTCTTATAAGTTGTAGCTTAAGGAAGGTGTTCTCTGCTGGGAACATACTGAATGGTTTGCTGTGGAATCAGGATGTCAAGCAATATGAGACTCCACATTTTGAAAACATCTCACGAGATCCAGTGATTCCACCGTCATGAATATATCTGAATTTTAAGACAATGACCTCATTGTTCATTCAGAAAAAGGATATGAAAACTTGTCAAGGGCAAACCACGAAGCAGTTACTATCTAATGTAATCAGGAGATCAGTCTTTCTTGCACTCAGTTAAATCGAATATAATTGTGGGCTTCATTAGAAACTAGAGTTGTTGCTAAAGCTAGGTCTCAGTAAGGACTGATATTAGGACAACATCAAATGTTACAAGATTCATTTTTATGTCGTTCTCAAATGGATTTTTACTCATATGCAATTTGCAAGTGCCATTTCCAAAACTGGTAACTCAGACAAGAGAATACCAGCAACTTTGGACCAGTCAAATACCGCTGGGCTTGATGCACTGGATTGTTAATAGTGGCTAACTAGCCTCACCACAGAGGCAAGGAATGGAGCTGATTGTGTCGGCACCTGTCAGCAAGCTTAGACTCTCCCTCATGGTGAGTGGCATCTATATCTTCAACTCTGAAGTCTTTGTTAATCAAAATGTGTGGTACCCATAAGCCAACACAGACCACATGAAGGACTCATAAAACTGGAGCAGGCACATACTGTTGGTTCTTCAAGACTTGCATTTGTAGCACTCCAAGGTGCCCAGTGTCTTGAAGAACAATGGCTCCACATACCTCATATTTAGTAGCAAAGAGAGCTTGTTGCCCAAAATTAGACCCCAAAATCTTACTGAAACTCACACTCAGAACTGTGTCAATAAACTTTCCATAGAGGTAAAGGTTTAGACAAAAGTACGTAGCATGGTGGAAGTAAACAAACAGCCATGTGGGATTAGTCGAGGGGTCTAAGGCATTGCAGTCATGGACTGTGCAGCTGGTCCTGGCAGAGGTTTGAGTCCTCCCTCGGGCATGGGTGAGTGTGTTTGTCCTTAGGATAACTTAGGTTAAGTAGTGTGTAAGCTTAGGGACTGATGACCTTAGCAGTTAAGTCCCATAAGATTTCACACACATTTGAACATTTTTGTAAACAAACACTACTCTCTCTGTCAGAAATTAGAAGTCAATGTGCAGTACCCCTACACAAAGCACTTTAGCAATGGATATGACTGCCAAAGTACAGTCTGTCTCCATATAGTACACAGACCTTCAAGGGATCAAAAATATATTTACTAGGTGTTGTATGAGTAGGAAAGCCTGCTGTATAGTCACCTCCAGCACTGTCAGATTACCAATAATGGAATGATATTTCCTAAACTCACTCTGGAAGTGAATAAGGAGCTGTTTGTAATCGAGAATTCCCATAAGGCAGCTGTTCACTCTATACTCTTATTATATTCTTGTGCAGTTGGCACATGAACACCATACTAACAACTCAGGCATCTATGGTCATTCCCTGCTATCAGGTAGTATATTGATATAATTACTCTTGCAATGTCTTTAACTGTCCTAGTGAGATGTCAACATGGTATAACACAGGCCAATTCAGCTCTAATGCTCTAAAATGAACTGTGAAGTACTCCTTGTCCAACAGATCCTGTTGCTCAAGATGAACAGACAGACAGACTCATACAGCAGCACCTAAAGATGTCAGCTGCAGCTTAAGCAGTTGACATTACCCTAAAAAACAAATTATAGGGCAATGCTACATGAAAGGAATACAAAGTAAAGAAAATATTTAACAAAAACTCCATTGCAGGTAAGTAATATGTCATTTGGCTTCTGAAATCTGTCATTTTCCTTTCCAAACAAGAGAATAATCTGCCTTGTTAATGGAGAGTATATTCTTCACTGCAAATTCCTCAATAAATTATATTTTCGTTGTTTTTTATTGTCTTCATCGTCAAGAAAAAAGTTCATAACATTATATAGACCTCAAGATGTACATAATCTGTATTGTATGTTTTATTTGCAAAAAGGTGCAATATCAGTGTTTCATAATTAGATTTTACAAATCCACCTATGGAAAAAAAGACAGCTGAGCAATTTCATTTTTATGGTGTTCAGTGCTTACAGTTTTGTTTCAAAAATATTCATGGGCTAGTTTATCTTAGCTTGACAATTATCAATAGTGGTAACTTCTAGTAAATGTAAAGAAGTCAGTGTACAAAAAAGACGATTAAATTTCCATTCCGCATTTGACGCTCAAAAATTACAGATTTTCAATGTGTCAAAGCATGTTATGCTCTAAGGCAGCGTCATCACACAGAATATTTTATGTAGTTTATTTTTCTCGATAAAAAGAAATGTCTTCTTCTGTTAAAGAGCCATAAGACGGTAATGGCTAGCCACATATGTTGGAGTAACTGCAGAACACAATGGTGAAAGTGAATGTTATTTTGATTTCACCAACTTCTAGCCTGGGAGCAGAAGGTATGGCAATAGGTTGATGCCATGTTCTTTGCCTTCCAGAAGACATTTGATACATCTGCACTGTCACTCAGTAAATAAAATACAAGTTTACAAGACATTACACCAATAAATGACACTTTTTAATAATGGACATTTATTTTCTCTCCGGGGCTACCTGTTTTTGAGAAGTTTTGCTCTATTAGATATGTGATAAATTATTCTGTTTTCAAGCCACCACTGCCGTGTGGAAGTCTACATTCAAACTTTAAGTTTATAGCAACATACAAGGTGGGTTTCATAAACAATGTGACCAAATTCATAAATAATTTTTTATCAATGTATTTGTACAAATAGTCAAAAATTTTCGAAATAGCACCCTCCTGCATCAATACACTCCTGGAGGCAGTGTTTTCAATACTGGAAAGCCTTCTCTGGAATATTCTTCAGAGGTGGTGTAACACGAGCCTGGATGTTTTCAGTCGTGTCTCAATGTTTCCCTTTCAGTGAGGGGAGGGGGGGGGGGGGGACTCTGAAATTTAGGTCAGAACTGTAGGGAGGATGAGGAAGCAAGAAATTTGTGACAATGAAGACACTGTGGCTTCGTACGTTTTCATGATGCAGTTTCTACTCATCCTTGATGTTGTTTTGGCAATGGGTGAGCGTCCTTTTCAGTTTTTTTGAGCTCTTTCAAACAGAAAGCTGCATTCACAGTACAGTGGTCCCAGTTGGTAGAAATTCAAGGGTTCCAATGTCAAAGGTGACAATGAGCATGTTTTGACCCTAGGCCTGTTTATGCATGGACAGGCGACATTTGGATGTGCTACTCAGAACTCTTGTCTTATTGCCTTCACGCCATACATGATAATACATGGTCATCACCAGGGCTAACAAAGTTTAACAGTTTTGGATCATCTTCGCACATTTCCAAGAGTTCTTGGCATTAGAGCACTCACATGTCCATTCGTTCATCAGTCAACATTTTTTGGATTCTTGTGTTCAAATCTTCTGTTACAATACAATAAACAGTTTTTTTTTATTTTTTTTTAAAAAAATCATGGTTAGAGTTTCTGCTATCAATTGAAGACTCAACCATTTGTCAGAATTCAAACAACCATGCACACACATCACATTTTTGCCAGTTTGGGAGGTTAATTGACATCTGCTGTGGGCATTGTCGGCGACCTCTTCTTGGCCCTCTCTGAACAACTTGTGCCATTGGATAACTTGTAATTTGGACAAGTAGTCACTCTCTAAGGCTTGCTGAATTGATGGAAATGTTTCAACAGTGGTCTTCCCAAGTTTAATGCAAAATTGGATAGCATAACTTTGCTCCCAAAAACGATTCATAGCAAAGTTTCCTAACCTCAAAATGGGGTTCACGGGAATGCATGTCCTGACTCTCCAGCAGCTTGGAGGTGACTGATACCAGACACATTTTGAAGTTAACACCCTCCCTCTATCTAGCCCAGCAAGTTACAATGTGCTGTGATGTATCAATGTGTCAGGAAACAATTGGTTCCATTTTTTTATGGAACCCATCTTGTATTAAATTAAATACTTACCTTTCTTCATTATAATTACTTTTGAGCATTAAAACTCAAATATAAAGCCTAAATATGTCTATCTGTGCTTCATGCAGTTCCTGATTCAGATGAGTTTGCCAAAGGGTACGATGTGATGGACAGCAACAAGGAACAGGTCCCACAGGGTGACCATTCAGGTATTCCTGTGCAACAGTCACTAGCATCTATTGATCATGGACAAACTCTATAGTCACTAACAGCAGACAATAAGATATATGGTATCCACACCTTATCTAAGATCTTCAGCATCAAATATAAATCATTTCAGTAATCACAGTTCTTATTCCATCTTGGACTTTCACTGTTTGATCTAACCTCCTTAGTAAAGCAAAATATAACACTGGGAAAGGTATAAAAACCATTTCTCAGCACAATACTCCTTCACAGTGTAGGAGCTATGCAACAGAAAACTTCTGCAAGTACCAACACTGATGTGATGACATAATAAGTGATAACTGCAGCTGGCATGAGCGCACTGTGATTGGGTTACTGAACAAAGAAAATGTGTTACTCAACTGAGTTAATCATTCCAGCTATAACATTATTCTCTGTATGTGGATGTCATGGTTCACTGTATTCAGTGAGAAAAACATCTTGACACATGCACTGTAAAAACCTGCAGGCATGTGGGGGCAACTATTATACTGGTACAATGGGGCTCATTCAGCTGAGCCTCTCTTCCACATCTGGGTGTTGAATATGGCAATCCGAAAGGAATGGGTTCCATCAATAATCTTGTCGATCACATGTATGCTTCCCCAAAGGACTAACATTTTAGCACAACTGTCCATCTCTCAAACTCAGAACTGTTCTCTAGCAGTTCAAGGAGCATGGTGACGAATTTCATTTGTTCTAATCCCCGGAGTCACCAGACATCCACAATACTGAATACATGTGTGTGTGATGTAATTGAGTTTCAACTTGGAAAACAAAAGACCCCTCTTTTAACAGAATGGATTTACGTGATGTATATTGGCATCTCCCACTTACATCTGGCAACAGAGAGACTTTGCAGAATCTATGCTATGAAGAATAAGCAGCTGCTTTACATTCAAATAGTGGACCTACGTGCTATGAGGAGGCACACAACAATGATCTGGCTGATCATTGTTTGTTACATAATGCCCCCCCCCCCCCGATTGTTTTTCATTGAAACAGCCAGCCTTCACAGATCTGAAGTGATGAAATGTAGTCTGAGTTTTTCCATGTAAGTTCACAATACACAAAGAAAACTCGACCTCCTTGCATTACAGAGAAGAAAGAGAATACAATATAAAGGTCGTCGTCTTCTTCTTCTTCTTCTTCTTCTTCTTCTTCAGTCCGAGGGCTGGTTAGATGCCGCTCTCCACACTAGTGTATCCTGTGCAAAATACTTCATCTCTGAATAATTACTGCAACCTACATCCATTTGAACCTGCTTGTTGTACTCAAGTCTCAGTCTCCCTCTACAATTTTTAGCCCCCACACTTCCTTCCGTAGCCAATTTGATGATTCCTTGTTGCCTCCTCAAGTATGTCCTATCCACAAATCACTTCTTTTGGCCAAGTTGTGCCATAACTTTCTTTTTTCCTCAGTTCAGTTCAGTACCATCTGATTAGTTACTCTGCCTACCCATCTAATCTTCAGCCTCCTTCTGTAGCACATTTCAAAAGCTTATATTCTTGTTTTGTCCAACTCCTCATTGTTACTTTTCACTTCCACACAAGGCTACACTACAGCGAAATATCTTCAGAAAAGACATCCAAACACTTTAATTAGTATTCAGTGTTACCAAATTTCTCTTTTTCAGAAATACTTTTCTTGTTATGGCCAGTCTGCATTTTTTGCAGACTATCAAAACTCATCTACCACTTTCATTTCTCATTTGCTAATCTATTTCTCTCAGCATCATTCAGTTTAATTAAACTTCATTCCATTACCATTGTTTTACTTTTGTTGACATTCATCTCATAAGCTTTTTTCAAGACACTATCCTTTCCATTTATCTGCTCTTCCACATCTAGTGCTGCCTCTGACAGAAATACAATGTCATCAGCTTGACCTGGAATTTTATATTTCTTCTCCAGGAACTTTAATCCACATTCCATATTTCTCCTTTGTTTCTTTTACTGCTTGTTCAAGGTACAAATTGGGGGAGGGGGGGGGGGGGGGATAGGGATAGGCTACGACCCATTCTCGCTCCCTTTCCAACTACTACTTACCTTTTATGCCCTTCAACTCTTATAATTGCAGCCTGCTTTTTGTCTAGGTTATAGATAACTTTTCATTCCGTGTATTTTACCATTTGTCTTTATTCAAGTGTGATATATAGCTACCATTTTCTTAATACTCTTCAATGAGATGAGCAAGTGAGGAGTGAAGAGATACCATCAATGTTAGACTTTATGCTATATCTTGATTAAGTGGTAGACTTCACAAGTGACAGTTGGAAGTATATAATGTAATGGTTACTTCATTTCACTCTTTCATATGGTGGAATGCACACAACACAACATCTAAGCTTCACACTACAGTTTTTGAATCACCATCATCATCACCATCAGCAGCAGCAGCACACGCGCACACACACACTTCCAGCTTTACTGCTCCGGCGAACACACTTTTTTGCTGAGTTTTTGATTGCAATGGAAAAACAATCCCAAACAGAAAAACTTCAATTTTTATTGCACTCAAGACAGCCCATTTGCTACTTTGGTCATGTTTGACAAGGACCACTGACTAACCCATACATAATAAAAATATTACAAGAAATAAACACGTTGACCAAGACTTGAAAGGTGGCAACTATTTTCTCAGTTATGCTAAGTGAAAGCTTCTATTCAATAGAAACCAATGAACATGTCACACTAATTTCATTAATAAAACATTAGGAAAATGAAAAAAGAAATTATAACTGTACACTCTCTCATCACAAACTGATATGAAATAGCTAAGTCTATCATACTACAATTTACTTCTTAATTTCTGAAAGTAACAAATTTAATTATATAGACCGAATACAGGACAAGGAAAGAAGAACGTAACATCAAACTGCAATGATCACCAACAGCAGCATTATCTCCTATTGAAGTTCAACATTTGTGTAATTTCACTTAAAGGTTAGATACAATGAACTAACTCTGAAATGTTTTCTAGGATTCTTATGTATGCTTTGTGATGATCAATATACAGTACAACTGGCAACAAATATCTATAAATGTTAGGAGTCTTCCAGAAACCCTCCCACCCTACACAAATTCTATGAAAATACTCAGATTTCCAATATCCCTTTAAATAAAGATGACTCAAAAATTTCAAAGTGCATTAGAAACTGAGAAGTTAATGACAACTTAAAAGATATAAATTAACAAAAACAATTTACATACCTCTTCAGAACCTCGTTGTGAGCAAATGTACTGCTTGCTGGCTCCCAGCACCTTGGCAACCTTTGCATCAGACTTAGTCTTGTTGCGGTACTGAACTCCGCTGCGTCCCTGATAACAATGCTGTTGCTACACCCACCATACAAGGGACACAGAGAATTCGCACTCTCATCTGATTTTCAAGTCAAACAACACAGCAAAACAAACATACTTCCAAAGTGTTGCATTCAACACCAGATGTGTGTTCAATTGTCTGCAAGTGACTTTTGACGTCTAATAACTATCAATATTACAATGAGTAAATCAACTTTGATTTCAGTATACTGTACAGTTGTTTGAACTACAGATTGTACACAGTTTAGAAAAATACAAGTATAAAAAGCATGCCATATTCTTCCACTGTTAGTGCAAGACTAATGCTACAATATACTGCCTCATGCTTGAATCCATTAGAAAACTAAAAATCAATATTAAACAAACTACCACAAATAATTTTTGAATGAAGCTTGTACAGATACTACAATCAATTAGTTCTTACACATAATACTAAATGGAGAATGTTCCAAGCACGATTTATAAAACAAAGAAGTAATGTCCTATGTAATGAACATCAAGCAATAATACGAACAACTGTTCTGTACAGCCAAAATTAGAAAAAAAAAATCTTCATTCTCTATCACACAGGTTACAAAGCACAATACACAGAAATCATAAGGGAAATGTTGCTTTCTGTTGTCTCATAAATGAACTAACTTATTTCAAATTCACAAATGTTAATTAACATACAATCAAAATAAAATTGAAGATGAACAAAACATGTTCGAAATGCGTTGCATTATGGTAGATTAAGCATAAAATAAAAAGTGACTGGTAGCAGAAACTTGAAATAAATAATTTAATCACAGTCTGCTTTCTGGTTACTTCACTCAATCAAAATTATACATATATTTTCACTGTAGTAAGGTCTATTTTTCTGCTGCCATACATTTACACATGATTATTTATATACAGAGTTTAAAACATTCGCTTTCCTTTTGCTGTCTTCCACTTCTTCACCAGATTGTTAATGAGGGAGTGAATATAAGACTTCAATGCACTTAGCAATTAGTGGCCTACACAATAGAATGAACTGGAGCTTCATTCTGCGCATTCAGCAACAGTATCAAAACCCTACAGACGGTTAGACTCCTAGAAAAGGGAACCTTGGTAGGAGCCTTCAAGCGGTCCAATTCTATCGATATAGGAATTCTCTTTAAGCAAAATTGCATTTTGTTTTGTCGATATTCAAATACTCTCAATCAGATGCCAGTGATAATTATTCTGGAGAGCAAACCGTATGGCACTAAAGAGGTCTCTGACATGCCTATTATGCTACTTTCAAGAGGCAATTCCAATTCTAGAAGGTCAGAGATTTTACCAGCTGCAGTATCACCTGAATATGTGAATTGGATAGTTGACCAACTCATCTTGGTACGACTGCAACTGACAGAGTAAGTGGCAGTGCAGTCAAACTCTGTTAACAAAATTTAAAAATCGGGAACTAGCCCCTCAAAGATTACTTAACTGAAGCATTTTTTCCCAAACTCAACCATGTAATTCCAAGCACAATGTTGCAAGATTTTAGTAATAACAAAATTAGCCCAGTAGGCAACAAATGCTCCTTCTTGAGTGGCACAGCTAGTCTACTGGATTTGTGAAGACTAGGCTGAGATGCTATATCACAAATCAGATGAAATTGGAGTCTTCTGATCAACTGAAACCCACAAATATCAACATTTTTATTGGCATAATCACCATTAACTTACCCCTAACACTCGGAAAACTCTTTAAATTAGGAGAAACACAAAAAAGAACACAAAAATCAAATTCTAGCATAGCACGAAACAAGACTGCCAAATGTTGATGTTGTTGTTGTTGTTGTTGTAGTCTTCAGTCCTGAGACTGGTTTGATGCAGCTCTCCATGCAACTCTATCCTGTGCAAGCTCC
This sequence comes from Schistocerca serialis cubense, assembly GCF_023864345.2. Classification (NCBI taxonomy): domain Eukaryota; kingdom Metazoa; phylum Arthropoda; class Insecta; order Orthoptera; family Acrididae; genus Schistocerca; species Schistocerca serialis. The sequence goes on along the minus strand of NC_064641.1, from coordinate 5,955,168 downwards.
TTCATCTCCCAGTACTTACTGCAGCCTACATCCTTCTGAATCTGTTTAGTGTATTCATCTCTTGGTCTCCCTCTACGATTTTTACCCCCCACGCTGCCCTCCAATGCTAAATTTTTGATCTCTTGATGCCTCAGAACATGTCCTGCAAATCAGTCCCTCCTTCTTGTCAAGTTGTGCTACAAACTCCTCTTCTCCCCAATTCTATTCAATACCTCCTCATTAGTTATGTGATCTACCCATCTAATCCTCAGCATTGTTCTGCAGCACCACATTTTGAAAGCTTCTATACTCTTCTTCTCCAAACTATTTATCGTCCATGTTTCACTTCCATACATGGCTACACTCCATACAAATACTTTCAGAAATGACTTCCTGACACTTAAATCTATACTTGGTGTTAACAAATTTCTCTTCCTCAGGAACGTTTTCCTTGCCATTGCCAGTCTACATTTTATATCCACTCTACTTAGACCATCATCAGTTATTTTTCTCCCCAATTAGGAAAACTCCTTTACTACTTTAAGTGTCTCATCTCCTAATTCAATTCCCTCAGCATCACCCAACTTAATTCGACTACATTCCATTATCCTCGTTTTGCTTTTGTTGATGTTCATCTTATATCCTCCTTTCAAGACTCTGTCCATTCAGTTCAACTGCTCTTCCAAGTCCTTTGCTGTCTCTGACAGAATTACAATGTCATCGACGAACCTCAAAGTTTTTATTTCTTCTCCATGGATTTTAATACCTACTCCGAATTTTTCTTTTGTTTGCTCAATATACAGATTGAATAACATTGGGGAGAGGCTACAACCCTGTCTCACTCCTTTCCCAAGCACTGCTTCCCTTTCATGCCCCTCGACTCTTATAACTGCCATTTGGTTTCTGTACAAATTGTAAATAGCCTTTCGCTCCCTGTATTTTACCCCTGTTACCTTTAGAATTTGAAAGAGAGTATTCCAATCAACATTGTCAAAAGCCTTCTCTAAGTCTACAAACGCTAGATATGTAGGTTTGCCTCTCCTTAATCTTTCTTCTAAGATAAGTTGTAAGGTCAGTATTGCCCCGCGTGTTCCAATATTTCACGGAATCCAAACTGATCTTCCCCGGAGTCAGCTTCTACCAGCTTTTCCATTCGTCTGTAAAGAATTTGCATAGTATATTGCAGCTGTGGCTTATTAAACTGATAGTCCGGTAATTTACATATCTGCCAACACCTGCTTTCTTTGGGATTGGAATTATTATAGTCTTCTTGAAGTCTGACGGTATTTCACCTGTCTCATACATCTTGCTCACCAGATGGTAGAGTTTTTTCAGGAATGACTCTCCCAAGGCCGTCAGTAGTTTTAGTGGAATGTTGTCTACTCCCGGGGCCTTGTTTCGACTCAGGTCTTTCAGTGCTCTGTCAAACTCTTCACGCAGTATCATACCTCCCATTTTATCTTCATCTACATCCTCTTCCATTTCCATTATATTGTCCTCAAGTGCCTCTATTTACTCCTTCCACCCTTCCACCTTTCTGCTTCCCCTTCTTTGCTTAGAACTGAGTTTCCGTCTGAGCTGTTGATATTCATACAAGTCGTTCTCTTTTCTCCAAAGGTCTCTTTAATTTTGCTGTAGGTAGTATGTATCTCACCCCTGGTGAGATAAGCCTCTACAGCCTTACATTTGTCCTCTAGCCATCCCCGCTTAGCCATTTTGCACTTCCTGTTGATCTCATTTTTGAGATGTTTGTATTCCTTTTTGCCTGCTTAATTTACTGCATTTTTATATTTTCTCCTTTCATCAATTGAATTCAATATTTCTTCTGCTACCCAAGGACTTTTATTAGCCCTCGTCCTTTTACCTATTTGATCCTCTGTTGCCTTCACTACTTCATCCCTCAAAGCTACCCATTCTTCTTCTACTTTTCTTTCCCCCATTCGTGACAATTGTTCCCTTATGCTATCCCTGAAACTCTGCACAACCTCTGGTTGAGTCAGTTTATCCAGGTCCCATCTCCTTAAATTCCCACCTTTTCGCAGTTTCTTCAGTTTTAATCTACAGTTCATAACCAATAGATTGTGGTCAGAGTCCACACCTGCCCCTGGAAATGTCTTACAATTTAAAATCTGGTTCCTAAATCTCTGTCTTACCATTATATAATCTATCTGAAACCTTCTAGTATCTCCAGGATTCTTCCATGTATACAACTTTCTTTTATGATTCTTGAACCAAGTGTTAGCTATGATTAAGTTATGCTCTGTGCAAAATTCTACCAGATGGCTTCCTCTTTCATTTCTTACCCCCAATCCATATTCACCTACATCATTTCCTTCTCTCCCTTCTCCTACTCTCGAATTCCAGTCACCCATGACTATTAAATTTTCATCTCCCTTCACTACTTGAATAATTTCTTTTATCTCGTCATACATTTCATCAATTTCTTCATCATCTACAGAGCTAGTTGGCATACAAACTGCTGAATGAAAACACACAATTCTGGAAATTACAAATAGTTCAAAATTAAAATGGACAAAAGAATCCTCAAAAAATGGTTCAAATGGCTCTGAGCACTATGGGACTTAACATCTATGGTCATCGGTCCCCTAGAACTTAGAACTACTTAAACCTAACTAACCTAAGGACATCACACAACACCCAGTCATCACGAGGCAGAGAAAATTCCTGACCCTGCCGGGAATCGAACCCGGGAACCTGGGCGTGGGAAGTGAGAACGCTACCGCACGACCACGAGCTGCAGACTGAATCCTCAGAAACACACTGTCTGAGTTCTGACCGGTTTCATAGGATTCATAGGACAGTCTTTGTTCAACAATTGAGGTAAAGCCTGGGAACAACAGATTTATGACAGTTTCGTTGAAATGTGGAGAGGGGGGGAGGGGGGATGCACTCATTAATGTACATATCATGATAAACCAAACCAAATAAGCCATGGAATGTGCCAGAGAATATAACCTTCAAAATTCCAAATAATCATGTGAAAATTCCAGGTAGGAAAAAAAGATTGAATACAGGGAAATGGTTGCAAAATTCCATGGGTACAAATGGATGAATCAAAACAGAAAGATACCGGTAGAGCTGTGTACAAATATAGCCTCAAAATTACAACTGATTTTTAGGAAAAACTTCATAACAAATAAAAATACTGGAATCAATCAACAAGAATATAAGTGAATTCCATCCTAAATTTGATGGTAGTAAAATCCGAGCAATATAAAAACTCAAACATAAATTAATCAAAAATGCCCCCTGATCCTTTCCGATAGTGGAAAAAACATCCCTGCTGGAATGAAGATTGTTAACAGGTAGTAATATCTTGACACAAGGCATTCCAAACATGGATTAGCCACCAATGAAAAAATTCACATGATATCCCCCTGGTAACTACAAAAAGCTTCAAAACTTGTTAAATAAACAACAAAACACTATGAGAACTGTTGATGCCATGAGATCAAAAAACTTTAAAAGAAATTTTAATAATAAGGTAAAATATTTGACATAGTGTTCAAATTCCAAACAACCAGAAAACTGCAGTGACATATCCACTGATGTTAATAACTATACAAAGTTATAACTGATTGCCTTCTGTATGCAGTGTAACAAGAATTTGAAACAAACACTGAAGACTATCAAGCAGATTTAAAAATCAAATAGATCTTGCAAAGAACAAATTTTTGTACTGAAACTAATTCTCAGACATCAAAAATTTTACAAGCAAGTAATTCATACCTTTATAGATATTTTAAAATAATTTATAACTAAGTGGAATTTGAGTTTCTCTTCCAAATTCTGAAAGAACAAGGACTGGACCTCAAAACCACTGCAGCTGTTAATAAAACATTAAATAGAAGAAAATCTTAAGCGAAGTTCAGGGAAAAATTTTCAGAACATTTTAAAATTAAAACAGGAGTGAGACAATGTGATGGACTATCCATATTACTTTTCAACTGTGTCTCCCCTAAAGTAAACCATAAGTGACATAAACTAAGGTCAGAGCTTAAAATTGATGAACCAGTCCAATTAGGAGGGATTGCTTAGTTTTTTCATACTACATGGCAAATAATTCTAAGTTAGAAAATATTATAAAAAATAATCACAAAAAATGCATCTCAAAATAGCAATCAAATGAGAATGTATTTGTGGGGCTGATACACCTTCTGAAACACAAAGGGAGAGACACTAAAAAAAGGAACGAAAGTAAGCAGGAAAATTTAACATCCAAATTACTCAGAAGAAGGAACATACAGATTAATAACAACTAAAGAGATTGAAAATTATATAAACATTTATTCGGATACAAAAATGCATGACACAGTTCTATGGGCATATTAAGAGAATGGAAGCAACCAGATTAACTAGAAAGGTTATGGAATTCTTAGACACGTGTGCCACACTGACATTAAAGAGGAACAAAATCTCAGAAAGCAAAGGCACTGATATGCCAAATGGGCAAACAATCACTTGCTACCAGCCAGAAGTCCATAAATACTTAGGCATTTTGCAGTTGAACAATACCTAGCATAAGATTGTAAAATATGAGTTAAGCAAACGCCAGGAAAAGTTTGAAAAGCAACATGAATGGCAGCAATACCAGCGAGGCACTCAATAACTGGGCCGTGCTCACCACCAGGTGGACAGCAGGCACTGTGATTTGGGCACTGGTACTGCCAGGTAGTCTGGACAGGAAAACAAGGAAACTCTCGATAATTCACCACGCAATCTACCCCACAGTGACATCGAAAGGGTGTAGTTGCCTGGAAAAACAAACAGAAGAGGACTCTTGCAAATGAGGCAGACACTGGAAGTTGGCAGACCATGTAAAGATAGCAAAGAAACAGCTCTGATTAAAGTCAACAATAGAAAGCTTCTTCTGGTACAGCAAACCAAGAATCAATATTGGAAAGCTGTACTCTAATGCCAGACCGACGGCCTATGCAATAAAGTATTGCATAGGCAGTTTTTGGAGGAGATTGAAGGCAAAATATATAAAGAAAACACCAGGTCTGGGCTAACAAATGCAACTCTACAAAAGCAAACCGAGGATGATTTTATTATGCACAAGAACAAGCCATTACCATGGCTTCAAAACCAGAATCGTGAAATCTGGAAAAGATTCAAAGTGCAGACTATGCAAAGAGCTGACAAAAGAACTGTTCAGATCTTGAGCTGTTGCAAAATAACTGCTCAGACTAATTACAAGCAAAGGTACAACAATGTGCAACAAATGATCCATAGGAAATCATCCCAAAATTAATATCTGCTGGTGGCAAGGAATCAGTGAGATCACATGCTAGAAAAAGTCGAGAATGAACACGCCAAATCAATGTGGGACTTGTGACTTCAAACAGATCAAGTGCTGGAACACGAGAGAGAGAGAGAGAGAGAGAGAGAGAGAGAGAGAGAGAGGGGGGGGGGGGGTGATAAAAATCAGCCAATGCACTTCATTGCAGAGAAACATATCAGGGACTACATTCTTATGTATGCTTTATTATAAACAAGGAAATTGAAACCAATATCACAGGGATTTAAGGAATCTCAACAAAACAGCATGTCCTGTTTTGAAAATAGGCTAAACATATTCAATGGAAATCATTTATGTCTATGCACTAACATGCTCACATTTTAATTAGGAGGACAGTTGCAGAAGCTTAGAATGGATAGCAAATAGCATTACAAATTGATAAAGGGGGACTCCAATACTGAAGAAGAATAAAATTAAATAATGATTCTTCAATAGAAAATGAAGAACATGATATGAGAACGTAGGCTTCTGCGGCCGGTGTCAAAGAACATGAAGATTACTACTAAACATATTCCAGAAGGAATAGAACTTTTTTTTGGCAAGGACCAAAGTGAACTAAAAAAATTACTATCTTAATAAAAATAAAGGAATATGATAGTCCATACCATTTTCACATTCCAAGTTATTGACTTGAAAGATGAAGAGTAAAAAAATATATAAAACATTGGAAAGAAGTAAATTCATCAAAAGTCTACAAAATTCAAATGGCTCTAAGCACTATAGGACTTAACATCTGAGGTCATCAGTCCCCTAGACTTAGAACTACTTAAAGCTAACCAACCTAAGGACATCACATACATCCATGCCCAAGGCAGGATTCGACCCTGCGACCGTAGCAGCAGCGCAGTTCCAGACTGAAGTGGCTAGAACCCCTCGGCTACAGCGGCCAGCAAAAGTCAACATATCTTAATTCTAAACTTTGAATGCTTGTATCAAAAGAAAATTCACTTGAGGAAACTAAAAAATTACTAGCAGGCATAATGGCTGGTGAGTACTTTAAAGAGGTATGTTTTAAAGTACACTGTAAAATCAATTAGACCCGTACTATTAGGTCCAAAACGTAGGCTGCCTTCCAAAACTTAGTGGAATTCTGAAAACTGTTTTAATCACAAAGCAGGCTTCTAATATCAATAATCTGAGTTCAGATTTTTGAGTGGAGCTTCAGCCGCAATGAAAAGAAATCACAAACACTCCAGATTTTTTATGCCCCCACCCCCAAATTCCTCCGAAACTATGGGTATAATCAAAAAAGCCAATGTTACCAAAAATGTAGAGCATCAAATTCTGCGTTGACTGAGTACCAGAATTTTGCCATTTGGTTGCATTTTCCTGCAAGAAAGCTACATCACAAACCAATAATTTTTTACACTTTTTTTTAAAAAAAAGAAGAAAGAAAGAAAGAGTATTTATTTCATAACTATGAAGTGTGCAACTGTGTTTCAAAAAGTCAAAGAAAGTGACAAAGTGTAGATAGTAAATAAATACTGCTATTATGAAATAGTATTTAAATCATGCAGTAAATGACCTACATTAATTTCTCTCTTTCCATTGTATGGTTTCTTCCAGTGTTCATTCTTATTTGTTTGCTTATCTGTTTATTCATTCTCTGCCGTTTGTTGCTTACTAATTGTGAGAAACACATGTTTTTGCTAGGGCGTGTTTTGTTGATGCCCCTACCAGGCATCACTCATCACTGATCATTGGTTGGTTACATTTGTCAGTGAAAGTCATGTTTTAGTGTTTTATTTGCAGTGAAAGTGGAGACAGTAGATGTCATCTCAGCAAAGGAGACAGGTATATGAATATTGATAGAGAGGAGAAGAGAGAAAGGATGGTAAACATGTTGGTTTGGTAAACTGTACCATTGTTGTTGTTCATGAAATGTGCAGGAAATTTATTTAACTGACTGATATGCTTGACTGGACTGGAAAATGAGCCTCAAATTTATCTATTGTCATTTTAAACATTTGACTTTAAAACAAACTGTTTATTTTGTGGTGAAGATGGATCACAGGAGTACATGAAAAAAAAAAAGAGACAAAGAAAACAATTCTGAAAAGAAGTGTTGTTCATCACACAATAACAAAGACATTTCAACATTGTTAATGTAAATAGTGACAAAATGGAATGATGACTAGGCAACTAATGTCAATTTCAAGTTGGGCACAATGAAGATCCTATCTTAGGTAACATGGTAACTGTGCAAAAAGATTTTTCATATCTGATCTTGCTGTTCATACTACTGCTGGATGACCAAAAGATGACAAGGTATCAGCCTGTGTGAATTTCATTTGTGAGCATTTTGAAGCAAATGGGGATGAGGGTCAGTTTCCACTTCAAGATGTTCTGAAGTATTATAATGGATACAGCTAAAATATTGGAGCAGTACAAAAACAGCTACTTGAAAAATATGGTGAAGACTTGTTATTCACATGAAAAATAAATCAACACAAAAAACCATACTATGCTTTTGAAACACAGGCTATTCCATCATATTTGACATGTGATATGAGGCAAGAGGGAAGACAAACAAAAAGAATGTGTCAGAATTTTTGAAACTGCAACAGCCATAATATTGGAGGACATCAGAGTATGAGCTTATGAAGTTGAGACATATTCCCCTTCAGTCAAATTCTTGGATAAAGTTAAAAGTGACATTCCAGAATCACTGAAACTATTTCTTACCAGGGTCATGTGTCCAGAAAAGGAAGGAGACCATTCAACACTAAGGAGAAAAATTAGCCTCCTTGTGCATGCAGGTATTTCAGCTGCAAGGCTGAGATCCTTTGTTTCTAATATACAGCTAGGTCTTTCGGAAATGATATGCCAAAAATATGGATCTCATAGTTGTGGTGTCACCGTCAGACACCACACTTGCTAGGTGGTAGCTTAAATCGGCCGCGGTCCATTTAGTACATGTCGGACCCGCGTGTCGCCACTGTGTGATCGCAGACCGAGCGCCACCACAAGGCAGGTCTCGAGATCCGGACTAGCACTCGCCCCAGTTGTACGGACGACATTGCTAGCGACAATACGGAAGAAGCCTTCCTCTCATTTGCCGAGAGAGAGTTAGAATAGCCTTCTGCTATGTCCATGGCTACGACCTAGCAAGGTGCCATTAGCCTTACCTAGTTTGAGAGTTATCGTATAAATGTCTCAAGAAGAACGTTGTAAACCAACAAAGAATAAAGTTAAGTATATTCCAAAGCTACGTATTTTCTTGATAGCAGTCATAACGTATCCTGTTCCAGACTTGACGCCAGTCGGCGTGTGTGTACGCGTGCCTTTCGGCTCCCTTCTCAGTGTGGGGTAACTAGCTTGTTACGCCACAACAATAGTCATGTTATCAGCCTGTGGATTCTGCAGTTCCTAAAATGATATAAGTTTGAAGTACCTAGTATGCAAAAAGCTATAAGAATTTCTCAAGACAACTATTATCAAGGTTGTGTTTGACAATGTGGTTGTAAATATTGATACCACTGAAGGAATAAACACTTTTCACACTATGGGTGGCATTTGATGTGTAACACCAAAGTCATCAATTTGTGCTGGAGTGCTGGTCCCATAACTGACAAACATTTCTCCACCAACTGCCTCAGAAAAATTTGGAACTATGCCTTAAGTTCAATTTCAGAGAAAAGACAGAGGACTGTTGAAAATATTGATATCTGGTATTAATAGTAAATGCTTCCCAACTAAAGCACAACTGTCAAATGATGAGCTGCTGAAATGGAAATCAGTGACCAACATTCCAAGTTGGAAGGGATTTATGGAAGCAGTACACTCACATATAGTGTCTGCCATTTGTGAATTCCCTTCCCTCACCATATGATACTATACATGTTGCACTTTTGGCTGCAGCACAAAAATGCAAGGCACATATTGTGAAGATCTGCTTTGTAGCATCCGATGAACGGCGTTATAGAAGGGCTAGAGACACTGTCGCTTCCTTCATCCTAACACTGACTTAGGATCTATCATTGTCTGCCTTGAAGGTTTTCATTTATTAATGTCTTTCATAGGAGCTATAGGATATATTATGGATGAAAGTGGGTTGCAGGATGTGTTCAGTATCATCTGCAGAGTCGTATCTGCAAAGGAGATTATAACAGGACATGCCTACTTAAGAACTTTGCGGGATACCTACTTAAGAGCTTTGCGGGATCAAATGTTGACACACTGGAGTTTGGTCCACATTATTTCATCAAAGCTCAGTCTAATGAAGGAAGAGCATTCAGCAGTGAAAACTATCCTTAATGACCAGGACACCAACAGTACGAATGTAGATTCATCATTGATTACAGCAATGTTCGAAATATTTTCTCAAAATGTTGAAGAAGCTGCTAACAATGGAGGTACAGTATGATTGTGGGTGCAGCACTTCAAAACAGTAACAACTATAAAGAAATTTGTGAGAGTTGAGCATGGTGGAGATTGGGAATTACATTTGCATTGTATTAAGGACATATTTCCCTATTTTCATGCCAGTGGTTACTACTTTTAAGCAAAATCATGTTATTTATACTCACAAGGCATGACTGAATTGGAAACAAAACTTACTGGATAAGAATATGAGCTTTTTGTAACAAAGGGATGGTTCACCATAAGAATGCCAGAAAAAATGTTGGGCAGGAGTTTGGCCTGACAAGACAGCTGAACAAATATGAATACATACAATGAAGAGTAGTGGTGGATTTATACAGGATTGGCAGACAGCACTCTACCCAGATGGATTGCTTTGATGCCTATAGCTGTTGACATCATTGACCAAGCTGAAAAGTGTTGCAGTGTTTCATTTCCAACAACTGAGCAACATGTGGATGCCAGAAATTCAAGAATAGAAAGAGATGAAGCAGAGGTCCAAAATTTGTACGACTGGTTTTTTGTCACAAAGTCCTTTTCCTGTTTATTAGTGTGTAATGTCTATTAGCACTGGGATAACAGGTGATGAAAAGATCAATTCCCACAAAGGTGATGAAAATGGCAATTTGTGCAATCCAAAAATTATTGGCAGCAGCTCTGATAATTTGAAATTTTGAATAAGAACTCAAATCCTACCTCCACAGTGGATGAAATCTAACATCACAATGAAGGACAAGGTCATTCCTACCAACTCTGAAATGATTCTTTGTAGAATCACATTCCACAAAAAAAGTGCAATGAACAGTTTCAGTATTATTTTGAGTAAGAGTTGTCCCCATATATTCTACCTATATTTGACAATGCAGGGATTTGAAAGACACAAAAAGCTGTATTTTACAAGTTGTTTGATGCCTTTAAAGACCCAATTCACTTCAAAAAGAAAGATTTCATTGTAGTTGGAGAATTTCTATTGCATGGAGTAGCATGGGAGACAAGATAACTACTTTCTTCCATAATTTCAAAGTATGTAGATTACATCAAGTGTCAGTATGGCAGAAAAGTCATTACTGTGTTTCATGGGTACCCTGATGGGACAACTTGAGCATGAAATCACCTGAGCGGTTGTACAGGGCCATCTTCTCATCACAAACAGTCACATTTAATGGAACAACATCAGTATCTTAGGGAACAGATTTGCTTCTATCGAACAAATAAAATAAACAGCACCTCATTTCTTTACTGAATGTATAACTTGAGAGTCAGCACTTCCATATTATGCAAGTTGCTGAGGATGCCGTAATTGTAGCTTCTGCAGTTGACATTGTTCAGTACTCTGATGTGTTTTAGTTTGTGGACATCGACCTTTTTGCGATGCTGACCACTTCATCCCCAATGTCCCAACATTTTTCTGCTAAAGTCGGTGAAAGGCAAACAACGCAATAGTTTACAGTCTCCTAAATCTCAAGCTGTCTCGAGTATCGAAAGTCAACATTCTGTGCCTACATGCCTTAAGTGGGTGCAATGCGATTCCTTCATTTTTCCACAAAGAAAAACAAATTCCTGAAGGCACTGGAGATGAAAAAACACCTGACTGAAAGCAGCAGAGATATTCAGCAATTCCAGTATTGCTGCTGATTAGACTGACGACACTGGACAGAGGTTCAAAGCAGTCTTGCTGGGAAGTTGAAACACCACCACCACCACCACCACCACCACCACCACCAGGATTTCCTTCCAGCAAGCCAGGTAGGAACTTTGTGAACGATATGCCTCCATTGGTCTCTGTCCTGGTATAGCTTTTCCCTCTCCACTACATCCCATGTTACTCCTCTCCTCTTGAGATCTTCCTTAACCTGGTCTGTCCATCTCTTTCTAGGCCACCCAATTGGTCTTATTCCTGGTACCTCCATCTCCAAATACTGGCATGGAGTTCGAGTCGGGTGCATTCGCTTCACATGACCAAACCACTTCAACCTCAAAGCATTCATTCTCACCTCTGTAGTCAATGTCACTTACAGGTATCTCCTTACATAATCATTCCTGACTCTGTCTCTCCTAGTTTTTTCTAGAGCTGACCTAAGGAACTTCATTTCACATGCTTGTATTTGACTCTTCTCTCTTATTTATGACACAGGCCTCTTAGACTATACATCACGATTGGCAGGAGAAAAGTTTTGTACATGGTCTGTCTGGCTCTTTGAGGGATCTATTGTTCCTCTATTACTCCTGAACCCATGCTGTTGTTCCTCTAATTGGTGTTCTGGGATTTTCCACAATATTTTTTGTATGACCTTTTCCATTATCTTAAGGCAGTGCGATTCCTCAGTAGTTGGTGCATTTCTTTCTACTACCTTTCTTGAACAATGGTATTATAATTCCTTTTTTCAATTCATCTGGCACTTTGTTTTCTTTCCATATCACCCTAGCACCCGGTGTAACCATTGCATTCCATGGATTCCTGTGGCTTTAATCATATCCACTGTCAGCTCATCTACTCCAGCTGCCTTCCCACTTTTCATCTGTTTCAGGGAATTCTCGGTTTCTAACGAAGAGATTGGATCCTGCTCTTCCTAAAATTCAATGACTTCAGAGTCACTTTCTTGTACACCTTCCCCATTCAGTAAGATTTTGAAATAATTCTTCATCTCTTCTCTGATACCTTCCATGCCCCTGATAAATCCCCATCCTGTGTTTCAATCGCTTTTATGTCTTCTCTATCAGATCTTTTACTTTTCAGTAACCCATACAGCAGTTTTTGGTTCCCTTTGCTACCCTGCTCTAGTTTCTGGGCGAATATTTCCCAACTCTTCTCCTTTTCTTCTCTCACAATTCTCTTTGCTTAGAGTTTCTTTTGTCTGTATTCCTTCTCCAGTGTTGTCACCTTGTGTTCATCTTTTGGTACCAGCCCCTGGTTCTGATTTATTTTTTCAAACTCCATGTTTTTCTTTGCCTTATTAAGTTTTTTAATTGCATCTTTTACTCTACCATTCCACCAACTGGTTTCCTGGTCTTTCACTTTACCCTTTGTTTTGCCGCATATCTGCAGAGCACTGTTAGGTTCCACTCTTCCTCTACTCTACCCCTTTCAGTTTTTGGCAATTTTTGTGCTACTAGATTTTGGAAACTTTTCTTATTTTCTTCTTCTTTCAACTTCCACTCCTTAATTTTTGGCATTCTTTGTACAGCATTCAAACTTTTCATCTTATAATTTAGATCGGCTACTAGTAACCTGTCAAGTGCTCACTTGGTATGACTTTAGTCTCCCTTACTTTTCCTCATTGCTACCCTTGCTGGTTGAGCAAGGAGTGGAAACAAAATATATAAACATATTGTGCAACATTTATGACACGTCTGTAGCATCTATCAACATTAGAAAAACAAGTGCGAATTTCCCATTGGAAAAGGAATATATCCCTGAAGTTATTTATAGCAGTTCTTGAGATGGCTATGTCCAAAATTATTTGGAACAACAGAGGAATAAGGATAAATGGCAAAAGGCTCACCAACCTTAGATTTGCTGCTGATATAGTGGTCCTGGCTAACAGTAAGATGGAAATGCAGTCCTCTATAAAAGCCTTAACAGATCGTTGTCAGGAAGAAGGACTTAAAATAAATTACTCTAAAACTAAGGTTATGCGTAATCAGTGGGTAGCTGCAGGACAAGTAACACTGAACGGCAACATCCTAACCAATGTTACAGAATACGTTTATCTGGGGCAAATAATTGACACAAAAGGGGATTTGAAACCTGAAATTCTTCATCAAATTAAACTGGGTTGGAGGGCTTATGGAAGGAATGCAACAGTTTTCAAATCTAACATGCCAGTCTACTTAAAGAAGACAGTTTTTGATCAATGTGTCCTACCGGTTTTAATGTATGGGTGTAAAACTTGGACTTTAAATGAATTTTTCAAAAAGAAACTTAGAACTGCTCAGAGAGCTATGGAAAGGTCAATGTTAAGACTCACTAAGAAAGATCAACAGAAAAGTGAAGACATTCAAGCAATAACAGGAGTAAAAGATATTCTATAAAGAGTTAAGACTCTAAAATGGCAGTGGGCAGGACATATAGCAAGAACAAAGTATGGAAGGTGGACAAAAATCAGTTTTACAGTGGAGTCCCAAAGAAAAATGAAGATCACCAGGGAGACAACCTGATCACTGGGATAAGGAGCTCAGGAAAGTTGCGGGCTTCAACTGGCAGAAGACAGCAGCAGACAGAGATGCATGGAAAAACCTCTTAAAATGTATTTAATAACTTAAAGAGGCTACATCTTGTATAGATTGAATTAGCTGAACAACAAATAAATAAATAAATACAATTTTCCTCCAATTAATTTGTTTGTTAATACAGGGTATTTATAAATGAATATTAAGGTTTTAACGCTTCACAACATTTATTACATTAAACTTACAGTTACAAATGATATGTTAGTTGAAAGAGCAACTCAAACAGCTTTACCAAGAAGCTTATAAATTTTCAATGTGAGCACCATTTGGAACATGGCACACATCAAGTTAATAGCCGAGTTCTACTGGATACGCCGCAAGGGGCCCAATGACAGGGGTTGCTTTGCATGGCCTCCATGTTCACCCGACCTAACGCCATCGATTTTTCCCTTTGGGACTTCATCATGCCTCCGCTACCAGCAGACCTCCCTGAATTAAGAAACCAGATTGAAGCAGCTGTTGCTACAATCACTGAAGACACACTTATCAACATTTGGGAAGAACTTGGCTATAGACTTTGTGTGTGCCGTGTGACAAATGGTGCTCACATTGAACATTTATAAGGTTCTTGGTAAAACTGTTTTGAGTTGCTCTTTGATTTGACATATCATTTACAACTATAAGTTCAATATAATAAATATTATAAAGCATTAAAATCCCAATACTCATTTATAAACACACTGTAATAGTCTGTAACTGTCAGATTTGCCATCCCAGCCATATCTAGTAATCTTATGGCTATCTTGTTTCTTGAAGAATGTATTCTTCACTGAAAGATGATTCCTTATGCACAGATTTAGAATTTATTAACCCTCAATATTTCGTCTTCCGTATCCAAAAGGGCCCATCACCTCCTCATATCCATTTCTATCCATGCCAATCTGAGCATTCAGATCCCCAATTATCATAAAGTTATCTTCTCTTACTTAGTCTTCCAGTTCTTCAAGGCATTTCATTTTTTCTTCCTCACTGCACCCTTGCTGAGTATAGTAAAACTTTTTCCCCCAAGTTCACACTTGCTCTAATTATCCTTTCACTTACAAAGTTCACATCTGTAACTGGGTCAAGGTCTTTGTGAAACACAAACCCCACTCCATTTTCTGCCTCTTTATTGTAACCCTACCAGTATAACTTGTACCCACCTCTCAGCAATTTAGAGTTTTTTCCCTTCCACTTGGTCTCACTCAATCCAAGGATATGAATCTTTCTTCTCTCCATCACATCTACAATCTCTTCAGTCTTCCCTGCACGATTATTACATTTAATGTTCCCACTCTCAACTTGCTTTTGTCTTTTTTTGGGTTCCTGTTCTTGTTTAGTGTATCTACTTGCATTCCTCAGTTTTTCTTCAGGCTGTGAAGAGCTGTCATTCGTTCCAGGAGAACTAGAAGTGCTGACTACATTAGGTATTTTTAATCCGAGGCTCGTTCTTTGGTTAAAAGCAATAACAACTTTTTCTCATCTGCTGGTCTGCTGAGCCTAACACATCTGAGGATTTTCTTTCGGGGTTTACTCCCTCAGCCTTTGAAGATCCCTCTTCACCGCAAGGCAGTGATTCCACTCCTCATTTGCCCTTAGGAAGGAAACGGTGCCTCCTCCGCCAGCTGCGCCATACCAAAGATGTTCTTCTCTGCCGTAGCTGTCGTTAAGGACTTCGCCATATCCCCGGCAATGGTTTGATAATGGTAAGGAAAAAGGAGAGGTTTAGGATCGGATAGGTGATAAGCTAATGATAGGTCATTGTGGGACACACTTCATCTGGCTCTTCCCCTTTGCCCTGTCCGGCATGGGTGACCCTGCTGGTAGCTACACTACCGCTGGCATAGCCCTCTGGATTCAGAGCACGCAAACCTCCTCGCCTGCATGGATAGTGCTATGTTAAGGCGGTGTCCCCTGAATTGAAACAAAGCCATTAAAGTGTTTTGCTATCACATCTTTGAGAAATGTATATCAAAGGCAACATTCAATCTTACTACTCAACAGCATTCTCTGAGAATATATTTTCAAGAGCAAGCTTAGAAAAACAACCCACTAAATCCGGTGCAATGGGGCTGGAAAGTTTCAAAATTTGCCCTCTTTCTATTTCTCACTACTAATGAAGCACCATTTTTAGAACTGTTGAAAAATGTTTACTGCACATGCAGCACAGGGTCACACGGAGGTTGTTCCTATGGGAAAAATGGCATTAAATACACCACCTTTCGCAAACCGTGCAAAGGCTAATCCTGCACCAGTGCCCCAACTGATATCCCTAATACTGGCGTTGATGACAGTGACACAGATAATGGCATTTTGGAAGCAGGAACTGCAGGTTTCACCACAGATATGAATATAGAAGTAATGGAAGAATTGGGATTAATGTTAGGTGGGCCCTCATCCTCCAAGTATGTAATGAAATAATACTGTAAAATTAAGAAAAACAGACTGTACACCTCTCAAGAACAGGCAAATTAATCCAAAACAATGATATACACGCTCACTATACCAGAGGGCAATCTAATATCCATCAAATTTTTTCAAGGACATCATCATACCAAAAATATATAACGCATCTGGGTGTCGTATTACACAATAAAATTCCAGAACAAATAAAAACTGCTCCAGATCCAATATTTAAAAATAAACTAAAGGCATTTCTGACAAAGCACTGTTTCTATTCAGTACAAGAATTCCTGGAAATGAAAAATTATAAAGTTCCTTTGTAAAATACTGTGATTAGAGTAAAACATTCTGTAGGCAAAATAATAACCTAACTTCTACTATACACAACTATGTTTCAGTTTCACTTCCCAAAATTTTTCAACTTGCTTTTGAATGTACAAGTACACATTCTATTAGTATTAAAACTTAATTGTCTGTGAAATCTCAATGTTAATTTCATGTTTAATGTAGTTTTTAAATGACATTGTCCTTCTGTTGTGTTTCCAGTTGACATTTTCACTATTCTGTAATCTCAGTGATTATTTGTGTAAATTTAAAGTAGCACTACATTGCCTACATGTTTCTTAGTTCCCCATGTACATTGTTTGTATTCTCTGTATGTGAAGTTACTATATTCATCAATGAACAATTTTGTGTACATTTTTTAAATGGCAGTCCATTGCCTATTTTTTTTCTCCAAACTACATATTTGTTAAGAAAAATGACTTGTCCTAAGAAAAATGACTTGTCCTATATCATGTGTACTTTGTACAATATGTGATCCACAGGATAAATAAATAAATACAAATACAAATAAACATTAATCTTTCACTGTAAGTAAAGATGCTGTGTTTTATTGTATTACTTAAACACAATATTATATAATCATATGTAACTCAGTTCATAGTTAACTGAATTAAGTTCTTTGTTCCTAATAAAACAATAATAAACTTAATACAATTATTTTCACTAATACTATTTGAAACACATTTTTTTTTGTCCTTTAAATATTATTATTCTGCTAATTTCATATTTTTCAAAACTATGACCTGGATAATGTGTAGATAAGAGATTATGTACCCATAGCAAAAATAAAAAAATCAAGACTGGAAAAATCCATTGAATTGAAAGTAGAACGCTGATGTTTGTTTCTAATCATGTGATTTATATATATTTAAATAATGGCAATATTTACTTACCACCTATGTTTTTTGTCACTTCCCTTGACTTCATGAAAACACAATTCGATGCTCTACAACCTTACTCCCATAAAATTTCATGTCAAATTCTTCTGTTTCCAGATGCTGCATGTTTTATAGTGACAGAATATGTCTTTTGAAAAGAATAAGAAACTACCGTATTCTAATGTAGTTTTTCTATAGGATAATTTAAAGAAATACCAAAGTTTTGGTACTCAATCAATGAAGAATTTAATGCTCTACACTTTTGGTAATTTTGGCTATTTTGATTAAATGATAAGTTTCAGTGGAATTAAAAACACAGAATTATGCTGATTTTCTTTTCACCATGGCTGAAACTCCACTCAAAAATAACATCAAACCCAAATCCCAAATTACTTATATTAGAGGTTTACTTGAGTGATTAAAACAGTATCCAGTATTCCACTAATTTTTGGAAAGCAGAACTCTAACTTTCTTGGTCTAGCAGGGCAGATGATTACAATTACTGGATGATCAGCTGATCAGCAAAAAAAATAAATGGAAAAGCAAAAATGAAGTGGATTGTTTTTGCTAAACTGTGTAAGAGTTTTCAAAATTAAGCTTAAAAACTGTCTGAACCAGAAAGTTCAGAATTAGTATTGTTGTTGAAACTTCCTGGCAGATTCATTCTAGTATTGTTGTTGTTGTCGTCGATGATGATGATGATGATGATGATGATAGTTTGGATAGAAAGATCATTTTCAAAATCCAGTTTAAATCCTGTTGAAAAAGTAGCCTAGCAACCCAAAAGCTCATACATGGTTTTCAGCAGAAACAGTGTACTATTTCTCATGCACACATTTACACTCCACATCGAGGTGTGGATGATTTCTGGGCATGAAATAAACATTTGAAAGCATTTGATTAAATAAAAAGAAGTTTATTCATATATTTTGTTATTTCATGAACAGTGATATTTTCTTATAGTGGTGTAGAGCCTTACGTATTATTAATATTGTGACAGACTTATCGCAAGTGCTCTCGTTACAAGTCGAGATTCGGGCCTGATTAAGAGTAGCTGGTTCTTGAAGTCTCAAAGGTTAAGTGAAGAATAATATCATACTTAAATAATGCAGCATCAAAACGCACTATCTTAATACTATATAAAGCTAGCTATTCCAGAATCAGGTGATACTGTGGCCGTGTAGTTGTATGTTGTCGACAACAAATAGGTAAACAAAACACTAACATAGTGTTTCTCAAGCTCTGATATCGACGAGGGAAAGAAGAGACGACAACGACTACATACACGTATACATATACAAACAGTATACGTGGCGCCTTACAATACAACACAACGGACATCATGGTATACACGGATCCTATTATCCCTAGATAACGAAACTGTTCAATAATCATTATCGATGTAAATGTTCAAAGTGAATGCTCACCAAAATTTGATGTTAATACTCTTAATGCCATGCTAGTAATGGTGGAAGGTCTGTCCTGCGGCAAAACGTGTAAATACGACATACGCAAACTGAGAATAAATCACTGAGGTCCTTCCGCAATTAACACATTACCACAATGTTAACTCATTGTCACGTGAATACCGTGTTACGCAATATGGCATTCAAGGTCATTCCTTGCAACTGCACAGATGCGAAGCGGCTTCCTACATGGAGTGCACGCTGATACGAATCTAGAAGAGAACTGGGGCCTGAATCCAGCTCACAGCGCTCTTATTTATATAGCCGTGGTGGGGACCGCTGAAAGCGCAGCCGATAAAATTTGCCTTCCTGACTAGCCGTTGGGGTTAGTAGAGCACCACTTCAAGTTACTTAATAATTAATTGCTTCATTCACTGAAGGCCGATGAAGCTCTCAATTTAAATGTGCAATCAGCACACAGTTAAGTATCTATAATAAAATTCTGATGTGGCTGGGTTAAATACTTCTGGCGAGAGAATTATTTTAGTTGCATTGCACACAATGGATAAGCTCTGAACTTGCCCTTTGGAGAAACGCTACAGCTATAGATTTATAGCTACTTTTGAAATCTTCTCACATCTTTGTTATTATGGCGTATCTCCATTCTACCTTAATGTAAACATCCTTGCTTTATCTAATCACTTACTTAAACTATGTTGCTTCCGTACTTTTAGGACACAAAAACAGAAAATCATGAATTTCAACGAAAATATTACTCTGAGAGATCCAGCATGCTGTTTCCATTAAATTACAATGAAAAAGGAATTCGATATATAAAGTTTGAAGTTTCTAGCTCCTTCCTGTTGCGCCAACGATTTTTAAGTAAAACATCCAAATTTCGAAAACTGTCAAAGTTACTAAACTGAAATTTAACACATTATCATTTTAGCATCACTCCTGACAAGCTATTAACTTTTCAGATCATTTACTTTACTTTTAAGGTATTGTGCAACATTCATGACATCATAGCTAGTTGCAGCGGACTAGGCTGGCACACAATGGAAAGCATATGAATTCTATATGGCATGAGTAGGCTGCTTCCCTACACACACAGTACTGCCAATGACACAATGTGTAGACATCACTGACTCTTCAGTCACAATATCCATCAATCAATTAAGCCAGCCTTTACTCCAGATGAGACTCACACCAGTTCATAATTAGCACTGAGACACTCCCTATGATCTGCGTCTGATTCCATGAAGTCACTGGAAACATCAAGCCTCCCAACATAACAATCTCTGCCTCCAAATAAATCTGCAGTCACCATTCATTCTGGGCATCACAGTCTTGACGCTTGGGGAGAGAGGAGTGATGTAAACAGTAAACTGTCTGCAATACTTTATGCGTATTGTAGATTCTTTGATCATTGATGTCATCCTTGCACTTGAACAAATGCATGACATATAGACATTATTTGTAACTGGCTGTTATGTTATGCCATTAACTACTGTATTCTGTGTTGAATAAGTAATATTTCCAAACAACAGGAGAAACCACAGAAAAGGAGGTGGCCTGATCCGCAGAAGCAAAACTGATCCTTGAGGTTTTCAGACTTAAAAGCTTCAATACAAAGAAAGAGCCTCAGATGATAAGTAATGGAACACGAACTAACCAGATGAGTCTAAACACAACACCCAAAACCAGCTATAGCATGTAAAACGTTCTATATTTCTATATTTTTGTTTTAACAAATATTTCTCACATCATACAAAGTTTTATACATCATTTTAGAATGATTTATTTTTATCTACATTTTACCCCCTTAGGACAATATTCTGAAAAGCGTGAAAAGTGCAGATTGCTACTCACCATATAAAGGAGATGTTGATTCACAGATAAGAATAACAAAAAAGACTATCAAACAAGTAAGCTTTTGACCACATCTGTCTTGGCAGCCAGAAAGAGTGGTCATCTGTAATTGAGTTGTTTTTGTGTGAGTGTATGTATGCATGTTGTCCAATTCAGAGGAAGCTTACTTGTTTGGCAGTCTTTTTGCTGTGCCAATCTGTGACTCAACATCTCTGATATATGGTGAATAGCAATCTATCCTTTTCATAATATTCTCATTATTCCATCCCGGATTTTCCACGGAATTCACTTCCTTACTTTTTTTTCCTCCTCCCTCACATCTGCTGTCTGCCTTCCTTCATAAGTGGATTACTTTTACAGCCAAAGTTAACGTATACTTACTCTTTTCACAAACACCCTTATTTCAATAATTTGTAAGTAAACACTATTATTAGTTCCCACATGAAAGACTGCAATATATTCACATGACAGCTTCATTTTAATATACACATTCAAACATGAAACTTACATGCCACAATTAACACAGACTGCTAAATAATACATGCATACTTTCACCACAAGACAATCAACAAAAAAACATAAGCCCCAATACAAAAGACGAATGCATATTGTATGCAGCACGTGAAGACAAATTGAATAACTTAAAATGTGTTTAAGTTATATACACCAGCCACCATAAATTTAACATGCTCCCGAATTAAGTCTGCAGGTCACAATTTTTTCGCAGAATTTTTAAAGCAAGTATTCACATTTTTAGTGCCACTTTCTTGTTGTAATTTTTCTGTTTATGTGATAATTATAAATAAAGACATTTTAAATTTTGTTTGAAGCAATAGCATATTATTCACATTAGCTAATAAGCACATTTTAGCTCTTTGCAGTAATAAACACAAGACTTTTAAACTGATAACAAAGCCATGTTAGGATAATAAAAGAGGAAGTGCACTATTTTCTGTGTCCCTTTATACCTGAATTATTCAAATTTCTCTGTTTCATTTGTGCATTCCATGAGAGAGCAGGCATGATGCTAATGAGTTGCCAAGGTCATGGGAACTATGGACAGCAAGCATAACATTATACACAAAAAGCAATCATTATAAACAGTAACATATTTCATCTCAGACAAAGAAACTTTGCAGATGTGCTGTAAAGCACTAAGGTTATATACAATAGAATACCACTTATCTTCTACAAAAGGAAGTCAGTTTTTGTTCCCACTGAAAAACATAATCCCGTCGGCTGCATGCCTATTTAACAGCATTCCTTTATAAATTAGAGGACAAATTATAATAATGACAATCTGACAGAGTTTTCATAGTGTGATTTGTGAAATGAATGTAATAAAGCACATTCACAAGGAATGGCAACCTTAATGAAAACTTAAAACACACTGTTATTACAACTACAACTGGACACAACATTTTTCTCCCTTTCTATTGTTCCATTATTATTTCAAACTATGTGTAGGTCAGATGTTTATACAATACAACCCAAATAATGGTGACAATTTAAGTTACATTTCAATATCTACAATCAATGGGCATACTACACACAACAAAATTACATATTTACTGTAAAATGTTGAACCCCTATATATAAACAAACTACTATAGGACTTCATGAAACATTCTTATAGTTGTATAACACTTTGTGCACTACTAAAAGGTAAGTTAACTTTATCAAACAAGTGGTGGACTCAAAAACACTTAAAACCATGCTCTAGCTAGAGCTACTATAACTATACAATAATCCAGGGGAAAACTTATACAAATATCAGAGATAAAAGATTGTTTAACACAACACAGAAGTAATTGTAAAACAGTATCACAATTCTTACACACTAAAATTCTGAAGGGTGGGAGGAGAAATGGGAAAGATTACCGAGTGTGCCTACAACAAATCAATGGAAAACATTCATCCCAGTAAATCACTTTGTAAACGTAAAATATGCAGATACACTCCAAATTTAAGGTAAACAAGAATCCCGGCATCCAATAAAGTGCTTCTGATTCTTGCACAGAATGTGGAAAAGTGCAATAATTTTAACTGGTTGTACAAAAACTCTTTAAAAAAAGTGCAAGCTGCCTATACCGCTAATTGCCATTTTTCCCCATGTCACCTTCCAACTTGATCCTAAAAGTGAGACACTTTTTAACTTTTACTTTATTTTTTTACTAGTATACGTGATTTCTTTTCCCTTTCTCTGTCTATTTCTTTTAAGAAAGAAAGAAAAACTGTTTAACAACATGCATCTTTCCAAGACAATAAAATAGCATTCCACGTGCAGCATCATTCCAGAAAGTTATTACAGTCTACGAGTGAACTAGTTAATGCAGTTTCCTCTCATTATGGTGCAACAGATACCAGAAAGCTGCTGTTCTTTCTTTGAAACATAGCAACATTCACAGTCTGTACAGAAATTTATTAGGTTATTCCTAAATTTTAAAATTTTCTAAAAATTTCAGCAAAGAAATTATGCAATGGATGCAAACAAAGGCAGACTCCTCAAGTTTCTAGAACATATTTTGCAGTTGTCTGGTTCAAATGGCTCTGAGCTCTATGGGACTTAACATCTGTGGTCATCAGTCCCCTAGAACTTAGAACTACTTAAACCTAACTAACCTAAGGACATCACACACATCCATGCCTGAGGCAGGATTCGAACCTGCGACCGTAGCGGTCACGCGGTTCCAGACTGAAGTGCCTAGAACCGCACGGCCACACCGGCCGGCAGCTGTCTGGTCTGTCCATCTTCAGTAATACAACACAGATACATGTGACAACCCATTTCATCCAAAATGAACGTAAGCACATCTTGTCAACAATTTCACTGCATCAGTAACACAGTTATGAAGACCCAAGGATTCTAAATTGAATGGAAGTATGTTGCTACTATCTTCCACAAATCATCACAAAAGAAAGTCACAAGAGCTAAATGTGGATACTCGTAGATATTGTCGCCCAAATGTGGTATCAGGCATTTTTCTGAGACATTCTATGAAGTGGATCTTCTGTTGAAACAAAATATAGATATAAAAATGGACTCAGAATATGTTTTGAAATTTTGCATAGAACATGCACTCTATGCAGTATCTGTACACAAGGTGTGTAAGAAAAGTAATGAGACTGACAACACTACCAGTAATCTGGGAATGCTGTGTTGTTCCACTTGTGTAGAGATTAGATTTACTTTCATTCCAATTGATCCGTAGCGAGGAGGTCCTCCAGGATGTGGAACATGTAGATTGGTGTGTTCACCCCTTCCAGATGTTCTGTCTGAGTTTCAGCTCTGTACAGCTATCACGTGATTTTTGAGAGTGACATTAGTGAAGCTGTGTTTTTGTTGTGTCTTACGAAAATGGAACATCAGAATTTAGAGCAATGTTATGCCACCAAGTTTTGCATTAAACTTACAGAACCCACGAGTGTGACATTTGAAACGTTGAAACCAGCCTATGAGGAACACACCCTATCCAGAGCACAAGTTTTTCGCTGGCACAAATTATTTTAGGAAGCCCAAGAACATGCTGGAGCTGAACCACATTCATGGAGACCTTCAGCTTCAAAAACCTATGAAAACATTGGATGTGTGCATGCTCTTGTGGGTTCACACCAATGTATAACAATAAGGGTGACGAGTGAACTGTTAAACACTTTCACCATACATCAAACTGAAAGGCTCAGGCAAAGGGTGAATCGAGTGAGGCCGGACATTGCAGACAAGTGGATGCTGCATCATGACAACATCCCATCACATGGCCACTTCAATCATGGAATTTTTGACCACAAAGGCATGCCTGTTGTTCCACAGCCCCTCTATTCACCTGATCAGAGTTCTTGAGACTATTTCCTTTTTTCAAAATTGAAAAATGTCTTAAAAGGATGTCATTTTGGGATTCTGGAGAACAACATTCAAAAGAATGTGACCAACATGTTTAACAGCCTACCAGTTGAAGTCTTTCAGTGCTGCTACCAATACTGGGAACAATGACTTTGCCCGTGTATAGCTGCCACAGGGAAATACTTTGAAGGGGACAGTACTGTTGTTTGAAGAAAATTAAACCTTTGGTAGCTAAAAAAAAAAAAAAAGGTCTCATTACTTTTCTAGACACCTCATATACTCCGTGATCCCTTGAAGCTTTGTGATGACTTTAAAGTGTACATGCTTCATTTCAGCTTCTCGTTGTTTCGGTCTTCAGTCCAAAGACTGGTTTGATGCAGCTCTCTGTGCTACTCTATCCTGTGCAAGCTTCTGTAGCCTGTATGTGCAAGCAGCACCAGCTCTGCATAATTACCTTTTTTTTTTTTTTTTTTTTTATTTTGTGGTTTTAGGGCGCACAACTACAATGGTCATTAGCGCCCAGACTACGTTAGGAATGTACCGCGAGGCACAAGTTTAAAACAGCAACTAAAAGGGAAAACACGATAAAAGACAGATTGACAGGCATAGGATAAAACAAAGAACGCGAGCAGCTGCTCCTGGGTCATCCACTAAAATGGCATCCGGAGTACATGGCAGACCAAGATCAAGACTCAGTGTATTAAAATCCGGACAGGACGTCAAAATGTGGCAGACCGTCAGCAATTGCCCACAGGGGCAGAACACCGCCAGCGCAGCCGTCAGCAGATGGCGATGGCTGAACCGGCAGTGTCCAATTCGTAACCGGGCCAAAACGACCTCCTCCCGCCGAGAAGGGCGTGAGGAGGACGTCCAAGCTGCCGGAAGAGGTTTCAAGGCCCGAAGTTTGTTGTCCGTAAGTGCAGACCAATCGGCATGCCACAGCAATAAAATGCGCCGACAAATGACCCTGCTACAATCTGACGAAGGGACACAACAAGAAGCTGTCCGAGGCTGGAGGACCGCAGCCTTGGCCGCGGCATCTGCAGCTTCGTTCCCAGGGATACCGACATGGCCAGGAACCCACATAAAGCTAACCGGAGAACCAATGTCCACCAGCTGCTGAAGAGAGCGTTGGATCCGGTGCACGAAAGGGTGAACCGGATACGAATCACTGAGGCTCTGGATGGCGCTCAGGGAATCGGAGCAGATGACATAAGCAGAGTGTCGGTGGCGGCAGATGTAAAGAACAGCCTGGTAGAGGGCAAAGAGCTCAGCTGTGAAGACCGAACAATGGCCATGGAGCCAGTATTTCAAACTTTGTGCCCCGACAATAAAAGAACACCCGACCCCGTCATTGGTCTTTGAGCCATCTGTATAAATGAAGGTCATATTAATGAACTTCGAACGAAGTTCGACAAAACGGGAGTGGTATACTGAACCGGGGGTAACCTCCTTTGGGAGCGAGCTGAGGTCAAGGTGAATGCGAACCTGAGCCTGGAGCCAAGGTGGCGTTTGGTTCCCACCCACTCGAAAGGTTGCAGGGAGTGAAAAATCAAGGTGTTGAAGGAGGCGACGAAAGCGAACTCCAGGGGGTAGCAGAGCAGAGACATACAACCCGTATTGACGGTCGAGAGAGTCGTCAAAAAAGGAACGATAAGACGGGTGGTCGGGCATTGGCAGTAGCCGACAGGCATACCGACAAAGCAGTATATCACGCCGGTAGGTGAATGGCAATTCACCGGCTTCAGCATGAAGACTCTCGACTGGACTCGTATAAAACTCTCCGATCGCAAGACGTAAACCCCGATGTTGTATGGAGTTGAGGCGGCGTAAGATGGACGGCCGTGCAGAGGAGTATACGAAGCTCCCATAATCCAGCTTGGAGCGGACGATCGACCGATATAGGCGAAGTAGGACATACCACTGAGAACACGGAGGACATTTAGAGAGCGGGTACAACGGGCAGCCAAATATGACACATGTGGAGACCAGCTAAGTTTCCTGTCAAATGTAAGACCTAAAAATTTTGTTGTCTCCACGAATGGGAGAGCAACGGGACCGAGTCATAAGGACGGTGGGAGAAACTCTTTGTAGTGCCAGAAGTTAATACAGACCGTCTTCTCGGGAGAAAAACGGAAGCCATTGGTGACACTCCAGGAGTATAGACAGTCAAGAGAACGCTGAAGACAGCGCTCCAGGAAACATGTATGCCGCGCGCTGCAATAGATGGTAAAATCGTCCACGAAAAGGGAGCCTGATACATCAGCTGGGAGGCAATCCATTATTGGATTGATCGCTATGACGAAGAGAGCGACGCTCAAAACTGAGTCCTGTGGCACCCCATTCTCCTGGCGAAAGGTGTCTGACAGCACAGAACGCACACGTACCCTGAACTGTCGATCCATTAAAAAGGAATGAATAAAAAGAGGGAGGCGACTGCGAAGGCCCCATGTATGCATGGTGCGGAGAATGCCCGCCCTCCAACAGGTGTCGTAAGCCTTCTCCAAATCAAAGAACACAGCCGCGGTTGGGCGCTTCCGCAAGAAGTTATTCATAATGAAGGTCGACAAGGTAACCAGATGGTCAACAGCAGAGCGGCGCCTACGAAATCCACATTGTACATTGGTAAGTAGGCGTCGAGATTCGAGCAGCCAAACCAAACGAGAGTTAACCATTCTATTCGCTCCATCACCTTACAGACACAGCTGGTAAGCGAGATGGGTCGATAACTGGAAGGCAAGTGCTTGTCCTTCCCCAGCTTAGGAATCGGTACAACAATAGACTTGCGCCAGCATGCGGGAACATGTCCCTCAATCCAGATGCGATTATAAGTATGAAGAAGGAAACCTTTACCCGCAGGAGAAAGGTTCTTCAGCATCTGAATATGAATAGAATCAGGCCCTGGAGCGGAGGACCGTGACCGGGCAAGTGCATTGTCGAGTTCCCGTATGGTGAATGGGGCATTACAACTTTCACGATTTGAGGAGCGGAAGTTAGGTGGCCTAGCCTCCTCTGCCTGTTTTCGAGGGAGGAAGGCAGGGTGGTACTGAGCGGAGCTCGAAACCTCTGCGAAAAAGCGGCCGAAGGCATTGGAGACATCCTCAGGGGCCACAAGGACGTCATTCGCGACCATCAAGCCAGAAACTGGTGAGTGGACCTTAGTGCCAGATAGCCAGCGCAGGCTACCCCAGACAACAGAAGAAGGAGTAAAACTGTTGAAGGTGCTTGTGAAAGCAGCCCAGCTGGCTTTCTTTAATAATACGACGACACTGCGCACGTAATCGTTTATAATTGATACAATTCGCCACTGTAGGGTGGCGTTTAAAGGTGCGTAAAGCACGTCGACGAGCACGTAAAGCATCTCTACATGCCGCGGTCCACCAGGGGACCGGTACGCGACGTGGAGATGATGTAGTGTGAGGGATGGAATATTCAGCAGCAGTGAGAATGACTTCCATGAGGTGTGCGACCTGACTATCGCAGTTTGTGAAGGTTTGATCCTGAAACGTCGCCCTGGAAGAGAAGAGCCCCCAGTCTGCTTTGGAGATGTTCCAACTAGTTGAGCACAGAGAGGGGTTATGATGCAGGAGGTGGATAACACACGGGAAGAGGTCGCTCGAATATGTGTCAGAAAGTGCATACCACTCAAACCGGCGTGCAAGTTGGGTAGTACATATAGAGAGGTCTAAACGGGAATAGGTGTGAGATGTGTCCGAAAGAAAAGTAGGGGCGCCAGTATTGAGGCAGACAAGATTGAGCTGGTTGAAAAGGTCTGCTAACAGGGAGCCCCTCGGACAGGATGCTGGAGAGCCCCAAAGGGGATGGTGGGCATTGAAGTCTCCAGTTAACATAAATGGTGCAGGTAGCTGAGCAATAATTTGCATCATATCTGCCCTGGTAACGGCAGACGACGATGGAGTGTAAACGGTACAAATGGAAAATGCAAAAGTGAGGAGAGTAATTCGGACAGCAACAGCCTGCAGGCCGGTGTGCAATGTGATGGGATCGTAGTAAATATCATCCCGGACCAGCAACATAACCCCTCCATGAGACGGAATACCCGCCACAGGGGGTAGGTCAAACCGCACAGAGGTGTAGTGTGCCAAGGCAATTTGATCGCATGGGCGTTGCTTCGTTTCCTGGAGGGCTACGACGAGCGGACGGTGCAAGCGGAGCAGCAACTTCAAGTCCTCTTGGGTGTAGCGAATGCTGCGAATATTCCAGTGAATAAGTGCCATCGTGAGAAGAAAAAGAGAAAGAAGATGCAAGAAGGGATCACCTCTAAGGCCGCTGAGGGCCTAGCTTCGAGCGAGCACTGCCGCCGCTATCAGTAGGCAGACAGTCATCGTCCATTGGTTCTATAGGTTCATCGGTCATCTTGTTAAGATGGCCGGGAGGGGGAGCTTCCTCCGCCGGTGAACGGCCAGATGTTCGGCTACCAGCGGTGCGGCCAGGCGAAACGGATGGCGGCCTGGGGCGGCAACCGCTGGGTGGCGCAGGAGAAGAAATGCGCCGTGGTGGAGAAGGAGAACTGTGCTTCCTATGAGCCTTCTTGGAAGGTCGTTTGGTGGAAGTACTGGTCGATGACTGGGAGGTCGAGGTACGTAGGAAGTCTGCATGGGACGGTTCCTTCTTGAAGGCCCGTGCATCTGACTTCTGGGTCTTCGTCTTGGCAGAAGCTGATGAAGGTGCTCGTGTCTTAGGGGTGACGGGAGGAAGAGGAGACGTCGACCAGGCGATCTTAGCACTGGCCGAACGGATGACTGTAGTGCTGAAGGTCAGGTCGCATGTCTGCGTCGCCACCTCCCTGGTAGTCTGAGGAGAGGAGAGGAGAGGACAGTACTGTATTTCCCCACTGGAAGCAGTGTGGGCTTCCAACTAGCAAATAGCTTGCGAGCAGGCGAGGTGGACACTTTCTCTTTGACCCGAATCTCCTGTATACAGCATTCTTCCTTGTAGATGGGACAGTCGCGGGAGGACGCTGCATGGTCACCCTGACAGTTCACACAACGAGGAGACGGAGGTGGACAGTCACCCTCATGGGCATCCCTGCCACAAGTGACACACTTAGCCGCATTGGAACAAGACTGGCGAGTGTGATTATAACGCTGACACTGGTAGCAGCGCGTAGGTGTCGGGACATAGGGGAGAAAAGAAATAACCTCGTAGCCCGCTTTGATGTGCGACGGCAGCTGAACACTATCAAAGGTCAAGAAAAGTGTCCGGGTCGGTACAAGGTCATTGGTGACTTTTTTCATGACCCTATGGACAGCCGTCATGCCCTGCTCAGCGAGGAAAGACTGAATCTCCTCGTCAGTCAATCCATCGAGTGATCTAGTATATACCACACCACGAGACGAATTCAAAGTGCGGTGAGCCTACACCCGGACAGGTAATGTGTACAGGAGTGTGGCCCAAAGCAGTTCTTGTGCCTGAAAGGCGCTCTCAGTTTCTAGTAACAAGGTACCATTACGCATCCTGGTACAAGACTTGACAGATCCGGCTATGGCATCTACGCCCTTCTGGATAACGAAAGGGTTGACAGAGGAAAAATCCTTTCTGTCCTCAGATCGAGAAACTACGAGGAACTGTGGGGCAGGCGGTAGTACTTTTGTCACTGGTGGCTGGTCAAGTTTCCGTTTTTGGGCAGAAGTCGAGAGAGGAGAAGAAGAAGAGAAATCCATTGCGGAGGAATCCCCCATGACTGCCAGCGTCTCCGATGGCGCACTCCTTCCTTGTGGGGACCGTCTCCGATGGCGCGCTCCTTCCTTGTGGGGACCCTCTCAGAGGGCACTCCCGCCTTAGGTGAATGTTTACACCTCAGGTCACACCTCCCCAGAAACAGACGGAGGGACCAATCGGCATGGTCGGAAGGTGTCAGCTCAGGCAATCACCCCTCCCTGGGCCTGGCCTTTACCAGGGGGTACGTGCGTGCCTTACTTGTCTACCCAGGGCGGGGAATTACGCGTTACCCCGTCACCGGCTACGTGTGCGAACGCGTGGGTCAGCCTTCACGCACGCACAGGGAGGAAGGAAGAAAGAAGAGGAAAAAGAAGGGAGAGAGAGAGAGAGGAAGGACAGACTGTCTCAAACGCCGAGGCGGAGACCAGAAAAGGCAAGGAGAAGAAGGCAAGGGAAAGAGTAAGTAAGACAGTGAGATGGAGAAGAACAAAGAAAGGAACCAACCAAAGGACGGAAGAAACCAGAAGAAGTGAAAAACCAAAATGACCGCAAATATAGGTCGTGGAACCGTCCGTCTCCGGGCGCAGGCACTAACTAACCCCTTGAGGGGGAGGGACTCCTTTTAGTCGCCTCTTACGACAGGCAGGAATATCTCGGGCCTATTCTAACCCCCGGACCCGCAGGGGGGCTGCATAATTACTGCAACCCACAAGCCTTTGAGCCTGTTTACTGTATGCATCCCTTATTCTAGCTCTACAATTTTTATCCCAAACACTTACTTCATTACCAAATTTATGATTTATCCATTCCTTATGAAGTGTCCAACCAACATGTCCTTTTTTTAACCAAACTATACCATAAATCCTTGTATGCCCCGTGCAATTCAGGACCTTTAATTACTCGATCTACCTATCTAATCTTCTGCATTCTGTAGCAACATTTTTCAAAAGCTTCTATTCTTTACTTTCCCAACTGCTTATGCCATGTTTCACTTGTGTACAAGGCTACACTCCAGACAACCACCTTCAAAACATACTTAACACTTACATCTATATTCGATGTTAACAAATTTCTCTTTTTCATAAATGCTGCATTTATATCTTCTTTACTGTGGCTGTCATGGCAAAACTCATTTTTTACTTTTAGCATCTCATTTTGTAGTCTAATTTCCTCAGCAGTGCCAAATTTAATTCGACTACAGTCCATAACTCTTGTTTTATTTTTGTTGATGTTCATCTGCTAACTTCTCCTTCAAGATACTATGCATTCCACCTAGTCACTCTTCCACGTCCTTTGCTGCCTCTGATAGAATTACAATGTCATCAGCAAACCTCAAAGTGTCCCCCCCTCCCCTCTCATCCTGAAATTTAATTCACTCTCCAAATTTTTCCTTGGCTTCCATTACTACTTGCTTTGGGTTCATGCTGAATAACATCAGGGATATGCTACAATCCTATCTCACTTCTTTCTCAACCACTACCTCCCTTTCATACCCCTCCACTCATCTAACTGCCATCTGCTTTCCACACAAGTTGTAAATAACATTGCACATTCTGTGGTTCATTCCTGCTACCTTCAGAATTTCAAAAAGTGTATTTCAGTCAACACCGTCAAAAGCTTACTCAAAATCTACAGATGCTATACTTGTAAGTTTGTCTTTCTTTAATATATCTTCTAAGATAGGTCATAGTGTCAAGTATTGCCTCGCGTGTTCCTATATTTTCCAGAACCCAAACTGATCTTTCCCAAAATCAGCTTTTATCAGTTTTCCATTTTGCTGTAAATACGGTATCAGTACTTTACAACTTACTTAACTGATAGTCTGTCAATATTCAAAATTTCAGCAACTGTTGTTATTGGTACTGGTATTGGTATTGAAATTGGAATTACTCCATTCTTCTTTAAGTCTGAGGGTACTTCATCTGTCTTACATATCTTTCATTCCAGGTGGACGAGTTTTGTCATGGGTGGCTCCCACAAGAATCTCGATAAATCTGGAGGAATGTCATTTACTCCAGGGGATTTTTTTCAGCTTGGGTCTTTCAGCACACTGTCAAATTATTCTCGCTGTATCATATCTCCCATTTCATCCTTGTCTACTTCATCTTCCCTTTCTGTAATATTATCTTTTAAGTTCATTTCCCTTTTATAGACTTCCATAAATTCGTTTCACCTTTCGGCTTTCCCTTCTTTGCTTTATACTGGCTTGCTATATGGACTCTTTATATTAAAACAGCTGCTTCTTTTTTCTCCTAAGGTCTTTTTAATTTGCCTATACACATCTATCTTCCCCCTACTTGTGCATGCTTCTACATCCTTGCATTTGTCCTCTACGCATTTCTGCTTAGCCATTTTGCACTTTCTGCAATTTCATTTTTTAGACATACATATTTCCTTTTGCCTAATTTACTTGCTGCATTTTTATATTTTCTCCTTACCCCAATTAAATTCAGTATCTCCCCTCTTATCCAAGAATCTCCACCTGGCCTTGTCTTTTTACCTATCCAAAACACTGCTGTAGCCACTATTTCATCTCTCAGACCTCCCCATTTGCCTTCTATTGTATTTCTTTCCACTATTCCAGTCTATTATTGCCTAATGCTTCCTCCAAAATTCTAACAATCTCCGGATCTTTAAATTTATCCAAGTCCCCTCTCCTTGATGTACTACCTGTTCACAATTCCTTCAGGTGTAATCTGTAGTTCGTAACCAATAAATTGAGGTCAGAGCCCACATCTGCCGCTGGATATAGTGAGTGATTATCTTATACAAACAGCTATGTTATTGGCCATAATGTCAGGGGTATTCAGTCCACTGTCACTTAAGACATTGTTTCTGGCATGCATCTGCCAT
This sequence comes from Schistocerca serialis cubense, assembly GCF_023864345.2. Classification (NCBI taxonomy): domain Eukaryota; kingdom Metazoa; phylum Arthropoda; class Insecta; order Orthoptera; family Acrididae; genus Schistocerca; species Schistocerca serialis. The sequence continues at coordinate 5,922,015 of NC_064641.1, read as the reverse complement.
AGTCAATACAACCTAAGTGCTTTCCAACACTATGATCTCAGTTTCTTCTTTTACAACACTGTGTCTGACAAAGATAATACAGACATCATCTTGGAACGTGCAGAGAATGATGTGAAATTTGAACAGTGAAAATTCCCAATGACTGTGTATTCATATGCCACAGTAGCTGTACAGGTAAATAGGTCATGATCATAATGTGCAGAAAATGCAATAGTGATTGACCAATAAACAGAACAGGTCTAACTGCTAAATCACCGAGTGCATTTCCTCTGTTGTAATAAAATGCAATTTTGTGGAACAAGGATGGTATAAAAGCAAGTCCTACATCATAACAATACTCATTACAATTGATATCTACACGTTATCAGAGTAACACAACACGCATCTACATTGCTGTAGATTTTGCTTCAGGAAAGTGGCAAAGCAGCCTCACAAACCAATTCCAATGGATTTGAGATCTATTGCTTCAAACCAACAACAAATTTCAATCATGGTTTTGAGGCTGAAAAGTTTATCAATAGGTCTCCTCATAATTACCTGGGTGAACCAGACCTCAGGTCTGAGGCAGGAAAGAACATTTGAAGAGTGCAATGTCTAGTAATATTCAGGGGTGTTCAAACCTACCCTCGCATGTAGGACAGCTTTGTGTTTAAAATTTCAGTATTAAATGCAATTCTAAAACAGTTATCTGCAGTTTCAGCTGAAAATCCTGGAAAGTTTTCATGAGAACATTTAATCATCAGTGAAGTGGCATTCCAGATAGTAGATATTATTACCCTGCCAAAAGAACTGAAGACCTGTCCAGGGTGACATCATCATTATGTTTAAGGCCCAAAAATATGGAGGTGATGTAGTAACAGCATAAACTCAACAATTCTTACAAGAAGAGTGCTACAACATGCTACATGTCTATACCCCAAATTCAACCCTTTCCAGGAGCTGTCCTAATCACAGTCAGGTACTGGTTATACCAGTGCATAAGTGGGACTCTGTTATTGCCCTGAAAGCTTTAAGAACTCCTCCCCAAAAATATCATTACTATTTCACATATAACATTATCAAATGACTCAGTCGAAAACAGAGAGGCGATAATTTCATAGCCAACTTTGAAACCCTTGTATGAACAACAATCTGATTTATTCCAAACTACAATCCTAGATAAGAATCATTGGAATATTGGCCTAACTACTGTCACACACTATTATGGAAAAATAATAAGCTAATCAATCTGAAAGCTCTGTCACCTCTACATACCTCATCAAAAGGAAATTTCTCAGTTTTTGTAAAATAGATCCAACAACACAGTAAGACAGTAGCTTTCCAAATTTAATAAGTTATTCTTCAGTAAATGACTTCAGAGAGACAGCATATTCTGTATACTATCAGGCTAATTCCAATCCTACTGCTCTTACATGGAATGTAGGTACTCTTATGAGCATAGCTGACTTACCCTAACTTGTGTGTTTTATGGAAAACTACCTATGTTATATCATACATCACTTGCCACTGGTAATTATGAAGCAGAAGCTATGACTTGTCTTCATAGTTCATCCAATCTTTTTTCTGTTCTTCTAAGGAATAATGGATATGGTAGAAAGGCAAATTTAGAATGCAGGTATTCATTCGACTACTTCCTTCAGTACTTTCAGAACCTTCATGTTTAAAAAACTGTAGATAATATTAAGTGAATTGCGCCAATCAGCCAGAAGCTGTCTGCGTTTTATTTATTTATTTATTTATATATTTCTTTTTTAATCCACTTATGCTTTTATATCGATAAAATATAAAAAATATCTACTACACATTGGTACTCAAATCTACTTCTCCTTCACATGGGGCAACTTGTTCCATTTGCAGTTACATTGCAATGAACTGTTTGAATGCCCATTACGCTTCTCAATGGTCTCAATCACCTTTCGTGTGGTAAAAGTTTTACAGGGTGTCTAAATAAAATTTCAAGCGTAATCTCAGAACAAAAAAAATTATTGAATACTTTCATACATCAGACTAAAATTCTTCAAAATAGGTGCCTTGAGAATCCACACACTGCTGCCAACAAGCTTTCCACTGCTGGTAAGCTCCCTGGAACTCGTTAACAGGATAGCTGGTCAAAACACTCTCTGAAGCCTTTTGGACTGCTGTGACACTGTGAAACCGCTTCCCTTTCAGGTATCTCTTCATTGGAGGAAACAAAGAGAACTCACTGGGGGCAAGGTCGGGGCTACAGAGTGGCTGTGGCAGCATTGCCATGTTGAACAGGGTCAAAACTTCAGTGATGGTGAAGCAGGTGTGAACGGTCGCATTGTCATAGTGGAGCACCCAGTCATCTTTCTTCTCCGGGCGGACTCCATTCTTCAAACAGTGGAACACTCCAGTACAATACTAACAATTGACAGTCTGTCCAACAGGCACAAACTCTTTGTGGATCATCAATCGTTTTGCATCAAAAAAAGCAATGTGCATGTTTTTCACACGTGACTTGCTAATGCGGGCTATCTTCGGGTTTGGTGATGCGAAGGTGTGTCACTCTGAGCATTGCCTCTTCGACTCTGGATCATATTGGAAGACCCAGGTCTTATCACCAGTGGCCACTTTGTCCAAAAAAATCAGGCTCAGTTTGTAAACGTTCAAGCATTTCCAACGAAACAGCCAGGCGTCATTCCATCTGTCCATCCGAGAGCACTCCAGGGACAAGTTCCGCACACACTTTTCCCATCTTTAGTTCTTCTGTCACCAGCTGAAACACAGTTTGGTGATTCAAACCCACTTCATCTGCAATCATTCTGATGCTGAGATGTCAGTCACTGTTTATAACTTGATGCACTTTGGCCAGATTTTTGTCAGTACTGCTCGTTGAAGGTCTTCCAGAGCATTCATCATCCTCCAAGTCTTCACCACCATGTTTGAACCTCTTGTGCCGCATGAAAACCACGGCATGTGACATGGCATATTCTTTATAGGCCTCTTGAATCATTTTGAATGTTTCTGTCCCAGTCTTGTTTAGTTTTACACAAAATTTGATCGAACACCATCGCTCCAAGAGGTGCTGCATTTTGGATGCTCCAATTTCTCGACAACGTTTCAAACCACACAATCCCTGCACTCCAGCGTTTTGTTGGTGAATGTCGATGCTTGGCTCTCTTAGCCAACACCCCCCACCATCTGGTGCAGGTTGTGAGACTGGTCTGCAGGCACACTGTTACTCAGGAAAAAAAATCAGCCTGAAACTTTATTTACACACCCTGTATGTACCTCTACTGGACTCACTAACTGCAGCCAAAACATTTGCAGGCATGTATTTATTCGATCATAATATCCCCAAATTTCATCTTTCTGATAGCTAACGGGCCATCAAAATTTATAACACATATAACTGTACTTGAGGTAAAGTTAGATCTGCAGATGAATGGTGCACAGTATTATTTCTTGACAGACAGTGATGTAGGTGAAAGATGATCTGTTGTTAATAAAGGCATCAACTGATATGGTACTTTATCATTCAACCCTTATGCAAACATGCAGTTTGCAGGTGCTTTCTCTATCCATTTCTAATTATACACCAAAACAAAAGCATAGTAAAAAAAAAAGTCTTGCACATCATGACAGCTGGTTCCAAAAAATACAACATTATTACAAAATTAAATCAGCTCAAATTAATCAATTGAATACACAAATTAAATTTCACTTTTATCAATATTCAATGCCAAATGCTACTTACTTCATCTCTTGCTTCTAACAGCTCCTTAATCTGTGCTGTGATCACTGGCAAGAGAATTGCACGGCATTCTGACAGTAAGAATAATTTACTGTGCACAATGTCGTTTACTGTCATCATTTTCTGTTTTGTCAGACGGTTTGGTGGCAGTTTGTTGATAAGTTCTTTCAAAAGTTCACTGTAATGATATTGATGGGAAATCATCAACAAATTTAACAATTTTCAAGTGTATCAATTACATAATAAAAAAAACTGTTACTACAATGACGAATACAATCAATTATTTATATACATTAACTATATCTTATATGTCAACAAATATTTAAACAGAAAATTCTCAACAAAGGCGTTAGAAATCTTCATGTGTAGTTGTATGTATTAACTTAAGTGTTTGACATCAGTATCAGTATTACACTATACTGTTTTTGGTACAATAAATTTCTTTTCGTTTCATATAACATATTTATGCAGTGAGCAATTAAAACTTTGAAACAAGGTAACCATGTCTGCTTTTGTGAGCTTTCACATTTTTGTAGATATTTCTTTGGCAGTGCCATATCAATTGCTATGATTTCTGCAGGTAGAGTACACCACAAAGATTTTGTCACATCTTATTCAAGTTGCACCAGAGAACTACAGAAGTACTCATGAAAATATTTAGTCTACTATACTTCTATGGATTATCGTACAAATAATTTAGTAGTGTGTAGGATGCAATGATAATAATCCAAGTGTAAAATAAGGAGTCTAAGCCTGGTTTGAGGAAGGAGTGGTATCGGACAAATAACAAACACTGGAGAATGGTTGTGATATTTTTATCTGCAGTTCATACAACAGTGACATTTAACTTTCAATTATTTAAATGATAAAGCAAGGGTACATAATTAGTCTGGTCATATCAAGGGAAACTTGGGATACAATCAGTTGCCTCCTCAGCACATTTCACCATCACTGTTAATTTTTAATCACAGATGAGATGTTGATTTGCAGAAAGGCTCTAAGAAAGGACAGTTACACATTAGTTTTCAGCCAAAGCACGGTCATGTGTGCATGAAGTGTGCTTGCTTGTGTGAATGAATGAATATGTGTGTGTGTGTGTGTGTGTGTGTGTGTGTGTGTGTGTGTGTGTGTGTGTTTCCTTTCCTGAAGAAGGCTTGGGTTGAAAGCTAATGAGTAATGTCTTTTTGTTGTGCCTTTCTGCAACTCAATGTGTCTTCTTTATGGAGAGTAGCAATCTATCTCCTCCTTATATTGTAGTTGTCAGTTTATTTTCAAGTTTTACTATGGTGACTGTCAGACATTTCATACCACTGAGAAGGTTACCAAAAGTTTTGGTTGCAACATTAAGCACCCCATTTTGTGCTGTAGACAATCTTAATGTGGCAAATGAGTGACTCTTTTTCTGGTACTGTAATTATGTACATTACTGTTCTTTTTGAATTGTAGTGGATTATTTACAACAAACTTCATAATGGAATAAATATACTGTGAAGCAGTAGTCAAAATGCCTAATTCTTTAAACAGATATCTGCAAAATGACTGCGGGTGAGCAACACATATTATTCTAACAGCACATTTTTGAGACATGAAAACTTTTTTTCTTGACGTCAAGTTATCCCAAAACATTACTCAATATGACATCACTGAATGAAACTATGCAATATGACATTACTGAATGAAAATATGCAAAATATGTCAACTTATTGCTTTGTCTCACCCCAAGATTTATAATTATTCTAAGTGGAAATGGGGCTGAACAACTTGTTTTAGGAGTTCTAAAATGTGCTTTTTCCAGTTTAAATTCTCATCAGCATGGATATTTATATTTAAGAATTTTGAAGTTTCTACTCTATTTATTGTTCTGTTACCAAGTTACCACACATACCATTGGTATAGTACATCTAGATACGCAGAACTGAATATGTTATGTCTTTTTTTAAATTGAGGGTGAGACCATTTGCGAAAACCAATCAATGACACTGTACAGAACATTGTTTACGATTTCTTCTAACGGTGTATGTATGCTTGGGTTGATTACAATACTAATGTCATCTGCACAGAGAACTAGTTCTCGCCAGCCCGTGTGGCTGAGTGGTTCTAGGTGCTTCAGTCTGGAACTGCACGACCGCTACGGTCGCAGGTTCGAATCCTGCCTCAGGCATGGATGTGTGTGATGTCCTTAGGTTAGTTAGGTTTACGTAGTTCTAAGTTCAAGGGGACTGATGACCTCAGATATTAAGTCCCATACTGCTCAGGGCCATTTGAATCATTTGAAGAACTCGTTCTGCTTGCTGCATACTACGTGGAAGATCATTTACATATAAGAGAAACAAGAGTGAACCTTAAATTGGTCCCAGCGTGTGTAAGTTTTATGAAAATTCAACCGTTTATAAGAAAACCTAGGGCATGTGTTATGCCTTCAATTGTCACACAATGATCTTCCAGGACCATTTACCATATACGATGCAAAATGGCATCAGTAGTCAACTCCACAGGCTGACCAGACACTCCTTGTTGGTAAGTCTCTCTCATCCTTTGTTCAGCTGCCATATCCAGCTCAACAATGATTTCTATGGAATATAGTTCACACCACATAAAAGACGTGTTTCACATTCACTTCGTTCCCAAAAATTACACAAATTTGCACTGTTCTAGTCCGGGTAAACCCCTGTAACAAGCTTGCAATCTGCACTGATGGTAGTTAATCAGCTGTTGACTATGGCTATCTTTCACTCAACATGAGCTGCCACATTTTAGAATCACAAGGCTGCAAAATTTAAAATACTATGCAGTATTCTGCCATTTGTGACATATTTACTGATTCACCCTCATATTTCAATAGACTGCCAAAGTAAGAAACACAAAAATGCCCAGGAAAAGAATACAATACAATCATACAAGTCACTAAGCAATGAAATCAACAGGATGTGCAAAAATGCCAAACCAAAATGACAGCAGGAAAAATGAAGCAATCAAAAAGAAATGTTCATGAGAAGAATAGAGTCAGCTTTAAAAAAACCAAAATAATTTTTAGAGACTTTTAAACTCACAGTAGTCAACATTAATACAGCAAAAGTAATTCCACTGTGACACAAAGAGGAAAGCACAGATATGTGAAAAAAGTACACTGGGGGCCACTATGAAGGAGAGTAATTGTCTGCTAAAGTGATAGACGATGAAATGGATACACACTGGAAGGCCACAGGAGATCCAGTTTCAGTCAGAGTGCTATAGAAGTGTAGAAGACTCACAACCAAATAGGACAGAAGAGATAAATATCAGTTCTTTTGACATTTCTAGACTCTCTGGGAACTGATAAAAAAAAAAAAAATAAGCATTATTTAAGTCTAAGTGTAGGATCAATAATACTGGAGACATCCTGTCCGACTTTCATAAAAATATAATCTACACAATTCCAAAGGTAGCAAGGGAAGACAAATGCAAGAACTATTGTACAGTCAGTTCGGTAGCTCTTGTGTTCTAGTTGCAGCCTTTCTCCTCCATTGTTCTACCTCTATATCAAAAAAATTAAGATAATAGAAATGTTCAAAAGAGAGATTAAACTTCAGGGTGAAAGGGTATCTATGACGATATTCATTGACGACATTGCTCTCTTCAAAGAAAGTGATGAAGAGTTACTTGAGCTGCTGAATGGAATCAATAGTCTATTGAATACAGAATATGGATTAGGTCCAGAAAGATATTTCTGAGCATATATATACCTAGAGCACAAGTGAAAAGGCTCCCTGCAAAATCACGAGGAAAGGAATGGGAGGATTACACCAACTGCAAGAAGTAAAGAGATGATAAGACATGTTTTAAGACACCATGTAATAACTTCTATGGAGCTACAGGAAGCAGCAGAGGGTAAAAAATGTAGGAGAAGACAGATCTTGGAATATATACAACCACTAAACCCCTGATTCTGTAAAGAATTGAACTCTCATGTACAAAATAGCTGCAAACTATTTGATGTTAAGTGTGTAAAACATTTTCTAAATGTTTGAAATTATGGTTAAAGTTTGTTGCAAGTCCCTGGATGCGTATAATCTGGGTAAATTTTACTCCATTTTAAACACCAGCTAGTTTTTCACACATCTGAAAATTTATGCTCCGATATCTTCTGAATTGTGTGTTCTACAATCATATAATTTTGCAGGTTCATTCAGTGGTATACGTGGATACTGTCTGGAAAATATGTTGTGAATGGAGTACGCAGCAACAAAGTAAAAAAATTAAAAAGTCATGACTTATGTGGCTATCTTACTGCATAAACAACAACAAATGTAGTAAGCGATAAACTTTTCTCCTTTGATCAGTTTATGGGAGTATCATCAAGAAAAAGTTCTGCAAAGGTTTGAAATTATGTCTAAAGTCTGTTTCCAGTCACTAACTGCTCTCAGTCTCAAATAATTGATTTAGTTGTTTAGTTACATGTTCCACAGATTATAAATTCTTTTATCGAAATGCTGTAGAACAAATAAGTTTATAGACTATGTATAGATGATTAGTGCTAATAGTAATACACACATTACTATTTTTAGTCCTGTTCATGCAACTGAACTTGTTTGTTTATTGTTATTATTGTTTATTATTATCCAGCTGAATGGTTGATGGATTACTTTAATAAGATCATTGAGGAGGGAAAGATTCCAGCTGACTGGACATGTAGCACAAAACTTCAAATTTGGAAGCAGAAGGGAAGTCCAGCTGAATGTAACAACTACCACCCAATATGCTTTCTGTCACACACCATGAAAGTATTCGAGCACATCATCGATAAAAGGATCCGACAAGTTATCAGTCTCTCCATCAAGCAATGTGGATTCGTGAAGGTCTGTGGGATGACAGATGCTACCCATGCAGCTCAACTGCTTATTCAAAAGCACTGTGAGAAGTCAAAACATCTACACTTTGCCTTTCTCGACCTCGAAAAGGCCTTCGACCTAGTGCCACACGCGTTAATTTGGCTTGCCCTGCGAGAGCACGGAGTACCTGAAGAGCTCATTAGGTGAGTCAGACTTCTCTACCAGAACTCGAAGAGCCGGGTACAGTCAGCTGCCAGACGACTTCCATATTTCCTTGGGAGTTCATCAGGGATCTGTTCTCTCACCACTCATATTTATCACTGTCACTGATACCTTCACAAGAAACCTGCAGAAAACCTCACCCTGGACATTACTGTATGCTGATGACGCGCTACTGGCCAGTGAAGATAAGAATGATCTACAACTTCAAATCCGAGCCCGGAATGACCGCCTCGCAGATGTAGGACTACAGCTCAATGTGTTGAAAACATTACCTTTCCACAGATTTAAATGACTCTGTAACCATCAGAATCAATGGTGTCGACCTCCCAACAGCGAGGACTTTTAAGTACCTGGGCTCGACAATTGCTGCCGATGGAAATCTCGGTGTAGAAATCTCCGACCGCCTCAGCAGCGCGTGGTTCAAATGGTGTTCCGTTACTGGAGTACTACGTGACAAGAAAATTCCAAACAGGCTCAAACCAAAAGTATATCGATCAGTAATCTGTCCAGTTGCACTGTATGGGGGCTGAATGCTGGCCTTCAACAAAGGAAGTAGAGCAAAGACTTGTTGTTATGGAGACGAAAATGCTTAAGTGGTCATCAGGATTAACATTGAATGACCGTGTCACAAATAATGGAAGCTCGCGGGCTATAAGGTGTTGCACCAACAGTAGACAAAACGATAGAAAGCCACCTACGCTGGTACGGGCATGTCCTTAGAGCAGCAAAGACTAGTTTCAACCTAAATGGAAACAGGAAACGTCCAGCAGGACATCCAAGGCAGTGATAGCTTGACACCCTGCATGAAGACCTCAAGATCTCAGGCCTTCACCCTGATCAGGCTCAAGATCGCAACGAGCCAAAAAAGCAGGCCCCGCCAGCACACGGGACAAATGCTAAGAAGAAGAAGAAAATTATCATCATTGTTTACTGACTACCATAAAAATTCATCAATGGAATGGAAGGAGTTGTTCAGAAGAAATGATTTTAAATTACCTGTCAGACATTTCATGCCATTGGGCAAATGATCAAAAATTTTTGTTCCTGCATAATGAGCTCCTTTCAGAGCCACTGACAGCTCTAACATAGGGTAATAAAGTTCACTTTTCCCTCTTGTGTTGCAGGTATGGATATGACTGTTGTTCTCAAGTTATGATTTCTACCAAGGCCAAGTTTCAAACCTGAGCCTCCTGCTCACTACGCAGATGCGGTAAACTCTGCACCACCATGGCAACGGCTTTGCACGACAGCACGGACTATCCCGGCAAACCTCCCTCTTCAATTCAAATTCCAAATTCCCACTCGTGCCTCAGCCCACTCGGTACTCCCCCTAAACTCCAACAGCATTGCAGAGGCTCTCCAACTCTACTGGGACAGCACCTCAGCATCACACGAAATGGGGCATCCTGCTTTAATACAGACATAAGTGCGTTAATCAAGAGAACTTTTCAAGTTTCAATGACCTGTATCCCAGCCTCTTCCTCAATGCAATGCTGTTCAAGTTTAGGAGGAACACAAAGTGGGCTAGAGTGTGGATGAGAATTCGGCTTAAAGGGGGAGGAGTACTAGGGTAGTCCATGCAGATGTGCAACGCCTCTGCACCAGGACGAAGTAGCGGTTAGTGTATCTGTCTAGTGAGCTGGAGACCCGGTTCGAATCCCGGTCTTGGTACAAATTTTTGTTCTTTGCTTCAGTCTGCATCTATATATCACAGTTGTGTGAGATGGTCTCTAGGTCCGTATAGTTTCATCTGATTAAAGCACCTATACCTGGGTTTCAGGCAGGTTTCCCCTGTTTCATTTGAAGCTGAGCTGCTATTCCAATACAGTTGGAGAGCCTCAGCAATGCTGTTCGAGTTTAGGAGGAATGCCAAGTTTGCTGAGCTGTGAACTGGAATTGGACTGAGGAAGGAGGCATTCTAGAGTTGCCCATGCAGTTGTGCAAAGCCACTGTATGTGGGTGGGACAGTGGTTAGTGTATCTGCCTAGTGAGCAGGACACCCACATTCAAATCCCGGTCTCGGCGCACATTTTCATTCTTTCCTTCAGTCTGCACATATCCATCATAGATCTTTGAGACTTTGAAAGTTCTCTGGAGCCACATAGTTTCATTTGCTATAAATATAATCTGAATATTTGCAGGTGGCAAATCACGCTGCCTCGAGACTATAGTACACGGCTTCTAATAACTATAGTACTTGTCCTATTGTGTTACAGCTTCAACATAAGATTATACCTCTTAATAAGTTCATTATTTTTTTACCTGATCTGATCAGGTTCACCAGCCCATCTCTTACATTGGACCAGGTATCACGTATACAGTACTTTTATTAATCATTGTTCCCTAAGAAATAACAATTTTAATACTATGCTGCTGAAGCCACTAACAGTGATAATAGTAGTAGCAGTAGTAATAATCGTAATGATAACGGTAGATACAAAAAGAATTTATAGGTGTACAAAATAGATGTTTCCTGGTGAAGTAATAGCTGTGGTACGGAAATTTAAAGAGACTGCAACAGTTAAGAACACTGGGAAATGAGGAGAATCAAGTAGGAAAGAAGAATGTATGAGGCTAACAAGTGCATAGACTCAGGTTCCTGCTACTTAGGAGGACTTCGAGAAAGTAGCTGAATGATGGAGTGGGACCGAAAGATTTTTGCTCTGGTGGTAATGGGCATTTCTGCAATGTTGTTCGGACAAGAGCCTTACGACTGAGGAGAGAGAGAGGGGATGCTGCATACTGATAAGACAGTAGAGAAGACAGAGGGTATGGAAATCTCTGCACTTGTATGCACACAACCAGGATAGCTGTGTATGTAATGCTGAAATACGATCAAAGATTCAAACATCACACGAATAATGAACACAGACTTTCATAACCAATTCCAGGTGCTGTGAGCTTTCCTGAGAAACGCCTTGCAAGATAACATCACAGTAATCAATAATTGATGGTATAAGTGTTTGTACAAGTATGCTTTTCAGGTCAAGAGAGAAGGGCTTTTTATATTTTTGTAGGACATGGAAAGATGCTGAAACCTTCTTGCACATTGCAATTGTGTGCTCAGTCCAGTTTAAATTTTCAAAATATTGTTACTATTATTACAGCCTCTTTCTTACCCCACCCCATTGCCTCTCCGATCGTGTGCTACTGTTCGTAGTCTGGCTTCAGCTGCCAGAGACTGTAGTCATGTATGTGTAAGTTGCGTGCGTGTGTGTGTGTGTGTGTGTGTGTGTGTGTGTGTGTGTGTGTGTGTGTGTGTGTGTGTGTGTGCGATTTATTTTTGACAAAGGCCTTGTAGACTGAAAGCTTATTTTGTGATAAGTCATTTTACTGTGTGTATCTGTGACTCAGCATCTCTGCTGTATGGTGAGTAGGGACTATACTTTCCATAGTCTTGATACATTCCATCCTGGATTTTCCACTGTTTCAATTGCTCCTGGACCCTTTGGTGAAGGGGAGATATTTGTCCCATTTTGAGTTAAAGATGGTAAGGATTCCCAATACTTCGGGCCAATGCGACTAGAATGACCAATGAGCATCATTTTGGTTTGGGAAGAGTTGGGCTTTAACCATACATCCTGCACCCATTTAGATAGTGTACACAGGTCGGTATTTAGATTCTCAAAAGCTGTTTTCAGGCTCCTTCTGCTTCACCCCTCTTCCTTTCCCTTCAACCCTTCTGCCACAAGAAGGAGCCAATGGCTCTGAAAGCCTCAAATGTAGATATCTTTATATGTATGCGGATAAGGAGAGAAATAGAAAGAAAGAAAGAAAGAAAAAATATAAAATAAAATAAATAAAAAAAGACTGGGTGTGGTGGTGGAATGACAGTTGTGTAGTGCTGGAATGGGAGCAGGGAAGGGGCTGGATGGGTGAGGACAGCGACTAACAAAGCAACAACCTTCAGTTTTTCTAAAGTTATTGAAAATGCTGTGTATGTAAGGATAGTTGATCATTTTATTTCACACAATTTGGTATCAAACATACAACTCAACTTTAGAAGTCATTCAACAACTAAAAATGCTATATTCTGTTCTCTCTGTGAGGTACTGGAGGAGTTAAACAAAAGGTTTTCAACATAAGGCATTTTTTGATTTAACTAAGGTGTTCGATTGTGTTGATCACAAAATATTGCTCCAGAAGTTGGACCATTATGGAATACGGGGAGCAGCTCACAAATGGTTCGCCTCTTACTTTAGCAACTTATTGACAATGTTGAGAATGTTGAGAATGGCTGTGATGTGGGGTCTGAGTGGGGTACGATCAAGTGTGGGGTGCCCCATGGATCAGTGTTGGGGCCATACCTGTTTCTTATTTATATAAATGACATGCTCTCTAGTATTATGGGTGACTCTAAAATATTTCTGTTTGCTGATTACACTAGCTTGGTAGTAAAGGATGCGGTGCGTAATATTCGCACTGATGCAAATAATGCAGTTCATGACATAAGTTCATGGCTTGTAGAAAATAAATTAACACTAAACCACAGTTAAGATTAAGTTTTTACATTTTCTAATTACTCAGTTTTTACAGCTTCTAACACACAATTCAACAAAACCCTGACATTTCAGTTTCACAGAATGGGCATATGATCAGTCTAACTGAACAGTTCAAATTTCTTGGTGTTCAGATACATAGTAAACTGTCATGGGAAGCTCACATTTAGGAACTTGTTCAATGACTTAATGCTGCCCCTTTTCTATTTGAATGGTATCTGAAGTAAGTGACAGTTCAACATGAAAAGTAATCTACTTTGCTTATTTTCATTTGCTTATGGTGTATGGTATTATATTTTGGAGTAACTCTTCCCATCCTCAAAGGATATTTTTGGCTCAGAAATGGGTGGTTTGGGCAATAAGTGGCATAAGTTTGCAAATCCCTTGTCGATCTTTGTTCACTAGTCTGGGTATTCTGACATTGGCCTCTCAATATACAAATTCTTTATCATCATTTCTTGTTAACAATATCAGCTTATTCCCAAGCATTTGCAGCTTTGACTCCGTTAATACCAGGCAGAAACCAAACCTGCATTTGGATTGGACTTCCTTGACCCTTGTGCAGAGAGTGTCCAGTATACTGCTGCATCCATTTTCAATAAGCTACCACAAAAATTCAAAAATCTTAGCAGTAATCCACACACTTTCAAACTGAAGCTGAAGAGTTTCCTCATGGGTCACTCATTCTATTCTGTCGAGGAGTTCCTTGAAAAATTAAGCCAATTCCAGTTGATTGTGTTTACATAAATTTATGGCTTGTCTTTTATTTGGTTCGTAAACATTTTATTTTGTCTGTTATTACTTTTATGTTGTAATTTCTTGTACTGACATGTTCCAATACCTTGGAAATTTGCTCCTCAATTTGGTCCTATGGAAGGTGATGTTTAAATTAAAAAATAAAATAACACACATATGGTTCACCCAAAACACATTTTTTTACAATTTCACTATTAATCCACACTCTTTGCATAACAGTCAACTGCAAGATTGAAATTTGAATCATAAATACCCTGAATTCTCTAGTTTGTTGTTGTTGTCTCCCTTTCGGTATTACCACTAATTTTATTCCTTATTTAGAGAAAAACTGTGGCTGTCCTGCCATGTAAAATATCTGAATTGTGAGCAGAATAATGGTCACTACCTAAATGAAATGTCAACAATGTAAGATGGTTACACTGTAACCTCGTATACAATGATCGATTTCCAAACGCTAGCAATATTGTATACAACATGGCGGCGAGTGAGTGACGTGAGTTAGCTTGGCTCGCAAGTTTACGTGAAATCTGGAGCTGTTTAAAGCAGTTAGGCTAGTCTACATATACTAAAGCCGTATATCTACTGCCAAGTGTCATATTTTACATCACATACTGAGCACCAATTACACGGAATCGCACTTAAAATGGAAAAATCACCGAACAACGCGCAGAGCAGCCAATGGCCAGGCCGGAGACAGCGCAGGCGTGGAGTCCACACCGGGAGCTGCGGCCGCTACGCCCACTACCGCTGACATCGCCGCACTCGTGAAGGCCGAGGTGAGGTGAGTGCGGCGCTGCGGGCTAAGGAGGCGCTCGGGCTCGTCGTTCAAACCATCACTGATGCCGTCACTGCAGCAGTGACGGATAAAATACAGAAATCTCTGGAGGCGAATGTGAGCGAGATCCGTGCACTGGATGCATCGTTAAAAGCAAGTGAGGAGAAAGCGCGACTGCTCGAACAGAAATTGATCGAGAAGACTGACGAGCTCGAACAATATCAGAGACGCAATAATCTCAGACTGTACGGCATTCCAGAGAGCAGCAGAGAAGACACAGATGAACTTGTGATAAACTTTGTCCAAGAAAAGCTAGGCGTGCAGGTGACTCTGAGTGACATTGACAGAAGTCATAGAGTGGGTCGTAGGTCGCCAGTTTCTACAAAACCAAGACCTATAATAGTGAAATTTATGTCGTATAGGAAAAGATCTGAAGTCTTCAAAGCAAAGAAGAATCTCGCGAAGTCGGGTCTGACAGTACGCGAGGATCTAACATCTGAAAGACTAAACATTTTGAAGAGAGCGATTTCGAAATTTGGGCTACAGAACGTATGGACAAATGACGGCAGGATAATGGTTAAGACCGAAAACGGAAAGAGAACAATTTGCAGTGTTAATGAACTCAAAAGCCTGTGCGTTAGAAGCTAAATCATGTCTAATCTTGCTGGCACTAACCTGTATGTTTATATTGCATACACTGTCAACCATAACTTAACTAATGTATTAACAAATTTTTCCTTTCTCCACATAACTATTTTTTATCTCTGATTGTTTTCTAGCGTAATTTTGTTATTATTTGTATTATCAACTTTTCGTTTCTCCACATTTTCATCTCTAATTGTTTTCTCATGTAATTTTGTTAACTATTATATAAGGTAGTCTCATCCCCATCTTTAATTAGCAACCCACCATCATACTTTAGTTGTTATCCTCATAAGTGGTGGTGGTGGTTAGTGTTTAACGTCCTGTCGACAACGAGGTCATTAGAGACGGAGCACAAGCTCGGGTTAGGGAAGGATTGGGAAGGAAATCGGCCGTGCCCTTTCAAAGGAACCATCCCGGCATTTGCCTGAAACGATTTAGGGAAATCACGGAAAACCTAAATCAGTATGGCCGGAGACGGAATTGAACCGTCGTCCTCCCGAATTCTCATAAGTGCAATTAACATCACACTCTACCATTACGTGCAGATTACTACCGTAGTGTTTAGTGAAATTCCTTCCCCTGCCAGCCCACGGCTACTTCCAGAACCCTTGCAGACCTCGCTGACCTTGGCCGCAGTTCCCGTCGCCTCCCCGGGGACCCACCCCCTCCCCCTCTTGGCCGCTCCCACTGCTCAGAACTGGGAGGACACTCCCTCACCCCCTCTCCTTCACATGCCTTCGGCATTTCTCATGCCAGACCCTCTTGTCACCGCTAACCATGACCCGCAAACATCTGTCGGCAGTCTCCTCGGGCAATCAACACCCGAACGCACCAAGCTGCATATTGCACATGCAAATGTCCAATCTCTGCCAGCTCACTTCGACGAGTTCAAATATATATTTCAGACTACTGATATACACGTAATACTTTTGTCAGAGACTTGGCTGAAACCAAGTATTCCTACCTACAACTTCCGTAAACCTAGATGGCTATATCTTTCTCAGGCACGACAGATGCAACAGACGAGGGGGCGGAGTAGGGGCGTACAAACGCTCTGATTTGTCACCTACAGTACTACACACATCCGACAACAATGTAGATAAACAAGAGGAATATATATTCATAGATATCAAATCCTTTAACAGAAGGTGCTTAATATGTGTTCTTTACAAACCTCCTAAAGTAGGCGGGTTCACCTGCTTCGAAACTGCCCTCTCTAGTCTCGAATTGTCATATGAACATGTAATTATAGCAGGTGACACTAACATTAATTTTCAATATAATAGAGGGAAACATTCCACGTGGGAAAAATATATCTAAAAACAAAGATGATGTGACTTACCGAACGAAAGCGCTGGCAGGTCGATAGACACACAAACAAACACAAACACACACACAAAATTCAAGCTTTTGCAACAAACTGTTGCCTCATCAGGAAAGAGGGAAGGAGAGGGAAAGACAAAAGGATGTGGGTTTTAAGGGAGAGGGTAAGGAGTCATTCCAATCCCGGGAGCGGAA
The DNA here is from genome assembly GCF_023864345.2 of Schistocerca serialis cubense. NCBI lineage: Eukaryota > Metazoa > Arthropoda > Insecta > Orthoptera > Acrididae > Schistocerca > Schistocerca serialis. The sequence continues at coordinate 5,905,077 of NC_064641.1, read as the reverse complement.
AGACTTACCTTAGGGGGAAAAAGGACGGGTATACACTCGCACACACACACATATACAGATACAAGCAGACATCTCACAAGCAGACATATTTAAAGACACATTAATTTTCTGCACAATAGTCCTTCCACTGGGAAATTTAAGAGAATGCTTTCTTCTTCAAATATGATGCTACTTCAGCTGGCACCTATTCATCACACGACTACCAGTCACACTTTCATAGATATATTCGCAACGAAATCTCCAAACAGAATAATCCGCACCTCTCAAATATCTGCGCCTGGCACATCTACCCATGACATCATTTTCATGACGTATTCACTAGAATGTCCTAGAAAGAAACAAAAACTGTCTACATACTGATACTTCAAACGCATAGATTTGCCTGAACTCGAAACTGAGGCACAAGAAATAGTTTGGGGGATGACCTCTACTCCCCTCGTGGACATAAACGAGAAAACTCCAAGATTTCACCAACAAAATTACCCAACTATATGACAAATACGCTCCAGTAAAGACCAGAAAAGTAAAAAGGAAACCTGCACCTTAGCTGACTGATGAACTAAAACAGCTCATGAATCTCAGAGACGCTGCACATCGAGCATACAAGATACACCCTACACCTGAAAATCACACTGAATACAAGCAGAAACGAAACAAAGTCAGTCAAGCGGTGAGAAACGCTAAGCTCAGACATGCCCGTACATTAGCTGACACTAGATGTAGACCAGCTATCCTGTGGAAAAATATCCGTAGTCTCGGTTTAGGCAAAATAAAAGTTGCAGAAAATCCCATGGTCCAAGGTGAAGAACTAAACCGATTCTTCACATTACCCGCAACCACAATTGAACCGAAAAAAAAAAAAACAAAAAAAACAGAGAATCATTGATTACTTCAAGGGGATGAATGATTGTAGCAAAGAAAAATTCTATCTATGGCACATCACTTGCAATACTATCAAGAAAGCCATAATGCGGATTAGATCAGCATCTACTGGACATGATGGCACCACTATCCAGATGGAAAAACTTATTATTGATCAACTACTGCCCTCTATAATAGACATTTTCAGCGATTCATTAATCACAAGTGTTTTCCCTGAGGCCTGGAAACTGGGACAAATTAAGCCTCTGCTTAAAAAGGACATCGCCACAGCACCTTCTGACTACCGCCCCATCTGCCTTCTTCCTGCACTATCAAAAGCCTTAGAATATACAGTCCATGACCAGCTCACCAACTACCTAACTACTAATAACCTACTAGACGAATACCAATCAGGTTTCCGTAAACATCGAAGCACAACATCCGCACTGATAAAGGTGACAGACGACCTGAAACTTGCCATGGACAGACAAGAAGCGACTATCATTTGCTTCTTAGATTTCAGCAAAGCATTTGATACTGTCGACTTCGACATCTTACTAGCCAAACTTAGCGGTCTAAATTTCTCACCAAGTGCAGTGCAATGGTTTTGCTCATACATGACGTCTCGTCAGCAACACGTCCTGTCTGGGAATATAAAATCACAATGGCGGCAGGTAGTGTCAGGCGTTCCCCAAGGCTCAGTACTAGGTCCCATACTCTTCTCTCTGTATGTCAATGATGTGTCATCGGTTCTGACTTATTGTAAATATCATATGTATGCTGATGGCCTTCAGTTGTATCTAAGTGCGAAACCAAGCAATCTTAAGAAAGCTATTGAAAATTTCAATACTGATCTCGATGCACTACCAAAATGGACACAGGACATAGGCCTAAAACTAAACCCATCTAAAACCCAAGCGGTACTTGTTGGTCACTCTAAGGTCATTAGCCCAAAACATCGGGAATCTGTACCATCTCTTATCCTAAATGGAACAAATATTAACTTCTCTCCCTCAGCAAAGAGTTTGGAAGTAACAATAGATGAAAATCTAAATTGGACAGAGCATGTAACTGTAGTGTGCAAAAAAGCATCAGCATCCCTTCATGTCCTACAAAAATATAAAAAACTCTTTCCTTTCGATCTGAAAAAGAAATTAGTACAAACGCTTATACTCCCAATCATTGACTACAGCGATATTATCCTACAAGGCCTCTCTCAGGAAAACTCACGACGTCTGGAACTGGTCATGAATGCTTGCGTCCGATATATCTGTGACGTTCCACTTTTTGATCACATTTCACCAGCATATGCAAAATTGTCCTGGCTGCGTGCAGACAAATGCAGAGATTTCCATACACTCTGTCTCATTCACTGCCTTATAAATGTACACTGTCCCTCATATCTCTCCTCGTCCTTAACACTTATGTCAGAACAACATGACAGAAACACACGTTCCCGTCATAATAAAATCCTCTCTGTTCCACTGCATCGCTCAGTCACCTTCTACAAGTCCTTTACAGTAGTAGGAACCCGACTCTGGAATAGCCTCCCTCGTTACGTTAGAGAACTTAAAAAAATGTCCGGCTTCAAAAAACAGTTAATGACGTATCTACTTATGCAACAGTAATGCCTTCCTCTGTACATGAATGCACTTCACCTCATTACTTCCCTCTTTCCCCCTCCTTAAATCTCCCTTCCCCAAAACTCGCTATACTAGTAAACATCTACTTTATACACCAAGATATTAATGTACATCTGCACAAATCTTCAGAACTATTGCCAATTTTTCTCATGTTTATCATTATTATTTGATTTTTTTATTATTATTGCTTTTATCATAATTTGTATGTATAGCACCTGTTGTAAAAATACTGCCAGTACTTATTAGGTCTTAGTCATTACTCTTTATTCATATTGTGACTAGAGTAATCTAATTTTATTTAAACTATGGTCATGATGTAATTCTGATGTGTGAAACACTGGTCCGATGTAAGAGAGGGCCTGATGGCCCTAATCTGATCAGGTTAAATAAATAAATATTGTTACTCCATTTCAGTCTGAAGAACAAACACTAGAGTTGCAGTTGATGGGAAAATATTTTTTGTGTCATGCCAGTAGGCCAGCTTCTAATTTTCCATGGTGAATTTTTTGGTAATATGTGCACCTTTTCATTTTATCCTGATATCATAAACAGATTTATTTTTTGTGCAAAATTCTGGCTGTTAGGTGTGCAATTTGTGCTTAATTTCTTATGACCAGCCCAAGGTAAGTGTTTAGAAATTGTTTATAGGCTAGCTCCAGCTGCTCATTTAGAATGCACTGGTGTGAACTGATGGTGTGAATATACACTTGCTCTAAGAGGTCCATTTTCTTGCCTTTGTTAGCTGTATGTTAACATCTGTAAGTAGTCATTAATATTAGAAACAGTGTCCACATTGATTCACGTGAATTTATTTAAATTTTTTAATCTAAAGGCACTCATGTGTTCACAATATCTCATACTGAAGCTTCTGCCAGTCCATCCAAGAGAAAAGCTGTTGCACTGGTCACAAATTATTAATTCCCGATTTTTCAAGGCCTATATTTATGACTTTGATACAACAATGCATAGTGTAACTGGTGCAGAAACTTATTTGAATTCCCGTTCTTCAGAAAAGATTGGAAACTTGGTATTAGATTGTGCCTAGCATGGGAATGCAAGCAGATAGTTCTTTTCTGCCAAGGAGAAAGAAATCAATACCAGCAAAACTGAAGCTAAAAACAATGGCTATCGGCCACAAGTAATTGACTGCCTATATACAAGGTGCGGCAGAACCGACTAAGCAGTTTTAAGGAGCAATAAAAAGTAAATCTGGATGTATGAAGAAAAAATGTTTCTATTTTCTAAATTAGTACAATATATCACTGTACATTCATTTAGTTTTGAAAATAATGTCCTCAAGATGGCACCCGTTAGTATGAATACATTGTTGTAGATGATCCCTGAAGTCTCGAGCAGCTCTTGCACACACACATGGGGTGTGGCATTCACTTCGTCAATAATCCACTCTTTTAACTCTGGTAGGTTGTGAGGGCGACTTTTGAAAACCTTTTCCTTCAGATATCCCCAAAGAAAGTAGTCACAAATGCTCAAATTTGGTGACTGCGCAGGAGACTCGACATCACCCCTCAAAAAGATGAGGCGTCCCAGAAACATTTCTCCCAAAACATCAAGTGAAATTCGAGATATGTGAGCAGTAGCTCCATCCTGAACTACAAGTCCCCCAGTCCATGTTCTTCAACAATCTCATCCATTCTGGGTTGCAGAAAATTTTGCAACATTGAAACATAATGTGTGGAATTCACTGTCACGGCCAGTCCTTCCTCCTCAAAAAAGTAAGGGCCTGCCACACCAAATTGTGATATGGCACACCACACTGTCACTTTAGGAGAATGCCGCAGTCTTTCATGAATAATTCATTGGTTATTTTCAGCCCAGTAGCTAAAGTTTTGCTTACCCACACACCCACTAAGATGAAAATGTGCCTCGTCACTAATGAAGAAAGCTCCATGCGGAGGGATCTGAGCAAGGATTTGCTCACACAGATTTTGACGGTTGGCGTAGTTTGCTGGGTATAATTCTTGAGCAAGCATTATTTTGAAAGGATGAAACTTCAAATGATATTGCAGAATCCTTCTCAAACTGGGGTCTGAAATCTCCAATGCAACATCATATTGTCGAGCAGAACATTGTGGTGACTGTTGAACTGCTGTTCTCACCCACTGCACATTTTCTGGCATTCTGATGGATCTGTGTCGGCCATGTGTATCTATTCTTAGTGTGCTACCAGTTTCCTCCAATTGCCGAACCCAGGACCGAACTGTGTTTGCATTAGGAATCGCATTGTTGCGTGAAATGTTCAAGTGTTGTCGAAAAGCTCGTCGTGTAGCAATGACAGATCTGTTGTTTTCATAATATGCACAAACAGCAAAACCAAGATGTGCACCAGTCCAGACCATGTTGGCTACTGAAAAGGGGTCAACAACTGAACAAAGGCAGACCACGTGCAACTGCCTACCCCCACCACAGCCCCAGCGGTAATCGATAGTAACTGCTTACTCGGTTCTGCCGCAACCTGTATAAAATTAAAGCTAGTAAATCACCTGCAGTAAATTCATAACCACAAGCAGAAAAGGAATTATTTACATGCTTAATCTTCCTCAGCATAATCTCATATTGAGTTGCCAATCTTTTCCAAAGGACAGAAGCTCAAATAATTTCTGTACCATTGACAGTGTGCAATGTAACGCCAAAAACAACACTGTAGGCCTTGAAAAATAAAGAATTTACAAGACTGTTTGTAACAATTGCCTCGGCTTTTATCTTGGACAGACCGACAAAAGCTTCAGTATAAAATACTGTGAACAAATGAATGCCTTTAGATTTAAAAATTTATCAAAATCTGCAATAGCCATTAACATGATTCAATATGGACACACGGTTTCTAACATTAATGATAACTTACAGACATTATATACTGTAGTACCCAAGTAACACATGAAACCAATCCAAGTAACACGTACTTGGCTGTAGTCATAAACCTCTGAATAACAACAGAAATATGACTCTCCTGAATCCACGCTTTACAAGACACAGAACAACTGGTGTGAATAGCACAACTGGATGAACATATAGAAGCACCATCAGTGCTGCCATACACGTATATATGTGCAAATCTGCAACAGATTGTCCAGCAGAGTTGAAGGCCTGCTCAGCGCTTGATGGCACCACTGGAGACAGGGTGCCATCACCATCTCTGCGCAGTCATCAGCAGACAGGTCCCAGTGTGGAGAAAATGGGGCCGAACCCGACGGCGACAATGGCAGAGGCAATGATGACGAGGGGGCCGGTGGCGGCGGCCCGGCCAGAACAGGAGGCTGCGGCAATGGACTGAAGGCCGAAGACAGATCGGGAGCCAGCACTGGGAAGTTCAAATCTCTGGGCACCACACACGGAAGAGGCAGCCGAAGAGATGGTGGGACCTCCGTAGCAGGTGACAACAGGCTTCAGGCGGCAGGTGGAGGGGCGTGCTGCAGTGACAGGGGCTGCACCTGTGAACCAGTAGCTTCCAGCAGCAAGCGGGGGCACAACTGATCAAAGTGGTGCAAAGCAGCCTCGAGGCCATACAGGTATCACAAAGACGGCATCCCTGGCAGCAGACAACAGCGGCTGGTATCCACATGGGCAGGTGACCGAACCCTCGTGCCCACACTGGTGATTCCGGAGCAGAGTGGCCAGATGAACCCAACTGTGGCAAGTGTGGCGCAGGCCGCAGAAGTTGGGGAAGTGCGCTCGGCTGCCAGTTGTGAAGCAACTCGGCTGGTCTCTGATCCCCCATAGGCGTGAAGTGATAGGTGCTCAGAAATAGGAGAAGGGCATCGTTTGGTGGAGAATCCACAAAAAACTTTTTCATTTGGGACTTCAATGTATGCACTAGTCATTCCACCTCGCCATGTCATTGAGGGTGGAATGGCAGAGCCATAACATGACAAATGCCATGATGGGAACAAAACAGTTGAAAGGTGTGGGAAATGAACTGTGGCCCATAATGGGAAACTAAGGTAAGAGGCAAATGCCCAATAAAAACAAGCCTCAAAAGTGTACGAATTCTAACATCAGCCGAAGTCGACGCACACAGGGGAAAGTGAGAGAATTTATCCACAACCGAGAGCCAATAGGTATCAAAGCAGAAGTCTACATGGATGCATTCCAGTGGCTAGCACAGATTAGGCCAAGGACACCCTGGGAGCTGCCTGTTGTTGGGCACACTGCTCACAAGCCATGACGAAACACACAACTGCATCAAAAAACCCTGGCCAAAAACCATGTCAACTAGCTAAAAGTTTAGTGTGCAAAACTCCCCAATGGCTCTGTCGAGAAGGCATAAAACCTCGGACAGTAACACATCGGGAGTGTTCACTCTGGGAGAGAGGTCTCTTGTGAACAACAGCGAAACACTGTCGAAAACAGAGAGGCGATACCATAAGGTAAAACAATTTTGCACAGGATCCAAAGCCCGACCTGTTTGTTTATCTGGCCAGCCACGTTGAACAAACTGGACCATCTGGCAAAGAACACAGTCAGTGGCAATGGCAGCTACTACGCACGAGCTCGTAATTGGGAAACCCTCGACCATGCCTCGCATTTCAATTACAAGATGGAAACAAAGCAATTCTTCACAATCAAACGGTCAAAATTGGATTTCGTAATTTTAACGAGACAAGAACAGTGCCCAGCATTGTAGGTGGAGTGCTGCACTGTCAGACAAGGTAGTTTGAGGATTAAACATGGAAACCAAGAGTTTATGGTCAGTCATGAGGTGAAACTTGGATCTACAGGAAAGAACGTGAAATTTCCAGAGAGCCTAGGCTATGGCAAGAGCCTCTTTTTCCACCTGAGAGTAACGCTGCCGGGACTGAGTAAGAGATTTAGAGGTGAAAGGAACAGGTTGTTCAGCCAGTGGCATATCAGTGCAGTAGGACTGCACCGAGGCCACGCTGGGGGGCATCAGTCACCTCGACTAGGGGCTGGTTCAAACAGAACGCAGCTAAACAAGGGGCCGAGAGTAGTTTGGATTTCAACATTAGAAAAGCACATTCACAATGCGGGCTCCAGCAAAAAGGTATGTAACTGATGGGCAAATGTGGCCACCTCCGGCAGGAATTCATGGTAGTAGGATATCTTCCCTAGGAAAGCCTGAAGTGTCTTCGTGAATGGGGGAGGGGTAGGGAGGCAGTGGCATAGATGTAACAGTGGAGATGCAGTCTGGCAGAGGGCACACCACATTCTGCCTAACCTCAAATCCCAAATAAACAATAGAAAGATGAGAAAACTGAGATTTTGTGAGGTTACACCATAAGCCTGCGGATTGTAAGACAGAAAACAAAGGGCATAAATTTTTCAAGTGATCAGACATGGAGAGGCCCTTGACAACAATATCACACAAATAATTAAGCAACCCAAAGCAGACATAGTCAGTGGCTCTAAAAATCATTAGAAAATTGCAGGGGTGCTAACCACACTAAAAGGAAGGTACAAATATTGTTGGACCCCAACAGGAGTATCCAAAACCAGAACTTGCTGAGATTCTTCGTCCGCAGGAATCTGAGGATAAGCTTCACAAAAATCAATTTCAGAAAAGTACTGGCCACCTGATGTTTTTGCCAACAGTTTCTTCTGGCACGAGGGAGGATGTGTATCCACAATCGATTGCACGCTGACAGTAGTACTGAAGTCAGGACAGAAGCAAAGTTTCCCTGATGGCTTCCAAACTACAACCATTCACAAACCATAACAGGTTGCACCAACCCCAAAGACTGAAGTCTGCCCGATTCTGTTTTCACTTGATCTTTCAGGGTGACAGGAATAGGACACACCCATCAAAAATGAGGCCGAGGAGTGGATTTCAAAGAAATATGAGCAGAAAAATCTGTAACACACCATCCACCTTCAGAAAACGAGTCAGAAAACATCTCGCACAGCATTTCCAATTGAGAATGTAGTATCTGATTGCGCACAAGGTGAATTGTTTATGTGACAGAAAATCCAAATGCTGAGATGCGTCCATCCTAGCAAGTTCTCAACACCAACATCAGCAACCACCAAAAAATGGAATGAACCACTGACTTTTAAGAGACAGATGCCATAAATTGTTCCAACAGAACAATGTTCTGTTTATTATAACGGACCAACTTCTATGTGACCAGTGTCAACAGTGGTGTACCTAAATTAACATTGATTTGAGAATTCAATAACGTCACTGCACCACCTTTGTTGACCTATAGCCACTAGGCGAAAAACACTTAACTCTATAAACAACTTGGGAGAAGTCACAAGTGTTGGAGTCATACAGTTCATGTACATGTCCACATCCTGAGCAACCTTAACCATACGACACATGAAGACAAGGTGGCTTTTCTTCCTGAAAGCATAACAAGTAGCCCAGTACTTATGGCACAGAAACGTTCCTGCTGGACAAAACAGAAAGAACAAGATCGAAACAGAGAATGCCGACACTGGTGCCGTGGTGGTTGGAGATGTTTTGACTGGCCTTGATCAGCTTGGCATTTGGTCCGCATGTTCACCGCCACCACTGCTGCTTCCTCAAGCAAGCTGTCTGTCATCCTAGAGGGCACATCTTGTGGCACTACTGCCACTTCAACCCAGACTTCAATTTGGTCACTTGCTGCCTGGGAAACTTCGAGAGATTGTGCTATTTGGGAAATGTTTGCCAACGGGGGGTTTTCACAAGAGTAAAGCCTTCTGGCACACTTCCTTATCTGGATAATTGAGTCATGCACTATGGAACCTACATAAAAGTCATAATGGGGATCAGTAACAAATTGACACTTACGGGTAAGGCTGTGAAGTTGGGCTGCTCAGACCCTGTATGACTGATTTGGTTTCTTGCAGCATCATTAGAATTTAACTCGTGCCGCTATGACACGCATTTGTTTGTGATGGACAATAAACTGCACACGTGATCAAAAGTAAGAGCTGCCGGTTCTTTTGAAGGGGCAAGCTGACACCTTAATTGATACACCTTAGGTGGAATCCATGAGAGAGAGAAGGCCTTGCACAAATTCGAGTCTGTCACACCATAAACCAAAAAATGGTGCCTGAGTCTTTATTTGTAAGCTTCCGAATCCTCAGGTGAATCATCATATAGAGGAAAACTAGGTGGATAAACTGATGGAATGGTACCCTCTCTGTTGATGGAAGCCGACAAGATCATCACGGCTGAAATAAGCTGTTCAATTAGGGCTGGTAGCAAGGCATCAATAGTGGCCAACTTGATGAAGCAGCACTTAAAGATTGCATAAGCGGAAACCATTCCAAACTTGTCACCATTTGTGTAGTAACCAAGTAACACGTGAAACCGATCTGAGTAACACAAATATGGCTGTATTCATAAACCTTTGAACAATAACAAAAATAAACCTCTCTGAGTCCACAGATTACCAGACACAGAACAACTGTGTGAACGGTACAGCTCAATGAACATTGAGCAGGTCCATCAGCGCTGCTCTGCGCATATATATGAGGTGGGTAGCCTCCAGCAGTCAACCCATGCTAATATATAAGGCAGCTAATTCAAACACACACACTGCCAACACCATATTCGGCGCGCACACACACACACACACACACACACACACACACACACACACACACACACACACACACTAGCACCAGGATCGGCACTTACCACTAACAACAGCAAGAAACTGGACCTCTCAGAGAAGCTCAATACATACGAGGGCAGTTCAATAAGTAATGCAACACATTTTTTTTCTGAAACAGGGGTTGTTTTATTCAGCATTGAAATACACCAGGTTATTCCCCAATCTTTTAGCTACACAACACTATTTTTCAACGTAATCTCCATTCAATGCTACGGCCTTACGCCACCTTGAAATGAGGGCCTGTATGCCTGCACGGTACCATTCCACTGGTCGATGTCGGAGCCAACGTCGTATTGCATCAATAACTTCTTCATCATCCGCGTAGTGGCTCCCAGGGATTGCGTCCTTCATTGGGCCAAACATATGGAAATCCGACGGTGCGAGATCGGGGCTGTAGGCTGCATGAGGAAGAACAGTCCACTGAAGTTTTGTGAGCTCCTCTTGGGTGCGAAGACTTGTGTGAGGTCTAGCGTTGTCGTGAAGAAGGAGAAGTTCGTTCAGATTTTTGTGCCTACGAACACGCTGAAGTCGTTTCTTCAATTTCTGAAGAGTAGCACAATACACTTCAGAGTTGATCGTTTGACCATGGGGAAGGACATCGAACAGAATAACCCCTTCAGTGTCCCAGAAGACTGTAACCATGACTTTACCGGCTGAGGGTATGGCTTTAAACTTTTTCTTGGTAGGGGAGTGGGTGTGGCGCCACTCCATTGATTGCCGTTTTGTTTCAGATTCGAAGTGATGAACCCATGTTTCATCGCCTGTAACAATCTTTGACAAGAAATTGTCACCCTCAGCCACATGACGAGCAAGCAATTCCGCACAGATGGTTCTCCTTTGCTCTTTATGGTGTTCGGTTAGACAACGAGGGACCCAGCGGGAAAAAATCTTTGAATATCCCAACTGGTGAACAATTGTGACAGCACTACCAACAGAGATGTCAAGTTGAGCACTGAGTTGTTTGATGGTGATCCGTCGATCATCTCGAACGAGTGTGTTCGCACGCTCCGCCATTGCAGGAGTCACAGCTGTGCACGGCCGGCCCGCACGCGGGAGATCAGACAGTCTTGCTTGACCTTGCGGCGATGATGACACATGCTTTGCCCAACGACTCACCCTGCTTTTGTCCACTGACAGATCACCGTAGACATTCTGCAAGCGCCTATGAATATCTGAGATGCCCTGGTTTTCCGCCAAAAGAAACTCGATCACTGCCCGTTGTTTGCAACGCACATCCGTTACAGGCGCCATTTTAACAGCTCCGTACAGCGCTGCCACCTGTCGAAGTCAATGAAACTATACGAGACGAAGTGGGAATGTTTGAAAATATTCCACAAGAAATTTCCGGTTTTTTCAACCAAAATTGGCCGAGAAAAAAAATGTGTTGCATTACTTATTGAACTGCCCTCGTATATTCACAACCACAGTTCACATCAATGGATTCTAAATGAGCAGCTGGAGCTAGCCAGTAAATAATTTCTAAATACTTGCCTTGGGCTGGTCACAAGAAACAAAGCACGAATTGGACTCCTAAAAGTCAGAACCCTGCACAAAAAAATAAAACTGTTTATTATGTCAGTATAAAATTGTAAAAATAAAAACTGCCATGGTGAAAATGCGTTGCTCTCATCCCAACCTCCACCTTTTTAATTCTGTATTTACCTCAAGTAACTTATAAAATGTAATGATAATCTCATATATATATATATATATATATATCACTCTTAAGAGTGGAAACATTTTTTTGTTAGTAATATGTTGCATTCTGTGCATCTCACATATTATCTTTGCTTTTTTACATCCTTGCTCAATAGAAAATGAATCTATGTATGTATCTTTGCTTAATGGACATTCTCTGCATTATAAACAAAAACATAAGAATATTATGAAGTGTGTAAATAGGAAGAATACGGTGCTGCGGTCAGCAATGCCTGTGTAAGACAACCAGTGTCTGGTGCAGTTGTTAGATTGGTTACTGCTGCTACAGTGGCAGGTTATCGAGATTAAGGTGAGTTTGAACGTGGTGTTATAGTCGGCGCATGAGCGATGGGACACAGCATTTCCGAGGTAGCAATGAAGTGGGGTTTTTGCCCCCATGGCCATTTCATGAGTGTACTGTGAATATCCCGAATCCGGTAAAAAATTACGTCTACCACATTGCAGTGGCCAGAAAAATATCCTGCAAGAATGGGACTGACGATGGGTGAAGAGAATTGTTCAACATGACAGAAGTGCAACACTACTGCAAATTGCTGCAGATTTCAATGCTGGGCCATCAACAAGTGTCAGCATGCAAACCATTCAATGAAACATCATCAACATAGGTATGCAGAGCCAAAGACCCACTCGCGTACCCTTCATGACTTCATGACACAAAGCTTTAAACCTTGCCTGGGCCTGTCATAAAAAAAAACACCAACATTGGACTGTCAATGACTGGCAACATGTTGCCTGGTCGGATGAGTCTCATTACAAATTCTATCGAGCGGATGGATGTGTAGGTGTATGGAGATAACCTCATGAATCCAGGGATCCTGCATGTCAGCAGGAGACTGTTCAAGCTGGTGGAGGCTCTATAATTATGTGGGGCATGTGCAGTTGGAGTAACAGGGGACAAAAGACACATCTAGTTACAAGACTGACAGGTGACAGGGACATATGCATCCTGTCTGATCACCTGCATCCCTTCATGTCCAATTAACATTCCGACAGACTTGGACAATTCCAACAGGACAATGCAACACCCCACATGTCCAGAATTTCTACAGATTGGCTCCAGGAACACACTTCTGAGTTTAAACACTTCCACTGGCCACCAAACTCCCCAGACAGGTACATTATTGAGCATATCTGGGATGCCTTGCAACACGCTGTTCAGAAAAGAACTCCACCCCATCATACTCTTACAGATTTGTGGACAGCCCTGTAAGGTTTAAGGTGTCAATTCCCTCCAACACTATTTCAGACATTTGTCGAGTCCATGCCACGTCGTGTTGCAGCACTTCTGAGGGCTCATGGGGGCCCTACACCATAAATGGCAGGTGTACTAGTTTTTTACGCCAGAAAAAAACAAGCCACCATCTACTGGAACTTATGTAGGTGAATAGAACTCTTTCACATTATACCTAAGTAAATGCAACCACTTTAGTGTGCTTTTATTAATGAAACAATGAAACAGACGTACAGAAGGATGGACCAAACAAGACTAACCAACAGACTTCTCAACTACTGGAAGAACAGGAAGACTGTGACACCAAGGCTGATAGAAGTCAAGAAAGATATCCAGCAACTGAACTTAACTGAAAGTGAGATTAGAAACCAAGCACTTCTCAGAAGGATACTAAAATAAAAGAGGTTTCAGGACAAATCACCCCGTAAAAAGACCGGTGCCCTGTGGACAAAGGAGAGATAGGAGAAACATAGCCAGAGAATGCGGGATTACCGGGCAAACATCAAGTCCCTCACCAGGCTGAAAAGTTGAATATTGTGGTCCTTAGCTGGCCCATTTGAAAGAAGAAGAAGAAGAAGAAACAATTTATAAAGTGGCACTAAATTTTCATATATCCTTGTGCAGTGCAGGAGCAGTCCACGTGCTGCTGATGAAAACATCTATCTAACTGATAATATTTGCCATCTGAAGGTGGTAGTACAAAACTGGTTTTGGCAATAAAATAAAACATTTTAAAAAGTATTTGTGGCTGGTTGCATTATTCACCAACTACAATTAACAGCCGCAAAGTTTACACAAGATCTAACATAGATAAAACAACATGGTAGTATATTTCAAACTGAAAATGGTTGCTCTCATTTTTAGGTGAGAAAGAATAAAATAGTGATCCAAACAGTTAAAATAATGCAAAATATTTTCATTACATGAAAATTTAAATAGTGTATACCCTGTCCACTTCTCCAGTGATTTACTGTGATTTGCTGTTGAAAAGATATTGTTGTGAGACTGGAAGATGATCAGAATGGAGAAAACTCTTCAACTGAAAAGAGGCAGTGAAGGGCATGTGTTAGTGTGGAGTTACTGGCTGAAGCTGAAAATACTGCAATACTTGATATAATCCCTTTGTCTGTAAATCCATCTACCACTCAGCAACAAAAGAAGCACTCTGTAAGAAGAGATCTCAAAATAAATCAGTAGATGCCCTGCAAAAACCAATTTATGTAACTGGCTTAATGTAATGTACTTCCATGTCGGGGCATGTTCTCATCGGATTAAAGACAGCCCCCTAGAAGGGGATACTTTTAGTAGAAATGCCTCTTGTGCAGCCATCTCTAGAATGTTTAAGTATGCACAGCAGAGAGATATTTTCTGAACCCGTAGAGGTAATGACAGATGGATTCTATACTTCTTAAGACCTATTTGGCAAGCCTAACAAGTCTTTTTTCTGAACAGATTGTGGTGGTAATACTATGGTACACACGTTTCATAGGATACTTTACCAATCTGATAATGGATACATAATTGCTTCCCTTCATAAATTAAAGCATAAATTTTATTAAATGTACAGACGAGGACCTTTACTTTTCTTGGGCCTTAGATGCTACACTGGAATGTAATGGATTAGCACCATCACTCAATGCAGACAGATTTTACTACCAAGGTGAGCTGCATTCCTACACTAAACACAGACTATTTTAAGGTGCGTGCTATAACACTACTGAACCTGCAGTCTACAGCAGCTCAACAGTTCTGAGACATAAAGACTGTGGACACTGTTAGATGTTGCTAATTAAAAATACTGTTCTGTCATTAGGCCATTTCTACAGCTGTACCATGATGAACAGCATTGTTCCTAATGATAGCAGTTGAGGCTACATGTTATTTTCCTGACCCCCCAAGACATATTTCTGTGCATAAGGGAAATGTTGCTGCCCATACTACAAAGCAAAATTTGTAAGGAGATGCAAACAGAAACAGAGAATAATTGTCCAGAAAAATTATTTGCTGTTCATAAGTGCTTTGGTTATACCTCATTGATCAAACATATATCTGCTGGAAATGCAAGTTCCTAAATTACTCAACACATGAGGCACAAGTAGCAAGAGCCACAATATACACAATATACATTAAAAATGTTAAAGTGACTATCATGGGCACCATGGGCGGGCTGTTAGCTGAAAGGCTGTGTGTCTCTGACAAAGGACACTGAAGTACCTTAATAGGAACTGAAAGAACAAATGGTCACGTGAGTCTCAACTTTAACACCAATGATGATTTGTCGAGATGGTAGCCTGTTAGTGAAGTGATATGTGCAGATTTGTCAGTAACATATGCATCACAATAGAATGGAAGTAGCATGTGTTTAGCAATCCTGAAGTTCTAAAGCTACAGGCATACACCCCCTTGTCAGCAATACTCTCAAATGGAATCAGTGAATACTGTGAAAGCTGTGCAAAGGTAATGAAAGCAAGCCGTATGAATTCTTATTTCCCATTAACAGGAATTTCAGCAGAATTTTAATACATAAAAGTGAAACACCTGGAGAGGTTGCTATTATGCTTCTTTTAATCACCACTGCAAACCCCATCATCCAGACTTTTAGAGAGGTGAATAATAAATCATCTCCACCAGGAACCTATCAGAAAAATAAAGTTTCTACACACTATGTGACTACAAATCAAATAACACGTAGATTGTTGGATTTTTTTTTTATCATTTCTTAATTTATGGTTTCAAGCAATGGCACAAGAATGTAAGATTTAGATTCAACATTGGAAATCATTCTACTCCTAACTCCAAGTCCATCATGCTAAACACTATGTGATCAAAACTATCAAGGCACCCTCAAAAACATAATTTCTCATATTAGGTGCATTGTGCTGCCATCTACTGCCAGGTACTCCATATCAGCAACCTCAGTAGTCATTAGACATCGTGAGAGAGTAGAATGGGGCACTCCGCGGAACTCACGGACTTCTAACTTGGTCAGGTGATTGGGTGCCACTTGTGTCATAGGTCTGTACGCGAGATTTCCACACTCCTAAACATCCCTAGGTCCACTGTTTCCTATATGATAGTAAAGGGTGGGCCAACACCATATTAAATTTCAGCACTACTGATGGAGGGTACCACAAACTACATGACATAGTGTAGCATAAAGATGATGTAGTGACCGTGTACATTTTCCTGGCACATTAACAGATGAAATTCTTGTTGGGTTTTCAGCCGGATCAAACAGTCATCTGCACACAATACTTCCGCAGTCCACATGGTTGTTATCACCAGGTGAGAGAAGCTACGCCATTCTTGTCAATGACTGATTCAAACCATGAATGACAGAACCTTTATATGCAGCAAAAATATGAAAGCACATTATCTCAGCGCATGTGCTTTCATATTTTCACTGCATTTAAAGATACTGTCACTCATCAGTTATCAGCGAGAGGGACTTATCTTTTCTCACCTGATGATGGCGGCCAGATGGACTGCGGAAAACTCCAAAGTTGAGCTCCGAGTTATTTATCAACTTGTCTGACGTCTGTGACACTTGTCTACACAGTGTCTTCCCTTCCCCATTTACTTTACAGAGTGAGGTGGTACAGTGGTCAGCACACTGGACTCGCATTCAGGAGTACTACTGTTCAATCCCGTGTCCGACCATCCTGATTTAGGTTTTCCGTGATTTTCCTAAAATCACTTCAGGCAGACACCGGGATGGTTCCTTTGACAGGGCACGGCCAACTTCCTTCCCCATCCTTCTCTAATCCGATGAGACCGATGACCTTGTTGTTTGGTCTCTTCCCCCAAATCAACCCAACCCATTTACTTTAATTTACTGGGACTGTTGTTCTAAGGCTCAAGAGCCCCTTCAGACATTTCAGGTTGGGCATTGCCCTGTTTAAGTTCTATGTTTCCACTGCTGGTGTATGAAAAGCCAACATAACATTAGAAAATACACAGTTGTATCTCAACTACAATTATTATTAATGACATACTTTCACACACACACATGAGAGATCGATAATATTCACACACACACAGAAAGAGAGAAAGAGAGAGAGAGAGAGAGAGAGAGAGAGAGAGAGTGATAACATTCACATATGCTGTACCTGAGTTGTGTTGCGCTGAAAACTTCAAGAATATCTGGTATTGTGGACGGAAGATACTTTAAGCAGGCACCTTGAACCAGCAGTGTGCTGTCCGTATTGTAACACATTAAGCTGGTTATGCTTTGCAACAACTGTTGCAGACAAGTTTCAAATTCTGCTTGGCCTTTTCCTTCATTCAACCTGAATAAAAACAAACACAAATTCATAACCAAGTGGAACTGCATTTAGTGTGATCTGCTTCCTGCATAAATATCTTATTTTTCTCATCAAAGATTTATTTAAGTTTTGTGTGCACTTACTATAAATATCAACAATAAAAGATAACTGCAGTGGTCTAAAGTTTTCTTGACAGGAGCAAGGAGGAACAGTGAAGGATGAAGGAGAAATATGGTACACTGATTAACACATCCACGCCTAAAGGGCAGAGTACATCTGTAAATGGGGTAAACATCAACACAATGACATTAAAGTCAATAAGAAATATATTTACAATGTGTGTCCAGACATACAGGACACAACAAAAATTCTCAGCCGAGATGCATCTCTTCAGCAAGGGTGCACACAAACATGGAACTATGTTGGGAGAGGATTCGGTGTTGTGCAAGTTCTTGAAATAATGTTTAATGTTATCAAAATCTGGGAACCATAAATATGAATTTCCCTAGTTTGTGAAACATAGAAATGTACTTTCAATTAGGATAATTACAACATAAAAATTCAAAGTCAGGTCATTGTGTGACAGACAAAATTAATATAATGCACCACATTAAAAAGGTGTAGCACCATCTTAGGTACAGATGATGTGAATTGTGGCTTTTTAAGACACTGTGAATTAATATGAACATTTTATTGCAATATAATAGAAGTTTACAACAGAGGAAGCAGCTCACAGAGTGTCCGAAAAAAAGCTGGTACTGTAAAAGCACAACAGACAGCCACTACAGACAACCAGTCACTGTTGACAAGTGCAAATAATCCAGAATGAGATTTTCACTCTGCAGCAGAGTGTGCGCTGATATGAAACTTCCTGGCAGATTAAAACTGTGTGTCGGACCGAGGCTCGAACTCGGGACCTTTGCCTTTCGCAGGCAAGTGCTCTACCATCTGAGCTACCCTAGCACGACTCACAACCCATCCTCACAGCTTAACTTCTGCCAGTACCTCGTCTCGTCTCCTACCTCCCAAACTTCACAGAAGCTCTTCTGCGAACCTTGCAGAACTAGCACTCCTAGAAGAGGTAGGAGATGAGGTACTTGCAGAATTGAAGCTGTAAGGACAGGTCGTGAGTCGTGCTTGGTTAGCTCAGATGGTACAGCACTTGCCCACGAAAGGCAAAGGTCCCGAGTTCGAGTCTCAATCTAGCACACAATTTAATCTGCCAGGAAGTTTCAGTGCAAATAATGTTTTTCCTTTGCTTTTTTGCACTTCATACTCAAGCAAAAACTGTTGGGAAGCTTTTTTTGCCAACTATGTTACTTCAGCACCAATTAATGCGATTTTCAGATTCAGTTTTCCTAAGTTCTGGAGAGACTTACTTCTTGTTACCTACTTATCAATATCACTGTGATTATCTGTGTAAATGAATAATATGTTGGGGAAAAACAGTGATCATTAGTCGATCACTAAGTAAAGTATACCTCAAACAGATTAGAAGATATGTTAATGGAGAAATTGTTTGACTGGAATTTGTATCAATAGTTATCTAGAATTAGTAGCTGCTGTAAGCAGCACAGTGTCCAGTGAGAATGGGAGCTGTTTTTCTGGTATTGTGGTGGTAAATTGTTTTCACTGCTTGATGACTAGGTTCTATGTTGATGATGAAATAGATGCTATGGTTAACGTTCCGCTGATTTACCTGCAAGTAGATATTTTGGAACTGTAGGAAGCACAGAATAGCATTATCTTCTACTTAAAGAACAGGCTGCTTTGTGTATCCACTACTTACTGGACCAAGGCTCTTTGGGATATTTATGTATAGTGAGACACTAATAACTGAAGTAGGAAAGTTTTTCTTTAGCGTGTAACAAATACGCTAAAATTAGCTGCGGAACTTGTTTAATTTTTAGGAAAGGTCAACAGTAGGTTGATTCGGGAAACACTAGCTAGTTAGTCTAAGACAGTGTCTATATACAAGGAAGAAAAAATAAAAAGTAAATTTTTCTCAGGATAAAACTCAAAGAGGTTATTCAGTAAATTATTTTTCTAGTTACCCCAGAATATATTTCACACTTGATTGTAAAAGATAATAAACAGAAAATATGTTTTAATTTCCTCTGCAAAGACTGTAATGAAGTCAAAGTAGTTATTTAACTCAGAGGAAAATATACACTGCATGTACTGCTCTTAGCACTATATGAGAAGCAATTAAATCTGATAAGGGAAAGCAGTTATGCCATCAGATGTATGGGGTAAAACTTTATATAAAAGAAAAGGTTTTATATGAGGGAAAATCACCTTATAAATTACTAAATATGTAGGAGAAACCAGATATGAAGCAAGTTATCCATGACTGTAGCAGCGTTGTTGGATTGTTGCTGCATTTGTACTGGCAAAGGAAGGATGATAAGCGAAAAGAAACTTTTTCCATGGCTGATGACTAAGGATGATACTGATTAATTAATAATGAAGGAGATGTCTTAACTTACTACTGATTAGGGTGACACATAGATCTTTGTTTACATATTTTTTAAGAAATGAAAGAATGAGATTGGTACACGCCTGTAGTAGGTTCCGATAAAAAACACTGTAGTACTGTGCATTCCTTGACTTATTAGTTTTAGAGAAAGATGTGCAACAGATCCATAATGATAATAATGATGATAATAATAATAATAATAATAATAATCCCAGTACCCGAACGGCTACATTTCTATTACCTTATCTGAGCTTATATGATTTTTATAAGGGTTGTTTGGTTTTCGTGGTGTATAATAAGCAGTGATAGAGTGGATAATAATTTTGGAGTGTTTATAAATTGTGACTTCTCTCAAACAATCTGATTTTGCTATCAGTAAAAGTGTATGAGTTGCTTTCAATACCTGATCAATATAGTAGTGACAGGGAACCCCAATGGGGCATCACAAAGTCAATTAATTGTCACTAAAAATGAATTCATGATTATGAGGCCTGCAACAAATTATCTTCAGTATGCAATCATGCCCTGTGATAATTCAGAGTTAAGTAGCTGAAATTAGGTCTTAGTGCTTGAAAACTTATTCATGTCATGGGAACATTTTTTTTCAAGCATGACTACTAGATTCATGCACAAAATGATTACAACAAATTTGGTTGTGGTCCATATTAGCTACTGGTACATTCTACAGCAACTATGGTGAGTAATCAATAGGTAAGAACATTGCATTTTACATCTACTTCTACAGCCACACTCTGCAAGCCACTATAAAGTGCATTGCAGCAGATATTTCCCATTATACCAATTATTAGGGCTTTTTTCCTGTTCCATTCACATATGGAGTCCTGGTAAGAATGACTGCTTAAATGCCTCTGTGTGCACTGTAATCAATCAAGCCTATAGGAGCAATACCTAGGAGGTTTTAGTATATTCCTAGATTAATCATATAAAAGTTGGTACTTTAAACTTTTTTTCACAGTATAGTTTGTGTCTATCTTTCAATATCTCCCAGTTCAGTTCTTTCAGAATCTCCAAGATGCTCTCCCATGGGTCAAACAAATGTATAACATTTCATTTTGCTCTTCTTTGTATATGTTCAATATTCCTGTTAATCCTTTCTAGTATGGGTCTCAAACACTTGAGCAAAATTGTAGGATGGGTCGCATGCTCTGTAAGCGATCTCCTTCAAAGACTTATTGCATTTCCCTAGTGTTCTGCAACAATGAACTGAAGTCTGCCATCTGCTTTTACTCACAACTGAACCTATGTGAGCATTTTATTTCACTTCTGCACACATTGTTACTCCTCCGCAAGTTGACTGATTCCAAGCATTACTCATTGTCACTGTAGTAATAAGACAATATGTTTTCTAACATACATAGTTACATATTTCTGAACATTTAAAGCAATGGATCCAGGTGTGAATGCTGGTCCAGTACATAATTTTAATCTGTTGGGAAGTTTCAATATCTGGGGACTGATTCTATAATAATATTTTCAACAATGACACTGAAAAGATACTTTGAATTATAGACTCTGAATCCTAAATGTAAAATTCATCTTCTCTTGGCTGTTATTGGCATTTTCAGGTAAATCTGTCAGAACAGCACAATTTCCTAGCCACTGTAAAACAGTCTTACATTCTTTTTCCACAGAAAAACTTGCAACAAATATTTTTCTCACCACTTTAATTCAGTCACACTTTTCTACTCTGGAGCTCTTTCTTGTATGTAGCTATCTTTTATTATTGTGGAACTAAACTGGAAAAAATGTTTCGAAAGGTGACGAACAAAGAATTGTAAGAAAATGAGCACAACAAATGGAAATTCAGTTCTTATTTTCTGTTTAAAAATTATAGCTATACATAAAAACAAAATCTACATATTACAACTTACTCTGCAAAAAGCTGCCGTGATCGTACCACAAAACGCATGCAGTACTGCAAAGACTTCATTGTTCTCAACAACATGTCTTTGTCTTGACTATCTGTTGAACTGGCATTATCAATATGATACTTCAGAACAACAATCAATTTACTGTAAATGGTAAAAGCACAGAATTAATAAATGATGTATTGCAAGCAATAATATAATTACATATACATCAATATTAATAACAGATTCTTGTATTACCTCTGTTGTTTTCCCCAAAAGGTACACTGTAAACAACAATGCCAAAAATATCTGGACAACTTCTGTCATTGGAAAAATTGTAACATGTATTGCATATGCAGTCCCAGAAAAGGAATAGATTTATAGTAGTCCAAGTAGATTTGAATGGAAATTATGCAAAGAAAGGGTAAAAGGTCAGGGCTGGGAGCAATATAAGATATACAAGCTAACATACAAGGTGTACATAAAGTCCGGGAACAATTTCAATTATTTATTGCACAAGAACAAAACATTGTACAGATATCATACATATGTCATTTTGAAGAGAAACTCTGAACGTTTTTTTCCATGTATACTGCCACAGCATAGTTTGGTCATTTGCCGATAGTCAACGCTCGTCACAAACATGGTGAGTTCAGGTGCGAACCGAGATTTCTGTATGTTGAAGTTCATCAAATGGCCTCCCCAATCACCAGATCTCACTCCGTGTGATTTTTTTCTGTTGGGACATGTTAAAGATCTAGTGTATGTACCGCCTCTACCATGTGATGTAGCAGAGCTCCAGTAGAGAATACGGGAAGCGACTGCCACGGTCGACGATGCCATGCTGGGATGGGTATGGCAAGAATTCAATTACCCTATTGACATCTTCCACTCATGGTTTGCATATCGAATGTTTGTAAAAATTTTCAGAGTTTCTATTCAAAATGCAATATGTATGACATCTGGACAGTGTTTGGTTTTTGTGCAGTAAATAATTGAAAGTGTTCCCGGACTTTATGTACACCCAGTATTGCCAGCTCAGGGATGGAAAACAACTGGTAAAACTGCTTAAGTTGATAAAACAAAGAGAGAGTGAGGAAACAAATAAAAAGGAGGAATAGGGAGTAGTGGCACTGAACGAATTTAAGTGAAAAATTGGAGAGCATACAGAAAGCAACACAACACACTAAAACAAAGAAAGCAGATAAAAAGTTTTTTTTTTTTTTTGGGGGGGGGGGGGGGGGGGGGGAGTGTTTGGGCTAAATGTTACAACACAATGAAGACAAAATAAAAGGGAAGTCGGGAAGGAGGAACATGGAATCAAGTTTTCCAAACAGATGATTGATGGGTGCCACAGATAGTACAGAGATGTTATATTACAGAGTTCAGGGACTGAGGGAAACATACCATCAGAATGAATCTGGCAAAGAAATACAGGAAAAAGCCCAGGAGCAACTATTTGCAAACAACCCCCACTGAAAAAGCAGATAAAGAAAGATACAGTTTCTTGTGTATAAAACTACAAACATAATGTACATCATTATTTATTTTCTCTAGAATAGTTACTTATGGTTTCCTGAAGCAGCTTTGTAACTTTTATTTCCCTTGAAAGTTTCCTACAATTTTCCACTATTCCAATGGCAGAATAGACCTCATTGCAACTGAGGTCATTACA
Organism: Schistocerca serialis cubense; assembly: GCF_023864345.2. NCBI lineage: Eukaryota > Metazoa > Arthropoda > Insecta > Orthoptera > Acrididae > Schistocerca > Schistocerca serialis. The sequence goes on along the minus strand of NC_064641.1, from coordinate 5,881,750 downwards.
AGCACAATGTTTTTCCATGTATTGTAGTTTATATAGACCTTTCTTTATAGAGCACTTGACTCATTTGACAGAAGTGTAGTGCAACTCGGTACTGATATTTTTTCTTAAACCACTTCCAGTTAATGCCAGGATGGTTCTACAAGCAAGTTTTAGTTATTCCTTGTCAATTTCAGATTAATTTAGCTACTGCTGTTTGAAATTACCTTTCTTGTACATGTGGCTTCCAAATCTAGCACTACTTCTCTTCTTAATGGAGTCACAATTCCAACTCAAACATTGCTTGCAAATACAAAGGCTAAGTAAAATGAATTTGGCAAAATCTGCTATGCTTCTGCAGCAATGAAGATAGATTGGATGTCTTGTAGAGTATATCATAAAATTGTTCTCTAGTAACTGATCTGAGACACCTTTTAGAAATGTACACAAATGAATGACAGATGCAAATTATGATGAGGATGGCACATATATGTTTGCCGATCTCCTTCAAGGTACAAATAGTTGTGATAAAGAATGTAACTGACTCATTTTATGGAGAATGGGAAAGAGGAACTAGTAATGGAAAAGATGACATAAATGACTACATGGCCAAGCACATGAAGGATTTTGCTGCATAATGATACGACCGAAATAACGATAATCAATGATTAACTGGGAAATGGAGTGGTGTATGTGAAGAAATGATAAGGAGGGTATACTTTATACAGAATAGTAGGATTTAGATAACAGGATGACAAGGGATAATACCAGGATATTGGTGCACAACAAATTCTAAATAAATAACTTTTTTTCTTCAAGTATTCACATTTACCCCATGATGGTAAGTGCTGGCTTGGCCATTATGTTTCTTTTAGTTTAACAGTTTGTCTTAATTATGGCAAAGATAACATATAACTCACTTATAGGCAAGAGTTGCACTGAAACTCTCTTGGATGTACAAGTCCAAAACTGGCTGGAAATGTTGGTACTTCCTGTCTGACACCAACCCAATAATAAAAAGCTGAAACAAAAATAAACTGATGAGGGAATCACAAATTATATTAACAATGACAATGAATGATATAATATCACAAAACAACAAGGAGAATGTGAACTAAATTACTGTACAAGCTTCTTCACCTCCCAGTACCTACTGCAACCTACATCCTTCTGAATCTGCTTAGTGTATTCATCTCTTGGTCTCCCTCTACGATTTTTACCCTCCACGCTGCCCTCCAATATTGAACTGGTGATCCCCTGATGCCTCAGAACATGTCCTACCAACCGATCCCTTCTTCTAGTCAAGTTGTGCCACTAATTTCTATTTTCCCCAATTCTATTCAATACCTCCTCATTAGTTATGTGATCTACCCATCTAATCTTCAGCATTCTTCTATTGCACCACATTTCGAAAGCTTCTATTCTATTCCTGTCTAAACTATTTATCGTCCATGTTTCACTTCCATACATGGCTACACTCCACACAAATACTTTCAGAAACGACTTCCTGACATTAAAATCTATACTCAATGGTAACAAATTTCTCTTCTTCAGAAATGCTTTCCTTGCCATAGTGAGTCTGCATTTTATATCCTCTCTGCTTCGACCATCATCAGTTATTTTGCTCCCCAGATACCAAAACTCAACTACTACCTTAAGTGTCTCATTTCCTAATCTAATTCCCTCAGCATCACCTGATGTAATTCCAGTACATTCCAGTATCCTCGTTTTGCTTTTTTTGATGTTCATCTTATATCCCCCTTTCAAGAAACTGTCCATTCCGTTCAACTGCTCATCCAGGTCCTTTGCTGTCTCCGACAGAATTACAATGTCCTCAGCAGACCTCAAAGTTTTTATTTCTTCTCCATGGATTTTAATTCCTACTCTGAATTTTTCTTTTGTTTCCTTTAATGCTTGTTCAATATACAGATTGAATAACATCGGGGAGAGGAAACAACCACTGCTTCCCTTTCATACCCCTCGATTATTATAACTGCCGTTTGGTTTCTGTACAAATTGTAAGTAGCCTTTTGCTTTCTGTATTTTACGTCTGCCAACTACAGAATTTGAAAGAGAGTTTTTTGGTCAACATTGTCAATAGCTTTCTTTAAGTCTACCAATGCTAAAAACATGGGTTTGCCTTTCCTTAAACTATCTTCTATGAGAAGTCATAAGGTCAGTATTGCCTCGCATGTTCCAGAATTTCTACAGAATCCAAACTGATCTTCCCCAAGGTCGGCTTCTACCAGTTTCTCCATTCATCTGTAAAGAATTCGTGCGAGTATTTTGCAGCTGTGACTTATTAAACTGATAGTTCGGTAATTTTCACATCTGTCAACACCTGCTTTCTTTGGGATTGGAATTATTATATTCTTCTTGAAGTCTGAGGGTATTTCGCCTGTCTCATACATCTTGCTCACCAGATGGTAGAGTTTTGTCAGGGCTGGCTCTCCTAAGGCTATCAGTAATTCTAATGGAATTTTGTCTACACCCGGGATCTTGTTTCCACTTAGGTCTTTCAGTGCTCTGTCAAACTCTTCACACAGTACCATATCTCCCATTTCATCTTCATCTATATCCTCTTCCATTTCCATAATATTGTCCTCAAGAACATCACCCCTGTATAGACCCTATATATATTCCTTCCCCCTTTCTGCCTATCCTTCTTTGCTTAGAACTGGGTTTCCATCTGAGCTGCTAATATTCATACAAGTGGTTCTCTTTTCTCCAAAGGTCTCTTTAATTTACCTGTAGACAGTATCTATCTTACCCCTAATGATATACGCCTCTACAGCCTTACATTTGTCCTCTAGCCATCCCTGTTTAGCCATTTTGCATTTCCTGTCGATCTCATTTTTGAGATGTTTTATTCCTTTTTGCCTGCTTCATTTACTAAATTTTTATATTTTCTCCTTTCATCAATTAAATTCAGTATTACCCAAGGATTTCTATTAGCCGTAATCTTTTTACCTACTTGATCCTATGGTGCTTTCACTATTTCATCTCTCAAAGCTACCCGTTCTTCTTCTACTGTATTTCTTTCCCCCATTCTTGTCAATCATTCCCTAATGCTCTCCCTGAAACTCTCTACAACATCTGGTTCTTTCAATTTATCCAGGTCCCATTTCCTTAAATTCCCACCTTTCTGCAGTTTCTTCATTTGTAATCTACAGTTTATAACCAATAGATTGTGGTCAGAGTTCACATCTGCCCCTGGAAATGTATTACAGTTTAAAACCTGGTTCCTAAATCTCTGTCTTACCATTATATAATCTATCTGAAACCTGTCAGTATCTCCAGGCTTCTTCCATGTATACAACTTTCTTTTATGATTCTTGAACCAAGTGTTGGCTATGATTAAGTTATGCTCTGTGCAGAATTCTACCAGGCAGCTTCCTCTTTCATTCCTTACCCCCATTCCATATTCACCTACTACGTTTCCTTCTCTTCCTTTTGCTACTATCGAATTCCAGTCACCCATGACTATTAAATTTTCGTCTCCCTTCACTATCTGAATAATTTCTTTTATCTCATCATACATTTTATCAATCTCTTCATCATCTGCAGAGCTAGTTGGCATATAAACTTGTACTAGTGTGGCAGGCGTGGGCTTTGTATCTATCTTGCCCACAATAATGCGCTCGCTATGCTGTTTGTAGTAGCTTACCTGCATACTTATTTTTTTTTATTCATAATTAAACCTACTCCTGCATTACCCCTATTTGATTTTGTATTTATAGCCCTGTATTCTCCTGACCAAAGTCTTGTTCCCCCTGCCACCGAACTTCACTAATTCCCACTATATCTAACTTTAACCTATCCATTTCCCTTTTTAAATTTTCTAACCTATCTGCCCGATTAAGGGATCTGACATTCCACGCTCTGACCCATAGAACGCCAATTTTCTTTCTTCTGATAACAACGTCCTCCTGAGCAGTCCCCGCCCTGAGATCCAAATGGGGGACTATTTTACCTCTGGAATATTTTACCCAAGAGGATGCCATCATCATTTAACCATACAGTAAAGCTCCATGCCCGCGCAAAAAACACAGCTGTAGTTTCCCCTAGATTTCAGCCGTTCGCAGTACCAGCACAGCAAGGCCGTTTTGGTTAGTGTTAGAAGGCCAAATCAGTCAATCATCCAGACTGTTGCCCTGCAACTACTGGAAAGGCTGCTGCCCCTCTTCAGAAACCACACGTTTGTCTGGCCTCTCAACAGATACCCCTCCGTTGTTGTTACACCTACAGTACGGCTATCTGTATTGCTGAGGCACGCAAGCCTCCCCACCAACGGCAAGGTCCATGATTATAGATACATGTTGGATGTCACTTCCTTTACTATATGAACTATGGTAATACCACTGTACTAAAATGTAAAAGAAGTACCTTACTTTTGATGATCTCACAATTTGGGAGCAACTAATTTTATATGACGATAGTATCTGTTCTCGAAAGAACAGTTACCGTTGATGACCTTGCAGCTTTGCTAGAAATGAAATGATAAGTAAATGGACACCCTAGCTGCAACAGGCGTTGATATACTTCACTGGGGACATGTTGAAAATGTGTGCCCTGACCAGGACTCGAACCCGGGATCTCCTGCTACATGGCAGACGCTCTATCCATCTGAGCCACCGAGGGCACAAAGGATAGTGCACCTGCAGGGACTTACCCCTTGCACACTCCCCGTGAGACCCACATTCACAACCTGTCCACACCACTACATTTGTAGTGCGCCTAATAGATGTTTGCCCATCATACTCATTACTCGTGGCAGATTGATTTACCAAGTCCCGTACATTCTCCATGTACTGCAATTGAATGTTATGAATTACCGCAAAAAATTATTTATAAGAAATAGTCAGCATATATTCAGAAAATATCATTTTTGTGAAACACAACTAGCGCTTTATTCTCACAAAGTAATGAGTGTTACTGACAGGCGATGTGAAATTGTCCATATTTTTAGAGTCTCAGGCTTTTGGTACCATTCCTCACACATGATTTCTTATCAAACTGCATGCCTACAGAATATCGTCTCGGTTGTGCGGCTGGAGCCACGAATTCGTATCAGTAAGGTCGCATTAGAAAGTAACGCAACCTTGTAGATTGTTTGGAGGTGATGCTGTCATTTACCGTCTTGAAAACTTTTGAACACGATATCTGTATGATGAGAAAAGTGGCAATTGACTCTAAATAACAAAATATGAGAAGTCTTCAACTTGAGTACTAAAAGAAATCCACTAAATTTTGCTTATATGAAAAATCGTACAAATCTAAAAGTTGAATGAAACAATTGAAAATCCAGGATGGAATAATGACAAAGTCATGAAAAGGATAGATTGTTACTCACTGTACAGTGGAGATATTGAGTCGTAGACAGGCACAACAAAAGAGTGATAAACAAGTAAGTTTTTGGCCAAAACACCTTCTTCTGAAATATACAACGCACACACCTTCATGCAAATACAACTGATACACACATGACCACTGTCTCTGCCTGCTGAAACCAAATTGCGAGCAACAGCACATGATGGGAGTAATGAGGAGGCTGGGGCAGGGGATGGGCAGGGATAGCAGTGTAGGGGTGGGGATAATAAAGAGCTGCTTCTGGGAGCATACAGGAATGAGGTGAGGAGAGGGTAAGGCAGCCAGGTGCAGTTGGGGAGTTTGATGGCGGGGGCCGCAGGGGGCAGAGGGAGCGGAAAAGGAGAGAAGTAAGAATATTGTGGGTGTGCTGGTGAAACATAAGGCTGTGTAGGGCTGGAGTGGGAACAGGAGAGGGTATAGGTAGCTGAAGGACAGTGGCAAACGAAGGTTGAAGCCAGAGGGGTTACGGCAATGTACGATATATTACAGGAAGAGGTCCCACCTGTGCAATTCGAGCTGTTGTCGGTAGGAAGGATCCACATGGCACGGGCTATGAAGGAGTCATTGAATGAAAAACATTGTGTTTGGCAGCGTGTTCAGCAACTGGGGGGGTCCAGCAGTGGCTAAGCCATGTCTCCGCAATATCCTTTCTTTCAGGAGTGCTAGTTCTGAAAGGTTCGCAGGAGAGCTTCTGTAAAGTTTGGAAGGTAGGAGACGAGATACTGGCAGAAGTAAAGCTGTGAGGACCGGGCGTGAGTCGTGCTTCGGTAGCTCAGATGGTAGAGCACTTGCCTGCGAAAGGCAAAGGTCCCGCATTCGAGTCTTGGTGTGGCACACAGTTTTAATCCGCCAGGAAGTTTCAGATAGCTTGTTTGTTGTCATGCCCACATACAACGAAGCACAGTGGTTGCAACTTAGCTTGTGAGTCACATGACTGCTTTCATAGGTAGTCCTGAGTGTGGTGGGATAGTTGATGCTCGTGATGCAGACGGTGGTGGGAGGATGTATGGGAAAGGTCTTGCATCTATGTAATCACAAGGATATGAGGCAAGAGGTTGAGAACAGGGGTTGAGTAGGAATGGATGAGGTATTGTGTAGATTCGGTGGCCAGTGGAATAACACTGTGGGAGTGCAAGTACAATAGTGAGTAAGACATTCCTCATTTCAGGGTATGATGAGATGTAGTCTAAACTCTGGCACAGAATGTGGTTCACTTTCTCCAGACCTGGTGGTATCAAGTCAAGAGGGGAATGCTCCTCTGTGGTCAGATGGTGGAACTTTGGGAGGTGGTAAGTGACTGGAGAGATAAGGCATGAGAGTCTGTTTCAGTACAAGGTTGGAAGGGTAATTACATCCTGTGAATGCCTCAGTGAGACCATTGGTGTATTCTGAGAGGGACTGGTTGTCACTACAGATGGGATGCCCATGGGTGGCTAGACTGTGTGGAGGGGACTTCACGGTGTGGAATGGGTGGTGGCTGTCGAAGTGGAGGTATTGCTGGCTGTTGGTAGGTTTGATATGGATGGAGGTAGTAATATAACCATCTTTGAGGTGGGAGTCAACATTGAGAAAGATGACTTGTTGGATTGAGGAGGACCACATGAAGCAAATTGGCGAGAAGATGTTAAGGTTCTGGAGAAATGCGGACAGGGTGTCCTCACCCTCAATCCAGGTCACCAAGGTGTCTTCACATATTTCCATGTTGTTTATGTATTTTTACGCATTTTTATCTTCTGCCCTGGATCTTGTTCCTTGTATCTGTGCCAGTAGGAAAGAGTTTATTTATACCTAGCCAGAATCCTGTCCTACATACTGTTTCTTGTTGCTTGGCTAGTGGAATCCCCCAAATGCCCTTATCAACAGATTACACAGCTCTGGCTGCAACCCCTCCTAACCCCTCCTTCCACAATGACCTCCATCTGTCCAGGTTTCATCAATCCTCACCAACAGTCCTGCAAAACCATGTAGATCATGCGTGAACCTCCTTGCAATATCTCCTCTCCCTCCATAAAATTCTCCTGCTTTGCAATCCCAAATTCCTGGATCTTGTCTCACATTTGGAAACTTTTATCCTCCAGGAACTAGAGAAGCATGCACAATGTCACCTCAAAAACATCTCCAACCTGTTCACTTCTACTCCAACCTTGGACTACCACTATCCACCACATCTGTCTCCAAACCTCCCCCACAGCCCTTCATAGCTGACAGGTCCTGTATTGCAGACCTACTACATGTACCCCACCGTCAAAAACTTGCTCCCACCATCATATAGATTCCAGAATGTAAACAGACTCAAAACACAGTCATCAATCTTTCCTCCAAAATCCTTAGTCCAACAGAAGTATCAGTCCTTTCCCAAAGCCTTACTTTTTGCCCCACTCCCAAATTCTATCATGCTGCACTTGGTAAGGACCTTCTCTCCTTCTCCCAGTCCCTACTGTAGAAACACAATTTTGCCACCAACTATACCAATCAGACTCAACCCTTCCTGACTCAGTTCACTCCTCCATCTACCTGTGATTCACCCCCACAGATTCCCTGTTAACTTTCCAGAATTTCTTAACCTTGAATCTTACCTCCTCATCATTTCCCAAATCCCTCAATATGCAAGTTCACCTCATATCAACAGGAAGAACCACTATCCACCACCCAAGTACTGATCCCGATCTTGTAAACTAATCTGCTAACAAAGGCTACACCAATGTTGTTTTGATCTGCAAGTATTACCTAGCAGAAGCACTCTTCCTGGTATAAGATCTGTTCACTTACAAACCCTGCCACAGTGACCCCATTCCAGAAATCCAGCACTATCTCAAGACTCTCCTCAAATCCTTAGACCCATTCAAGAACCTCTCTCTGGAGTCTATCTCTCTCCTCAGCTCTACCACCACCCAGACTCCTACCTTGTACGTGCTTCCAAAGTCCATAAACCTGACCACCCAGGACACCTCATTGTGTGTCCAGGACACCTCATTGTGTGTGGCCGGTTACCTTGCCTCACTAATTACTGTGCTCTCACTGGGAGAATCTCTGCTCTCATAGACAACACTTTAGCCAATTATCTGCAATCTACCCTACTATGTAAAAGGTACCAACCATTTCCTCCCCCTACTCTCCACAGTTCCTGTTTCTATACCACACCGTGCCCTGCTTATTACTATTGACACCACCTCCCTGTCCGCCTCCGGTAGCTGAGTGATCAGCACAACAGAATATCTATCCTAAGGGCCCAGGTTCGATTCCCTGCTGGGTCGGAGATTTTCTCCGCTCAGGGACTGGGTGTTGTGTTGTCCTAATCATAATCAATTCATCCCCATCGATGCGCAAGTTGCTGAAGTGGCGTCAAATCGAAAGACTTGCACCCGGCAAACGGTCTACCCAACGGGAGGCCCTAGTCACACGACATTTACATTTTTATCTCCTCCCTTTATTCTATCATACCTAATGCCTGTGGCTTTTTTGCTGTTGAACACTACCTTCCCTTATGGCCGATGCATTCCAAACCGACAAGCTCCTTCCTGGTCACTATGACCACCTACTTCCTCACCCACAATTACTTCTTCGTTGAAGGCATCACCTACAAACACTTCTGGGCTACAGCAGTGAGCACCTGCATGGCACAGTTGTATGCCATCCTATTCTTGGACTATGTAGAGGAGTCCTCCTTAACCACCCAAAATTTCAAACCCCTCACGTGATTTGAAAGTCTTGGATTAATGATATCTGTGGGAGTAATGTGAGACATGAGATGTGACACCAACAATCAGTACAGTCACATAGCTGTGTACTGTGTGCAGATGAGGCGGTTGGTACAGTGTCGCTTGTAAGTCAGAGCATGTGGTGTGGTTTGGAAGGCAACATGTAAAACATAGGAAACAAGAGAAAAGAAAGGAAAGATAGTGAGTGTAGTAATATGTTATAAAATAGAAACGAAGGGAAACAGCACAGGTTATGGGATGGAAGAAAAGTCGTTAGGCAAACCAAACAATGGAAAATCCAGGATGGAACAATGACAATGTTATTGAAAGGATAGATTCCTACTCACCATATAGTAAAGATGTCGAGTCACAGAAAGGCACAATAAAAGACTGCTAAATAGGTAACTTTTCAGCCGAAAGGCTTTCTTCCGAGTTAGACAACATACATGCTCACACACACATTCATGCAAACGCAACTTATAAATACACAACCACTGTCTCTGCTGCTGAAGCCAGTCTGCAAGCTACAGCGCACAATGGGAGTAGCAATCTAGGTAGTTATTAGGTTTTATATGAACGGAGGTACAGATGTAGCCATCTTTGAGGTGGAAGTCAACGTCGAGAAAGGTGGCTTATTGGGTTGAGGAGGACCAAATGAAGCAAACTGGGGAAAAGGTGTTGAGGTTCTGGAGGAATGTGGATGAGTGTGGTGGGATTCCATAAATTCAGTTGAACCTCCAGTAACTCCTCAAATCCTTGGGCCCAACGCTTAACCTCTCCTCGGAGTCTATCTCTCTCTTCACTCCTACCACTCCCTGTACTCCTGCCTTCTACTTGCTTCCTGAAGTCCATATACCCAACCACGCAGGATGTCCCAATGTGGCCAGTTACTGTGCCCCCACTGAGAGAATCTCCGCTCTCATAAATCAACTGCTTCCGCCTATTACCCGCAACCTACTCTCCTACATACAAGATACCAACCACTTTCTCCACTGACTCTTTACAGTACCTGTTCCTTTGGCACATGATGCCCTGCTTGTCACTACTGATGCCATCTCCTTTTACACTAATACCCCTAATGCCCAAGACCTTGCCGCTATTGAACATTATCTTTCCCAACAGATGACGCAATCCCAATGTTGATGAAGCTGTAACTCTTTGTCAAGCAGTATATTCAAACACAATTTCAGAAATGCACCTTAATCCTGTCACTGTAGAAGAAATTCAAAAAATCATCATGTCTCTAAAAAGTACGAACTCTGTAGGGGTTGATAATATATCTAGTAATTTATTGAAATATTCTTGTGTGTGGATAACAGACATTCTCTGTCATAATTTCAATGCTTCCCTTCAGAAAAGTGTTCCCAGTAAACTTAAGTATGCCATTGTGAAGCCCCTGTACAAAAAGAGCGCTAAAGCTGAACTAACTAACTATCGACCTATCTCTTTGCTGCCAGCTTTCTCCAAAATTCTAGAAAAGCTAATACATGTAAGAATTACTGATCATATCATGAAGAATAGGGTTCTCATCAAGAGCCAATTTGGCTTTCAAAAGGGCCATGCAACAGAAGACGCAGTCTACACACTTGCAAATGAAGTCCTAGATACCCTTAATGAAAAAATGCTAGCACTTGGTGTCTTCTGTGATTTATCCAAAGCATTTGACTGTGTTCATCACCAGATTCTCTTGCAAAAAGCAAAATTAGTAGGAATAAGTGGTGTTGCAGGCAATTGGCTACAGTCGTACCTCCAAGACAGAAAACAAAAAGTTGTCTTGAATAGCTCGGGTGGAGTATGTGACACTTCCTCAGATTCTGAATGGAGTTCCATTACATGTGGAGTGCCTCAGGGCCCAATTCTTGGGCCACTATTATTCCTGATTTTTATAAATGATCTACCATCATGTACAAGGCTGCCGTGTAAATTTACAATATTTGCTGATGATACCACAATTTTTATGAGCAGTAGAACAGACAACAATCTTGAGGAACTTGTTAATCACATACTCTCAGATGTGGTTAATTGGTTCAAGGTGAATGGTCTCTCATTAAATTCCAGTAAGCACAGCTTTATTCAATTCTGTACAAAAACAGAAGAAGAGAGAGAGATAACTGTGACTTGTGGTAATCAACCAATAGTAAGAATGGAAACAACAAAATTTCTTGGAGTGCACATTGACAAGAAAATGAACTGGTCTTCACATATTATTGATCTCTGTAAGAGGTTTATCTCTGCTACCTATGCTTTACGGGTTGTCACTTCACTTCATGTGTTGAACCTAGCACTGCAAAAGTGGCATACTATGGCTATTTTCATTCTCTCATTGAGTACGGAATTATTTTTTGGGGCAACCAGCCATTAGCAATGAAAGTGTTCATTGCACAGAAGCGAGCTTTAAGAATTATATGTGGATTGCACCCAAGAGATTCGTGTAGAAATAGTGTTCGTAAACTTAAAATATACACAACTACATGCCAATATATTTTTTCTCTCATGTGTTTTGTTTGTAAAAATATAGAGATATTTCAACCAAACAGCAGTTATCATGAGCATAACACACGGAGGAAGAATGACATACACAGCGAGCTCAGAAATTTGAGCTTGGCACAAAAGGGTGTCCACTACACTGGAGCAAAACTCATCAATGCTCTTCCTCCTGAAATAAAGGCAGATTCATAACAAGAGTAAGTTTAAGAAAGCACTAAAATATTTCTGCTAGAAAAAGCTTTTTACAGTCTAGATGAACTTTTAACTAAATTAATTGTAATATTTTAATACTACATAATACAAGTTCACATAATGCCACTAAGAATGTTATTTAACCTGAGCTCTGTATCTGTGTGTGCTCTGTATCTGTTTTCTGTAGTGTTTTAATGATTCTAAGAAAATATGCATTTTCTTTTTCTGTATTGCTGCCCAAAGAATTTATCGTATAAATTTTTATATATATATATATATATGTGTGGATGGATATGTGTGTGTGTGCGAGTGTATACCCGTCCTTTTTTCCCCCTAAGGTAAGTCTTTTCGCTCCCGGGATTGGAATGACTCCTTACCCTCTCCCTTAAAACCCACTTCCTTTCGTCTTTCCCTCTCCTTCCCTCTTTCCTGATGAGGCAACAGTTTGTTGCGAAAGCTTGAATTTTGTGTGTATGTTTGTGTTTGTTTGTGTGTCTGTCGACCTGCCAGCACTTTCATTTGGTAAGTCACATCATCCTTGTTTTTAGATATATTTTTATATAATTATGTACTCAAATTTCTGTATATGCTATAAGATCATCAGATTGTATTTGTAAAAAACTGACTCGTTCCACATCCTTGTGCATCCAACACAGTTGGACCTATGGAACATGAAATAAATCAAATCAACTCAAACTTACAACCTTCTTCCTGGTCACCAAGATTGACTATACCCTCACCCACAATGACTTCTCCTTTGAAGGCATCACCTACAAACAACTTGAGCTGCCAGATTTGGCAGTTATGTGTGTATGTGATGTGCTTGCTTGTGTGTATGAATGGTGTGTGTTTCTCTGTTTCCTTTTTGTTGATGATGGCTGTGGTAGAAAGCTTTGTGTAAGGGTCTCAATTGTGCCTGCCTGAAACTTAATGTGTCTTCTTTGTGGTAAGTAGCAATTTATCTTTTCCAACATTGTTTATATTCCTACGTAGAGTTTCCATTGTTTGATAAAATCAGTAAGCATAGATTTCAACAAAGTGTCAGCTGTATCATGTGCAACAAATAGCAGATGACGAATCAACAGACACATCTGCGAAAAATAACGACATTACCAAAGTAGGAAGTTCTATGTATACTACCAAGGAAGCACCTTGAGTGGACAAGGTGAGATATACTATACAACCTATTTCTGCTTGTTCTGTACTTCATCCAGTGGCAAGTACTAACGTACAGCATGTGACAGCCCTACACTTACAAGAGAACTAGACTGTACACTACTGCTACCTTCCATCCCTGCTTCCCAGGTGTGAACATGATGGTGCAGCAACTGTGGTCAAGTAATCAATTCATTTGGCAATGTAATAACTGACTGAATGTTTACAGCACATGCCTCAGGTGAGGCAAATGTGTGTGCACAGGTACCATTTTTCACTAATAAGACTATCTCATCAACATGTTCTAATGATGGACTTAGTTTCCTTTTTAGTTTGTATTGCATTGCACCATTTTGTTATCAACAGTTAGAAGAATGTCTACAAAATCTTATACACTATGCACAAAATAAAAAATGATTAGTAGCTTACCAGACATTCAAAAACCATATTGTCATAAAGCTCTGAATCAAAATTCTCCATCAAGATGTTGAATAGGGCATCCAGCACATCCTGCAGGAACTTGACTACTTCTTCTCCATCCACTTTCATTAAAGCTGCCAGACTGTCCTTGAGGCCCTCCGGATGACTTGCCCAGTTCAACAGGCCCAACAGGTCAACTAAATGATGCAAGTAAGCATTATCAGAGGTAATTACTGTCACAAAATTTCACACACATCTTTCAGACTATGAAAAATAGTTTCTACCTACAAAATTTTCAACAATTCCTATTAAGTTTATTATGTACTCAAGTATTAAGAAGAAACACAGTTGATTTGTATCTAAATACATCAGTCTTTTGTCTTCTACCTTCGTCCTTTAAACAGTGAGCAAGTGGAATCATTTAACTTAATCAACAAATGACTATTTTACAATTCAGGACTGTTCCTACAGAAACTCCAAAGAAAATGTCATTTTCTTTGTGTCACAGACACCTTCTGCAATCTCCAGCCCCTCAAGCCACCACTCCTCTACAGTCCAGGTGGCTACTTGCAAATGTGTGTGACAAGAATGATATGTTTCTATCATTAATATAAAATTCACTAAGAGTCATACGGACTACCTAATACTAACCTTAAGGAGGCACTCACAACAGCCAATAATAACACACACTAATACTGAAGCACACTTCCCTTCTTTAAGGACGAAACTGAAAGAATTTTCTGGGTGACTTGTTTCTACATGTCACATGTGTTCATCGATTCAATGAGAAATTATGACTCTTAGCTATCAACTATTCATTCTGAAATTCATTACATTGTATACAACAGTTTTTGTTTAATATTAGAAACACATGATGACATTCATTTTCTAGAAATGCAATTATTCAAAAATTTTAAATGCAATCAACAAATATTGTAACAACACTTTATGCGGCCATGAGTAAATTTTTGAACACATTAGTTTATAGCCACTAGAAAACTTTCTCATCTTGCATACATACATGTCATCCCTGTGTTTTTATGCATGAATAAACCATCATCTATACAATAATAAAGCTCTTCAGTATTATATATTTGTTATGTTTGTTGTTTAGAAGAAAAAGTTGCCAACAGGGCACCATCAGTGACAGGTGTTGAGGCTGTACAGACAGCAGTTGCCCAGCCACCCTGCCAGCACTGTCTCCTGGGGTAGAGAGACCGTCCAAGTATCGCCTCAAAGAAAATCATGCTCTTCGACAAAATGGAAAAGAAAAGCATTGGTGTGATTTTATACGAATGGACTGTATGTCTTTTTCCTGTTCAACTTGAGTTGTGTGATCAAGCTGAGAATGTACGTACCCCCTTGTAACTCAGACACTACATTTATAAGCAAGAAAAATAAATCATAAGATTTACTGTATGTGTGCCAGCACTTTATTCATCTAAATGTTTTCAGTATATGTATCAAATAATTTATTTTGGTGATGCAAAATTTAAAATATTGAAACAACAGCAAGAGGTTGTAAGGTAGGGAATTTCTGAAGCAAGAAAGAAGGAAGATTAGTGTTTTATGGCCCCTCAACGGTGATGAGTGAAGGATATGGAAGGAAATCGGTCATGCCCTTTCAGAGGACCCATTCTGTCATTTGCCTTAAGTGATTTAAGGAAATCATAGTAAACCTAAATCTAGATGACTGGACAGAGATTTGAACTTTCATCATAAATGTGAGTCCAGCTGAAGCAAGGGGGGGGGGGATGAACTGCCAAATAAACTTGCAACTAACATCACTCTCTCATTAAAATCATGTTGTTCTACATTTATTTCAGAATTACATGGCATACTCTCAAACTTTGTTTCTGTAACTATTATTTCAAAATTTACTGTCACTTTCCACGTAGTATTTTCTTCTTCTAGTCTCAGTAAGTACTTACTCTTCATATTACAGTCTTCCAAGCTAATTGTTTTCATCAGTTCTCAGCTATTGCATATTTTCAGGTATATTATCATATCAACAACTGGTTGCACAGTAGCATCCTACTCCTATGCAACTTCAGAAGAAAAACCTGGCCCTTTAAATTATTTTATTTTTTTCTTCAAAGAATGAAAGGTTGTTATCCTGTAGCTAATCTCAACAACAATTAAGTTATAAGAGTAATAAATTACAATTGCTTGTATTAACATACCATTCTGTGTAAGCTTGGTTGAGCAAACATTTGTTTCAATTGTAAAACTGTCTTTCGAACTGAGCGAGAGACCTCCTGCGGCAGGTTTCTGTCCCTCAGTGAGCTGTATCCTTCTGCTGGGTAGTGACAAATATGCCAGCTCACTTTCTTCATACTTTTTATGATCAATCTGAAATGAAAGATCACAGTTAAACAGGTAAGGACACATTTTGCAGATAGACACACCAGCAATGTCAGAATATGAAATTAAGTACTGTGAAAAAGTAACTGCTTTATACCAAACTTATACAAATAATTTGTCTAAATACTGTCCAATCGCCAGCTTTATTAGGAGTGGTTTCAGTAATGTCTTGATGTGATAGTTACACAATGTAATCAAATTTCTGATTTCTGTTTTAATTACTACCTTACACTGTAACTACTAGTTCCCAGTGTTTTTAAATAATAGCTTTACTTGTCAAGCTCAATAGACAGTAATATTAAGTTCAATTAGATGAAGTCCTCCTCCTTGCAAAGTATGCACTTTTTTCATAACTGGAAAATGCATGGAAGTATATTAATTTTACAGTGCTAACTGTTAAAAATGGTCACCACATGAGCCCCAAACTGATCTCAGACACCATATTTTCGAATATTATTTGACAGTGTCTGCTTGCATCACGTGAACTATTTTGTTGAAGCTTGCTTACAATATGGAAGGTAAATTCCAAACATGTTTGCCTCCATGTTTCTTCAACTTTCATGTATATCAAAATCTCTAGAAATGGCAATGTGTCACTCTTGTCAGACATTGGGTGGTTGTATTGGTGAATCAGCATTGAACTAGAGCCAATCCATCAGCTCGCAAACTGATTATGTAAGTTGGTTACGGAAATATCTATGAGCTCTGGTGTCCCCCCCCCCCCCCCCCTCCCTTTAAATCGGCACAGTTTATGAACAGAGAGTTCCTCTTTAATGAATGCTGTCATGCAGACTTTTGTTTCTCCAAAGTGCAATAATCCAAGAGAACTCATTTG
Source organism: Schistocerca serialis cubense (assembly GCF_023864345.2). Lineage (NCBI taxonomy): Eukaryota > Metazoa > Arthropoda > Insecta > Orthoptera > Acrididae > Schistocerca > Schistocerca serialis. Next base: position 5,865,253 of record NC_064641.1, on the reverse strand, counting down.
TAAAACAACACAAAAATTTCCTCCAAAATTGTTGTGATATCTTTATTAGTTCAAAATCATAGTTTCAAAAATAAATAAAACAATGGGAAGCCCAGGATGGAATAACAACAATATGGAAAAGATAGGTTGCTACTAAGCACAGAGAGCAGCCGCTGTCAGATAGAACAGACACTTAGTTGAACAGGCAGAAAGAAAAAAGAATACTAGAAATACTTAAGCTTTTCGACGAAGTCCTACCTCAAAAGTAACTCTCACCCATTCGTACAGCAACAACAACATATCCACCATTCCAGTAACCCCTCTGGCCTTAACCTTCGTTACTCCCTGTTCTCAACCTTTCTATCCCCCTCCCTGCTTCCATTACAATATGCACATTCCATCTAATCCTCTAATGCTACCACAAGTCCTTTTCATTTTTCTACTTCTCCCTCCCCCCACCCCACACAATGATACGCACCTAGTAGCCCTATCTTGTCCCCGCCACATCCCTACACACTCCCTCAGGTAGCACCAGCACTTTCCCACAGCCCTCACACCACCTAATACCTCCTCCTTACCCTCACCACCCACTCCAGGAGACTGTTGCTCACGTCAGAAGCAGTTGTGCCCACAGACAGTAGCCATGAGAGTGTGAACTAAACAGATGTACAAACAAATAATTTTTAAAAGGCTTTAATCTGGCTGTAGAGGATGAGGAACCAGGTCGTCGTCGTCGTCCTCCTCGTCCTCCTCCTCCTCCTCCTCGTCCTCGTCCTCGTCCTCGTCGTCGCCGCCGCCGCCGCCGCTCCTCCTCCTCCTCCTCCTCCTCCTCCTCCTCCTCCTCCTCCTCCCCCTCCCGCCCAGACTGCCACCCCTCTAATTGCCCGATTAAAATGAAATTTACTTTCTTCATCAGCTGCTGAACCGTTACAGAAATTTCAAGGGTGCAAGTTTTGGATAAAGGCTAATAGCATTTATGTAAACATCAGAAACTGATTTGAGAATGCATGGGTGTCAAAGGCAATGCTTTTTTCTAGTTCAAAATAACAGTTCTTGCTTTTTTTATTAAAGACGGTTCAATAACATTCATAACACGTAATGAAATATTTTTGATAGATCTGAAAGACATTCACAAATAATTAGTATTTAGTGATGCTTTATTTACTTTTTCATATTTGTCCCATTTGAATCAAATACATTGGCTGAATAAAAAAAATCACAACACCAAAAGATAATTAATGTACAATAACGAAATGTCAGGAGTACATTTGCCTGGGTAACATATTTATGTGATTAACATTGCAAGGATGGCTAGAGGACAAATGTAAGGATGTAGAGGCTTATCTCACTAGGGGCAAGGTAGATACTGCCAACAGGAAAATTAGAGAGACCTTTGGAGAAAAGAGAACCACTTGTATGAATATCAAGAGCTCAGATGGAAACCCAGTTCTAAGCAAAGAAGGGAAAGCAGAAAGGTGGAAGGAGTACATAGAGTGTCTATACAAGGGCGATGTACTTGAGGACAATATTATGGAAATGGAAGAGAATGTAGATGAAGATGAAATGGGAGATACGATACTGCGTGAAGAGTTTGACAGAGCACTAAAAGACCCGAGTCGAAACAAGGCCCCGGGAGTAGACAACATTCCTTTAGAACCACTGACGGCCTTGGGAGAGCCAGTCCTGAAAAACTCTACCATCTGGTGAGCAAGATGTATGAAACAGGCGAAATACCCTCAGACTTCAAGAAGAATGTAATAATTCCAATCCCAAAGAAAGAAGGTGCTGACAGATGTGAAAATTACCGAACTATCAGTTTAATAAGTCACAGCTGCAAAATACTAATGCGAATTCTTTACAGATGAATGGAAAAACTGGTAGAGGCCGACATTTGGGAAGATCATTGTGGATTCCGTAGAAATGTTGGAGCACGCGAGGCGATACTGACCCTACGACTTATCTTAGAAGAAAGATTAAGGAAAGGCAAACCCATGTTTTTAGCATTTTTAGACTTAGAGAAAGCTGTTGACAATGTTGACTGAAAAACTCTTTGAAAATCTGAAGTTGGCTGGCGTAAAATACAGGGAGCGAAAGGCTATTTACAATTTGTACAGAAACCAGATGGCAGTTATAAGAGTCTAGGGGCACGAAAGGGAAGCAGTGGTTGGGAAGGGAGTGAGACAGGGTTGTAGCCTCTCCCCGATGTTATTCAATCTGTATATTGAGCAAGCAGTAAAGGAAACAAAAGAAAAATTCAGAGTAGGTATTAAAATCCATGGAGAAGAAATAAAAACTTTGAGGTTTGCCGATGACATTTTAATTCTGTCAGAGACAACAAAGTACTTGTAAGAGCAGTTGAATGGAATGGACAGTGTCTTGAAAGGAGGATATAAGATGAACATCAACAAAAGCAAAACGAGGATAATGGAATGTAGTCGAGTTAACTCGGGTGATGCTGAGGGAATTAGATTAGGAAATGAGACACTTAAAGTAGTAAACGAGTTTTGCTATTTGGGGAGCAAAACAACTGATGATGGTCGAAGTAGAGAGGATATAAAATGTAGACTGGCAATGGCAAGGAAAGCGTTTTTGAAGAAGAGAAATTTGTTATCATCGAGTATAGATTTAAGTGTCAGGAAGTCGTTTCTGAAAGTATTTGTATGGAGTGTAGCCATGTATGGAAGTGAGACATGGACGATAAATAGTTTGGACAAGAAGAGAATAGAAGCTTTCGAAATGTGGTGCTTCAGAAGAATGCTGAAGATTAGATGGGTAGATCACATAACTAATGAGGAGGTATTGAATAGAATTGGGGCGAAGAGGAGTTTGTGGCACAACTTGACTAGAAGAAGGGATCGGTTGGTAGGACATGTCCTGAGGCATCAGGGGATCACCGATTTAGTATTGGAGGGCAGCGTGGAGGGTAAAAATCGTAGAGGGAGACCAAGAGATGAATACACTAAGCAGATTCAGAAGGATGTAGGCTGCAGTAGGTACTGGGAGATGAAGAAGCTTGCACAGGATAGAGTAGCATGGAGAGCTGCACCAAACCAGTCTCAGGACTCAAGACCACAACAACAACAACAACAACAACAACAACATTGCAAGATCACAGGTTAATGTAAGTGCAAGATAAGCAACTGCAAATGTGAAATGCTGGTACATTAACAAAAGGTGTAACTGGCAGTATGCTGAAGCGTAATGCTGGACGCAAGCTTGTAAATGTGCAAGCACTGTGTTGTACAGGTGCCAGATGCCAGATTGTCAGATGGAGTTCCATGCCTGTCGCTCTTGGTCATTCAGCAGAGGGACAATTCATGCTGATTGTGGAGTTGTCATACAGTGATGTACCACATGAGCTCGATTGGAGACAGACCTGTCGATTGAGCAAGCCAAGGCAACATGTCGACACTCTGTAGAGCACGTTGGGTTGCAACAACTGTATGTTGTGAGCGTTACCCGGCAGCACAAAAGATCAAATCTCCACACTGACATACAATTTTGCAGTCAGGGTGTGTGGGATAGTCACAAGAGTACTCCTGCTATCTACGGAATCACACCTACGACCATAACTCCAAGTGTAGGTCCAGAGTGCCTAGCACACAGACAGGTTGGTTGCAGGTCCTCAACTGGCCTCCTCCTAGCCAACACATGGGCGTCACTGGCACTCAGGCGGAAACAACTTTCATCAGAAAACGTAACACACCTCCACCGTGTCCTCCAATCAGCTCTAGCTTGCTACCACTGAAGTAGAAAATGGTGATGGCTGGGGTTTAGTGGAATGCACACCACAGGGCATCTGGCTTGGAGCTGTCCTTGAAGCAACCAATTTGTAACAGTTGACTGCTTCACTGTGGTACCAACTGCTGTCCAAATAGTTGCTGCAGATGCAGTACGATGCACCAGAGACATATGCTGAACATGATGGTCTACCCTACCAGTAGTGCCATGTGGCCGCCTGGAGCCCAGCCTTCTTGTGAGCTTATATTCTTGTGACCACCACTGCCAGCGACTGTGTACAGTGGCTACATTCCTGCTAAGTCTTTCTGCAATATCAAAGAAGGAATATCCAGCTTCTTGTAGCCCTATTACATGACCTCTTTCAAAATTTTTTTAAATTAAAAATGAAACTCCTCCAGCTGTACTTAAGATTTCATATTTATTTGGCTATTAGTTTCAACATTGCGTCAACACCATCTTCAGGCCCTATATAACACACCATGCATAAAACAAACAAAGTGAGACACCAGTAGTCTGTGAGCTATTGTATAACATAAATATATTATAAACATATTATATAAAGGATGAATTCATTAAAAGTAGTTACATTCTGGTACCGCGCGACGCAGAATTTGAATCAGCACCAGACGTCACGGACGTCAAATACCCATAGAGGTCTCTGCACCATCGCACCATAAGCTGTGGCGGCGCGCATCTCCTGGCCCGCTTTTAGTGTGAGGCCGCCACAGTGGAACACGTGGTTCCAGCGGCCAATAGCGGCACCCCCGATAGCGTACTTAAGCGCCTGCCTCGCACTCAGCCAGTGAGTATAATCTCGTGTACGTCAGTTTACACCTCGCTTCGCGCTAGACAGCTTACTTCCTTGTTCTGTGTACAAGTGGACGTGTTTGTTTCCTTGTTCAATCTTGTTGTATTCGTTCTGTCCTTCATTTGTCGTGTACGTCCTCCCACGTTGTGTTGTCGTTCGCGGGCCTCTCCGTGGGTCCCGCCGCACTTTCCGTCATTGCTACCCCGCGACTGTCCTGGTTGCATTTACAACATACATTTCGTTCATTTTCACTATGATGCAATTTACCTCGACATTAGCAATTTATATGGTACAAACAAGTACAAATGAGGTTATATATACACAGTTATTTCCGTTATAGATCAATACTTATATATACCCCCATTTTCATTCAAATGTCTAGTATTGACCTATAACGGAAATAACCGTGTATATATAACTTCATTTGTACTTGTTTGTACCATACAAATTGCTAATGCCAAGGTAAATTAGTGAAAATGAACAAAATGTAACTACTTTTAATGATTTCATCCTTTATATAAAATGTTTATTTTGTACAATAGCTCACAGACTACTGATGTCTCACATTGTTTGTTTTATGTATGGTGTGTTATATAGGGCCTGAAGTTGGCTTTGACGCAACGTTGAAACTAGTAGCCAAATAAATATGAAATCTTAAGTACAGATGGAAGAGTTTCATTTTTAATAAAATTTACACCAGCTAATGTCCCACCATCATCCAATTTAAGTATGGATGTACAAAGATCTTTCAAACTTGGTGAGGTGTTAATGATGGCTTTCTTTGCCACCTTAAAGGCATTCTCGATTAACATAACTAACACTCATGACCGTTGCAACACGTATTCAATGCAAACCTGATTTTCAGCCACATAGTGACACTATTGGCACCACACTTACGCAACTGGTACAAATTCTAATAGACACCCATCTTTCAGATGTAGAAACATGCCTACCAATTTTTGTTTGTGCCGCACAATTCCTTCTTGGTGTTGCCATTTTTTTGCCAACAGTATACTTAATAATAAAAACATACTTACCTTGTAAACAAGTAATTCATGGAGTGAATCTTCCAATGTTGTGCCATTTTCCTGCATCAATGTAACATATGACATGGCAAATGGTTTCTCAGATTTGTCTTTGGCTTCAGTCGATGAACGATGTTTAAAAGTAAATTTCAAATGGCTCGCTTTGAATTCTTCTATTGGAATTGCTACTTTAAAAATCTCGCACCATCTTGGCCTATCTTCATGATAGTAGATCACAGAACGATACTCATTTAATGGTTCGACACCACCACCTAATGTTATAACACCCTGTGAAATTTAGGAGGCAAAAGGAATTTAGAAACTTCAACAAACATTGTAATAATCATGCTGAAATAATGTTTCAAAAATTGTTGACCAACTTACAGGAATGCTCTGACCTTTCTCATTGCAGACTTTTACAGTGACTTCAACATTTTTGTCAGTAGACTTGCTGCCTTTAGAAAATTCACCAGAAACAAGCATAAGGTACAGATCATTTCTAACATCACCAGGAAGAATTACTTCAGGAAAACCCATTTTCCTGGCAACTGCAACATTACCAAGAACAAGATGAGGGTTCTCTTCTCTCACCTGCAAAATAATAAAAAATACAACAAACAAATTAATGTTACTTGTTCATAAACGAAAATTATAATGAAATACCTCTCTAACAAATGATTGTACAAAGCAGTTAACCTTAGATTAACACAGAAAATTAGCTCAGATCAAGCTCAACATGGAAATCTGCATTGTATACATGTTAATTGTAGGTTATATTGCCGTGAAGCAGGATCATCTTTGACTGGCAAAGTTCTGCTGATCAAGTCCAAGTTCAACTGTGATTCTCAGTTCACAACCCAGAGGTATTAAAAAGACAATGATTTTGTTTGTGCAAATACAAGTTTAAAATAAATAATAAAGATGTTGTTATTAACAGAAAAAAATGTTAAATAAATATGTGAATACGCCACCCTCCCATTGCTGAAGCTCGAAATATTTGTTTAGACGTGTAAGGTTAGTTCAAGAAATTATTGGCGCTGAAAGGAATGAGTGCAAATAATAAATGACCTCCTTACAATTCTTGGATATAGCTCATAATTAATGTGATTAGCTTTAGGTATTTTACAAACACTTTTCAGCAGCAGTGTAAGAAAGGAAATTCAAAATATTTGCAGTGAAAATTTTAGAAAATTGAGTTCAAAAGCAGCCAATAATGACTGAACACCTCTTACAAGGATGTGCACAGCTGAAGACAGTACTGGATGGCAAAGTCTAGAGGAAACCTTTATCCAGCAGTGGATATCAAACTGCTTACGATTATGATGGAGTGAAAATAATAAACAGAGAAAATTAAATAAGTATGGAAGCAACACATGTAAAAAATGAAGCAGGAAGAAAGAATTTATGAACAAGAATAGGAGAACAGACATGGAGCATAGACAGAAACAATATATTGCTTCTGGAGGAGATTACAGGATCACTTGCATTGCTGAAAGGGCAGTTCTGCTTGGATTTTTTTTTTTTTTTTTCCATTGACCGGTACTCACATTATTTTATTTTAGCATTTTCTTTTCTGCAGCTACTTTATCTTATCCTTATGCACTAATACCTCCCTTTTCCCATCAGTCCTTATCAGTTCCTGTGTAAACTACTACTTCCTTCCATCACTCACAGGAACTCTTCCTGCATTCCACATGAGTCAAGTCACACACTACTAGGCGGCTGCCATCTCCATAGTTCTTTCTTCTGTATTATGCTCTTACTATAACTCTTCCCTCCGACAGTTTCCAATCATCCCAATTTCATGCTGCATTCTCAATTGCTATTTAGATCCCACTCAGAACATTCTAATATACCAATACATACAATAATAAGAAGAAGAAGTACGAAAAGGGAGAGAAGGAAACATAATAGGTGAATATGGATTGGGGCTAAGAAATGAAAGAGGAAGCCGTCTGGTAGAATTTTGCACAGAGCGTAACTTAATCATAGCTAACACTTGGTTCAATAATCATGAAAGAAGGTTGTATACATGGAAGAAGCCTGGAGATACTGACAGGTTTCAGATAGATTACATAATGGTAAGACAGAGATTTAGGAACCAGGTTTTAAATTGTAAGACATTTCCAGGAGCAGATGTGGACTCTGACCACAATCTATTGGTTATGAACTGTAGATTAAAACTGAAGAAACTGCAAAAAGGTGGGAATTTAAGGAGATGGGACCTGGATAAAATAAAAGAACCAGAGGTTGTACAGAGTTTCAGGGAAAGCAAAGGGAACAATTGATAGGAATGGGGGAAATAAATACAGTAGAAGAAGAATGGGTAGCTTTGAGGGATGAAGTAGTGAAGGCAGCAGAGGATCAAATAGGTAAAAAGACGAGGGCTAGTAGAAATCCTTGGGTAACAGAAGAAATACTGAATTTAATTGATGAAAGGAGAAAATAAAAAAAATGCAGTAAGTGAAGCAGGCAAAAGGAATACAAATGTCTCAAAAATGAGATCGACAGGAAGTGCAAAATGGCTAAGCAGGGATGGCTAGAGGACAAATGTAAGGATGTAGAGGCTTATCTCACTAGGGGTAAGATAGATACTGCCAACAGGAAAATTAAAGAGACCTTTGGAGAACAGAGAACCACTTGTATGAATATCAAGAGCTCAGATGGAAACCCAGTTCTAAGCAAAGAAGGGAAGGCAGAAAGGTGGAGTGAGTATATAGAGGGCCTATACAAGGGCAATGTACTTGAGGACAATATCATGGAAATGGAAGAGGATGTAGATGAAGATGAAATGAGAGATACGATACTGCGTGAAGAGTTTGACAGAGCACTGAAAGACCCAAGTCGAAACAAGGCCCCGGGAGTAGACAACATTCCATTAGAACTACTGACGGCCTTGGGAGAGCCAGTCCTGAAAAACTCTACCATCTGGTGAGCAAGATGTATGAGACAGGCGAATGCTCTCAGACTACAAGAAGAATATAATAATTCGAATCCCAAAGAAGGCAGGTGCTGACAGATGTGAAAATTACCGAACAACCAGTTTAATAAGTCACGGATGCAAAATACTAACTCGTATTCTCTACAGACGAATGGAAAAACTGGTAGAAGCTGACCTCGGGGAAGATCAGTTTGGATTCCGTAGAAATATTGGAACACGTGAGGCAATACTGACCTTATGACTTATCTTAGAAGCTAGATTAAGGAAAGGCAAACCTACGTTTCTACCATTTGTAGACTTAGAGAAAGCGTTTGACAATGTTGACTGGAATACTCTCTTTCAAATTCTGAAGGTGGCAGGGGTACAATACAGGGAGCGAAAGGCTATTTACAATTTGTACAGAAACCAGATGGCAGATATAAGAGTCGAGGGACACGAAAGGGAAGCAGTGGTTGGGAAGGGAGTGAGACAGGGTTGTAGCCTCTCCCCAATGTTATTGAATCTGTATATTGAGCAAGCAGTGAAGGAAACAAAAGAAAAATTCGGAGTAGGTATTAAAATCCATGGAGAAGAAATAAAAACTTTGAGGTTCGCCGATGACATTGTAATTCTGTCAGAGACAGCAAAGGACTTGGAAGAGCAGTTGAACGGAATGGACAGTGTCATGAAAGGAGGGTAGAAGATGAACATTAACAAAAGCAAAATGAGGATAATGGAATGTAGTCGAATTAAGTCGGGTGATGCTGAGGGAATTAGATTAGGAAATGAGACACTTAAAGTAGTAAAGGAGTTTTGCTATTTGGGGACCAAAACAACTGATCATGGTCGAAGTAGAGAGGATATAAAATGTAGACTGGCAATGGCAAGGAAAGTGTTTCTGAAGAAGAGAAATTTGTTAACATCGAGTATAAATTTAAGTGTCAGGAAGTCGTTTCTGAAAGTATTTGTATGGAGCGTAGTCATGTATGGAAGTGAAACATGGACGGTAACTAGTTTGGACAAGAAGAGAATAGAAGCTTTCGAAATGTGGTGCTACAGAAGAATGCTGAAGATTAGGTGGGTAGATCACATAACTAATGAGGAGGTATTGAATAGGATTGGGGAGAAGAGCAGTTTGTGGCACAACTTGACTAGAAGAAGGGATCGGTTGGTAGGACATGTTCTGAGGCATCAAGGGATCACAAATTTAACATTGGAGGGCACCGTGGAGGGTAAAAATCGTAGAGGGAGACCAAGAGATGAATACACTAAGCAGATTCAGAAGGATGTAGGCTGCAGTAGGTACTGGGAGATGAAGAAGCTTGCACAGGATAGAGTAGCATGGAGAACTGCATCAAACCAGTCTCAGGACTGAAGACCACAACAACAACAACAACAACAACAACAACAATAATAATAATAATAATAATAACAATAAGAAGAAGAAGAAGATGATGATGATGATGATGATGATGAATATGAAGAAGAAGATTTGTATGATCAAGTAAAACCAAACATAAAATAATATCTAGCTAAAGAGAAAACGCATGCACCTCTCTTCAGGTAATCATAGAACAAATGACATATCGCTCTATGTATCCACATAAAATAAAATTAAACAGTGGAAAACCCAGGATGGAATGTACCAATATTATGAAAAGCAAAGTTGCTACTCACCATATAGTGGAGATGCTGAATCACGGATAACCTTTTGGCCAACAAGGGCTTACCCTTCAGCTGTCAGAGTCTGCGGTTTTGTGTGTGTGTGTGTGTGTGTGTGTGTGTGTGTGTGTGTGTGTGTGTTTGTTTCTTTCCGTCGTCTATTTTTCGACAAAGGCCTTGTTGGACAAAAGCTTATTTGTGACAGTCTTTTTGTTGTATCTATCTGTGACTCACCATCTCCACTATATTGTGAATAGAAACTTTCCTTTTCATAATATTAAAACAAAATTATTCATTTTCATTTTCCAAATGACACACTGCTTGGATTATCTTGACAAGGCACTAAATCATAATCTTTTGTCATTATTGTTTGAGCTGTTATTTGAATAAATAGATAAGATCCAGTCAAATGTACCTGCTTAATGTCTCCATGAAGTAACTTCAGACTAATCCAAAGTCCGTGCCCTTTATGGTCTCTTTGAGGGACTTCTTTTAGCAGAAGTATTCGACGAAGCGTTCCATCTAAGTTATCACGTTCTGCACATCTGCAAAACAAAAATTTCTTTTTCACATGGTGTTTATCAAACATTTGCTAAGTTAGTCCAGATCATTTTTGGGGTTAATTAAAGAAGAGTTAATTGTTTCAAACATAGCAGTTAAAAGCAGGAAAACCTACATTTACTGATAAATAAGAGCAGACTTACTATTAATTTTTGGAACTGCAGTAATGATTTGCCAACAGCCCGCGAGTGTCGGAGGCTGCACACACCAAGCAAATGTCAGGCAGTGCATCGAGCAGCTGTGTTGTGTGTCTCACCTACGTTCGGCAGTCACCTATGAGACGCTAAGCGCACACTCCGCGCCGCCTTCGAGGTGGAAGGACGTGCTTTGCGTCAAATGTACCACCGAAAATGGCGATTGCTGATGTTGGGAGAAGAGGCGAATGCATCTTCTGTCGTGCGACTACATTATAAAGACGCCAACGGCCATACCATGTTGAATACACCAGTTCTCGCCCGATCACCGAAGTTAAGCAACAACGTCAGTACTCATATGGGTGACCGCCTGGGAACTCTGGCTGTCTTCGTTTTTTGCTTTTTACTCGCAACCCCTGCCAGCCCTCTTTCCATACCACCTTTCTGTTGTGACAAAGATACGTCCTTAAGCTTTTTAAACGACTGCTCCCCTGCTGTTACAAATATTTAATTACCTGATACAATTTCATGCTTTCTCCTTGTGACAAATAACTTAACCCTTTTAGTGCCAAATACGATCTGATCGTGATCCAGATTATCGGCGAGAAATGCCAGTAACGATCTGATCGTGATGCCTTTCTCATTCGCTAGGAAATACTAACAACTTTGCCTTCAAGCGCGGAAAAAATGAATGAGAAAGGCATCATGATCAGATCGTTACTGGCATTTTTCGCCGAAAATCTGGATCACGATCAGATCGTATTTGGCACTAAAAGGGTTAAGACTATTTGTTAGCTGCAACATTGTTCTATAAAAAACTTCAATCATTCTACCAAAAGTTGAGATGTGTACAGTCAAATGTCTTTGAAAGATCACGAAATATCACTTGGTGGTATTCTGTATTTTAATGGATGTCAACTTTGGTGAGTGTATGTGTAAGTGGCATTCTTAGTATAGCATTCTTTCTCATTCTTTGTAATTTACTGAACATATATTTAATGAAGTTTCGGGATTTCAGCCAGGTGAACAAACTTCTTGTTTCAATATTCTGGCGGACAAGTATTCAGGCATCTTGAGGTGAGTGTTTTGCACTGGAGGCTGCTAGTTCACATTGCTAACTTTATACCAAAAAATGGTACAGAGATGCAGGTGCAGAGGCAGCTACTACATGAGTGCCCTCTGTTGAGTTTTGTGCCCTGTTTGAACACTGCCCCACCTATGACATGCAGGCACATGCATAATGGTAATACTACTTGTATGTTCTCTGTCAGAATGTGGGCTCACAGAGTTAAAAATTCAGGTGTCAAATCAATAAAATTAAGTATTGTTAGGCATCTCATTAATCATAAAATATTTTCTTTCTAAAAAAAAGTAAAGAAATCAACAGGTCCCACATCTTATTCAGTTGAAAGCCACCATCACGATTAATCAGACCTTCCGTCAAATGTATTTCCACCAATTTCTTAATAATTGAATCCCAGAAGGATATCACTGAGTCCAAGATTTTCTTGGCAGAAAAATCCATACAATGCTAAGCTATGGCTGATTTACTGGGCTGCAAAAGGTGAGTGTGGCACTCACGTTCAATGAACCTTTCATGTACTGTGCATATTGTTTCACCACACTGCCACTGCTTTGCCACACTACCACGGTATTCTGTAAATTCCAGCCCTCTGCAATTTCAGATCATCCTTTATCAAACAGAGAAGAGCACAAATCTTTGTAGGTGCCTGGAAGATTACTTTGAAATAATGTTTTCTTACGATTCTGCCCAATTTCAACAAAATATTGCCGAAATGTGGGAGGAATGTCATGGACTTGAACAGCTCCTTCTTCTCTTGATTTTGTGGGTGGTCATGTTTCTTCCTCCTTTTAAGCTGTTATCATATTTCAGCACAGATTGTAAATGTTCCATTTCTTCTGCAAGACTGTCTCTCTATCACATGCAACATGTGCCCAGCGCTCCAATGTTCGAAGGACCCCACATAATTTGTGACGGGTGATCACAGTTAGACACCTATAAATACAGGTCTGTATGTGTGGGCTAACAGTAAATGGAATGCCCCAATGATCCATCCACTTTCCGACTGACCAAAACGTCCAGAAATGGTAGACAGCCATCCTCCTTCACTTCAGTTTTAAACAGGACATTCTCATGGATAGATTCATATGCTGCAGAAAGCATGAGAGTTGTTCTTCACCACAGCGTCACACTACAAAAGTATCACATCAACACACTGCCAGAAAACTTAAGTTCTGCCACATCAAAAGCCCTCTCCTGAAAGTCTTCCATACAGAAGTTTACTGCCAGAAGGGAGAGAGGACTACCCAGAGCTACACTGCCAATTTGCTCCAAACATTTGTGATTCTTCAGTTTCTCCTGGCGTATTTCTTGTTTGAACAGTTCACGGGTGTACTGCCGGTCCATAGTGTCCAACGGGCACAATATTTCGGCGATCAGACCTGTTGCCATCGTCAGGTGTGCTGACGAAAGCTCCTGAGGGCGGGCAGCCGTATTAAATCCCCTCCCCTCACGAGGCATTCTCTCTGTGGTCCGCACCCGCACATCGGCAGTCGCTGAGACGCTAGCATCGGCGTCTGTGGTGGCGTCAGTGTAATTGCCACATCCGCCCTAGTCGCCCATTCGTTTCCTTTGTTGAGTGTCTTTTTTAGATGGAGGACTAGGGCGGATGAGGCAATTACACTGACGCCACCACAGACGCCGATGCCAGCGTCTCAGCGACTGCTGATGTGCGGGTGCGGACCACAGAGAGAACGCCTCGTGAGGGGAGGGGATTTAATACGGTTGCCCGCCCTCAGGAGCTAAGTTCGTCAGCGCACCTGACGATGGCGACATGTCTGATCGCTGAAATACTGTGTCCGTTGGACACTATGGGCCAGCAGTACATCTGTGGACTGTTCTTGCTCCAAACATTCAGTGTTGAATGAAAAGTAGATTAAGGAAAGAGCATGATGAAACAGAACTGTTATATCGGCTTTGAACTTACTGCCAATGAAACCACGGGTGGAAGCCTTGGGAAGTGTAAGACGAAATCGAAGCTTACTAACAAGTCTGATTCACTGGGTTAAAGTGACATCAGGCTATTAATAAAATCACAAGAGTTGTGAGTATGATTAAAGCACTTTCATGGGAAAGTCTCAGTACAGAAGCAAGATTTCTAGCCAAGTTAAGTGTAAAGAGTGCCGATATTGTTCACAGTAGGATGTAATAGAAGACTTTTTTGAATCTTCGGAACACCCTATAAACTCGGTGGAGCAGAGTTCTGAGGTCTTAATCTTTTTGCAGAAAAGAAGAATAATTCAACAACACTTTTTTTTTTTCTTTCTACTCCTCCTGTGGGTCTTTATCAATCTTTCAGTATATTAGTTCACTCAATAAGCTATAAAACGTCTGGTCATAGATGTAACATGGCTATAGCACAGTGACAATCCCCTCACCCAGGGAAAGGGCCACCATCTGAGGATCTCCTCACAACTTCTGCAGTGCAGCCCTTTCCACAGAGGAAACATTGCTCTTCTGCGGTGAAACTCTCAGTAGTACATGACATGTTTCACACTTTATTTCTTCTACAGTGTCAATTGTATGATGTCGAACAGCTTCCTCAACAACACTAATAAAATCAGTTAAAGGCAAGATTCTAGGTGTAAGTGAGAAGTTCAAGCCATTCCCAATCACGCACAATGTCACATTGTCTGAAACCTTATCTGTAAAACTTACCGAAGAGTGTCAAAAAGTATCTTCATCTTCTTGTGATAACATTGCCAATAGACAGGCAAATTTCGAATATTGTCCTGAAACAAGACTCCTTATGGACTCAGTCCAACTCTCAATTGCTATGCTTGCCCTATGTGTGATGAACTTCACAATGGTGGTCTTGATAAAATGGGTCACTCTGGCAAATGTTGGAATGAGGCCATTGTCCCAGCACTTCAGTAAAAAGCACAAAGAACTTTATCTCACTTGCATACTATGTACTTGCCCAACCTCCGGGTATATTGTTATTGCCAAAGTGGGATGTTATTCTAGAGTACATTCTCCTCTTCCTCCTTCCTTGCCTTTTCGCATTTCTTTATAGCGTCAGAATTGTTACATGGGTTTTGGCAATGTTAGTGACAGCTGGTGGCTTGGTGCTTGGTGCCCTTCATGACACCACCACTCCGCCGCCGCCGCCGCCGCCGCCGCCGCCGCCGCCGCCCCCCCCCCCCCCCCTCCTCCCTCCCCCCACTCCCCCTGTATGGAATTTCTCCATCTACCTACATTTAAAGTTAATCTCATGTTCAAGTAGTGAGACATGTTGTAAATGTTAGCACAGTGTGTATTTGAAATGGGATGTGTGTATTAGCCCAGTGTTTATCTAGGTTAAAAACCACATCCAGGCTGGCCAGCTCACTAGCACTCATTGTTAATCCACGAGGCAGATTCAATCTGTGGCAGGCCTGCCAACTCAAATTCCGGATGCAATGCGCTAACATTCTAGGATTTCCAGATGTGCCCTATTCTTGAGTACACTCATTACACAAATATTTTAGAAACTTTTGTCAGCAATGAGTAAGTTTCATTTTTTCATTTTTATCAAATTAAAACACACTATTTACATTTTTAAAATAAATTCTGTTATATGACAGGAAACATACAAAACAAAGATGTGAAAGAGAAGGAAAAGTCAACGCAAACACTTGATTTCATAAAAAACAATGGATAAGGAAGTGTCCAGAGCATCTTGTGTCTTTTAGAAGCTCACATTTTTATCAACTTTTCTCTTCCCCAGCACCTACAAGTTCCTGTGTTTCCCATTTCTTAATTTCTCCTGATGATGGGAACGTTAATGATTTTCAAAAGCTAAAGACTCAAGTACACTTGGCAGCTTGTGAGACTATTAGTCCTATTGTAACTTTTCTCAGCACCTTCTAAACACGCAAACTGTAGCATATCATTCCTGGCTGTGCCAACTGGCTTACAATCTGCACTTTGTGGACACTGTAATGAAGCAAGCTGGGATAATTTTAATTCCCCTCTTGTTTTGCCATCTCCCTCCTTAAAAATTCATGTTGTTCTTGACTAATTACCATTAACACACGTGACTATAACCTGCATTTTCATTTTCATAAAAGAGAAAGGTTGGCCCTCAGTTTTAAAGAATACAACATCAGATCCAATTTTGTGCCTAGTTCTATGTATGTAATTGATTTTATATAATTTATTTTGACTATTCCTAGTTGGTATCTTTAATTATAGGGAGAAATGAGTAATTGTTTTGCAACTTAAATTCTACTGTTGACGTATAACCAAATATAAATTCTGTACTAATTATAAACATTTGGAAGATGAAATACTAGTAATTTTAAAGTATCTATTTGGCTCTATTCAAAAACATGTTAGCAAAATCAGCCCTGAATTAATTCCAAAGTAATTAACAGCTTTGGAAAAAGTATTGGTTGTGTAATGGTATTTGTTAATTTCATGATTTAAACAAATAATTTGGCCTAACTCTTGCAGTATAAGAATTTTTGATTTATTCAGTTAATTTAATGAGTTAAGTTTTAATTGCAATTTCTGTAAATTTAACTTCAAAAAATGTGTAGCTACAGCACCTATTATTGTGATGATATATAAGGGCCCGATTTTTGGTCACGGGACAGTCAGTCCATGGCCGAGTTTCAGACGAGGAACCTGTGTTAACTAGAATGACAACACTGCTTCAACTTAACTGTGGAATAAGTGTTAAACAATTAGGCCATGTGTAAAAAACAATGACAGTGTCTGCTCAATACGTATCTTTCTATTCTTCAAGAACTGTAAACCTTGTGGTTAGGCTTTTACTGCTCGTAGATGTTCAATAGGAAACTATTGTGGCAGTATGTGGAGCTTTGCCTGTTAAAGATAAATTAGGCTTATCGAAAGGTAAACAATAGTGCACTGGCCTTATAAATGTGTATATGGGGGGGTGGGGGGTGAAAAGTGAAAGTAAAAGTAAAAGACAGTGAAACGCAACTGTGTATTTGTTGGCTACATTATTTACAGTAGTCAGTGTCCATATTAAAAACCCCATTTTTCATCCAGTGTAACAACATATTACATCAACACCGAGGACAGCAAATGAAGAAAATAAAAGCAGGTGGAACCACTACAACACTATAGCTGGTTTTACAGTATATGGTAGCAAGGGGGCTTTGTCCTGCCTGGAGGTGATGGGTAAGTTTTCCTGAAACCCTTCTAAATGGGTTGCGGTCAGGGCCCACTATGCTTGCTTAACAAAAGAAACTTTAGGTGTTTTCTAGCACCCATTGCAAAGAATTTTAAAACATCCTAGTGGAACACATCTCTTTCTAGAGAGAATTAGTGGGAGCAGGGACTGACCAATGCGAAAGTCTCCATTGTGCAGTGGAGGCTTATGCACCTGAAAGCATAAATGTTGGAATTATTTCATGGAGGTGCTAGGAGTTCACAAAAATGAGGAAGACAGTCAGTAGCCCTCCTACATGTAGAAGGTGAGTCATGGGCACTGTAGGGCTCCTACTATGGAAAGCTAGGAAAAGTTCATAAGCACGTAGTCATGCACAGGCGTGGAATTCTGCATCAACTTTGTGTTGCACATCAGCAGTGCGCCACATATGTCCGCTGCCAACCTGATGTTTCTGCTGTGCGAAGTTACCTACCTGTCACCCGCATGCGTGTCTTCTCTGGTAGTTGTGTATACAAACAAGATGGGCACCACATGTCACGAAACTGTGCTATACATGCCATTTGTACTAGGCTCTACCTGCAGGCACCAGCTATGCTTCAGTGCACTAGGAAATGGAGGCACTGCTGACAGTGAACAAACACCATCTACACACCACATGGACAGAAACGAACTTCCGCCTACTGGGTACATAAGGCCAAGGCACAGCCTCGGCAGGCCAGTTGCAGCTTGAGCTGTAGTTCAGTACTGTGCACTCACCAGGACAAACAGGGTGCTCCACTGCCCTGCTTCAATCCATTGTCATGCATACACGACTTCACATGGCCCAGTTCCTCATCGGACACTGCAATACGGTATGACACTTCTCACAGATCTGATACCTCATCAGCACACTTCGAGTTTGTTATTCCAAGTGATCGAATGATCTTTCAATTGTGGTTTTTGTAACAAAGATCACAGTGAATTTGTTTAGTTAATGAAACTTTTGTACGACAACTTCAGAATCATCTTTGAAAACAGCAAGCAACCACACACAAAGCACAGGACAGAAAAGCGATAATGAGTCATCCTCTCATGTGTGTTCATTCCTGCAGTTGTTTTCCCTTTTCTCGCCTGCTATACAGGACATTGGCAATGAAACTGTTTTCACATGTGGTTTATGGTTCTCGCCACGTTAGTTTGTTTGCTGGCTCAGAGACCTTCCAGTGAATAAGCTTTTGCTTGTGTGTGCCCATTTGTTGCGATGGGGACAGTGTATTTTGGTTTATATTGTTGTCACACCCTATATTCAGTGGTATTAGTCACATTCTGCATATCTCCTGATGATGTCTGTGCGTCAAAAGGGTTGTTTTCTGTTCATGTGTTGTTGTCAAAGGAATTCTCTAGTTGTTGCTGTTGGTCTATATTGTTTTCAATTGTTCCTTTTTTATATTTCTGTCACAGTCCAGTGTTATCTTTGTTTATGGTTTGAGTGCGATTTTCCATTATCATGCCTGTCCCATCAGCTGAGCTGTCTTCGTCTAACACTGTTTGGTTGCAGCAGCAGCAGCAGCAAATTCAGAAACTGCTACAGGGCGTAGCTCACCTCACTCAGTTTTTGGCTACTACAGCTGTTTCTCGGCACACAGCCACTGAACCTGTGTCGCTTTTTCGTATGTTCGACAGTCAGAAAGATGACTTGAGACCTGTACTGTCAACAGTTGGAGTTGCACTTTATGGCATACGGCATACAAGGTATGCAACACAGCATCAATTTTCTTGCCAGTGTGGGTGCAGAAATTGAGTTTCTGTTGTCAGTTTCTTTGTGGCTCTCATCCAGAGGACACAAACCATGAATTGTAAGTTGGACACTTAAATGTACACTTTCACTATGTCAGTCTCCCCCAGCCACACAACAGGCGTGCCACGTACTTGGTTAATATCAGACAGTCTTTTTACTGTTTTCAAGTGAGCTTGTTCCTGAACAGGGTCCAGACAGGGCATCCATAAGTACTGTGTGTGGCAAGCTGGCCCACTTGAAGTCAGGTAGGTTGCAACACGGTTGGCATGCCATGTGGTACTCCACGCCTTGTTCCCAAAAATATATGATGGCAGTACAGTTACTCTCGGCCCAGCCCTTGGCTGCGACACTATCAGATGCTGGCTCTCTCACCATTGGTGTAAGTTTTATCAGTGCCAGCTCTGTTACGGCTAGCCCTCCTTTCGGCATCATGCCTGTCGGTGCTGACCCTCCTTTCGCAACTCAGACTGTCGCTGATGATGCCAGCTGTGTAATCAGTCCAGACGTCACTGGCCCTCTTCTGGCCAGCACTTATGTAGTCACTCCGTCTGTCAGTGATGTCTTCAGTCCTGTCACCAATTCGGATATCACTATCCCTGTCTCAGCCAGCTGACTCATCGTCACCAACTGGGCCGAGAATGACTCCAGTCTGGTTTTCGCCCACCCTCTTCCGGCTGTCCCTCCTGACAGTGCCAAGCCTGTCGGTGATGACGTCATTCCTGTGGTCGGTCCCCGTGTTGCTAGCCCTCCAACCGTTGCCAAATCTGTCTGTGACGACTGTGGTCCATTCGTCAGTCCTCACGCCAGTGGTCCTGTTCCAGCTGGCTCACCTGCCACTGCCTACCCTGTCTATGTCCACGCCAGCTGTCTTGCCAGTGTGTTCGTCACCACCTGTGCTGCGGGTGATCCTCTTACCACCGCCACCATTGCCATGTAAGTGGCCAGCCCAGTCATTCCCACTGGCATTGTCACGGTTGCCCGTGCAGCCATTCCCATCGCTGCTGTCAACCCTCCCACCAGCCCACCGTCTCGACCTGTGCTGCCAATTCCATTGCGTGTTCATTTGGGTCCTGGGTTGCACTTTTTTTTCTGAAAGTTTCACTAACAGCGCAGCAGATGCCCAGCCTTCCCCCGCCAACTGTGACAGCCATTTGCCATTCCCTCTATCTTCACACACACAGCATGCCTTATTTTGTTGGGACAATCTTCATTGTTAAGTGTGGTTCACTTCTTCATTTTCGTGCAAGAGGCGCTGAGCTTTTTCAGTTGTTCTGAAATGTTCTATTCTTGCACATCAGCTGCCAAGGGTCTACACCCCACGCTCAGTAGTCTTGTTCATTGTAACTTGTACTCAGGGGTTTCTGTCAAGTCAAGGATTCTGACTTAATATATTGCTTTTGATTCTGTTCAGTGCTGTGAACTTCAACACCAGTTGTCTGTTCGTTATTCGTAGTGACTACGGAGGTTGCTCCCGTTGACGAAACAATGTCAAGGGAGACGGTTCGCCACTGACTGCTGCTGTCATTTGCCCGTGTGACTGGGCTGGTTCAATGCCTTCTTGTCAAGCTCAATCGCCTCCTCTGGCACCTGTGCCTTTGATGGCTCTTGCACCATCTCCCGTTTAAGTCCACACGCTGCACCCCAATCGGTCTTCAACAGCCACCCTGCCTGGCCATTCATGCCTCTTCTCATCCACCACGCCCAATGCCACTCCGCCCTTCTCACCACCATCACAACACAGCAGCCACGGATGGCCTCCTTTGAGATGGCATTGTCATCTCCTTTCTCAGGGGGAAGGGATGTTGTTTATCGGCTGTAGGCTGCATACGTTGCTGCCAGCCCTACAATTCTGCCGCGCAGAGTTGCCTGTCAGTCACCCGCAAATGTCTTTCCCCTGGTGGTTGCGTATACATATGAGACAATAAGCTGCCACTCGAATTCAAAAATCTTAGCAGTAATCCACACACTTTCAAATCGAAACTGAAGAGTTTCCTCATGGGTCACTCCTTCTATTCTGTCGAGGAGTTCCTTGAAAAATTAAGATGATTCTCATTGTATTGCTGATAGCGTTTGCTTAAACTTATGGACTGATTTTCTTTCAGGTTCACGAACATTTATTTTTATCTGTTATTACTTTTTATGTTGTAAGTTTATGTACTGACACGTTCCATGACCATGGAGATTTGCTCCTCAATTTGGTCCTACGGAACTTGACATTTTAATAAATAAATAAAATAAGACAAGCATCACATGGTC
This sequence comes from Schistocerca serialis cubense, assembly GCF_023864345.2. Classification (NCBI taxonomy): domain Eukaryota; kingdom Metazoa; phylum Arthropoda; class Insecta; order Orthoptera; family Acrididae; genus Schistocerca; species Schistocerca serialis. Next base: position 5,844,184 of record NC_064641.1, on the reverse strand, counting down.
ATGACCCTGTGCTGCATATACACAGTATGTTCATAGGCCATTTGTACCAGGTCCCATCATGAGGCAGCAGCTATGCTTCAGAGCCGCATCCACACCAGGAAACCAGCAGCACTACTATCAAAGAACAAACACCACACACACATCACATGGTCAGAAATGTACTTTCACCTGCACCTGCTGGGTGTATAAGGCCAAGCACAGCCTCCACCAGGTCAGTCGCAGTTCGAGTCACAGTTGAATTCGCAATTCAAGTCGCAGTTCGACTCTCAGTCCAATGCTGCGCAGTCACTGAGGCAAGCCAGGATAGTCCACTCTACTTTGCACCGTTGTTGTGCCTGCGCTACTCGATGTGGCCCGGTTTCTCAATGGGTGCCGCCCTACAGCCATAAGGGATGACTCTTTCCGAAGATCTTATATCTCCATCAGTAAACTTTGTGTTTGTTATTTCAAGTGATCAAACAATTTATCACTTGTAGTTTTTGAGACAAACATCACTGTGAATTTGTGCTGTTAATAAAGTGTTTGTATTGAAACTTCAGAATCATCTATGATCACAGCAGCAACCACATATAAAGTGCAGGATGGAAAACTTTGGATTTTTCTCAGCGAGTGCTCTACTTTAGTGAGTGTGCACATGCTCAATAAGAAGTCTCTTATAAGAGAATGGAAGCAGTAGCTAGCTGGAGGCGATGTTAAATGAAAAGAACCTAACCTCTGAATTTTTACCCTAAGTTACAGTTGCCATGATGGCAATATGAACAGTGAAACAATGCCCTAACTTATGACTTTGTAACTATAAAATAAGAATGACATATTCTTGACTTAAAATTCACTAAGCATTGAAGAATTTATGTAAAACGCAGGTATGAAAAAAACTGTGGAACGATGAAGATAGTACTGCACACTGATACAAAATCAGCTGCTTCATTTTTTGCTCTGTATACATAGCATTTGTGGTAGGATAATGCAATATACTGGGTCACTTATTTCTGAACAAAGAAACTGCAAAAATAAAATTAAAAGGCTTAAAGCGCGCAAGCGCCCGTGCACACGCACGGGCGCACACAAAAGAAAAATAGGAATAGGGAAAGATAACAGGATATGGATGGGAGGAGAGAAGTGAATCCTGTCTGGTGTGGCACGCAGGGACTAGAAGGTGGCAGAACAAAGCTGCCACGCACTGTGTCTGGGGTCTGTGACAATGGGAGGGGGGAGGAAAGGGAAGTGCAAAGGAGAGGAATAGAGAAGGGGAAAAGATCAGTGGATGCAGTGGCAGACTGCTTTTCATCTCGTCCCTTCCACACAAAGTCTCTTGAGGGTGCATCTGGCCTTCTAGTCCCTGCTCACTTTGCCAGGCACTACCCACATCTCTCCCTTCTATCCCTCCCTTCGCCATCCATCTCCAGGCTGCCGCTTTTGCTCAGCACAGTTGCATTCAGGGCAGAGTGGCTGCAGATAACAATCATGCGTGCATGAGGTGTGCTTGCTTTTGTAAATGTGTGTGTCTTTCCTCTCTGAAGAAGGCTTTGGCTGAAAGCTCAATGTGTAACAGCCTTTTCGTTGTACCGGTCTGCAACTCAATCCGTACTTAGTAGCAGTCTGTCCTTTTCATTCTGCAGGATGAGTCATAAAGGACTTTAGAACTTTGGAATGATTTAGAAATTTATTAAGATAACTTACAGAATAGTCCGGTATGTCATTTTGTAGCAAACACCTTCAAGTTCCACATAAAAGTGTCAAGTGTCATTTTGGTTCAATGTGACTACCATTTGTGATGTGGCAAACTTCCCATGGTAATAAATTTCTCTGCGCACTCAATACAGCAAATTGGGTGTAACTTGCGCAACGGCAACGTAGATTCAGTTTTTCGTGTCAACTAAGTTGTTTGGTAGAGAAGGAACATACTAATGGTCCTTAATGAAACCCCATACAAAGAACTCCAGTGGTGTCAAGTTTGGGGAGCGAGATGGCCACACAATTAGTCCTTCACATCCAATCCGACGATAACCCATCTGAACAAAATTCTTGTGCCAGGAGTAAATTGTACACCTGCTAGAAAGTTCTTTACTGTATTTGCTGCAAAGTTTACACTGAATGATTGTTGTAGAGTTTGTTTCATGAAACCAAAACACACAGCAAGCATGCTATACACTAGTGAAAGTAGCCATTTTAATTGTGCACGACACTGGTGCTCCTGGTGGCAGAATGGGGCACTGATGCAGTATGTGAATAGAACTTTAGGTGATTTGTTACAAAATGACACATTTACCAATTGTGTAAGTTACCTCAATAAATTTGTAAATAATTCCCAAGCTGTAAAGCCGTTTCTGACTTGATATTCTAACCTGGACTTTCCCTTGCACTGAGAAAGAACTGAAAAAAAACTAAGCACTTACTAGGTGAACTTGAAATTGTCAAGTGACAATGCTTATCAGTGAAATACTTACAACATATGATGACAATATTAGTGTTCAGTCCATGTCCATACATTAATCAAAGAAAATGATCAATCTTTAGTATATAATAGACTGTAGCACAGCCAGTCTGTGATACTAATATTTCTTGTTTCCCCAATTACACCAGTCTCTTCACAAATTAATTACTCTAAACATCTAGAATGTGTTGTATTTTTCCTTTCCAACTTTAACTAATTGATGCTTGTACAAGACAAATAAATAAACAATGGTTCTACACCAAGTAATATTTTGGTAGATAATGTCATTAAAACACATAACCTCAGCACTACAAAGTTTGTTATATGGCTTCTGTATGGACTATTTATGAAGAATACATTTCCAAGCAGCATAAATATGTAACCATCTATGTTATATCCTAGCCAGTAATGCCACCCGAGCCCGCTGCCAAAAGGTTGGCAGCATCAAAGTCCGGACGCCGTCCACATAAGCAGCGCCAGCGAGACAGGAAATCGCCGCAAGTCTGCGCGCGCCACCGCTGGCTTCTGGTTTCTTAAGCGCTGGAGTCGCGAGCGCTAGGACAGTTCTGTATTCGCCGCTCAGTTGTATACTCGCCACCGAATTGTGTACTTGCTAGTCAGTCGTGTGTTCATCGCAGCACAGTTGTTGTTTGTCGTCAGCCGACGCTGACCTAGCCGCTCCGACTCGAACTAGACAGATTTCTGTAGACACGGAGTTCACTACTGTGTTGCTGTATCTTCGTTAATAAAGATAAGTACCGACTTTTATTTAATCAGAGTGTTTGGGTTTTCATCTTTCTGTTCACTGTTCCAGCGGACCGGTCGGCCCGCTATTAAAAGTGTGGCGGTGACTTCGTAAGCCGTTTCTACAGCGAATTGCTTGTCGCTACGAATGCCGCCACAAAACTGGCGACGAGGGGTTCCGAACTTGTGTGCAGGGCTGGTTCAACTTGTTTCTGGTTATACTAATTATAGCGATAAAATTTTGGGGGCTGGTTTAATTTGTGTTCACTATGTCTGCCGAATTACAACAGTTGATCTTGTTACAGAGTCAGCAAATACAAAGTCTGGTGGAAGCAATCGCCAAACAAGCGGCTAATCCTCCAACACACAAGGAACAAGCTCAGGCAGCACCACCTTTCCGTGCTTTTGATGCATCGAGAGAAGAATGGCGAGAATATTTCGCGCAGTTGCAGGCGCACATGACAGTCTACAAAATCACGGGTACTGAGCGGCAGCTTTATTTAATTTCCACTGCAGGTGTGGAAGTCTATCGACTACTTTGTAAGTTGTTCCCGGAATCCAAGCCAGAAGCTTTAGACTATGACGTTGTTGTTAACAAGCTTGCTGAGTATTTCGAGTCGCGAGTTCATGTGGCAGCAGCCAGATTCAAGTTCTTCAGATTAAAGAAACTGCCACATCAATCTAATAAACAGTGGTTAACAGATTTACGGGGCCTCACCCGTCAGAGCCGATTTAATTGTGTGTGTGGAGCTTCCTACAGTGATGTCATGTTACGAGACGCTATTACTCAAAACATTGCAGATTCTCGTATTCGTGCTGCTATCTTAAAAGTGCCTGACCCATCATTAGAGACTGTGATGAACATCATTGAAGCCCAAGATACTTTTGACTATGCTGAGTGTGAGTTAGATCAGCCATGTATTTCTCAAATTGCCTGTGCTAAGCAAGTTATGTCACGCCCGCGGCCCCACCGGCAGAGTCAGACTGTGAACACTAGCCGGCCGCGTCATGTTAAACACATTCGTCAGCCGCGTGTGCAAAATGATAGAGTTAAGTCTTGCCCTAAGTGTGTTCTTGCTCATCCTCGTGAACGTTGCCCGTTGAGAAACGCGGTTTGTCACTTTTGTCAAAGGAAAGGACACATCCAGACTGTTTGTTTGCGTAAACGCAAGAACAATTCTAATGCTCCCCAGCCCATGGATATTCATGTTCTTCAAAGCCAGCCCGCCCAGAAGGTCGCGTTTAAAGACTCTTCCACGGTTCGTGTGGGTAATAAACTTGTTCGCAATAAGCCACCCACCCAGCCCTCTGCTATGCGACCCAAGCGTAATTCAAACGCTGTAAAAAGTAATGTACAGACTGCAAGTGAAGCGGGAGTTGTTGTTCCACCCGCCCAACCCACGAGTTGTCGTAAGCAGCGAACACGCACTAAACGCGCTGATTTTGTGTCTTCCGCCTCCACTGCACCGATCCAGAGACAGTGTAATAAACTATTTGTGAAGCTACGCATCCAGGATAAGACCTTCAATTTTCAATTAGACACTGGTGCGTCTGTGACTCTCATAAATAGTGCTACGTATGCGGCTATCGGCCGCCCTAAACTTTCAGCGGCAAAACATTCTTTGGCTACTTATAGTGGAGAACAAATTCCTGTGTTAGGAGTATGTAGCGTGCCAGCCACATTCCGTGGCAATACAAAAACAGTTTCATTCACAGTGCTCCGCGCTACAGACAGTGTAAACATTTTCGGATTAGACTGTTTTGACTTGTTTGGCCTGTCTATCCAAGACAATGTGTTGCAAATTAATTCTGTTGTTGTTCCTCAAGACAGCATCACCGAATTGTGTAAACAATACAGTGACATATTTAAAGACGAACTAGGTTGTGCTGCGAACTTTTCCGCTCATATTACGTTAAAAGATAATGCTCAGCCTCGATTTTTTCGTGCTCGTCCAGTCCCTCACGCCCTCCGGGCACCTGTAGCAGATGAACTTCGTCGTTGGCAAAACAACGGTGTTATTCAACCCGTTTCAGCGAGCCAGTGGGCTTCTCCCTTAGTTATTATAAAGAAACCATCTGGCAAGTTACGTTTGTGTGCTGATTTTAAGTCGACAGTTAATCCTCAGACTGTCATTGATTCTTTTCCTTTGCCTAGACCGGACGAGCTGATGGATAAGTTAGGGGAAGCTCGTTTCTTTTCCAAAATTGATCTCCGTGAAGCATATTACAATTGCCCCTCGACGAGCAATCACAACAGTATTTTGTCATAAACACGTCATTGGGGTTGTTCCGTTTTCTGCGTTTGCCTTTTGGTTGTGCGTCAGCTCCAGCTGTTTTTCAGCGTTTTTTGTCACAACTTCTGGCTAATGTGCCATCGTGTTGCAACTATTTAGACGATATTGTTGTGTCCGGTCGGACGCCTGCTGAACATTTCCGTAATTTGGAGTGTTTGTTTAAAGGGTTGTCTCAGGCAGGCCTACGTTGCAACATCGATAAATGTTCATTTTTCCTTACGGAGATGGAGTATCTGGGACATGTTATTAATGCTCAAGGCATTCATCCCTCCCAGTCACATTTAGCAGCTATTCGTGATTTGCCCGCCCCTCGCAATCTGCATGAATTGCAAGCAGTTCTTGGCAAATTGACATATTATATTAGGTTTATACCTAATGCATCACAGATTGCTGCACCGTTGCATCGTCTCCGCCGTAAGAATGTTCCGTTTGTGTGGTCAGCTGATTATCAATCAGCCTTTCAGCAGCTTAAAGAGGCTTTATTGAATGATCGTTGTCTGGTCCATTACGACCCTAACAAGCCTCTGGTGTTAGCTTGTGATGCCTCTTCTTTCGGCCTCGGTGCTGTGTTGTCTCACCGAGTCGGTAACACCGAACGTCCAATTGCGTTCGCATCTAAATTGCTAAACAAAGCTCAGTGTAATTATAGCCAATTGGACAAGGAAGCGTTGGCTATTGTGGTCGGTGTCACAAAATTCCATCACTACCTCTATGGTAGACCATTCTATTTAGTAACAGATCACAAGCCCCTGACGTCACTGTTTCATCCGTCTAAACCAGTTCCTCAGCGGACAGCTCAGAGACTACAACGTTGGGCTCTTTTGTTATCACAATACCAGTATGAGATACTGTATCGCCCTACAGCTCAGCATGCAAACGCTGACGCGCTTTCTAGATTGCCGATTGCTGCGGATGATGTCTTCGATTCCTCTGACGACTCTTGCCATCAGATTGACGCCGGTGAGCATCAATCCCTCCGGGATTTTCCGATTGATTATCGTCAGGTGGCACGTGAGACAGCTACGGATCCTCATCTGAGTTTACTATTACGTTTTGTTCAACGTGGTTGGCCGTCCAAGGCAAAGGACATATCGGATCCTGTGGTTCGTCGCTATTATCCGCAACGTCATCTGTTGTCTGTTTCGCACGGAGTTTTGCTGTTACGCACCGAGAATGACCAGCTTCGTGTAGTGGTTCCCCAAGTGCTCCAATCCAAGGTCCTGGACTTGTTGCATCAAGGTCATTGGGGAGTGGTCCGCACCAAGCAGCTTGCCCGCCGTCATTGTACATGGATCGGCATTGATAAGCAGATTACGCAGATGTCTACAGATTGTTCGACGTGTGCCGAACACCAAGCTGCTCCGCCTCAACGCTATTTTGAGTGGGCACGCCCTGCCGGTCCCTGGCAGCGAGTACATATTGATTTCGCTGGTCCATATTGGCATTCTCGTTGGCTCATCGTGATAGATGCATTTAGTAATTTTCCGTTTGTTGTGCCCATGCAGTCTACAACGTCTGCACAAACTATACAGGCGTTGACTTCAATTTTTTGTATTGAGGGTCTTCCAGAAGTTTTAGTGTCTGACAATGGTCCACAATTTACCTCTGCTGAATTTGAAAGTTTTTGTTCTGCCAATGGCATTCGCCATGTTCTTACTCCGCCGTTCCACCCTCAATCGAATGGTGCAGTGGAATGTTTTGTACGCACATTCAAGGATCATATGGACCGCCTTCGTGCTACGCACTCTCGTCAGCAGGCCCTCATCACGTTCCTGTCGTCGTACCGGACCACGCCACGCGACGGCCCTTCGCCTGCGGAGCTTCTCCACGGCCGTCGTCATCGCACCCTACTACGGTTGTTGCACCCCCCGGATCGACCCGCCGCTTCTGAGCATCGCATGCGTTTTCAGCGCAACAACGTCGTTTTTTTCCAAGTTTATCACGGTCGCCGTCGTTGGGAACGTGGTACCGTGATAAGTGTCCAGGGTCGCGGTTTTTATACTGTTCAAGGTGCTACTGGGGTGCACAGGAGGCATCAGAACCAGTTGCGCTGCGCTGGCCGCCCGGATTCTGCCGCTCGTTCTTTGTCCACAGATTTGGTCCGCGGCGGGTTCCAGCCGCGCCTTCCGACTTCACTGCCGCCCCCAGGGCAGCAGCAGCAGCCGTCGCCGCTACCACGCCGACAGCTCGTCCCGTTGATGCCTCCCGCGCAGCTTCATCCGGGAGCGCCCCAGGTGGTCGCTCCGGCGCCTGCGGTCCCTCTTCAGTCGCCACCCGCCTTCGGAGGTGATGGACGTCGACCCCTCAGCCGGGCCGCTTTCCCAAGCGGTGGCTGTGCAGCCTGTCCTGCAGCCGCTTTCCTTGGGCACCCCCAAGGAGTCTGACACCGCAGCGCCTTGTCCGGCGCCCACTCAGCAGCCGTCGACGCAGCGTCAGGAGACGCTGCCTCTCTTCGTGGGTCCCGACGCCCCGTCGCGTCCAGTACCAGAAGCTGCGCCCGTGGTCACAGGCGTGCACCCTGACTTCGGTTTTCAGTCGGTGTTTCCCGAGGCCCCGCGCAGCCAATACTGGGGTGCGGACCGGGGACTGCCACCGACAACAGTCTCCGCCCCGGTCTCTTCTGCTACGCCTGCGGCCAGACCCCTCCCCCACCGTCGACGCTCGCCACGTCATTACTCAACGACGGTGCGGCGATTTGGGGGGGGAGGAGTGTTATATCCTAGCCAGTAATGCCACCCAAGCCCGCTGCCAAAAGGTTGGCAGCATCAAAGTCCGGACGCCGTCCGCATAAGCAGCGCCAGCGATACAGGAAATCGCCGCAAGTCTGCGCGCGCCACCGCTGGCTTCTGGGTTCTTAAGCGCTGGAGTCGCGAGCGCTAGGACAGTTCTGTATTCGCCGCTCAGTTGTATACTCGCCACCGAATTGTGTACTTGCTAGTCAGTCGTGTGTTCATCGCAGCACAGTTGTTGTTTGTCGTCAGCCGACGCTGACCTAGCCGCTCCGACTCGAACTAGACAGATTTCTGTAGACACGGAGTTCACTACTGTGTTGCTGTATCTTCGTTAATAAAGATAAGTACCGACTTTTATTTAATCAGAGTGTTTGGGTTTTCATCTTTCTGTTCACTGTTCCAGCGGACCGGTCGGCCCGCTATTAAAAGTGTGGCGGTGACTTCGTAAGCCGTTTCTACAGCGAATTGCTTGTCGCTACGAACGCCGCCACAAAAATCTATTCATTCAATATTAATGTTAAGCTCTCTATGAGCTGGAGATACACCTCACAAACATCTGTCGCTTCAGTTTTAATGAAAACATTATTAACCATTCCTGTGGAGACTGCAGCACATACCTACATCTATACTGCAATTTATCTCAGAAACAGTGCAATGACAAGGCAGTAAAAACACATTTTAAGATAAATAAATGCTAACACAGATAAAAAGTTCAGGAGAAGTAAAAAAAAATTTTAAAAATGTCAAACTTTACAATGCTAATGCAAAAGTGACTTACTGCAAAAATGGAATGAAGTGGTGTTTCTCTTCATCACTTTCCATCTTTCCACAAAGGAAAAGGGTAATATCCATTGCAGCAACTCCCCAAGGCCTCCTCATACCTTCGGCATGTAGTTTCTTTGGTACTTGAGAGCTTCGACGATGATCGATATCCCTCACTTCCATCGCACCAATTCGAATGATATAGCAGACTAGATATACTTTTGATCTTGTCAGATCTCTACTACCCAGATCCTACAATCAGACACATTTAATTAGTCTCACTAACACACACACTTTCAAAATAACAATAGTTAATGGCTATTAAGATGACCTACAAATTCCCCCCTCCCCCCCCCCCCCCCCCCACAAGAGCAGCGAACATTCATCATCAACATGTAAGGTGTCAAAAATGATAGTGTATTCACTGTGTTCACAAGATAAATTATGTTACCACAATAGCATAAAAAAGAGTAGTATTCTTAATTTGCTCTCTTTTTAAAGGCATTTTGAAACAAACACACTGGCTCCCATTGTGGATTTGATCTCATATTTATTACAAATAAAGTTTAGAGAAGTCATGCGGATGCTAGCTTCTAAGGTCAGACCAAGTTTATAAAAAAAAATTCTGGGTGTGTCTTAATGTAAAATAATGTGTTATTTTTGTCACAAATGCAAGAAATCTCCATCAGAGAGATTACATATACTACAGATATTATGCCAGTGCCTCTCTATATACACCATTGCATAATGCAATCTCCAGTCAGCTCCAAACTGGGATGCTGTGGAAACTACAAAATGAGACTGAAGCTGATTTCAAGAGGAGAAGGGGGGGGGGGGGGGGGGGGAGAGGAAGCTGCAATGCTTTACTAATAGTTATATATAATTTAATATTGTTAACCAATACTTGTGTACCAGATCAAAGACACCATCATGCAATAAAACTACAGTCACACTTGAACTACAAAAAATAACTTTGTCAAAAACTCACTGGTCTGTCTATGTGTTTGTCTACCTGTAGAATCTGACTTGTATTTTCTAAGTGGTGGTCAGTCCTCACACAAATCATTATGTTCCATTCTAGAATATATGGAACAGTATGCCATGCTTGATACACTGGCAGCACTAGTTAAACATGGAAAGAGCCAATTTTAACACTCATCCTAATGGCTCATGATCTAGTAATAAGTTAAATTGGATTTCTGTCAGCATATTTGGGTGCTGGTATAGGTAGATCTCCTTTTTCATGATTTTTAACAAGTTAAGAGGAATATAGATCTGCAACAGTCTATATCTATAATTTTCCCTCTATTATTCCCATAATGATCCCGCAGCTTAAAATGTTTGAAAACTGGAAAATGGCAATCTTTTAAAAGCCATGCAGCACACAAGTCAAAATGGCTTCAGGTTGGATGCCTACACAATCTATGGCGTTCACGTTTTCCTAATTCCATAACATCTCACACAAAAGCAAGGAAATGGCTAATTCTATTGCTCAATACCAACTCTGTTTGTGTTCCGTAATGCAAGACTTTTCAAGAAATTTGGGATTAGCTACATAAAATTTACAATGTTTACTCAACTGATAAGATTATTCTGCTTAAACACAAGTTTTGTGATATTGTGTGGGAAGCAGCTGGTGGTATACAGCACCATTTACCAAATTCAATTAAGTACAAACTCCACTTTCACTGTTAGAAAAGCCGACTGATGTTGGTGACCTTTGTGCATAATTTTTGCAAACTTTGAGCAAAGAGATAGATTGCATTTGTATTACATGGAATGATATACCTACTGAAGAAGAGACATGGAATAGGTTATAAACATTGTTTAAATTATAAACTGAGAACAACACATTCTGATGAAGAAAGTGGAGCTACAGCAATGATGTTGAAAATGAAGATCAACAAACAGTGACAAAGGTGTAAACAAACTTCATCTGCATCAGATGCTTTAAAAACGTTTCATTATAAAAGGAATGAAGACAGAAGACACTTTTTATGTGGTAAAGTAGGTCACTTATCAAAACAATGTACAAAAAGGGGCCATCGGCCAAATAAAAATATATGCACAGACAACAGAGAAGACTGCTATATTGTTAACCAGTGTAACACAGTGTAAAATTTAAGATTCTTCAAAAACAAATAAAGAACTTTTATTAGCAAGAAGCAACATCTTTTCTGTAGATCCACTGGGCTGCGATAAGTGTTACTTTGACAGTGGTGCAATACATCACATAACACATCAACATGACTGGTACACTACGCATGAACCACTTGAAACTCTAAAGCAGATGGATAGTGCCAAGAATGGTGTGCAAAATTAAAGCATTTGGTACCGGTCGAGTTGTCGTATAGATATTCAATGGACAGAACAATATTTTGAAGATATTCGTTTTTGTCCTGATGGATCCTGTAATTTATTTTTGGATGGCATGAAAAAATGGGTATCTAATTTAACATTCTGTGTGCCAGTTTTTAAATGGTCTTGGTATAGAGACAAAGACTGATAGTAGCTTTTCTGAAGGGTGTGTCTGTGCTAAATATCATTGGCCGGCATGTGGTGAAAAAGTGCAGAAACCCACTAAAGCTGGAGAATTACTTTATGCAGATTTTTGTTGAACAATGGAAGAAAATTATTAGCAGTTCCATTAATACTTTGTTGTTTTTAAGGGCGGTTTTTCCAATTTTAGAATTTTGCAACACAAACATGAAATTAAAGAAAAATTACCACTGTTCATTGAAATTCAAGTTGATGTTACCATGAAAGATTTATGTGCAGACAATGGCAAGGAGTTCCACAGAAAGATAAACATAAGTTTGTGGACTAAACTGGGATGACACATTTGATTACTCCACCATATCCTCCTCAGCAGAACGGAGTTTCTGAGTGGGAAAATAGAATCCTTTACGAGATGACATGTTCTTGGTGTTGCTCATGTGTGGTGATGCTGTTCTGGCTGCAACACACACTTTGAATTGAACTGGTCCCGAGAAGATGAAAGGTGAAATGTCAACTGAAATATTTTTGAGGAAATGTCATTTTGATAATTTTGTGATGTTTGGAATGGAATGCTACTCTTGGATTCCTAAATAAAAATGGAACAAGTTTAATGCTACATCTTTGAAAGGATATGTGGTGGTAGTTATGATTGTGGATCCCATCATTTACATTCATGAAAAAAAAGGCGCATGCATGTATGCAGAGGTTTAAAATTCAACTGCACACAATTACAAAAACCAGCTACTCAAGAGAATAAAAGAGCTGTTGATATATCAAATGTAGATGAAAATCGAAGCACAAATCACAACAATATTTTGCTGAAAAATCAACTTACTGTAAATAGTACACGTAGATTATAAAGCTGATCTATATCTTTGGCAAGTCCTTCTTTGCTCCACCGCACTACGTAGTTCTCCGTGATTGCTTTGTTTGTATTCGCATCATACAGATTCATCAGTAACTCAGCATCTTCTGTCATTTTGCAAACAAAATTTCGAACTGATACAAACACAATGTGTGAATAATGAGTAACGACCTTTTGAGGTTTTTCACTTTCCATAGACTGAAAAGAAAAAGAAAAACATGAAATTAGTAAAGTACCACAAGCATATGAAATAAAAATATAATTTTCATCTGAAAAAGGGAAACTCCTCGAAAGATGTAGACTGAATGTGACAAACATGTATAAATAAATCAAATTTAAGTATGAAGTAGAAGGCACATTGAAAAATAGCAGCTGCCACTGTTGTTCCAGCTTTCTATTATGATCAGTGTAATTCTGTTGCTGTGACTGGTCAAATAATTTAGTGTCGTGTGGCTGGAATGTTGTCAGTCTCTTAAATGGTTACCAATGTGACAAACATTTGGCATGCAAAAACTGTGCTTTGATGATACAGGTCATACTCGCTAACAACCTCCCCCCCCCCTCCCCCACCCCCCTCCCCCACCCCCCACCCCCCCGCCCCTCCCCCACATAAATTCTTCTCAGTATACCTGATCTCAATGCTATTTGACACACCTGGAACACTATCAATTGAGAACTGTGAACTTAGACCCAGTTTCATCACTCCCCATGCATTATATACTCCATAGTAGCTATATTACACAAAAGCTTTGGTAATGTCATGCAAGAATATAATGAATGCAATGAATGGAGACCCTGTCAACCTTCAGAAATAATAGGATCATTAAACTGTTTTTGAAGCAAAAAATTTAATTAAGAGTTTGTCCTAAACTTAAAGACACATCCACATTCGCTGTGGCATTCAAACCATCAGTGTTCTCCGAATATGTTAAGATTGGGTTTATCCCCTTTTAATTCTCCACTTGGAGGAAACGTGGTCAAATAATGCTTGATCCAAGATGTCTCTGTCAGCCTCTGAGACAAGCAGCTTGGGGCAATGTACTGCCTAGCACATAAACAAGACAGGAAGATAAGGGTCCCCGAAACACATACCACAACCCGAGGCCACAAAAATGTTTCAATTTATGCAAACTCTGACCTTTACTGCATCCTTATTGATAAAGAAAGTGATTGAAGAAAGGACAGATGTCACTGGCTGACAATGTGTGATCTGGGACATCACACTGCTTTACCGATACCAGTGACCAGCATGTGGATGGCCCCACTAATGAAGCAGCCTTGCCCAAGGGTAGGCTTGAGCATTGGAATTGCAATTAAAATGCATTCCTCTCCATACACTTGTGCCAATCTTCAATGAATTTCCATTCCCCACACTCTTTCCGCTCTCTGGAAATGCACTATACCACTTTGCTCTTTTGATTCAAAACTTCGAATTCTCTGTTTTCAACACTAATGAGTGCAGTAGATGGCCAGCGTGTGCATGTGCTTGCTCTGTCACCACATGTGTATGCTCTCATGTCCCCTAGCAGCCAGTCTGGGGACTCAGCACTTTTATAGAGCCCACACCTTCTTCCTTAGGCAATGGCATTACAATCCCTTCAGCGGTTTTCATTTTACAGCCTCCAGCTCATTTCTTTTGGAGTGCCCTTTTATTCAAGTTATGCCATCGTGGATACTTAACTATTTTTTCTGATCACACCTAAGATTTCCTTTTCATAAAATTCCTATATTTGGTTTCCAACTACAGTTACAAAAAATAGTCACCCATAACAACAACTCAAAAGTGTACAATGCCTCTTATCATATGGGCAGGTTGACTGTCAAGTGGTGTATGTCAAAAATCAACTTTGCTCTGGAGAAAGTTGGAAGTTTGCAGTTCATAATTACATCTATAAACTTTTTTGAGTAAATTAGGACACGGCAATAAATTGTAACTGTAAACTTTCTCTCACAATGTATAAATCTGTTGTTGAAAGGTTTAAACCACCTCAAATGTAACATACACACACACACACACACACACACACACACACACACACACACACACACACACACACACACACAATTATGCAAATGCAACTCTCAGACACCTGGCTGTTATCTCTGTCCACCAAGGTCAGACTGCGAACAACTGCATCTGATGGGAGGAGCAATCTGGATAGTGGAGGTAAGGAGGAGGCTGGGAAGGGGAGGGATAGCATGGTAGGGGTGGGGGAGGGTAAAGTGCTGCTTGTGCGAGCATAAGGTCTAAGAGATCTGTTTTTGCATGAGGTTGGGAGTGTAATTACGGTCTGGAACGCCTCAGTGACACCCTTGGTATATTTTGGGAGGGATAACTCTTCGCTACAGATGCAACAGCCATGGGTGGCTAGGTTATATGGTAGGGAATGAGTGGCAACTGTTGAAGTGGAGGTATTGGTGGTGGTTGGTGAGTTTCATATGGTCGAAGGTGCTGATGTAGCCGTCTTTGAGGCGGAGGTCAACATCAAAGAGGGCAGCTTGTTAGACTGAGGAGGAGCAGGTTAATCAAAAGGTGGAGGTCAGGAGGTTGATGGAGTCAGGTGAAAGGTTTTGCAGAGGGCCTAAGGTTCTGAGGATTCCTTGAAGCTCCGCCTGGACATCAGGAATGGGATTACCTTGGCAAACTTTGTATGTGGTGTTGTCTGAAAGCTGACGCAGTCCCTCAGCCTTTGGTTCCATCAGATTCATGTGGTCCTACTCCAAATCCCACGCCACTTTCCTTGACGTTGACCTCCATCTGTCCAATGACCAGCTTCACACGTCCGTCCACATCAAACCCACCAACAAGCAACATTACCTCCATTACGACAGCTGCCACCCATTCCACATCAAATGGTCCCTTCCCTACAGCCTAGGTCTTCGTGGCAAACGAATCTGCTCCAGTCCGGAATCCCTGAACCATTACACCAACAACCTGACAACAGCTTTCGCATCCCGCAACTACCCTCCCGACCTGGTACAGAAGCAAATAACCAGAGCCACTTCCTCATCCCCTCAAACCCAGAACCTCCCACAGAAGAACCACAAAAGTGCCCCACTTGTGACAGGATACTTTCCGGGACTGGGCCAGACTCTGAATGTGGCTCTCCAGCAGGGATACGACTTCCTCAAATCCTACCCTGAAATGAGATCCATCCTTCATGAAATCCTCCCCACTCCACCAAGAGTGTCTTTCCGCCGTCCACCTAACCTTCGTAACCTGTTAGTTCATCCCTATGAAATCCCCAAACCACCTACCCTACCCTCTGGCTCCTACCCTTGTAACCGCCCCCGGTGTAAAACCTGTCCCATGCACCCTCCCACCACCACCTACTCCAGTCCTGTAACCCGGAAGGTGTACACGATCAAAGGCAGAGCCACGTGTGAAAGCACCCATGTGATTTACCAACTGACCTGCCTACACTGTGACGCATTCTATGTGGGAATGACCAGCAACAAACTGTCCATTTGCATGAATGGACACAGGCAGACAGTGTTTGTTGGAAATGAGGATCACCCTGTGTCTAAACATGCCTTGGTGCACGGCCAGCACATCTTGGCACAGTGTTACACCGTCCGGGTTATCTGGATACTTCCCACTAACACCAACCTATCCGAACTCCGGAGATGGGAACTTGCCCTTCAGTATATCCTCTCTTCTCATCATCCGCCAGGCCTCAATCTCCGCTAATTTCCAGTTGCCGCCACTCATACCTCACCTGTCTTTCAACAACTTCTTTGCCTCTACACTTCTGCCTCGACTGACATCTCTGCCCAAACTCTTTGTCTTTAAATATATCTGCTTGTGGCTGTATGTGTGGATGGATATGTGCGTGTGTGCGAGTGTATACCTGTAATTTTTTCCCCCCAAAGGTAAGTCTTTCCGCTCCCGGGATTGGAATGACTCCTTACCCTCTCCCTTAAAACCCACTTCCTTTCGTCTTCCCCTCTCCTTCCCTCTTTCCTGATGAGGCAACAGTTTGTTGCGAAAGCTTGAATTTTGTGTGTATGTTTGTGTTTGTTTGTATGTCTATCGACCTGCCAGCGCTTTCGTTCGGTAAGTCACCTCATCTTTGTTTTTATATATATATATGATGTGACTTAGCAAACGAAAGTGCTGGCAGGTCGATAGACACACAAACAAACACAAACATACATACGAAATTCTAGCTTTCACAACCAATGATTGCTTCATCATGAAAGAGGGAAGGAGAGGGAATGACGAAAGGAAGTGGGTTTTAAGGGAGAGGGTAAGGAGTCATTCCAATCCGGGGAGCGGAAAGACTTACCTTAAGGGGAAAAAAGAACAGGTATACACTCGCACACACGCACATATCCATCCACACACACACACACACACACACACACACACACACACACACACACACACACACACACACATATATCCACCCGCACATACACAGACACAAGCAGACATTTGTAAAGGCAAAGAGTTTGGGCAGAGACATCAGTCGAGGCGGAAGTACAGAGGCACAGATGTTGTTGAAAGACAGGTGAGGTATGAGCGGCGGCAATACATGTGGAATGTTTCCCTGTATTATATTCATAATCTTACGTTATTCTATCCCTAACACATTAAGAATAAGCTTGTGCTTCATTCTAAGCTTCATTTTCTCGAAGACATCTGGGGGTCCACCTTCGTGGGTTGTATTTTGAGTAGTGGTGGTTGTGGTGGTGGTGGTGGTGGTGGTGGTGGTGGTGGTGGTGGTACCTCTGTCACTACTATCCTTCTCCTCTATTCTGCATTTTTTCTTTCTTCCACTCCTTTTAGACATTTGACCCTAGGCACCCACATCTCAACCATTCTCTACACATCCTTACGATTTTAATATTTTTTTCCATCAACCCTCTCTTGTAGTGATTCCTCCTATGTTGTCCTCCCAACACTGATTTTCCAGTTTTCCCATTTTTATTACATCTGTTGAACTTTTTGCAAACTTCATTTCCATGGTTAGCAATTTAATTTTTTTACCTTTCCTTCATGATTAAGTTTCCTGCAGTATACAATAAAACTGGTGTCTAACATGTTTGTTATTGCACCTTGTTACTTTTTTGGAAGACTTCGTCATTACATGTCATTCATTGTCTAAAGAAACAGATAAGCTTGCAAAGCTATTTACAAATCCTACGTGGTCTTACACCCATTTAGAAGTCTCTGTTATGTGCTCCTATGTGGCTTTCTCCTAAAAACAATGAAAGTGCTAGAGGCTAACTGCAATACCTGTCTTACTTATGAAGGTCTATAAAGTGGCATAAAGTCAATTTTAATTTATTTTTTTTACTTGGGCTATTTAAGTCTACTAATCAATACATCAGATTCTGTGTAGCATCACAAGTAGTGACAATCTTATTCTTTACTTATTTCCTACTCTGTGTTAAACTGTCCAACCTCTGTAATAAAGCTTGTAGAATATATATTTTTAGTGCATCATAATCTTTGTTATGATTAATATCTTTCCAATACTTCTTAAATGTAAATACAAACATATTTATCACTCATCAGAATACTTACTGCTTTCTTAATACGTTCTGTAGCCATCTCATGTTGCCTGTATAACTGAATGGTAGATGTTATGTCTGGACTCAAAATGTTACCATTCTTATCCCGCACAACCATATCTAAATCCAGCATTCTGCACAGAGAGACATGTTTAATGAAAGTAAAAAATTAGTGATTTAATTTTATTTGACTTATTTTTGACGCCTCAAAATAAATAAACCATTCTGTAATTATTTACACTGTGATTGAAAAATTTTGGGAATAGTCACAAAGGGAATTTCAACTTTAAGTTAGGAGGCATTAACAATTAAAAATAAAAGAATAAAGTTCTTACTTGTTCCCCATATCTATTTTGGAAGTAACTTGCTGTTTAAGTTCTTTAAGTTCATCAACAGGCAGAGTTCCTGACAAAATCTTGCTGCGGTACTGCAAAAGCTCAAGTATCTGATGTTCCACAGCTTTGAAGTTTTTGCTGTGTGTCTGGAAATATTAGTTACACATTCATTAAATTTTGCTATTGTGACATATGACTAAGTTTAAGGTACTGTGAACCTTAATGTAACAACTTTGTTCTCATTTTTATTGAATTTTATCAATACAGAATTATGCATTCTTAACTTTCTTTTAAAGTAACTTATGTAAAACTTCTACTATCATATTATAATCATTACTACTGACTAATTGAAATACATGATCTTCATCTGCCAAAATTAGGAAAGATTCGCACAACAGATAATCTGCTCTTGAATCAAAGCAGCATTGCTCTCATGTTCCATAATTAACAAGGAAGGAGAAACGTTAAAAGTATAACATCATGTCACTGTGGGTGGAGCACTGGCTTAGACTGGACAATACTAAGACAAAAAATTGATCCTGGCTTCACTGACAATTCCCAGAAGTGATTTAGGGAGAGAGAGAGAGGAAAAAAAAAAAAAAAAAAAAAAAAAATCCACACACAGAACAGATGAACGGAGATTTGAATACCTCTTCTCCATCATGCATGGAACACTGATGCCTCAGCTACTTGGTGGGTTGCATGAGCATTGTCCATAAATTAAGATCTCCAATGCTTTTTCAGGTAGTAAACATCATTTTGTTGCAAAATCAATTACCTATTCCGAAAGCTTGGACCTTTAGTTATTTTTCAACATAGTCCCCATCACAACTGAAGCATTTTTTGGAGACGCTCAGAAAGCTTTTTCATATCTGTGTCACACCACTCTCCTGTCGACTCGTGCAGGAAGGGGCCTTCAGCCCTTCACCACTTGAGAATTTAATTCCCCCCTCCCAAGTGTTGTCTCAAGCTGGGGAACAAATAGTAGCCACCGGGAGCCAAATCAGGGATGTATGAAGGATAGTCAATGATTTCCCACCCAAATTTGGTGATGAGATCTGTCATGGTGCTGGCGACATGAGGGTGGGCCTCGTCACGGTACAAACGAACTCCCTTTGTCAGCCGACTCCTCCTTTTGTTCTGTATAGCCTGGCAGAGCTCCACTGATGTTTCGTGGTGCCTTATCACACTGGTTGTTGTACCTCTTTCCAGGCAGTCGACCAGCAGAGCGCCTTTCCTATCACAGAATACTGGCGTCATCACCTTCCCTGCTGGCGGCATTTGCTTGAATTTCTTGAAATTTGGAGAACTAAAATGCCGCCACTGTTTCGATTGTCCCTTAGTCTCTGGTGTGAAGTAGTGGTCTGAAATCTCCTCCCCGGTTACAACTGAACCCAGAAATTCCTCACCCCTCTTCCCAGTAACGGCGGGGAAATTTGCAGGCACTTTCAAAGTGCTTCTTTTTGTGTTCATTACTGAGCATCCACAGCACTTATCTCGCCTACACACTGTGATACTTCAAAATGTCCATCGAAATCTTGTCCATTGTAGTCTTACAGACATCCCCTATTAGTTCAGCAATCTCTCACATAGTCACATGCCAATCCAGAAGCAAAACATCTTCAACTTTCGTCACTATCTCATCTGAAACTGATGGTTGCCGCGGCCAGCCTCGTTGTGCACATTTGTATGGCCATCTGTGAACTTCCTACACAATTTACACACATTTTTAACATCCATACACTTTTCTCCACACACATCGGTCAACTGGCGATGGATTTCGATAGGGGCTGACCCCTTAAACCACAGAACTCTAATCACAGAATGCAATTCACATTTGGCTGGAGCATCTATTTTCCCTTCCATCATTACCGACCGCTACGCCAAGAACGAGCATCACAGACAGGTGGGGACTGGCAAGAATAGTGGTGTGGGGAAGCAAGGAACATGGCGCTGTTGTCAGATTTAAGCTAGCTCGCTACGTCCCGATGGGAGATCATTGGAGATCTTACTTCATGGACAACCCCCGTAATAATAATCTGATCCACCCATTACGTATCTTACGTTTAAACACATGTCATTTTGGTGGACCTTGTTAAGTATGCATTGCAGAGGATCCCATTATGCAGTCTGGTCACTTGTACTTTCAGTATATGTAATGGATGTTGATTGACAAATAAACTCTCTAGCATGGGTAATTGAGAGCAAAGTAAGAGGTGATTGGCGTAAGTAAAAACACATTTCAGTAGTTGTACATCAATCGGAAAACATCCTACAAAAAGTAAATTTTCTAAATGTTTTGCCTACTCTTGCCATAAAGAAATACTCATTTCCTTCATATATTGACAACCAGTAGAAGAAAAACATAAGATAACAAAATAATAAATTAATACATTACCCTGTATAAGTTCTTCCATATTTGCCCCCATTCACGAAGAACAGAGGTTATTTCATTGACTACCTGGGGTTGGTTAAATACTTCACCATCAGTAGTCCTGTTAAAAATTGTATTACAGTCAATTACTCAACTCAACTCAGACAATGCAAAATACTAACAAACAACCTTGCAACTAATTATTTAGAACAATTTATTAAGCCTGGCAAAAATTGTATCCATTAACAGAGTTCTGTGGTTTTAATACAGAAACTCTTTATTACGAACTGTCCTACAGTAAGTGGCATGCTATTCCCTACCCTACCCCCAATGGTGGACTGGCTCACCCAGGCAGCTACATACAGACACGCTGTTTAATATGTAATCTGACAAATGTAAATCATTTTGAATGTGATCCAGTATTACACATAAAATTAACATTTTACGTAAGCACTTAGCAATAAGATTAACATAAATGCACACATCTTATTTTTGTAATTCCTCCTTGTTACCAAAATCTCATTTGGGAAGGGGAGGACAAACATTTTTGACAGCTGAAGCAGTTTTCAGCTGATGAAAACTGTTATTCAAGTCTTTAATACCATTGTTGTGGTCTTCAGGCCAGATACTAGTTTGATGCAGCTGTCCATGCTACTCTATCCTGTGCAAGCCTCTTCATCTCCAAGTAACTACTGCAAGCTACATCCTTCTGAATTTGCTTAGTGTATTCATCTCTTGGTCTCCCTCTACGACTTTTACCCTCCACCCTGCCCTCCAGTACTAAATTGGTGATCCCTTGATGCCTCAGAACACATCCTACCAACCAATCCCTTTTCTTCTAGTCAAGTTGTGCCACAAAATTCCTCTTCTCCCCAATTATATTCAGTACCTCCTCATTAGTTACGTGATCTACCCATCTAATCTTCAGCATTCTTCTGTAGAACCACATTTCGAAAGCTTCTATTCTCTTCTTGTCTAAACTATTTATCGTCCACGTTTCACTTCCTTACACGGCTACACTTCATACAAATACTTTGAAAAGGACTTCATGAGACTTAAATTATACTCAATGTTAACAAATTTCTCTTCTTCAGAAATGCTTTCCCTGCCATAGTGAGTCTGCATTTTATATCCTCTCTGCTTCGACCATCATCAGTTATTTTGCTCCCCAAATAGCAAAATTCCTTTACTACTTTAAGTGTCTCATTTCCTAATCTAATTCCTTCAGCATCACCCGACTTAATTCAACTTCATTCCATTATCCTCGTTTTGCTTTTGTTGATGTTCATCTTATATCCTCCTTTCAAGACACTGTCCATTCCGTTCAACTGCTCTTCCAAGTCCTTTGCTGTCTCTGACAGAATTACAATGTCATCGGCGAACCTCAAAGTTTTTATTTCTTCACCATGAATTTTAATACCTACTCCGAATTTTTCTTTTGTTTCCTTTACTGCTTGCTCAATATACAGATTGAATAACATCGGGGAGAGGCTACAACCCTGTCTCACTCCTTTCCCAACCACTGCTTCCCTTTCATGGCCCTCGACTGTTATAACTGCCATCTGGTTTCTGTACAAATTGTAAATAGCCTTTCGGTCCTTGTATTTTACCCCTGCCACCTTCAGAATTTGAAAGAGAGTATTCCAGTTAACGTTGTCAAAAGCTTTCTCTAAGTCTACAAATGCTAGAAACGTAGGTTTGCCTTTTCTTAATCTTTCTTCTAAGATAAGTCGTAAGGTTAGTATTGCCTCACGTGTTCCAACATTTCTACGGAATCCAAACTGATCTTTCCCGAGGTCCGCTTCTACCAGTTTTTCCATTCGTCTGTAAATAATTCGCGTTAGTATTTTGCAGCTGTGACTTATTAAACTGATAGTTCGGTAATTTTCACATCTGTCAACACCTGCTTTCTTTGGGATTGGAATTATTATATTCTTCTTGAAGTCTGTGGGTATTTCGTCTGTCTCATACATCTTGCTCACCAGATAGTAGAGTTTTGTCATGACTGGCTCTCCCTAGGCCATCAGTAGTTCTAATGGAATGTTGTCTACTCCCGGGGCCTTGTTTCGACTCAGGTCTTTCAGTGCTCTGTCAAACTCTTCACGCAGTATCTTATCTCCCATTTCATTTTCATCTACATCCTCTTCCATTTCCATAATATTGTCCTCAAGTACATTGCCCTTGTATAAACCCTCCATATACTCCTTCCCCCTTTCTGCCTTCCCTTCTTTGCTTAGAACTGGGTTGCCATCTGAGCTCTTGATATTCATACAAGTGGTTCTCTTCTCTCCAAAGGTCTCTTTAATTTTCCTGTAGGCAGTATCCATCTTACCCTTAGTGAGACAAGCCTCTACATCCATACATTTGTCCTCTAGCCATCCCTGCTTAGCCATTTTGCACTTCCTGTCGATCTCATTTTTGAGACATTTGTATTCCTTTTTGCCTGCTTCATTTACTGCATTTTTATATTTTCTCCTTTCATCAATTAAATTCAATATTTCTCCTGTTATCCAAGGATTTCTATTAGCCCTCGTCTTTTTACCTACTTGATCCTCTGCTGCCTTCACTACTTCATCCCTCAGAGCTACCCATTCTTCTTCTACTGTATTTCTTTCCCCCATTCCTGTCAATTGTTCCCTTATGCTCTCCCTGAAACTCTGTACAACCTCTGGTTCTTTCAGTTTATCCAGGTCCCATCTCCTTAAATTCCCACCTTTTTGCAGTTTCTTCAGTTTCAATCTGCAGTTCATAACCAATAGATTGTGGTCAGAATCCACATCTGCCCCTGGAAATGTCTTACAATTTAAAACCTGGTTCCTAAATCTCTGTCTTACCATTATATAATCTATCTGATACCTTTTAGTATCTCCAGGATTCTTCCAGGTATACAACCTTCTTTTATGATTCTTGAACCAAGTGTTAGCTATGATTAAGTTATGCAATGGATGCAAACTCTAAATTTATGTATTTGTAAGTACATTATCTTTATATTTAACGGTTATTTTCCAATGAAAACTGTTAAATACAATACCAGTAGTTTGTCAAAGAAGCCTTGGAAAATAAAAGACCTTGCAGTATCATGTATCAAGATAGAGAAACTATACGAATGGTTTGGATAAGTAAAGCTGTTCAACCGCTTTCATATTATTCTCTACTGATAAGAGTTATAGAAAATCAAAAAGCTTGCATGTCATGGCAAAGATTAAAAACTCTAAAAATAAAATCAAAACAATACGCATCATAGTTATAAGCAAAATACCAAAATCTATCTGGGAAAAACCCAATCTAGTAACCAAAGATAATGACTAGGTGTTCCTTGACACCAAGTATGTATCTTCAAGAGAAAACATTACAGTTTATGCAACAATCAGTACCACAACCAGTCAGTCAATTCAAGGCCACTGTAACTTACTTCAAGGTTATAAGGAAAATAATTTACTTTCTTAGAAGCAAATTATTCTTATGGGGTTGATAACATTTTCAACAAAATATTAAAAGCTTGTTGTTGTGATATAGGTACTGTAATCAATATTTTAAGAATATTTTTCACAAACCATATCTCCTGAAAGAATAGAATATACCATTGTTAGACACTTGTTTATGGAAAGTAGCAGGACAGGTATTAATCACTACAGACCTGTTTCATACTCACTAATATACAATTCTTGGTCAGCCACAATTGGGTTTCCACATGGACCTCTCCACTGAACATATGGTCTACATTTCACTGACATTTGTTCTATAAGTAAGTGCTGACTTTTGTGAAGAAAGTATTTGTAAATTGGTTTACTTTGCAGACATTCATTCACTTATGACATACGGAATATTTTTCTCATGCAATTCTAAACATATTCACAAATTATTTATTGCACATAAACATGTTGTAAGGATAACATCTGGTGTTCATCCTCTAACTTCTTGTTAGCAACTGCTTACAAAATTAGGCAAACTAACAATAGCCTCACAATAGATTTACTCTGTCACAAACGTTTATTGTGAAGAATCAAGCACAAATCCAATATAATACCACCATCCATTAATATAACGCTAAGAACATAAACATTCTCTATCAGCTGCAACTTAATCTTACTTTCACAGAGAAAAGTACACAGCTATAAAAAATACTTGATCTCTTCCCTTGTGATTTAAAGCTGGTGGTATATAATGAAAGTTTAAAAAAAATTTACAATAATTTCTACGTGGCATCTCTTTCTTCTCCATATGTGGATTTCTGAGTAAATAATATCTCTACATGTCTAGATAAAATGTATCAAACTTATGAATGAAAAGCACACAAAATTGGTGTAATATTTTACAATAGTGTAGAATATTACACAAGAGGCATCTGTTTTTCCATTCATAATGTATAAACTATTCAACTAAGAACCAAGAGAATAGTCAGTTAATGCAATTTATCAAATTTTGTAGAAGACTGATACTAAATATATCAAGTTATGTAAATAGCCAGCATGTACCCATGTTTTCAGAGAGAAAATGCACTTTATTTGTAAGCTTACTGGAATATTATACATCTTAATGGGTTGTCATGAATAAGATCCATGGAACATACCAAAAACTGGACTAATTAAACATTACTACTGATAGGCTCTCATCACATTTAATGATTTGCTGGAAACATGACATATGACTGTACAAGTAAATGTGTCTTCTAAGGAATAGAATGAAACCCTCTTTGATTTTCCACAAAAAAATCTGCAATAAATAACCTGTTTTGGGCTTTTATAATGAAAAATGTATGAAATATGTCTACATGCCCACCCAATAAATCTGTGATGCAAAGAATTACTGAATCACTATCATTCACACTTCATTTTGGCTCATCAGTTGCCATAAGTGGATTATGAAAGGTGACAGACTACATAAATAAAAAATGATCTTAGATAAATCATCTGACACATAACTGAGGGTGCTAGAAAACGGGCTGTTCCTCACACTGTATTGCCGTTCTGTGAATACAGAGAAATATTACGATATAACATTTGTAACTGAAGCTGAGAAATGGTAGAACTTTGAGCAAAAAGTACTGTCATAATATGTTCAAGTGTCTGTGATACTCTGAGGACAAGTGTATTTGCAAATGAGACAATACCGCTACATTGTATTAAGAACTAATGAGTTGCAGCATCATGCAACAATTCAAAAGCAGGCAAAAGATGAATGATGTTGAGGAAGACAAAGAGAGATCAGAAATCCACTAGCAACATAAAATATAGAAATATTTTTTTTGTTAAGCTGCTCCTGCAGCTGTTGTCAATTGTGTGTTTAAGGAGACCAGACATCTTAGATAATCAGTCTCCTATTCACCCCTATGACAGAAAAAGTGTACCCCATCTATCTGCATCTCCCGTCTATCTGCACCTAGAACAGAACTGATGTGCAAATGTGAGGATATTTTCTAAATGTTTGTGTAACATGTATCTGATGCAGGACATGGGTACCAGCCCAACATTCACTTAGTGGGATATGAAAAACTGCCTAAAAACCACATTGGGGATGGCCACCTCACCAACCCTCATCATTAAACCGTTAAGCATATTCGATTCAGGTCGGGCTCGCAACACCATGTCTTGAAAGTGGTGCATTAATGTGCTTGGCTATGCAGGCAGATTTTTGTTATGCAGAGAGCTAAGCACTGAGTGAAACTTTCAACTATTAACAATTAGAGCTCTGTAAACTGAGAGAGCTATGTTTAAAAGTCAAAAATATAGTTCACACAGAAGGGTTATTACGATTACCCCTGTCTATACTTAAACGGAAATGTGATTTAAGTCGCTTATTGAGCAACTTGGTTTACTCGTACTAGACAGAGATAGTCAAGAACATATCATATTGTAAGACGTTATAGTGACATATGCTAAAATCACTTTGTTCATTTATGAGTACTCAACTTTTAATTAAATGTCATAATAAAACACTTATCTCCACAGAATCAAAAATTTTGATGTACAAGTGCATATTTTATTACTAATTAATAAAATCAAATGATTATGATTTTGACAGTTAAATATATGATAGACTCACCCCAATTTTGTGCTGGCCGTATCCTTAATATGGATATAGTTTTTAGGAAATATTCCGCGCAGTGCACGGTTCTTGGTTGTGTATCCAAAATACCACTCCCCATTTTCTTCCAAAATATTAACAGTCTCCCCAACAGAAAGCTTAATGCGATACGGTTTGTCCTCAAAGAAGTTGTGAATGGCTGAAAAAAATTACAAGCAAAAATTACCCAGGACACTTCATGAGAAAGAATGGAAGATGAGATTAGAAGAAACAATTCACTGGATAATAACTTAAGCCCACAAATGACAAGCAACTATTATAGCAAATACACACACACACACACACACACACACACACACACACACACACACACACACACCAGGCTTCAGTCTAATCTGAAATACTTTTGAAGAAGATATGTAGCAGTTTTTGTTCATGCCTTCCTACTATAAACATCCCTCCAGTCCAGTTCTTATTGAACAGTTTCATAAAATACTCAATTTTTGCATTCTACCCTTCTTAGCTCAGACTTAGTGGAATTTGCATCCTTATAAATTCTAGCACTGTATATAAGTAAACACACATTATGGTGACAAGTCATCCATATCTACATCTATATCTATGCTTCACCAACC
Organism: Schistocerca serialis cubense; assembly: GCF_023864345.2. Taxonomy (NCBI): domain Eukaryota; kingdom Metazoa; phylum Arthropoda; class Insecta; order Orthoptera; family Acrididae; genus Schistocerca; species Schistocerca serialis. Next base: position 5,816,966 of record NC_064641.1, on the reverse strand, counting down.
ACTGTATGTGCACTGTATCAGTTATTGGGGTTTCTTCCATATAATTCATGTTTAGAGTGCGGGAGGAATGATTGCTTAAATGCCTCTGTGTGTGCTGTAATTAATCTGATCTTTTCCTCATGATCCCTTTGTGACCAAAGTGTAGAGGGTTCTAGTTTATTGCTAGAGTCATCATTTAAAGCCAGTTCTTGAAACTTCGTTTGTAGAATTTCTCAGGGCAGTTTGTGCCCACCTTCCAAGACTCTGCTAGTTCAGTTTCTTCATCTCTGTTACACTTTCCCTCAGGTCAAATAAACATGTGACCATTCATGCTGCCCTTCTCTGTATACATTCAACACCTCTGCTAGTTCTATTTGGTTTGAGTCCCATACACTTGAGCAATATTCAAGTACAGGTCACATGAGTGATTTGTAAGCAACATCCTTTGTAGACTGATTGCATTTCCCTAGTATTCAACAAATAAACTGAAGTCTACCATGGCTGAGCCTATGTGATCATTCCATTTTTCATATCCCTACAAAGTGCTACACCCAGATATTTGTATTAGTTGGCAAATTTCAACTGTGGCTCACTGATACTATAGTCTTAGGATACGTTTTTCTCACTTTGTGAAGTGCACAATTTTACATTTCTGAATGCTGAAAGCAAGTAGCTAATCTCTGCACCACTTCGAAATCTTATCAAGATATAACTGGATATTTATACAGCTTCTTTCATATAGCACTCCATTATAGATAATTGCACCATCTGTAGAAAGTCTGAAGTTGCTATTAATATTGTCCACAAAGTCATTAATATACAATGCGAACAGTAAGGGTCCCAATGCAGTTCCCTTGGGCACACCCAAAGTTACTTCTTCATCTGAAAATGATTCTCCATTGAATATAAAAACACTGCATCCTCCCTTCCAAAAAATCCTTAATCCATATGATAGTACTTTGGACAATAAGCCTAGATGTGGTACAGACTCAAATGCTTTTCAGAAATCAGGAAATCCGGGTAGATTCTAGTTTCTTGCCTGCTGCAGCAAATATACATCAATTTCCTATTTGTCTATCAGTTTGATATTTTCTTCCTTCACATCGCAATTACGGGCGGCATGGGGTTCACGCCTGAGCGTCAGGACATGCGCTAACAGCGCATGTCGGGTGGTCCAAGCGTCAACTTCGCGTCTCAATATCTTGGGATGTAATGGGAATATTGCGATGCAATCAACGCCATTGTGTATGTACTTTGTCATGCTATGGATTCCTGAAGAAAAAATTTAGGAGGTCCATTTAAAAAAACATAAGTTTGTGTTAAAAAACACATATGCTTTTTCTTTAGAATGTTTCCAAATATGTACATTCATGGGCCCCAGCCCTACATTGATACCGGTGAAAGTCGTTTTCCAATAGCTGTTATTGTTCCAGAGATATTTTGGGTGGACAAGATAGCTGGGACATGCTGTATAAAAATCATTGTTTGGACCACAACAGCTTAAGCTGATTTTCTATAGATTCCCATAAGTCAAGAATAGTTCTTAATTTTTTTCCAGAAAAGTAAGTCCCTTCTGTGACATCTGGAAAAATAGGACTGATGTGCTGAAAATAAGATACATTCTATTATTATTTCTTTCTTTTCTCAGGCGTTATGTCCGGTCAAAAATGGAAAGTGACGCAGACCTCGATCAAGCGTGACTTCCTTTTAACTGTACAGTATATGTTATATTGCATTTAGGAACTTTCGGGTAATTGAACATGTATCAATAATTACGGATTTCTGTAGTTGAATATATAAGTTTGGATGTAGCTGTATTGTATTCATGTACTGGTGGATATTGTGTGGTATGACTCCTGTAGTTGATAGTATAATTGGTATAATGTCAACTTTATCCTGATGCCACATGTCCTTGACTTCCTCAGCCAGTTGGATGTATTTTTCAATTTTTTTCTCCTGTTTTCTTTTGTATATTTGTTGTATTGGGTATGGATATTTCGATTAGTTGTGTTAGTTTCTTCTTTTTATTGGTGAGTATGATGTCAGTTTTGTTATGTGGTGTTGTTTTATCTGTTATAATGGTTCTGTTCCAGTATAATTTGTATTCATCGTTCTCCAGTACATTTTGTGGTGCATACTTGTATGTGGAAATGTGTTGTTTTATAAGTTTATGTTGTAAGGCAAGCTGTTGATGTATTATTTTTGCTACATTGTCATGTCTTCTGGGGTATTCTGTATTTGCTAGTATTGTACATCCGCTTGTAATGTGATCTACTGTTTCTATTTGTTGTTTGCAAAGTCTGCATTTATCTGTTGTGGTATTGGGATCTCTAATAATACGCTTGCTGTAATATTTGGTGTTTATTGTTTGATCCTGTATTGCAATCATGAATCCTTTCGTCTCACTGTATATATTGCCTTTTCTTAGCCATGTGTTGGATGCGTCTTGATCGATGTGTGGCAGGTGCTTGCCATGTAGTGTTTTCTTTTTCCAATTTACTTTCTTCGTATCTGTTGATGTTATGTGATCTAGAGGGTTGTAGAAGTGGTTATGAAATTGCAGTGGTGTAGCCGATGTATTTATATGAGTGATTGCTTTGTGTATTTTGCTAGTTTCTGCTCGTTCTAGAAAGAATTTTCTTAAATTGTCTACCTGTCCATAATGTAGGTTTTTTATGTCGATAAATCCCCTTCCTCCTTCCTTTCTGCTTAATGTGAATCTTTCAGTTGCTGAATGTATGTGATGTATTCTATATTTGTGGCATTATGATTGTGTAAGTGTATTGAGTGGTTCTAGGTCTGTGTTACTCCATTTCACTACTCCAAATGAGTAGGTCAATATTGGTATAGCATAAGTATTTATAGCTTCTGTCTTGTTTCTTGCTGTCAATTCTGTTTTCAGTATTTTTGTTAGTCTTTGTCTATATTTTTCTTTTAGTTCTTCTTTAATATTTGTATTATCTATTCCTATTTTTTGTCTGTATGCTAGATATTTACAGGCATCTGCTTTTTCCATCACTTCTATGCAGTCGCTGTGGTTATCCAATATGTAATCTTCTTGGTTATTGTGTTTTCCCTTGACTATGCTATTTTTCTTACATTTGTCTGTTCCAAAAGCCATATTTATATCATTGCTGGATGCTTCTGTTATCTTTAGTAATTGGTTGAGTTGTTGATTTGTTGCTGCCAGTAGTTTTAGATCATCCATGTATAGCAGATGTGTGATTTTGTGTGGGTATGTTCCAGTAATATTGTATCCATAATTTGTATTATTTAGCATGTTGGATAGTGGGTTCAGAGCAAGGCAGAACCAGAAAGGACTTAATAAGTCTCCTTGGTATATTCCACGCTTAATCTGTATTGGATGTGATGTGATATTATTTGAATTTGTTTGGATATTAAGTGTGGTTTTCCAATTTTTCATTACTATGTTTAGGAACTGTATCAATTTAGGATCTACTTTGTATATTTCCAATATTTGTAGTAACCATGAGTGGGGTACACTATCAAAAGCTTTTTGGTAATCAATGTATGCATAGTGTAGCGACCTTTGTTTAGTTTTAGCTTGATATGTCACCTCTGCATCTATTATCAGTTGCTCTTTACATCCTCGTGCCCCTTTACAACATCCTTTTTGTTCTTCATTTATAATTTTGTTCTGTGTTGTATGTGTCATTAATTTCTGTGTAATGACTGAAGTTAATATTTTGTATATTGTTGGTAGGCATGTTATGGGGCGATATTTAGCTGGGTTTGCTGTGTCTGCTTGATCTTTAGGTTTCAGATAAGTTATTCCATGTGTAAGTGTATCAGGGAATGTGTATGGGTCTGCAATGTAACTGTTAAATAATTTAGTTAGATGTCAATGTCTCGAGGTGAATTTCTTTAGCCAGAAATTTGCTATTTTATCATTTCCAGGGGCTTTCCAATTGTGAGTAGAATTAATTGCTTGGGTGACTTCATGTTGCAAAATTATCACTTCAGGCATTTGTGGTATCATCTTGTACGAGTCTGTTTCTGCCTGTATCCACCGTGCATGCCCATTATGTTGTACCGGGTTTGACCATATGTTGCTCCAGAAGTGTTCCGTGTCTGTTATGTTTGGTGGATTGTCTATTTTAATGTGTGTGTTATCTATTGTCTGGTAAAATTTCTTTTGGTTTGTGTTGAATGTTTGGTTTTGTTTCCTTCTATTTTCACTTTTTTTGTATCTTCTAAGTCGTTTGGCCAATGCTTGTAATTTCTGCTTATTTTCATCTAATTGCTCTATCACTTCTTGTTGTGAGATTTTACCTAACCTTTTTCGTTTTTTTTTTTTTTTTTTTTTTCTGACATTTCATTTCTTATAAATTGTGTTAGCTGTCCGGTGTCTTTTCTCAGTTTTTCTATTTTGATCTGTAGCCTGTGTTGCCATGCTGGTTTTGTGGGTTTCTTCTGTGTGTTGGTTGGTTCTGATCTCTGCCTAGTGTGTATATTTAGTGTAGTGAGTGCTCCTATACAAACCAGTAGTTGTAACTCTTCCATAGTTGTGTTTTCATTTATTTTGTTGTGTATGATTGTGTTGATAGTTTTTATTGTTGTTTCGACTTGTGGGTTATTTGGTGGTCTATGCAAGAATTGTCTAATGTCTGTATTTGTGTCTTTGTATTCTATATATGTTAGCTGAAATTTTTCTTCTATATCTAACATCTGTGTCACTTCGTGTTCTATTTGTGCTTGTTCTGGTGGCTGTCTTAATATTTCGTTTTCCTCTGATTGTTTAATTGGTGCGTGTTGTTCTTTGTTTGTTTGCTCTGGGATGTTTGAGTCCATTACTGTATTTTCTTCTTCTTCTGATTGCACATTATTTTGTTCCAGTATTTGTTGTACTTGTTGTTTGATGTTTCCTAATTCTGACTGGGGTATCCTGTTATTTTTTATTATTACACGGATCTGATCAGCTAGTCGTTGTTCTGTTAAAAATTTTAATTCTGGGTATCTGGTAATAAATGTTGTGTATACTTGTGATCTGTATCCAGTTGTGTTGGTTCCTAGGTTTGTTGCTTGGTAATAACAGAACATGAGGTGTCGATTAACTTCATCTGACCATCTCATCCTCTGTCTTTGTTTTCCTTCTAGGGTGGTTGCAGGAAGCATATCCTGCAAAACACCTCTATTTGGATTTAAATCATTTTCCAGTTGGCTAGCAGTGTCGTTACCATTGTGGGTGGGCATAGGGTTTATTATTATTATTATTATTATTATTATTATTATTGTCTGCAGTAATACAAACCAAATGACAAACTTCAGTTGCGCCATTTACATTTGTAAACAATTTCCATTTTTTCCCCTCAAACTACATGAAGTATGTGGAGAAATTTTGCACTGACTATCGCCACGCAGAAAATAACACAAGCAGAAATAGTTTTGTTAAAATCTAAAGCAGTGGATGTCAGGTATGAATGATCTTTCTTAGAATTACTTTTTTTCATCATAACACAAAGTATTGTGATTTCAGATTTATTTGTGTGTCCATTCTTAGAAAACTCATTAATAATTTCATTTTATTACAATGTGTACTGCCTTGGGAATTATTTAAGACCAATTTTACATTCCCACCAGGTTGGAGAAATGTAATAAAAGCATTTTTCAATGTGTGCATACTTTCTCCAGAAATTGGAAAGTGACACATATTAAATTTTTTGTATAGTTCTTTGTATCTTCACTGCTTAAATAATTACAAGTCTGTTAAGTATGTACTTCTCTTAGCTTATGAAAAAAAAATCCAAATCAAAAGCTTCATAAACACCTGAGTTATGTGTGTTTATGTAGGTAAGTACCATTTTGCATTGACATGGTTGCGGAGTACAGTTATCAGAATATCACATTTAAAATTCAATATGAAAAAAAAGTTTTAATCTGAGTGCAAAAAGATTTTGTACAAGTTCTTGTGTTATAAGTATTAGCAAATGTGCAAAGTTTCGTGAAAATTTGAGATGATGGGTGACATGACCTGCATGATTTGACGCAGAATGACCCACTGCAAACTATGGATGAAGGGCAACAGACAGGGTCCATATTTCTAGATTTCCAGAAATCGTTTGACACAGTGCTACACCACCAACTGTTAAGGAAGGTACGAGCATTCGGAATTAGTTCACAGATATGTGAGTGGTTTGAAGACTTCCTAAGTTACAGAACCCAGTACGTTGTCCCTGATGGTGGGTGTTCAATAGAAACAAGGGTACCATAAGGAGTGATCCATGGAAGTGTGATAAGACCACAGTTTTTCTCTATATACATAAATGTTTTTGCAGATAGGATGGGCAGCAATCTGCAGTTGTTTGCTGATGATGCTCTGGTGTATGGTAAGCTGTCAAAGTTGTGAGACTGTAGGAAGATACAAGATGACTTAGACAAAATTTCTAGTTGGTGTGATGAATGGCAGCTAGTTCTACTGTAGAAAAATGTAAGTTAATGTGGATGAATAGGAAAAACAAACCTATAATGTTCAGATACAGCATTAGTAGTGTAAGCTCAACTGAGTCACATCATTTAATACCTGAGTATAATGCTGCAAACTGATATGAAATGGAACAAGCATGTGTTATGGTAATGATTTCAACTTTGGATTATTTGGAGAATTCTAGGAAAGTGAGGTTCATCTGTAAAGGAGACCACATATAGGACGCTAGAGCGACCTATTCTTGAGCAGTGCTCAAGTGTTTGGGATCCATACCAAGTTGGATTACAGGAAGACATTGAAGCAATTCAGATATGTTACTGGTAGGTTCGAACAATACACAAGTGTTAAGGACATGTTTCAGTAACTCAAATGGCAATCCCTGCAGGGAAGGTGACGTTCATTAGAGAAACACTACTGAGAAAATTCACAGAACCAGCATTTGAAGCTGACTGCCACATGATTCTACTACCACAGATATACATTGCGCATAAGAATCACGAAGATAAAGTACAACAAATTAGGGTTCACACGGAGGCACATAGTCAATTGTTTTTCTCTAGCTTTATTTGCAAGTGGAACAGAAAAGGAACAACTAGTACTGATATGGGATACCGTCCACCACCGGCCATACAATGGATTGAGCAGTACCTGCTTGGATGTAGATACTGCAACTGTACAGAGAGCTGCTCAAAAAAATGGAGAAATACAGACTGTATGTATGAGACCTGTAGGGGACTCGGCAAAGGTGTTCCAAGTTGACGAGATTGGTGTATAATACACTGAATTTCAACAAGTTCTTGCTATTCTCCCAAACCCAGACATCAAACATGTTAGGAACACCCAATATTATGAGTTTTTAGGAAATCTAAACATTTCTGAAAGTGGGCCAGTAGTCAATTGCATAGTTCTTTTATAGTGATGGATTTTTTAAAGTTAAGTAACTAGGTACTCAGGATTTTGAAGTAATAATGTATCGAAATTTATCTTATTTACACGTAATAATAAAACTTTCCTACAAGATTATTTAAATGGGAAGTGAGATCTAAATACATTAACTACTGATTCATCTAAAACTGATACAATTAAACAAATTTTAATTTATAAAAAAAATTCTGCTTCACATGAATCCCACCTACAACAATTCCCTGTCCCACTCATGACGATCTTTGACTGCAGTTTTTGTGAGTGAGTATTAGTAATTTAATGTATAAAATATGGTAAAGACAACCACTGACATAGTGCAGATCAATGTGTGGAGCACAGAAACACATAACAGAAAACAGCAATCTACAAGCTTTCAAGCATTAGCTCTTTTTCCAACAACAGTACACACATTCACACACAACCACACAGACACTATGTGGTTTTGTGTGTGAATGCTGTTATCTGTTACGTGTTTCTTTGCTCCATACATCGATCCAATAAAGGTGAGTGGTTGCCTTTCCCTTATTTTACACGTTACTCAGACCAGGAATTTCTATTACTGCTATTAATGATGTAATATTTATTGATATTTCATTGTGTAGAAAATTGTTTTATTCGTGTAATTTCTATATTTCCAAAAGAAAGTAACTGCAGAATTCACACAGTTAGTCAACATTGAATGCTATGCCCATTTGCTGCCTCACCTATGACAAAATTTACAAGATGATTAACAGCTCATTTTGTAAACTTCTGGTATTCGGATTATAAGGGAAGGTTAAATAACTATTCATATGATTTTTAATTTAGTTTCCGTATATAATTTTCATTGTATTAGCTTTCAACTGCTGAAAAATGTAATCAACTGTCCCATCCATGACAAAGGAATCCCCTTACTTTATTAGCTGTTCTGCATGTTGTCTCCATCTCCATGTTTTATCCTGCTGGAGCCCAAAGGATTTTACACACAGTTTCCTTTAGTGCATGAGTAATGGTAGTAGCAAATCATTTTCGGTTGTTTGAAGTTGCATGATGCAAGTTTTTATGACAAAGACTTGAGCTGTTCACTCTGAACGAGTTGTAGGTCTGGTCAGTTGTCATCTGGGCTGTGTCTGGCAAGGTTAAGTTATGCTTATATCATCAGTGAGATAACAATTTTTGAAATACCCTTTACAGTGTTCGAAAGGTGTTCAGGCAGAAAAATTACTTTATAATGACCTAACAAACACTGCAATCTTCTTGGGGGGTTGTATTTCTGGCATTAATGTATTGGCTGAGTGTGCAATGTCTAACAAAGTACATCTCATGCCTCTGTATTTGTATAAATGCATGTTTGACCATCAGCTGCTTTTTTATTAACACCGAAATATCACCTGGTTTCAGTCACACACCATCTTCACGGATTAGGGTTAGAACAGTTTGGGCTACATCATCAAAACTGTCATTACTTAAATAATGACCACGTCTCATATGCAAAGCATGCCATGAATTCGGACAAACATACTAATAATATAGGTAAACAGAGCAGTACTGAAGAGAAGATCAGGGGTTTAAGTCTGTGGTCAGTCACAGTGCGAGCTTCAAGTTGTGAGAAGAAATACGTAACACCGTTATACTTGCAACCAGTGCTCTATCATAGCCACTGCACTGCTGCTACACTGATTGCATCTCATTGGGGAAAAAAGTTAAACAGTTGCCAATGTTGGCAAATTTGTTGGTGTAAAGCTTCAGCTACCGCTGTTCCACTATCTTCTTCAACTACTGCCAGCGGCGCAGATGGCACTAGGCGAGTGGGTAACACTGCGATAGTTACTCATCTGAAGATCACGAAAAGCTTTTTCTGTCTACAGGATGCACTTGAGGTGGCGGTGTGTCCTCCAAGTGCATCTGTGAGCAGTGTTTGTAAGACTGCCACTGCTGGCAGGTGATGAAGACAAAAGTTAGAGTTCTAAGAAAACGCCATAATACTGCTTGTCTATCTGCTTCCAAAAGGCTCATACAGTTGCGGTCTTCTTTGGTAATATTCGAATGCCATCTGCTGAAACAATTTGTCCTAAGAAGCTCTCGCCGACAATGTGCTGCTCTCCATTCCGTACTACATCCTAGTTACGCAGTCGCTGAAACAATTCCTGCACCTGCACATTTCATTCAAGTAGCTGTACATTTGGTAAAAACACCAGACTGTCATCAAGGTATGTGAAGCAAAACTGAAGCTCCAGTTTAACATTTCATCCAAAAAATGTTGCTACATCTGTGCGTTGTGCTCGAGACTCAATGGCATAAATAAAAATTGAAACAGGCCAAAGTGTGTATATACCATCAACTTCGGGATGTAACAATGTATTTTGTTGTAAGTTTTGCAGCAGTTTATGATGCTTAAAACTTTTAAGCCAGCTAATGCACATGCAAAATCCTGATGCTTGGAATACAGCACCTATGTGGATGTATTGTGTTGTTTAACGTGCAGTAATCATCGCAGAGGAGCCATGAGCTGTCTTTCTTGTGAACGAGGTGAAAAAGTGAACACCAGGTGTTGTCCAATGGATGGACTCCCAGCTTGGAGTATTTCTTCAAATATGACCTTTGTTTTGGTAGGCGCTCAGGGAAATTCAGCGGACATGGTGCGAACATGTTGGCCAGATGTGCTACTGCCTGATGCACAGTGTTGTGCTTGATGCTGCCATGCTGTGCTAGTATCCATAAATCAGTCAGAGATTTCTTCTGTGGGTTGTAATGGGTGTTGGTGTTACTCTCTGTACTGTGCTGTTGGTGGAGTGTGCTCATATGCTGTTTACTGTGTTGCTGTCATCTGTGTTCTGTAGCCGTGTGTTCCTCAAACTTGTCGTTAATGATTAGTGGGGAAGGAAGGTAGCACCTACTATAGGCGTCCCTGGTTTGATTCCTGGCCGAGTTGGGATTTTCTCTGACCAGGTTCAAATGGTTCAAATGGCTCTGAGCACTATGGGACTTAACTGCTGAGGTCATCAGTCCCCTAGAACTTAGAACTACTTAAACCTAACTAACCTAAGGACATCACACACATCCATGCCCGAGGCAGGATTCGAACCTGCGACCATAGCAGTCGCGCAGTTCCAGACTGTAGCGCCTAGAACCGCTCGGCCACTCCGGCTGGCACTCTGACCAGGGACTGGGTGTTTGTGTTGTCCTCCTCCTTCCATCATCATTCATGAAAGTGGCTAGACTGGACTGTGTACAGATTGGGGATGTGTACTTGCACTGATCGCCACGCAGTTTAGCGCCCCACAAACCAAACATCACCACCACCACCAACACCACCACCACCACCAACTATAGGCTTGGCAACTTCAGCCTCTGAACAGTGGCGCGTAAACTCCGGAGCTCTACGGAAACTCTCGGCGGTGGGGCGTGATGGCGGCGCAGTCCGATGTCGTCTCATCGGGCGAGTTCGGCGTCCCCCGGCTGACGCATCATCTGGCGATGACGTCACGGTAACTGTTGCTGACGACTCCATGTTGCATAATCACTGGCCACTTTTAGCAACTTGCGCATTTGTTAATCGACGGGCATTCCCGATGCTGCTTGCATTTGTGTCTTGTGTTGTTCAATAGGCAACAAGACGGCGTTTGAAATCGTTATGGTGTCTACCACACCTCGTTGGCGCCTGTTAAATTCTGAAGGGATTTTGTCGCCCTTTTTTTCCTTGATAAAGCACTTGTCTTGGCCTTTGGTTTGGTGATCTGTTGCAGCTAAAATTTAATTCAGCTTTTAATGCAAGGAAAGACTAATTAATTTAAAGATGATGATGATGATGTTTGGTTTGTGGGTCGCTCTACTGCGCGGTTATCAGCGCCCGTACAAATTCCCAACCTTTGCTCAGCCCAATCTCGCCACTTTCATGAATGACGATGAAATGACGAGGACAACACAAACATCCAGTCATCTCGAGATAATTAATTTAAAGAGATCCGCTTCAGTTGTGCTAATGATTATTGAAACCACGACCGGTTTCAAGATGTTAAAATTCTATCTTCAAATGTATAAAATTATTCTATTTGGTAAGGCATAACATGCGGTCGGATCAGTCAGTGAAAGGGTGACTTTGAGCTCTTGTACTGACTGTCCCGACTGTGCGTTATGCCTTACCAAATACAATAATTTTATACACCTGTAAAAACCGGTCTTGGTTGATTAATCATTAGAACAACTGTAGAGGATCTCTTAAAATTAATTAATCGTGCCCCTCAGTTCCGGTTGTCCTACGTACCAAACCATGTGCAAAGTAGGGCACACATGATGACATGGCGGGTGCACAATAATGTCTGACACGAACGCTATCGCCTGCTAGTCTAAACTGGTAATTTAAGTTGTTCATGATCGTGGGTAACTGTACACGCGAAAACAATTCCCGTGACCGCAAACCCAATTTGTGATCGACCAGGCACAAATGGCGGGGGCCGACGGATGGGCACTTACATCGCTCCTGGGTACGGTCGCAAGGTGGGATAAATAAAAGCAACTGTCAACATTTTCAAATCTGGCTTATCAGCACCATCTGGCTTAGTGGAAATATTAAATATACGGTGGTACGTAGTTAGCATTGCCGTCTGCGTACGCTGAAACGAAGTGGGGCTGTGCACTGTTTTGTGTCCGGGTTTTTGCACAGTGTCCATTTTTTGCGTTGCAAGAAAGGGGCAGCTCCAAAACCTGGATTTCACTGTGAATTTGTTGAGCCACGCCGTTAATCGCGTGCAAATGTTTAGAAGTGTCTTCCACTGTCGTGTCACCGTATTTAAAACCCATACCTCATACTTGTCTGTTCGATGTCGGGAGTCATCAGCTGTGTGGGTAAGGATTACATACGACATAAAATAACGTACACAGAACTGAAACTTACCCTCTTACTTTTTATTTCCATGAACACAAATACTTAAAGGAACACACAAAGCCGGCCTGGGTGGCCGAGCGGTTCTACGCGCTTCAGTCTGGAACCGCGTGACCGCTACGGTCGCAGGTTCGAATCCTGCCTCGGGCATGGATGTGTGTGATGTCCTTAGGTTAGTTAGGTTTAAGTAGTTCTAAGTTATAGGGGACTTATGACCTCAGAAGTTGAGTCTCATAGTGCTCAGAACCATTTGAACACACAAATCGACAGTGACGGAGTAATTTCAGTCATACCCTACGTTCAAGACGAAGTGACACACACTACAGTCGATTGCTGGATCACTATTTCCCAGACGCGAATCCGTCCACAATTGTTACGTCTGAATAATACATAACTTCCAGAGGATTAAAAGAGAATTTCGGAAACAGTTTTTTGCTATCGTGTTCACATGTTAAGATTCGTGGCGGTTTTGCTAGACCAGTTAAATATCGGATTTCCGATCGTCAGTTGTTTTACACATCAGTTGTTCCGATGCCCGATTTAGTCAGCACAACGGCTGTTTCACTTTAATTAAATATCGAAGGCAGATGACTTAATGCTCAGTCTCATATTTCTACTTCACTGCACAAATAGTCACTCCTTCCAGAGCAGCAGAAAATTTTTAAACACAAGACGTAACATGACAACTCATGCACGTTTCAACAAGCGTTGTTCGTTTACATGGGAATAAAACTCTACTGAGGAATGGGAAGTCCAGTAGCATAACTTTATTCCATTTTAAGCAGGATACACTGAATTAAATAAGCTTGTTGATGAAGAAACTAGGAGTTACAATGACAAATCCATTTACAACACTACAGTGGATTTATATTGCTCTAATACAACAGTGCGTTCTTTTTAAACGTTCCGACACATATCAAATAATTTATATTACACAGCGTCAAAAGGTACATCACGAGATGTCTATCTATATTATTGTGCGTTGCAGGCTAGTATCTGTAATATTGTTTTCTATAAACTTAGGGACTTTATGCACTGTTGAATAGTTTACCGTGTTGGTACAGCTCCATACCATTCTCACTTAATGAGGATATCCTGAATTCGGGAACATGGGCAGGCCCTCCAGCCGCCAGTCGAACTACGGCAGGCACAAACTTTTCACTCTGTTGCTGCTACATCTCCTCTTTACATAAATACAAATACAATTTGGTGACTTCCTTATTAACACGAAGGTAATACACCTTTCAGTGTCCCAGCCCCACCTCCTATCCCCATCGTGTGACCACAACTCGTAATACTTTCGAGACAATATTGTACTAACTGCTGTTAGCGTAAGCAGAACATGTCAAGATGTAGCCTTTTATTGTAATTTATTAAGCAACTGGATACATCAGGTGAATACGTACTGCATGACAGAACATAAATGTTATTGCTAAAGAACATGGACCTTCTGCGCGTAAAAAAAAGGGTGAAAACCAAAATAAATACGGCGATTGCTTTGTTGTAAGGAATAAACAAGTCAATAACAAACATTTTTGGCACAGAATGAATGAGCACACCGATTAGCATACATTCCTATTGGTTAAACAATTCATTGAAAACAAATATTTTTTTTCAAAATTTTAAAATACAGGGTGTTACAAAAAGGTACGGCCAAACTTTCAGGAAACATTCCTCACACACACAAAGAAAGAAAAGATGTTATGTGGACATGTGTCCGGAAACGCTTAGTTTCCATGTTAGAGCTCATTTTAGTTTCGTCAGTATGTGGTGTACTTCCTGGATTCACCGCCAGTTGGCCCAATTGAAGGAACGTAATGTTGACTTCGGTGCTTGTGTTGACATGCGACTCATTGCTCTACATCAAGCACATCAGTACGTAGCATCAACAGGTTAGTGTTCATCACCAACATGGTTTTGCAAATGGCTCTGAGCACTATGGGACTTAACTTCTGATGTCATCAGTCCCCTAGAACTTAGAACTACTTAAACCTAACTAACCTAAGGACATCACACACATCCATGCCCAAGACAGGATTCGAACCTGCGGCCGTTGCAGCAGCGCGGTTCCAGACTGTAGCTCATAGAACCGCTCGGCCACTCCAGCCGGCGTGGTTTTGCAGTCAGTGCAATGTTTACAAATGCGGAGTTCGCAGATGCCCATTTGATGAATGGATTAGCACAGGGAAATAGCTGTGGCGCGGTACGTTTGTATCGAGACAGATTTCCAGAACGAAGGTCTCCCGACAGGAAGACGTTCGAAGAAATTGATCGGCGTCTTACGGAGCACGGAACATTCCAGCCTATGACTCGCGACTGGGGAAGACCTAGAACGACGAGAACACCTGCAATGGACGAGGCAATTCTTCGTGCAGTTGACGATAACCCTAATGTCAGCGTCAGAGAAGTTGCTGCTGTGCAAGGTAACGTTGACCACGTCACTGTATGGAGAGTGCTACGGGAGAACCAGTTGTTTCCGTACCATGTACAACGTGTGCAGACACTATCAGCATCTGATTGGCCTCCACGGGTACACTTCGAATGGTTCATCCAACAATGTGTCAATCCTCATTTCAGTGCAAATGTTATCTTTACGGATGAGGCTTCATTCCAACGTGATCAAATTGTAAATTTTCGCAATCAACATGTGTGGGCTGACGAGAATCCGCACGCAATTGTGCAATCACGTCATCAACACAGATTTTCTGTGGACGTTTGGGCAGGCATTATTGGTGATGTCTTGATTGGGCCCCATGTTTTTCCACCTACGCTCAATGGAGCACGTTATCACGATTTCATACGAGATACTCTACCTGTGCTGCTAGAACATGTGCCTTTACAAGCACGACACAACATGTGGTTCATGCACGATGGAGCTCCTGCACATTTCCGTCGAAGTGTTCGTACGCTTCTCCACAACAGATTCGGTGACTGATGGATTGGTAGAGGCGGACCAATTCCATGGCCTCCACGCTCTCCTAACCTCAACCCTCTTGACTTTCATTTATGGGGGCATTTGAAAGCTCTTGTCTACGCAACCCCGGTACCAAATGTAGAGACTCTTTGTGCTCGTATTGTGGACGGCTGTGATACAATACGACATTCTCCAGGGCTGCATCAGCGCATCAGGGATTCCGTGCGACGGAGGGTGGATGCATGTATCCTCACTAACGGAGGACATTTTGAACATTTCCTGTAACAAAGTGTTTGAAGTCACGCTGGTACGTTCTGTTGCTGTGTGTTTCCATTCCATGATTAATGTGATTTGAAGAGAAGTAATAAAATGAGCTCTAACATGGAAAGTAAGCGTTTCCGGACACATGTCCACATAACATATTTTCTTTCTTTGTGTGTGAGGAATGTTTCCTGAAAGTTTGGCCGTACCTTTTTGTAACACCCTGTATAAAGTACATGACTGTATTACAATATTTTCGGAAGGTGGACATAAAGTAACCCCCGCCGACGGTTGGTACTGCGAGGATTAAACATGGTACACCTACCACACAACAGCCTTTATTCCTGTCTCCTACAGCTATTCGAAATGGGTGAGCTATTACCAGTTCGCAAGACGACATCACTCACCACAGATTTCTTAATACTCACTACAGATATTTTAATAACAAATATTGGCTTATTTCCCAATACTATTCAGTGTTCCAACAAGTATTTTGTCCTCACGTTACCCAAATATTCTGGAGGTCCGAAAAGTGTTTGGTGGCAGTAACCGAAGGAAATCGAAAGAATTTCCGCAGTCACTATGGGAATAGAGCAGCTGTTCTGGAGAGGCTGAATTAAGATTTCCGTGTCGTCACATTAGTTTAGGTATTTCGTGATCCCCCAAAATTCACAACAAATGTTGGGATGTTTCCTCCACAAAACACGGTCGAACACGCTCCCTGTGCTTGTTAAAATAATGTGATCCTCTCTAATGACCCGTGGACTGTCAAGATAAATGAACAGCCATAACAGAATACATTTCAAAGGCAACGTAATATCTATCAGATGTGTCTCCGAAGCAGTGCTTGTAGGTCTGTGTTTCTTCTTCTTCTTCTTTTCCACAAACGATTTTTTTGCCAGCCGCGCTACCCGGCCCCTAGACGGTCAAGAATACTGCACAATAATATTGTGGAATATTACTGACGTTCTCCCTAAACTGCTCAATAATACTGTGTGTGGTTCGGACTGCTGATGATAAAGACGCTGCTGCTTTGATAATTGCTCTACTTTGTTGCAAGCAGAAAAAAAGTGTGTCAAAGACCATCAAAGATCTCTCACGAAAACTTTAAAAAATGATCATTTTGCGCGTTGATTGTCCAACATCTGATATACTGCAGAACTGATTATCAACATACAATTACTGAACTATATGAAAAAAAACGGAAATTAATTACGAACTATGACGTGCACACACTTTATTCAGTATGTACACGTCACTACAGATATTCGGATTTAATTTATAACATGTTCAATATTCCTGCCATCATTGGCGACGATGTGGCGCACGAATAGCGAAATTCTGCATGACCCGCTTAAGTGTCTGAACATCGATGCAGTCGATGACCCCCAGAATGGCTGTTTTCAGCTCGGCAGTGGTTTTGGGGTTATTACTACACACGTTGTCTTTGATACAGCTCACAAAAAGGAGACGCATGTGTTCAAATCCGAAGAATATGCCGGACAATCATGACCCATGCCAGTGGCCTCTGGGTATCCCAGAGAACGGTCCCCAAAGCGCTCCTCCAGGACATCAAACATTCTCCTGGTTCGATGAGGTCAAGCTCCGTCTTGCATGAACCACAACTTGTCGTAACCAGGATCACTTTAGATAATGGGGATGAAATCATATTCCAATACCTTGACGTACCGACTGGTAGTCACCGTGCCGTTAAGGAATATCGCACTGACTATTCCGTGACTGGACATTGCACACCACAAAAGTCATCTGTTGAGGCTGAAGGAGACCTCTCGATCGCGAAATGCGGATTCTCAGTCCCCCAAATGCGCCAATTTTGCTTACTGATGAACCCATCTAAATGAAAGTGGGCTTCGTCGCTAAACCAAACGATACAAATTCCCATCATGCCCCACGGCCAATCATGCAGTTTGAATATCCTAAGGCAAACCGTTCAGACTTTATGGCGATTTTATTTCATATACTTCAATAATTGTCAGCCTGTAATTACAAAGGAAACTCCTCAACACACCCCAGTCAGATTTAGTGGTGAAATGGCCGTCAAAAACGGAACACAGATCAAGCATGAAAACTGGAAGAATGTGTGCTGAACTGTGAAAAATGAAGCACAATAGAAACAGTGAACGAGCGCAGCTCAAGATGTGCAACATGGAGCGAACAATGACGTCGTGGTTCTGTGGTCAGAGTGTTAGAGTGCAAAGCGAGAGATCCGTGTTTAAATCTCCCTCTTCTTCTTCTTCCTTCTTCACAAATCTATGAACCGCCCGTCCGGTCACTGACGCGTCTGTCCTTTTGTAGTGTTGCCAGTTGTTACACTACACACTCGTTATAGAATATCAGTCACATGATAAGAATATGCTACGGTCGCAAGTAAATGGGATGAAATGTGAGAGCGGACGAAATTCACCAACACCTCTCACATAAATGAAAACAACAAATAAACGGGTGTGAACTATGTAACAAAAAAGGAATTCGAGAGTCAAAACTTCCAAAACGAAACGCAACAGTCGCATGTGCTGGGCGCTACACCACGACAGACACAAATTTTGATACAGTTGACAGACAGTTCATAATTTTGTGAAGAAGAAAAGAATGACGTATGAGAGAGATTTGAACATTGCATTCCAACACCGTAACCAACCACGACGCCATGCCTGTTCACGGTTGCCCTATGTTACAGATCTTAAGTTTGGACCGTCCACTGTTTATATTTCGCAATTCAGCATACCTTCTTCCTGTTTCTATGCTTGATCTGTGTTCAGTTTTTGACGGGCTGCTCGTTTAGACACCTTACCACTAAATCTGAGGGGTGTGCAATGAGAAGTTTTCCTTGTTAGGCATCTCCTTGCAACCCCCCCCCCCCCCCCCCCCCACTCTCGCAACCGGCCTGCTTCCCGCGGGCTACGCTCCCTCCTGTAATATGGTGTACGGTGTTTTTGCCTCTTTACAAAATTTTTGTATACTTCTACACGTGATTTCCGGTGATTCCGCTAAATCCAAATGTGGCTGATCTCAGGGAAGCAATAGTAAGGCTTTAGCAATTGCTGTATAGTCGTTCGTTTGTTGTTCAAAGTACAGAATCGAAGTTATGTTAGTGTAACAAATACGGAGTGGATAACCATTAGTTCTCTGCGATATAATGTTTCTGTATCCAAACTGACCAACTCTTTTACATCAAAAATACAAATTTTGGAGTCTTTCATTGCCCCCTCTCGTCTGGTTAAATTTTCGCGGACGCTCAGATCCCTATGTTCAAAAAGAGGTAATTCCACCACGTAAGTAAGTGTTTACCTGTAATGCTGCAATATTTGCCACTTGCTATTCCTTCGAAGATTTTAAATTTACAAGTGCAGTGTCACCTTAAAGCATTTGATACAGGGTTATGGAAACGTGTCATGAAATAATATGTACGCTAAACATTTATTTGCGGGTATGTAGAGTGTGTACACCCCCCCCCCCCCCACACACACACACCATTATCCACATTTACTTTATTTTGCATATATTATTTTTTCGAAAAAAAAAAAAAAAAAAACATTGACCGTGGTGGCATTTCCCTGTATTTTCTGAGTAACAAATCATTTACAATTCGTTCTTAACATTTCTTTGACGATTTATCTGGTAATAAATATGCAACCAGTCGTTTTTTTGCTATTTATTAAACCATGCGCATGTGTTCGAGCCACTGCAGGCTCATCGTCAGATGGAAGTGTTACAAGAACATTATGTTGTGGACCAAGTGTAACTAGATGCAGTGCTGATAAGAAGAGATTTTATATTTATACCACAAGGCAGTGCACTGTAAGAACCTAAAACATAAAAAGACTTTCGGGTTCGTAAACGTTTCGTCACCGATTATTAAATTTCCGTCTACAGCACCAGCACTGCATCTAGTTAGACTTGGTCCACAACATACATAATGTGCTTGTAACACCTCCATTTGATGGTTGGCCTGCAGTGGCTCGAAAACATGTTCATGGTTGAATAAATCGTAAAAAAGCGACTGGTTGCATATTTATTACCAGATATATCGCCAATTTAAATCACAGTCGCAGTTCGTCATCCGCAGTGGATATACTACTGAATGAAACACTTCTGTTTTTGTACCCATATGCCATATCTCACAATGCTGGCAATTATTTATACATTCCGAAGCACTCTAATCATACCGCTCTTCCGCCTAATTTGGAGTCCGTTTTCAACGCCTTAACTACGAACAGTGCGCACGAAGATACCCAGTGTCTGTAGAACCCCAGAGACTGTCAAAGATATTGCGCAATACTGCCCACAGATGGCACAATATTTCTGGACAGCGCAAAATATTTCAAAAGTTTTTGATGTTCTCAATGTAATTGCTTAATCTTTCAGTCTCACACCCACACGTTCAATAATACTGCGCTTCAAGAAATATTGCACAATATTGTTGACCGTCTATGGTCCGCTGGCAAAGATATTACAAACAAACTTGCAATAAAATCTATGAGTTCAATAATTGTTGGAAACAATTACGGCACATTGTTTTACGTAAAAGTGAAATTTTTCAGTTCTAAGAAGTTCTTATATGTTTATTAAGCACGAAATTAAATATTCTGGGACATTAATTGCACCACTCTTAAGACAAAGAGGGAAGTACTCTAAGTCGGATTAGTTAATACGTTCAGTGGTGTATCAGAAGTCAGCTGCCGATTTCCCTTATTGACGAACAACGTAAGTAGTAAGTGATTAAGGCATAAATATTTTGCTTGTATTTCAAAATGAAGTTAGGGAACATATCGTTCAATTGCCTTTACAGTTATTTGCTAAATACGCTGAAATTGGAAGAGTAATAATAAATAAACCCAGTAACTAACAGAATAATAATAATAATAGAGTGATCTTATTTTTCGCCCTTAAGGAACTCAACAACAGAAAATTGCAGTGTAGCTACCGTGTACGTTCATTGCACTGAAACCAATAGAAGAGTGTAGAAATAAAAACAACTCAACAACAGAAAATTGCAGTGTAGCTACCGTGTACGTTCATTGCACTGAAACCAATAGAAATGTGTAGAAATAAAAACGATGCACTAAGTATTCGCATAATGTAGATACAATCATAATATCTGGTGAATCTCTTAATAGGATTTTACATATTTAAACAAGAAAATTGGCCTCTATTCTACTTGTTATCGTACTTATAACCACAAAGCCTGCTTAACAAAACTTTCATGTACATATCAAGGTTCCCAACAATGGGAAAATCGAGTATTACTTAAGACACTACTGAATATATATATTTAAGTACAAACTTAATAAATGTGAATAATCTGGGCATGGTTTGAGAAGAAGAAATCCTTATGTCAACCATCGTTGTTAGTTGTCAGCTGCATGTGATGTTCCACATCTACACATGTTCTCTGAAGACCTGCTGAGAAAATGTATGGCAGACTTACGTTCCGCTGTACGTTAGGGCTTTCCACCGTTCCTCTCACTTATGGATCACTATAAGAATGACTGCTTAAATGCCCCTGTGCGCGCTGTAATTAATCTAATCTTGTCTCCGCAATCCCAACGGGAGCGATACGTGCGCAGTTATAACACACTGAAGTGACAAAAGTAATGGGACACCTAATAACGTGTCGGACCTCCTTTTGCCCAGCGTACTGCAGCGACTGGACGTGGCACGGACTCGACAAATCGGTGAACATGACGGGCAAAAATATTGTGCCATGCTAGCCGTCCGTACTAGCGAAAATGCCGGTGAAGGATTTTGTTCACTGACTGACCTCCAGATTATGGGATTTATGTCGGGCGATCTGGGAGACCAAATCATTCGTTCGAACTGTCCAGAATGTTCTTCAAATCAAACAAATCGCGAACAGTTGTGGCCCAATGATGTGGCGCGTTTTCATCCATAAAAATTCCTCCGTTGTTTGGGAACATGGATTCCATGAATAGCTGCAAATGGTCTCCAAGTAGCCGAACATAGCCATTTCCATAACCAGAACCATCACCAGCTTGCACAGCCCCTTGCTGACAACTTGCGTCCATGGCTACGTGGGGTCTGCGTCACACACCATCAGATCTCACCAACTGAAATCAGGTCTCATCTGACCAGGACACGGTTTCCACTCGTCTATAGTCGAACAAAAGTCCAAGAGAGGCCCTGCAGGCGATGTCGTGCTGTAAACAAAGGCACATGTCGGTCGCCTTGTTGCCATGGCTCATTAACGCCAAATTTCGCCGCACTGTCCTAACGGATATGTTCGTCGTACGTCTCACAATGATTTCTGCGGTTATTTCACGCAGTGCTGCTTGTCTGTTAGCACTGACAACTCGATGCTGCTCTCGGTAGTTAAGTGAAGGCCGTGAGCCACTGCGTTGTATGTGGTGAGATGTAACGCCTGAAATGTGATATTCTCGGCACACTCTTCACACTGTGGATCTCGGAATACTGAATTTCCTTACGATTTTCGAAGTGGAAAGTCCCATGTGTGTAGCTGCTCCAACTACCATTCCGCTTTCTAAGTCTGTTAATTGTGGCCATAATCATGGCTGATACCCTTTCACATGAATGACCTGAGTAGAAAATGACAGCTCCGCCAAAGCGCGGCCCTTTTTTTTACCTTGTGCACGCCATATGTGTTTGTACATATAGCTATCCCATGACTTTTATTACCTCAGCCTATTAGATTCATCACTTAAAGTTGGTTGTTTAAACTTTCCAAGTAGGTTCTATCTCCACTCGTCTGCCAGTTCAGTTCATTCAGCATCTTCGAGAAACACTCCCACGAGTCGACCCAGCCGTGCTGTCCTCCTTTGTATCTGTTCAATAGCTCCTTTTAGTCCTTCCTGATATGGGTCCAACATACTTCAGCAACACTGCAGGAAGGGTCACACGAGTGAGCAGATTGTAGACTGATAGCATTACCCTAGCATTCTACCAATGAATCACTGTGTCACCTGCTTTACATACAACTGAGGCTATGCGATCGCTCCATTTCATCTCCTGCAAATTATTACACCCAAGTATTTCTATGAGTTGACAGATTCCAATAGTGACTCCTTCATATTATTATCATAGGATACTTTACGTTTTCGTTTTGTGAACTGCACAATTTTACATTTCTGGACATTTGAAGCAAACTGCCAACATTTGTGCCACTTTGAAACCTAGTAACGATCTGACTGAATATTTGCGAAGCTTCTTTCAGACAGTACTTCATTATTGATACCTACACCGTCTCCAAAAAGTCTGCGGTTACTATTAATATTGTCCGCATGGTCTTTAATAAACAGCATGAACAACACGGTTCCCAACACACTTCCTGGAGCACCACCAACCAATGTTACTTCTACACCTATCGATTACTCTCCATACGAGATAGCATGATGCGTGCTTCATACCAAAAAATTCTCATTTCAGTCACAAATTTCGGTTGATACTCCATATGTTTGTACTTTGGATAATAATCGTAGATAGCCAAATGCTTTTTCGGAAATTGAGAAACACTGCGCCTACCTAATTGCTTTAATCCAAGTCTTTTAGTAAGTCATGGGAGAAAAGTGCTTGTTGGGTTTCACAAGCTCGTTGGCACGGAGAAGATCGTCTCACAGTCAGCTCAAAATATGTTCTGAGACTCCATAACAAATGTATGTCAGTGGTATAGGGCCGTAGTTTTGGGGATCGTTGCTGCTACCCCTCTTGTATTACATTACATTTATCGTTTTCCATGGATCCTGGAGAGGAGTCTCTGGGATGTAGAAAGTATATATATATATATATATATATATATATATATATATACATACTCAGATACATGGTATATTGTACAATTCTAATGCAGACAGAGTTATGAGCTATAATCCTTGTGAAGATATTCATCGATAGAGTAGAAGGAGTTGGCCAACAGGAAGTTCTTCAATTCACTCCAAAACCGATCTTTGTCACTTTCAAGACCTTTGATATGCTCTGGTATATACGAGTACCCATGTATTTGACTCCTTTTTGTACTAATGTTAAGTTTTTATAGTCCTTATACAGATTGTTTTTGGTTCTGGTATTATTAGTATTATAATCATGTTTTGCACTTTTTTTTTGTAAAAAGAGATGTTGGAAATGACAAAGAACATCAATGAGTATATGTACTGAGAAGTAGTAGTTAGAATACCAAGTTTCTTAAAGAGGTCTCTGCACGATGATCTATGACTGACCCCAGATATAATTCTAATGACTCGTTTCTGAATATGTTCTCTTTGTGAGAGGAGTTTCCCCAAAAGATGATTCCATATCATAAGTGAATGGAAGTAGGCCGAATAAATTATCTTCTTCATTTTTAAATCACCTATTTCTGCTATCATACGTACTGCAAATGTAGCTGAACTAAGGCCTTCCATTAAGTCTACAGTGTGAGTTTTCCAATTCATCTACATTTATACTCCGCAAGCCACCCAACGGTGTGTGGCGGAGGGCACTTTACGTGCCACTGTCATTATCTCCCTTTCCTGTTCCAGTCGCGTATGGTTCGCGGGAAGAACGACTGTCTGAAAGCCTCCGCGCGCGCTCTAATACTCTAATTTTACATTCGTGATCTCCTCGGGAGGTATAAGTAGGAGGAAGCAATATATTCGATACCTCATCCAGAAACGCACCCTCTCGAAACCTGGCGAGCAAGCTACACCGCGATGCAGAGCGCCTCTCTTGCAGAGTCTGCCACTCGAGTTTATTAAACATCTCCGTAACGCTATCACGGTTACCAAATAACCCTGTGACGAAACGCGCCGCTCTTCTTTGGATCTTCTTTATCTCCTCCGTCAAACCGATCTGGTACGGATCCCACACTGATGAGCAATACTCAAGTATAGGTCGAACGAGTGTTTTGTAAGCCACCTCCTTTGTTGATGGACTACATTTTCTAAGCACTCTCCCAATGAATCTCAACCTGGTACCCGCCTTACCAACAATTAATTTTATATGATCATTCCACTTCAAATCGTTCCGCACGCATACTCCCAGATATTTTACAGAAGTAACTGCTACCAGTGTTTGTTCCGCTATCATATAATCATACAATAAAGGATCCTTCTTTCTATGTATTCGCAATACATTACATTTGTCTATGTTAAGGGACAGTTGCCACCCCCTGCACCAAGTGCCTATCCGTTGCAGATCTTCCTGCATTTCGCTACAATTTTCTAATGCTGCAACTTCTCTGTATACTACAGCATCATCCGCGAAAAGCCGCATTTAGGTTGTGATCAGTTAGCGACCCTAAAAATTTGACACTGTCTACAGCTCTAATTTCATTGTCTGAATACATTATACATATAGGGTCAGGCATACGGATGTGACCTGTGGTTTCTTATAACTACTGGACACTGTTTCAGGTATCTACGGCAGATTATAATTAACAGAGGGGCTAATTCAGGTTTGTTCAGTTTTAACGATTTCAGCTATTTCTCAACGTACCAACAACTATTTCATTCTTCTTTTCATAAGTAGGCTACGAGAAATAAATTTGGGCACTGCTACAGGATTTTCCTTTGTAGAGGTACATTTGAGTTAAGCACTTTTCCTTGGTAGCCTTCATTTCCGTTCCTGTTTCGTCCGTAGGTGGCTGGTGCCATTAACAGCCTCTACATGCGAGCAGAATTTTTTTTTTTTTTGGGGTTTTGTGAAAGATCTTTCTGCAGTATTCCGAGTACTTGGAATCCCTCAAAGTAACTGTTGTTTCTGTACCGTATATCTGAATGACTGACAACTTGAGTAGCTAAAGTTAATCCCTGTAAATATTATACTTTCAAAGAAAACTGTAATAGCCAACCAATCGTTCATCCACGTCCATACTTTGCAAGCCCCAATGAACTGCACTTGTTATAGCCTACCACATGAACAGTTCTCAACGGCTCGCGTGCCAGACTTCATAATGAATTTTCTTAACCAATTATCGATAGGTACTGAACCGATAGCCGGCCGGTTCTAGGTGCTTCAGTTTGGAACCCCGCGACCACTACGTTCGCAGGTTCGAATCCTGCCTCAGACATGGATGTGTGTGATGTCCTTAGGTTAGTTAGGTTTAAGTAGTTCTAAGCTCCAGGGGACTGCTGACCTCAGATGTTAAGTCCCATAGTGCTCAGAACCATTTGAACCATTTTTACTGAACCGATGCTTTTCCTAAGTTCAGAAACACCGAATCAAACTGCTTGGTTCTGTCTATGGCTCGTGGCGATAATACGTGGAGACTAGTTGAGTTCCGTGTGATAGGTGTTTTCATCAGGACTTTTGCTATTTATCACTGAGAATGTCATTTTGTCCCAGCAAAATCTGGAATACTTTCAGATAAATTAGCACTTGCTGCGGTATGTAGCATCTGGTCATAAATTAAGCAAGTGCAGTTCATTTCGATGCACACAAGTGAGATGAAAATGCCCAATATGATTCAAATGTAGTCAGAGAGATAGTATGTCTCACTACCGAGCTTCTACCTTTAGTGTCTATGGTCGAATTCATTTGGTATATTGGCGCACTCGTTCGGGTGCAGTGTTGGAGGGAACAACCGTGTGAATGTACTGGACTGGTAGGCAAATGGCGGAATTCTGGAAAGCGCGAGCTTATCTGCAAAGGAAGTCTCTGACAACACAACCGCACAACTGATCATACAAGGATATACGAATGCGACATAACGGATAAAACTCTAACAAGAACCGGCACAATTGCAGAGAAACTTGTTTATTCGACAGAAGTGGAAAAAAAAGATAAATCTATTCCAACAGGTGAAATTTACAAGGACGGCGTCTTGCGTCACCCGTACAGATCCTGTTAAAGAAATATTAATTTGATTTCATGCAATAGTATAACTTACAGAAACTCCATCGGAAATGCGTGTCACAGACATCGAAAACATAAAACTATAGAAATCGGAACACGCAACAAAGCGTAGAAAGAACCATTTTCACGGGGTATTACTGAAAGGAACAGGAAAAGAAAAAAAGAAAAGAAAAAAAAAAGAGACCTGTGTCGGTATGTTTCTCCTTAAAAGTCCGTAGATGATTTCCTATTGCCACCCGTGTATAATGCAATTTTTATTCCTCCTCATACGGTAAAGAGCAGTGTGACTAAAGCCCAACAACACGAAGTTTAGATCCAATACTGCTATACATTTGGATCTACTGTCTGGGATATCACTGTCGAGGCACGAAGTCACAAACTTTTATTGTACATACTGATAAAACCAGGTCATGTGTATTATACAAAATGGTTCAAATGGCTCTGAGCACTATGCAACTTAACTTGTGAGGTCATCAGTCGCCTAGAACTTAGAACTAATTAAACCTAACTAACCTAAGGACATCGCACACATCCATGCCCGAGGCAGGATTCGAACCTGCGACCGTAGCGGTCACGCGGTTCCAGACTGAAGCGCCTAGAACCGCACGGCCACAACGGTCGGCTGCGTATTAATCGTTTGGTTATTGTTCAGTTTCTGTAAAAACACTTGTTCTTATTACAAAGGTTGGATGTACAGTACCAGAGGACTAGCTGTCGTGTTTTATGTGATGTTTACTTCTGGTTGCGTTCTCCGTGCTTTGAAATTCTTTTTATATCTTGGTTGTCAATGTACGTGAACTTTTAGATCCTCGCATAAGTAATGGATGTGTTGGTGCTATGTTGGAAGGATAGTGGGGTACACTGCCTCTATTGGAAACGTGCTGTAAGTACAGGGTGGTTATAATTGCACTTCCGCTACTTGAGAGGGCTCCCATGGAAATCGAGTCATCGTAGAACAATGAAACTTTGTGGAAACATTTGTAAGAACATACGGAAGAGAGATAACGTATAAATCATCGACAGAAATACACTTTAATTTCCACATGAGCGATTAACATTTGTTGATCCCGTATCGTGTTTATGTTGCAAACGTTGCTCAATGTGGCGACCGTCTGCATCCTCGACATCCTGGAAGTTTGTACGGAAACCATTTCATTTCATAGTTGTTCACAGCACTTTTCGAACGGTGGGCCGTGGAATGTTCAGCTGCCGGGACATCTCGTGGGCTGACTTAAGATCGCAATTGCGTTCAGCATTCTCTCAGCCACGGCAACAGTAACTTCTTCACAACCTGAGGCGCGATTAGCCGTCGGCTTCTCCCAGGAGCAATTCGAGTTAATTCCAACTTCCGAATCATGTTCATCAACCCCGGTGCAGAAAGATCCTTTCGAGGAGCAGCAGCATTGTTTCGATAAAACATTTTCACGAGTAAAGCCCTGCTCACCTCGTACAGACCCAAGTTGACTGCCTGCAACTGCAATGCACCCCGATGCTTCTACTCCAAACCTAGCTTTACCAGCACCCAACAGCAGGCGCGACACTAACACTACTACTGACAATGCTAATCATGCAGCGCACAGTCTAAACATCGTTTCTATAAAGTTCGATACGAATACGGAGAATAGTTTTCCGTTTTTCTTGGTTCGTGGCTTGAGTCATACCTAAAGGAACGAAAGCAGACTTTAATGCTGAATGGCGCATCCAGAGCACCTGCCTCACCCGAGTGGGGGACCCTAAACTGCGGTATGCCACAAAGCTCTGTTTTAGGTCCATTGTTATTTCTTATTATCATTAACGATCTCCCTCTTCGTTCCGATACAAAGTGTAAGTTTACCCTTTTTGCAGATGAAACTACAATCCTCGCTGATGAATTGTGGCAACAACTTGAACAAACTCGAACAAAGTTTTCACTGAAAGTTTAAATAGGTTTTGTTCAAATGGTCTCTCACTCAATGCAGATAAAAGGTTCCATGGTTCCATACACAACAACGAAATCTTGAAGAAATTTATATAAAGTATAGTGATCAACCAACAAAAAAAAGTTGAGGATACAAAATTCCTGGGTGCATATATAGATAGCAAATGTAATTGGTCAAGCCACATTTTTCCATCTTTCTAAAAGACTTAGCTCAGCAATATTTGCACTACAAATTATGGTTTCTGTGGCTGAAGCAGATACCATTATAGCTTCCTACTTTGGCTACTTTCATTCATTAATGTCGTATACTACTTTATTCTGGGGGAAGCAACCTCCCAGAGAAGAAAAACATCACTGCGCAGAAAACATCAGAATAATGAGTGGTATCCATCACAGACACACTTACAGGAACATGTTTCGAAAGATGGTTATCCTTACCTCCTCCTCATAGTAAATTTTTTCCTTGTTGACCTCTGTCTGTAATAACTTTTCTCTGTACAAAGACAACAGCAAATATGACTACAACACAAGAACCAATAAAAGTTTGCTTACTGAATTGAAAAATCTAAAGCTCGTTCAACAATGAGTTTGTAACTCCAGCCGTAAGCTGTTTAATGCACTCCCACCAGACATCAAATCCCTTCACAAACATCTGCCTAAAGTCAAATTCTGAAAGAGGAGCTAATACAGAAATCTTTTTATGCCAGGACCAGCCTCAGCGTGCCAAACTTCATGTGTGCAATACGTGTGGGCCGCGGGCGGACAAAGGCCCGGGCTGTCAACTCTGTTTTCCTCGGTCCTTCGAAGTACCCCAAACAGCGCCACATTTCATGTAGCATTGCTGTGCGGCAGTTAGCGGTCGGCACAACTCGCTGAGAGGCAGAAGCGTGGCGTCAGCACTGTTTACCCTCAGTCATTTGTTCGTGATATGGAGGACGTCCACAGGTCCAGCGGCTGCATGCACAAAAACATGCAGTTCAGCGATCTATCGTTACAAACCTTTAAAATGAATGGGAATGCCAGAAGAGAGGGATGAGAAGTCTCAATTTGCACAAGTGACGGGTACTGCTGATTTGCTATGAAACGAAATCACTATACCATGCAGAAAGAATTTAAATTTCTAGATGACAATGGAAGAGCAAAAAATTACAACGAACGACAGACAGGATTCATTGTCCTGTACATCAAGAAGCACTTTGTAATAAATTTGCAGGCACTGAGCACTTTAAGAAGTTGATGGTACGAATAGTAAACTTCCTGAAGTCGCAACTGAAAATGGAATAATGATTGCAACAGTTTTTAATGGAAATGAACGAAGAGTATGGAGACTTCATATATTACTGCAATGTTTAAGTCAAGGGGCAGGCCTGCGACGATTTTTCAATTTAAATCTCGCTATTGTTGAATTTCCCCCCAGGGGACTCACACCTACTAGTGAGTACGTGGCTAGGGCCCCGAGCTGAGTCCTGGCATTGCTTCCACTTACTTATGCCAGGCTCCTCACTTTTATCTTTCCTATCTGGCCATCCTCGGCCAACTCTTGTTCTTTTCCGACCCTGATGCTTTTA
Organism: Schistocerca serialis cubense; assembly: GCF_023864345.2. Classification (NCBI taxonomy): domain Eukaryota; kingdom Metazoa; phylum Arthropoda; class Insecta; order Orthoptera; family Acrididae; genus Schistocerca; species Schistocerca serialis. The sequence goes on along the minus strand of NC_064641.1, from coordinate 5,787,272 downwards.
GGTTTCGAGGGCTAGGGATCTTTCATTTTCCAACCTATACTTCTCATCCATAGGCAGCGTCTGTACCCCATGTTAGGGGTGGCCTCGAAAGTTATATCGCCAATTCGTTCTGAAGCATGCGTGGCGATTACACCTTTCACCTACGAGTCGTGATGTGTGACAGTAAGGTAAAATGTCCCGGAGTTAAAACAGGCCCACGTTCGGATCTTCGTGTGGGAGCTGCGAGCTGCTTTAGTATCGCAAAATACAAAGTCTACAAAATGAGAAAAGCAATGCCTTCAAATCTGTACGTACAACTGTCGTACGCCAGTGGGAGATGACAGTTTAACGGAAACAGTAGAGGAGCTAGAGAAAATTAACTGGGACATCGTTGGTTAAGTGAAGTGCACCGTAAAAAACGAAAACTGCCTTGAATACGGGGAATCTCATGTATTATTGTGGAGAACCAAATGGAAAATTAAATGGCGTTGGATTTTTAGCAAACAAAACTATTGTCGACAAGATAACAGCATAAGAAGGAATTTCAAGCAGAATTGCACCCTTGGTCCTAAAAATATCAGACAGGTATAAGATCCAAATAGTTCAAGCATATGCACGTAAGTCTACTCATTCGCATGAAGAGAGAGAATCTTTCTACGAATGTCTGAAGGAAATCTATGAGAAAGACAGAGACTGTTTTTATAAATTTATAATTTGAGACTTAAATACCAATGTTGGAACATACAAAGAAGGTGATTCAGTTGTTGGCAAATATGGAATAGACGAAAGAAATGATGGAGGTGAGAGATTGGTACAATCTGCAGAATGCATGAAAACACCTATTATGAATACGTTTTTCAAGAATCACCCAAGTCGCAAATGGACTTGGAAGAGTCCTAAGTTTGAAGTGAAAAACGAGATAGACTTCATTCTCACCAATAGGACTCAAAACATTAAAGATGTCACTGCGTTAAACAGGTTCAAGTCAAGCAGTCATCATCGATTAGTAAGAGCAAGATTTGAATTTGACACAAAATATGAAAGGTTAAAACTAATTAAACGAAGAAGTAAAATTTTAAATGTCAAAAACCTTGAACGGAAAGAGGAATTTCAAGAAAGAATTCAGAAAAAATTAAAAGAATGTGAAGCAGAAGAAGTATCCAAGGTACTAATTACGACAGCTGAAGAAGTCAGTGGCTTATGTAAATCACAAAACCAACCCCAGAAACTGACAAATAAAACAACAGGTTTGATGGGCAAAAGAAGAAGAATGAAAGTTGATACAGATAAAGATAAGACAGACTATGCAGAGCACTGCAAAACTCTGAGAAAGAGCATGAAAGACAACATCAAGAAGTATGAAAGGAACAGGAGCAAATAGCATTAAGGGTAGATGACACATTAGTAACCGATGGGCATAGTGTGGCAAATCTATTTAACAACTACTTTATATCCGTTACTGATAGAATGGGATTGTCAGGCTCAGTAAATAATGCCCTTGAATATCTGAAACTAGCCTTTACAAAAAGCATTCTAGTGGTTACGATGAAATATCAACAAAGTTAATTAAAGCATGTTATTGTGAGTTTAGTACAATTCTAAGTTACTTGTGTAACCAGTCAATTAATTATAACTGGGACATTTCCTGACTGGCTAAAATATGCAGATGTTAAGCCTCTATTCAAGAAAGGGGATAAAGAGATACCATCAAACTACAGACCAATTTCACTTTTGCCAGCAGTCTCAAAAATTTTAGAAAAAGTAATGTACAGGCAGCTTCTCAACCATCTGACCACAAATAACATATTATCAAGAACACAGTTTGGATTTCTGAAGGGTTCTGATATCGATAAGGCTATTTACACCTACAGTGAAATTGTACTTAATTCATTAAATAACAAATTACAAGCAGCAGGTATTTTCTGTGATTTGTCAAAGGCATTTGATTGTGTGAACCACAACATCCTTTTAAATAAATTAGAATTCTATGGTGTCACGGGCAGTGCTGCAAAATGGTTCAAGTCATACCTAGCTAACAGGAAACAAAGGGTGTCACAGTACAAGGGACTAGAGAATTAAGTCATCAGTCATCATCAGAATGGGAAGAAATTACATGTGGTGTCCCACAAGGATCCATCTTAGGACCATTGCTTTTTCTTGTGTACATTAATGATCTCTCATCAGTTACACTGTCAGAAGCAGAGATCATTTTGCTTGCAGATGACACAAGTATTGCAATAAATAGTATGTCGAGTGTAGTTCTAGAAAGATCTGCTAATGATATTTTCATGGATATTAATAAATGGTTTAAAGCCAACTCACTGACATTAAACTTGGAAAAGACTCACTCCATGCAATTCAGAACCTGTAAGAGGTTTCCACCCAGCATATGCATAAAGTATGAAGAAGAGCAGATAGAAGAGGTTGACAGTCTTAAATTCCTGGGGTTACAACTTGATAATAAATTCAGTTGGGAGGAGCATACCACAGAACTGCAGAAACGCCTTAACAAATCTGTATTTGCAATTCAAGTGTTAGCAGACATAGGCGACATAAAAAATGAAAAAGCTTGCATACTTTGCCTACTTTCATTCCATAATGTCATATGGTTTAATATTTTGGGGTAACTCTTCAAGCCAAACAAAAGTTTTCAGAGTCCAAAAGCGTGTAATACGTATTATTTGTGGAGTAAATTCATGGACGTCATGTAGAAACCTCTTCAAAGAACTGGGTATACTAATCACTGCCTGTCAGTATATTTACTCCTTAATGAAATTTGTCCTAAATAATATATCTCCTTTTCCAACAAACAGCTCAGTTCATACATACAATACCAGGAACAAAAATGATCTGCACAAGGACTTAAAAGCACTTACTTTAGTTCAAAAAGGGGCCCACTGCTCAGGAACACTCATCTTCAATAATTTGCCAGCAAACATAAAAAATTTAGTTACAAATAAAGATCAATTTAAAAGGAGCCTCAAAGACTTACTAGTGGCCAATTCCTTCTACTCCACTGAATAATTTTTTAATAGAAACAAATGATGTATTGTATATATTCATACTATTAGTATTGTTATTTCAGCTTAAAAAAATTGACATGTTCCACATCCACGAGGATCTCCTCAGCATGGATCTATGGAACGAAAAACTAATCTAATCTAATCTAATCTAATCTGTCTAATGAAGAAGACCCGCTAAAAGCCAGTCTTGAGAATACATCTAGTTTAAAGAAAGCCAAGCATATGCTTATGATTGGAACGAATCAGCTAATAGCATTATACACATATCAAGGCAGAATTACAGACAAGAAAAAAACACTTGAATATATTGGAAATTTTTATACTAACATATACAGTAAAATCAATGATGATACCTTGATTCTAGATGAATCATATGCTTCCGTCTCTCAAATTCCAGAAATACTCCCATCAGAAGTCAAACAAAGGGTCGGCTCCAGGTAGTGATGACCTGCCAGCCAATGTTGTAAAGCTGATGGATGAGGAATCCATAAAGCATAACTAAGATATTTTCAGGTTTTTTGCACTGTGGAACATTACCAAGAACTGGACTCGCATTGGGAAGGACGACGGTTCAATCCCACGGCCGGCCATCCTGATTTAGGTTTTCCGTGATTTCCCTAAATTGCTCCAGGTAAATGCCGGGATGGTTCCTTTGAAAGGGCACGGCCTACTTCCTTCCCCATCCTTCCCTAATCCTATGAAACCGATAACCTCGCTGTTTGGTCTCTTCTCCCAAACAGCCAACCAACCAACATTGCCAAGAGACTGAAATAAAGCCAGAATAATTCTAATACATAAGAAAGATAGTACCAAAGATATAAAGAAACATCGCCCTATCAGCTTACTCTCCATACTGTACAAAGTTTTCACTAGGATGCTGACTACCAGATTGAGCACTACACTCGACCGGGCTCAACCCATTGATCTAGCCGGTTTCCGATCAAGATTTAGCACAGTTGACCATATCTTCACGCTACTGGATATAACAAATGAGTACTATCTACCCCTTTGCCTTGCTTTTATAGACTTTGAAAAGGCCTTTTATTCGATGAAGTCACCCAGCTATGTTTGCGGCTCTAAAAGAACAAGGAGTAGAACAGGGCTATATCAAAATCCAAAATAACATTTACAATACCTACACAGCCTTTGTGAGCTACTGATGAATTTCCCATTGAAAAGGATACAAAGCAAGGTGATTCTATAACTTCCAAACTATTTTCAGCAGTTTTAGAAAAAGCCATGTCTAAATTAAATTGGGTAGAAAAGGTAATTCAAGCTCTCTGAAAAAGACTGAACAACTTGAAGTTTGCGGATGAAACTGTCCTACTTGCAAATGACATAGAAGAACTTCAAGTATTAGTTAACGAACTTACATTAGTGTGCTTTGAGGTTGGACTAAAAATGAACATTGATAAAACCAAGATAATGATCAATGAATGGACACCTGAGGGAAGTATATCAGTTGGGAGTACACAACTCCTAATAGTTACAGAAAATATCTATCTGGGTCAACTGATAAACATGAAAGGAGATTTAAAACCAGAAATAATATGTCGAATTAAATTGGGCTGGCAAGCTTATGAGAGGCATTATTCTAGACTGGAACCCAATTCTAGAGAAAGACTACCAAACAGATGGGACAGAGATCTAAGGAAGAGAGTGGAATTCAATTGGCAACGGGAAGCTCAGGATCGGAAGAAACGGAAGATCTTACTGGGATGCTTTGTTACACGCCTACTCAAAGAGGTCGTATCATCAAGTGAAAGAACTGGGTGGTGGTGGTGGTGGTGATTGTTGAATTTATGAAGTAAAAAGGAGGGCAGGAAAGAAAAGTAGAACATCTGGAGTGGATTACAGACTTCGCATTTTAAGTAGACTTGACTGCACGTTGCCAACAGTAAGATTCTGCAAGGTAAATTCTGATTTGATGGGGATGCATCTAAAAAAAGAAAAGAAAAAAAAGTCGCGTTCTCGAAGGGACACATTCTGACAAAGACAATCCAGTTACCTAAGGTCACTGGCGTTACAGAAAGCATGAGGTCTGAAGAATTCATATCGGCCTTGCAAAAATTAAAACGACAGTTTTATAAACGTTTTGAGGTAACTGTCAATCTTACATCTATTTTCGAGCTGTTTTCGAGACCGTTTGCCGTTTCAGTTGAAAGCGCCCCTGTGCATGTGTAGATATAATTGACTGGCCTGCAAGGTAATTCCAGTTCTAATTACTAATATTTTTACGTTAAAATTGTCCGAGACGTCTACATTTCTTTTCTCACGTAGATTTTCCATGTCTCCATAACAAGGTTGCAAAAGTGTTATGATATTTCTATGGACATATTAGAGTGAAAGATCGTTTTTCGATTACGGAACTAAGTCAGTCAAGATTATGTGACAACTTGGGCGCGAAACATTGTGAAATTGTCTGCGTCTGTCCCTATGCCGACAGTTTGAGCCACATAAAAATTATGTCTATGTTGTTGAGATACGTGAAATATGAACCAGGTCATATGCAGTATGACTGTACTGCCAGTTAAATGCGGTGCTATTTTTCCTCTTCCCCCTCAAAACGCTCAGACAGCACGGAGGGGCGCTAGGGGAAATGTGAAACGAGGGTGAGCACTTTGCAACTGGGCCAGGGCACATCCCGCGAGCAGAATCTTGGCCACCCCTGTTTTATACAGTCGGTAAATTTTTGAGGTAAAATGAATACCACCACCAAACTTACAACTGTTTTACAAATATTTATATTAAGCTCTATCATAGACATTCAATTATTTGGCTTTCGGTATTCAAGTATTTATTTATTGATTGTACTACTTAGCTTAACGAAGTTGTTCCAAATTTACTTTTCTCCCCAATTTTATTCAGTACCTTTTCATTAATTATCCAATCTACCCAATTAATCTTCAGATAATGGAAAATCCAGGATAGAATAACAATGATATGGAAAGGATAGATTGCTATTTGCTATTCACCACCAACAGGAGGCAAGTAGTCAGAGACAAGCACAATGAGAAAGAATGCTAGAAATATATTTGTAGTGTTCTTTTTTCATTGTGCCTATCTGTAACTCCACTCCTCCTCCTTTCTATATTGCAGCAATTAATCTTCAGCATTCTTCTGTAGCACCACATTAAAAGCTTATATTGCTCTTCTCATCTCAACTAGCAATTGTTCAATTTTCTCTTCCACTCAAAGCTATATTTCAGACAAATATGTTCAGGAAACATTCCCAACATTTAAATTTATATTCAATGCCATGAAAATTCTCTTTATAAGTAACACTTACTTTACTACTGCCAGACTGCATATTATACACTCACTACTTTGGCCATCATCAGTTATTTTGCTGCCAAAATAGGAAAATTCATCTACCATTTTTAGTCTCTCATTTCCTAATCCATTTCCTCTGCATAACCAGATTGAATTCAGCTACATTCCACTTCCATTGTTTTACTTTTGATGATGTTCATATTACTGTCTCTTTAAAAGATACCATCCCATCCACCAACCGATCTTCCGAGCGTTTTGTGGTCTCGGACAGAATTACAATGCCATCCATAAACCCTGAAGTTTTTATTTTCTCTCCCTCCACTCTAAGTCCGCTCTAAATTTCTCCTCAATTTCTTTTACTGTTTGCTCAACATACAGGCTGAATACCACCAGATGTAGGCTATGAAATTGTCTCACTCAATTCTCAATATACACTGCTTCTGTTTCATATTCTTCAGGTCTTACGACTGAACTGTGCTTTCTGCACAGGTTGCAGATAACCCTATATTTTATTCGTAACTCCTCCATAATTTCAAAGAGTGTTTTCCAGTCAACACACTCCGAAAGCTTTTTGTAAATCTACACGTCATAAACATGGTTTTGGTTTCCTTTAGTTGAGGGGTCAGTACTGAGTCATGTTCCCCTCATTTCTCCAGAAACCAAACTGATCTTCCCAGAGACCAGCTACCTGTTTTTCATTGTTCTGGGAACAATTCATGCCATGTTTTTCAAAACCACAATTCATTAAATTTTTAATTCACACCTGTTAGCAGCTGCCTTCTTTGGTATTGGAATTATTGTCTTTAAGTCTGTCTCATATATCTTGTGTACCAGATGGAATTTTTTGTCATGGCTAATTCTTCCAAGGACCAAGCACTCCAAGAAAATTTTGTGTACTTCAGGTGCCCTGTTCATTCTAAGTATTGCAATGTTCTGCTAAATTCTTCTTGCACTGCCATATCTTTCACATCATTTATCTACTTCCTCTTTCCTTTCATTGATAATGTCTTTCTATATATCCCTTCCACTATTAAGTTGGTTGATTGGTTGGATTAAAAGAGGGGGAAAGGAACCAAACTATGAGATCATCAGTCACTTGTTCCGAATAAAACAATGCCTCATGTGTGAGAATAAAACAAACAAGACTGACAACTCAAAACGGAATGAAAGGAAAAATCACAAGAAAGATGAAGGGCAACAAACATGTAAATGGACAAAAGGAAACAAGAAAACCACAGATATGCAAGAAATGGGATGAAGAGATTAAAACAACAAAGCAGATTACCATGGCTGGCTGACCACAAGAATGAAAAAAAGAGAAGCCAGCCACTCTGCAATGCATTAAAACCTCCACCCTTGAAGCGCTAGGGTGGAGGACACAGAGGGACAAAGGACATGTGCTAAAACTTAGATAAAATGATAAAACCCTCCCTAACGAATAAAACAGAAAACTAAATCAGCCGATGAGGCATTATCACATAAAAATAGCGGCAACGAGTCCGGCAACCCAAGATTCCGTTGCTCGGCAGTCAATGTGGGACAGTGCACCAGAATATGGGCCACTGTGAATCGTAAGCTGCACCGACACTCAGGCAGGTCTTCACAGTGCAGGCGGTAACTGTGAGTCGCCCAAGCGTGGTCAATGCTGAGCTGGCAGAGGACAACCAATTCCCTGTGAGAGGCCTGCAAGGAAGTCTTCCACACATTCATAGTCTCCTTAATGACACGCAGTTCATTGTGTGTACTGTTATGCCATTCCATCCCCCAAAGCCGAAAAACCCTATGGCGTAAGTCAGAATGCAGGTCAGGTTCAGAGGTGCCCATCTCCAAAAGTGGTTTCCGATAGCCTGTTTGGCCAGCCTATCGGCAAGTTCGTTGCCTGGGATGCCGACATGTCCTGGGGTCCACACAAACATCACTGAATGACAGGACTGGTCCACGGCATAGATGGACTCCTGGATGGATGCTACCAAAGGATGGCAAGGGTAGCACTGGTTGATAGTTTGTAGGCTGCTCAAGGAGTCAGTACACAGAAGAAATGATTCCCCGGGGCATGAACGGATATACTGAAGTGCACGAGAGATGGCCACCAGACTGCACCCATAGGGCAAGGAATGCTGTTAAAAATGGCCTCTGTGGACGTAGGCGAAGCCAAGATGACCATCAGCCATCGAGCCATCAGTGTAAACCACTTAAGAGCCCCAGGAACACATCAAGAATTGAAAGGAAGTGACACAGCAACAGGAGCAACTGAGTCCTTAAGGTCATGTGAAAGGTCGAGACGAACCTGTGGCCTAGATCTACACCATGGAGGTGTATGTGGGCGGATGGACCTAGATGGGAAGGTGGTAAACGGAAGGACTCCAGTTCAGGCAGAAGGGATCACACGCAAACTGCAATCGTTATCCCTTATCTTGGCTGCCAATGTGGGAGATGAACTACCGCGGGTGGAAAAAGGAGATGGTAATTCGAATGCTGAGGACACCCACGAATGTGTGCAACTTAATTGGCGAGCAGTTGTGCATGCCTAACCTTTAATAGAGGGACTCCGGCTTCCACCAGGACAATGGTCACCGGACTCGTTCTGAAAGCTCCTGTCACTAGGCGAACGCCACAGTGGTGCACTGGGTCGACTACATGCTATGCTGGGGGTGCCACCGAACCATAAACCAGACTCCCTTAGTCAGGGCAGTACTGAATAAGGGCTTTGTAGAGCTGCAGCAGAGTAAAGCGATCTGCACCCCAGTTGGTGTTGCTCAGGCAGCGGAGGGCATTGAGGTGCTGCCAGCACTTCTGCTTAAGCTGACAAAGGTGAGGTAGCCAAGTCAATTGGGTGTCAAAACACAGTCCCAAGAATCGATTTGTCTCCACTACAGTGATAGGATTGTCATTAAGGTAAAGTTCTGGTTCCGGGTGAACGGTACGACGCTGATGGAAGTGCACGACACATGACTTAGCGGCCGAAAACTGGAAGCCGTGGGCAAGAGCCCATGACTGCGCGTTATGGATGGCTCCCTGTAGGCATCGCTCAGCAACATCAGTACCAGTGGAGCAGTACGAAATGCAGAACCCATCTGCATACAAAGAGGGTGAGACAGATGGCCATACAGCTGCTGTTAGACCATTATTGGCCACTAGAAATAGTGATACACTCAATACAGAGCCCTGCGGGACTCCATTCTACTGGGTATGGTGGGAACTATGGGAGGAACCAACTTGGACATGGAAAGTACGTAGTGACAGGAAATTCTGGATAAAAATTTGGAGCGGGCCTCTGAGACCCCACCTGTATTATGTGGCAAGGATATGATGTCGACAGGTGGTGTCATATGCTTTGTGTAGATCAAAAAAGAAGGCAACAAGGAGTTGGTGTGTGGAAAAGGCTGTTTGGATAGCAGACTTGAGGAATACAAGATTATAAGCGGTAGAGCAACCCTGGTGGAAGCCGCTCTGACATGGGGCCAGTAGGCCATACGACTCCATGACCTGACCCAACCCAACTGCCGACACACCATATGTTCCAGCAGCTTACAAACAACGTTGGTGAGGCGCTGATGGGCTGATAGCTAACCACATCAAGTGGGTTTTTACCGGGTCTGAGCACCGGAATGATGGTGCTCTCCCGCCATTGCGATGGAAAGACACCATCACACCAGAGCCAGTTGAAGATCACAAGGAGATGGTGCTTGTAGTCATGCAAGAGATGTTTAATCAACTGGCTGTGGATCTGATCCAGCCCAGGAGCTGTGTCGGGAGCAATGTGCAAGTGCGCTGAGGAGCTCCCACTCTACAAACGGAATGTTATAGGGTTCACTGTGGTGTGCAGTGAATGAGAGGACTTTTTCCTTTCCATCCGCTGTTCGATGGTGCGATGCAGAGGCTCTAGCATAGTGCTCAGCAAAGTGCTCGGCAATCGCGTTTACGTCGGCAAATAGCATGACATTGATGGTAACGCCAGGGATACCTGTTGGGGTCTGGCATCCAAAAAGAGGTCTACTCTTCATCCACACTTGGGAAGGTGACACATGGCACCCAATGGTCGACACATACCTCTCCCAACACTCTTGTTTCCGTCGTTTTATAAGCTGGCATACATGGGCACGGAGCTGCCTAAAGGCTATCAGATGCTCTAGGGAAGGGTGCCGCTTATGCTGCTGGAGAGCTCACCGACGCTCTGTACTTACCTCAGCAGCTTCCAGCGACCACCAAGGGACTGTCTTTCACTGGGGGCAACCTTAAGGGCGAGGGATCGTGTTTTCTGCCACAGAATTAATTGTGGTAGTCACCTGCTCAACCATCACATCAATGTTACCATGTGGGGGAGAGTCAACGGTGACATCAGAGGTGAAAGTTTCCCAGTCCACCTTGTTTAACACCCATATGAGCAGGTGTCTGTGGGCTTGATGCCGGAGCAGTGACAGGAAGATGTTTTTTTTTTTTTTGTTTTTTTTTTGCGGTTTTAGGGCGCACAACTTCAACGGTCATTAGCGCCCAAACTACGTGAGGAATGCACCGCGAGTCACAAGTTTAAAACAGCAACGAAACGGAAAACACGATAAAAGACAGACTGACAGGCATAGGATTAAAAAAGGAAAACAGCAGAATCAAATGTCCTTTGAGAGGGTTGTCAAATTGATAAAATGAAGAACGCGAGCAGCTGCTCGTGGGTCATCCGCTAAAATGGCTTCTACAGTACATGGCAGGCCAAGATCAAGACGCAGGGTGTTAAAATCCGGACAGACCGTTAAAATATGGCAGACAGTCAGCAATTGCCCACAGGGGCAGAACGGCGCCGGCGCAGCCGTCAGCAGATGGCGATGGCTGAACCGGCAGTGGCCAATTCGTAACCGGGCCAAAACGACCTCCTCCCGCCGAGAAGGGCGTGAGGAGGACGTCCAAGCCACGGGAAGAGGTTTCAGGGCCCAAAGTTTGTTGTCTGTGAGTGCAGCCCAATCGGCATGCCACTGCAATAAAATGCGCCGACAAATTACCCTGCTACAATCGGACGAAGGGACACAACAAGATGCTGTCCGAGGCTGGAGGACCGCAGCCTTGGCCGCGGCATCTGCAGCCTCGTTCCCAGGGATACCGACATGGCCAGGAACCCACATAAAGCTAACCGGATAACCGACGTCCAGCAGCTGCTGAAGAGAGCGTTGGATCCGGTGCACGAAAGGGTGAACCGGGTACGGATCACTGAGGCTCTGAATAGCGCTCAGGGAATCGGAGCAGATGACATATGCAGAATGTCGGTGGCGGCAGATGTAAAGGACAGCCTGGTAGAGGGCAAAGAGCTCAGCTGTGAAGACCAAACAAAGGCCATGGAGCCGGTATTTGAAACTTTGTGCCCCGACAATAAAGGAACACCCAACCCCGTCATTGGTCTTAGAGCCATCTGTATAAATGAAGGTCATATTAATGAACTTCGAACGAAGTTCGATAAAGCGGGAGTGGTAGACTGAACCGGGGGTAACCTCCTTCGGGAGCGAGCAGAGGTCAAGGTGGACGCGAACCTGAGCCTGGAGCCAAGGTGGCGTGTGGCTCTCGCCCACTCGAAAGGTTGCAGGGAGTGAAAAATTAAGGTGTTGAAGGAGGCGACGAAAGCGAACTCCAGGGGGTAGCAGGGCAGAGACATACAACCCGTATTGACTGTCGAGAGAGTCATCAAAAAAGGAACGATAAGACGGGTGGTCGGGCATTGCCAGTAGCCGACAGGCATACCGACAAAGCAGTATATCGCGCCGATAGGTGAGTGGCAACTCACCAGCGTCAGCATGAAGACTCTCGACGGGACTAGTATAAAATGCTCCGATCGCAAGTCGTAAACCCCGATGTTGTATGGAGTTGAGGCGGCGTAAGATGGATGGCCGTACAGAGGAGTATACGAAGCTCCCATAATCCAGCTTGGAGCGGACGATCGACCGATATAGACGAAGCAGGATGGTTCGATCCGCTCCCCACGACATACCACTGAGAACACGGAGGACATTTAGAGAACGGGTACAACAGGCAGCCAAATATGACACATGTGGAGACCAACTAAGTTTCCTGTCAAATGTAAGACCTAAAAATTTTGTTGTCTCCACGAATGGGAGAGCAACGGGACCGAGTCGTAAGGACGGTGGGAGAAACTCTTTGTAGCGCCAGAAGTTAATACAGACCGTCTTCTCGGCAGAAAAACGGAAGCCACTGGCGGCACTCCAGGAGTAAAGACGGTCAAGAGAACGCTGAAGACAGCGCTCCAGGAAACACGTTCGCTGCGCGCTGCAATAGATGGTAAAATCGTCTACGAAAAGGGAGCCTGATACATCAGCTGGGAGGCAATCCATTATTGGATTGATCGCTATGGCGAAGAGAGCGACGCTCAAAACTGAGCCCTGTGGCACCCCATTCTCCTGGTGAAAGGTGTCTGACAGGACAGAACCCACACGTACCCTGAACTGTCGATCCATTAAAAAGGAACGAATAAAAAGAGGGAGGCGACCGCGAAGGCCCCATGTATGCATGGTGCGGAGAATGCCCGCCCTCCAACAGGTGTCGTAAGCCTTCTCCAAATCAAAGAACACAGCCGCGGTCGGGCGCTTCCGCAAGAAGTTATTCATAATGAAGGTCGACAAGGTAACCAGATGGTCGACAGCAGAGCGGCGCCTACGAAATCCACATTGTACATTGGTAAGTAGGCGTCGAGACTCGAGCAGCCAAACCAACCGAGAGTTAACCATTCGCTCCATCACCTTACAGACACAGCTGGTAAGCGAGATGGGTCGATAACTGGAAGGCAAGTGCTTGTCCTTCCCCGGCTTAGGAATCGGGACAACAATAGACTCGCGCCAGCATGCGGGAACATGTCCCTCAATCCAGATGCGATTGTAAGTACGAAGAAGAAAACCTTTACCCACAGGAGAAAGGTTCTTCAGCATCTGAATATGAATAGAATCAGGCCCTGGAGCAGAGGACCGTGATCGGCCAAGTGCGTTTTCGAGTTCCCGCATGGTGAATGGGGCATTATAACTTTCACGATTCGAGGAGCGGAAGTTAGGTGGCCTAGCCTCCTCTGCCTGTTTGCGGGGGAGGAAGGCAGGGTGGTAATGAGCGGAGCTCGAAACCTCTGCGAAAAAGCGGCCGAAGGCATTGGAGACATCCTCAGGGGCCACAAGGACGTCATTCGCGACCTTCAAGCCAGAAACTGGTGAGTGGACCTTAGTGCCAGACAGCCGGCGCAGGCTACCCCAGACAACAGAAGAAGGAGTAAAACTGTTGAAGGTGCTTGTGAAAGCAGCCCAGCTGGCTTTCTTGCTGTCTTTAATAACACGACGACACTGAGCACGTAATCGTTTATAATTGATACAATTCGCCACTGTAGGGTGGCGTTTAAAGGTGCGTAAAGCACGTCGACGAGCACGTAAAGCATCTCTACATGCTGCGGTCCACCAGGGGACCGGTACGCGACGTGGAGAAGAAGTACGGTGAGGGACGGAATATTCAGCAGCAGCGAGAATGACTTCCATGAGGTGTGCGACCTGACGATCGCAGCTTGTGAAGGTTTGATCCTGAAAGGTCGCCCTGGAAGAGAAGAGCCCCCAGTCTGCCTTGGAGATGGTCCAACTAGAGGAGCACGGAGAGGGGGTATGCTGCAGGAGATGGATAACACACGGGAAGTGGTCGCTCGAATATGTATCAGAGAGTGCATACCACTCAAACCGGCGTGCAAGTTGGGGAGTACATATAGAGAGGTCTAAATGGGAATAGGTGTGAGATGTGTCCGAAAGAAAAGTAGGGGCGCCAGTATTGAGGCAGACAAGATTGAGCTGGTTGAAAAGGTCTGCTAACAGGGAGCCCCTCGGGCAGGATGCTGGAGAGCCCCAAAGGGGATGGTGGGCATTGAAGTCTCCAGTTAACAAAAATGGTGCAGGTAGCTGAGCAATAAGTTGCATCATGTCTGCCCTGGTAACGGCAGATGACGATGGAGTGTAAACGGTACAAATGGAAAATGTAAAAGTGGGGAGAGTAATGCGGATGACTACTGCCTGCAGGCCGGTGTGCAACGTGATGGGATCGTAGTAAATATCATCCCGGACCAGCAACATAACCCCTCCATGAGCCGGGATACCTATCACAGGGGGTAGGTCAAAACGCACAGAGGTGTAGTGTGCCAAGGGAATTTGATCGCATGGGCGTAGCTTCGTTTCCTGGAGGGCTACGACGAGCGGACGGTGCAAGCGGAGCAGCAACGTCAAGTCCTCTCAGTTGGAGCGAATGCTGCGAATATTCCAGTGAATAAGTGCCATCGTAAGAAGAAAAGGAAGACGAAAGAAGGGGTCACCTCGAAGGCCGCTGATGGCCTGGCTTCGAGCGAGCACTGCCGCCGCTATCAGTAGGCGGACAGTCATCGTCCATTGGGTCTATAGGTTCATCGGCCATCTTGGGAAGATGGCCGGGAGGGGGAGCTTCCTCCGCCGGTGAACGGCCAGATGTTCGACTACCAGCGGTGCGGCAAGGCGAAATGGATGACGGCCTGGGGCGGCAACCGCTGGGTGGCGCAGGAGAAGAAATGCGCCGTGGCGGAGAAGGAGAACTGTGCTTCCTATGCGCCTTCTTGGAAGGACATTTGGTGGAAGTACCGGTCGAAGGCTGGGAGGTCGAAGTACGTAGGAAGTCTGCACGGGACGGTTCCTTCTTGAAGGCCCGTGCATCTGACTTCTGGGTCTTCGTCTTGGCAGAAGCTGATGAAGGTGCTTGCGTCTGAGGGGTGACGGGAGGAAGAGGAGACGTCGACCGGGCGATCTTAGCAGTGGCCGAACGGACGACCGTGGTGCTGAAGGTCAGATCACATGTCTGGGTGGCCACCTCCCTGGTAGTCCGAGGAGAGGCGAGGACAGTACTGTATTTCCCCGCTGGGAGCAGCGTGGGCTTCCTACTAGCCAATAGCTTGCGAGCAGCCGAGGTGGACACTTTCTCTTTGACCCGAATTTCTTGGATACAGCGTTCTTCTTTGTAGACAGGACAGTCGCGGGAGGATGCGGCATGGTCACCCTGACAGTTCACACAACGAGGAGATGGAGGTGGACAGTCACCCTCATGGGCATCCCTGCCACAAGTGACACATTTAGCCGCATTGGAACAAGACTGTCGAGTGTGATTGAAACGCTGACACTGGTAACAGCGCGTAGGTGTCGGGACATAGGGGCGAACAGAAATAACCTCGTAGCCCGCCTTGATGCGCGATGGCAGCTTAACACTATCGAAGGTCAAGAAAAGTGTCCGGGTCGGTACAAGGTCATTGTTGACCTTTTTCATGACCCTATGGACAGCCGTCACACCCTGCTCAGCGAGGAAAGATTGAATCTCCTCGTCAGTCAGTCCATCGAGGGAGCTAGTATAGACCACACCACGAGACGAATTCAAAGTTCGGTGAGCCTCCACCCGCACAGGGAACGTGTACAGGAGTGTGGCCCGAAGCAGTTTTTGTGCCTGAAAGGCGCTCTCAGTTTCGAGTAATAAGGTACCGTTACGCAACCTGGTACAAGATTTGACAGATCCGGCTATGGCATCTACACCCTTCTGGATAACGAAAGGGTTGACAGAGGAAAAATCCTCTCCGTCCTCAGATCGAGAAACGACGAGGAACTGTGGGGCAGGCGGTAGTACTTTTGTCACTGATGGTTGGTCACGTTTCCATTTTTGGGCAGAAGTCGAGACAGATGGAGTGAAATCCATTGCGGAGGAATCCCCCATGATTGCCAGCGTCTCCGACGGCGCGCTCCTTCCTTGTGGGGACCCTCTCAGAGGGCACTCCCGCCTTAGGTGAATGTTTACACCTCAGGTCACATCTCCCGAGAAACAGACGGAGGGACCAATCGGCATGGTCAGAAGGTATCAGCTCAGGCAATCACCCCTCCCCGGGCCTGGCCTTTACCAGGGGGTACGCGCGTGCCTTACATGTCTACCCAGGGCGGGGAATTACGCGTTACCCCGTCACCGGCTACGCGTGCGAACGCGTGGGTCGGCCTTCAGGCACGCACAGGGAGGAAGGAAGAAGAGGAAAAGGAGGAGAGAGAGGGAGAGAGAGCAGCAGTCTCAAACGCCGAGGCGGAGACCAGAGAAGGCAAGGAGAAGAAGGCAATGAGAAGTCAAGGAGAAGAAGGCAATGAGAAGGCAAGGAGAAGAAGACAAGGAAAGAGTAAGGAAGACAGTGAGGTGGAAAAGAGCAAAGAAAGGAACCTACCAAAGGAAGGAAGAAACGAGAAGTGAAAAAGCAAAATGACCGCAAATAGAGGTCGTGGAACCGCCCGTCTCCGGACGCAGGCGCTAACGACCCCCCTGAGGGGGTGGGACTCCTTTTAGTCGCCTCTTACGACAGGCAGGAATACCTCGGGCCTATTCTAATCCCCGGACCCGCAGGGGGTAGTGACAGGAAGATGGTCACTACCACACAGGTCGTCATGTGCTCTCCAGTGGATAGATGAGAGAAGTTCTGGGCTGCAAATTGATAAATCAATGGCCAAGTAACTACCTCGAGCCACACTGAAATGTGTGGTGGCCCCAGTATTTAAAAGGCAGAGGTCGAACTGAGACAGTATAAAGTTTTGACATCTCTGCTTTGGCCAGAAGCACGGTATCACCCCACAAGGGGTTATGAGCATTAAAATCTACCAAAAGTAGGAAAGGTTTAGGGAATTGATCAATCAGTGCAGCTAATACGTTCAGGGGTACTGCACCATCTGGAGAAAGGTGCACATTGCAGACAGTTATTTCCTGTGTAGTCCATAGTCTGACAGCCACAGCCTCAAGAGGGGTTTGAAGGGGCACAGTTTCACTACAGACTGAGTATAGGACATAAACGCAAACTCCAGCTGACATTCAATTGTAGTCATTACGGTTCCTGTAATATCCCTTATAGCAGTGGAGGGCAGGGGTCCGCATTGCTGGGAACCAGGTTTCCTGGAGGGCAATGCAGAAAGCAGGTGTAAAGCTTAACAGTTGCCATAGCTCAACCAGTCAGTGGAAAAAACCGCCGCAATTCCACTGGAGGATGACATCATCGTGAGACTGCACCGACAGTTTGCCTGAGCAGTCTATATCCATTGTGTCTGAGGGTCCGGTGAGATCCAGGACCTCAGCAGACACCAGAACCTCCACCCCATCCTCAGATGCAGAGCTTGTAGGTAGTTGTGGTGTGGGTGCCACCGCAAGTTACTTGTTCTTGGGGGTCTTCTTTTTCGATTTCTCACGCTGTTCCTTGGGTTTCCCTGGCTGGGAGGACTTCACTGAATCAGTCTCCAGGACTGAAGACGAGCGTGAAGCCCTACAACCAGCTGCTTTCGGGCAGACCCAGCTTGCTGAAACACGTGTGTTTCCCACCTTCTTTCATAGTTGTGAAACATGGATCCTTAAGGCCGGAGACAAACAGTATATTGATACATTTGAGCTCTGGTGCTGGCAAATGACACTGCACCTAAAATGGACCTAAAGGAGAATTAATGTGTCCATTATTAAGCAACTAAATATCTCCAGGCACCTTTCTTCTGGTGTCAGTCAAAAAATTCTCCAATCCTTTGGCCATATTGTAAGAAGGTATGGAGGAAATGTAGAGAAAATAATCTTGGAAAGAAAAGGTTGAAGGTACGAGACCAAGGAGGAGAGCAGCAAGCAAGTGGATAGATCAAAACAAGAAGATCTCCATCCAATTCTTCAGCAGGCTCCAAGACAAGCTGGTAACAATCTGAATATAGATGCCCGATTCACAACACTCAGCAATGAGTATGACAACTTGTAATGATGATAATATTGAATTTAAAGGGACTGCACTACTCAGTTCTCTGTCCCTCGATCCACAGGAAAATCATGTAGAAAGATAAGAAATGAGAAAAGGAAAGTTGTCAGCTACAGGATCTGTGACCATGTTGTCATAGCTGAAAATAATATGTGTGACAGTAGTTTTAATCAGACAGTTAAAACTGATATGAAGCCCAAGCAGTCAGCCAGATAGCTAAAACTTGCATCTGGTCACTGAAGGATACACAAAGAAGAGTCATCATAGTCAGTACAACTAAAAATGGGGTGGAAAATGAAAATGAGGTGAGAAAATGCAGACTGTAAAGACTAGAAAGCTACTTACCTTAAACAGGTAGATAAATAAAATATGTACATAAAAAATTGAAAAAGCTTGACAGTAAGGAGGGAGAAAGTAGCCTCAGGGCACATGCCACAACGAGAGGTACTCCCTCTCACAACGATACCATACACCGAACGTGCATTAAATTATATTGTAAAATCTGCTTACCCTCAGGAAATGGAAGACTTTAGTAGCTGCCAACCCACTGTCTGCAAGTATCTGAGGTAGTGTGCACACAGGCTGAATGCTTATCTGAAATCGGCCAGCAAGGCATACTTTGCTGGGATATGTGCTACTGTGAGATTACCACCACAGCTGCACTGAGTGGTGCCCTCCTGATGCAAAAGGAATACATGGTTAAGTGTCTTGTGCCCCACACACAGTTAGTGAAGTACTGCGGCATCTTTCTGAGGGGCCTGGAGAGAAGTATGCCACCTCAATGGTCCCCTCGATTGCTCTCAGCTTGTTGAAGGTCACTGTAGCCTGCTATTCATATCTCAGGTGTTCAGAATCAGACACAGTTGCAATTTTAAGTCTGAGCCTGGTACTCCTAAGATGAATGTTACTGTCATTTTGTGGCTGTGGAGGTCAACTAAAAGGTCTTGGATGTTAGTGACCAAAAGGTTTTTGGGGTAGCACTGAGCTATGTCTTTTAAGCAGCTCACGGTGTCAATACAAACCGGGAAGTCCTTAATGGCGAGAGTTTTAATGTAGTACTGCTGAGCCTGCAGTGTATACACTGTATATACTCACCAGAGAATACTTCTCGTGCTCCCTTCCGTGTGCAAAAGCATAACAAACACTGTCATTGATTTTCAATCCGTCCATGTAGATGCATGTTGAATATGGGTAGTCACAGAGACACAAACTGAATGCACATCTGAGAATTGTGGGGTCAACATTTTTCTTACGATCCAGAAGAGGTCCACCCGAATCTTATCACTTGGTACATACCACAGGGGATGCCCAGAGGGAATTCTATGTACACAGGCAAGAGCAGACAGCTGGAAGTCCTCACAGAGAGCTTCTAATTGTATTCCAGCTGGTGTACCCATTTTTGGGTGATTTGTAATATTCCTCAAGCAATTTGCCTTGAATTGGTGTACATATGGTAACCATGTTAACTGACTCAAATAAAAGGCCTAAAAATTGGAAAGTTTCAATGACTTCAAGTAACTGGTTACTGAGGTAAATGTTCTGGGTACAGATGCACAGTTCTGACTCAACAAAAGTACATGACACTAGTTTTCACAGATGAAAAATTGATATCCACAATTCAGAGCCCAATTATGTATCTTCTCTGTAGCCCCTTGAAGTTGGCACTATGTGGTGTGCAACGATGCAGCACTGTAATGCAGGTAAATGTCATTGACAGTGATGGTGATACTGTCACTGCAGTCACAATACCACCGATTGCAAACATGAAGAGGGTAATGCTCTGAATGTATTAGTTGCTATTTGGACCCAGAACAGCCAGAGGAACAGAAATTCTGGATAAAAATGGTCAGCAGCCCCAAAAGCCTCACTCACGCAGGTTGGACAGGATGTGATGGTACCAGGTGGTGTCATACACCTTCTGTAGTTCAAAGAAGGCAGTGATCAGGTACTGGCATTGCACAAAAGCATTGCGCACTACAGACTTGAATCAGTTGGTCTGTCATGAACCAGAATTCCCAAAAACAGTTTCAAAACTATGATATATGTCCTAAGGCTTCCAGGCACAAACATTCTTGCAAATAATCTGCATGGCCTGTCTGTTTGAGAGATTGATCGATAATTACTCAAAATTCGAGGGCATTTTTCCTTCTTCAGGAAAGGGATAATAATACCCTCCCACCACTGGGAGGGAAACTCCCCTTTCCACAAAATACAAGTGGAAAACCCAAGGATGAGTTTGATGCTGTCATTGCTAAGGCGTTTAAGCATTCACTTATGGATTTTATTGGGTCCAGGAACTGTGTCTTGACACTCTGCTAAAGTGCTGCAGAAGCTCCCATTCCCTAAGTGGAACACTGTATGACACTAAACCTTGTGCAAGGAAGGACAGAGAATTTCACTCCACCAGGTGTTTCCAGATGAGAAATTAGGAAGGTAGTTACTGGATGTGGATATTTTGGTGAAGCTTGCCTCAAAATACTCAGCAATAGCCACTGGATCAGTATAGGTGTCGCCACTCAGGGAGATGCAAGGATCTACTGTAGACAATGGGTGGCCAAAAATGTTGCAGAGTTTAACCCATACTTGAGACGACTGGATGTGAGCTCTCACATGACACATACTGTTTCCAACACTCCTGCTTTCTCCTACTTCTTTATTAAATACCATGCCTTCACACAAAGTCTCTTGAATGCTATTAAGTGTTCCATAGGGGGCTGGCACTTTTGTCAAAGTTTCCTGCAACGCTCTCTGGCAGCTGCAACTATTTCTTCAAAGCACCATGGCTAAGTTGCATTGGAGTTGAAAGCTTGCTACTTGGCTTTTTGAAATGACCTACATGGTGCAAGTTCCATTGGTCGAAAAAGAGGGTGATAGGAAAATGGTCTCAGTTGCAGAGGTCACCAGGGACATACCACTGGATTAAGGGTGAGATGTGTGCGCTTCGGATTGTAATGTGTATGGCTGACTAAGATCACAGCTCCAGTGTTAAGGAAGCAGACTTCCAGTTCTGAAATTGACTGCTCTAGTAACTTGGCCCAGATCAAATGGAGCAGCAGAATTCACTTTAACTTTAAATTTATCCTTCTTGCCCATGTGAGGATTCAGTTTCTGTGAGAATTTTCCTGTCTTGACTTCTGCAACAGAAGAGGACCATTCTTTTCTATGGCCCACAGCCTGTGTCTCCACTGGCCACTGGCTGATGGTAGATTGCTGATCTGTTTTATCCTGGGAGGAGGGCACCTTGGTAGGTATCCGCTTCCCTGGTGATGCTGGATCAGGATGAGGCATCTCTGGCTGCACTGATGGCATGGTTATCACTAGTGTGGTGGCTGTGGTGATGAAGGGGGGCTAGTGTACCATCCCCCAACTGTAAAACAGACATTCACATGTAGCTAGTACCTGAAGTTGGTGTCCGAGACCGTGTGAATTTTCACAAATTTTTGCAAAGTTTGACATCTTATCGATCAAGTGGAGTCATTTAAACGTTTTCTTAGTATCCTGATAAAACAGGCAATCACGAGTTTCGTGTTTCTGGATTTTCTTCTCCTCCTGGAAAGTGAACCCATCGGCACACGAGGGGGATGTTCTGGGCAGTTTACACATGTAGGGAGTTGTTCACAATGGACGACATACGTCCAAACCTCTGGCACATAAAGCTCATTGGAGGAGAAAATTGAGCTCGACATCATATCTGTAACCCATGATCTTAAGTTTCTCAGGCTAGGATGAAAGCTCCGGGGTCCACCCTTTTATCCTTAGGTTCTCTGGAGGCAATGAACAAAATGGATTCCATGTGGCTCTAGGTTAACACACAGTTATCTGTCTGTAGCGTATGATCCCAATGAAAGATGACACCTTCAAACCGGTTGAGTTTTTGGTAATGGATATATACCCAACCTGTCACAGGTCTGAGGTGCCTGTGTTTGGTTAATATTCAACAATGATCCATTTCTCACCTTCTCTCTTATGTCTTCTCCAAACCAGTCCTTAATATTTTCAACAAAAACAGAAAAAAAACAGTCGCATTGTTGTTGCAAAAGTTCCTCCATCTCTGCAGGATGCCAAGAACAGGGCAAACTGTCCATTTTCTAACCTACCTGCCCGATTAAGGGATCTGACATTCCACGCTCCGATCCGCAGAACGCCAGTTTTCGTTCTCCTGATAACAACGTCCTCCCAGGTAGTCACCGCCCAGAGATCCGAATGGGGGACTATTTTACCTCCGAAATATTTTACCCAAGAGGACACCATCATCATTTAACCATACAGTAAAGCTGCATGCCCTCGGGAAAAATTACGGCTGTAGTTTCCCCTTGCTTTCAGCCGTTCGCAGTACCAGAACAGCAAGGCCATTTTGGTTAGTGTTAGAAGGCCAGATCAGTCAATCATCCAGACTGTTGCCCTTTCAACTACTGAAAAGGCTGCTGACCCTCTTCAGGAACCACACGTTTGTCTGGCCTCTCAAAAGATACCCCTCCATTGTGGTTGCACCTACGGTACGCCCATCTGTTTCGCTGAGGCATGCAAGCCTCCCCACCAACAGCAAGGTCCATGGTTCATGGGGATAATTTTAGGAAAAGTATGGTTCATCCGTAAAGGAGACCGCATGTAGAACATTAGTGCAACTTGAGTGTTTGGGATCTCCACCAGGTTGGGTTAAAGGAAGAAATCAGAACAAATCACAGGCAGGCTGCTAGATATGCTATCGATATGGTCTATCAACATGTGAATATTATGGAGATGCTTCATGAATTCGAGTAAGAATCCGTGGAGGAAAGACAACATTCTGTTCTTGGAACACATCTGAGAAAATTCAGTGAAACAGCAAATGAAGCTGACTGCAGCACAATTCTATGGCTGGCTATGTACATTTCACGTAAGGACCATGAAGTTAAGATAAGTGAAATTACAGCTCATACACAAGCACATAGGCAGTGTTTTTCATTCATTTTATTTGTGAGTGGGACAGAAAAGGAAGTGAACGCTAGTGGTACAAGGTACACTCCACCACACACCATACGGTAGCTTGCAGAATATGTATGTGGATGTAGCTGTAAGATTCTTTTCTTAATAAAACAAATATGGCAGCTCATTCATCAGTAAAAATGGCAAAGTTCCACATTGTGGCCCTAGACAAGCCAATCAGGACCAAACAATCACTACGTCACTCTCTGTCACAGGCATCATCGAATTTGGAGCATTTGGTATGAACGCCATCTTCCCAGTTGCTGCCAGGTAACTTGACCTTTGGACAGATATCAATCAGTCAAGTAGCTCCTTAGTTGGCCTCAAGAGGCTGACTGCATCTCATACTCATCCATCAGGACACTAATCTAATAAGATACACGCCAAAATCAAATTTTAAAGTGCAAAACATTTCTGAGAGCAGATGTGTACTTATTATAACTATTGTTTATAAACTGCATGTTAAAACTGAAGAAATTACAGAAAAGTAAGAAATTAACGTGATGGGATCTGGATATACTGAAAGAACTTCTTGTTGTTTAGAGTTTCAAACAAGTCAACGCATAGCAGAAATCCTTGGAACACACACGAGATACTGAATTTAACTGATGAAGGAGAATATAAAAACGCAACAGCCCTAAATGAAGCACATGAAAGGAAACACAGGTGTCTAAAAAATGAGACTGACAGTAAGTGCAAATTGGTTGACCAGAAACGGCTAGATGACAAATCCAAGGCTGTAAAGGCATGCATGATCAGGGGAAAGATAGATGCTGCTTACAGGAAAAATACAGAAACCTTTTATAAAATTCAAAGACAAGATTTCAGATGGCAGGTCAGTACTGAACAAGGAAAGGAAGGCAGAATGGTGAAAGGAACGTATAAAAGGAAATGAGCTGGAAGATTACATTATCAAAAAATAAGATGAGAGATACAACACTGCTACAAAAATTTGACAGAGCACTCAAAATCTAACTTAAAACAAGGCACCTGGAGTTGACGACATTCACTCAGGTTTATGGAAATCCTTGGGGGGCCACCCATGAGAAAATTATTCCACCTGGTGTGAAAGGTGGCAGAACAGCAAAAATGTCTTTCAGGAAAAATCTAAATAATTCATTATTCCAAAACTGGCAGTTGCTGCCAGGTGTAAACATCACAGAATACTGACAGGAATTATTTACAGGAGAATGAAGAAACTGGTAGAAGCTGACCTTGGGGAGGATCAATTTAGATTCTGGAGAAACGTAAGAACACAAAGGGCAACACTGACCCCCATGACTTATCGTAGAAGATAGCTTAAAGAAAGGCAAATTTACATTGATAGCATTTGTGGATTTACAGAAAATGTCTGTCAGTGTGAACTGGACTAACCTCATTGAAATTCTGAAAGTGTCAGGCATAAAATACAGATAACGATAAGGCTATCTACAATCTGAACAGAAACCAGACTGCAGTCATGAAAGGCAAGCAATATTAGGAAGCCGTTTATGAATGTATCTGTCTGTAGTGTAACTTTATGTTAGAGTGAAACATGGATGATAAATAGGCCAAACAGAAAGAAACCAGACTTTGATATGTGGTGCTACAGAATAATGTTGACGATCGGATGTGTAGACCAGGCAACTAATAAATTCTTGAGAAAAGAAATTTATGGCACAACGTGATGAAAAGAAGATTGGCAGGATACATGCTGAGGCATCAGGGAATTGTCAATGTGGTCATGGTGCGAAGAGTGAGGGGTGAGAACTGTAGAGGGAGACCTAAACTCTGTTACAGTAATCAGGTCCAAGTGGATATTGGTTGCAGTAGTTATAGAGAGATGAAGAGGCCTGCACAGTATAGCCTAGCACAGAGAGCTGCACAAACTCAGTCTTTGGGCTGAGACCCACAACAACAATGCCACCTCAGGGACTCCAAGAGAAGCCCAAAGCCATCAGCATAAAAAAGTGCAAACAGGAGTAATAGCAAGCAATAAATTAAATGTTATATTTTTTCCCATGAATAATAGATTTACTGATTCAGACTGAATATTATAATGGCACTGAAGAAATCAAATACGCTCCGAGTATTCACAAGGCCAAAATGAACTTATAGATAAGATACCGTGTTTTAGAAACAAAATATTTCTCTAAGCGATCCTATTGGCAGATCACAAATTATATTAATAACAGTAACTATAATTTATATGATCCATATGATTTCTGGTTACAAACTAAACTCCAGACTCAATTCCTAATGAAGTTATTAATTATAAGAGCAGTAGCAATAAAAACTCTTCTGCTTTCTTTTGGAATATCTTCACATCTCCAATTTCCTGCCTGCTACTTGCTGCAAAATTGTGAACATGTTGACGTATCAGACAGTTCGGTGAGAGTGTCACGGTGCCTCCCCTCGATACATTGTTTGTGGTGACAAACTGATCTGCAGTGAATCCCTAGATCTAGGTTAGGCTGGAAGGCAGCAATTTAGTTGTGAGTGGATGAACACAAATAATGTTCCATAATTAACACACTTTATGTAAAGAATGGAAAGAAATGGTAAACTACATTGCCAACAAATCTCCAACAGGTATATTGGTTTATATTATGTACATAGGTCTACATTGTACATCAATATGAAAAATGCAGCAAGGGGGACCTCTTACAGAAACATTAACCAAGAAAGTAAATAGCTTGTACTAGCAACCATCTATTGATATGGGTCTGAAATGAAACAGACGAAGTAAGTACAGTAATAAGTAGCAAAGGATCACTGAAGCACAAAGTAGTGATGTAATATGAGACAGTCAAAAGCTTTTACAATTTGGCTTGCATTCGTATGTCACACCCCTGCCTGTAGAGGAGAAAAGTTTCCAAGTTTGAATTCCAAATCTGGATGAATTTACAGCACTAGACAATACAGAAAAAGAAACGAGGCAAAGAGAAGAACATAAGTTATTGTGACATTTTAATGAGTATGTCAGGTGGGGAGGGATGTCGGAGCTCAATTGTTGAGGGAGCACTAACATGTACTACAAAGGTCAAGGAAACAATTCACCAGCTGGAGACATTACCATAACAGTGCAAATGATATTGCTGTCATTGATGGTCAAACAAATGTTTTATATTACAGAACCTGAGAATAATAAAAGTTTTTCTTACAAAAATAATTAAGTATATCTATCATGGCAAAAGGCATAGGTGCAAAGTTTTGAAAGGACATTTCCTATGATGTTCTGCACTACACAGTATGTCACTAATTTTAAACATAAAGTAAGAAATGTGGTTCTCACTCCAAGTACTTATTTTGTTTTGTTACATAAAATACTAAACAAAGCTGCTGCAGACCGAGTACAACTATCAACCTGAATCAATAAACTAATAGACAAATGATATCTCGTTATGTGATAAGTAAGCCTAAACCGCTTTCTCGTCAATTATTGCATAACGCTCAGTGCATAAAGCATTTTTGTCAAACGTAAACAACAAACCAGGGACGCAGCAATTTGCCCTGAAACATACATTAAATATCTATTGTAGGTTAATTTCTACGAACATCGTTATATTTTGGTCTGAGTGATATTCGGCGAATGACATTCAACGAATGGTTCAAGTGAAGCAATCACCATAACCTGTCCAAAAAGTGGGCTTGGCCGCAGATGCGCAAGTGTAAACAACATTCAGCAAAACTGAATCGTGAAAAAAACTTACCCACTCCATATTTCTCGCTTTCTCTTACAGGATTCCACCCTCCCATTTCTTCAACTGTCAAGTCATATGCCGAAATTTATATACAGCTAGATAAAAAATATATATGTTATTGGTTCGCCCATCCGACGACCATATCATTTCCGCTCTACTGTTAAGGTAAAGCGAAATGACTGAACTCTGTCAAAACGGTTCTTTAAATTGCGTGTCGAGAATAGACAATCAGATTCAAATAGTACAATTTTTTAAGTTATATTAAAATTTCATATCTTTTTGTTTAATTTTAAGTTACATTCTTATGTATTATCTCTGTTATCGATCATACACGGTAAAGTACTGTCTATCACTTTATGATACTATCGAGAAGCTGGGCTACTTTGCCCTGCATGTTGAACTTTGTTCAATTGTGATGGCTATAAAGTTTGTATGCTAGAAGATAATAAAAAAGGGAAAAAACTTTGTTGAAACTCTGAAAGAAGAATCAGTCCTGCCTAGCACCTATTCTAATAAATATTTCGGAGCAGTTTTGATTCTATGCAACAGTTGACATTTCCTTTTGGCTCATACGTTTGAGTTATTCTGCCACTCGATATCTTGGATATTCTCTTCTTACAAAATCTTTACTACTGTATTTTTGAAGTAAATTTTGTCAAGAAAAAACTGGTATTTTGCTACCAGACAACTATTTAAACAGGAGACAAATGGCATTCATTTATGTGTAGAAATTAATTGTTGCCCAACATCATACCCACAGACGTGTAATCATCATGTTTCTGTCTTCATTCTCACAGTGTAATTTTTTAGAGAAAACGTTTTTCTGTTTTCATTCTCACTGTGTAACTTTTTAGAGAGAACAATGTTTTGAAACTAGATATTTCCTAAGAAAAAAGACTTGTCCTATATGATGTTCACTTCCTGTACAATAAGAGATCCAAAGTATAAATAAAAAAATACAAATACAAAACATGTTATTTATCACTAGTGTTGCCAGCTACGATTCTTTTTCAGGAGGTAGAACTTAAAAATTTCGAAAGATAAAGCAAAAATTACGCAAGATATTCTGAAAAAATGTTTTTTTAATTTATAATTTTCTTCCTCACCACCACCGCGTTGTAAGTGGCATTACTCATCAGATGGAGAAATTCCGTGTCAATTGGAAAGTCGTAACAGGGTACAAATTAAGTACTTCTTGTAGAATGCAAACGTTCGGTTACTTTTCTAGTGCTCAGTCTGCTTCTTACATCGTTCTTCGTTCTGTTTATTGCCAAAATACTCTTTCCACACTAGCCAACTAATAAGGCAAGACAACTGTGACATATTCATGGCTGACAACCCCGGGAACATAGATGTTCTATCTCTCTGTATCAGCTTACGGAAGACAGTCCAATATGTTGACCATTCTCAATCAAGAAATCTAAGCACCAAGTTTTAGAGTTACTCAATTGGCCCCAAAACAGATCTGTATTTCTATCAATGCTCTACAAACCCTTTGCTCCTAAATACAGTTCATCAAGAGGTTTAAAACACAGTCTATGTGTTTAAAATGACTGGCATTTCGATACTAAACGTATTCCGAGAAGGTTATTTCTAGATGATTGTCCTTCATGTAACATTCTAACAACACTTCAGTGTTGCTTCATCGTGACGATACAGGGAATGACTGCATTTTAAGATAAAGTGTGCTGAAGATAGGCAACACAAAATCGAGAAAATTAAAGATCATTGTAGTAGTATGATTTAATTTCTCTAGAAAAAAATCAAAAAATTAAGAGTCTTGTAGTATTATCATTTAATTTCTACAGAATTGAGTCGTTTGCCAGAAGTCTGTCATTAGCCACAGCATCGATAAAAACAGTTCCAGCGAATCATACTGCTCAAGAAGCATGAATGCAACCATGTGTAAAAAGAGGCAGTGTGTCTCGCTGAAATGAAGTAATTTGTGCTGTTTCACTTTTACATAGCTCTAAAACTCTCTCAATTAACCAAGGTACTCAGGGCTACACCAGATATAATTATACACATTCCTTGCTAGGTTTTGTATGCTTGTTACCATTTTAAAAAATTATGTTACCATTTTTCACCGAAATATTCGGGGATTTTAGATCAAAATAGATGAGCTCCTGGTTTGTTTGGATGACATTGAATCTGATAATGTAATATATATAGTATACCTGTCTGAGCGTCACATTGTGTCTGATATAGAAAAGGTAAATATCAGTGGTTATAAACTAGCTGCACATATGAGTAGAGAGAATAAGGTGAGAGGAGGAGTTGCCATATATGTCAAAAGTTATCACTGTGTAAAAAGCTTGGATACAAAAAAGTTTTATCTAGAGCAACGTATAGAAGCGTGTGCCTGTCAGCTTAAACTGAAGGAGGGCTCTTTTATAATTGTAACACTATATACATCCCCTTCAGGAAAGTTTCATTTATTTCTGGAAAACTTGGATGCAAATTACTATTTATGGGGACTTCAATGTTGATTCACTGAAAGAGTGTAATAGGAAGAATGTCCGGGAAGTATTGCCCGGTTCTTTCAATTTGACATCTGTCATTAATTTTCCTACTCAGGTAGTAAAGGACAGCAACACATTGATAGATAACACTTTTATAGACCAAGATAAGTTTAAAAACACAAATTCTTGTCCTATTGAGAATGGCCTTTCTGATCATGGTGCTCGGCTAATTATAGTATATGACATAGCTCCATTCAGTAATTCAAAACTACCCTCCAAAGTTGTGCATTCAATCAATGACTCAACAATTAGAAATTTCAGAGAAAATCTTCAGCAGTTAGACTGGGATGAGGTGAACAAGGAACTCAATGCTAATCTAAAATATAACTTATTTCATGATACACTTGTAAGAGAATTTGAAAACTGTTTCCCCAAGAACGTAGTTAAATCTAATTATAAGAATCCATGCAAAAACCTTGGCTTACTATAGGATTAAAAATATCTTGTAACCACAAAAGGGAACTGTATCTAACAACAAGAAAGAATAATGACTCAGAAACAACCAAATATAATAAAAACTACTGTACTACATTAAGAAAGGTTATTAAAAAGTCCAGAATCATGTGCATCATGTCTGAGTTTAATACCTCTGATTACAAAATCAAAACAATTTGGAATATTATTACAAGGGAGACAGGGCAACCAAGAGTACAGGATGACGTCATCACCATCGAAGTGAATGGAAACTTGATAAACAACAAGCTGGAAGTTGAAAACATTTTGAATAATCATTTTTTGAATGTTGTAGAGAAAATAGGATCTAAATGTTCATTAGAAGAAGCAAGGCAGTTAATGGAAGAGGCCCTACCCACAGCATTTGATACAACTGAAATTCCACCCATCTCTCCTTCTGAAATTAAGAAGATAATAAACTCTCTCAAGAATAAAAGCTCACATGGTTCCAGCAGGGTTATAAAAGCTTGTTCCCAAGAGATAAGTGGGATTCTTAGCCATATATATAATAGCGCTCTGAAGCAGGGTATTTTCCCAGATAGACTGAAGTATGCCATTGTTAAACCACTGCATAAAAAAGGGGATACGTCTGATATCAACAACTACCACCCAATCTCTCTTCTGACTGCCTTATCCAAAATTCTTGAAAAAGTAATGTATTATAGAGTAGTTTCACACCTTTGTAAAAATAAAGTTTTAACAAAATGTCAGTTTGGTTTCCAGAAAGGTTTTTCAACGGAAAATGAAATATTAAATTCTCTGAGTAATGGGAAGTCACCTGTTGGGATTTTTTGGTGATGTCTCAAAGCCTTTGATTGTGTAAATCATGGGATACTTCTAGATAAGCTCAGGTACTGTGGTATGAATGGGACTGCGCTCAAATGGTTTAAATCATACCTAACTGGAAGAGCGCAGAAAGTTGAAATAAGCAGTTCACATAATATGCAAAAAAACTGGTGATTTCTCAAACTGGGGAACAATCGAGAATGGGGAGCCGCAAGGTTCGGTCTTGGGTCCTCTGCTGTTCTTAATATACATTAATGACTTGTCATTCTATATTCACGAAAATACAAAGCTGGTACTTTTTGCCGATGATGCAAGTATAGCTATCACACCCAATAGACGAGAATTAACTGGCGAAATTGTTAACGATGGATCTCAGAAAATCATTAAGTGGTTCTCAGTAAATGGCCTTTCATTAAACTTTGACAAAACTCAGTACATACAGTTCCACACAGTAAATGGAATGACACCATTAATAAATATAGAATTCGATCAGAAATCGGTAGCTAAGGTAGAATATTCAAAATTTCTAGGTGTATGCATTGATTAGGTGTTGAACTGAAGAACACACACTGAAGATCTGCTGAAACGGTTGAGTTCAGCTACTTATGTTATTAGGGTCACAGCAAATTTTGGCGATATACATCTCAGTAAATTAGCTTAACATGCCTATTTTCATTCTCTGCTTCCTTATGGCATCATATTCTGGGGTACCTCACCATTGAGTAAAAGAGTGTTCATTGCACAAAAGTGTGTAATCAAAATAATTGCTGGAGCTCATCCAAGATCATCCTGCAGACACTTATTTAAAGAGCTAGAGATCTTCACTGTAGCCTCACAATATATATATTCACTTATGAAATTTGTTATTAACAATCTGAACGAATTCAAAAGTAACAGCAGTGTACATGGCTACAACACTAGGAGAAAGGATGATCTTCACTACTCAAGGTTAAATCTAACTTTGGCTCAGAAGGGGGTAAATTACGCTGCCACAATAGTCTTTGGTCACTTGCCTAATAGCATCAAAAGCCTGACAGATAGCCATATAGCATTTAAAAGGAAAATAAAAGAATTTCTTAATGGCAACTCCTTCTACTCATTAGATGAATTTTTGGATATAGTTAGTGGGTATGTTCCCCAACCCCCACAAAAAAAGAAAAAAAATTAAAATAAGTGTCACGTAATATTTTGTATAATGTAATATCTTGTATAGACAGCTTTTATTATCCTGACACATTCCACATCATTGCGAAGTGTTATATTCATGATCTATGGAACAAGTACTAATCTAATCTAATCTGTAGGAAGGGCTAAGCAAATCTAAGAAGCATGTAGCGCAAATGAATGGCAAACGCATTTCATCACGAACAGCTGTGGAATATCTTGCTTAAGGAAAGTGGATAATGAATGACAGGCCCCTAATATAACTTTCGCTTCATCCACTGTAAAACCAATTAGATTCGCAGTACAACAGAAAACCAGTTCAAGCTGCAAATTTTTACTTTGTATTCATTCGATGGCTGGTCTTGGGCAGAGACCTATTTTCAAATCCTTATAACAAAGGCGAAAATGGCATTTCCGAATATGTCAAAACGCGTAATGAACCTTTATAGCGCATAGTTTATCCGTATGCTCTTAGACAGGTTTTTCATTCTACTGATTAACAGAAGTTGCTGAGACGTATTACTCCAGTCTGCTGGAAGTTCACAGTCATTTTTTCTTTCTAAGGAATATTATTATATTCTTTCTAAGGAATATTATTATCACAGAAAAACTTGACAATCTTCTGATGTAATGTTTTGCAGTAGCATTAGTAAGTGGAATCAGTCTTTGAAAAGCATCAGCTATTTTGTTTCCTTCGCTCAGAAAACGTACCGCCAAACACAAATGTTTTAAGCACGCCATATCTAGTGACTCATCAATAGCAAGGCTGAATTTATTTGTCCTAAGTTTGTCAACATGTTTAACGAAACTTGCTTCACCTGCAACATTGCTTATGATCCAGATATTTTTTTTCAAGTACAATGAATGTTTTGCACATGTAGATCAAGACACTCCTGGATGAGTTTTGCTCAATATTCGATAACCCAAAGGAGTAAATCATGCTGTGAAACAAAGCTAACAGGGAGAATTTCATGGACCTTAACTGTGTCATGTAATCTTGAGTCGCCATTAAGTCATTAAACTCAAGGCACTAATATTTCCAAACATAAGAATGAATCCATCAGGCAAAATACGCAGATTCAAAGTAACTCACAAGATTACTTAGACAGAATTTCTGCTTGTTCTAATGGTGAGAAAATGTATGTTACTGCAGAGGAGTAAGAAAAACAATCCTGTAACATTCAAATGCAGTAGTAGTTGTGTGTCGCTTTCCACAGTCACATAGATTAAGTACCGTATGTAGGTAGCGTGTAGTAGCGGGCAGTTTTTAGTACTACCATAAATAACAAATCCAGCGGATACATCTACATAAACTTTATTAGCCCATGTAAATATTTGTTGCTGCCTTAGACCAAGACGCAGATCACACTACTCTCTTCCAGTTCTTGTTTGCTAGAAGCGTGAGTTTTTGCTGCCGTACAGATAAGTGATTTAGAGTGTTATAAAGCTCTGTTTAGTTCAGGAAACTAGTTTAATACGTGTATTAGTGTGTTTTGCAAGCTTACTATTAAACGTTTCACTTCTCTTTGCGTATTATTCTAGAAAACGCGAAAAGAACATAAAGTGGGGTTACGATCATATTCTTGCATACATTTTAGCGTAGTAAAATTCACAGAATCCCATGTAATTGATTTGTTCCGTCCCAGAAATTTAAGAAAAGCGTATCCCTTTGTTGTTTAACTCCTATTTTGCGAAACACAGCGTAAATTGTAAATTCCGGTATCTGGAAACTTTGTGCATACGGCAGTAGCTTTGTTTACATACCGTCGCAACTAGGCCTAATTTTTGTAAATGTGTTTTTCTTCTTCTTTTCGGTTATCTAACTTATTGTCACTAAAGTAAGTTTGTTTACATACGATTGAGACTAGACCTAATCTTTTGTAAACGTGTTTTTTTGTTTTTCTGTAATTTAATTTGACTTATTCTCGCTAAAGTAAGATTTTCACCATGAGTGAAAAGTGCCTGACGTGCAGTAGAATTGTTAGCTCCGGGGGTTTGGTGTGATGGGTGCAGTAGTTTTTTTCCATTTGGGTGACTGTAGCTGCGTGGGAAATGGGGAAGTAGATCAGACTCATCCATGGTTCTGTAGGATATGCAGTAGAGATAGGAAAATAGTGGAAGAGGAGGGGAAAATTGAGGCCCTTCACACACAGTTAGAGCAGGCTAGGGAAGATCTGAACAGATTAAGGAGGGAGAAGGGTAAAGAGAGGTGGGATGTGGCAACAGGTAACAGGAGTAACAGGCCTAGAACTTTGTCAGACAGCTTTGTGGTGAATGTGAAGAATAAGTTTGACCTGTTGCTTCAGTTAGAAGCTGATGAGCCTCAGACAGAGGTAGGTGTAGAGAGGGCACAACAGACTTTCAGTAGAAAAATGAATAAGAATGTATGGAAGTCAGCAAAGAGAAAGAAAGTTTTGCTATTATGTAGTTCACATGCCAGAGGTGTAGACCAACTTTTGCAGGATCAGAATACCAGGTCACAAATTTTTTTAAACCAAGTGCTGGTCTGGGTTAGTTGACAGAGGATTTGGGTTCACTCTGTTAAGATTTTACCAAGGAAGACACCGTGGTTATTCTGGGTGGGTTGGCAATAGTATTGACAGAGATCCTGGGTACAATATAGACTGTGATCTGGCAAAGATTGCATCAGCAACGAGACATACCAATGTTGAGTTTGTGTCTGTTCTGAGACGCCATGATCGACCTCATTTAAACTCTTCTGTCGGGAGAGTTAATTTGGAGTTGGAACGGCTGCTTGGGTTGGGTGCGGGGCCACATATTGGTTTGATTTCTGTTGATTCTCTCAGTAGGTGGGCTTATACCAGACATGGCCTACACGTCAACATGAAAGGGAAGGATAAACTGGCTGGGCTAATAGCTGAAAATGTAAGGGGGGAGACACTGCCATGAGTGGTAATATACCACTGGTCATAGGTGTTGGAGCAGCACCTTTTTTAGGGCAGGTAGGACAGAACGAAGTCAAGTTCTGAAAGAAGTTAAGACTGAAACAAAGAAAGGTATTACATGCTTCAACTTACTCATTCCAAAATGAATTTGTTTGCACATAAATAACTAGGAAGATGTGTGCCCCAATCTCAAAACAACCATTCAGTCAATCCTATCTCTGCCGCACCACTATCAACAAATGTGAACACAGCTACAATCTGTTCAGTTTGATAAAGAAATCAAACAGCATAATCCAGACACATCGGATCAGCGAACACAGCTGTTGGTTAAAAATTTACAGAAATCAGCAGAAATTTTATTTCCACCTGATTTCATTTCGGTAAATGTGAAATGCCAACTATCTTTAGTGCATCAAAATATTCGAGGGCTTAGAAGTAAAATTAATGAACTACTTATGTGCATTGACGAATTAGAGTCATCGAACCCAGTTGATATAATCTGCCTCTCTGAACATCATGTGACCACTGATATAGATATGTTAAACCTTACAGAATTTAAGTTAGCCTCCTACTTCTGTAGACAAAAGATGGAGAAAGGAGGAGTTGCCACATTTGTTAAAAACAGTTTTAAATTTAAGAATATTGACATTAATAAATTTTGCTTAGAGCAGCACTTAGAAGCATGTGCAACAGAGATAGAATTTCATAATAGGTCCTTTATAATAGTAGCCATATACAGAGCACCTTCAGGAAATTTCAACCTGTTTATAAATGGTCTTAAAGATTTATTATCTCATCTAAAATTAAAACACAAAGAACTAGTGGTTGCTGGCGATTTTAATATAGATCTCCTGAAAAACACTGTCAGTGAACAGTTCCTGAAATCAGTTACATTGTCTTTCAATTTAATCACTACTGTAAATTTCCCAACTAGGGTACACAAATGTTCAAAGACTGCCATTGATACCATATTTATAGACAGTTCTAGGCAACTAAGCCACATTACAAAACCAGTAGTAAATGGGCTATCTGACCATGACATGCAACATCTAACATTAGAGTTTGAAAATTGTCAGGGTAAAACATCTATCAGAACTGAGCACAGAAGGCCAATAAAACAGTCCAAAACTGAGAAATTAGGAGATTGCTCAAAGGATGGATGTTCACAGCACCCAAGACACAAATGGAAAATACAAAACATTCATTAATAAAGTTAGCACCTTATTTGAAAATTGTTTTCCCCTGAAGGTAACTCAAATTAAGCAGAAGTCTAATAAGAAACCATGGATCACACAAGGGACAAAGATATCATGTGAGACAAAAAGGAAACACTATCTGATATGTAGGGACACTTTTGATACTAGTATTATAGCTCATTACAAAAATTACTGCAAAATATTGAAGAAGGTTACCTAGAAATCCAAACACCTGCATTATGAGAAGAAGATAAATACATCCAGCAATAAAATAAAAACAATATGGGATATAGTTAAGTCAGAGACAGGTAGGACCAGAAATGAGGAGGAACAAATAGCTCTAAAAATAAATGAAACCCTGATAACAAACGCATGTTGTGTTGCAAACCATTTAAACAAGTATTTTGTCTCTGTAACTGATAGCAAGGCGTCGCCATGTTCAGTAAATAATGCAATGGAATATCCGAGACCTGTGCACACAAGCAATCTCAGTAAAATGGAATTGATACTTACTTCACCCGAAGAAATAGAATCCATCATAAAGTCCTTGAAATCAAAGCATTCTGGTGGTTATGATAACATTTCAATAAAGTTAATAAAAGAGTGTTTTCTGTGAGCTTAGTCATATCTTAAGTTATTTGTGTAATCAATCACTTGTCACAGGAACATTCCCCGACTGGCTTAAATATCCTGAAGTTATACCTCTCCACAAGAAAGGGGACAAAGAAATGCCGTCAAATTACCGACCGATATCACTTTTGCCAGATTTTTCAAAAATCTTTGAGAAGGTTTTGTTCAAGCATCTACTTAAGCACCTTAGTGAAAATAACATACTGTCAAAGTCACAGTTTGGGTTTCTTAAGGGTTCTGATATCGAGAAAGCTATTTATACTTACAGCGAAAATGTCCTTATTTCATTGGACAACAAATTAGAGACAACTGTCAAAGGCGTTTGACTGTGTGAATAACAGCATTCTTTTAACTAAATTAAAATATTGCGGTGTCATTGGTAGTGCAGCAAATAGGTTTCAGTCATATCTTACTAATAGAAAACATAGGGTGTCATTTCCCCCCATGAACCATAGACCTTGCTGTCGGTGGGGAGACTTGCGTGCCTCAGCGATACAGATAGCTGTACCGTAGGTCCAACCACAACGGAGGGGTATCTGTTGAGAGGCCAGTCAAACGTATGGTTAGTGAAGAGGGGTAGCAGCCTTTTCAATAGTTGCAGGGGCAACAGTCTGGATGATTGACTGATCTGGCCTTGTAACACTAACCAAAATGGCTTTGCTGTGCTGGTACTGTGAACAGCTGAAAGCAAAGGGAAACTACGGCCGTAATTTTTCCCGAGGGCATGCAGCTTTACTGTATGGATAAATGATGATGGCGTCCTCTTGGGTACAATATTCCGGAGGTAAAATAGTCCCCCATTCGGATCTCTGGGCCGAGACTACTTAGGAGGACATCGTTAACAGGAGAAAGAAAACTGGCGTTCTACAGATCGGAGCATGGAATGTCAGACCCCTTAATCATGCAGGTAGGTTAGAAAATATAAAAAGGGAAATTGATAGGTTAAAGTTGGATATAGTGGGAATTAGTGAGGTTTGGTGGCAGGAGGAACAAGACTTCTGGTCAAGTGAATACAGGGTTATAAATACAAAATCAAATAGGGGTAATGCAGCTTTAATAATGAATAAAAGAATAGGAATGCGGGTAAGCTACTACAAACAGCACAGTGAACGCATTATTGTGGCCAAGATAGACACAAAGCCCATGCCTACTACAGTAGTACAAGTTTATATGGCAACTAGCTCTGCAGATGATGAAGAAATTGATGAAATGTATGACGAGATAAAAGAAATTATTCAGGTAGTGAAGGGAGACGAAAATTTAATAGTCATGGGTGACTGGAATTCGTCAGTAGGAAAAGGGAGTGAAGGAAATGTAGTAGATGAATATGGATTGGGGGCAAGAAATGAAAGAGGAAGCCGCCTAGTGGAATATTGCACAGAGCATAACTTAATCATAGCTAACACTTGGGTCAAGAATCATAAAAGAAGGTTGTATACATGGAAGAAGCCTGGAGATACTAGAAGGTATCAGATAGATTATATAATGGTAAGACAGAGATTTAGGAACCAGGTTTTAAATTGTAAGACATTTCCAGGGGCAGATGTGGACTCTGACCACATTCTATTGGTTATTAACTGTAGATTACAAATGAAGAAACCGCAGAAAGGTGGGAATTTAAGGAAATGGGACCTGGATAAATTGAAAGAACCAGATGTTGTAGAGAGTTTCAGGGAGAGCATTAGGGAATGATTGACAAGAAAGGGGGAAAGAAATACAGTAGAAGAAGAATGGGTAGCTTTGAGAGATGAAATAGTGAAAGCACCATAGGATCAAGTAGGTAAAAAGACGTGGGCTAATAGAAATCCTTGGGTAACAGAAGAGATACTGAATTTAATTGATGAAAGGAGAAAATATAAAAATGCAGTAAATGAAGCAGGCAACAAGGAATACAAACATCTCAAAAATGAGATCAACAGGAAGTGCAAAATGGCTAAGCAGGTATGGCTAGAGGACAAATGTAAGGGTTGTAGAGGCTTATCTCACTAGGGGTAAGATAGATACCGGCAACAGGAAAATTAAAGAGACTTTTGGAGAAAAGAGAACCACTTGTATGAATATCAAGAGCTCAGATGGAAACCCAGTTCTAAGCAAAGAAGGGAAAGCAGAAAGGTGGCAGGAACATATAGAAGGTCAATAAAAAGGGCGATGTACTTGAGGGCAATGTAATAGAAATGGAAGAGGATGTAGATGAAGATGAAATGGGAAATATGATACTGTGTGAAGAGTTTGATAGAGCACTGAAAGACCTGAGTCGAAACAAGGCCCCGTGAGTAGACAACATTCCATTAGAACTACTGACAGCCTTCGGAGAGCCAGTCTTGACAAAACTCTACCATCTGGTGAGCAAGATGTATGAAACAGGCGAAATATCCTCAGACTTCAAGAAGAATATAATGATTCCAATCCCAAAGATAGCAAGCGTTGGCAGATGTGAAAATTACCGAACTATCAGTTTAATGACTCATGGCTGCAAAATACTAACGCGAATTCTCTACAGACGAAGGGAAAAACTGGTAGAAGTCAACCTCGGGGAAGATCAGTTAGGATTCCGTAGAAATATTGGAACATGTGAGGCAATACTGACCCTACAACTTATTTTAGAAGCTAAATTAAGAAAAGGCAAACCTACATTTCTAGCTTTTGTAGAGTTAGAGAAAGCTTTTGACAATGTTGACTGGAATACTCTCTTTCAAATTCTAAACGTGGCAGGGGTAAAATACAGGGAGCGAGAGGCTATTTACAATTTGTACAGAAACCAGATGGCAGTTATAAGAGTCGAGGGACATGGAAGGGAAGCAGTGGTTGGGAAGGGAGTGAGACAGGGTTGTAGCCTCTCCCCAATGTTGTTCAATCTGTATATTGAGCAAGCAGTAAAAGAAACAAAAGAAAAATTCGGAGTAGGTATTAAAATCCATGGAAAAGAAATAAAAATTTGAAGGTTCGCCGATGACATTGTAATTCTGTCAGAGACAGCAAAGGACTTGGAAAAGCAGTTGAACGAAATGGACAGTGTGTTAGAAGGAGGATAAAAGATGAATATCAACAAAAGCAAAATGAGGATAATGGAATGTAGTCGAATTAAATCGGATGATGCTGACGGAATTAGATTAGTAAATGAGACACTTAAAGTAGTAAAGGAGTTTTGCTATTTGAGGAGCAAAATAACTGATGATGGTCGAAGTAGAGAGGATATAAAATGCAGACTGGCAATGGCAAGGAAAGCATTTCTGAAGAAGAGAATTTTGTTAACGTGGAGTATAGATTTAAGTGTCAGGAAGTCGTTTCTGAAAGTATTTGTATGGAGTGTCGCCATCTATGGAAGTGAAACGTGGACAATAAATAGTTTGGACAAGAAGAGAATAGAAGCTTCCGAAATGTGGTGCTACAGAAGAATGCTGTAGATTAGATGGGTAGGTCACATAACTAATGAGGTGGTACCGAGTAGGACTGGGGAGAAGAGGAGTTTGTGACATAACTTGACTAGAAGAATGGATCAGTTGATAGGACATGTTCTGAGATTATTTTAGATTAGATTAGATTTACTTTCATTCCAATTGATCCGTAGTGAGGAGGTCCTCCAGGATGTGGAACATATCAGAAAAACAACAATACATGACAAATATTTACAACTAAAACAAATTAGCTAATGTACCATTCCATAGGTCCCAAGTGGAATGATCGTCATTTTTTAATGAACACTAAGAGTCATTTTACAAATACTAATGCACTGAATTTAAAATAAAAAAGCTTTTTATTTATTTATAAGTTAATAAACATGTAATACAACTACTGTAATACTTATTTACAATGAACACATTACTGCACTGAAATGGTGCACAAGTTAGATTATACTTACACACTCACACACACACACACACACACACACACACACACACACACACACACACAAATTTTCAATGAACACGTTACTGCACTGAAATTGTGCAGAAGTTATGTTGTACTTATATACAAATCAGTCGGTTTTACTAAGAAATTCATCAATGGAGTAGAAGGAGTTGGCCACCAATAAATCCTTTAGGCTTCTCTTAAACTGAATTTCATTGGTTGTTAAGCTTTTTATGGCTACTGGCAAGTTATTGAAAACGTGTGTTCCTGAATAATGCACACCTTTTTGTACAAGACTAAGTGACTTTAAATCCTTGTGAAGATTATTCTTATTTCTAGTATTGATTCCACGAATTGAGCTGTTGGTTTGAAAAAGAGATATATTTTTAATGACAGATTTCATTAAGGAATAAATATATTGGGAAGCAGTAGTTAGTATCCCTAGTTCCCTTAACAGGCTTCTGCAGGATGTTCTTGAGTTCACACCACATATAATTCTTACTGCACGTTTTTGTGCCCAGAAAACTTCAGCTTAGCTTGATGAATTACCCCAAAAAATAATCCCATATGATATTATGGAATGAAAGTAAGCATAGTATGCCAGCTTTTCATTTTTATATCCCCTATGTCTGACAAAATTCGCATTGCAAACAGAGATTTGTTAAGACGCTTCAGCAGTTCTGTGGTGTGCTCCTCCCAGTTGAATTTATTATCAAGCTGTAATCCCAAGAATTTAACACTGTCCACTTCTTCTATCTTCTTGTCATCATATGTTAGACATATACTCTTGGGACACCCCTTACAACTTCTGAACTGCGTGTACTGTGTTTTTTCAAAGTTTAGTGACAAAGAATTGGCTAGGAGCCAGTGATTAATGTCCACAAATATTTTATTGGCTGATCTTTCTAAGAATACACCTGATTTGCTATTTATTGCAATGTTTGTATCATCGGCAAACAAAACAAACTTGGCATCTGGTAATGTTACTGATGAAAGGTCATTGATATACACAAGAAAAAGTAAGGGCCCCAAAATGGAACCTTGTAGGACCCCACGTGTAATTAGTTCCCAGTTGGATGATGCCTGATAGCTTGATACATGTCTGTTTCCTAATAACACCCTTTGTTTCCTGCCAGAGATATAAGATTTGTACCATTTTGAAGCATTTCCTGTTACACTATAATATTCTAGTTTACTTAAAAGGATATTGTGATTTACACAGTCAAATGCCTTTGACAGATCACAAAATGTACCAGTTGCCTGCAATTTTTTGTCTAATGAATTAAGCACATTTTCACTGTAAGTGTAGATAGCCTTCTCAATATCAGAACCTTTTAGAAATCCAAACTGTGACTTTGACAGTATGTTATTTGAGATAAGATGGTTATAAAGACGACTGTACATTACTTTTTCGAATATTTTTCAGAATGCTGGCAACAGTGAAATTGGACGGAAATTTGATGCTATTTCTTTATCTCCCTTCTTAAACAGTGGCTTAACTTCAGCATATTTCAGCCATTCAGGAAATATTCCACTGATAAACGACTGGTTACACAGATAGCTTAATATGTTACTTAGCTCAGAATCACATTCTTTAATTAATTTTGTTGATATTTCATCATACCCACTAGATGTTTTTGATTTTAAAGATTTTATGATGGACATTATTTCTGTTGGGGTAGTGAGGGTCAAATTCATATTATGGAAGTTACTTAAAATGTCTGGGCTAAGGTAATCCATAGCAGCATCTACCGAACCTGACAACCCCATCTTTTCAGTAACAGTTATAAAATGTTTGTTAAAAAGTTCTGCAACACTATATACATCTGTCACCAATGTCTCATTTACTCTTAATGCTATTTGTTCCTCTTCATGTCTGGTTCTACCGGTCTCCTCCTTCACTATATCCCATATTGTCTTTATTTTGTTATCTGATATGACTATCTTTTCCTTGTAATATATTTGCTTTGACATCCGTATTACAGTCTTTAATATTTTGCAGTATTTCTTATAATGTGCTATAGCATCAACATTGGAAATGTTTCGGATTGACAGATACAGTTTTCTTTATGTTTTACAAGATACCCCTATTCCTCGAGTAATCCATGGCTTCTTTGTAGACTTTGCTCTAACCTTGGTAAGTTTTGGGGGAAAGCAGTGTTCGAATAAGGTAAGCACTTTATTAGCAAAAATGTTATATTTTTCATTCATGCCATGAGCACTGTAAACATCAGTCCAGTGAATGTCTCTGAGGAGTGTCCTAAAATAATCAGTTTTTGGCTTACTGATTACCCTCTTGAGATTTAACAGATTTTATATCCTGTTCAGTATTAACATTTAACAGAAGGAACTGCATGTCATGGTCTGAGAGGCTATTGACTATTGGTTTTGTAATATGATTTTGTTCATTGAACTTTTCTATAAAGATATTATCAATGGCTGTTTGTGAGCAAGTGGCTATCCTAGTGGGGAACTTTACTGTGGGAATTAAGTTGAATGATAGTGTTACTAACTCAAATAAGTTCTTATTGGGAGAGTCTTTAAGGAAATCTACATTGAAATCACCAGCAACCACTATTTCTTTGTTTTTGGTTGTTAAATAGGCCAGTACAGCTTCAAGGTGGTTTACAAACAGATTAAAGTTACCTGCAGGAGCTCGATATACACTTAATATTATGAAGGATTTTTTGTGAAAATCTAATTCTGTTGCACATGCTTCCATATGCTGTTCTAGGCAAAATTTATGAATGTCTATGTTCTTAAATTTATGACAGTTCCTGATGAATGTGGCAACTCCTCCTTTCTCCATTTCTGATCTACAAAAGTGAGATGCTAACCTAAACCCTGTAACACTTAAAAGTTCTATACCAGTGGTCACATGATGTTCAGAGAGGCATCAAGGGATCACCAATTTAGTGTTGGAGGCCAGCGTGGAAGGTAAAAATCGTAGAGGGAGGCCAAGAGATGAATAAACTAAGCAGATTCAGAAGGATGTAGGCTGCAGTACGTACTGGGAGATGAAGAAGCTTGCACAGGATAGACAAAGATAGATAGGATATAGTAGCAGGGAGAGCTGCATCAAACCAGTCTCAGGCCTGAAGACCACAACAACAACAACAGGGTGTCATTACGTAACACTTCAGCAGTAGGCAATCAGACATCATCTGACTGGGAAGAAATTACATGTGGTGCTCCCCAAGGTTCCATACTAGGTCCACTACTGTTTCTTGTGTATATTAATGACCTGTCATCTGTTACATTACCAGATGCCAAGTTCGTCTTATTTGCAGATGATACAAACATTGCAATAAATAGTAAATCAAATATAAATTTAGAACAGGCAGCTAATCAAATTTTTACTGACATTAAGAAGCTGTTCATAGCCAATTCACTGTCATTAAACTTTGAAAAGTCCCATTATATGCAGTTCAGAACTTCCAAGAGATTTCCTTCTAGCGTGTGTATAAAACATGATGACATGGATATGGGAGAAGTTGAGAGTGTAAAATTCTTGGGATT
This sequence comes from Schistocerca serialis cubense, assembly GCF_023864345.2. Classification (NCBI taxonomy): domain Eukaryota; kingdom Metazoa; phylum Arthropoda; class Insecta; order Orthoptera; family Acrididae; genus Schistocerca; species Schistocerca serialis. The sequence goes on along the minus strand of NC_064641.1, from coordinate 5,743,551 downwards.
ACAACTTGATAATAAGTTCAATTGGGAGCAACATACAAACGAACTGCTAAAGCACCTAAACAAGTCTGTGTTTGCAATGCGAATGATGTCAGACATAGGAGATATAAATATAAAAAAACTGGTATATTTTGCTTATTTTCACTCCATTATGTCATATAGTATCATACTTTGGGGTGACTCCACAAACAGAGAAAAATTTTTTAGAGTACAGAAGCGTATAATAAGAGTAATGAGTAGTGTAAATCCAAGAACATCACGTCGAAACCTATTCAAAAAATTGATATATTAACCACAGCTTCTCAGTATATTTACTCCTTAATGAAGTTTGTTGTAAATAATACATCTCTTTTTCCAACTAACTGCTTAGTACGCAGTATCAATACTAGGAATAAGAAGAATATGCATAAAGATTTAAAATCACTTACTCTAGCCCAGAAAGCAGTCCAGTATTCAGCAATGCATATTTTCAATAAGTTACCAGCAACCATTAAGAGTTTAGTTTCAGACAAGGCACAATTTAAACATAATTTAAAAGATTTTTTGGTGGCCAACTCCTTCTATTCCATCCATGAATCTCTCCTCAAGTGCAGTAGACCATTTTAATGAACATTTATTATACTTTAATTTTTGACAATACTTTGTTGTAACAGCCAGGTAAGAGATCGAAGTTTCCACGAAACTGCATGCAACTGATTTGGCAGTGACTTTTTGTAGGAGAGTCGCTTCAACCCAACGAGACGTTCTATAGATGATCGAAAGTGGCTAATGGAATCCGTCAGAAGCCATGAGGGGTCCAACAATGTGGATGTGATGGAATCTCGTCTTGGAGATCAGGAACTGTCGGAATTGTAGTTGGGTATGGTGGTTCGCTTTCGAATGTTGACATGCAACTCGGCACCCAGTGATGGCAGTCACACTTGACATTGGGCTGCACAAACCTGTCTGTCAGTAATCATATTGGATCTTTGAAGCCCAGGTGGCTAAGGTTGTGCGGCCTGACAGACAGTTGTTGGTGCATGATGAGAGGAACTACAGGCCATGGTCTGTCTTAAGGAACATCGCAGAAAAGTTTCATGTTAGTGGAGGGCAGAGTCCAATGTTTGATCTGCATGTTTGTAGTCATACTGTTGAGAAGATCTGTCTTTGATGATGCAGTCTTTCACTTACTTGGCTGCCATAAGTTCACAATCATACCTGTAACAGTTCTGATACTAAATGTAACACTTCTGTCACTAAATGTAACTGGGTTTTCTCTTTTGACGCTGTCAGTTGTCAGGATGAGCATTCTAAAGCATTCTGTCAGGATGAAAATATTAAATTAATCAATTTTTGTCTCTTAACAACACGTGGGCAGGGTGGGTTCTTCCTTGGCTCGGGTATGAGGTAGAATGAAACAGCATTTTTACATAAGATAACTTTTATTGAAAGTTTCGTACAACTGTATCTCACTGGATGTTCTGGTTTGGAGAGCGGCAGCTGTGTCGTTTGCGTAGCCTTCTGCTGCGGCAGCGGCGGCGGCGGCGTCTGATTATGCGTAGCAGTGTGTATCTCGTGTCGCCGTCTCGCCCAGCTGACTGGAGACGCGCAGCGCGAGGTGGCCCGTTTAATTATTGCGAGCGAAGTCGTGCATCCGATGGTGATACCTTGAATGTGGTGTCCCAGTGTTTCTCTTCTCTAAGCGGCCGCGTGTGTTGCCCGTCGGTCAGCGGCGCGGCGCGGCGCGGCGCGGCGGGGGAAGGCCAGTGTCCCGGACTCGAACAACGGACTCTCACTTGCCAGTCTTCGGCTGTCAGATCTTCATCCCAGCTCACAGGTGGCTGCTGATATGAGGCCGTCTCCTTCCCGTCCTCACGAGTCACCCGGGTATGCAAAAATCAGACTTCAAATACCTTTTAACTTCTGTCTTTTGGCGCCGAGGCTGCTGCTTGCTATTCCATTACAGCGGCGGACTTGGTGCGTCTGTGCATGATGCAGTCTCTTCTTGCATGACGGTCTTCAGCACCGAAACTGACTGAAAACTACTGCTACTCTTCTCTTCTTCTTTCGTCTTCGTCTCTCGTCTCTCGCCTCCGTCTCCGTCTCCATCTGTCAGGCCCACCGCGTCTCGCGTATTTATTCACTTCAGTTTACTGGAGGTGAACGACTTCACAGTCATTGTCTCTTCTGTCACGTTGAAAAGCTTCTCGAAGAATCTTCTTAACGTCGGTCATTGGCTCTTGGAATGTAGGCGAGGGCCTTTGATCACATGTGATGATTGAGAAACACGTGAGCTGGTCATTGCTTCTTCTGTCACGTTGAAAAGCTTCTCGAAGAATCTTCTTGACGTCGGTCATTGGCTCTTGGGATGTAGGCGAGGGCCTTTGCTCACATGCGACAACTGAGACACACATGGGCCGGTCGGGCGATGCCCTGACAGCTGAATCGACAGCGGCCGCTTATGTGGAACTTGCTGACTTCACCGTCATTGTCTCTGCTGTTCTGCCCGCTGTTCGCCAATATGTAACTCTCTAAACTAAACCAAATTTTTCATTTATATTCTAATTTCTAGTTCACTTTGATTTCACTAATTTATTTACTTAAGTACCACTCAACATATCGAAGGGATACACACAGATACGAGACAGATAATCAGCGATGATGTTATCTGTGGCATGGACATGGCGCACATCAGTAGTATACTGTACAATGAGGTCTAAGTGTCTGTAACATTGGGTGCTGGCAACCAGGGAGGGATTTCTAATACTGTGGACCAGTAATACCTGTTCGGTGTATATAGTCACCTGACATCATTCAATATCTTCTCAAAAATGTTTAACAGTAGTGTACACTGCAAAAAGCTGACAGTTGAAGACCAACCATTTAGACTGAGAGTGTGAAAGTTTCTTTGAGAAGAATCGTAACAGTAGGGGTACTTCATCAACAACCTGCTGAAGTACCGCACCCACTGTGTAATCAGTTGCATCAGTGGTGAGTGTGAGGTGAGCTTCCAGGTTGGGAGAGAGAGAGAGAGAGAGAGAGTGAGTGATGGCTTGCGGTAAGCTGTTCTTTGTTTTATGGGATGCCTCAGACATCTCCGCTGTCCAGACGATTTCCATCATACCCTGCTTGCCTTTGCCTGGTAAGGTGTGTGCAATTGAATACTGAAGCTGGGCAACATGTGGGAGATGTATGCAACAAAATTTAAGAATCCTAAGGAAACAAGTCATGGTAAGTTTCAGGAAGAGGCAAGTTTTTAACAATGTCCATTCATTCGGTGACTGGATTAATGTCAGTAGCATTAAATGTGTGATGAAGAAATGTTACTTCGAATTGACGTAGCTGTGATTTGGCATCATTAACAATAACACTATCCAAGTGCATGCTCTTCTGGGGACTGAGAGAAAACCAAAATATCATCAAGACATGTACAACAACGCAGGAAGTGACAGAGGAGGCCTTCAATTAACTACTGTCACGTTTGAGCAGCGTTCTTTAAGCCAGAAGACTTAAAGAGGCACTCATAAAATCCGAATGGTGTTATGATGGCAGTCCTTTGTATATCAACAGAATCTGTAGATACAGGCACTTGCAGTCGATGATGTTAAAAATTGTTGCATCTGTGAGGACATGCATAACGTCTTGAAAGTTTGCACAGTGTTGCTATCATGGAATTTTTTAGGCTTAAAAACACTGTAGTCACCACAATTTCTTGTTGTACTATCTTGAGAACAATTTTAATAAGTAACACTCAGGGGCTGTCGGATGGGCAGACGATAACTGCTTCTAAGAGTTCGTGAATGGCGTTTTTAGAGTTTTGTAAATCTATGGGAAACAGGTGACAAGGTTTGTGTCTGATGGGAGGACCATCTGTTATCACAATCCTATGCATTGAATTTTCACGTACTGCATATTCGTAAGCTGGGTGTGGGAGGTAACCAGGGCTAGTGCACTGTTTACTAACACTGCATGTAGTGATGTACTGACCTTGAGGTGTTCGTTGTTGTCAAGTGATGGCTGTGGCGAGTGCTGTGCTGAGACCGGTATGGAAGCAGGCCGCGAGAATGAGAGGGGATACTTGATCTGCAGCGGCTAGTTTGAAGTAATTTTTGCTGTTTCGTCTTTGCATGTGTCATGGTAGAATGCTTATGAAGTCCGGGCGTAGCTGCTACAGGGGTGCGCCCTGTGAGGTGGTGTCCCACTTGCTACAGCTGGCCGTTGTGACCCGAGCTCATTAGTATGTGTGCATGTTGTTGCAAGTTTGATTTCTGATGCATTGATGCAGTGTCAGTGGTCGGAATTTTCACCACGCTCAGTTCCATGGGTATGATTATGCCCCATTACAGCGATGTAATCTAGGACAGAAATGAGGTCAGCATCAGTCATAATGTCATATGTACTTTAATTGCTTTACAGATCTATATTTCAACTGACATTTCAGCTGTCATCAGTACATTATAAGTAATCATGTAGACTAAATGTAATTATAATGATGCATATTCCAATCTAACTCAGGCATGAACAAGCTTAGCATTAAAGTTGGAATAATGCTTGTACATGCCTGAAATTAGACTGGAATATGTTTCGTTATAATTACATTTAGTCTACATGACTACTTATAATGCACTAGTGATAGAAGCACTGTCGGTTGAAATCTAGATCTGCAATGCAAAATAAAAGACGGATGACACTACAACCAGTGCTAACTTTCTTTCTGTCGGGATTTTCCTTGCAGCGTGTGAAGCAGTCAGCGTCTTGCTGCTGAGTGGAGAGAATGCTTTGAGTCGTAAGACATATAGACTGATTGCTTCTGACATAGACCCATAAGTAGAAATACGTTTGCTGGAATAAGGTATAGTGGATATAGCCCTAGAGAATCGTCCTTGAATCTGGGCCGCAGTAGTGTGGCGCATCGATGCCACATGCACTATGTTGGGCAAAATATTTTGGTGGCATAGGAAGTCCATGCCGATAATAGGCTCGCACATGTCAAAGACATAAAATGTCCAAATCTATAGCAAAACCAATGTAAGCTGGACGTGACGCTGTGGGTGAAGATTTCTGAGTCATCTGCCAAGTGTAGACTAATAACCGCTGATGGCTTGAAAGCTGCCATGCTCTCATAGGGCAGGAAACTTATATCTGAGTCCGCATCCATAAGGTAGTGTAGTTAGATCTTGAATGAAGTCATCCATCCATGGGCACTGTAGAAGTGACATGAGCATATCCAACATGCGAGTGTGACAGGTGACTATGTTGTGTCGAGTGTGCTGAAGGGCACATTTCAGCCTGCAGAAGGCGTTTGGAAACTCACATGGTTTTTGACATTTTCGAGCTGTCCACCCGAAGGTAGTATGAAACCAGGAGAACGAAGGTCACGAAAAGTTTGACTGTGCCGTAGTCCCATGGCAGGGGTGGGGTGTTCTTACTGTGGCGAGTTGGAGCTGGACAGTGAGGTGTGACGTTACCAGGTTACATCGAGCTGGATCGACTGGCAGTGGTTGGCGTTGAAGATGATAGCACCTGTTTGCTACCTGATGTGTAATCGATGGTGACAGATTATGGGGAACATATAGTTGGTTAGCATGAGCCGTTTGTTGAGAGGTTCAGACTCATGCGTAATCATCGCTACTTGTGGTTCTGTCGGTAGTTCAACCAGGCATTGCGTCCATAGTACCATGTCTGGCATGAAGGCATGGTCGACAGTTGCCCAGAGATGTCGCCAGAGGTGTGACAGAGTGCTTTCGTGTAGCTGTTGATCGGAATAGCCTCCTGTAGTTGTTGTTCAGAGGTACATGAGAGGTGTTGTAGGAGCGCGAACTTCGGTGCATCGTACTTGTTTGATTGAGACGGTGACAGTATGACATCACTAATGATTTCTGTGTGACTCGCTAGATGGTACAGTAAAGTGACGTATTTAGAGTCATCATCAAGGACTCCTGTTGTCGTAAAAATATTGTCAGTCGTTGCAGACCACAAGGTGGGGTTGTCGGCATCAAAAGGTGGCAATTTCATGCAAGTGCTGCCTTGTGGCACGCAAGGTGGCTGCCAATTGTGCACAAAGCCTCGTTTGTCGCAGCAAAATATGACTGGACGTTTGCATTTCACAATGCATAAGACGCAGGAGGCACACAATTTGTATCGCACGTATGTTGCACTCAGTTTCGAATGAGAGCATTGCCCATGAATGCGCTATTCTCCAAATCTAAAAGCAGGTCCGTTATGTGAGACAACATGGCCAGTGATTGTTCGTGACACACTAATGATTGTTGCGGTGTGGTATGCAAACGGTCATAGAGCACAAACAACGTGGAAGGCATGGATGACGTGAAAATGTTCCTACAAGCACTATGGGGTAGTCGAACACCGTTGAGCTGTACTCACGGTGTGAGAATCGGTTCGAAAGTGGTAGGTATCGTTGATGTACCAAGGGTAAAATGATGTCAGTAGGGACGAATGTGCACTGGGTTATCAACATTGTTCGTGCACAGTGAGAACACGTTGTGGTGACGAAAAACGTCGAAAATTCGAAGAACTGCGTGTTTCATGATTGACGTGGAGTCACCATTGTACATAGATCGTAGTACGGGCCAGTTTTTAATACTACCATAAAAAACGAATGCAGTAGATGCATCCATGTACACTTCATTAGTCAACATAAATACATGTAAATACCTCAGACCGAGACTCATATCGCACTACTCTCAGTCTGCGCACTCCAAAGACCATTCTCTTCTCGTAGTGGAAGGCCTCTGGACACTGCATCGAGATTCATACTTCCACGAGTATTTAGATTTAATGTCCCAAAGCGATTAAAATGGAACAAACATGTAAGGTCATTAGTAGGGAAGGGAAATGGTCGACTTCAGTTTATTGGGATAATTTTAGGAAACTTCAGCTCATCTATGGTGCAGACCACTTTTGGAATACTAGTTCGAACCATTTTTGAGTATTGCTCGAGTGTCTGGGATCCCCACAAGGTCGTATTTAAGGAAGACATCAAAGAAATTCGGAGCCCTGCTGCTAGATGTGTTACTGGTAGTTTCTACGCAAGTATTATACAAAACCTTCATGAACTGAAATGAGAATCCCTGGAGAGATGACAAGATTCTTTTTGCAAAATAGTAATCACAAAATTGAGAGAATCAGCATTTGCGGATGACTGTGGCTCCATTCTACTACTGCCAACATACACTTTGAGCAAGGCCTGCTAAGACAAGAGAAATTAGGGCTCATATGATGAGCAAAATGTATGAGACAGGCGAAATACCCTCAGGCTTCAAGAAGAATATAATAATTCCAGTCCCAAAGAAATCAGGTGTTGAGAGATGTGAAAATTACCGAACTATCAGTTTAATAAGCCACGGCTGCAAAATACTAACACGAATTCTTTACAGACGAATGGAAAAAATGGTAGAATCCAACCTCGGGGAAGATCAGTTTGGATTCCGTAGAAATATTGGAACATGTGAGGCAATACTGACCCTACGACTTAGATTAAGGAAAGGCAAACCTACGTTTCTAGCATTTGCAGACTTAGAGAAAGCTTTTGACAATGTTGACTGGAATACTCTCTTTCACATTCTGTAGGTGGCAGGCGTAAAACACAGGGAGCGAAAGGCTATTTACAATTTGTACAGAAACCAGATGGCAGTTATAAGAGTCGAGGGACATGAAAGGGAAGCAGTGATTGGGAAGGGAGTGAGACAGGGCTGTAACCTCTCCCCAATGTTATTCAATCTCTATATTGAGCAACCAGTAAAGGAAACAAAAGAAAAATTTAGTGTAGGAAATAAAATCCATGGAGAAGAAATAAAAACTTTAAGGTTCGCCAATGACATTGTAATTCTGTCAGAGACAGCAAAGGACTTGGAAGAACAGTTGAATGGAATGGACAGTGAAAGGAGGATATAAGATGAATATCAACAAAAGCAAAACGAGGATAATGGAATCTAGTCGAATTAAGTCGGGCGATGCTGAGGGAATTAGGTTAGTAAAAGAGTCACTTAAAGTAGTAAAGGAGTTTTGCTATTTGGGGAGCAAAATAACTGATGATGGTCAAAGCAGAGAGGATATAAAATGTAGACTGGCAATGGCAAGGAAAGCGTTTCTGAAGAGGAGAAATTTGTTAACATCGAGTATAGATTTAAGTGTCAGGAAGTCGTTTCTGAAAGTATTTGTATGGAGTGTCGCCATCTATGGAAGTGAAACGTGGACAATAAATAGTTTGGACAAGAAGAGAATAGAAGCTTTCGAAATGTGGTGCTACAGACGAATGCTGAAAATTAGATGGGTAGATCACATAACTAATTAGGAGGTATTGAATAGAATTGGGACGAAGAGGAGTTTGTGGCACAACTTGGCTAGAAGAAGGTATCGGTTGGCAGGACATGTTCTGAGGCATCAAGGGATCACAAATTTTGTATTGAGGGTAAAAATCATAGAGGGAGACCTAGAGATGAATACACTGAGCAGATTCAGAAGGATGTAGGCTGCAGTAGGTACTGGGAGATGAAGAAGCTTGCACAGGATAGAGTAGGATGGAGAACTGCATCAAACCAGTCTGAGGACTGAAGACCACATCAACAACAACAACAACAACAATGGTGGCTTCTAGACAGTCGTTCTCCCCTGCTCCATTTGTAAGTAGAACAGGAAAGGCAATGTCTAGTGGTAGTGCAAGGTTCCTTCAGTCATGCACCATGTGGTGGCTCTTAGGGTGTATATATAGACGCAAATGTACGAGGGCGTGTTTGAAAAGTCTGTGCAAAAATAAAAACTACTTACGTGTTTGAGGTAAACGTTTTTTATTTTTCGACATAGTCTCCTTTTAGGCTTATACACTTCGTCCAACGCTGTTCTAATTTGTTGATCCCTTCCGAATAAAAGGAATTGTCCAAGTCTGCAAAATAGTTATTAGTTGCTGCAATCACCTCCTCATTTGAATAAAATCTTCGTCCTGCCAGCCATTTCTTCAAATTGTGGAACAAATAGTAGTCCGAAGGAGCCGAGTGCATTGTCGTGATGGAAAAGGACTTTTTTACGGTCCAATCGCCGGCGTTTTTCTTGCAGCTCGGTTTTCAAACGGTCCAATAACGATGAATAATATTCACCTCTAATAGTTTTACCCTTTTCCAGATAGTCAATGAGGATTATGCCCTGCGATTCCCAAAAGACAGTCGTTATGACCTTTCCGGACGAGGGAATGGTCTTTGCCTATTTTGAGTGCAGATTCTCCCTTGGTAACCGATTGTTTCTATTGTTGTTTGGTCTCAGGAGTATAGCAATGTGTCCATGTTTTATCCGCAGTGACGAAACGATGCTTAAAGTCTTCTGGAGCCATCCTGAACAGCTGCAAACCATCCTTGCAACACTTCACACAATTCTGTTTTTGGTCAAGCGTGAGCAATCACAGAACCCATCTTGTGGATAGCTTTCTCATGTCCAAATGTTTGTGCAAAATATTATGCACCCATTCATTTGAGATGCCCACAACACTAGCAGTCTCTGCCATCCATCACCGATTCGATGATATTGCAAATAGACAAATATTGCTGAAACTTGGTGTGTGTTCTTTCCAAAGATGCTACTAACTAAACATGACACAATGGAAAATCCATTATGTAATAATGACAATGTTATGAAAAGGGTAGTTCCTACTCACCATATAGCAGAGATACTGAATATATGTTGTCTAACTGTGATGAATGGCTGTTTGGCTGATACCTTTGTTTGACAATCTTTTTGTTGTGCCTAATTGTGAATCAGCATCTCCACTATATGGTGAGTAGCAACTATCCTTTTTATAATACTGTCAATCATTAATCTTCCTTTTTTATTGCTGTGAGATGATGAAGTAATCCAGGTACTGTTATTGGTGTCAACTGGTTTTGTTGTTATTTGTGATGGTATACCATACTGATACCTCTAATATAAAACCATAAAAACAATGTTTTAATGCCTTAATTTTAAAAAACCAGTTCCTGGTAGGTCACAGTACTGGTACTTATACTTTTTTACAAACCAAGCACTAGTCATAACTGTTCCTATTTCTACTTGTTCTGTTTTTGAAAGATCATGTCATATCCAACAGGTCAAACCCAACTGAACATATCTACAAGAAACTGTTGCAAATACGAGCGTTCATTTTCACAGCCCATATGTACTCTCACAGACTGATCAATCCGAAGTTACAAGCAGAAGAGAGGTGATGGGTGGAAAGAATCAAAGAACTGAACACATGATAAATAAGAAGCTGTGTATCATTGGCTGAATGTGTTAGAATTGGCTCAATATACATTATTCTAAACATATACACCGTGAATTTTTGATGAGGTCTCTAGGACAGATGAATATTCAGTATTTATTCATCCCATTCAAATTCAGATTGTAAGAAGTCATGCAGTCAAAAGACTGGTTCAGTAACATCTGACTGCAAACCCAGAACTTCATGGGATATTTCCTCACAACACGGGAGAAATGTAGGTACAAATTGTAGTTGAGCAGAAGTATTCATTTGTCACTAATAGGTATCACATTTATACCTAATACTGCTGATGTCTAACAGTTCACAGTAAGCAAATAAATTTTGAGTAATTGAATATATTATAACAAAACATTCAACATTCTATTCAGAGCCAATCACACACACACACACACACACACTATTTAACATTATGCAACGATTCTGTAACTACTTTCTCTGGGTGGGAATGGGAGCAGGGATTGTGAACAACACACATATAAAATGAGATGATATAACATAAGTAAGAGACATAACTCCTTTTGCAATAAACAAATTTATTTTACTGCATTTGTTTTTAACATGTCATACTAAAAAGTAACTCCAGCACAAGAGATACAAGTGTTATCCACTTCAATAAACATTTTATGACAGTGGGTTTTCACAGTGGAATGTAAACTATTTCACTTTCTTAAAGTGGATCTATGATACTACTATTGACAGTGGCATAACATTAATATATTACCAGACACGTTAATTTGGCACAGATGGTAAAATAAAATATAAAATAATGATCTTGGGTATTCGCCATGCCCTATCCTTAGTAGCCATCTCATAAAATATAGTGTGGTGGCAGGTCACGTTTGGTTGTACAATCCTGTAGTTATGGTGTGGTACTGGATTTGCAATGTGTTTCTGAAAATAAATCAAAGATATACTGAATGAATTAGTGGATGCTTTATGATAGAACCTAGCAGTAATGAAAAGAACAAACATAAGTAGAAAATCATCACTGCATGTCAAATTAGAAAAGAACTAAGTATGTACTGATTAATAACATGAATTTTGCATGTAGAGCACACCACTCTGTCGCCAATGAGATACAAATCAACCTCAAATGAAGTACCTATGAGTAAAAACTCCTGCATTTGAATAAATATCAAGTTGTCAAAAGCTGAAGCACATATTCATCTAATCTGATCACATATTACATCACATTGTAAGTTGGTGGCTGGAGATAGTGATGGTAGAGTAGGTACATCTTCAAGGCATTAGACATTCTCACAGCACCTTCACAATATATACATTTACTAATGTGGTGTCATATAAATAATCAAGAACGTGAAATCCTCAAAATTTAACACAAAAAAATTACAAAAATGAAAACTAGTGCTGTTGTAAATTTCACGTGACCTATATATCCTAAATGAAGACCTCAATATCAGTAACCCATACAGACCTAAAAACTCAACACAATTTTCACTTGACCTACACAGCTCCAACAAAGCCATACATATCACACTTTTACTTACTCTATCTAAATCAAAGTTCTCATTATAACAAACCAAATCGTGCTCACATGACTAATATTAGAAATGTATTCTAACCAACGATGGTATATCAATACACATGATACCTACCCATAACAATCCAATAATTACCGAACACTAACACGGAAATCCCGAAAATTCATGAAAACTTTCACAACCAGTTTCAGTATACACAAACAACTCCACCTAATGCAACAAGCAATGAGCTACTCATAAATATCTGTATCTTCTTCACAATTGAAGAAAAGAGAAAAACATTAAATCTCCAACCACAATAAACTCAAGGCACTAATATTTCCAAACATAGAAATGAGTCCATCAGGCAAAATACTTTTAAGTAGCTTTCAAACCATCTCATTGCACTATCTGAGAAATTAAGCTGTTGCATTTTTCTGAGCAATATGTCAAAGTTAATGGTGTCAAAAGCTTTGCTGAAGTCCAGTAGCGTCAATATTGTTGCCTTTCGATTGTCGATGGCATATTTCAGGTCATCAGTTACTTTAATTAGAGTAGTGTTTTTGCTGTGATGTTTACGGAAACTGGATTGAAATTTGTCATATAGGCTGAATTCATGCAGGTGTTCAGTGATTTGGTCATGGACAATATATTCAAGTGCTTTGGAAATAGCAGGCAGTATGCTAACTGGTCGGTAATCACTAGGCAGTTGCGGGTTTTCGATCTTAGGGATGGGTCGAATTATGGTTCTTTTCCATGCAGTGGGGTATATTCCGTTCACGAGGTAAAAATTAAGTGTATCAGTTAAGACAGGTACTAAGATATCGGCAACATTCTTAATCATGGTTATACCGATACTGTCGTTGCCTATTGCATCAGAAGAGATTCTCATTATTGCTTCTTGCCGTATTTGTTACATGTTTTAGATGGAAGGTATCGTTGTTAGCTATCCTGTTTGGGGATTCTTGTGGACGGTAATTATCAGCCGTGCGGGTATTCAGAGGTGCAGAGAAGAATTCATTTAATTCGTTAGCTGACACATGAAAAGTAGTTTCCGATTTTGCCTTTCTGACCCCCAAGCTACGGAGATTCTGCCATAGAGTCGTGGGCGTCAGATCGCTGCATACAAGGGAGCGAGCGTGCCTGATTTTAGCATTGCGAATCCATTGTTTCACTCTGTTCCGCAGCTTTCTATATTCTTCGAAACGCTCGGGTTTCGGATCTGCCTTGAAACGCCTATGGGCAGCATCCCTATTAGTCATCATTTAACGTAATTCAGCTGTCAGCCATGGAGCAGGAGATTTTCTTACACGGATTGTGCGCACAGGTGCATGTTTGTCATAAAGGGCAGTGAGTTTATCACCAAGTTCATTAATGTTGCCATCGATTGTAGGTTCTCTGATTATTTGATGCCATGAGATTTCTGAGCAATCGGCTGTTAGAGCGTCAAGGTCAATACGTTTCATGTTCCTACAAGTTATGTAACGCGATTTGATCCTTGGGGGCTGCACAGAGTAGGCCAGGAATATTACATCATGTGCTGAGAGGCCAGGGGCCGATGTTTGACCAACATCTCTTACTTTGTCAGTCTGTTTCGTTGCGATTACGTGTATAAGAGTATGACTCTGCGCCGTATGGTGTGTAGGTTGTAATGGAAGAATGTACATGCTATTGCAGAATTGTATAAGCTGTGTTTTATCAAAATTTAGTGAGAGTCCATTTGCAGAGAACCACTTAATAATTTTCCAAAAGACATTATTTGCAATTTCCTTGGCTGATTCTTGCTTGTTGAGTGTGATTACTATTCTTGTATCATCAGCAAAAAGACCTAGCTTTGCATCTTCATGAATATAGAGTGGCAAGTCGTAAATTTATATTAAGAACAACAAGGGACCCAAGACTGAACCCTGTGGGACACCACTCTTGATACCTCCCCAGTTAGAGGACTCTGCTGGTTTTTGCAGATTATCTGTACTGTTAATTTCAACCTTCTGCATTCTTCCAGTTAAGTATGAATTAAACTATTTGTGCACTGTCCAACTCATACCCCAATACTTAAGCTTATCTAGAAGAATTTCATGATTCACACAATCAAAAGCCTTTTAGAGATCACAAAATATCCCAATGAGTGATATTTGGTTATTCATTGCATTTAATATTTGATCACTGAAGGCATATATAGCATTTTTTGTTGAAAAGCCTTTCTAAAACTCAAATTGGCATTTAGTTAATACTTCATTTTTACAAATATGTGATGCTGCTCTTGAGTACATTACTTTTTCAAGAATTTTGGATAAAGCTGTGAGAAATAAGATTGGGCAGTAGTTGTTAGCGTCAGATCTATCCCCTTTCTTATGCAATGGTTTAACAACAGTATATTTCAGTCTGTCTGGAAATGTGCCCTGTTTCAGTGAGCTACCGCAAATGTGGCTGAGAATCCTACTTATTTGTTGGGAACCAGCTTTTAGTACATTGATGAAAATTCCATCAATTCCATGTGAGTGAATTTATTATTTTCCTAATTTCAGTAGAAGAGGTGGGTTGAATTTCAAATTTATCAAATTGCGTAGGTACTGCCTCTTCCATATACTGCCTTGCATTTTCTAATGAATAGCTGGATCCTATTTTCTCAACAACCCTTAAAAAATGATTATTAAAAATGTTCTCCACTTCTGACTTCCTGTTAACAAACTTTTCATTGTCTTTGATAGAAATACAGTGTTCCTCTGCTCTCAGTTGTCCTGTTTTCCTTTTCACAATATTCCAAATGGTTTTAATTTTATTATCAGATGTGCTAATCTCAGACATACTGCACATACTTCTGGACTTTTTAATAACATTTCTTAATACAGTTCAATATCTCTATAATGTTTCACTGTTTCAGGATCATTACTCCTCCTAGCTCCCTGTACACCTTATCCCAGTCGAACTGTTGAAAGCTTTCCCTAAAATTTTGAATTGTTAAATCGTTAATTAAGTGCACTATTTTGAAGGACTGTTTTGCATTACTCTATGGAGCTATATTGTAGGGAAGCAGCCTACTCACGCTGTAGTAAATTCACATCAGTTTCCATTGTGTGCCAGCAAGTCTGCTGTAACTCTGTAACTAGCTCTGACATCATAAATGTTGCGCAATACCTTAAAAATCAAGCAAATGACCTAAAACTTTTCTAGCATGTCAGGAATAATACTAAACTAATGTGTGTTAAATATCAGTTCGATAACTTAAGTCATTTTCGAAATTCGGACGTTTTTCTAAAAAAATCATTGGCTCAACAGAAAAGAGCTAGAGACTTCAAAATTTATATTTAGATTCGTCTTTCATAATGATTTAATAAAAACAGTACTTTGGATTTCACAAATTAAGATTTTAGTGGAAATTCATGATTTTGTGGTTTTCGTCTCAAAACTGAAGGAAGCAAGATAGATTAAGTAGGCTAATAAATAAGGCTAGGATGTTTAGATTTAAATAGGTTGGAGGTCCGCTATGACTATGAAGATGTGTAAAGTTTCCTTTTAGTACCTATAAAATTATAGCGATAGCGGATCTCAAAAGGGCCAGTTCAGAGCTCATCTACTGCGTGCAGTGTAATTTAATTAATTCTCTCGCCCAAAATATTTAACTTAGCCACGTCAAAATTTTATTATCAATACTTACTTGCGTGCTGAATGCACGTTTAAATTAAGAGCTTCTTCGGCCATCAGCAAAAGAAGCTATAAATTATTATGTAACTTGAAGTGGTGCGTTACTAGCCCAGCGGCTAGTCGAGAGAGCCGAAAAGATCAGGCGTTCCCTTCGCCGTCCGCACCGCGGCTTTATATATAAGGACGCTGCGCGAGGAAGGAAGGCCCCAGTTCTCTCCAGACGCTGAATGACACGCCATCTGTGTCGGGAGCCGCGTCGCATCAGTGTCACTGCTACAAACAGCCTCGGGTGCCGTATTAAGTTACTAGAGATACGCGGAACCATGAAAACATTTCATGTGAAGTGTTAATTCTGGGATGATTTTAATTATCTAGCTTCAGTTTGCGTATTGTCGTATTTTCACGTGCCGTCGCGGGACAGACATTCTACCAAATATTTAGCGTGGCGTTTGATGAAGTATTTTCATCAAATTATGGCGAGCATTCTTTTTAACATTTAATTCGGACATTTATAGTTGCATCAGCGCATTAGATTCTGAACTGCTCTGTTAGTTAGGTTGTAGGGATACTTGTGTTTTTTATCAGTGAATTTCAGAATATACTCAACTATTTTGGAAAACCGTTTTTGATTAGAAATCCCGGACAATCTCCTAATTCCTCAGAGCTATAAGCTGCAGCTATAATGGTATCTCAATTGAAGTGGGCACTAGGATCTCTAATTACTGGCTCCATGTTTTATTAAATCACTTTCTGGGTGCCAAGAAGTAAATAGAGAGCCAGTGTTGAGAACGGCGAAAGACAGCATTAACAACATTCTAAGAGCCAGAAACTGATTCTACATGCAAGCGTTTATCCAGCAATTAATTAAATTATTTTTACAAAACTTATCCGCCGCCCCACAATATCACATACTGAAACTAGCTGTGCATCATGATCAGACAGGCCACTCTTAACAGGAAAAGTTTTTATTTGATTAAATTTATTTTGGTCTGTGAAAACATTATCTATCAGTGAGCTACCTTCCTGTACCACCCAAGTAGGAAAATCAAAAACTGATGTCAAATTGAAAGAGCCAAGTAATACTTCAAGGTCAAGCTTTCTACCGGATTCTTTCAGAAAATCTACACCGAAATCCCCACAAACAATGGTTTGCTTTCCTCTGTCTGACAGATAGCACAACATAGAATCCACATTTTTCAAAAGGAGTTGAGAATTTCCCAATGGGGACCTATATATGGCTACAATTATAAAAGTGCCATTATTTAGTTTAAGCTCACATGGACATGTTACTATGCATTGCTCTACACAAAAATTTTTAGTTTCCAAATTTTTCACACTAAGACTGATTTTAACATATACGGCAACTCCTCCTCTCTCCATAGTCTCTCTACTTACATGTGCTGAAAGCTTATATCCACTTATATTTACCATTTCCATACCTGTGACTATATTATGTTGAGACAGGCACAGTACATCTATTCCACCCTCAGTTTCTAAATCTTCTAAACAAACAAAAATCTCATCTACTTTGTTTTTAAGCCCTTGATATTCTGATGCAATATTAACATTATTTTTCACTGTGGTTTTACGTGAATCTTGTGACAGTCTAACATTATTTCTCACTGTACTGTTATCAGAATCTTGAAATATTTTCACATATCTACTATCTGCTAGTGTGAATTTCTCATTAAGCTTAATTTCAACAATGTAGGATGATTGGACACTGATCTTAGCGTAAAAAAGTGCTCCCATGAGTTTTAGTGCCCCCTGAAAGATTTTGCTATCATTCCAGGCAGTTTACCCTTCTCTTTCCTATTGAGATGCAGGCCATGTCTTGTGAAGTCCCACCTACCAATAGCATCAACTGAAACCAAAACCTATACCTGACAACGTAACTGCCTTAAGCAGCTGATGTAGCTCCATATTGACCCTCCTGACAGAACTTTCAATTGGGGCCAGTCATACCACATGAAAGCAGAAACCAAGCCAACATTTGTGTGGATCGTTGCATATGCTATTTTTACGAGGTCACACTCAATATTGTAGCCCTCATCCCTATCAATACTGTTTCCCACTCCACCCACTACCACAACATGATCCTGCTTTGTAAAACCCTTGACAATGATTCTACATCCTCTATCACTTGGCTAAGACATGCACTGGGCTTGAAAATACTTGTGACCTGATACCTGTCACCTAATTTTTCCTGCAAGATCTGGCCCACACCTCTTACATGGTTACTACCCAACAGCATAACTTTCTACTTTTTTTGCAACAATTGGTTTCCTAGTGAAAATCTGTTGATTGCTGACTACACGTACATCTACTTGAGCCTCTTCCTTAGCTGACTGAGATAGCAAAGCAAATCTGTTGTTTGTGCCTATGATGAAACTGTCAGATACTGTTCTGGCCCCTGTTCCTTGCTACCACTTCACGCCTGTCTTCACCCTCCTCCCCCCTTAACCTCATCAGTTCCTCCCTAGCACTATCCAGTTAAACCTGAAGGGCTTTAGTCTTACCTTCCTGTTCCGCTATTTTCCTATCCCTTGAACAACATCTGCAGTACCATATATACTTCAAAGTATATATTGGCTTTCCTTTAAACTTCATCTTAATACACGACCAAACTATTGCGATCGGGTTTGCATCCAGAGACATTGCAGGCCTATCCATTATGGACACCCTATTGTCTCGTTTCCACGCTGTACAAAGACGGCTGTGATGTTTCGAACCATAATCTTCTTGGAACCCTCAGTTTGCCTCGTTCGAACCAAATAGCTTCTTAACAGACCTCAGGTGGCATTTTTTTATAAATATTGCCACATTTTTTCAGCTTTTAAATAGGCTGTAAATAAGTGTGAAGACCCAAAACTGCAACCGACAAAATAAACCATTCAGATCTCACACTGTTTATTTATACACTGCGCAAAAGCGCATTGAGTACAGATTCGAGACCTACCACAGATGTGGCTGCAGATGTCACATTAATATTATGGCGTGCACTTTCTTGTGGAGCTGACTGTAGCCGGAGTTGATTTGAAGATTACAGTTATTTTTACTGACTATTTCGAGTCATTTTTAAATATATATATAGATAGTATTGTTAGTATCTTTAACTGTTTAAATAAGGGTCTAAAGTGTTTTTGTGATACGCTCTCAGTCCTGATGTGAATAGCTCTTTTTTGTATAATAAAAAATTCTTTCAATTTTGACTTGGTTTTGTCCCAAAAGCGTATGCCATAGCTTGCAACTGACTGAAAATAACCAATGTTCAGAGCTCCAGTAAATTCTGGACTACATACCTGGGCTATTATTCTTAAGGCAGAACATGCTGAACTGAGTTTCTGAGTAAGATCCACAATAAGTTCGTTCCAGTTTAAATGTTGGTCAATCTGCACTCCCAGAAACTTTGTAATACACACCTTTCCAGCATCATGCACGTATTTTCCTCTTGACACTCACTTCCATACGGTATAAAGTTAGCTTTTTTAGAATTTAAAGTCAGCTTTTTGAATAAAACCATGACTGTAAGTATGAGAGCACTTTTTCTCCTGTAGTACGCAATGATTGTTTTATATTGCTAGTTATGACACTTGTATTATCTGCAAATAATACTATTTTGGTTGAGCTGTCTGGAACCTGTATATCGTTGATATAAATTAGAAACATCAATGGACCCAGGATCCTGGCCTGTGGAACACCTATTTCAGTTTGTTTTGACTCTGATATGAGTCTAAAATTATGAAAATTGCGAGAAGACTTGTGATCTGTTTTGCAGGTCGGTTCAAATGGCTCTAAGCACTATGGGACTTAACATTTGAGGTCATCAGTCTCCTAGACTTAGAACTACGTAAACCTAACTAACCTAAGGACACAGCACACATCCATACCCGAGGCAGGATTCGAACCTGCAATCGTAGCAGTCGTGTGGTTCCGGAGTGAAGCGCCTAGAACCGCTTGGCCACCGCGGCCGTCTTACAGGTAGGATTCAAACCATTTTTTGACAGTACCCCTATGCCTATTGCTTCAAGTTCTCCTAATAGTATTTCATCGTAATTTAATTTCAAAACCATGTTTATTTAACTCCAAATTTCGTACTGTTTCTGTTGTGTAGTCCAGGATGGCTGTTTCTGTACTGTACCCTGCTCAAAAACCATGTTGACTGTTATTTGTTAGTTTATGTTTTTCTACATATCTTGTGACCCTGGTTTTCATTATGGCCTCAAGTATTTTAGAAAAAGCGATGAGGAGCGATATAGGTCAGTAATTTTCTGTGAGTCACCATTTTTGTATAGTGGTATGACTTTAGAGATTTTTTACACATCTTAACTTTAGAGATTCGGAAACACTGAAAATAAATGTATGGCTCATGTGTTTATTGTCATTGCCATGTCGCTCACTGTTATTAACTTTACCAGCTGGGTATTAAACAAAAAATATCGATATTTTGTGGTGTTATTTTACCAAACGCAATCGAATTTCAAGGGTCGACTTTGTAGACTCGTTTTCGAAAGTGAAAATATGAAAGTGCTCGCTGAATTTGTTGCAACAACTGTTAAACGTTGCAACAACTGTTAAACGATTTTAACTAGAAGCACTGGTTGTCCTTCAAGAGATATTCCCTCTCTCTTGAGAACACCCGCATGTTGACTTTCATATTGGACAGTAGTTCTAAGATGGATATTCTCAATTTTCGTACCTCTTCATTGAATGGGATTTCTTAAAGACAAAAATAGCGATTTTAAATTAATTATCCTTCTTATATCTTTAGTTCGAACTGCCTATAAAGTTTTTCATTACTCTAATTCATTTGCTAACTTACATTACATATATTTATTTAATTTTTATGTCATTGATATTTTCAGGTCATACCGGTATTAGTTATCATTTTAGGTAGGGCCCAATAAAAGTCTCGACCGTTCGGTTAAAGGCGCATTTTCGTATATGTGAACCAAATGAAGTGTCACTATGACCACTGCCCCCCTCCCCCTCTTATTGACGTCCTTGGCCCTGATAGAGATAGAGTTTTATGACGGAATCATTCGCTACCGAAGTCAACTCAAATGTTTTCTATCAGCGTTATGGCTGTAATAAGCGCCATAACCAAGAGTAAGATATGGCGTGGCCAAGAGGGCGTTAACTAACGTTAGTTTCACAATTAATGACGAAATAATTTTGTAATCTCATGATAAATGGAGCCAACATAGACCTCGGGTTATGCTACAGATTAGTCTGACATAAACAACTAAGAATTCAGGTGGACGGGGTGGGCAGATCACTCTCTACCCATAATTTTACGTATTGTATCTTCTATAATCAGGTATTAAATATCATTAGAAGCTAACTTCGGGTTAAAATCTTTGGTAAGCGTTTTTATACGTCATCATTACATTTTCTGACACTTTGCAGCAAATTATATGGAAAGACGCGTTTCGGAGAGATCTTTAATGCGGGTCTGGATGCACAAAGTTCTTTCACTTTCATTCTATGGCCGTGTTCCAAGTTTTTACCTATTAAATTGCACACTGAATTCATATTGCGCTTGTTTCACACTCGCAGTATGTCGCAGATATTCACCAGCAAGTAAAACTCACTAAAATCTTGCAAAATATACTCCGAAAAAGAAACTTGCTAATATTACACGGTATCAACAAAAGCAGTCAGCATCAGCAAGCAAGGAAAGTAAAGTAACGGGACAAATTTCGCGCGCTTTGTCCTCTAACCACTTAGGAAACTCTCGCTAGATGGCAGTATTGGTATGTTACTGTAGTGTAGTGCACTCTGGCGGGATTTTTGCAAACTTATTCTAAATGTGCATAAAATAGCCAATGGCTGAAACAAAACAACTATGTAAAACATTATCAAAACAATAATACTAAACGTCGATTAATGACGCATCGAAGCGTAGTAGAGATGTGCAGAGACAGAGATTGGATAGCGAAGTTTCGGCCACTCTACATTCCTTTATTACATAGATAGTGGAACCTGAAAAATGTGTGGTGGTTGGTATGACACCCTTAGGCTGCAAGCTCTGAGCCTTCGGGTCGCCCATAAAGAGCAGTACTAGAAGCCACGCCCCCAAACCGCTACTACATGCAGCTTTTTACGGACGTTCCAAGGCGCAGCCTAAACACTACTAACCGTTCGGAAAACATCTATCGATACAAACAGTTCCAAAAACGTTGACCGCCGTTATTTTAATCGGAATGGGAAATATGCGAAATTCGTCCTGATAATTTAAATTATGTAATATTTCTTGCGAAATTTACTTTAACATATATTTTGAGGCGGCTCCGCCTCAGAGCCTTTAATTACGAGCCGCGCCTGGTCAGGAAGCAATAGAGAATGTTAGTGAAGGGGTGTAATGATATTTAGGACGAATCTCCACCATCAGGCGAAGTCACCATGAAGAATGGACTTGGCCAACTGGGACTAAAAGTCGCTACATCAAAGGGCAACTCACCATCCAATCAATGTGATATAATGGCTCACAGGACAGACATTGAACAATGGAAGCAACACATTTACATGTTTTCACTAGGAATGCCATGGATACATTGAAGAGAAAGAAGGTGTGTGTTCGACGACTGTTATGCCACAAAGACGTCAGTCATAATAACAGTTCTCTTTGCACCAGTCAACTGCCGATGATTACAGCTGGTCTGAGGGATGAAGCTCATTGCTGTACCCTGGATGAGGTTACTTCTCAACATTTTGAACAGTTCTCCACTGCCTTAAAGAGGTACTGGGCACTAGCGTAGCTGCCAAATTCAGGAAAGCTAAATGAGAAACTGTTTATGGAGGTGGAGCCACCAAGATGTCAGGAAATCTCATTGACACCATCTTCAATGGCCCATCTTCTCGGGTGCCGATTTAGGGGCTTCCTTTTCTGTCATGTCAAATTCTTGTCTTTGTCATTTATAGAAGTCTGTTTCCATGTTACAAAAGCGATTACGCTGAAAGTCACAAATGGAAAATACGGCCAGCTGGCAGGAACATGTATTGCAAGAATAACTATCAATGACAAGACGCAGATATTTGAATGTGCATTTTAGCAGAATGTAGTCGTAATGTTATTCTCAGTTGGAACTTCTTTCAGGTACCACAAGCAGTCATAGAGTATGGAAGATCAGAGCCCCAAACTGATGAAGCTATTCCAACAAGCACACATAACAAAGACTGCTCTGGGCAGTTGTTTGCTATTAAAGGCAATAAAGATGGCCATTTAAACTGTGAAGCTTTTGTGGACTGCAAAAAGCTACTAAGGCTCACAAAGGAAATCAACATGCTGGCAATGATCATAAATATTGTAGGCAAACAATGAGAACTTTGGATCACTAATTTTGCAAGCAGCCATAACTCAACCACAGAAGCCACCTTAGTGCCATTGGCAAAGAATCATGCACAACAACTACTACAGACAATGTGGAGGAGGAAACTACTATTGAAATGCAAGTAACATCTGGTCTGACCGAGGAACAATGTTGGAGGTGTTAGTTGTTCAGCACCAATTTTCAAATTCTTCCACATATGAAGTGCAAAAAAGACAGACCAAGTGGGAATACTGGAGATCATTCACCAATTAGCCAGTGATTGTCTAGGATGTCTCCTTTCAAGGAGTTCAGTTCTGTTGTATGTTGGTGCTCATAACAAATGAGTTTTCAGTGCTAAATTTTTGTTTCATTGAAGGCCCTCTTTTTGGATATGGACTTTGGTTATGATGTGACAATATCAGTGATCACACATGCTCATTTGTAGGTAAAGAAGGTATCAGACTTCTGTTTGTTGGTAGCACTCTGGGAAAATGCTATCATCGTACAAAGGAGATTGCTTGCAAAATGCCCGTTCCACCCATCCTAGAAAATTGCTGAAGTATGTGTGACCCACACCAAATAGGACTGACCTTGAATGTGTTGAGAGGACAGCATGAATGCTCATAGTTTTAGCCTATTTGATCACAGAAGAGCTGAAAAATCTGGACTTGCAAACAGAAAGAAATTAACTCTCCTGTGAAAACCTACGTACAAAGTTGGAATTAATGTAGAATGTAGGAATAGACTACAGCCCTCTACACTTCAAACCCAAGTAAGTTACATAGACAAGCATTTGTTCTTTCCTCAACTTTTGTGAATGGATGAAAGAAACCATAACATGTAGTACAATGGGAAGTACCCTCTTCCATGTACCACATAGTAGTTTCAGAATGTACTTGAAGGAAAAAAGAGAAAACTCATTTTTCCAATTACTTAATGTTCATTTAATAATAATAATCTTTATTTGTCCATAATAACTTTACAGACTTGGACATCATCATTTTTTAAACATTTACAGCATTTATATCATGCCATCAATATAATGAAAGTGTTCAAGCAGCACATTACATCTAACAGTCTCTCTTTATTGAAAGTAAGTTTATCCATGATTAGACATTGCAAGAGCAGATCAAAGTTCACTTTATAGTGTTGTGATGCTATCTCTTCAGTGGAGCCCAGTGAATAAATGATGTATCATCAGCATAGTTCTTTAGCTTTGAGTTTTGATACTGTGTTATGCCATCAATATACAGAAGAAACAAAAATGGCACTAGAACACTTCCCTGCGAGACTCCAGAGCTGCGGGTCTTGTAAGTTTATTTCATTGTTAGGAACTTACCTTCATTCTTATAACATAGTTTATTTATCAACCTGACTTCGAGCTCAAAGGTGTGAACTTAGTTTCGTAAGTGTCAAACCAGTCTCAGGACTGAAGACAACTACAACAATAACAACAACTCTACATATACCATAAGTTTCTAATTTGGGTAAAAGTACTCCATGATTCACAGAGTCAAAGGCCTTAGACAAATCTGGAAAAGTGCCAATAACTTTGATACTTTAATACAGTCTGTTTAACAGATTGTCCTGTTTGGAACCTGTGCTGTGAGTTGTTTAGTATGCTGTACTTATTGAAGAAAGAGTCCATTTGGTCTAGCATTACAGTTTCAAAATAACTTGTCAAGCACTGAAATCAATTAAATTGGCCTGTTATTATTTATGTCAGTGGTTGCTCTCACTTGTTGTATCACAGTGAGTTTCAAAAATTCAGGAAACTTTCCCTGAACAGCTAAACTGTTTATTAAATCTTTTCATCTGGTTGGAATGCTTAGACAATTGTGTCTGATGCAGTATTATGTGTTAATAACAACCCGATGGGAGTATTAATTTACTTCGGTGGTACTAACATCAGATACCTACATTTTCCAGCCATGCATCACGCATAGCAGATCAGCAGATGTAGACTGTGGATGTCAAACTCAGATATGAAAACCTAAATAAACAGCCTGAAGGAAAGATGATATGTTAAATCTATCAGGTTTAAGAACTATGAAAGATGAGAGCTTTATCAAGCAAAAGCAGAAAGGGACCCAAGTGGAGTACAGGAAAAGCTATCAGTTCAGATATAGAAAAAAAATTACAAGTCAAACATTTGGTTGTAGTTTAGCAACAGAAATATATACTAGAAAGATCAGGATACCAGAAAAAATCACAACACAGGATTAGAAAACTATTATACAGTTTCGTAAGATCAGAAGACCTGAAATCATTTTAACTTTCCAGTGTTGATATGATGACTGACAGGTCCCAAGTACTCCGTGATCCCCAAAAATTACACCCAAGAGTATTCAGTTTGGGATATACTAAAAAATGAGTTATTCTGCCGAGATTCCTAATTGTGAGCATTTGAAGGAATGAATCCAGTCAAAATCTGAAAGTCTACAGGCCCAGAAGATTTGTTACAAAATGTAAATCAATGACGATGGCAAGATGCAGTATTGGCTTAGGACAGCATGGGAATCACTTTGAGCATCTTTTATAGTTTAGTTGAACTCTAAATGTATTTTTGTTTTGGTACTAAATTTTTATTTCTATTTGTTTAGTATTATTGCATCAAACACATTTTTGGCAACTGACTTAAGGTCCACCCTACCATTTCTGCTTTCATCACCAGGATTGCAGATGCAAGATTATTCCAGTCATTGTAGATAAGTGTGATGCACAGACACATTTGGTCAGGTTGGCGGTTGTGGTTCATCAGTGTGCACAGTAGCAGTCCCTGTCACAGTTAATTGCCAGCAACATTTGCCTACAGATATTGCCAGCTGACACAAACCATCAGTTGCAGCCATTATTACTAGCTGCTACAAACGAGTGATCACTGAACAGTAACTGACAAGTGCCTAAGTGATATTCAAATCAAAGCCAGTCTTATAAAGTTAAATACAGTAGTCCAGACTGAACATCTCTAGCTAGATTATTGTCTTTCAGTGTGTTAGGTTAGATGAGCTTGTAACATTTTGTCTACAGTACCACACACAATTTGTCACTCAAAGCTGAGTATTTAATTCTGCATAAACTATTTTAATAAATGCTACTTATTGTTTATTGTTGCATTCCCCACATTAATTGTTTTAGATGTATTGCCCTGTGATCACATTTGTTGCTAGTGTGCAAGGCAAGCTACCTTGTACAGCAACTAGTTTTCTGTAGTAGGAGGTTCACTTCCTAGATGTTAAGTGTCACACTTCTTGTGGTGAATATGTAAAATGTGATACCTAATGACAGGTCATCATCATTTCAGTATTTAAAAAGGGTGACAGAAAGAAGTGTACCAACTACAGATGTGTAAATCTCATTATCCCACTGATGAGAAATCTATGAGTGTATCAGTCAAGACTAAATAATCTATACTTGTGGAGAAACAACATGGCTTTAGACCTCAAAGACCAACTATTGACCCCATTTTAAACACATGAATGCTCTGTGGTAATCTGTTGTGGTCTTCAGTCTGAAGACTGGTTTGATATAGCTATCCAAGCTGGTCTATCCTAGTCTCGTCACCTCTGCACAACAACTGCAACCTATATCCAACTGAACCAGCTTACTGCAGTCAGTACTTGGTCTCCCTCTAAAACTTTTATCCCTACACTTCCTTCTATTACCAACTTGATGACCCTTGATGCCTCAAGATGTGTCCAATTAATCAATCCCATTTTTTAGTCCCAGCTGATCTATCCTAGTCTCATCATCTGTATATAACAACTGCAATCTATGTCCAGCTGAACCTGCTTACTGCCGTCAATCCTTGGTCTCCCTCTAAAACATTTATCCTCACTCTTCATTATGTTACCAAATTGACGATTCCTTGATCCCTCAAGATGTCTCCAATCAATCAAGTCCATTTTTTTAGTCAAGTTGTGACATGAATTCTGTCTTCCCCCAATTCAATTCAGTACCACCTCATCGACTATCTGATCTAGCCGGCCAATCTACAGCATTCATCTGTAGCACCGCATTTCAAATACTTGTATTGTCTTCTTGTCCGAACTGTTTATCATGCATGTTTCACTTCTATGTAGTGCTAAACTCCAGAAAATATCTTCAGAAAAGTCCCCCTAACACTTAAATTTATATTTGCTGTTAACAAATTTCTCTTTTCCAGAATGTTTTTCTCACTATTGCCAGTCTGCATTTTACATCCTCTCTATTTTGACCATCATTAGTTGTTTTGCTGCCTATATAGCAAGCCTGATTGATTATTTTTAGTGTCTCAGTTCCTACTCTAATTTCATCAGCATGGTATGGTTTAATTTAACTACATTTCATTATCGTTGCCTTGTTGATGTTCATCCATAGCCCAATTATAATGTTTGCATTTGGTGCAGCTTCCCTCTGGCTCTGATATCCTTGTATTACCCACTCCCTCACACTTTGCAATATGAAAACTTCACTTGAATCACTACCTTTCTTCACTGTGGCAAACCAGCTGCTCTAAATGCTCATCTACCAACTTCCATGATGATATTAACAGATCATCATCCACTGTCTGCATTCTCATAATTATAGTCTCCGGAAGTCCTTGAATAAACATGTTTGATGCCACTTTCCTCATTTATACTCGCATTTTGTTTATAGCTTGTTGCAGCTGTGTCCAGTAATAAATTCAAACTCAGATTTATCTCATTTTGACTGTTGTCATTTACAATATTATAATAATTTCCATGTGTGGTGGTTTCTCATATATCTTAATGTTTTTGACCTCTGCTAATAACTTTTTTTTGCCCTTTTCTAATTTTCTTCTAGTTTTCCAATACTGTTATATAGATAATGTGGCATACATATATTGATGTTCCAAAAGTGTAAGGTTTTCCCTCTCATAATCATTTACAGTATTGTTTACCTTATTCTTCTCCCTATACTGATTCCACTGATACCATTAATTTGGCTAGTTAGTTAAAGTTAACACAATAGTATAATATATGAAAAACTCCTGAGAGCTAATCAGCATAATTCCTGAAACTTTCTGGCAGATTAAAACTGTGTGCTGGACCGAGACTTGAAATTGGCACCTTTACCTTTTGGGAGCGAGTGCTCCACCACCTGAACTACCCAAGCATGACTCTGATCCGGTCCTCACAGCCTTACTTCTGCCAGTACCTTGTCTCCTACCTTCCAGACTTCACAGAAGCTCTCCCACAAAACTTGTAGGACTAGCACTCATGGAAGGAAGGATATTGCAGATACAAGGATTAGCCACAGCCTGGGGGATGTTTTCACACTCCACTGCAGAGTGAAACTTTCATTCAGCATAATTCTTTATAATGTCCACACCAAGAGAAAGCTAAACATTCCAAATTTACGTGAAAGTTCTTTACATTACCAGAAACAAAATAATTGAAGAGATCATTAAAGTTGAAGTATATAAGCAGCCCCATTTTCCACCATAGATTTTGACTGAATCACTGTTAGATTCCAAGCTATGACTACATACTCTTGTTACCTTAATTTTTCTATAGAATATGATAGACAGCATTAACTGATTAACTCACTAATTAATAATTTCATTTAATTTGCTGTAATTTGCAATATGGTACTCATACTTGTAAACAAGGATTCACACGTCATTAAGGATGACAGTTGCCTCTGTATTTTTCTAATTTCTGACCAGCAACATTTTCTGTAAGCCAGAATCAAATTAGTTATTGTAGTTCATCAAAAACAGTAAATTCCAACATAAGTGATTTTCAAAGCATTATGCAGTTTTCAAAATAATTTGTTTTTACAGCTTTTCACATCACATTTCAGCCATAATTGGCAATTCACAGTTTGAGTATTCATTAGTAAGGCGGGTATTACACTATCAAATTTCTTTGTCAAAGATTTGATCAAAGATGTGATTAAATATTCCGTCAAATATATTTGACAAAGATCTTTGACGTAGTGCTAGAAGGGGTATTACACTGTCATCAAATTTTTCGTCAAAGTTCAAGATGGCTGACAACGACTTGTTATTAACCGCAGCAGTTGCACGTACCGCAATTGCATTGTATGCGGAAAAGAAGTGGGGGAAAAAAGGAACCATACATATGAGGTTGACAGTCTTAAATTCCTGGGATTACAACTTGATAATAAATTCAGTTGGGAGGAGTACACCACAGAACTGCAGAAACGCCTTAACAAATCTGTATTTGCAATTCGAGTGTTAGCAGACATAGGCAACATAAAAATGAAAAAGCTTGCATACTTTATTGATTGGTGACTCCATAGTGTCCTGTGCACTACGACCAGATAATGGGTATACTTGGAAGGAGAGACAGCATTGGTCGTATATTTTTGTTTATTATCGCAAAATCGATTTTCGGTCACTTAGTGACCATCTTCAGTGCTGTAATATATAACTTAAATTAGTAAGCACTGGTGTCAATAAGCTTACGGCGATCACATAGACTGAAGATGGTCACTAAGTGACCGAAAATCGATTTTGTGATATTAAACAAAAATATACGACCAATGCTGTCTCTCCTTCCAAGTATACTTGCATACTTTGCCTACTCTCATTCCATAATGTCATATGGTATAATATTTTGGGGTAAATCTTCAAGTCAAACAAAAGTTTTCAGAGTCCAAAAGCGTGCAATATGTATTATTTGTGGAGTAAATTCACGGACGTCCTGCAGAAACCTCTTCAAAGAACTGGGTATACTAACTACTGCCTTTCAGTATATTTACTCCTTAATGAAATTTGTTCTAAATAATATATCTATTTTTCCAACAAACAACTCAGCTCATATATACAATACCAGGAACAAAAATGATCTGCACAAGGACTTAAAAGCACTTACTTTAGTTCAAAAAGGGGTCCACTACTCAGGAACACTCATCTTCAATAATTTGCCAGCAAACATAAAAAATTTAGTTACAAATAAAGATCAGTTTAAAAGGAGCCTGAAAGACTTACTAGTGGTCAACTCCTACTCCATTGACCAAATTTTTAATAGAAACAAATGATGTATTTATTCATACTATTAGTATTGTTATTTCAGCTTAAAAAAAAATTGAAATGTTCCACGTGCACGAGGATCTCCTCAGCGCGGATCTATGGAACGAAAAATTAATCTAATCTGGGTGAAGCCATGGGTTTTACGACGACACGATAAAAGCATTCAACAAAACTTGTTGCGTGAGCTTACAGTGGAAGACGTCAAGTCGTATATCAATTACTTAAGAATAGATGAGCATACATTTCTGTATGTGCTCAGTGACGTGTATCCTCGTATCACAAAGCACAATATTCATTTAAGAATTGCTACAGCTTCAGAAAACAGGCTCATTGTAACACTCCGATTCCTTGCTGCAGGAGAGGGTTGGGTTATGTTAGGTTAGGTTAGGATACGTCAGGTCAGGTCTCCAATCTTCTTAATCTATTTTTGTATTCAGGGTGCCTCACATTGTAAACCACCTCATCAGTTTCATACATCTCTATTAATTTTGTAGTTGTCGGCATACAGCAATTGCATTTACCGGCAATGTTTATAAAAACACTACAGACGACAGAACGCTGCAGCGATGCTAGCGCTCCATGTGGTAACATGTCACATTGCAGTGAACAGAAGACAAGTGATTTCTTTGATCAAATCTACAGTGAGGCCCTAGATTTGATCAAATATTGGACGACATTTGACAAAGTTCCTATTACACCATCAAATATCTTTGACAAAGATTTTTGACAAAGATATTTGACAAAGAAATTTGATAGTGTAATACTGGCTAAGATCAGAGTTGGACGCACTCCTGGCTTTGACTTGTGCTGCAGTCATACACGTTCTGTGCACTAAAATATGCACACTGGCCATGGTAAAACTCAAGAAATCTATTGTTGAATTACTTCAGAGTGATATCTGTAACATAAATTAATGAATAGTCTGGCTGACCTGTGTTCTGATTAAACTGTGTGGACTGCTATTATCACTGGATTGCACTACTGTTGGACACAGTGATTTGTGTTATGGACTGACTTAACTGAACTACCTAAGTGCAATCGCCTTTAATGAATTACCTCAGGACAGTGCCAAGTTCAAACTGAGACATTTTTTGTGTAAATGTGGTGCTGCAATAAAACAAAATAATGTCACCACTGAACTGTGACTAATGATGGGCAACTGTAGGCTCTGGACTGGTATGTGCACTGATTGCTTCTAGCTTCGTGGTGATCTGAGATTGGTGCTACTGAGGAGATAGTCTGAAGAATAGGTCAGTTCCACTACAAGTGGAGTGTGTTGGTCTCAAACTTCACAGCAGATTAAAACTGTGTGCCACCCAGGGACTCGAATTTCTAACATAAGCCTTTTGTAGGAAAATAATCTACTGGCTGAGCTACCTAGATACAATTCATGACCAGCCATCAGCCCTCACAGTTTTACTTCTAACAGAGAGGTACTAACAGAAGTAAAGTTGAGAGGATGAGTCACGAGTTGTGTCTACATAGCTCAGTTGGAAGAGCAATTGCCAGTTAACGGCAAAAGTTCTGGGTTTCAGTCCTTGTCTGGCACACAGTTTCCATCTGCCAGGAAGTTACTAATCGTTAAATCGTAACTTACAATAATATTAAGTGCTGTAATTTTCATAACTGATATTTGTACGTCAGCTTTGCGGACAATGCCAGTGACCTGTACGTCTACTTGCTTATGAGTATCTCAGCACTGTTTTTGTATTGCTGCGTAAATGTCCTGAGAGGTTAAAACTTCCACTGTAGCTTTCACAGTAGAAATTCGTACAACATTCTGAACATTCCAGAATGCAAACTTCACATTTTCTGTGCCCTGCAGAGTTCATATGGAATATTTTACTGAATAAGAGCAAACATATCCCTATTGCCTCCAAGTTTTAATTTCTTTGGCATCTTTCACATGAAATTCCATCTATTATCATATTAGCACACCTTACCAGAATTGAGTTCCTAAGAGCAAAAAATACAATACCTGCAGTGACATCCAAACTATCTTCCAGATCCATAAGCTACAACAGACTGAACTTTTACTGCTATGTTTGTGCCACTTAAGTACATAGTAGCACATGTGTAAGTCAATACTATTAATTACTGACATGAGTTATAAAAACTTGAAAATGTTCATAACAATCATTAAAATTAATTTAATTATTCTTTGGTTGCAGCTAGAATATGAATATTATGCATATATATATGCTTTCATTCATCTAAAAGCACATCAAAATGAATATCAAGTTTACGGAGATATCGGTTAATATTTAAAACAATAAAATGTCGTATGACTTCAAATGTGATGGGACTTTAGTTGTGACTCGCCGATCATTCAAAGTGCCGTCGCGCAATTACGCGCGTCCTCTACATGAGGCGCTGTCTGCCAGCCATGCAGCAGCCACGCCACCTAAGCGGCCAGCCAGCCAGCCAGCGGCCGCTAGACTTGGACTCAGTGCTAATTTGAATGTTACCGTGTTCACATTCTTGCTTGTCAACTTGCTCTGTGACTCATATGTGTTGTGTCGTTTTGAAATATGTGTGTTCAACTTGACATTATAACAATTGCCGACGAGGTAGTGGATTTTTCCTTTTCATCGTTGACCCACAGGTTTCCATGGCTACTGTCGAGCAACTATTGCAAGGTCTCATTGAACAGCAAACGCTTCTAACGTCGGCGATTCGCAATTTTGTTGCGGCATCCAATGCCGGCTGTTTCTCGTCGTTGCCTATACCTCCTTTTCCTCCTTACGACAAGATGGCGGAAGACTGTTCTGATTACGAAAAACGCCTTCGACAACACTTCTTGGCATTTCATGTCACGGACAAACAAACATGTAAGTCTCTGTTCCTTTCATGGATTTCACCTCAAATGTATCGATTGTTGTCGCAATTGGCTCCTTTGAAAGATCCTGCATCTTTGTCTTTTCCTGAAATGTGCTCACTTCTGTCAGTATATTTTCATAAGCAAATGCATGTGGTAGCCTCTCGTGTTGCCTTTTATCGTTGTCAAAAACAACCCACTCAATCCTATCGCGCTTGGGCTGCTGAGCTTCACGGCCTCAGTCGAAAGTGTCAATTTGTTACTGACGTTCACAAAGAATACTACGCGGGTTCCATGGTACAGGATGCTATTATCCAGTCGGCGCCCGACAAAGAAGTGAGGCAATGTGCCCTTCAGTTGGCAAACCCAACTCTAGATGAAGTCCTATCCATTGCGCAGTCTTTTGAAATTTCTCGCGCCGCTGTAGCGCAAATAGAGGCGTGGGGTGACGTCGGGGACATAAAACCGCTGTGCTGTTGTTGACGACGCGTGCGGCGTATCACCGCCGGCCGACGTGCCCGCAGTATGCTCCCACGCGCAGCCTCGGCCTAACCGTAAACAACCCTCTCAGAAACTACAGCAAAACCCCCGGCAACTTCCTTCATGTCCGTGGTGTTTTACGAAACATTCACGTGAGGATTGTCCCCAACATTGGGCTGTGTGTCACAATTGCAAAAAGACAGTTCATGTGTCTTCCGTGTGCAAATCCGACCGCCTACATGATGTTCATGAACATGACGCTGATTCTGATTCTGTGTTGTCTGTCAATTGCACTTCTTACCATTCAGGGAAGTTATTCCTCACTGTCCAAATACTTGGTCGGGATGTTCGCATGCAGGCGGACACTGGTTCTGCTGCCACTATCATTAATTCTCAGACGTATCTTCAGTTGGGTTCTCCACTACTATCACCTGTCACTCGGCAATTACGTACGTACAATAAACAGAAGATTTCTCTCTTGGGACAATTTAATGCGGAGGTATCTTACAAATACGTCATTCGCACTGTTCCCATATTTGTGGTCGACCAGAGCAGCGCAGAGAATCTTTTTGGTTTTGATGCCTTTCGCGTTTTTGGGTTCTCCGTAGATGACTCTGCCAATATCGTCTCTGATGCTATTCCTTATGCTCAATTGGATTCCTTGTCGACGACATTTTCGTCCCTTTTTTCTCCTGGGTTAGGCCATGTAAACGACTTTGAAGCTCATATCACACTCAAACCCACTGCTCGGCCTAAGTTTTTTCGGGCTCAGCCCATTCCTGTGGCCCTTCGTGATCGGGTTAAACGGGAGCTGGTTTGTCTCACTACTTCAGGGGTCTTGCTTCCTGTCACTTCCAGTGAGTGGTCCTCTCCTGTCATTGTCGTTGCTAAGCCCAATGGTGATATTCGTCTCTGTGGCGATTTCAAAGCCACTGTAAATGCTCAATGCCTCATCGACATTTACCCTATGCCCCGACCTGAAGAATTGTTCGCTAAACTTGCGGGAGGCCAGTATTTTTCTAAAATTGACCTGTCAGAAGCTTATCATCAACTTCCTCTCGACGCTGCTTCGCGGCAGTTTCTGGTCCTTAACACGCCTTTCGGCCTCTATCAATACCAACGATTGCCATTCAGGGTTGCCAACATCCCTGCTCTCTTTCAGCGATTCTTGGAACAATTATTGCTCCCTGTCCCTGGGTGTATAAATTACATGGACTACATTGTTGTCCCTGGCTCCACCACTGAAGAACATCTTCAGAACCTCCACACACTTTTTCATGTCTTACAGACTGCTGGTCTTAAGTGTAACATTCAGAAATCAAAATTTTTTCAGGCATCTATCATGTACTTGGGGTTTCAACTCTCTCGGGATGGTATTCGTCTGCTTCAGCAAACTGTCGCTGCGATCAATGCCCTTCCTCGCCCTACATCTGTTAAGGAACTGCAGGCCTTCTTGGGGAAAGTAGCATATTATCACAGGTTTTTACCGTCTGCTGCTTCGGTGGCTCAGCCGTTGCTTCACCTGTTGCATAAAAACGTGCCTTTTCACTGGTCCGCGTCATGTGATGCAGCTTTCCAGAAATTGAAGACTATGCTGAAACAGGCCCCGTGCCTGGCGACTTATCAACCTGGCCAACATCTTGTTCTTGCCACGGACGCCTCTCAATACGGAGTCGGTGCAGTCCTTGCGCACCGTTTTTCAGATGGCTCTGAACAACCCATTGCTTATGCCTCCAAAACACTCACGGATGCCCAACAAAAGTATTCTCAAATTGAAAAAGAAGCTTTGGCCATTATTTATGCTCTTCATAAGTTTGGTGTTTTTCTCTATGGGTCCAAATTTCATCTTGTTATGAATCACAAACCACTTGTTTCCTTGTTTCTTCCATCAACGTCACTTCCCGACAAGGCTGCACACCGCCTCCAGCGTTGGGGTCATTACTTGTCTCGTTTCAATTATGAGATTCATTTCTGGCCAATGGCTCAACATGCGAATGCTGATGCACTGTCTCGCCTTCCCATGGGTCCTGATCTGGCATTCAATAAGGACGAACTTTTGTGTTTCCATCTGGATGTTCCCGAGCAGCGGGTTGTGGACGGATTCCCCACCACGGGACCGGGACGGATTCCCCATCACAGGGGACCGGCTGGCGGCTGCTACGGGTTCTGATCCTACCCTCTCCCGGGTTTTACATTGTATTCAGAAGGGTTGACCAGATCGTCCGTCTGCTAAGACTTCTGATCCATTGCGGAACTACTACGCTTTGCGTTACCGCCTCACGGCCAGGGATGGTGTTATCCTCCTTTCCACCGAAAATGCTTCGCCGTGTGTTGTGGTACCTGCGTCTTTGCGTGCTTCGGTCTTGCACCTCCTTCACCAAGGGCACTATGGTGTCTCTCGCACAAAATCTCTGGCACGCCGTCATGTGTACTGGCTTGGCATCGACTCTGAAATAGCACACATGGTCGCTGGCTGCGGCCCTTGTGCGTCACAGGCCGCCGCCCCGAAGTCATCTTTGTCACTGTGGCCTTTGCCTGAGACGCCCTGGGAGCGCATTCATGCTGACTTCACGGGACCTTTTTTAGGTACTTATTGGCTCCTTGTAATTGACGCGTACTCTAACTTTCCTTTCATTGTCTGTTGCACGTCGCCTACCACCGCGTCAACCACAAGTGCCCTCGCCCACTATTTTTCTTTGGAAGGCGTTCCCTCTACTCTTGTTACTGAAAATGGTCCACAATTTGCCTCTTCCAAATTTTTGGATTTTTGTGCTCGTCATGGCGTTATGCATGTCACGGCCCCTCCGTTCCATCCACAATCAAATGGTGAGGCTGAATGACTGGTCCGCACATTTAAGGCTCAGATGCAGAAACTCCTGACTTCTTCTGCTGCTGATGATGTGCTTCTCCAATTTCTGGCTTCTTACTGTTTCACCCCCACGGGCGACCACAGCCCGGCTGAGCTCTTACATGGCCGACAGCCCCGCACGCTACTTCATCTTCTGCGGCCTTCCACCTCATGGCGGCGGGTGCCTTTGCTTGGCCGGTTCACAGCCGGTGACCTTGTATGGGTACGGGGATATGGCAGGCGGCAAAAATGGAGTCCTGGCCGCATCTTATGACACTGTGGCCAACGCCTGTATGAAATCCAGACGGACACGGGTGTTGCAGTGCGTCATTTGGACCAGCTTTGGCTTCGTGTGCCGGAAACGTCTGTTCCGGATGCCGCTACACCACCTTCGGCTCTACCTGATGCTCGGGATCCTGGACTCTCTCATTACTCACAACGCAGTTCTCTCACCATCATATCGGTGTCAGCACAAGAACTGACGCCAATAGGAGACGTGCCCATGCAGGAACCAGATGACCATCATCTGTCAGAGCAACTCTACTCGCCTCCTTCTCCTACAGACGCAGACACATCGCCCATGTCTCCTGTTATAACAACCGGACTTGCCGCAATGGGCAGATTGGTGCACGGGGCCCCAGCTGATTCGACCCTTACGTCTCCTGTCATCTCGACCCATTATCATCGAGGACACTTCCGTCCGTATGGGAAGCCTCCTCCTCGAGACTTTACGGCCAGTCAAACAACGCCTATGGACATTAGCAATCTACAGGCCACATCCATCAAGACCAGTGCAACAATTTCAAAGGGGGGAAAAGTGTTGTGACTCGCCGATCATTCAAAGTGCCGTCGCGCAATTACGCGCGTCCTCTACATGCGGCGCTGTCTGCCAGCCATGCAGCAGCCGCGCCACCTAAGCTGCCAGCCAGCCAGTGGCCGCTAGACTTGGACTCAGTGCTAATTTGAATGTTACCGTGTTCACATATTTTGCTTGGTCAACTTGCTCTGTGACTTACACGTGTTGTCTCATTTTGAAATATGTGTGTTTAACTTGACGTTATAACAACTTTATATTCTAATCTTCTTTCTTGTGTCCTACTCAAGTAACCCTTACTACAAACTCCATATTTCGGACACATCAAGAGAACAATTTTCAGTTCATTGATTGTGCTGTTTTCTATTGATTTTATTTACACTGTATCTTTATTGTATGTATTTATACAAGTTATGCTTGAACTATGTACAATTCGACTTGTTCCATATCCTTGGGATTCACTCGCTTCCAGGATCTATGGAACATGAAATAACTAAATAAATAAAAAAGTGGCCCTTCTCCTCATTTCAGAACCACTTACCTAAAACACTCAAGTTGTTGGAGTGCTCAGAAATAAAAAAAGGGATGTAGCTCATGCTAGCTTAAGTAACTAGACCTTTATTGATGCTGCAATGAAATATTTATTCAGATGAACGGCAAAAATCAGGTTATTCATCCTTCAGTTGGGAAGTGTTGATTTGATCGGACATTCGTTCTGAAGTTAAATGATGATGATGATGATGATGATGTTTGGTTTTTGGGGCACTCAACTGCGAGGTTATCAGTGCCCGTACAAATTCCCAATCTTTGCTCAGTCCAATCTCGCCACTTTCATGAATGATGATGAAATGATGAGGACAATACAAACACCCACTCATCTCGGGCAGGTGAAAATCCCTGACCCTGCCGGGAATCACACCCGGGACCCCGAGCTCGGAAAGTGAGAATGCGACCGCAAGACCATGGGTTGTGGACTTCTGAAGTTACGGCATCCCAAGTGGATAAAATATAGTGGAAAAATGCTTTAGTATTAGATAGATGAAGGAAGGCTTTGATATTTATAAAATCTGTAGCATTTTTTGGAGAGAACCACAGTCACTGCAGCTAACAGAAACAGTATGAAATAAGCCATCCTCAATCAAAGTTTCTAGTTTTTCATGGACGGTGACTAGTTCACTTGCACTTACCCACAGCAGTCATGTAAGTTTTCTGTGTTCAATTGAGATAACTAGAACAAGAAATTTATGGACTGTACAGAACTTAACTACATTGGTAAAAACAGACATAATAGTAAAGTCTGAACACAGAATGGTTATATGCACAGGTAAAATAATCCAGACATATAAATGAAAGTATTTTGCTTTCTTTATTATTTCCATTACAACTGTAATTAACTGCACGGATTACAATAGTTATTCACTCAATGCAGAATGAATCCACAAATTCATTTCATTTATTTAGAAAATATGCAGTAATACACAAATGTCTTGCTTATAGACCCAAATTATGTTTCAGAGATGACACGTTACCTCAGGCATTATTATAAAGGCTACTCTATTAAGTTTGAATGAAGCAGCACTGACTCGATTATTCTCACAAACACATGCAACAAGATTACAAAAAACTGAATATTGCATCAACTGTCACATCTGATTTTTTGTGATCTCTCAAAGGCTTTTGATTGTGTAAATCATGAAATTCTGCCAGACAAGCTCAAGTATTGTGGTATGAGTGGGACACTGCACAAATGGTTTAATTCGTACCTAACTGGAAGAGTGCAGAAAGTTGAAATAAGCAGTTCTCATAATATGCAAAGATCAGCACATTCCTCAAACTGGGGAACTATCAAAAATGGGGTTCCACAAGGGTCAGTCTTGTGTCCTTTGTTGTTCTTAATATATATTAATGACTTGCCATTCTATATTAATGAAGAGGCAAAGTTAGTTCTCTTTGCTGATGATACAAGTATAGTAATCACACCTTACAAACAAGAATTAACTGATGAAATTGCCAATAATGTCTTTCAGAAAATTAATAAGTGGTTCCTTGTAAATTGACTCTCACTGAATTTTGATAAGACACAGTACATACAGTTCCGTACAGTAAATGATATGACACCATTAATAAATATAGACCTTAATCAGAAGCATATAGCTAAGGTAGAATATTCAAAATTTTTAGGTGTGTCCACTGATGAGAAATTAAATTGGAAGAAACACATTGATGATCTGCTGAAACGTTTGAGTTCAGCTACTTATGCAATAAGGGCCATTGCAAATTTTGGTGATAAACATCTTAGAAAATTAGCTTACTACGCCTATTTTCACTCATTGGTTGCATATGGCATCATTTTTTGGGGTAATTCATCACTGAGGAATAAAGTATTTATTGAACAAAAGCGTGTAATCAGAATAATAGCTGGAGTCCACCCAAGATCATCCTGCAGACATTTATTTAAGGATCTAGGGATATTCACAGTAGCTTCTCAGTACATATACACTCTTATGAAATTTGTTATTAACAACCAAGCCCAATTCAAAAGTAATAGCAGTGTGCATAACTACAATACTAGGAGAAAGGATTATCTTCACTATTCAAGATTAAATCTAACTTTGGCACAGAAAGGGGTGAATTATACTGCCACTAAAGTCTTTGGTCACTAACCAAATAGTATCAAAAGTCTGACAGATAACCAACAAGTATTTAAGAAGAGATTAAAAGAATTTCTGAATGACAACTCCTTCTACTCCATAGAGGAATTTTTAGATATAAATTAAGAAAAAAA
Organism: Schistocerca serialis cubense; assembly: GCF_023864345.2. NCBI lineage: Eukaryota > Metazoa > Arthropoda > Insecta > Orthoptera > Acrididae > Schistocerca > Schistocerca serialis. Next base: position 5,704,121 of record NC_064641.1, on the reverse strand, counting down.
TAAAAAACCAAACAAAAAATTATAATTAAAAAAAGAAAAAACATAAAAAGTTGTTATATTAACTTAATTATGTTGTTAAATTAACGTAATTATGTCATGTATTGGAAAATTTGACTCGTTCCACATCATTACGAAATATCATATTCATGATCCATGGAACTAGTATTAATCTAATCTAATCTAATCTGAATCAAAAGTAAATAAATGCGTGAGACCATATATTCTACCGATGTACTCAAGTTATACAACAGTGGCAGATGTAATTGACATGTACATCATCTCCTTCAGTGAGAATATAGAGGAACTATGACTCAAGTTTAAAATACTAGTTGACCATCTACTGATTAGATATGAACCCAGTAGAACACTTCATAATGGGAGAGAACCTCCATGGTATACAGTCACTGTAAGGAAACTAAAGAACAGAGACTACTGCATAGTAGGTGTAAAACAAGGCATAGGACTATAGATAGAGAGATATTGAATGAAACATGTTTGGATGGCAAGAGAGCAATGCGTGATGCATTCAATGAGTACTGTAGCAGAATAATGACAAATGATATTTCACAAAACTGAAAGAAATTTTGGCCATATGGAAAGGCTGTTTGTGGTACTAAAGTTAGTGTTTGGTCCCTAGTGGATGAGACAGGAACTGAAACTGAGGTTAGCAAAACAAAAGCTGAAATGCTTAACTCCATTTTCAGATGTTCCTGTAGAAAGGAAAACCTGGAGAATCGCCCCAATTTAATCCTCATTCAACAGAAAAGATGAATGAAACAAGTATTAGTGTCAGTGGTGTTGAGAAACAGCTGAAATTGTCAAAATTGACCAAAGCTCCAGGGCCCAAAGGAATCCCTGTCAGATTCTATAATGAATTTGTGGTTGAGGTAGCACCTTTCTAACCATAATGTATCATAGATTCCTTGAACAAAATACCATGCCCAGTTCTTGGAAAAAGCATAGGTTGCACCAGTCTACAAGAAGGGCAGTAGAAGTGATCCACAAAACTACCGTCCAATATCCTTGACATCAGTTTGTTGTAGAATCTTAGAACATATTCTGAGTTCAAACATAATGAGGTATCTTGAACAGAATGACTTCCTCAATGCCAACCAGCATGGATTCTGAAAACATCAATTATGTGAAACCCAGCTCACACTTTTCTGACATGACATATTGAAAGTTTTGGATCAAAGCAATCAGGTAGATGCAGTGTTTCTGGATTTCTGAAAAGCATTTGACTCAGTATCATGCCTATGCTTATGGTCAAATGTATTATTATTAGGTATCAAGTGAAATTTGTGACTGGCTTGAGAACTTTTTTGTTGAGAGGATGCAGCATGTTACCTTGGATGGAGGGTCATCGTCAGATGTAAAAGTAACTTTAGGTGTACCACCAAGGAAGTGTGTTTGGATCTTTGCTGTTCATGTTGTGTATTAATGACCTTACAGACAATATTAATAGTAATCTCAGACTTTTTACACATGATGCAGCTATCTATAATGAAGTACTATATAAAAGAGGCTGCATAAATAGATTTCAAAGTGGTGCAAAGAATGGCAACTTGCTTTAAATGTTCAGAAATGTAAAATTGTGCATTTCACAAAAAAATGTAGTATGCTGAGACTATGATATCACTACGTCACTGTTGGAATTGGCCAACTCATACAAATACCTGGGTGTAACACTCTGTAGGGATATGAAATGGAATAATCACACAGGTTCAGCCATGGGTAAACCAGGTGGTAGACTTTGGTTTATTGGGGAAGTGCAATCAGTCTACAAAGGAGAGTGCTTATAAAATTTCACGTGTGTCCAGTTCTAGAATATTGCTCAAGCGTGTGTGACCTGTACCAAATAGAATTAACAGGGGACACTGAACGTAAACATAGAAGGGCAGCATGTATGGACACAGATTTGTTTGATCTGTGGGAGAGTGTTACAGAGAATACTGTAGTCAGTGAACTGGAACACTCATTGAATATAGATGTAAACTATCCTGAGAAAGCATATCAAATTAAACATGTTTCAGCTGTCTAGTTTCCAAATTTATTTTATGTGGCTACCAGTTTCAGTGATTTACGACACCATCTTCAAGCCCTTGACCGATGTGTAGGAAGGTTCCACCTCGGTTCTGAGCGAAACAGTGGCCAGCAATACTGGTATTAGTATTCTGCTTGCTCTAGTAATCACTTCAACAATCATCTGTCAAGCTGGCAGAGGGTTAGAGCAAGCAGAAATCTACTAATACCAGTATTGATGGCCCCTGTTTCGATCAGAACGGAGGTGGCACCTTCCTACACATTGGTCAGCGGTCTAAAGGTGGTGTAGTAAATTGCCATAACTGGTAGCCAAATAAAATAAGACTGAAAACTAGATGGCTGAAAAGTGTTTAATTTCACATCCTGTACTGAACAGCCAAATCCCACAACCATCTCCGATAATATGGAAAAACAGACATATCCTGAGAAAGTCTATTGACAAAGTTTCAAGAACGGACTTTAAATGACGACTCTAGGAAAATACTACAGTCCTCTGTGTATCACTCCACAGGGATCATGAGGATGAGGTTAGAATGATTACTGCACACACAGAGGCAATCAAGCTATCAGATACTCTTCAAGAAGGCCTGTCATTATGGAATTACAGGACCTGTAGGGAACTGGTTAAAATCGTACCTCGAAAATAGGAAGCAGAAGATTATTCTAGATGTTTCAGATAGTGTGTCACAATATATAGTGGACTCTGAGTGGGGAATTGTGCAGCATGGAGTGCCACAGGGATCAGTGCTTGGGCCCTTGCTGTTCCTCATATATGTTAATGACCTGCCTTTATCCATCAATAAGCAGTGTAAATTTACAATGTTCGCTGATGATACGAGCATTGTGGTGGATAATGTGTCAACAACTGACTTAGAAACCGAGGTTAATGATATCCTTAAAGAAGTTCTGGGTTGGTTTAGTATTAACTCCCTTTCAATAAACCGAAAAAAAAAACAATTTTATCCAGTTCCAGACAACCCACAAAAACCCAAAAGAAATAGTTATCACACAGAATGATCAGATGATAAAGCATGTGTACTTATGAAAATTCCTAGGCGTATACGTGGACAGTAGGCTGAACTGGGAACATCACGTTCTACAAACACTAAAATGGCTGACGTCGGCAACATTTGCTTTACGAATTTTGTCATGCTTCAATGACATTACCATCTCAAAGTCAGCTTACTTTGGCTATTTTCATTCAGTCATGTGTTATGGCATCATCTTCTGGGGCAATACACCTGCCGCAAAGAAAATCCTCACAGCACAAAAAAGAGCAATAAGAGTCATTTGTGGTGTACCCCCACGAACCTCATGTCGAAATCTTTTTAAACGACTTGAAATACTGACAGCAACATCTCAGTACATATATTCACTGATGTGCTTCATAATAAATAACCCCACTCTGTATGAAACAAATTGCCTACATCATGAACATAACACCAGAAGAAAAGAGGATTTCCACTGTGAGTTAAAGAACTTGGCACTTATTCAGAAAGGGGTAAAGTACGCTGGAACGAAAATTTTCAATTCCCTACCCAACAGCATCAAAAGTATAAGGAGCAGTACATCAGTATTTAAATGTAGCTTGAAAAATTATTTACTTGAGACCTCACTTTATTCACTAGAGGAATTCTTTCAGAGAAATAAGTAAAACCCAGATTGGAAAGATGTTTTTAAATTTTTTGACACTGTTTACTGTTAAACTAATGTAATAATGCCCTAATGTAAAAATTCCTGTTTTTCTCATTTCCATTTTTGGGTCACTTTTAAACCCAAAGTGGGAAGTTTTGATTACTGTTCAAGGTTAAAATAAATGCAATAATGCCCTAAATGTGAAACTGCTATCTTCACATTTATGATGACTAGTTTTTAAGCTAAAAAGTATGACTTTTGTGCACTGTTATTAATACTATAACAATGTCTTTATTCTATGTATTTTATTATGTATATTGACACGTTCCACATCTGAGTGACTTGCTCACATGTACAGATCTATGGAACAAGTATATAAATAAATAAATAAAAATAAATAAATAAATATCATACTTCCTGTGCTGCAAACGTGTATGAAATGGGAAGAAACCCTAATAACTGGTACAATGGATGTATCCTCCACCATGCACCTCACAGTGGTTTGCAGAGTATAGATGTAGATGTATAATATTGTATTTATCAGTCTATTTACATAATCTTCATTTTTCTGAAATATATATTAATAAACAAACCTATAATGTTCCTTGCTCCTTCCTACGGTTCTTTGTTGCCAAGGTTGTAAGCCATTACTAATCAAAATACATCTAAAACTGTTCACGTACAAACAGTACACTATATTTGACACATAATGCTCCTAATTAAACATATTTTTATTTTCTGATGAGCCAGATACATGCAAATAAAGAATATGCTTACATGCCGTGAAACTGCGTATTCATAACATAATATACAGCAAAAAATAATCTTCATAATGATCTCTCTCTTACACACACACACACACACACACACACACACACACAAACTTGAAATGTTTTTCCTTTGTGACAGAGATCACCCATGCTAACGCAAACTGATAATAATGATATAAACTTATATGCATCTTACGGGACAAGTAGGCCTATTGTATGATATGAATCAACGCCATATGGTTTTCGGTAGTACTGTGTTTGTGCTGATATGAAATGCTTGAGAATTGGTGAGAAAAAATTGACAGTGTAGCACTCTCTAAATACACAGTGAAGTATCTTGAGTAAAATGAATAAACATAGTTTTTAGGCATTTGCACTGAATGTAGAAATTATTCTCAGTATTTTAGAAGCAATAAAATTTACTTAATACCAATACTCCCATAGTTTAATCACTGCAACAAGGAAGATAACAGAGATAAGATATAAAAATTGAGGCTGACAAAGTCCTTAATGTCACATTAATGTGTCCTTACATGTGGAATTACTAAATAGAAGCAAAGAACACAAGTGCATATCGAAAGATCTGAGGGGAGATTTCGGGTTGGTTACACCAAACAACACCCATTTAGCAGTAGTTCATTTATTCACCTAAACATGTGCAAGGCTCACAAAGAGCTGACATGGCGGAACAGAGCAAAGACAATGCTCAGAGTCCAAAGACGATGCTCAGAGTCAAAAGACGAACGCATATCGATGCTGGTGTCGACCTCATTGGCACCACATAGTGACCCCCCCCCCCTCCCAGTATGGAGTACTCTTGAGAGGCCAGGAGGGAAAGGGGGGGGGGGTGTGACTCAGGCGTCGGCAGGGGTGGTTCGCAGGAGCTGGACCACGGTCAGCTTGACAGCGTCGTCGGGGAGCTGTGTGGGTAGATGTGAAGGAAGGTTCGGCCACCGAACCTGGAAGTCGTTGAAGCGAGCCGGGCGTCGTTCTGGGCGTGCTGGTCGTGCGGCGACAGGTACGCCGGCGGTTTGCGGGCGGAACGGAGCAATGACAACGATTTCTCCAGTGGGCGTGGCGAACACACGAAGCATGTCCAGGTTGATGTCGAGTGGGAGGGGAACACATTTCACCAGGTGGCAGGGAATGGTGGAGGTTGTGTCATGAGCACTGGATGAAGAGAAACATACGACGAACAGTGTATAATTGCACAGTATTATTGAGATGTCATGGAATATGTCCAGGGGGACAGGCACAAACACCTCGAGCGAGGGCACGTTCAAGATGGGTGGGTGTGAGAAACCTCGACAGGGTGAGGCAGGCAACGGTGAAGAGATCAAAGGGACCGGCAAAGGGCCCGGCAGCGAGGGTGTGATTGTAGGTAAGCTTGACGTGGGCAGCATGTGGTCACTCGACGGAGTGCGTGAGACCAGAAAACAGGGCGAGGTCGGAGAAGAGTTCGATGATTGGAGCTCGAAGTCACCCGATCGAGTGTGTAAGTCTGACGTGGTGGGAGTGGTCGGAGAGTTGTGAGCCATGACAGTGAGTGGCGTGGTCGTGGCCTGAAGGGGGGTAGAAGCGGGCTCGACATGAGCAGGCTTAAGTCTGTTGAGAGAGACTGTAACAGCTGAATCTTTCATCTGGATGTCATAGGTGTTGTCTGAGCGCCGGAGAACTCGGTACGGGCCGGTATATGGAGGTTGGAGGGGACCACGGACAGTGTCATCTCGGAGCATGACGTACTCGAAATTGTATAGAGCTTTCGGGAGGTGAGCCTTAGGGCGGGAATGGCTGGTGGGTGGAGGGATATGGAGGTTGCTGAAGTGGCGTCTGACGCAGTCCACGAAGGAAGGTAAGCAAGTTCGCCAGGGAAAATGATGTTCTGGCCATATACGAACTCGGCTATTGTGTCTTTGAGGTCTTCCTTATAGATCCCACGAAGGCTGAGTAACACAAGGGGAAGGGCCTCTGTCCATAAAGATTCGTGGCATCGAAGAGCCGCCTTGAAAGTGGGGTGCCACCGCTCGACTAGCCCGCTACTTTGCGGGTGATATGCTGTGGTATGGATGCGTCGGATGCCGCAAATGTTGCAAATCGCGTTGAAAAGGTCCGACTCAAATTGTCTGTCCTGGTCAGTCGTGATGATAGCTGGACATCTGAAACGCGATACCCATGACTCGACAAAAGTCCAAGCAATAGTTTCTGCCGTAATATTAGGGAGTGGGACAGCCTCGACCCAGCAAGTTGTTCGGTCAATAGACGAGAGAACATAACGAAAGCCATAGAGGGGGGGGGGGGGGGGGAGGGGGGGGAGGGGGGGGGCCGACAATGTCAATGTGAATATGCTGGAAACGCCCAGGAGGGATCGAAAAGGCGCCGAGGGGGGGTGAACTGTGCGTGTGTTCTTTGCAGCATTGGCACGCGACGCAGGAGTGTGCCCATTTCTGGCAGTCCTTGTTGACATTTCTCCACAAAAAGTGCTCTGCTATGTGGTGGGCGGATGCACAAACACCGGGGTGGGCTAAATTATGCAATGTGTTGCATACAGCTCGACGAAGCGTGGTTGGGATGAGGGGGTGTATTGTGCCCGTACTGTCGTTGCACCAGATCTCACCAGAAATGCCAGGGAAGGTGGTGTGGACGAAATGTAGTGAAGAAGTAGAGTCTGAAATCAGGTTTTATGTTGGGTTGGAGGTTAGGCTGTTCATAGAGGTCTAACAGTGAATGGACAGTCTCGACTCGTGAAAGGAAATCAGCAACTATATTGTCAGCACCCTTTATGTGTCTGACATCGGTGGTGAACTGAGATATGAAGTCCATGTATCTGAAGTGGTGAGGAGGCAGGTCAGCTGGCAGGTTTGTAATGGCCGCAGCCAGGGGTTTGTGGTCTGTTAACACATAGAAAGCACATCAGTCTTAAAATGCTTCATTGCTTTGTAGACCACGAGCAACTCCCTGTCAAACGTGGAATATTTCCGGTGTGCATTGCTGAGCTTGCATGAAAAGAACTGCAGAGTCGAAGTTTGGCCATCGATTGTCTGGCTAAGGACATCACCGATTACAGTATCGCTCACATCTGTGGTGATGAAAAACTGCACATTGGGATGAGGATGCGCGATGGTGCAGGCCTTGGCAAGAAGATTTTTGAGGGCAGTGAAAGAGTCAGTCATAGCAGGGGTCCATGGAACGGGCTGAGATCCAGAAGTGTTGGTGCCTGCCAAGGCATCCGTCAGTGGAGCCTGAATCTCCGCAGCCCGAGGTAGATGTCAATGATAATTATTAACCGTCCCCAGAAAGTGCCGGAGCTCTTTGAATGACGAAGGTCTGGGTAGGTTTAGTATTGTCTGTACTTTCTCAGGGGGCGGTGAAATGCCGTCGGCAGAGACACAAAAACCAAGAAAAGCGACAGCAGGTTGATGTAGCTGCAATTTGTCCTGGTTGGTCTCGATGCCTGCTGCCGCGAGAGTTTTCATAACAGTTTGCACATGTCGAGGAGCTGAACACAAGAATGTCATCAAGATATGTAAAGCAGAATTTTAGGTCGAATAGCACTTCGTTGATGAAGTGTTGCCAGGTCTGGGCTGCGTTTTTCAGACCGAAGGGCATGGATCGAAACTGAAATAACATAATCGTGGTGGTGATTGCTGTCTTCTCAATGTCTTCAGGTGCCATGGGGATCTGGTGGTAGGCCCGTTTGCAATCAATGACAGAGAACGTGGTCGCACCTGCGAGGGAACTGGTAAAGTCGGCAATGTTGGGTATGGGGTAGGTGCCCATTATTGTTCGTGCGTTTAGTCGACGGTAGTCTCCGCACGTGCACCAGGACCCGTCTTTCTTCGGTGTCATATGTATGGGCGTAGACCAACTACTGGCAGAGGGTTCAATGACGCTGGAGCTTTAGAAATCTGTTTTTCTAAGGTCGGAGAGGTGCTCGGGACAAAGACAACGTGGTTTACTGGAGATCGGGGGACCTGGCGTGAGGCGAAGCTTGTGAACCGTGCCATTGGTGATGACGGAAATGTTGCCGGCAGCGCAGGAGGCAGTTTGTTTGGTATGTGTGGTGGGTGTGGCAGCGAGGTGTAGTTGCGGTGTTCGGAGCCATTCAGCGGATCCGATGGGAGCCGAGGCAGTGAAGTGTCCCAGGAGTCAACGTGACAAGATGGCCGCCGGCGCAAAGCAGTGGCACCTTGGTCGGGTGAGCTCATGAGCCGTTAGTGAGTCCATTGTCCGAGGGAGCGGCCTGTGGCAGCACGGTCGTGGGTGAAATGCTTGGCGCGAGTGCATTGCTTGTTTTGTCAGCGGCAGTTGCATGGTGGCGTGCAGGAGCCGAAGTTGCGTAGTTTGAGGTGCTGTCCGCGAGGGGTGAGGTAGGAGCCGTCAGTTCGGGAACACGTGACGCTCGTTGCGCATGCGCACTTGTGTCCGGCCGAGTGCCAAACGCTGCCGTGTTAGGGGGGGTGTGGCCCTGCGGAACTGTCAGTACATATTATGGCAGAATTTATAGCACAGTTGCGAGGGGTAGTGGGAGGTAAACACACGGAGACTCGATTGCTGGGATTGGAAGCAGATTTGGCGCACTTATTGACCTTGCTTTGTCCTTGCTGTAGTGTCTGTAATTCCTTTGCTGCATCAGAGACCTGGAGCTGTGTTTCGTGGACCTGGAGGGAGTGCTTGAAGTTTTCCTTGCGTAGGTGAGCAATGTGTTCAAGCTCGACAAGGCACTTGTCCGAAGTTTCTTGTAACATTGTTGACAGAGACAAGCATGTACGGATGAGATGAGCCTGGACCGATGTGTCACAGGGGGAGGGGGGGGGGGTTGCTAGACGGAGCACAGGGGAAGTGAGTCTTGGATGGATGATAAAACATGGTGTTTCGCACTAGGTCCGGTGAAAGTTTGTGGTGTCGCAAGAAGTCAATGCCTAGTATAGGTTTGTCAATTTCGCACACTTAAAAAGTCCACTCTAGTTTGCAGTTTGCAGAGAGTGATACGACGTGTGAAGTTGAACCCTAGCATTGTAGTTTAGTTGAATTCACGGCTTGCAGTGAAGTATGATGAGGGTGGATGTTCGACTTCGCTAAGGACGTAGGCAGCAGCGAAACATCGGCGCCTGTGTCCACGAGGAAAAGGTGTCCCGACGAAAGTCTTTAATGTAAAGTCGTCCGCAATTATCCGGTCGTTCCCGGACAGAATGGAGCACTGGGGGGTGCCTGTCATGTTGTGCGCAGGGGGCGGCACCTGGACCAACCTGCGATTGGCGTTTGGGAAGCAGCAGGGTGGTCTGCAGTTCCGTGCCGCCTCACTAAACCATGTGTGGAAGTAACACTACAGGTAGTGTGGTTGCACTTCCTGTGGAACATTCGTTGTCAGTGGCGGTGGCCAAGGTTCGGTGGCTGCAGCAGGCTCGGTTGCAGGAGGGGGTGTGACTGTGGGCGGAGCCGGTGATGTCCCAGTTGCTTGTTTACTGCTTCCTGGAGCGAGCAGAGCGGTTGGCACAGTGCAGCCCTGGCTGCAGGACGATAAGCTTGAACCTGAGACTTGTCAGGTAGGCAGTGGCTGGCGAAATAGAGCAGTGATGCATCGTGTAGCTTGTCAGCAATTGTCATTCTTTGCTCGACAGGTTCAGGAGACCTTTGAGCCAGAGCAAAGCGGATGTGAGGAGATAGTTTATCTGTCCAGATGGCGAGGAGAGCTGTGTCAGAGAATATATCGGCGCTGACCAGGGCACGTAACCGTCTCCAGAGCTGGGAAGGTTTATCGTTGCCTAGATGCTCAACGTGGAGCACTTGCTGTATTGCTGCCTCAGTTGAGCGTGCAAGCCGACGTAGAACTGTCTTTTTGGCTACAGTGTACCGGGTGGATGAGTCTGGGGTGTCGACCAGGTCAGCAATCAAGTCGTCCTGGTCGTGCAGGTGGGTGATGAGGCACAGAAACCTGGTTGACTCGTCGAGTTTGTAATGGTCGAACACTTCATCCACAATTTTGAACCAGGTTGTTGCTCTGTCGGGATTAAACGGCGGCAGCATCGGTAAGCGTTGTAGAATGTTCGGAAGAACAGGTTGAGTTGAGTTCGTCGGGGCACTGCCTGAATCGAGCTGTTGTTGCTGTAATATTCCAGGAGAGTGTGCCTCTAGGGGATGTGGCAACAATGGCTGTTCGGGTGGTAGCGTGAAGGTGACTCATTGTGGTTGAGCATGATCCGTCGCGATGCGGAAGGCCGACGCGGGTGAGACACCTTAATGTGTCGATTGCGGTCACGGAAGCTCAACACGTTGCGGGTGTGTTCGGATTGATGCTTCGCGGAAGACTGATGCGGATGAGGCACTGAGCTGTTCCAAGAATGGTAGCGGAAGCTCAACTGGAGCCGGCATGGGGGCAACAGGTGAGTAAAAGTTCAGAGTTGGAGAACACTTGTCAGTCCGCGGAAAGCTCGACGTATGACCAGAGAGCCGGGGCCACCTGTGTTGCAGGGAGGCTGGGGAGGTGCGGGCTGTCCAGAAGCACAGTGTGGGAAATGATGTCGAACATGGGACGGGGTGTGTGAATGTTCACTGTTCATAGTCACTCCACTCAAAACGGTGTGTGGATAAGGTGAATGTCATGGCACAAAACACTGAGACATAGCAGTGGGACGGAGGTGGGGGTCAGGCACAGATAACAAGTAATTGTTCATGTTGGAGGACGAGGTATCCAAGTAGGAAGGCATGTGCTGATGCTGAACCGAGGTAGGCGCTGGCGTGGTCGGATGCTGAGGTGGTTGACCTGTGGACCAAGCAGTTCCGGCCACGTAGCAGGTATCCGCATGGTACTGCACGGATTTTGGCGTGGTAAATCATTGTCCTGGTAGTAGTAGGTTGTCCGACGAAGCATTTGCAGAAATCGGCATTGGTCCCGCACTGCACAGAGATCCGTAAGAGGTAACTGCTCAGTCGATGAGGGAGGACACATGTGGTGGGAACAAAGGCGTTTGATAGCCGGAGTCATGCACACTCCTAACCTCGCTTATTGTTGCAGGCTCAAAAACGTCCAGCGAAATCGGCGGAATCATCGAGTGAGAGGCATTGTGTTGCAGTCCTGGCGGCTGTACATTGCCCGCAACACGATGCATGTCGATCACAAAATCCAGCATTAGGCACTGGGCCGAAGTCATTGTTTGAATGCTGTGTTGATGTAATACACGCGAAAATAACCGACGCGGACACAGTAAAACTGCGAAAACGGAAGACGTTACAACTTGGGGTCACCAGTGAGGGGAGAGTTCGGGTTGGTTACACCAAACAACACCCATTTAGCAGTAGCTCATGTATTCACCTAAACACATGCAAGGCTCACAAAGAACTGACATGGTGGAACAGCCCAAAGACAATGCTCAGAGTCCAAAGACAATGCTCAGAGTCCAAAGACAATGCTCAGAGTACAAAGACAATGCTCAGAGTCCAAAGACAATGCTCAGAGTCCAAAGACGAACGCATATCAATGCTGGTGTCGACGTCATCGGCGCCACTGATCCAACAGAAATTTGCTAGTTAGTGAAATTATCAGTGCACTTGTGCCTCATCTTACCATCCTTAGTTTCTGTTCATTTGTGGGAAGCTTTTTGACAACAGCAAGGGAAATTTTTTTTGCTATGATAAAAATCTCTCTCTACAGCAATTTTTTGTTTTGTAGTGTCTCACTTTTCTGGGGAAATATGGTTACCTACAAGAAGTAGAGCTGTGCAGCAGGACTGAGAATTAAAATTAATATAACTGGAAGAAAAACAATACCAGTTTATGAGCACAGAAGCAGCTTTCACCACATATATTTCTGTGTGGTTGTCTACATTAAATGAAAATTAACAAAACAGTCATAATTACCACATAAAAAGGTTATATGAGCTTGTAGTACCAAATCATATAATCAAGCAGCCAGTATAATAGGCGTAAAAACAACATTTAGCAATGGCAGGAAAACATAAATTTACACAACACATTAATAAAAGTATATTACTGTCTATCATAAAACAGTAACTCCAGAGGCTCTAGTTCTCAAAACAAAAAATTAAAATAAAACAAACAAATGAAATAGTAGCATAACATGTAGCATATGGCATGTTGTCACAACAGTTTACTCAATTATATTTGCCAAAACGAATTGAGACATTAGCATGCAGTACAAGACAATTGTTTGGGAAGCAAAGTAGGAAATATAGATAAATATTGTTAGCTGCTTGTGTCTGTATGTGTGGATGGATATGTGCGTGTGTGCGAGTGTATACCTGTCCTTTTTTCCCCCTAAGGTAAGTCTTTCCACTCCCGGGATTGGAATGACTCCTTACCCTCTCCCTTAAAACCCACTTCCTTTCGTCTTCCCCTCTCCTTCCCTCTTTCCTGATGAGGCAACAGTTTGTTGTGAAAGCTTGAATTTTGTGTGTATGTTTGTGTTTGTTTGTGTGTCTATCGACCTGCCAGCGCTTTCGTTCGGTAAGTCACCTCATCTTTGTTTTTATATGTAATATATGAAAAGGAAGAGTAATTTTTGTTTCTCTGTGGAAAGTGGCAGTAGCAAAATATTTTTTTTTTTTAAATCTTTTATTCTTGTGAGCTTAGATTTAGAATGCATGGGCTAGATAGTGAAACTTGAAACAGTGAAGATTTAGCATGCTGTAAGATTTCAGAAAATCCAATGCATTCCTTAGTCACATTTTAATACAGATAGTGTGTTCTGTGACAAAATACTGTTTACATAATAAAATCTCATTGGACATTTTTCTAGTAAACATAATTGACTTTTGTGGTAGATTGAACAGAGTAGACATGATCTAATCCTGTGTTAGGCATTTCTATGATACCTAGTTTAATTGCTGTACGACTGTGAGAGGGTACAAGGTTTTCCTTTGTTTTATTAGTAAGATTTAAGGAAAAATGAAACCATTTGATTAATAGGCAAATCCCATACTAGGATGATGCTTAAATGAACAAGCATACATAGCTGTGCATTATGATAAGTTGAGTAGAAAGATTGTTTCGAGGATTAGAACTATATTTATCATGTATCAAGGTTTATTACAGAACATTTTCTATTGTGGTTGTTCTATTTATTGGGGAAGTATTCATATGGTCTTCATGCGGAAACAAGAGCTGTAGCACTGCACTTGACATCCCTGCGCTGCACTGCACTGTAAATAGCATTTTGTTTAGTTGGTTGAATGTCAGAGTCTGAACTGGATGTCAGCCAAACATAAAGACACATGCTAATGAGTAATCTCTTGATTGATGAATAGACAATGTGCAACCATTATTAGGAAAGTAGGGTCCAAATCACCATGGCTAATTGAATGTCACATGAAAATTGAAACGTGCGTGTACATTGACTCCCAGCATGCCTTGCTTGTCAAGCAGTGCTGCTGCACTGGTATTGTCACAGTGTGCATTTACAGTGTCACTTCAAAATTTTTAAAACAACTGATCAGTCCACTGACTGTGAAATACAGTCAGTGACTTGGTTTTTGACAGCAAGGAACATTCCAGCAGTGGAAATTCACTGATAGATGAGTAACAACAAGTGCATAAGTGGGTGAGAGCTTTCAAGGACGGACAGGAAAATGTTCGTGATGAACCGTGATCGATGAACCGTGATCAGGCTGACCATCAGTGATCTCGGAAGATTTGGTCAAAGCTGTGGACAAAAGATTCAGGAACATTGGTGGTTCACAGTGTCAACTTTAGCATTGGAATTTCCGAATGTGAGCCAAAAAGCTTTGCACAAAATTGTCTCTGAGAAGTTGCAGTTTCACAAATTCTGTGCATGTTGGGTTCCCAGGCTGCTTACTGCAACACACAAAATGCAAATACTTGCTAGTGCGCTTGATGTTTTGGACTGATAGCATAAGGAAGGTGATTGTTTTTTAGAGAACATTGTCACTCGGGGATGAGACTTGGATTTCTCACATGACCTTAGAGTCTAAATGTCAGTCAGTGGAATGGTGTCACATGCCATCACCTGTCAAAGTCAAGGCCAAGCAGACAACCTCAACATGTAAGGTTATGCCATTGGCCTCCTGATGTCTGGAGGTTTGTTGTTGCATGAGAATGCCAACCTCATTCTGTCTTTCACACCCAAAATATGATCAGATATTTTGGATGGAAACAGATGTCCACCCACAGTACAGTCTGTCCTTTGCATCAAGTTATTTTCACATGTTCCACTATCTAAAGGAGTTTCACAGTGAAAGAAGCAGTTAAAGACTGGTTATCTTTCCAGGCAGCAGACATCTGTGACTTACAGGTGCAAAAGCTTTTAGAAGGTAATCACAAATGTTTAAACAAATGTGGAAACTACATATAAAATAGACAAACATGTAAGGAATCAAATAAAACAGTTTTTTTGAAAAAAAAACCTTGTAATGATTATGTTTTATGAGAAATTGGACCTTACTTTCTGAATATCCCTTGTGTAATAAATTCTGATTGTAACTGCAAATCATTGAAGTACCAGTTTAGTAGAAGCTGGTCTTGAATAAAGATTTATGATGATTTCATCTAGTCAGGAGTTCAATAACTACTAGAGAGAAAGTGTGTCATTTATTAGTAATACACGTATCGACCAAACTCTTGCAACTGAGATGATGACCAACAGAACTGCAATAACTAAAAGGAGTGCTAGGGCACTAGATTTGTGCACTGGGAAAGTTCATTAACCAAAAGTCAAACAAAAAGTTCCATTGACATTGTGTGTCAATCAAGTCCACACTTTTTAATAAGCAGGACAGAATTAAGGCTTTTTTTATTTGTACAGGATAGCACTTACTTAGGTTCTGGAAGTTATGCAATATATAAAATTTGCAACAGTGTCCTTTTAAAAGAAATAACTTTTATCATGTTTCAAAATAAACTGTTTTCTGTTTAACATTCAAAATGACATAGATATGTCTAAGTTAGATACAGTGGGCACCAGTGAAGTGTGGTGGCAAGGAGGACAGGAATTCTGGTCATGCGAGTATGTAGTGGTCAATATAAAGTCAAATAAGGGAAATACAGATTGGAATATCAACAGTATTATGAACTCTCACTACAAACATGACAATTTGAGTTGCAAACAGGCACAACGAAAACACACACAACTACGGACTCTGGCTCCAGCTGCCAGAGACTGTGGCCACGTGTGTGTGAGTTGCATTTGCATGCATGTGGTGTGTGTGTGTGTGTGTGTGTGTGTGTGTGTGTGTGTGTGTGTGTATTTATTTTTGACAAAGGCCTTGTTCGCCAAAAGCTAACTTTCCGACAGTCTTTTTGTTGTGCCTTTCTGCGGCTCAGCATCTGCGCTATATGATGAATAGTAACTACACTTTTCATTATATTTTTACATTATATTGTTCATTATATTGTTACATTCCATCCTGGATTTTCCATTCTTTGGTTATTATAATATGTTTTTTATTTTTTTTTTTTTTACATGTGAAAATATTATAAATATCTTTTATATAATGAAATCATGATGACCTGTAAAGAGATCACATAAATTCTCATCTTTTTTCTAACATGGAGTAAAAATATCTTAATGTCATACAATGTAAACTCCAGGTTGGAAAATCAACAATATTATGAAAAAGATATATTGGTACTCACCATAATGATGACACGTTGACTTGCAGACAGGCACAATGAAGAGATTGTTACACCTTTAGCTTTTGTTTTAAAGGCTTCTTTAGGAAAGAAAACACACACACATTCACACAAGCAAGCATGCCTCACACACACCTTACCATCATCTCTGGCAGCCATTCCGAATGTCAAGGCATTCTGGTCTGAGCTACCAGAGATGAGTCATGTGTGCATGAGATGTATTTGCTTGTGTTACTCTGTGTTTTCTTTTCTGAATAAAGTTTTGGCCAAAAGCCAAATGGGTTACAGTCTTTTTGTCGTGCCCCTCTGCAACTCAACATGTCATCTTTCGGTGTGTAGCAATATATCCTTCTCCTTAACACTGTTAATAATATTATAACTACTAAAGTACAACTGCCATCAATCTGAAGATTGGTATGAACACCACAGTGCTTCACTAGGTCCTGTTGGAGGATGCCACTGCCTGCCTCCAAACATCAAGCTGGCTTACCCAGCCAATTATAGGGGAACCTACAGCTTAACGTAGACTCCGACCCATGGTACAACTTCGCATTTTTACACATGACATAACACCACACAAGGTAATTTCAGTTAATGTTCTGTACTTGCTTGTAACACAGCTGAGCTGCTTCCACCAATAACCATGCTTACATCATACATAAACAAACTCTGACTCAAATCATGCTATGGAAACCATAGAGGTTTAAAAGTGCTTAGGATTTAAACAGGTTAGTGCAATTAAAAGTAGCCTGGTTCCCCTTTGAATGTGAATCCAATATTAAGACTTCTGAAATAGAGTACAAAGCTACAACATTGGACAGTTCTATGCAATAACTGATTGTTAGCATTCTCCTGTGAGAATTTCAGTTTATTTCATCAGTGAAGTTAGACATTTCTCTTTGTGGTCTGCAAAATGACTTTCGTGATAGAAGAAAGAATTGAAATTGTGAAAGCATATGTGAAAACAGGTTTGATTAGGGAAACTTGCAAAAGTTTTGGGAGCAAGTATCTGGATAGAGGACTAGCAGCAAAGAGAGCAATACAGAGTCTGTATGAAAACTGGCACACCCATGGATCAGTGCAAAGTGTAAAATGACAAAGAATTCTTCAGTCTGTACACCAGAAGTTACTGAAGACATTTGCTGAAGAATTATTCAGAGCCCAAAGAAGTGTACACATAAATCAGCCCAACAGGCAAATGTCAGTAGGGGGAGTTGCCAGTGGATACTGAAAATTCTTAATTTGAAGCCTTGTCATATGACAACTGTTCAGCAATTATGAGGGGATTCCAGTCATAAATTTGTAGATTACTGTGCTTGCCTTTTGCATGACACCAACGATGGTTTTTTAGACCCTTTACATTACATCATGAGTGATGAATCATGGTTTCATATTCCTGGGCATGTGAATTCACATAACAAAAGGTACTGAGCAACTGAGCAATGAAAAACGCTAACGTTTGTGTCAGGAAATACTCCATGATGAAAAAATAGGCTTTTGGTGCACAATAACAGGAATGTGCATCATTGGACCAACATTTTTTGACACTACCCTCAAGACGGAAGCCTGTATGGAAATTTTTATACATTTTGTGCTCAACTCACGGAATATGAAAGACAATACTGCTTCTTCCAGGGCAACATACCACCCATCTAACATATCTCTAGAATGAGTCCATGACGTCTTCACTGAGGAACAAACTGTTAGCGAACATTTATGGCCACCACATTCACCAGATCTAACAGTATGTGATTTTTTTTTTTCCTGTGGGGACACTTAAAGAGCAACACACAGCATATCCGAATATGCTGTGTGTATCTGAATATCCTTAGATATGCACAGCTGTGTATTGATGTTGCAGGGCGTCACTTTCAGTACCTTTTATAACCATATTTTTCACTGTGAATAAATTTTAAGTGAAATTCAGCTTTTCATTTCTGTAATTTCACTGTATTTCCTTTATATTTCAGTGAGCTACATTTATCTGTGCCAATCTGTATATTAATATTAAATAAACAAAGTATAGCAGAATTGCTGCATATGCACCATGCTAACATTTTTAAAAATGCACCCCCTAGATGTTTTAGGTGCTTTACAGCTCTTGCAACTTATGATAAATAATGATGAAAAATGTTAAGGCATAGGAAAACTAATGTGAGATTCATCATTTACATCAGCCTCATTTTACTCTTCATGTTGCACTGTTTTTCACTTTCTTGATCCTTACCAGCCATGAAGCAGTTACGCAACTGGAATCCTCCACGAGACGCTCACTGTCCGTCACAACCACATATTACATCACACAGGCAAAATCAGTGACAGATGTTGCTGGTCTCTCTCTCATCCTCTATTCAATTTCATGTTTATAGTGGTCATAGTGAGTCGTGTAATGGAATACCCATTAGCTGGTACAAACCTCCTGGTGACTCTAAGAATATTTTATGCAGCAGTTTTCACAGATAGGTGATTTGCAGCAATGTGACTCCACTGCCAGATAAGGATACCTGTTTTCACTTTTTGCATCTTATTTTCTTGTGCTGAAAAGGCCTCATGAGGATATGAGATAGTTCTGTTGATACATGTTATACATCTTCAGTCTTCTCATTTAGAAAAAATTTAAACAGAAACTACTGCACTGGCTTGTCTTATATAAAGGAATTTTGAAAAAACTGAATGCAAAATTTTACCTTCCCATATATGACTTTTATTTAGATACTAACTTCTCAGAAAACACGTTTCTGTTACCTCTCATGTAACTACAACATTCAACAGCAAATCTTAACTTCAAACATTTTGGATATTTAAACTGATGCATATAGGCAGCTATGCTACTTTTAATAGTCCAGTCAGGCTACAGCATTGAGGAATGTAGTTCTGTCTGTCCATATGCTGGAGACGAAGACAAATTTTAATGCTTATGACAATATTCAACATCTTACTTATGTGGATATTCACTGTTCATGTTTTCCTATATACCATGCACGATTTATTTTACTATTTATTTTACTCATCATATTACATATAAAAGCTGACTTAAGCAGAAATATTAGGTACCTACTACCTTACTCTCTTGCAGAAATGGTTTCATTGTAGATCAACACACTGTTGTAGACATTATGCATTTATTTAAAATAATATGGAAATAATAAGCAACATTCACCTTAGAAATTCGATAACGGGTATGTTTGTATGTTGTGATGCTCACAACTTGGTACCTTTTGAAGTCATATGTTTGACTGTTAGGAATACAGATATAGGTCACAGGATTGTATAAATTTGGGGTATCTACATAGAAAATCATTTCACATAAGCCTCAATAAATACCATTTTATTTCATGTAGTCATTGACTTTTATCTTCTGCAGCACTGCTTTATAAATATAACCACTAATACACATTTAAAAAGTGAATGAATACATTTCATTCACTTGGAGAGCGGAAAACTTTCCCATTTGTCACTGGCTTGCACTATGTACCGAAGTAAAGAACAGACTTACATAACCAAATTACATTATATCTGACTTAATGGTTGAGTTAATGCTGTAGTGAATACAGGAAACACAATATCCAATGGAGCAAAGCTTCATGCATTGTGCCTTCTATGATTTCTAACCATGTTATATGTTAGACAGAATGCATTCCTGATATGTTACTTTTGATACCCTTGGTACTCGCATACTGCAATAAAGTGGCCCAAGTTATCAGTTCTACATTGTTAAATTATCATAGCAAACAATTTCTGAATATTGAATTCATACACATATGTACATAAGAAAGTACCATAATTATTTTCATAATCATGGTGTAAACTTCTGCCTCAAATAGTACAAACATAACATTAATTAATAATTTTATTGCCAAACTTGCTGCATTATTAAGTAATTATGTTGCCACGGAAGCACCAAACATGTAGCTAATCACATTCATATCACTGGAGCTCTTATGGTGTGAGAAGCATTGACATAAATATGGTTCCATCATTCAAACCTGTGACTACTGTCGCCAGTTGATCAGCAATAGTCCAATCTATAGAAAGACCAGACACACCATAACTTTTAGGGCCAGGAGACTTGTAGCGTTTCAGTTCTTGCACAGGTGACAAAGTACATCCTGATGGCTGAAATAATATGAATACAATGAAAGAAGATTTGCCATCATGTGAAGCTTAGAAACATATAGGAAGCAAATATTTAGAATATGCTTTAGTTATAACAGTACTGTGATCAGTGGAATAAATGCTAAGTTTCATAACAGAAGATGCAGTACAAACATAATCTTTATTTTAATTGATGTGCATATTTCAATTTTTACTCTTGTATTTCTCAAAGAATGCTAAGGAAGCCATATAGTTCCTGTATACAACTTTTGTTCTTCATGTAAATATTTCTTCATCTCTACACAAAAGTGTGAATTGTGAGTCATCTTATTCAACAAATCTGAACAGTACTTACACAGGCCTTTAAAAGTTTCTCTGACACATTGCACAGCCTTGAAGGCAACATCACTTTGGGTCTACAGAAGGAACTGTATACCAGATCTAATCTAGTCTATGACTGACATGTATTCTCAAAAACTTTTAACAGTAAAAATTTATCTGGATGGAGAACATATAAAACAGGTCATTAATTTCAAGTACCTATGTAACAAAATGAAAGAATATAAAACTGTTCAGACTTTCATTGTACTTACTGATGTATTCCATATTGGCTTTATCTAGGGATCTTCAACCAACATTTGTTTAATGATTTTCTTGACTTATGCCAGCATGAGTAGCTGACATTCTCAAAGATTCACGGTCTACTGCTGCTGGTAGACAGGAGTCTAGTCCTTTGCTGGAGGTTATGTATACCCCTCACAGATGTTAGCACGAACATTATGTATAACTTCCAGGCAAGGACTAGACTCTAGTCCACCACCAGCAATAAAGGGTGAATCTTTGAGAATGCCATCCACTTGTGCAGGCAAAATATCAACAAAACATTAAACAAATGTCTGCTGAAGATACCAAAACAAAGGCCATCAGACAATAAATCAGGATATATGAGTTTGTTAGACCATCCCAGAAGATTAAATGCAGAACTCCATGCACTAAAATAGCTTCAGTAATAAGGAGAAACCACCTACATTGAACAATAGTAGTTAAGACACTAGGAAACAATATATAAAACATTTTGTTTGGAGCATTGTTTTCTGTGTCCCAGAGATAGACAGTAAGGGAGCTGTAGGTCTTCGGGACATGGTATTAGGAGTGCTAAAGATCTGATGGATGGACAGAATGGCCACTGAAAAAACCTTCAGCAACATAGGAGAAAAAAAGAGTGTTGCAGAGGACTGTCAAGGAACGAAGGGACCAGTAGATGAGAAACCTGTACAATTTTTTTCGAAAAGAAAACATTATCCCATGATGAGTATTCTATAAACAAAATTCTTGAGTGTGACTGACAGTTTCAGCATTTACTCCTTTTTCAAATACTTGGAGAGCATATCAAGAATCAAGTACAAACAAGCCATGTCGTCGTCACCTCTATTTGATATGTAATCTCGTTTGTGCTTGATCCCTGGTATATATTCCAAGTTTTTGAAAGTCATGTTGTTGTTGTTGTTGTTGTTGTGGTCTTCAGTCCTGAGACTGGTTTGATGCAGCTCTCCATGCTACTCTATCCTGTACAAGCTTCTTCATCTCCCAGTACCTACTGCAACCTACATCCTTCTGAATCTGCTTAGTATATTCATCTCTTGGTCTCCCTCTACAATTTTTACCCTCCACGCTGCCCTCCAATACTAAACTGGTGATCCCTTGATGCCTCAGAACATGTCCTACCAATCGATCCCTTCTTCTAGTCAAGTTGTGCCACAAACTTCTCTTCCCCCAATCCTATTCAATACTTCCTCATTAGTTATGTGATCTACCCATCTAATCTTCAGCATTATTCTGTAGCACCACATTTCGAAAGCTTCTATTCTCTTCTTGTCCAAACTATTTATCGTCCATGTTTCACTTCCATACATGGCTACACTCCATACAAATACTTTCAGAAACGGCTTCCTGACACTTAAACCTATACTCGATGTTAACAAATCTCTCTTCTTCAGAAATGCTTTACTTTCCATTGTCAGTCTACATTTTATATCCTCTCTACTTCGACCATCATCAGTTATTTTGCTCCTCAAATAGCAAAACTCCTTTACTACTTTAAGTGTCTCATTTCCTAATCTAACTCCCTCAGCATCACCTGACTTAATTTGACTACATTCCATTATCCTTGTTTTGTTTTTGTTGATGTTCATCTTATATCCTCCTTTCAAGACACTATCCATTCCATTCAACTGCTCTTCCAAGTCCTTTGCTGTCTCTGACAGAATTACAATGTCATCAGCAAACCTCAAAGTTTTTATTTCTTCTCGATGGATTTTAATACCTACTCCAAATTTTTCTTTTGTTTCCTTCACTGCTTGCTCAATATAGAGATAGAATAACATCGGGGAGAGGCTACAACCCTGTCTCACTCCCTTCCCAACCACTGCTTCCCTTTCATGTCCCTCGACTCTTATAACTGCCATCTGTTTTCTGTACAAACAGTAAATAGCCTTTTGCTCCCTGTGTTTTACCCCTGCCACCTTCAGAATTTGAAAGAGAGTATTCCAGTCAACATTGTCAAAAGCTTTCTCCAAGTCTACAAATGCTAGAAAAGTAGGTTTGCCTTTCCTTAATATAGCTTCTAAGATAAGTCATATGGTCAGTATTGCCTCACGTGTTCCAACATTTCTACGGAATCCAAACTGATCTTCCCCGAGGTCGACTTCTACTAGTTTTTCCATTCGTCTGCAAAGAATTCGCATTAGTATTTTGCAGCCGTGACTTATTAAACTGATAGTTCGGTAATTTTCACATCTATCAACACCTGCTTCTTTTGGGATTGGAATTATTATATTCTTCTTGAAGTCTGAGGATATTTCGCCTGTCTCATACATCTCGCTCACCAGATGGTAGAGTTTTGTCAGGACTGGCTCTCCCAAGGCTGTCAGTAGCTCTAATGGAATGCTGTCTACTCCTGGAGCTTTGTTTCGACTCAGGTCTTTCAGTGCTCTGTCAAACTCTTCACGCAGTATCATATCTCCCATTTCATCTTCATCTACATTCTCTTCCATTTCCATAATATTGTCCTCAAGTACATCGCCCTTGAATAGACCCTCTATATACTCCTTCCACCTTTCTGCTTTCCCTTCTTTGCTTAGAACTGGGTTTCCATCTGAGCTCTTGATATTCATACAAGTGGTTCTCTTTTCTCCAAAGGTCTCTTTAATTTTCCTGTAGGCACTATCTATATTACCCCTAGTGAGATAAGTTTCTACATCCTTACATTTGTCCTCTAGCCATCCCTGCTTAGCCATTTTGCACTTCCTGTCGATCTCATTTTTTAGACGTTTGTATTCCTTTTTGCCTGCTTCATTTACTGCATTTTTATATTTTCTCAATTCATCAATTAAATTCAATATTTCTTCTGTTACCCAAGGATTTCTACTAGCCCTCATCTTTTTACCTACTTGATCCTCTGCTGCCTTCACTACTTCATCCCTCAAAGCTGCCCATTCTTCTTCTACTGTATTTCTTTCCCCCATTCTTGTCAATTGTTCCCTTATGCTCTCCCTGAAACTCTGTACAACCTCTGGTTTAGTCAGTTTATCCAGGTCCCATCTCCTTAAATTCCCACCTTTTTGCAGTTTCTTCAGTTTTAATCTACAGTTCATAACCAACAGATTGTGGTCAGAGTCCACATCTGTCCCTGTAAATGTCTTACAACTTAAAACCTGGTTCCTAAATCTCTGTCTTACCATTATATAATCTATCTGATACCTTGTAGTATCTCCAGGATTCTTCCATGTATACAACGTTCTTTTATGATTCTTGAACCAAGTGTTAGCTATGATTAAGTTATGCTCTGTGCAAAATTCTACCAGACGGCTTCCTCTTTCATTTCTCTCCCCCAATCCATATTCACCCACTATGATTCCTTCTCTCCCTTTTCCTTTTCATGTAAATGCTGAAATTACCAGTCACAGTGAAATCTACACAGGAATTTTTAGAACAGCCTGTGAGGTATAATGACTTGAAACTTATAGCAGCTGAGGACCGTAGCTGCAAAGTTATCAGCATAAACATTATGCTTTTGTAGTAAAAGTTATAAAATGAAAAATGCTAGTAAAGAGTACACAGGAGGTCCAGTGTTTCAGTAGGTACAGCAGGTAAATGAACATCTAAAATCAACAGCTTTGTAATCTGAAGAGACTTGTGGAAGATTGACAGAATTGAAAAGATGTTACCAGGGTAGTTATTGCAGCATAACATATCTGAATCAGTAAATGAGGATTGTTGCCCCAAAAGGCAGTGAGAGTTAGTATGTTCTGTATGCTCGTAATGCTTACACATTACATATATGTGATTACTGATAAATAGTGTGGAAAATGTTTCTCTATGCTATGTCACTATTACGGTACCACACTGCACGTACCCCATTCCCCACAGTGATGACCCCAAATTTCCGTGTTGTGCCACGATTTTGCTATAAGTCAAAAATCTGCTGTGCCAGTTATGCCATAAAGAATGCTGCCATTACAAATGGTACAACCTCACAGTTTGTTCGGAGATGTCGGCAACATCTCTCAACAAGGGTTCATGAATTCCATGAACACCCCTTGTGCAAAATAGCTACATATTCACCAAGGCTTGGATAACACTACAGTGCTGAACGACAAAGTGACAATGCCTTCAATGTTCATCACATCTTCGGACCAACCTCGCATCACTGCCGATACCAAGTAGCAAACTGTGCGACAACGTGTGTCGGATGTACCGAGACACTTCACAATAAACATTCCAGATTTGAAATCAAGTGAATCTATTCCTGGTATTTGAGACAAAAGTGCAGCAGAGAGTCACAATAAACAATGTAGCAAAAGTTAATCTAAGTGCCTTTGACTTCTGCTCAGAAAAAATGTCAAGCGTTCCAGTGCTAGTGTTTAGGAGCGTTCTGACATTTGCATTAATGATCCAAACCATACGGACACCTCTGACAGTGCCATTACAGTTGAACAACAATGGCCTGCATGATACCATCCCTTCTGAACTGAAATGATGTGGTCCTTAGTTGGCTAAAAAAATGAAAGAAAACAATGTGTCATGTGCTCCTTCATCATAATCATTGTTGCTGGCCTTGCCCTTATATAGTCATGGTGCTGAATGTGATGTCACTGGTGCTTGGTCTTTTGCCATATTAGGCACTGTTTTGTTTGGTGTCTGCTGCTCCCTCTTTAGCCTTGTGGTGGTTGAGTTCCACATTGTACTGAACTGCAAGCCACATTTTATTGAGGATGTTGTTGCATAATTTGATCTCAATAACTTCTTTTATTATGATATCCCAGAAGCAGTAAGCTCTTGTGATGACAGAGGTATTGTTGAACGCAATTTTATATCAGTTTCCAAAATAATGTCTAGTTCTTATCATTTCTTTTTTTTTTCTCTTCTTTTTTTGGGGGAAAGTGTAGCAATAGGCACCTCCCATGTTCAGTCCAGCACTGTTTAATCATGTGCACAGACTGCATGAAGTAACACTGCCCTCACTGATGCACTATTTTGTAGAAGCCCAATACATTACACCAAAAATAGTGGGTTATAAATGGCCATAAGCTCTCGATCATCTTAATGAAACTTATGGAATCACTATCAGCCTTAGACTGGAACTAGATCAAATCAATTGTTATGCTAATTATTCTCACAAAAAAGAATAATTAGCATAACAACTGATTTTTAGCAAAGATTCTTTTTAACAAATGCTCAACATACCAGCCATCATTCATCTACAATACCTGTAACCAAGGGGCAATGTTGGGAACATCACTGTACAGCATATCTGTAGGTATAGTGAGAAATTGCCATCGAATGTTGTCTTTTAGCATCCCTGATGATGTCAGATAATCATGGTACACTTGCAACTTTTGGTTATCCCCCAACCAATAATCACATGGATTGAGGTCTGGGGACCTAGAAGGCCAAGCATGACTGAAGTGGCAGCAAACAATGTTTGCAAGAAATCTTTCACTCATGTAGCAATATAGGGTGGAGCACCATCTAAAGGTTGGACCTTCCAGCAGGGGTTTATCAGCCTCGCTAGGGATGATGAGATTCTGTACCATATAAGCGTATCTCGCATAATCACGCTGACTATTTTAAAAGCAGCACCCCATATTTCCTCGAACAAAACAGGTCCAATCACGACGGATGTGATAAATCCACATCACACAGTGATTATCTTGTCATGCAAAGAGATTTCCACTACAGTTCTAGGATTTCCAGTAGCCCAAATTCTGCAGTTGTGGGTGTTGACAGTCTCTTGGAATGTGAAATGGGCATTATCAGTGCACATGCTAGACAACCAATTGTCATCTTCCCCCATTTTTTGAACTGACTACACTGAAAATGCTCTGTGCATCACAAAATCGAAGACTAACAGCTCATGCTGACGCCAGATTTTGTACATATAGCATTGGTGGGCACACCTTAATGCTCTCTTAACAGAAGTGCATCTAACCCCAGTGCAACATGTTACTTCATGAGTGCTGACTTCACCATGCAGAGATGAATCTGCTGAAGTCTCTATTTCTTCCTGAACTGTCTGAACAACAGTAGCACTTATGCCTGGTTGTTCACTATGAAGCCAATCATCTAAACAACCCTTGGCAACATGCCGTAGTTGCTACGGCATATGACTCTCTATATCATTGCAGCTACTTTTGTGCATGATTCCCATGTGGCATCATTGATGTGTTGCTATCCAATGCCATTTCTTGGCCAGATTTTGCACTTGCTTTTGATTTCCGTAACACCTCATGTCTTTTCAGGCATGTACGTGAAATTTTACCTCTATACCTACATTATTCTGTGAATTAGTGCATTTTCAAATGTTAACAGACTTTTGGGTCACCCTGTTCATATGAACAAACATCAAGAATAATGGAGAAGAGAGAGAGAAAGAGAGAGAGAGAGAGAGAGAGAGAGAGAGAGAGAGAGAGTTATTAAGAATCTCTTCCAAGACCACCCATGTTTCATGACCTGCCAAAGGCATTTAGTTATACACACAAAGATGCACTTATGGCTCATTGTTAACACCACTGGAAGGTGATATTATGGTCAGCTTTGATGTGGTGCCATGTCTAAGGTGATATCATCATAGTTCTCCATCAACAGGATAGCTATGATTAACTAGCCCCTCAACGCAACACTGTTCAACTGGTCAAAATGCTCCCTGCCATACAAAAAATTAGTCAATATATGTTTTACTTAACCAGATCAACCATTGTGCCATGAAAATACTGGTAGAGAAGATGTAACAAGTGTTTGATGGGAACATGGGCGAGTAATGAAATGTGCATTTGAAGAAAGGAAGCTAAGACAATAATGTAAATAATCAGTGTGTTGCCATATTATTCACTGGAAACGTGTATTATAATTGTGAAACTGATGTGTTTTAAATCATAATGAGCACCTGCAGTTATGATCCATGGTATATGCAAATAACTAAACTAAACAATATACTTGCTGAAGAGAGGAGAATAGCATCAAGTAGAGAATAAGGCAGAAATGAAAATGTTGCAATGATGCTTAGACAGTGTGGCAGATGAACAGTTTCTTCCCTAATACAAAGGAGAGGCAGAGAAGGAGGCATCTCAATTCCTCAAGATGACTGTGAGAGTTTTTGAAAGTTCACGGCTCTTAAATGCTACCTACTGGTATTGAACTGCAAGATGCTGAACCTCCCTGTGTGCCTATAATGAAGAATGTACATCAGAAAACACTATTTCGAAAATGGTTATTGCATCCAAATGTCTGCTGGCCAGTAGTAACTGAATCAGCATGGAATAGCAGATGTCAAGGAGAACATGGCACCACAACAGGAGAGAAATAGCAAGTATTTAAAATAACTAAGGAAACAAGAGTTATTTTAATCAATGTAGTAGTCTTCTTTCTAAATGACTATGGTAAATGTAGCTGGCCTAAATACAAATGGCACTAGGCAGTATAGTGATGGTTTAGTGTCAAAACAGTGTGCAGATAAGTTTCTAAGGGTTTCTTGTCTTTTCTCTTCATAGATAGGATTTAAAGGACATTATGGCTGAAGGAAACAATGAAACCCTGTCTAATATTACTGATTGCATATATAAAGACTTGAGTAACATGAAATTTTTTCAGTCAATCATATCTACTCCACTAACGGAAGTTCTAATATAAGATTGAGTAGCACAGTAGCTAAGAATCTTGGTCAACAACTGAAACATATAAGCAACAAACAAAGCAGGTTGGGTGACCATAACTGTAACATCTAAGTGTAAGTGCAGTAGTACTTTCATGTCTCACCTCCCACAGACCCTGAAAAATCAGGCTGACCCACAACAACACAATAAAATGCATCCACAGAAACAGGAATCATGTTCCAAACCAGAGAAGCAGGGAACAACGGCAAAGGCCTCCTATATTTTCACAAGTTGTCATCCCACTATCAAACATTTTTGAATAAAGGAGATCCTCAAACAAATTACAATTTTCATAGCAAGCAGATATTTTAGCACTCAGACAGACTTGTATGGAGTTCTCAGGTTGCACACTGTAAACAGTCCACCAGGAACAGCAAGGTACAGTTATGGTTATGCACTGGAAGAATAAGGGGAAAACTGTACTATTCAGTTGCACATGCAATGCTGAAATTCTGCAATAATGTCAAAAGAGAAAGAGGAAACAGCGAGGAGTTTTTGATCATGATGATGCTATGACTAGAGGGTGTCTCACAGACCAGTGCCTGTCACATTACTCTCCGCCGAAGAAATGGTGAAAAAAGTGATGTGACAAAACAATATTTAAGGTTTACTAAAACCAAAAACTATTGTAGGGTTCATATATTCTGGTGAAAAACAAGCCTCACCACCACCAAACACCACCAACACAGCAACAACAACAACAACAACAACAACACTACAGTACAGACAAGCGAATGCAAGTGATTATTGATTGCAATTGATGTTATTTGTAAGCTAGCCATATATGAAATGCACAACATATCTTCATTTCTTAGGAAGACATTTTCCTGATCTCATACCTCCACAAAAAGGAAACAACACTTAACATGACAAGGTGTAATATGCAGTACCATCTGTGTTAGTAATGCTAACAGAATATATACAGAGATCTGATGATGTTGTGTTGATTGTACCTTTTCCCTCCATGTCGTTCCATGTTTTGTGTTTATCACACTTCCAAAAACAGTATAAGCAAACATTTTCTACTTTCAGGTTTCATTAGTTATACTGACATTCATATTTTGATAATTAATGTGATATTTGAGAATTAAATAAATTTCAGTTGCTTAAAAACATTGGCCTGATTTAATTTGGGTACTATTTTCTACAACATAGGCAGCTAATTCTACACCTTTCTATAATAAAATTCTAAATATTATTTTCCATTCCTCCTTCACTAAAAGCAATTGAAATGTCTAATTATAAACATGATTAAGTGCTATGAAAAGACCAAATGTGAAGGTATTAAAATCTTGTTTGAAACCAGTCAATTACACAAGCCACATTTCCTGACAATCTTAAATACGCAAGAATTATATCCACCTATAAAATTGAGATAAACCACATCACCAGTTTCATTGTGTGACATGGTAATGACCTCTTACTTAGGCTTTTGCAGAGGATTCTCTGTGGAGAAAGCACTATATGATATCACAAATCCTGGCAGAGATAAACAAAAATTGTACAGTTAGTATATTGTGTGTCCTTGCCAATGTTGTGTAGACAATAAAATTTTACTTGAGGTACTAAAATATTATGCCAGTAAAGGCATGCCTCTTACATGAATGGAGTCTTACCATCATAACAGGAAGCAGAGGGCTGTACAGAAAAACTGCACTGCAGAAATAAAGCAGCTCAAAATAAAGGTCATAAAATATGGAGTCACTGCTGTCCATAACCAAGACAAATATCACCCCTCCCCCAAATTACTTTCAAGCATTGCCAAAATCTCTTAATTCTTCTTATGTTGTATGCACACCAATCAAGGGTCTAAAATAAAACAAATTAGATAAAGCCCAGATGCTAACTTTATTAACCCCACAGGAACTGCAAATGGAGGAGGACTAGATTAGTGTTTACACCCCATCGACAATGAGATCATCAGAGACAGAGCACAATCTCAATTTAAGAAAGAATGTGGAGGGAAATCAGATTCCTTTCAGAGGAACCATCCCGGCATCTGCCTGAAGCGATTTAGGGACATCACGGAAAACGTAAATCAGGATGGCTGAATGTGGGTTTGAACCATTGTCCATTGTGCTAACTACTGCACCACCCTGCCCAGTAAAGTGCAAATGGAAGAAGCACATGTATACTGTAGTGCTGTTTCTTTTATGTTACAGCTTATGACTGTGTTCTTTTCAAAGAATTTTGACTTCTCATAAATATTGAATAATCTGACCTGAAGATCATTAAATGTGATCAAAACTAGTTATCAAATGTGACCAATTGCAACTGAGGATGTTTTAATAAACATTTTTAAAAAAATTGTACAGTTGCGGCTTCTCTCATGATAGACTGTCATCCATTAGTAGAAATGTGAATTATTATGTACAATTTGTTGCTCAGGCAGCCTCCACATTCCACCTGTTAAATTGTCTCCATAAATAGGGAGCCACTTTTCAACTATCCAAAGTATGCCACTGGGCTTTTTAGGAGTTAAAATCTACCCCCTAATTAGCATCCTGCCTTGTGATTTACCAGCCCCACTTGCTGTCAGTGTTGGCAACAGGTGCATCCCCACACGGCATTATGCCCATTCACTCTCTTAAGTTAGAGGACAGTATGAAGGCATCAGTTGCATTTATGTCAATGGAATTGTTGGCCATCATTTACAGTGTCCATAAATTACACATTTGTTGTGTGGTCACAAATTTAATCTAATTACTGACAATAAACTGCTCAACACCTTTTGGACCTAAGGCAAAATTTGAGGAGCATACAGGATGTTGCCTTCATAAATGGATTCTCTGTCAAATTTTTAGTACTCCATTCACTATCACAGTACCCCTCATCGTTCTAATGCAGATGGACTGTTTTACCTTAACCCCGAATTAGACAACCAACTGAAGCAATCGCTAGGTGAGTTCTCTCAGAATTCCCTAGATGTTGCAACTGCAGGTAGGTATGTCCTGCTACTTCAATGAATCCTGCAATATGTCCAGTTGCACCGTCCTCTGAAGCTTTCAGATGAAGAACCAGCTGACCTTTGCTGTTTTATCATCAGTGGCACCAACTTCACATTTGGCGTGGTATGGTGATCCTAATGACACGTGATGAATGGTATGGGATGGTGGTGTCATTCCCCCTGAAACATCATGTGCTCAAAATCCTGCACTGATCCCACTGGGTAATTTCCAGGACAAGCAACTCACACTCTACTACATCTACTGGCATTTTACGGATGAAAAGGTTGCACAGGCGGTTCGATAATGTGCTGCTTCGCAGGCACACGAGCTGACCTCATCTCAGTTGTTCTCTCTGTGGCCTGTGGTGACAAACCCGAGGTACAGAGCACAAGCTGCCTTCACAGGCCTTTTCTTGGGATTCACGTGGGTGGTCATTGTGGACTCCTCCCCCTCCCACTTCCTGCATGTCATCTGCATCCAGCAGACAATGACTTTTACAGTGGGAGCCTTGATACGGATCTTCTCAACAGAGGGTGCTACTGACTGATAATGGTTCTCAACACAGAGCAACTCATTTCAAAAGGTTTTTCAATCCATAATGGTATTAAATACCTTACCACAATACCTTTCTGTCCAGCCTCAAAAGGGCAAGCAGAATGGTTTGTATACACTCTCAATATGCAAATGTTAGAAATCCATTGTCTGTTAAAATCAGCTTTAGCATTTAACTGTTTCCTATCTTCTTGCAGGCCCATGCCCATCAATGTTTGAGGCACTGTGGAGCTCCAGCAGGCACAGTCACACTGTTCTGTGTATGTGCCCCAGTACGGAAACCTAAATTTGAGCAGAATCCAGGGTGGGTCTGGGGGTCTGTGGTGGAACTGCAGGGGCACCAGGCAGTGTCGGTGGCTGTAACACCCGAGATGCCGTGTCGGCACTACGACAAACTCCGGTTGCGGCAACCCGATCGGTGGCCTATCTCATACGCAAATCCACTGTTGCAAACCATGTCACGGTACTCTCTACTTCCGAGTCACAGAGGATGGCTATCCGGTGCATCCTTCCTGCGAGCCGAGGGGTCTGCCCACGAATGTCGAGCTAGCTTCGATAACAGTCAAAATCGGCAGACCCACCACATCCGGCAGGGGGGCCCCTGTTCCTAGAAGTCTCTGGGGCTATGCGTGACACTCAGAACAGAGCACAGTGATCACCAGAGGACTCAGGTGTCTCATAAATGCCTTCTGTCACGAAACTGCCCTCCTCCTGGTCGCTCCTGCTGCACACTTCTCCCCACACCGACTGGGCACATTCGGAGAGGCAGGGATTCAGCAACCCTGCCAGACTTGCAAATGGAAGATATAGACATATTGTCCTGCACAGTGTTGCTCACATACAGCACGATTGCCTGTGGCAGGAGCATTGCCAATATTGCTGGCCAGTCACATGAACTTTACGTAGTGGACTCCGATCGTGACAACTGTTTACTATTTGCTCTGTGCTACGAATTATGAATGTGTGGTTCCCACCACTGCTAGAATCGATGGAACATTGTTTAATATCAAACTTATTAAAGGCTTGCTAGTGTACTAGTAGTACTGGCAGTGCTCCTGCCACAGGCACTCGTGCCATATGTGGGCAACACTGTGCAGAACAGTACTTTAAAGTATCCAGCCGAAAAGCACGGTCCCTGCTTTGAAAACTAGGGGGAGCCAGTCGTATTACTCAAAAAGAAAACCCCACGACACCTAACAAAATTGCTTTGCACATTGTTAAAACATCTAAAGGGATAAATCACCGAGAGACAACAATACGCATGAACTTAGAAAGCTAAAAGCAACAGCCAGTGTTGACACTAAATATTCACGCGACATCACCCCCGAACAGATCTCGGCAGCAATAAAGGACACAAAACTGAGTAAAGCCCCCACCTCAGATGACATCCTCTCACAGTTTCTTATCAATTCCGCTAAATATACAAAAATATGGTTAGCAAAGTTCTTCACATCACTACTGCAGACAGGAATCATACCACAAGAACTTAAACATGCCAAGATAATCGCCCGCCTCCAGTCGGGTAAACCGGGAAATCTTATGCAAAACTACCGGCCCACAGCACTGCTCAGCATGGTGCTCAAACTTCTGTAATGAGTACTACTTAACAGGATCGGTCAGACGGATAATACTCACGGCCATCCCAGTAGGACAAGCCCGCTTTCGTCCCAACCGAAGCTGTGCAGACCAAGTCCTGGCCCTTACAACACATACTGAAATGGGATTCCAAAAGGAATTTAAAAACATCTGTGGCCTTCATTGACTTGGCAGCAGCCTATGATACCGTCTGGAGACAAGGCCTCCTCTATAAACTGATGAAAATAATTCCCTGTTAAAAAATGACAAAGCTTATTGGTAACATGATTGGTAACAGAGGATTCCAGGTCATCATGGGAAACAAAGTCAGTAGCTAGAAATTCCTTCAAAATGGCTTACCTCTAGGATCAGTATTAGTCCCACTGCTTTACAGCCTATACATTGCTGACATGCCAGAAACAGCTTGTAGGAAATTTAGCTATGCTGATGACTGGGCCATTGCAACAACGCACACCGATTTTGATTCAGTGGAAGAAACCCTGACATCTGATCTGTCAGCCCTGGCAGCATACTTCAGTAAATGGAGGCTTAGGCCTAATGCCATGAAGACAGAAGTCCATCTCAATAACAGAGAAGCTGACACTGCTCTGGAAGTATACTTTTAATGACACATACCTCAACCACAACAAGGAGCCAAGGTACCTAGGGGTCATGTTTGACAGAACCTTGTCATTTAAATCACACTTTACAAAAGCAGCTGCCAAGGTGAGAACAAGAAACAACCTCATACATAAACTCTGTGGGTCCACCTGGGGATCAACACAACAAATCTGAGGATGACTGCAATGAGCCTGGTATACTCTGCGCCACAGTACTGTGCACCAGTATGGCTGAACAGTAGCCATGTGAACAAAAACGATGTTGAACTTAACAACAACATGCGCATTATTTCAGGAACTGTTAGGTCCATACCTACCATATGGCTACCTGTACTGAGTCATATACCACCCCCAAAAATATGACGAGAAGCAGCCTTGGTCAGGGAATACAATAAGATTGAAGCAAACCCTGAACTACCGGTACACATCAATATACTCAATCTGAGTACCAAGAGGCTTTGTTCAAGACATCCTCCTCTTGCTCTCAACAGCCTCACTGGGGCTGACATCAACTGTTGGAGAAGAGAATGGCTCCAAAATGCCCCAACAACTTGCCACCTAATGCCTTGTATTACTGAGGCAGTCCCTGGGTTTGATCAGCCCCACAAGATCTGGTCAACTCTGAACCGACTAAGATCTGGGTGTGGAAGATGTGCTGACTCACTCTTCAAATGGGGACTGCTGTCTTTGCCACCATGTGACTGCAGCGAGCCTAAGCAGACCATCCAACACATCAGACATGAATGCAGTGCCACAGTGTTAAGTACGGACTTTGAAGAATTCCTCATGGCATCCTAAAAATCCATTAAATACATACAAGGACTAGATGTTTGTCTGTGAATATATGTAATGTCGTGTAATGTAGAATAACATGATCCAATACTGAAATGTACTTAAATTCCATACACTAAATAAATAAATAGATAATAGATTAATTTCCAAAAAAGGCAAAAAGAATTTCCAAATGGAAAATAACTTACTTGACATATAACACAATAACTTACTTGACATATAACACCACCTGCATTTCCACACAGTAAGACATAGGTGCCAGAAGGATCCCATGTGAACAACTGCCCATGTGGTTTTGTCATAGCATCCATATTGAATAATTCTGGTAATGTAGCTTCCCAAAGAACCTGACCCCTTTGATTAAGACTCCGCTGTGAAAGCTGAAAGCGATATGTAATCTTTAATAACTGAAGTAAAATTACATTACACAAAATGTATACTACTTGCAACACTTTGCCATTCATCCTACTCTCCACAGTTAACCCAACGTTCACATCAAACTGTGATTAATGATTATGTCTTCAAAGCTGTTTCTGGTGGTCCTGCAGAAGAAGCCTTTTCTTTCAATGATCATCATTTCCAACCAGTTTCCTATAGCCTCCCTTCCAACATCCAAGACATTATAATTTCTTCCATTGTCTCCCCATAGTCATTTTTTAACTGCTGATTGGCACCAGACTCCTTACTTCATACTGTACACCAATACCACCTATGCACTTAGCCTTGCAACCATAGTACACTATCTTTCCCAGCATTCTCCAGAAACCAAATCCACCATCACATTCCTAATCTGTTTGGCCCTTACTTATTTTTTCAAAGAAGGACAAACTTACAAACAAATCCACAAACTGCAAGTGCTTGGAACCTTTCTATGACAACCCGTTTATTTTATGCGCTACCTAGACAAAGCATTTCTATATAATTAAAAACTTAAAGCATCTTACCTGTTTTACATTAATTAATACCATCCTCATTATGTGCTCTTTCTTCTGTAACTTCAACACTGCTTCCAAATTAGCTTCACTTGGGCTTTCTCACTTTAATGAGCTACCTTCCTTGATGTTGATCTCCCACACCCTTATGGCTTCCTATAAAAACTATGTCAACTGACAGTACCATCAGTTTGACCAATATCAGGCCTTCCAGATCAAAAAGTCCTTTGCTTAAAGCCTTGGCTTCTATTCAATGCATTTGGCACTGTGTGTCATGACCATCATATCAACAAATCCACTGTCACTGACGTGTACTCTTCCTATTACCTAAGCCTTGAAAAACTCAATTACATTCTTCCCCTATGCTCCCACTACCTCTAGCCATGCACTGAGTTGAGGGACATTCTACTCCAAATGCTACCCTTATTAACCAAAGAGAAATTTCATCACCTTTCTAACCTATGCAATATCACAGTCCATTTCTATGTGTACAATTGTATACCCCATGGGGCAGTCCCATGCTGATGACCCATATGCAAAAATCTTAGAAATAAATATGTAAAAACAAAAACCAGTCACTATTTTTGAATGACATATTTATTAAAAACAGTCCACACTGCAATTTTTGTAACTATTTACCAATTTTGATCTAAAAATATCATCATACTGGGTTTAATCAACCAATGGAAAGTTCAGTTTGGAATATCATCAATATTATGAAAACAATAGATTGCTACTCACCATAAGGATGACACACTGAGTTGCAGCAGGCACAACAAGCCAGAGCTTCTGGAGATAGTGGTAATGTGTGTGTGTGTGTGTGTGTGTGTGTGTGTGTGTGTGTAAGAGGTATGCTTGCTTGTGTGAACGCAAGTGTGTTTTCCTTCTTTGGCTGAAAGTTCATTGTGTAACAGTCTTTTCATTGTGCTCGTCTGCATCTGCATCTGCATCTCAATGTGACATATGAGAGCTTAGAGGTGGGAGGTAGGGTAATAAGCAAGACAGAGATTACTGACAAATCATCAAAGAGTTAATAAGAGTGGAAAGCAAAGTGCATTGTATGTGGTAAAGGTGGTAGGAGGGGGGTGGGTGGTGGAATAGAAAGGTAAGAAAATTAAAAGATAAAGAAAACTAGGGGGTGAGGAAAGAATAGTTACTAAGAAAGGAATGCTGAGAGCAAAGATATTAACATACATTAAGACCAGATGCATGGTGAGAACCAAAGACATGTTGTAATGCCAGCTCCCATCTGTGGTGTTCTGAGGAGTTAGTGCCTGGGGGAAGAATCCAAATGGACCGAGGTCATGACTGTCATGTTGTAGAGCATGCTCTGCATTACCAGTGTAGAGCCTCTGTCTATGTTCATTCATAGTAACTGATAACTTTGTGGTAGTCATGCTGAGTAAAATGCTGAACAGTGTTTACATAACAGCTGGTACAGGGTAAGTGCCATTTCACAGGTGGCTTTCCCTTTGATAGTGTATGTTTGACAGTTATAGAGCTGGTGTAGGTGGTTGTAGGAAGGTGCATAGGGCAAGTCTCACAGTGGGGACAGTCACAGGGGTAGGAGCCATAGGGTAGGGAAATGGGTGCACAAGGAGCATATGGGAGGGAGTGGGAGAAGCATGAAAAGCTGTTCTAGGTGTGGTGGGCAAAATATCGGGCAGAATGGATCTCACTGCAGGGCATAGTTTTAGGATTTTGTCAAAGTAGCTGATTAATACATTTTTTACACAAATTTTATTTGACACACCATGCAATCATACTTCCTCTTTGGAAGCCAAGAAATACTATATCTACCTGATTGCCTCAATTCACGGCTGTCGAGATGTCATGTCAGAAAAGTTTGAGTCAGGTTTCACACAAGCAATGTTTTCAGAGGTCATCCTGTTTCATATATCACACTATAGTTTAGCTCAGAATACGTTATAAAATTCTGCAACAGGTTTCTAACATTGACCTGGAATGGAGATCTCAGACGCTTGTTTTCTCTGTCATTTCTGCTACTCTTCTTGTAGACAGGTGTGATCTGTGCTTCCTTCTAACTAATGGGTACAGTGTTTTGTACAACAGATCAGTGGTACGTATTGCTTCATCATCATTGACACGCAAGTCGTCGAAGTGGCGTCAATTGAAAAGACTTGCGATACGGCAGCCGAACCCCGAGGGGATATCCTGGCGAATAAATGTCATACAATCATTTCATTTCATTACAAGAAAGTGTAACTCACTTACTGGTTCTGTACAGAATCAGATAGTGATTCCAATGGGCCCTTAGGGCATTTCGCCAGGTTAGATTCCAGGGGTTCCATTGCCCACCTTCTTTCTGTGTAACAGTGTAAGAGGGGAGGGGGGCATGGCATGTACTGTTGTTTGTAATGGGTGTCTAGAGTAGAGATCAAATAGATCACATGGACATGTTTGTGCACTGTTTGGGCTAACACAACATCTCAGTTGCTTCTGAAAAGCAAGTGAAACAGTTTTGTTGCATTCTCCTCATAGTACCTACAAACTATAATTTCTATGAGGATTGGAACTTAAATAGTGGCAACTATTTTTTCACAACCGATACAAAAGAGTTACATGTTTGCACCTGTTGCTGTCCTTCAAAGTAGTCACCAGCATAGTGTAGAAACCACTGCCAGTGATGTGGAAGGTGTAGTATGCTGTTAGCAGAGCCAGTTCTGTTGATGGTGCGAATGGAGTGGTTTACTGCCTGTTGAATCTCTGGAACAGTTCTGAAGCGAATGCCACAAAGTGGCTGCTTCATCTTTGGAAGCAAATCAAAGTCACAAGGACTTAAGTTGTATTACTGTTTGTTTTTGGAGCATCACCTGTGACCAGCTTTGCTAAAGAAGCGGCTACACTTTCTGCGCAACCCACCCATCATTTTGCATGACTATGCGCAGGTGTATACAGCGTAAGCTTTGGCTGCTCTGTTCGGTCGATGGGACTGGGAAGTACTGTACCATCCACCATACTCCCCAGACTTAAGTCCTTGTGACTTTGATTTGATTTCGAAGATGAAGGAACCACTTTGTGTCATTCACTTCAGAGCTGTTCCAGAGATTCGACAGGCAGTAGACTGCTCCATTCACACCATCAACAGAACAGGCTCTGCTAATGGTATACTATGCCTTCCACATTGCTGGCAATGTGTTCTACACAACGCTGGTGACTACTCTGAAGGACAGTAACTGGTGCATACATATAACTCTTTTCTATTGGTTGTGAATAAATAGTTGCCACTATTTAAGTTCCAACCCTCGTATGTAGTGATCAACTAGTGTTATTGACTGTGGATGGTGACTATGACTCAGATCTTCTGTATTTTCTGTCACAGCAGTTAAATTTTTGAATGGTGTCTCTGTGGTGTGCACTAATTTAGTAGGGAATTTTCCATGCTCATAACCATTTTTGTCATAAGGTGACAGTGCACACTCTCTGCGTAAGCATTAGACTGAACAGTGCGCACAAGTTCTGCTGTATAACAATAATGAAAATTCCTGGATGAGGCAATACATAAAATAAAGGAAAGGCAACCATGCACATCACTTCGATATAGATGAATGGTTACCTTTTCCTTATTTTACAAGCTGTATTGTTACAGTCATGGTTGGAGGTGAAACACACACCCATGATCTACACTGTAAATGCAAGTTTACATTTACCTCCATATCACATGTGGCTGCATGTACTAATTCTCTGTGGTCGAAAGATAATGAGAAAGACCAAACAATGGAAAGTCCAGGATGGTATAACAAATAAAATTAGTCTTGCCACAGCAGCCAGAGAGAGTGGTCATGTGAGTGTGAGTAGTGCTTGAGTGAATGTGTGTTTGTTTCCTACTTCAGAAGGAGGTCTTGTGGCTGAATGCTTAAATGTACAGCAGTCTTTTTGTTTTGTTTGGCTCTGACTTAACATATGGTGAGTAATATTGTTAAGTATTGAGAAAGAAGTTTAAAATTAAAAAGCACAAACTATGTAAGACAAGATAATGGTGCAAAATGTTTTTGAGCTGCTTATATGATCCATATAAGGATGAAAGAACAGTATGTAAAGACAAATGACATAGGTTGTCTTACAGGAGACTGACATAGAATTGTGGGCAGATCTGATTTGTTAGCAAGGCTGCAACTACCTCACAAAGACCTAGTTTCAAAATTCCAGGAACTGATTTTGACAAGAAATTTTAAAATAATATATGATTAATTACAGCTTCTACAGCGGTAATCAAGCAGGCCACTTTCCTATGCACCATTCTTGATTTTGACACTAAAGAAAATTAACAATCACACTTCCTGTTAATCATATTCCAGAGATTTGCAGAACATGTATGTTGTTTTTGTTGTTATTGTTGTCTTCAGTCCAGAGAGTGGTTTGATGCAGCTCTCCATGCTACTCTATCCTGTGCAAGCTTTTTCATCTCCCAGTACCTACTGCAACCTACATCCTTCTGAATCTGCTTAGTGTATTCATCTCTTGGTCTCCCTCTACGATTTTTACCCTCCACGCTGCCCTCCAATACTAAATTGGCGATCCCTTGATGCCTCAGAACATGTCCTACCAACCGATCCCTTCTTCTAGTCAAGTCGTGTCACAAATTCCTCTTCTCCCCAATTCTATTCACTACCTCCTCATTAGTTATGTGATCTACCCATCTAATCTTCACCATTCTTCTGTAGCACCACA
Source organism: Schistocerca serialis cubense (assembly GCF_023864345.2). Classification (NCBI taxonomy): domain Eukaryota; kingdom Metazoa; phylum Arthropoda; class Insecta; order Orthoptera; family Acrididae; genus Schistocerca; species Schistocerca serialis. The sequence continues at coordinate 5,663,656 of NC_064641.1, read as the reverse complement.
TTTCGAATGCTTCTATTCTCTTCCTGTCTAAGCTATTTATCATCCACTCAGAATTTGAAAGAGAGTATTCCAGTCAACATTGTCAAAAGCTTTCTCTAAGTCTCCAAATGCTACAAGTAGATTTGCCTTTCCTTAATCTGTCTTCTAAGATAAGTTGTAGGGTCAGTATTGCCTCATGTGTTCCAAAATTTCTACAGAATCCAAACTGATCTTCCCCGAGGTCGGCTTCTACCAGTTTTTTCGTTCTTCTGTAAAAAATTCGTGTTAATATTTTGCAAACTGACAATTTGGTAATTTTCACATCTGTCAACACTTGCTTTCTCTGGAATTGGAATTCTTAGATTCTTCTTGAACTCTGACAGGTGAAATACCCTCAGAACATGTACATTCAATTAATAATAGAAAAGTTAAGTTTAAAAACTTCAGAACTGAAGCTAGATGGCCTTTGGTATATTCTTTAACTGGCAGATGATGCTTTCCTATGTTGTTCTTCAGAAACTCTATGTACACCTATAATTATATTCTGTGACCACTTTATGGTGTGTGACAGAGGTTACTTTCGGTACTACTGTCACTTCCTTACTGTCTCGTTTCGCCTGCGAGTGCTCCATAGGAAGAAAATTGTCGGTAAGCCTCCACGTGAGCTTGAACCTCTCTTATTTTACCTTTTTACATTTTCCCAACATATCCATAGAAGGAAGCAATATATTGGTTGGCTCTTCTATGAATGTATGCTTCTGGAATTCAAACGCAAACCGCAATACAGCAATAGGGCAACTGACTGGTTCCAACAAGCAGTTGGCCAATCAACTGCTTTTTCAATTCATCAAATATATGAATTTTTTCACTCTGTCCATGTTTGAGTGGTTTCACTCAATGTGAGACACCCAAATAACACATCTCTGATGGTTAAGTTGCGCATGTGAAGGTTTTCATTCAGTCTCCAGGTGTGAATGATTTCTATTAGATACTTTTGCAGTCTTTTTGGTTACATAAGGTGCTATCCAAAATTTCATTATACGAGGGTTCCCCGAAAGTAATGCATCACATTTTATTTTCTCATCCGAAAACAATGATACAGATTTGAAATGTTACATATGTATTATTTGAAGCCTCCTGAGTGAGCTGGCCAAGTTTCCGTCATATCCGACAGACGGCGTAGCTGCAGGATAGTTGAAAAATGCCATCTGTAGGTGATGTAGCTTACAAGCAACATGCCGTCATTGAATTTCTCACTGCAGAGAATGAAACTGTGAGGAATATTCACAAACATTGGTGCAAAGTCTATGGCACATCTGCTGTCAACAAAAGCACAGTTAGTCGCTGGGCGTGGAGGATGAGGTCATCAGAAGGCGGTTCAGCAGAGCTCCATGATTTGCAGCAGTCAGGGAGACCATCCACAAATGTCACACCTGACATGTTGAAGCACGCCGATGTTGACATTTGAAAGGACAGACGCATTACAACTCGAGAAGACATTTTGAGGACAATGAGAAGGCAATTCACACAATGAAGCACTGGCTCCACCACCAGGATAAGGATTGGTAATGACAGGACATACACGCCCTTGTTTCATGCATGAGGAAGGCCATAGAACAGGATGGAGATTACTTGGAAAAATAGAGTCTACATCTACGTCTACATGATTACTCTGCTATTCACAATAAAGTGGCTGGAAGAGGGTTCAATGAACCACCTTCAGGCTGTCTCTCTACTGTTCCACTCTCGAACGGCTCGTGAGAAAAATGAGCACTTAAATTTGATTTCTCTTATTTTATCATAATGATCATTCCTCCCTATGTAGGTGGGTGCCAACAGATTATTTTTGCAATCAGAGGAGAAAACTGGTGATTGAAATTTCATGAGAAGATCCCATCACAATGAAAAATGCCTTTGTTTTAATGATTGCCACTTCAATTCACATATCACATCTGTGGCACTATCTCCCCTGTTTTGCGATAATACAAAACAAGCTGCCTTTTTTTGAACTTTTTCGATGTCATCTGTCAGTCTCACCTGGTGCAGATCCCACACACACAGCAGTACCCCAGAATATGGCGGACAAGTGTGGTGTAAGCAGTCTCTTTAGTACACCTGTTGCACCTTCTAAATGTTCTGCCAATGAATCGCAGGCTTTGGTTTGCTCTACCCACAACACTATTTATGTGATTGTTCCAATTTACATTATTTGTAATTGTAATCCCTAAGTATTTCATTGAATTGACAGCCTTCAGGTTTCTGTAATTTATCGCATAATCGAAATTTAGCAGACTTCTTTTAGTACTCGTATGAATAACTTCACACTTTTCTTTATTCAGGGTCAATTGCCATTTTTTGCACCATACAGATATCATATCTAAATCATTTTGCAATTTGTTTTGATCATCTAATGACTTTACAAGACGGTAAAAGACAGCATCATCTGCAAACAATCTGAGAGGGCTACTCAGATTGTCTCCTATGTCGTTAATATAGATCAGGAACAATAGAGGGCTTATAACACTTCCTAGGGGAATGCCGGATATTACTTCTGTTTAACTCGATGACTTTCCGTCTATTACTACAAACTGCGACCTTTCTGACAGGAAATCATGAATCGAGTCGCACAGATGAGGTGATATTCCATAGGCATGCAGTTTGGTTATAAGGTGCTTGTGAGGAATGGTGTCGAAAGCCTATTGGAAATCTAAAAATATGGAATCCATTTGATATCCCCTGTCAATAGCACTAATTACTTCATGAGTATAAAGAGCTAGTTGTGTTTCACAAGGATGATATTTTCTGAATCCGTGCTTTTACTTCATCTTCTTCGGTGAAGGAGTTTCGGAAAACCGTGATTAATAATTCTACTTTTGCGGCACTGTCATCGGAGACTTCATCGTTGTTATCACGCAGTTAAGGTATTGATTGCATCTTGCCACTGGTGTGCTTTATGTATAACCAGAATCTCTTTGGGTTTTCTACCAGTTTCTGAGACAGAGTTTCACTGTGGAAATTATTAAAAGCATCTCGCGTGGGAGTACGCACTATCTTTCTAACTTCTGCAAAACTTTGCACACTTTTTTTATTGCTTCTGCAACAGCGATCTGACCCATTTTGTATACCATGTGGGATCACTACCATCACTTATTAATTTATGTGGTATTATCTCTCAATTGCTGATGATACTACCTCTCTGAAATCATTCCATGTCTTTTCTACTCTTACATGATCAGAACGGAAGGAGTGGAGATTATCTCTTAAAAAGGAGTTAAGAGCATTTTTATCAACCTTTTTAAATAAATGTTCTTTGCATTTATTTTTGATGGTTGAGGGTGTTACGGTATTCAGCCTAGCAGCAACTGCCTCATGGTTGCTAAGTCCTGTAACTTTCATGATACTCCCTACTTGTCCAGGACTATTTGTTGCTAAGAGGTCAAGTACGCTTACGCAACCATTTACACTTCGAGTGGGCTCGTGTACTAATTGCTCACAATAATTTTTTGAGAAAGCGTTTGGTACAATTTTGGTATGTGTGTGTGTGTGTGTGTGTGTGTGTGTTTTTTCCTTTCTTTTCTGGAGAACACTTTGGGTGAAAGCTCCGTGTAACAGCTTTTGTTGTGGCTGTCTGCAAATCAATGTGTCACCTTAATTAATGATGTGGTTATAATAGAGGGAAACATTCCACGTAGGAAAAATATATCTAAAAACAAAGATGATGTGACTTACCAAATGAAAGTGCTGGCAGGTCGACAGACACACAAACAAACACAAACATACACACAAAATTCAAGCTTTCGCAACAAACTGTTGCCTCATCAGGAAAGAAGGAAGGAGAGGGAAAGACGAAAGGATGTGGGTTTTAAGGGAGAGGGCTCCCGGGATTGGAATGACTCCTTACCCTCTCCCTTAAAACCCACATCCTTTCGTCTTTCCCTCTCCTTCCTTCTTTCCTGATGAGGCAACAGTTTGTTGTGAAAGCTTGAATTTTGTGTGTATGTTTGTGTTTGTTTGTGTGTCTGTCGACCTGCCAGCACTTTCATTTGGTAAGTCACATCATCTTTGTTTTTAGATATATGTCACCTTAATTAGTTACATGTTAAATAACTCTGGAACAACTTAATACAGAGCAATATATTATTTAGTTTTAAATGGTGAAAAGAAGAATTAGTCTATTTACACATAATTAAGTGAATATGTATAATGCTTATTTCAACTTTTGTGTACCCCTGAGATATCTTTATGTATCCCTGTGGGTAGGACTGCTCTCTAGGAGTATGTGTACCCCATTTGCATACCACTGCTTTAGTTCAACTTATGAAAGTATTACAGACTGGAGAAGAATGAATGGATAACTCAGTCAACTAAAACACTAATGAGTGTATTCGCTGAAAGAAGACATACATTGTTAAAACTGATATAAAAACTACAGACTGAGTCCACTAGAACAGAAAGAATGAATAATTCAGTCACTATGTGTAACTGCAACAGATTGTGTTGACTGTTTTCATTCAGTTGTTGCCACAGGCTGATTTCACTCAATAGAATGAATGAATACTCCAAGTAACGTTAAAAATTATGACTGACTGAACTGACTGTTTTCACTGAGTTGCTCCAGTAGAGTGATTACACTCATAAGAATGAAAGAATAATTCAACTGATATGTAACACTACAATCAAATGCATACGTTGGTTTCCAACAACTGCCTGTATCAATTGTTTTCATTCAGTTGTTCCCATCACTACCACACTGTGATGCTCACCACCTCTCTTGTAGCATCTGTCACTCCAGTTGGCTGAACATTTCCTTGACACTTCTGTGCTTACTAAGTGAAATTGTGATGAAACCTGGCACTCTCCTTTGGATTTTCTTTATTTCCTCTATCAATCCTATCTGATACAAATCCCAGACTGAGTTTAGTTGAAAGAGTGTTTTTTAAGGTGCCTCCTTCATGGGTGGACTAACTTCTTTAGGATACTTCCAATGAATCTCAGTCTGGCATCTGCCTTACCTGCAGCAGTTACTTTTATATCATTGTTGGTCTTTAAATTACTATGTACACATACACCCAAATCTTTAGTGGATGTGACTGCTGCCAGTGAATGTTCTGCAACTATATAGTCATACAGTAATGGTCTTTCTGCCTATTTATGTGCAATATGTTACATTTGTTGATGTTGGAGGTCAACTGTCAATCCCTGTACCAAGTGTCGATTCCCTGCATATCGCCCTGCATTCTGCTGTTTTTTCTACCATTGTAATTTCTCTGTATATAGCTGCATCATCTGCAAAAGCCTCATGAGATTAATGTCATTATGTACTAGTTGATTTATCTGTATTGTGAAAATTATTGGTCCTATTAACACCTGCTTGGTGTACATCCAAAGTTAAAATTATGTCTGAAGATTTCTGGGTGTTATAAATGAAATGTTGTGTTCTGTTTGCTTTGAATATTACAGATACACCAATATCAAACAATGGAAAAATCCAGGATGGAATAATGTACAGTGTTATGAAAAGGATACATTGTTATTCACCATATAACAGTGGAACTGAGTTGCAGATAGGCATAACAAAAAGACTGTCAGACAAGTAAATATTTGGCCAAAAGGCCTTCTTGTGAATTAGGCAACATACACGTACTCACTCAACTGCCAGAGACAGTGATTTTGCGTGCGTGTGTGTGTGTGTGTATTACAGATATAGCAATGAAATCCAAAATAGTGGCAATAAGTTCAAATTTATTGATCTCGTCCACTATGGATGTGTTTGGACAGTGAAAGTACAGTAACACTACTAGTACTTACAGTAGTAGAACAACAAATGTTTTGTCAATATTATATTGGTAAACAATATAACTGAATCAGAGCCAAAACAGGAAATTTTTAAAGTTATATTTTGAATATTACCTTTCCATCTCTTCCCATGGTATAACATGCAGTGAAATCTGCTGTCATTTCTATAGATTCAATTGCACCTTGATGAGCCGGCCATACATCTATACAGTCACTACTGCGAACATCATATATTCTCACCGATCCATCATTACAGCCAGCAATCAAAAGCTGTCCATTATGATTGAAGGTTACATAATTTGCTACAATATCATCAGTTGGAAGAGACATCGATGACTGGAAAAAAATAAAAGATTGTTTAACTGTAAAAGTAACAAGAAAAGTGTCAGATTATTATGCTGAGAAACAAACAGATGCAACAAAACCATTTATATAGGTTTACTATCTACAAAACTTGTAATTTTGCAATTCCATTTTTACTTTTATAGTATATCAGTTTGCTTTATTGAGTAAATTATAGCACCAGGTGTGTATCATACGAGCTAAATGGTTGCCCAAGACAGTAGTGTACCTCTCTCCTTGTGTTCAATACTGAAAATAGATATCTGAAAGATACCAAATCTGAATGTCTTAAAGTCCACAGAAAATTTTTTTTGTTCAGTTATCTTGATAGCAGACACTTTTTGTTTCAACATCATGGCATCCCTTACAATATCATAAGCAGTTAAAACACACACCAAATGATGGTACCCTTTAGAGAAATGGCAGCAAGAGAGAGGAAAGGACACCACATGCAATCAGTGTGTATGCCTGGGATCCTCATTCAACATGATGGAGAGGCTATTCTGGCAGCCACTGATAGAACAGGGTGCAACCAGCTACAGATAGTGGTGCAAATTGGAACTAATGATACCTGACGTCAGCATTCCGAGGTTATACCTGGAGCATTCCAATGATTGCCAGAGAAGGTTGAGAAGGTCAGCCTTCCACAAGCAATCTCAATGAAGCTTACAATTTGCAGTGTTGTCTGCAGAATTGGCTGTGACCCTTTGGTTCTGAGTCTAATTGAGGGACTGAGCCAGAGACTTAAAAAGCTATGCTGCGACTTCCTGGACTTACGCCATAGGGCTGAGAACTGTAGGACCCCCCTAAATGCGTCAGGTGTACACTGCATGTCAGAGGCTACTGCTCAGGTAACTGACTCCATGTCATTCTTTATATTAGGTAACTCTCCATACAATCCAGAAAATGGCAATTGTAGGAAACCCAGAAGTATCAGAGTAAGATCAAAAGAAATACCTCCCACAGGTTAGAGTATTAAAGTCCTAAAGACTTTGCAACAGAGTACCAGAGTTTGAAGTGCTCCTGAAAAACACTGAAGTTTACATAATACTAGGTACAGAAATCTGGTTCAAACCTGAAACTGACAGCAGTGAGATTTTTGAGAAAAATTTAAGTGTATATCAAAATAATAGCAAATGGGAAATGGAGGCAGTGTATTTGTCGCAATGGACAAGAAAATCAATTCTACTGAGGTAGAAATTGAAGCTGCATGTGACATTGTTTGAGCAAAACTCAATATCAGGGATGCACATAAAACAACAGTTGGATCCTTCTGTTGTCCACCAGACTCATCTCTTGATGTAACCAAAAATTTTAGAGAAAACCTCAGTTAACTTGTATGTAAGTAAGAATTATACTGTAATCATTGGTGGAGACTTTAATCATCCAACAATTAATTGAGAAAATTACAGTTTTGTTCGTGATAGGCTTGATAAGACATCCTATGTAACTTTCTAAATGACTTCTCTCAAAACTACCTAGAAAACATAGTTAGGAACCCCACTCATGATGGAAATATATTGGATCTAATGCAAACAAACACACCTGAACTCTTTGAGGATGTCCACATTGACACTGGTATCAGTGATCATGACTCAGTTGTGGCAACAACGATTATCAAAGTACAAAAGACAACAAAAACAAACAGAAAGGTACAGTATATACATTCAGTAAACTAGACAAAAAATCACAACTCTTATAGCTCAATGAACTTTCAGCAAAGGGCAGGAGCATGCAGAGGAACTAAGGCCCAGGTTTAAAAGAATAGTTGACCATGCACTGGATGGATATGTGTCAAGTAGGACCGCTCATAATGGGAGGGAACCTACATGGTATACAGTCCCTGTAAAGATTCCTCTAAAGCAGGGCCTCCCAACCTTTTCAGCAGCTGGTGGACTCCTTCTTCAGTCAAAAATCCATGGCGGACCCCTAGTCTGTTCCCAATGAACCCCTCCTCCCCAAAGTATCAATAGACTTTGGTTTAGAGATAAATGAAAACAACTAGCAGGTCAAAAATCGACTTACGAAATAGGTAGTGCACTGACAAAGCAAGTTTAAATGATGCCTGGGGCCGCATACGTGCCAGCGAGTGCTGTGATTGGTCGACAAAGCTCGCTCCACGCACGCGTAAAAGGTTTCAGCGCATTACCGCCATGAGCCGGCGCACAAACGACCCCCGTATTGTTGTGAAACAGCCGATCAGAGAAGCCGCATTCTCGGGCACAATACTGTGTATGTGTTCTCACTTAGGAACTGCAAAGGCTGCTTGGGAATATGACCGGAAGTAAAAGTACACATTTTTTTCACACGAAAAAAAAATATTGAATTTGATTTTCACACTTTTTATTCAATAATTTTACTCATTATTTTACACGATTTGGTGAAGGGTGGCCGTGGACCCCCTAGAAAGAGCCAGCAGACTCCTAAGGGGTCCGCGGACCACACATTGGGAAGCCCTGCTCTAAAGAAACAGATATTTCTGCATAATAGTTGTGAAAAAAAGTGTAGGGCTATAGATAGAGATTTTGAATGAAAATTGTTTGGCTGTCAAGAGAGCAATGTGTGAAGCCTTCTGTGACTACCATAGCAGAATATTGTCAAGTGATCTTTCACAAAATCCAAAGAAATTCTGGTTATATGTAAAGGCTGTTAGTAGCATCAAAGTTAGTGTCGAGTCCCTAGCAAATGAGACAGGAACTGGAACCGAAATTGAGGGCAGCAAAGCAAAAGCTGAAATGCTTAATTCCATTTCCAAATAACCCTTTACACAGGAAAACCCAAGAGAATTACCCCAATTTTATCCTCATGCCAATGGAAAAATGAGCGAAATAAGTATTATTACTGATATGGTATAATAAACCACCAGAGTCCATGAAAAACAGTAATAAAAAGCAATTGAAATCAAAACTAAAAGAATTCTTAATTGAAAAGTGTCTCTATTCACTCAACAAATTTTAAATGGTTAAGTTTAAGAGCTGTAAAATAATGTATAAAAAATAATTGGCTGTATTAATATGTGTAAGATGTAATGTATTTTGGCAAGCATCAATTCACTGTTTAATTACTACCTGTAAGGCTAAGGTCTAAATATATTTTATGTTTGTAGTTGTACTTGACATTTGCAAAAGCCATCATATTGATGACTCCGTGCAAAAAATCTAAATACATAAATAAAATTGTTGAAACTGAACAAAGTGGTAGGGCCTGATGGAATCCCTATCACTTTCTATGCTGAATTTGTGGCTAAGTTAGCCCCTCCCGTCTACAAGAAGGGTAGTAGAAGTTATCCACAAAACTACTGTCCAGTATCCTTGACATCAATTTGTAGAGTCTTAGAACATATTTGAGCTCAAACATAATGAGTTATCTCAAAAAGAAAGACCTCCCCCATGCCAACCAGCATGGATTCCGAATACATCAATCATGTGAAACTCAACTTGCACTTTTTTCACATGACGTACTCAAAGTTTTTGATCACAGCAGCCAGATAGATCCAGAACCTCTTTATTTCTAGAAATCATTTCACTCAGTATCACACCTATGCTTATTGTCAGAAGTATGATCATGTAGTGTACCAAGTGAAACTTGGTATGGAGAGCGCAGCATATTATTTTGGATGGAGAGTTGTCATCAGATGTAGAAGTAACTTTGGATGTGTCCCAGGGAAGTGCAGTGGGAAACTTGCTGTTCATATTGTATATTAATAACCCTGCAGACAATATTAATAGCAACCTTAGGCTTTTTGCAAATGATGCAGTTATCTATAATAATGAAGTACACCAGAAAAAAGGAGCTGCATAGATATTCAGTCAGACTTCAGAGTGGTGCAAAGATTGGCATCTTGCTTTAAATGTTGAAAAATGTAAAAATTGTGCACTTCACCAAGTGTAAAAACATAGTACCCTATAACTATAATATCAATAAGTCACTGTTGGAATCAGCCGACTTGCACAAATACCTGGGTGTAATACTCTTATAGGAATATGAAATGGAATGATCACATAGGCTCAGTCATGGGTAAAGTAGGTGGTAGACTTCAGTTTATCGGTAGAATACCGGGAAGTGCAACCAATCTACAAAAGAGATTGCTTACAAATCATTTGTGCGACCAGTTCTAGAATGTTGCTCAAGTGTGTGGGACCCATACCCAGTAGAACTAACAGGGGATGTTGAATGTATACAAAGAAGAGCAGCATGAATCGTCACAGGTTTTTTTGATTCATGGGAAAGTGTCACAGAGATGCTGAAGAAACTCCACTGGCAGACTCTTAAAGACAGATGTAAACTATCCCAAGAAAGTCTGCTAACAAAGTTTCAAGAACTAACTTTAAATGATAATTCTACAAACATATTAAAGCCCCCAATATATTGCTCACATAGGGATCATGAAGATAAGATTAGAATACATATAACACACACAGAGTCATTCAAACAATCATTCTTTCCACAACCCATATTTAAATGCAATGGAAAGACACCCTAATAACTGGCACAATGGAACATACCCTCTGCCATGCACTTCATGGTAGTTTGAAGAGCATAGATGTAGATGCAGATGAAATAAATTAAACTAGAAATTACTCTCTATCTTCAGAAATGACATCGAACTGATGTTGGAGGAAAACATCTACTTCGAAACTTCAATTGTTCACAGAATGGCCGGTCGTCCATCAGACCAACACATATAGGAAAGGTAACTTTCTGTCCACCACATCTGCCTCTTCCCCTGAAATTTTGAAACTGTTTCATCACACTTTAATGACCACTTAATTTCAGTGGCCTTTTCAGTAGTTGCAGGGGCAAAAGTAGGGAATTGACTGATCTGGCCTTGTTTACATCACCAAAATGGCCTTGCTGTGTTGGTACTGCAAATGACTGAAAGCAAGGGGACACTACAGGTTTAATTTTTCCCAAGGACATGGAACTCTACAGTACGGTTAAATGACAGTGGCGTCCTCTTGGGTGAACTATTCTGGAAGTTAAATAGTACCTCATTCGGATTTCCAGACGGGGACTACTCAGGAGGATGTCGCCATCAGGAGAAACGAAACTGGCTTTCTAAGGATTGGACTGTGGAATGTTAGATAATTTAATCAGGCCTTTGGGGAAAAGAGAACCACCTGAAATATCAAGAGCTCAGATGGTAAACCAATCATTAGCAAAGAATGGAAAGCTGAAAAGTGGAAGGAGATGTAGACAGGTTATACAAGGGAGACGAAGGCATTATTATAGAAATGGGGAAAGGCACAGATGAAGATGAGGTGGGAGATATCATTTTGTGAGAGGAATTTGACAAACCCCTAAAAGATCTAAGTTGAAACAAGGCCCTGGGAGCAGATGATTTTCTGTCAGAACTACTGACAGCCAGCCATGACAATACTCTTCCACCTGGTGAGCAAGATGTAGAAGACAGGTGAAATACCCTCACACTTCAACAAGAATGTAGTAATTCTAATTCCTAAAAAAGTAGGCGTGAAAATTACTGAACAATCCAATCAGTTTAATAAGTCACATTTGCAAAATACTAACATGAATTCTTTACAGAAGGATTGAAAAACGGGTAGAAGCAGACCTCAGGGAAGATCAGTTTGGATTCCGGAGAAATGTAGGAACACGTGAGGCAATACTGACACTATGAATTAACTTCGAAGATAGGTTAAGGAAAGGAAATCATTTGACAATATTGACTGGAATACTCTCTTTGAAATTCTGAAGGTAGCAGGAGTGAAATACAGGCAGCGAAACGCTATTTACAACTTGTACAGAAACCAGAAACCATACATCAGTTATAAGAGAGTTGAGGGGCATGAAAGGGAAGCAGTGGTTGAGAAGGTGGTGAGATAGGATTGTAGCCTATCATCAGTGTTATTCCGTATGTAAACTGAACAAGAAACAAAGGAAACAAAAGAAAAATCTAGAGTAGGAGTTAAAGTTCAGGGTGTTTCAAGGAGAAGAAATAAAAACTTGGAGGTTTGCTTAGACATTGTAATTCCGTCGGAGACAGTATAGGACTTGGAAGAGCATTTGAACGAATGGACTGCATCTTGAAAGGAGGATATAAGATGAACATCAACAAAAGCAAAAGAAGGATAATGGAATGTAGTTGAATTAAATCAGGCGATGCTATGGGAATTTGATTTGGAAACAAAACACTTAAAGTAGTAGATGAGTTTTGCTATTCAGGCAACAAGATGACTGATGATGGCTATAGCAAAGAGGATATAAAATGTAGACTGGCAATGGCAAGAAAAGTATTTCTGAAGAAGAGAAATTTGCTAAGATTGAATATAGATTTAAGTGTTAGGAAGTCTTTTCTGGGGGTATTTGCCTGGAACGGGGCCATGTATGGAAGTGAAACATGGATGAGAAACAGTTTAGACAAAAAGAGCACAGAAGCTTTTGAAATGTGATGCTACAGAAGAATGCTCAAGATTGCATAGGTTGATTACATAACTAATGAGGTGGTACTGAATACATCTACATCTACATCTACATTTATACTCCGCAAGCCACCCAACGGTGTGTGGCGGAGGGCACTTTACGTGCCACTGTCATTACCTCCCTTTCCTGTTCCAGTCGCGTATGGTTCGCGGGAAGAACGACTGTCTGAAAGCCTCCGTGCGTGCTCTAATCTCTCTAATTTTACATTCGTGATCTCCTCTGGAGGTATAAGTAGGGGGAAGCAATATATTCGATACCTCATCCAGAAACGCACCCTCTCGAAACCTGGCGAGCAATCTACACCGCGATGCAGAGCGCCTCTCTTGCAGAGTCTGCCACTTGAGTTTATTAAACATCTCCGTAACGCTATCACGGTTACCAAATAACCCTATGACGAAACACGCCGCTCTTCTTTGGATCTTCTCTATCTCCTCCGTCAAACCGATCTGGTACGGATCCCACACTGATGAGCAATACTCAAGTATAGGTCGAACGAGTGTTTTGTAAGCCACCTCCTTTGTTGATGGACTACATTTTCTAAGCACTCTCCCAATGAATCTCAACCTGGTACCCGCCTTACCAACAATTAATTTTATATGATCATTCCACTTCAAATCGTTCCGCACGCATACTTACAGAAGTAACTGCTACCAGTGTTTGTTCCGCTATCATATAATCATCAATAAAGGATCCTTCTTTCTATGTATTCGTAATACATTACATTTGTCTATGTTAAGGGACAGTTGCCACTCCCTGAACCAAGTGCCTATCCGCTGCAGATCTTCCTGCATTTTGCTACAGTTTTCTAATGCTGCAACTTCTCTGTATTCTACCGCATCATCTGCGAAAAGCCGCATGGAACTTCCGACACTATCTACTAGGTCATTTATATATATTGTGAAAAGCAATGGTCCCATAACACTTCCCTTTGGCACGCCAGAGGTTACTTTAACGCCTGTAGACGTCTCTGCATTAATAACAACATGCTGTGTTCTGTTTGCTAAAAACTCTTCAATCCAGCCACACAGCTGGTCTGATATGCCGTAGGCTCTTACTTTGTTTATCAGGCGACAGTGCGGAACTGTATCGAACGCCTTCCGGAAGTCAAGAAAAATAGCATCTACCTGGGAGCCTGTATCTAATACACTCCTGGAAATGGAAAAAAGAACACATTGACACCGGTGTGTCAGACCCACCATACTTGCTCCGGACACTGCGAGAGGGCTGTACAAGCAATGATCACACGCACGGCACAGCGGACACACCAGGAACCGCGGTGTTGGCTGTCGAATGGCGCTAGCTGCGCAGCATTTGTGCACCGCCGCCGTCAGTGTCAGCCAGTTTGCCGTGGCATACGGAGCTCCATCGCAGTCTTTAACACTGGTAGCATGCCGCGACAGCGTGGACGTGAACCGTATGTGCAGTTGACGGACTTTGAGCGAGGGCGTACAGTGGGCATGCGGGAGGCCGGGTGGACGTACCGCCGAATTGCTCAACACGTGGGGCGTGAGGTCTCCACAGTACATCGATGTTGTCGCCAGTGGTCGGCGGAAGGTGCACGTGCCCGTCGACCTGGGACCGGACCGCAGCGACGCACGGATGCACGCCAAGACCGTAGGATCCTACGCAGTGCCGTAGGGGACCGCACCGCCACTTCCCAGCAAATTAGGGACACTGTTGCTCCTGGGGTATCGGCGAGGACCATTCGCAACCGTCTCCATGAAGCTGGGCTACGGTCCCGCACACCGTTAGGCCGTCTTCCGCTCACGCCCCAACATCGTGCAGCCCGCCTCCAGTGGTGTCGCGACAGGCGTGAATGGAGGGACGAATGGAGACGCGTCGTCCTCAGCGATGATAGTCGCATCTGCCTTGGTGCCAATGATGGTCGTATGCGTGTTTGGCGCCGTGCAGGTGAGCGCCACAATCAGGACTGCATACGACCGAGGCACACAGGGCCAACACCCGGCATCATGGTGTGGGGAGCGATCTCTTACACTGGCCGTACACCACTGGTGATCGTCGAGGGGACACTGAATAGTGCATGGTACATCCAAACCGTCATCGAACCCATCGTTCTACCATTCCTAGACCGGCAAGGGAACTTGCTGTTCCAACAGGACAATGCCCGTCCGCATGTATCCCGTGCCACCCAACGTGCTCTAGAAGGTGTAAGTCAACTACCCTGGCCAGCAAGATCTCCGGATCTGTCCCCCATTGAGCATGTTTGGGACTGGATGAAGCGTCGTCTCACGCGGTCTGCACGTCCAGCACGAACGCTGGTCCAACAGAGGCGCCAGGTGGAAATGGCATGGCAAGCCGTTCCACAGGACTACATCCAGCATCTCTACGATCGTCTCCATGGGAGAATAGCAGCCTGCATTGCTGCGAAAGGTGGATATACACTGTACTAGTGCCGACATTGTGCATGCTCTGTTGCCTGTGTCTATGTGCCTGTGGTTCTGTCAGTGTGATCATGTGATGTATCGGACCCCAGGAATGTGTCAATACAGTTTCTCCTTCCTGGGACAATGAATTCACGGTGTTCTTATTTCAATTTCCAGGAGTGTATTTTCTGGGTCTCATGAACAAATAAAGCGAGTTGGGTCTCACACGATCGCTGTTTCCGGAATCCATGTTGATTCCTACATAGTAGATTTTGGGTTTCCAAAAACGACATGATACCCGAGCAAAAAACATGTTCTAAAATTCTACAATTGAGGAGACAAGGAATTTGCGGCAAAACTTGACCGAAAGAAGGGACAGGTTGGTAGGACACATTCTGAGGCACCAACGGATCACCAGTCTAGTACTGGAGGGAAGTTTGGGTGGTGAAAATTGTGGACGGAGACCACGAGATGATTGTGTTCAGAAGGAAGGGGTATTCTGTCTATGTTATTAGGTCAGTGCCATCGAGGAAACCATGACACTGTTCAAACAATCCAAGAGGACCAACACATAGCATGACTTACATTCTGTGGTATAACAACAGGTAAGATCAGTTAAGTCCTAAATAGGCTTGGAATCAGAACAGTCTTCCAGCTACTCAGGAAAATTAAAGAAATTTTACAAACCCTTAAAGATACTCTCAGCCCGAGAGTTCTGGGAATATACAGGGTGGTCCATTGATAGTGACCGGGCCAAATATCTCACGAAATAAGCATCAAACGAAAAAACTACAAAGAACGAAACTCGTCTATCTTGAAGGATATCAACTGCGTTTTTTTTAAAAAATAGGAACCCCAATTTTTTATTACATATTCATGTAGTATGTACAGAAATATGAATGTTTTAGTTGGACCACTTTTTTCGCTTTGTGATAGATGGCACTGTAATAGTCACAAATGTATAAGTACGTGGTATCATGTAACATTCTGCCAGTGCGGACGGTATTTGCTATGTGATACATTACCCATGTTAAAACGGAGCGTTTACCAATTGCGGAAAAGGTCGATATCATGTTGATGTATGGTTATTGTGATCAAAATGCCCAATGGTTGTATGCTATGTATGCTGCTGACAAGGGAACATCCCCATCACACCCACCTCAGATTTACTTATAAGTTGGCACAGTGGATAGGCCTTGAAAAACTGAACACAGATCAATCGAGAAAACAGGAAGAAGTTGTGTGGAACTATGAAAAAAATAAGCAAAATATATAAACTGATTAGTCCATGCGCAAGATAAGCAACATCAAGGAGGGTGTGCGTGCAGGAGCGCAGTGGTCCCATGGTTAGCGTGAGCAGCTGGGGAACGAGAGGTCCTCGGTTCAAGTCTTCCCTCGAGTGAAAAGTTAAATTTTTTTTTTTTTTTGAGACAATTATCAACTTCGCTCTCAAAAATTCCAGAACATGTTCAGATTTTCTTGGACATATGCAGGATTTGACGGTCTACACATGGAAAAATTTGAAAACTTAAAAAACATATGTTTTGACAGAGCACAGGGAAAACTGTGCGACTGTGAAACTGTTGCATTCATTTGTTGCAGTTTATGTGACAAACTCTTATGTTTTCATCACTTTTTTGGGAGTGATTATCACATCCACAAGAAAACCTAAATCGGGCAAGGTAGAAGAATCTTTTTACCCATTCGCCAAGTGTACAAGTTAGGTGGGTCGACAACATATTCCTGTCGTGTGACGCACGTGCCGTCACCAGTGTCGTATAGAATATATCAGACGTGTTTCCTGTGGAGGAATCGGTTGACCTATGACCTTGCAATCAAATGTTTTTGGTTCCCATTGGAGAGGCACGTCCTTTCATCTGCTAATCGCACGGTTTTGCAGTGCAGTCGCAAAACACACACACTAAACTTATTACAGTGAACAGAGACGTCAATGAACGAACGGACAGATCATAACTTTGCGGAAATAAAGAAATTAAATTTTTAGCATGAGGGAAGCCTTGAACCAAGGACCTCTCGTTTCACAGCTGCTCATGCTAACCACGGGACCACGGCGCTCCTGAGCTCACATTTGCGTTGATGTTGCCTATCTTGCGCATGGACTACTCAGTTTGTATATTTTGCGATTTTTTTCATAGTTCCATACAACTTCTTCGTGTTTTCTTGATTGATTTGAATTCAGTTTTTCAAGGCCTATCCACTGTGCCAACGTATAACTAAATCTGAAGGGGGTGCGATGGGGAGGTTCCCTTGTCAGTATCCTGGACGACATTATTCAAGTGTCCGGACCGTTCACCAGATAGTTACGCTATTTAAGGAAACAGGAAGTGTTCAGCCACATGTGAAATGTCAACCACGACCTGTAACAAATGATGATGCCCAAGTAGGTGTTTTAGCTGCTGTCACGGCTAATCCACACATCAGCAGCAGACAAATTGCGTGAGAGTCGGGAATCTCAAAAATGTCAGTGTTGTGAATGCTACATCAACATCGATTGCAGCTGTACCATATTTCTATGCATCAGTAATTGCATGGTGATGACTTTGAACGTCCTATGCCGTTCTGCCACTGGGCACAAGAGAAATTACAGTACGATGACAGATTTTTTGAACGGGTTCTATTTAGCGACGAGGCGTCATTCACCAACAGCGGTAACCTAAACCGGCATAACATGCATTATTGGGCAACGGAAAATCCACGATGGCTACGAGAAGTGGAACATCAGAGACCTTGGCGGGTTAATGTATGGTGCGGCATTATGAGAGGAAGGATAATTGGCCCCCTTTTATCGATGGCAATCTAAATGGTGCAATGTATGCTGATTTCCTATATAATGTTCTACTGATGTTACTACAAGATGTTTCACTGCATGACAGAATGGCGATGTATTTCCAACATGATGGATGTCTGGCATGTAGCTCGTGTGCGGTTGAAACGGTATTGAATAGCATATTTCATGACAGGTGGATTGGTCGTCGAAGCACCATACCATGGCCCACAGGTTCACCGGATCTGACGTCCCCGGATTTCTTTCTGTGGGGAAAGTTGAAGGATATTTGCAATTGTGATCCAACGACAACGCCTGACAACATGCGTCAGCGCATTGTCAATGCAACTGCGAACATTACGGAAGGCGAACTACTCGCTGTTGGGAGGAATGTCGTTACACGTATTGCCAAATGCATTGAGGTTGTCGGACATCATTTTGAGCATTTATTGCATTAGTGTGGTATTTACAGGTAATCATGGTGTAACAGCATGCATTCTCAGAAATGATAAGTTCACAAAGGTGCATGTATCACATTGGAACAACCGAAATAAAATGTTTAAACGTACCTATGTTCTGTGTTTTAATTTAAAAAACCTACGTGTTACCAACTGTTCATCTAAAATTGTGAGCCATATGTTTGTGACTATTACAGCGCCATCTATCACAAAGCAAAAAAAGTGGTCCAACTAAAACATTATACATTTACATACTACACGAATACGTAACAGAAAAACGCAGTTGATATCCGTTTGACCTATGGCAGCGCCATTTAGTGGACTAACCATAGCGCCATCTGGTTTCCCCCTTTAAGCTAGACAAGTTTCATTCTTTGTAGTTTTTTCCTTTGACACTTATTTCGTGAGATTTTTGGCCCGGTCACCCTGTATAGTATGCCTTGGGAGTATGGTAAAAGTTGTGTTGGCCAGTCTATGCAGGCTGCTGCTGATTGCTACATGAAGCATCAGTGTCACCTTAAATACAGATATTTGGGGAAAAAAATCAGCGGTGGTCAAATAGAGTCTGTTAAATAAGCAAAAGATTTTGTTTGAACAAATGTGAGTACTTCCTCACACACAAAGTATCAGGATTTGGTGACCATGGAAGCTGTTTGACTATGTGAAAACAACTTCAATAGAGACACCGGAAAACACTTAGCAATGCCAGGAAATGTGTACAGACAGGACCAATTCTCGCAGTTTACTGCCTGTTGTGGGGGAAGGTTGCACCTCAGTAAGCACCAGTTCCATGTTGTCATCATGACATAATCCAGCCAATAAGATGCCACACTCTGGGATAAAAGTGGGAGCCTTGCCAGTTTCACAACAGTCAGACTTAGCTCCTTATGATGATTGTGGAGGCAATCGTCGAAAGTTTGGGACTTTATCCAAATTTGATGCACTAACTTTTTTTGTGATGACTCTGCATAGAAAGAATTTGTAGCCATATTAATGTAGATGACAGTGTCCAATCCAGAGTGTACTCTGTTCTAAGTATCGTCAATATTGTTGTGCCACATACGAGAAGGGGCATCAAATCTCACTTGAAGCCATAATTGGCCAAATTTGGTAATAGAAGGCTGGCTGTCTGCAGAGCCAGCGTGTTCCATAAATAGAGCTCTTCACTGATGGAAACAGATACAAATGTTAAAATTTTACAAAGACCTTAGAGCTATGGTACAATCAAGAATTTTTCAGAAAAGAAGAAACCTGGGAAACTCCTGTAAATGAACATTTATTGTCAGATCCATGGGGTACATCATGCAACGTTCTATAGAAAAAAAAATGGTCCGCAGCTTCTCACTGTAACAGATGCATACAAAACTGTGCAAACCTTGAGTTTAAGTCTTACTTAGATCCTTACTAGCAGATAACCACATTCATGAAAATCCTGTAAACAAAAGCTAATTAGCAAAAGTTTAGTTGACACAAATGAAATTATATAATAGTATTCTTTTCTCCTCCTGTGAACCGAGGACCTTGCTGAAGTGGCAGCAATGGGGAGGGAGGAAGGGAGCTGCCTGAGAGCCTCAATGATTCAGATAACTGTAACATAGGTGCAATGACAATGGAGGATTATCTGTTGAGAGGCCAGACAAACATATGGTTCTAGTTCCTGAAGAAGGGCAGCAGCCTTTTCAGTAGTTATACAGGCAGTAGTCTGGATGACTGACTGATATGGCCTTGTAATGTGGCCAACATGGTCTTGCTGTACTGGTACTGCAAAAGGTGGACAGCAAGGGGAAACTACAGCAGTAATTTTTCCTGAGGGCATGAAATTCTTGTTTAAAAGGTTAAATGATAATTGGATCTTTGGGTGGGGACTACTCAGGAGGATATTGTCATGAGGAAAAACAAAACTAAAGTAGAAAAAGAGACACACATTCACTTAAGTACAATTCACACTCACTTGACCACTGCTGTTGGGCACTGCAGCCAGACACAGTGTTCATGTGTGTGTGATCTGCACATGTGTGAATGTATGTATGTATGTTTTCTACTTCAGCTTAAAAGGCCTTTAGACTGAAAGTTAAAATGTACAGCAGTCTTTTTGTTGTGCTTGTCTGTAACTCAACGTCTCCTCTACAAGGCGACTAGCACTCTACTCTTTTCATAATATTGTTGTTTTTCCATACTGGACTTTCCACTGTTGGGGAAAAAAAACTGGGATCCTATGGGTCGAACCATAATAATAATAATAATTTTATTGTCATTCGGCCATTACAGCAATAGACAACATCATATACATACTAAAATACAATTAATAGTTTGAAAGAAACAACAGGTTTCTTGTTAACATTATAGTATTATATTACAGTTGATAAATTCTCTTATGTCATAGAATGGGTGGAGGACTAGCCAGTCATGAATTGTTTGTCTGAATAATTGTTCAGGTAATTCTTGAACAGATTGAGGAAGATTATTAAATAATTTGTACCCCATGATTTCGTAGCTGTTGACTTTGACAATCTGTGGTAAGGAATATAGAGGCACCTATTCCTTCTTGTATTGTGGCTGTGTACATTTTCTCTGGTTTTTGTTTCTGGTAATTTCTTCTTCGTATAAATTAGAACATAGTATATGTACAAGTTTATAACAGTCATGATTTTCTGTTCACAGAACAATGGTTTACAGTGTGCCTTATATGCAGAACCAGTAATTATCCTAATAGCTTTTTTTTGCAGTATTAATATGTCATGTATACAGCTAGAGTTCCCCCACAAAATAATTCCATATGTTATTATACTTTGAAAGAATGAAAAATAGGATGTTCTAACATATTTTTCAGGAACACAATCCATAAGTCGCCTTAACAGGTTAATAACTCTTGACAATTTACCACTAATATATTGTACATGTTGACCCCAAGATAATTTATCATCAGTGTATACCCCCAAAAATTTGACATAACTTGGATCATCTGACAGAAGCTTGTCTCTAAGACTACAGACCATCTGTTGTGTTTTGTTTTCATTCAGCAGGAATCCATTTGCCTTGGTCAATTGTCTTTGCTGCACAAGTTTTAAGGCTATTGAAATCCTCACTAGCATGAAGAAATGTTGTATCATCTGCATACAACACAGTGGTGGACTTGATAAATGACGGCAGATCATTTATCATTACCAGGAACAAAAAGTGGCCCAGCACAGATCCCTGCGGAACACGTACCTTGACTTGCTCTATGCTCGACATTTCTCTCCCTACACAAACAACTTGCTTGCGATTCTGAAGATATGATTTTATTAATTTAAGGCTGTTATGTCTAATGCCATAGAATTCCAGTTTTTCTAGGAGTGGCTTATGCTTTACGCAGTCAAAAGCTTTGCTTAGATCACAAAATGTGAGTTGAGCATAGCCCTTATCCTTAAACACTTGATGTAAGTATTTGACTACAAAGTCTATAGCATCCACAGTAGACAACTTTTTCCTAAAACCATACTGAGATTCACTAATTATTCCTAATTTTTCAAAATAGACAGATAGCTGTTGGTAAATTACACATTCCAGTATTTTAGAAAAAGCTGGGACTATGGAGATTGGTCTGTAACTGGAAGGTGAGTCCATATCTCCCTTTTTATATATTGGAATTACCCTAGCCACTTTGAGTTCTTCGGGAAAATATCCTTCAGATATGCATTTATTTATACCGAATGTTAAGGGGTACACAATATAGTCTATTACTTTCTTTAGTAAATTACAGGATATGTCATATATATCTACACTGTCTGAAGATTTCATGTGTCTGTTGGTGTTCTGCAAACATTTTTATAAAGTAACTCTGATGAACTGATAACAGGTTTGATTATAGTATTTCCTACATTTTCAACAGATTTAATAAAGAAATCATTCAATTTTTGGGGACTTACATTAATTTTTTTGCTTCTTACATCTTTAGCAACACCATTTATTAATTTCCATGCAGCTTTGCATGGTCCCTTTATTGGAAAGGGAGATTATAAATAAAGATGGAAATGGATTGGTTGTAGTTAGGTATGGTGGGAATTAGTGAAGGAGAACACAATTTCTGTTCAAGTGAGTACATGGTGATAAATACAAAATCAAACAGGGGTACTAATAGAGTAGATCTAATAATGAATAAGAAAATAGGAGTGTGGGTAGTTACTATGACCAGCATAGTGAATGCATTATTGTAGTCAAGACAGACCTGAAGCCAACAGCCACTATAGCAGTAAAAGTTTACATGCCAACTAGTTCCACAGATGAAAAAATTTCATGAATGTACGTTAAGATTAAAGATATAATACAGATAGTTAAGGGAGAGAAAAGTTTAACTGTGATGGGGTACTGGAATTGGACAGTAGGAAAAGGAAGAGAAGGAAAAATAGTAACAAAATATGGACTAGGGAAAAGGGATGAAAGAGGAAGCCACCTGTTAGAATTTTGCAAGGAGCATAATTTAATCATTGCTAACACTTGGCTTAAGGAACACAAAAGAAGGCTGTATACATGGAAGAGACTTGGAGACACTGGAAAGTTTCAGGTTGATAATGTAATGTTAAGACAGATATTTCAAATGCAGATTTTAAACTTTATTTGACGCATTCTGAGTAGAACCCATCCTCAGACTGTTGTGAACACCTTGGTGACTAGATATATAAAGACAGTGAGTAACAGACAAAGCTCTCATGGCAGACTTTGCATTCTGCCTGTGTGACTTTATGTTACAGTTACAAGAAATTGCAAAAAGGTAGGAAATTAAGGAAATGGAAGCTGGGCAGAATCAGAGATTAGCAAGATTTTGAGAGGGAGCATTTGACTGAAACAGCAGAGGTAGTATAGTAGACGACAAATGAGCATCTTTCAGAGATGAAATAATGAAGGAAGGCAACAAATGATAAAACAGATAAAAAGACAAGGCCTATTAGAAATCTTTCAATAAGAGAGACAATATTGAATTTAAGTGATGAAATAAGAAATTACAGAAATGCAACAAATAAAGCAAGTGAAAAAGAATGCAGATCTCTAAAAAATGAGACTGGCAGAAAGTGGAAAATAGCAAAGCAGAAATGGCTAGAGGATGAATGCAAGGCTGTAGAAGCATGTAAAATGAAGGGAAAGATGGCTACCATCTCTAGGAAAATTAAAGAAGCCTAGAGGAAAGAGAAGAAACTGTATAAATATCAAGAGTTCAGATGGAAAGACAGTATTAAGCAAAGAAAGGAAAACTGGAAGGTGGAAGCAATATATAGAGGGTTTCTACAAGGGAAAATGAACTTGAAGCAATATTATAGAAAGGGAAGAGGAAGTAGATGAATATGTGATGAGAAATACGATAATGTGAGCAGAATTTGACAGAACACAAAAAGCACAAAATTTTAGGCCCCTGGAGTAGATGACATATCGTCAGAACTACTGATAGCCTCAAGAGAGCCAACCGTGACAAATCTCTTCCACCTGGTGTCCAAGATATATGAGAATAACCTCAGATTTCACAAAAAATGTAAAAAATTCCCTCTCCAAACAAAGCTGGTGCTGACAGGTGTTATATTACTGACCTATTAGTTTAATAAATCATGGCTCCAAAATTCTGACACAAACAATTTACAGAAGAATGGAAAAACTGATAGAAGCCGATGTCACGGGAGGTCAGTTCGGGTTCCGGAGAAATTTATGCACAAGGCAGCATGTGTAGATATGGAGAAAGATTTTGACAATGCTGACTGGAATGCATTCTTTGAAATTCTGAAGGTGGTGGGGAAAAAATACAGAGATTGAAAAGTTATATGCAGCTTGTACGGAAACCGGGCTGCAGTTATAAGAATCGAAGGACACGAAAGTGAAGCAGTAGTCAAGAAAGGAGTGACAAAGTGTTGTAATCTATCCCTGATGTTATTCAGTCTGTACATTGCAAGCAAGGAAGCACCACCGTTCTGTCCACATACAGGTCAATCAGGACCAACTGGCCATTATGGTGTCCTTTGGATGCGATATGGAGGTGTGGGGTCAGCATACTGCCCTTCAGGTGTCAGTTTAGGAGACCTGGTGCCACTAATACTCGGTCAAGTTGCTCCTCAACTGGTGTCTCGAGACTGAGTGCACCCCGTTCCAGTCCTCCCATGAAGGAAAAATCCCTGGCAGTACCAGGAACTGAATACGGGTTCCATGCATGGCAGTGAAGGAAGGAAGGAATATTACACGTTAACATCCCATCAATGAGGTTTTTAGAGATGGAGCAGAGTTTCAGACTGGATCAATTTAGGGAATTAACAGAAAATCTAAATTTGAATGGTCACATGTGAACTTGAACTGTCATCATCCTGAATGTGAGATTAGTATGCTAACCACTGCACCACCTCACTCTGTTGTGGCAGTCAAGCATGCTGACCACTCAGAACTGTAGGCAGTAAAGACATTGAAGGAGAAATTTGGAAAAGGAATTAAAGCTCAAAGAGAAGAAATAAAAACTCTGAGGTTAGGTGATGACTTTGTAATTCTGTTAGCAAAAGCGAAGGGCTTGGAAGAGCAGGTGAATGGATTGTACGGTGTCTTAAAATGAGATTATAAAATGAGCATCAACAACAGTAAAATGAGGAATGTAATCACACAAAATAAGGAGATGCTGTGGGTATTTAGATTAGGACATGTTTTGCTGTTTGGGCAGCAAAATAACTTGATGGCCAAAGTAGAGAGGACATAAAAAGCAGAATGGCTGTAGCAAGGAAAGTGTTTTTGAAAAACAGAAATTTGCTGAATATAAATTTAAGTGTTATGAAGTCTTTCCTGAAGGTATTTGCCTGGAATGCAGTCTTACATGGAAGTGTAACATGGACAATAAGCAGTTCAGACAAGAAGAGATACCAATGAAGCCTTAAATCAAACTGAGGAGAAAAGAAACTTGTGACAGAACTTTACTCAAAGAAGCAATCGCTTGATAGGACACATTCTCAGGCACCAAGAAATTGTCTTGTTGGTTCTGGAGGAGAAGGTAAAAATTGTGAAGGGAACCCAAGGGATGAAGACAGTAAGGACATTCAAATGCAGGTAGGTTGCAGTAGTCATTCGGAGATGAAGAGGCTTGCCGTGGATAAACTAGCATAGTAAGCCGCACCAAATCAGTCTTTGGACTTAAGACCACAATAACACCATTTCTTTTCTCTGATAAGAAACTTTTAAAATGATGTATACTCCCTTAAAGAGTAAGTACTGTGTCTGCTAGATGTGGTTAGCAATATGTTAGAGAAACTTCTGTGTGGCAGAGCTCATGTTATTGAATATGATACAGAATCAGCAAGTAACACTTTCATTTTTACAACTGTGAGTTGACAGAAGATACAATAAACTGTCAGTCAAATTAGCACATACATCAAAGCAAGATATCTCTGGTGCTTTAATTAATGTAGTGTTGTTTCTGTTCCCTTTGTTACAAAGGATACAAGATTCAAGGCTGCTCAAAATTTGTTTGGAAAATATGTACGAATCAGGTACTGATTCTATCACACTTAGAGACATCTGGAAGCAAAGTAATACCCAAATCCTGTCATGAGTGTGCATATTTGGATCCATCTTTTGGAACATTAACATGGAACCACTGATGGAGATCTTACAAAAGAGGAAGCTATGGAGATCTTACAAAAGAGGAAGCTACTCTGGGGGTAAGATTATATGTAATCAACCTGTATGCATATTTACACTTATGAAACTCATTCAAACTTAAAAATGTTTTGTTTGCATACTTAAATAAAATTCCATTGGTGTACATTTTTGTTTATCTACATCCACACCTACACAAATACTTCGCAGTCCACCATTTGGGGCATGGCAGATGGTACTTTGCTACTACTCATCGTCTTTCCTGTTCCACTTGCAGAGTGAGGGAGAAATGACTGTGTATTTGCCTCTGTACGAGCACTAATTGCTCTTATCTTATCTTTACAGTCCTATGTTAAATGTATGTTGGTGGCATAGAATCATTCTGCAGTCATCTGCAAATGCCATTTCTCTAAGTTTTCCAAACAGTGTTTTGTGAAAAGAACATTGTCTACCATCTGGGGAATCCCCTTTGAGTTCACAAAGCATCTCTGTAATACTCATGTGTTGATCAGACCTACCAATAACAAATATAACAAGAAGCCTCTGAATTACTTCAGTGTCTTTGTTTAATTTGACCTGGTGGGGATCCCAAACACTCAAACAATACTCAAGAATGCATCACAATACAATAGTTTTCTATACATTTTCTTTATAGATGAGCTACGCTTTCCCAAAATCCTCTCAATAAACTGAATCTGACTATTTGCCTTCCCTACTAATGACCTTAAGTGCTCATTTGGTTTCTTATCACTTTGCACTGTATTTAATCGACATGACTATATCAAGCACCAAACAAGTAACACTGTAAAATTCGACAGTGGGGTACTGGGTCAAATGCTTACTGGAAATCTAGGAATATGGAATCTGCCCATTGTCCTACATACGTAATTCACAGGATATCATGTGAGAAAATGGAAAGCTCAGTTCTGCACATGTGATGCTTTCTAAATCCATGCCGATTTGTAGACAGAAGCTTCCCTGTCTCAACTTAAAATATGTTCAGGAATTCTGTTGCAAATTTATATTAAGGATATTGGCCTGTAATTCTTTGAGTCTGTTCTTTTACCCTTTTTATGTAGAGGAGTGACCAGCACTTACTTCAGTCACTTGGGACTTTGCACGGGGTGAGATATTCAAGATACACGGAAGCTAAGCGAGGGGCCAATTCTGAAGACTACTTTCTGTAAAAACATACTGGGATTCAACTCTTTCAGTTGCTTCTCAACCTCCAGGATACCTTCAACTATGTCCTCCATATAGAAGTCTGTGTTACCATGAAACGATGGTATGTCTGTACAATCCTATGCTACACTATGCCACACTATGTTAGCTGATGAGTTTAGATGTGGCAGTAATATGCTATATCACTGGCCACACTTCTTTCAGACACTCAATTGAGATAAGAAAGAAGAGTGGAACATAACAGGTATGTATACTTTCTTTTATGTAAGGTATGTATGCTTTCTTTTATATAAGGTATGTATGCTTTCTTTTATGTATGACTGATTGGTGCAAACTGCATCACAAGATAGTTACATTTTAATTAAGCCACTAGAATCAGAATTTGCTTTGTTACGTGATGACTGAATGTGACCACTGTTGCATGGTGGATAGCTGGTAACTTGCAAGTCACCATGGCAGGGTTTCAGAGCATTGTGTCTGAGTGTTTCTGGGGGGCTAGGTGCAAGAATACAATGGGAAAGATCTAAAAGTTAGCTGCAGTTTGCAGGGACAGACGCCCTTAGCAACAAGCAGGTAGGCACGTCCCAAGCCTGAAGTAAGGGAAAAGAATAACAGTCGATCCAAAAAATATGTTTTTAATGAGTCGGCATGAGGATAAAATTATTACAAGCTGTGTTCTGGAATAATCTCCATTGGAAGGACCAGTGTGGGACAAATTATCATCAAAAGTGTAAATAGTACTTAACTGGTCTGTCTGACATCACAGATGCCTGAAAAGTTATAAACATAAGTGACAGACCACTATGTGGGGAAAAAGCGTTGGGTGTTGGCTGAGGCAGGACGTGTCAAATGGGAGTTCCATCTCAGTTGTGCAATAAGCTTTGTAATAGTTCATGTTGACAAAGTACAACTCCATACAGTCCCATAGGCTGACGTAGTGCACAGCTTGTGGGATAGCGTGGCTCGACTGCGAAATGCGCCTTTCGGCTCCTCTCTCTGGCTACAGTATGCTGTTGTCCACAGTGGCACTGGCGTTGCCCATGGGGCTTCATGTAAGGCGTAATTGGTGTTTTGAAGTTATATTTTGATGATTACAGTATCTATAGACTTAGATGTTGGTAGTGTAAATGAACAAAGCTTATGTTGTGTCATTATGTAATCTCTCACCCTGCTGTTGGTGAGTTGGACAATGCTTATTATCTAGTGTGTACATTCTCAGTGTTGTAATTACTTCATCTCTGATGACCTTCTGGTCGTGACTGTGGGGTAGGTAGTTCTGCATTTATTGCCAATCTGGTCCAGAACTATACCATTGCTTCTTTCCAAGTCCAGTGTGACTGCAACAGTGTTACTTTCATTTTATATGAGAATCTGTATTTACTGTATGGTTAAATGATGATGGCATCTTTTTGGGTAAAATATTCCGGAGGTAAAATAGTCCCCCATTTGGATCTGCAGGCAGAGACTACTCAGGAGGACGTCGTTACCAGGAGAAACAAAACTGGTGTTCTACAGATCAGAGCATGGAATGTCAGATCCCATAATTGGGCAGGTCAGCGAGAAAAATTTAGAAAGGGAAATGGATTGTTAAAGTTAGACATAGTGGGAATTAGTGAAGCTCATTCGCAGGAGGATCAGGACTTATGGTCAAGTGAATACAAGGTTATAAACAGAAAATCAAACAGGGGCAATGCAGGAGTAGGTTTAACAATGAATAAAAAAATAGGAACACAGATGAAGTACTACAGACAGTACAGTGAATACATTGTTGTAGCCAAGATACACAACAAGCACATGAAGGCCATGCCTACCACAGTAGTACAAATTTATATGCCAACTCGCTCTGCAACTGATGAAGAGATTCAAGAAATGTACGATAAGATAAAAGAAATTATTCATATAGTTGACGAAGATGAAAATGTAATACTCATGGGGGACTGGAATTCAATAGTAGGAAAAGGAAAAGAAAGAAAAGTAGTGCGTGAATATGGACTGGGGGTAAGGAATGAAAGAGTAAGCTGCATGGTAGAATTTTGCACAAAGCATAACTTAATCATAACTAACACTTGGTTTATGAATCATGAAAGAAGGCTGTATACCTAAATGAGGCCTGGAGACACCGGAAGGTTTCAGATTGATTACATAAAGGTAAGACAGACATTTAGGAAACAGATTTTAAATTGTACAACATTTCTAGGGGCAAATGTGGACTCTGATCACAATTTATTGGTTATGAACTGTAGATTAAAACTGAAGAAACTGAATTTAAGGAGGTGGGGCCTGGATAAACTGAAAGAACCAGAGGTTGTAGAGAATTTGAGAATGATTATTAGGGAACAATTGACAAGAACAGGGGAAAGCAGTACAGTAGAAGGAGAATGGGCAGCTTTGAGAGATGAAATAGTGAATGGAGTAGAGCAGGGCTTCCCAATGTGTGGTCCGCGGACCCCTTAGGGGTTCGCCAGCTCTTTCACGAAAAACCCCATACACACACACACACACACACACACACACACACACACACACACACACACACGACTGTTACAAAATATGCATGCTCCTTACACAACAGTAGCCAAACAGTGGAAGTGAACTGACCACAAGCGTCAGCATTTCAACAGCGAACAGTTTGGACGTGACGTTGATTGCTCTTGGAGGAAGGCAGCTCCAACATGTGAAATGTCAATTATCAAGTAATTTTAATCAGACTAGAGTGTATTGAACAATGGGAGTAAATCCACTAGTGAGTGTCAGGATACAGTGGGAATTCAAATTGGATCGTTAATTTCAAGTTGTTTTCATTCATGTCTAAACCAAAGACTATTGATACCTCGTGTGGGTGGGGGTGGGGGATCATTGGGAACATAGCACTTGCATTAAGAAGCTTTCAATTCGGATGGGTTTCGCTCTGAAATTTAAAGTTACTGTGCTCTTGACTGACTAGGGGTCCGCCTTGGATTTTTGACTGAAGAAGGGGTCCGCCAGCTGAAAAGGTTGGGAAGCCCTGCAGTAGAGGATCAAATAGGTGAAAAGAGGAGATCTAGTAGAAATCCTTGGATAACACAATAGATGTTGCATTTAAGTGATGAAAGGAGAAAACATAAAAATGCAGTAAGCAGTAAGTGAAGCAGGGGAAAGGGAATACAAATGTCTAAAAAATGAGATTGACAGGAAGTGCAATATGGCTAAGCAAGAATGGCTAGAGACCAAATGTAAGGATTTAGGAGCATATATCACTAGGGGGTAAGATAGACACCACCTATTGGGAAATTAGAGAGACCTTTGGTGAGAAGCTAACCACCCGTATGAATATCAAGTGCTCAGATGGACAACCAATACCAAGCAAACAAGGGAAAGCAGAAAGGTGGAAGGAGTATATAGAGGGTCTATACAAGGGAGATGCACTTGAGGGCAATATTATGGAAATGGAAGATTAGATTAGATTAGTACTTGTTCCATAGATCATGAATAGGACACTTTGTAATTATGTGGAACATGTCAGGTTAATAAAAGGTATCTATACAAGATATTACATGACACTTAATACTTTTTTTTTTTTGGGTGGGGGGGGGGGGTGAGGGGGAGGGGAGAAATTGCCCACTTCCTATATCCAGAAATTCATCTAACGAGTAGAAGGAGTTGCCATTCAGAAATTCTTTTAATTTCCTTTTAAATGGTGTATGGGTATCTGTCAGACTTTTGATATTACTTTTGAATTTGTTCGGATTGTTAATAACAAATTTCATAAGTGCATATATACATATATAAATATATATATATAAGAGGGAAACATTCCATGTGAGAAAAATATATCTAAAAACAAAGATGATGAGACTTACCAAACAAAAGCGCTGGCAGGTCGATAGACACACAAACAAACACAAACATACACACAAAATTCAAGCTTTCGCAATAAACAGTTGCTTCATCAGGAAAGAGGGAAGGAGAGGGAAAGACGACAGGATGTGAGTTTCATCTTTCCCTGTCCTTCCCTCTTTCCTGATGAAGCAACTGTTTGTTGCAAAAGCTTGAATTTTGTGTGTATGTTTGTATGTCTATCGACCTGCCAGCGCTTTTGTTTGGTAAGTCTCATCATCTTTGTTTTTAGATATATTTTTCCCACGTGGAATGTTTCCGAATGAAAATAGGCATGGCAAGCTAATTTACTGAGATGTATATTGCCAAAATTTGCAATGACCCTAATAGCATAAGTAGCTGAACTCAACCGTTTCGGCAAATCTTCAGTGTGTTTTTTCTAGTTCAACCCCTCATCAATGCATACACCTAGAAATTTTGAATATTCTACCTTAGAGATCGATTTCTGATTGAAGTCTATATTTATTAATGGTGTCATTCCATTTATTGTGTGGAACTGTACATACTGCGTTTTGTCAAAGTTTAATAAGAGCCCATTAGCAGAGAAGCACTTAATGATTTTCTGAAAAACATCATTTACAATTTCATCAGTTCATTCTTGTTTGTTGGGTGTAATAGATATACTTGTATCATCAGCAAAAAGTACTAGCTTTGCATCTTCGTGAATATAGAATGGCAAGTCATTAATATATATTAAGAACAGCAGAGGACCCAAGGCCGAACATTGCGGCATCCCATTCTTGATTGTTCCCCAGTTTGAGAAATCACCAGTATTTGCATATTATGTGAACTGCTTATTTCAACTTTCTGCACTCTTCCAGTTAGGTATGATTCAAACCATTTGAGCGTTGTCCCATTCATACCACAGTACTTGAGCTCATCTAGAAGTATTCCATGATTTACTCAATGAAAAGCCTTTGAGAGATCAAAAAAAAAAAAAAATTCCCAACGGGTGACTTCCAGTTACTCAGAGCATTTAATATTTCATTAGTGAAAGTAAATATAGCATTTTCCATTGAAAAACCTTTCTGGAAACCAAACCGACCTTTTGTTAAAACTTTATTTTTACAAAGGTGTGAAGCTACTGTACAATACGTTACTTTTTCAAAAATTTTGGATAAGGCAGTCGGAACAGAGATTGGGCGGTAGTTGTTGACATCAGACATATCCCCTTTTTCATGCAGTGGTTTAACAATGGCATACTTCAGTCTATCTGGGAAAATACCCTGCTTCAGAGAGCTATTACATATGTGGCTAAGAATCCCACTTATCTCTTGGGAACAAGCTTTTATTATCCTGCTGGAAATGTCATCAATTCCATGTGAGCTTTTATTCTTGAGAGTGTTTATCATCTTCCTAATTTCAGAAGGAGAGGTGGGTGGAATTTCAATTGTATCAAATTGGGTGGGTATGGCCTCTTCCATTAACTGCCTTGCTTCCTCTAATGGACATTTAGATCCTATTTTCTCTACAACATTTAAAAAATGATTATTCAAAATGTTTTCGACTTCTGGCTTGTTGCATGTCAAGTTTCCATTCACTTTCATGATAATGCCGTCATCCTGTGCTCTTGGTTGCCCTGTCTCCCTTGTAATAATATTCCAATTTTTTTTGATTTTGTTATCAGAGGTATTAATCTCAGACATGATGCACATGCTTCTGGACTTTTTAATTACTTTCTTAATGTAGCACAGTAGTTTTTATAATATTTGACTGTTTCTGGGTCATTACTCTTTCTTGTTGTTAGATACAGTTCCCTTTTGTGGTTACAAGATATTTTTAATCCTTTAGTAAGGCAAGGTTTTTTGCATGGTTTCTTATAATTAGATTTAACTACTTTCTTGGGGAAACAGTTTTCAAATTCTCTTACAAGTGTATCATGAAATAAGTTGTATTTTAAATTAGCATCGGGTTCCTTGTACACCTCATCCCAGTCTAACTGCTGAAGATTTTCTCTGAAATTTCTAATTGTTAAGTCATTAATTGAATGCACAATTTTAGAGGGTAGTTTTCAATTACTGAATGGAGCTATGTCATATACTATAACTCGCTGAGCACCATGATCAGAAAGGCCGTTCTCAACAGGACAAGAATTTATGTTTTTAAACTTATATTGGTCTACAAAAGTGTTATCTATCAATGTGCTGCTGTCCTTTACTACCCGAGTAGAAAAATTAATGACAGATTTCAAATTGAAAGAACCGAGCAAGACTTCCAGGTCATTCTTCCTATTACACTCTTTCAGTGAATCAACATTGAAGTTCCACAAATAATAATTTACTTTCCCCTATCTGACAGATAGCACAACAAGGCATCCAAGTTTTCCAGGAATAAATGAAAGTTTCCTGAAGGGGACCTATATACTGTTACAATTATAGAAGAGCCCTCCTTCAGTTTAAGTTGTCAGGCACATGCTTCTATATGTTGCTCTACACAAAACGTTTTTGTATCTAAGCTTTCTACACAGTGATAACTTTTGACATATATGGCAACTCCTGCTCTCACTTTATTCTCTCTACTCACATGTGCAGCTAGTTTATAACCACTGATATTTACCTTTTCCATATCAGACATAATGTGATGCTCAGGCAGGCATAGTATATCTATTACACTATCAGATTCAATGTCATCTAAACGAACCAGGAGCTCATCTAGTTTATTCTTCAATCCCCGAATATTTTGGTGAAAAATGGTAACATTATTTTTTACTTTACTTTTGTGAGAATCTACTTTTTTCTTTAATCAACCAATGTTTTTGTTAAATATGGTAACATTATTGTTTACTTTACTGTTCTTAGAATCTTGTGAGTTTTCGCTCATTGGACACTGATATTAGTCTAAAAAAAGAGGTACACCCATGAGTAATAGTGTCCCCCCTTATAGATTTCGCTAACAACCTTGCCAGTTTACCCTTCCCTTTCCTAGAGGGGATGTAGATGAAGAAGAGATGGGAGATACAATACTGTGTGAAGAATTTCACATAACACTGAAAGACCTAAGTTGAAACACAGGAGTAGACACCATTCTGTTAGAACTATGGAAGCTTTGAGAGAGCCAGTCATGACAAAACTCTTCCATCTAGTGAGCAAGATCTATAAGACAGGCAAGACATCATCAGACTTCAAAAAGAATATAATAATTCCAATACCAAAGAAAGCATGTCCTGACAGGTATGAAAATTGCCGAACTATCAGTTTAATAAGTCATGGTTGCCAAATATTAACACAAAATCCTTTACAGACAAATGCAGAAACTGGTAGAAGCCAACCACAAGGAAGATCAGTTTGGATTCTGCAGAAATGTAGGAACATGTGAGACAATACTGACCCTACAATTTATCTTAGAAGATAGGTTATAGCATTTGTAGACTTAGAGAAAGCTCTTGACAATGTTGACTGAAATGCTCTCTTTCAAATTCTGAAAGGTGACACGTGTAAAATATAAGGAGTGAAAGGCTGTTTTCAATTTTTACATAGACCAGATGGCAGTTATGAGAATTGAGGGCATGAAAGGAAAGCAGTGGCTGGGAATGGAGTGAGATAGGGTTGTAGCCTATCTCCAATGTTATTCAATCTGTATATTGAGCAAGCAGTAAAGGTAACAAAAGAAAAACTTGGAGAAGGGATTAAAATACAGGGAGAAGAAATAAAAACTTTGAGGTTTGCCAATGACACTGTAATTCCGTCAGAGACAGCAAAGGACCTGGAAGTGCAGTTGAACAGAAAGGACAGTGTCTTGAAAGGAGGATATAAGATGAACATCAACAAAAGGAAAACGAGGGTAATGGAATGTAGTCAAATTAAATCAGGTGATGCTGAGGGAATTACAGTAGGAAATGAGACAGTTACAGTAGTAGACGTGTTTTTCTATATGAACAGCAACATAACGTCGAACAGTCCACGGGTATACTGCCGGTTCATAGTGTCCAACGGGCACAATATTTCAGCGATCAGACATGTCGCCATTGTCAGGTGCGCCGCTGAATTGAGCTCCTGAGGGCCTGCGGCCGATTTAAATCCCCTCCCCCCGCGGGCCACTCTCTTCGCCTTCCGCGCCCGCGCACCGGCGGTCCCGAAGACGTGGGCATCGGAATCTGTTGTAGCGTTGATGTGCTTGCTATGTCCGCCCTGGTCGCCAGTTCATACTTCTTGCTGAGAGTCTTCTTAATTACATTCAGTGCCGGGTCCCAAGCCTAGCTGAGATTGTAGCTGCAATCTTGGTTGATAAGATCTTCCCTGGTGCGAATTTCGATAGCCTCCCTTATAACTCTGTCCCAATATTTAGAGGTCTGATCCAGGATCTTGGTACGCTCATAATCTATCTCGTGTTTCTCGGACAAACAGTGCTCTGCTACCGCCGAATTATTTGGATATTTCAGTTGACTGTGCCTTTAATGTTCTCGGCAATAATCTTCGATGGTGCGTACTGTTTGTCCGATAAAGTCTTCCCACACTCACAGGGAATTTGGTATATGCCGGCCTTCCGCAAACCGAGGTCATCTTTCACACTTCCCAGTAATGCCCGTGTTTTATTGGGCGGGCAAAATACCATTTTAACTCGGTGTTTCTTTAATATACAGCGAATTTTCCCCAATAGTGCGCCTTAGTATGGAATAAAGGCAGTGGATACCTCTTCTTCCGTGACTTCATCCATCTCCACAGGTCGTGCTGTGGTAGTGGGACGGAGAGCACATCTAATCTGCCATTCCGAGTACCCGTTTTTTCGGAACACGGTCTTGAGGTGTTCCAATTCCTGGGGCAGATTCCCTGCATCTGAGATGCTGCACGCCTTGTGTGCTAGTGTTTTTAGTGCTCCATTCCTCTGAGAAGGGTGGTGGCAGCTGCCTGCATGCAGGTACAGGTCAGTGTGCGTTTTCTTCCTGTACACACCAAGGCTCAGTGTACCATCAGCTCTTCTCTTGACCGTGACGTCCAGGAATGGTAATCTTCCTTCTGCTTCGGTCTCCATAGTGAATTTGATGTTTGGATGTATAGAGTTTAGGTGTGTAAGGCAGCTCACTCTCACCGGTGAACGCAAATTTGTACGTGGAGTACTTCGAGGAGGAAGACTTGGCGTCATCCAATTGGAAACCTACTTGTTTCTTCCATTACGTTGATGACACGTTCGTCATCTGGCCCCATGGTAGGGACAAGCTCCTGGATTTCCTTACACACCTAAACTCTATACATCCAAACATCAAATTCACTATGGAGACCGAAGCAGAAGGAAGATTACCATTCCTGGACGTCACGGTCAAGAGAAGAGCTGATGGTACACTGAGCCTTGGTGTGTACAGGAAGAAAACGCACACTGACCTGTACCTGCATGCAGGCAGCTGCCACCACCCTTCTCAGAGGAATGGAGCACTAAAAACACTAGTACACAGGGCGCACAGCATCTCAGATGCAGAGAATCTGCCCCAGGAATTGGAACACCTCAAAACCGTGTTCTGAAAAAACGGGTACTCGGAATGGCAGATTAGACGCGCTCTCCGTCCCACCACCACAGCACAACCTGTGGAGACGGACGAAGTCACGGAGAAAGAGGTAGCCACTGCCTTTATTCCGTACAATGGCACACTATCGGGGAAAATCAGCCATATATTAAAGAAATACTGAGTTAAAACCATCTTCTGCCCGTTCAATAAAACACGGGCAATACTGGGAAGTGTGAAAGATGACCTCGGTTTGAGGAAGGCCGGCCAATACCAAATTCCCTGTGAGTGTGGGAAGACTTATATCGGACAAACAATACGCACCATCGAAGATCGTTGCTGAGAACATCAAAGGCACACTCGACTGAAATATCCAAATAAGTCGGCGGTAGCAGAGCACTGTTTGTCCAAGAAACACGAGATAGATTATGAGCGTACCAAGATCCTGGATCAGACCTCTAAATATT
Organism: Schistocerca serialis cubense; assembly: GCF_023864345.2. Taxonomy (NCBI): domain Eukaryota; kingdom Metazoa; phylum Arthropoda; class Insecta; order Orthoptera; family Acrididae; genus Schistocerca; species Schistocerca serialis. The sequence goes on along the minus strand of NC_064641.1, from coordinate 5,626,919 downwards.
GGGACAGCGTTATAAGGGAGGCTATCGAAATTCGTACCAGGGAAGATCTTATCAACCAAGATTGCAGCTACAATCTCAGCTAGGCTTGGGACCCGGCACTGAATATAATTAAGAAGACTCTCAGCAAGAAGTATGAACTGGTGACCAGGGCGGACATAGCAAGCACATCAACGCTACGACAGATTCCGAAGCCCATGTCTTCGCAACGGCCAGTGCACGGGCACGGGCAGCGAAGGGAGTGGCTCGCGGGGAGGAGGGGATTTAAATCGTCTGCAGGCCCTCAGGAGCTCAGTTTGTCAGCGCACATGACGATGGTGACATGTCTGATCGCCGAAATATTGTGCCCGTTGGATACTATGAAACAGCAGTATACCCGTGGACTGTTCGCGCAACAAATACGCCGGGACAAACTGAAGAATCACAGCAAAATAACCGATGGTCAAAGTAGAGAGGATATAAAATATAGACTTGCATTGGCAAGGAAAGTGTTTCTGAAGAAGGGAAATTTGTTAACATCGAGTATAGATTTAAGGGTCAGTATCTGTAAGGAGTCTAGCCATGTATGGAAGTGAAACATGGATGATAATCAGTTTAGACAAGAAGAGAAAAGAAGCTTTTGAAATGTGGTGCTACAGAAGACTGCTGAAGCTTAGATCGGTAGATCATGTAACTAATGAGGAGGTACTGAATAGAATTGGGGAGAAGAGGAATTTGTGGTAAAATTTGACTAGAAGAATTGCTTGGTTGGTAGGACACATTCTGAGGCATCAAGGAATTACCAATTTAGTAATAGAGGGAAGCGTGGAGGGTAAAAATTGTAGAAGCAGACCAAGAGATGAATACATTAAGCAGATTCAGAAGGATGTGTAGGTTCCAGTAGTTATTGGAGATGAAGAAGCTTGCACAGGATTGAGTACTATGGAGAGCTGCATCAAACCAGTCTTTTGACCAAAGACCACCACCAACAACAACAACAACAACATATGGGAATCACTATTTTGGTAAAGGGAGATGTGTCTTGTCAATGTTAATATTGGTCGTATAGACTCCATGAATTCTGATGAATGTCACTTGAACTTTGCATCTTTGTTGTGACTAATGTGTTACATACAAACTGGAGGAGATAACGTGTCAACAATATATTATGATTCTATAAGATTAACTTCTTATTTATTTGATGGTGTACCAACTTCTCCCAGAGTTGTGTTGTATTACTGCAAAGCTTGATCAAGTCACACAAAATGGGAATTCAGCATAGGAACATATTCATAACAGGTAAGGGAATGTAAGGTTAACACATCAAATATATGTGGATGGATTTCAATTATACAGCACAAAAAGGTAGGTCTATGTTATCACTACCATACACCCATGCTAGTTATCTGTTTACTGTGTCAAGCAGTTCATTCCGACCTATGCTGCAAGGGATGTTTTGTGCATTTTACTTATCTCTGTGTAACTGATGTACCAGTGCCTTATGGATAACTAGCTTGCAAAGTTCATATTATGCCAGGTCTTTTTCTGAGCAACATGTGTAGCTTTTAATAAATTCATGGGAGGGAATTGAAAATCTGGCAGAGTGACTGGATAGAAGCCTTCAATCTGCTTGTAATTTTTTCAGTTTGTTAGCAAAATCTTTTGCTAAGATATGACAGTGGCATTGTTATATGGTTCACACATTAATCTTTTTACAGATGCACAAATCTCTACTAACTTTTGCCTGTCCACATTTCAGGGTTCTTTTTTGAAACAAGAGTGAACAATCTCTGATTCTGCACATTTTCCAAATTTTGTTATTAAACCTGGTGGGTATTTTCTGTTCTTAACCAATTTATCCAACACATACTTTTCCAGAGCATGATTTCCAGAGCATCAGTTTAAACTTTTTCCATAATTCCTCTGTGTTCACATGTCCATGATACTGGAACAAAAGGATGTACATTCATTTTCTACATAGAACACTAACAACTACTATCCTGTTCTTTTTAGCATAAATATTCTCCTAGCCTTCTTGGTGGACTGATTAATTTTAATAAAAATGTGTGTGAAATCTTATGGGACTTAACTGCTAAAGTCATCAGTCCCTAAGCTTACACACTACTTAACCTAAATTATCCTAAGGACACACACACACACACACACACACACACACACACACACACACACACACACATATGCCCGAGGGAGGACTCGAACCTCTGCTGGGACCAGCCGCACAGTCCATGACTGCAGTGTCAGACTGCTCGGCTAATCCCGTGTGGCAATAAGACAAGCAGTACCTCAAGTTTCCGTGTTTTGATATCATAAAGTAGCAGCTTGCCAGATCCATTTCCTTGGTCACCAACAACTGAGCATACAAATGTTGAGTCAGTTGGACTGCATTGGATATCAACCACCCTAAAGGAATAAATAAAACAAAATATTATGAAATACAAAGTGCACAAATCATCTTTGTACAGTACACTCACTAACTCTTAACTTACTTCAGTGTCATTCTCATCGATTCCATAGGTAATAATCGGAGCCTGTCACTTTGACGTGGAGTCAGCTTACAATTATAACATGATGTATGTATGTATGTATGTATGTATGTATGTTTGGTTGGTTGGTTGGTTGATTTGTTACACATTCAGAAATTCTCCTATGGAAAAGGAGTTGACACCCAAATACAATTTCAATTTGTGTTTGAAGTTGAATTTAACATCTACTAGATTCTTCACATCACTGGGTAAGTAGTCAAAGATTCTCTGGCTGAATATTCCAAACTATGTGGCACTAGGACTGAGTGATGCATAATGTATCACTTCTCTTTCTACTATTTTTATGAATGTTACTGTTGTTTTCTGATTGACTACAGACTTCATAAGTGCATAAATGTACAGTGAGTTATTTTAGTCTCATATCAGTGATATACATGAAAAGAATACTAACAGCAGACATAAATTAAGATTCCTTTAAAAAGCTCTTTTAGTGCTATGCCAAATTTGCCAAAACACACAGTTTCTTGGTCTGAAGAGTATACAAGTAAGGAACAGTAAATATTTCAGACAGATGCATATGGTATCAATAATATTAGTCAGAAATAACCAAATTGTCATTTTACAATGTTTGGAACGTAACACAAATTTTTCTTTTCTATTTAGACTGGAGTGTTTCTCTAATGTAGATGGTACCAATTGTTGTTTTTTGATATTATTTGTTTTCTGTAGGTACACAATTTGCTAAGATGCACCATTAGAGTGGAGCTCTGCATGTTGCAGCTATGAGAACATTTTACACACATGTCAACTGTGCTCCAGCACTGAATTGACAATGGTGTCATTACTTCAATCTCAAAAGACAGGGTACAATTCCACCATTATATGCAATAATGATACTGGTAAAAGATTTAAAAAAAATGGAAAGTGCTTTAAAGCAAGAGGCAATAGATTGGTCAAGGAGTTTTCAAAACACATAAATAAAACAGATAAAATTCTGTAAGTTGTAGCATCCAAATATGCATGTGAAACTTACTACTTCTAACAACTGATCAAATGTATATACTGGGTGGTTATAATTAAACTGCTGCTACTTACAGGGGTCCAATGTGGGGTATAATTATCGTATGTATCTAAAGTTGGTTGATATGTGTTAATGTTGTTGTTGTTGTGCTCTTCAGTCCGAAGACTGGTTTGATGCAGGTCTCCTGCTACATTATTCTGTGCAAGCCTCTTCACTTTCTAGTAACTATGGCAACCTACATCTCTCTGAATCTGCTTACTGTATTTATCTCTTGGTCTCCCTCTATGATTTTTACACCCCATGCTACCCTCCAGTACTAAAATGGTGATCCCTCTTGATGTTTCAAGATGTGTCCTACCAACTAATCCTTTCTTATAGTCAGGTTATACTACAAATTTCTTCCCCCCCCCCCCCCCCAAATTCTATTCAGTGCCTCCTCATTAGTTGTGTTATCTACCCATCTAATCTTCACCATTCTAATGCAGCAACACATTTCAAAAACTTCTATTCTCTTCCTGTCTAAACTGTTTATTGTATATTTTTCACTTCCATACATGTCTACACTCCACATAAATACTTTCAGAAGAGACTTCCTGACATTTAAAGTCCATATTCGATGACAACAATTTTCTCTTCTTAAGATAGGCTTTTCTTGCCATTGTCAGTCTACATTTTATATCCCCTCTACTTTGACTATCATCAGTTATTTTGCTGCACAAATAGCTAAACTCATCTACTACTGTAAGTATCTTATTTCGTAACCTGATTTAATTCAACTACTTTCATTATCCTCGTTTTGCTTTTGTTGATGTTCATCTTATATCCTCCTTTCACGACACTGTCAATTTTGTTCCAACTGCTCTTCCAAGTCCTTTGCTGTCTCTGACAGAATTACAATACCATTGGCAAACCTTTAAGTTTTTATTTCTTCTCTCTGAAACTCCCTGAACCTTAAATCCTACTCCAATTTTTTCTTTGGTTTCCTTTACTGATTGATCAGTGTACATATTGAATAGCTCTGGGGATAGGCTACAACACTGTCACACTCCCTCCTCAACCATTGCTTGCCTTTCATGCCCCTCGACTCTTATAACTACAATCTGGTTTTCTGTACAAATTGTAAACATCTGCCAGCCGGAGTGGCCAAGTGGTTCTAGGTGCGACAGTCTGAAACCGCACGACCGCTACGGTCGCAGGTTTGAATCCTGTCTCGGGCTTAGCTGTGTGTGATGTCCTTAGGTTAGTTAGGTTCTAGGGGACTGATGACCTCAGAAGTTAAGTCCCATAGTGCTCAGAGCCATTTTTTTTGTAAACAGCCTTTCACGCCCTGTATTTAGCCCCTGTCACCTTTAGAATTTGAAAGAGGTTATTCCAGTCAACAATGCCAAGAGCTTCTCTAGGTCTACAAATGATATAAACGTAGGTTTGGCTTTCCTTAACCTATCTTCTAAGATAAGTCATAGTGTCAGTATTGCCTCGCATGTTCCTACATTCCCTGATCTTCCTTGAGGTCGACTTCTACCACTTTTTCCATTTGTCTGTAAAGAATTTGTGTTAATATTTTGTAACCGTGGCTTATTAAACTGATTGTTCAGCGATTTTCACACCTGTCAGCACCTGCTTTCTTTGGTACTGGAATTATAATATTCTTCTTGAAATCCAAGGGTGTCTCACCTGCCTCACAGATCTTGCTCACTAAATGGAAGAGTTTTGTAATGGCTGGCTCTCCAAAGGCTTCCATAGTTCTAACAGAATGGTGTCTACACCTGTGTTTCGACTTAGGTCTTTCAGTGTTGAAATTCTTCACACAGTATTGTATCTCCCATCTCCTCTTCATCTATATTCTCTTCCACTTCCATAATACTGCCCTCAAGTACATCTCCCTTGTATAGACCCCCTATATACTCCTTCCACCTTTCTGCTTTCTCTTATTTGCTTAGTATTGGTTGTCAATCTGAGCACTTGATATTCATACAGCTGTTTTTTTTTTTTTCACCAAAGGTCTCTTTAATTTTCTGCTAGTTGGTGTCTATCTTACCCCTAGTGATATATGCTTCTAAATCCTTACATTTGACCTCTAGCCATTCTTGCTTAGCCATTTTGCACTTCCTATCAATCTCATATTTTAGACATTTGTATTCCCTTTTGCCTACTTCATTTACTGTATTTTTATATTTTCTCCTTTCATCAACTAAATTCAGTGTCTCTTGTGTAATCCAAAGATTTTTACTAGGCCACGTCTTCTTACCTACTTGATCCTACGCTGCCTTCACTATTTCATCTCTTAAAGCCGTCAATTCTCCTAATGTATTCCTTTCCCCTGTTCTTGTCAAACATTCCCTATTACTCACTCTCAAATTCTCTATGACCTCTGGTTTTTTCCAGTTTATCCAGGTCCCACCTCCTTAAATTCCTACCTTTTTGCAGTTTCTTCAGTATTGATCTACAGTTCATAACCAATAAATTGTGGTCAGAGTCCACATGTCCCCCCGGAAACGCCATACAATTTAAAACCTGGTCCCTAAATCTCTGCCTTACCATTGTACGATCAATCTGAAACCTTCTGGTGTCTCCTGGTATCTGTATTAATGTGGAATCAATTTATGATAGAAAAAAATCAGTACCAATTTTGGCCATCAGATTTGAACCTGGAAAATAATCAGTGCCAATTTTGGCCATCAGATTTGAACCTGATTTTTTTCCATAGTAAATTGATTCCACATTAATACGGATACCTGGAGACACCGGAAGGTTTCAGAATGATTATACAATGGTAAGACAGAGATTTTAGGGACCAGGTTTTAAATTGTAAAACATTTCCAGGGGGCAGATGCGGACTCTGACCACAATTTATTGGTTATGAACTGTAGATTAAAACTGAAAAAACTACAAAAAGGAATTTGAGAGTGAGTAATAGGGAATGACTGACAAGAACAGGGGAAAGGAATACAGTAGAGGAAGAATGGGTAGCTTTGAGGGATGAAGTAGTGAAGGCAGCAGAGGAACAAGTAGGTAGAAAGACGAGGCCTATTAAAAATTCTTTGATAACAGAAGAGATACTGAATTAAGTTGATGAAAGGAGAAAATATAAAAATACAGTAAATGAAGCAGGCAAAGGTGAATACAAATGTCTAAAACATGAGATTGACAGGAAGTGCAAAATGGCTAAGCAAGAATGGCTAGAGATAATTGCAACTATTTGACACTTTTATTAATCCAAAATCATTACTGTTGTAACCCTTAGTGTGAGCATGTGTAAACCAACAGCATGCAATACAAGTGCCTCCACGGCTGATCTAGAGAGGACCAACTGTGCAAAAAGCTCTGTGTGTCTTGTGCACAACAACCTAATGTAAGCCTGGCACTTATGTTTGCTTATTGTAGGCTCACCTAAGAGACTGTATATTGATGTGTTCTATACCTATGAGACTTTATACCATTCTATACTTCATTTAGAGTTTTTGCAGATCTGTTCATGTGGAAGCAGAATAAAATTTGGTTTGCTTGACTTTTAATATTGTGTAATGTGGTGTCTTGACAATGAGTGTGGAATTCTTAAGGAGTTCTTCAATCTCTTGTTGAACAACAGCCGGTCAATAGTTGTAAAAAATGACATTTCACAGAACCCAAAGAAATTCTGGTCGTATGTAAAGGCTGTTAATGGGATCAAAGTTAGTGTCCAGGCGCTAGTGAATGAAGCAGGAACGGAAATTGAGGGCAGCAAAGCAAAAGCTGCAGTACTTAATTCCATTTCCAAATAACACTTTTCATTGGAAAACCCAACAGAACTGCCCCAGTTTTATCCTCATAACACTGGAAAAATGAGCAAAATAAGTAATAGTGTCAGTGGCGTTGACAGACAGCAGACATTGTTAAAACTGAACAAAGCTGCAGAGCCCAATGGAACCCCTATCAGATTCTATGCTGAATTTGTGGCTAAGTTAGCCCCTCTTCTAACTGTAATCTATTGTAGTTCCCTTGAACAAAATATTGTGCCCAGTTTTTAGAAAAAGGCACAGGTCACACACCTGTCTACAAGAAGGGTAGTAAAAGTGATCCACAAAACTACTGTCCAAGATCCTTGAAATCAATTTGTTGTAGAATCTTAGAACATATCTTGAGCTCAAACATCATGGGGTATTTTGAACAAAATGAACTCCTCAATGCCAACAAACATGGATTTAGAAAACATTGATCATGTGAAACCCAACGCACTTTTTTCTCATGACATACTGAAAGCTTTGTACCAAGGAAACCAAGTAGATGCAGTGCTTCCTGATTTCCGAAAAAAACATTTGATTCAGTAGTGCACCTACACTTATTGTCAAAAGTATGATCTTATAGGGTACGAAGGGAAATTTGTGACTGAACTGAGGACTTTTGGTAGGGAGGACATAGCATGTTAGTTCGGATGGAGAGTCACCGTCAGATGTAGAAGTACCTTTGGATGTGCTCTAGGTAAGTATGTTGGGATCCTTGGTGTTCATGTTGTATATTAATAACCCCTTGCAGACAATATTCATAGTAAAATCATATTTTTTGCAGATGATACTGTTATCTATAATGAAGTACTATCTGAGAGAAGCTGCATAAACATTTAGTCAGATCTTGATAAGTTTTCAATGTGGTGCAGAGATTGGCAACTTGCTCTAAATGTTCAGGAAAGTAAAATTTCTGCACTTGGCAAAATGAAAAAACATAGTATCCTGTGACTAATGTCAATGAGTCACTGTTGGCATCGGCCAACTCATACAAATACCTGGGTGTAACACTTTGCAGGGATATGAAATAGAACGATGAAATGTGTTCAGTCACAGATAAAGCAGTGGTAGACTTCAGTTTATTGGTAGAATACTGGGGAAGTGCAATCAGTCCACAAGAGAGATTGCTTACAAATCACTTGTGCAACCCATCATAGAATATATCTCAAGTGTGTGGGACCCGTACCAGATAGGACTAACAGCGGTATTGAATGTATACAGAGAATGGCAGCACAAATGGTCACAGGTTTGTTTAATCCATGGGAGAGCGTCACAGAGATACTGAAGGAAATGAACTGGCGGACTATTGAGCACAGATGTAAACTATCCTGAGAGTCTATTAACAAAATTTCCAGAATTGGCTTTAAATGATTACTCTAGGGATATAGTACAACCTCCTAAATATCACTCACACAGGGATCATGAGGATAGGATTAGAATAATTACTGCAAGCACAGAAGCATTCAAACAATCATTCGTCCCAGACTCCACATGTGAATGGAACTGGAAGAAACTCTAATGACTGGTACAATGGGATGTACCCTGTATTATGCATATCATGATGGTTTGCACAGTATAGATGTAGATACAGACATAGGTGTGAAGCAGTTGCCATTGCTTGCTCTCCTCCTTGGCCATTGTTAATTAGCTCACAAGAGGAGAACAACGTCGTAGTCATGCAACCGCGGCCTCCATGCTGCATGGGGTAATGTCGTGCTAAGCAGCAACAGCAGACAGCGTCTTAACACTGGTCATGTGGTCCTCTGCTGTCATGCCCTTACAGTTTTGTTCAACATGAGCAGGCTGTGTGCCCAAATCACTGAGTGATGTGCAACCATTGTAGAAAAAAGGGACATTTTGTGTCTCTGTGCAACTTTCAATCTCTTTCACCAGACACAAACATGGATATGAACAGTGTTTTCCAAGCGATGGTAGCTTCAAACTAACTCTACATACCCATATTGGGACAGGTTCCTACTTCCATAGTGTACAAAACAACTGTTCAGCTTTTGATCTTTCTAGTAGTGGATGACACCAACACTACTTCTACATCTACATGTACATCTGCGTGATTACTTTGCCATTCACAATGAAATGCCTGGCAGAGGGTTCAAAGAAGCACCTCCAAGCTGTCTCTCTACTGTTCCACTCTCGAACAGTACACAGGAAAAACGAGCACCTAAATCTTTCTGTGCGAGCCCTGATTTCTCTTATTTTATCATGATAATCATTTCTCCATATGTGCCAACAGAATGTTTTCAAAATCGGAGGAGAAAACTGGTGCTTGAAATTTCATGAGAAGTCCCATTGCAACGAAAAACGCCTTTGTTTTAATGATAGCCACTCCAATTCATGTATCATGTCCGTGGCACTAGCTCCCCTACTTTGTGATAATACAAAATGAGCTGCCCTTCTTTGTATTTTTTCGATGTCATCTGTCAGTCCCTTCTGATGTGGATCCCACACTGCACAGCAATGCATCAGAATAGGGTGGACAAGTGTGTTGTAAGCAGTCTCTTTAGTAGACCTGTTGCACCTTCTATGTGTTCTGGCAATGAATTGCAGTCTTTGGTTTTCTCTACCCACAACATTATCTATGTGATCATTTCAATTTAGGGTATTTGTAATTGTAATCCCTAAGTATTTAGTTGAATTTACAGCCTTCAGATTTGTGTGACTTATCGCATAATCTAAATTTGGTGGATTTCTTTTAATACTCGTGTGAATAACTTTACACTTTTCTTTATTCAGGGTCAATTACCAGTTTTCACACCATACAGATATCTTATTTTGGTTAGATGCCTTCAAAATTTTTGGGTTCTCTGTTGCTGTGATGAAGTGGATCTGCTATCAGATCAAATTCCATGCCAACAACTGGACACACTCTGCTTGGAATGTTCCTCACTGTTTTTAGAAGGTTTAGCGTGTGCTACCAATTTTAAGGTTCACAACACAATAAAATCAATGGCATGCCCATTTTTTTTCACACCTGTCCAGTACCAGCAGCTTTACAGGCACAAGTCGTATTGGAACTATATCAACTTATGTCTTTGGGTGTTGTCACGCCTGTCTCCAGTAGCAATAGGTCTGCTCCACTGGTAACGGTCAAAAAACCTAATGGCAACCTTCAGCTCTGTGGTGATTTTAAAGTGTGTGTACATTCACAGTCTATTATTGATACCTATTCTTTGCCCTATCTGGATGAACTCTTAGCATGGCTTTCTGGGGACTAATATTTTTCCACAACAGACTTGCCAGAAGCCTACTTGCAACTGCAGCATCTATCTCAATTCTGAAGTCTCTCATACTGGTGTCAACCCTTTATGCCAGCATGCTGACGCCATTACAGATTTGCTGTGTCCAATTAATTTCAAACACTTGCAAGCCTTTCTTGGATAGATTACACACTACCATAAATTTCTTCATGGTGCAGCCACATCAGCACAGCCACTTCATGCTCTCTTACATAAAGATGTTCCTTTTGACTGGTTGCTCACCTTTGAGCATGATTTTACCCTATTAAGGTCCAAATTACACTCACCACCTTGTTTGTATACCTTCAAAACAGGCCAACATCTTGTTTTGTCTACATACACCTATCAGTATGGCATCGGGGCCATTCTCGCACACAGAGATGCAGAATGTTCCGCATGCTCTATTGTGTACGCTCCCAAAACTCTGAATCAGATGCAATAGCACTGCTTGCAGATAGAAAAAGTAGCCCTTGCTATTCTGTACATGTACCAAAAATTTCATGTTTTCCTATACAGTTCTAAGTTCCATTTGATTACTGATCACAAACCTCTGTTTTCTCTATTGAATCCTTTGGCATCTTTACACAAAAGTGGCCCATCGCCTACAATGCTGCACTCCATTTTTGTCACATTATAACTATGAGACTTATTTCTGACCCATAGTGCAATACGCTAATGCGCATTCCTTCCTCAGTTGCTGGCTTGCCCTGATCTAATGTTTGATCAGGATGAACTGTTTTGTTTTCATTTGGATGTTGAAGCCCAAAACACCTCAAATGTTTTTCCCATTACAAGTTCTCAGATTTTGGCAGCTGCTGCGGCCAATCCTATCTTACGTCAGCACAGCTGGCCAGATAAACCACCGGGCTGAGCATCGGATGCTGTGCATAATTATTATGCAGTTACCTTTGCAGATAAAGTGGTACATCACCTGCAGCACTGGGCTCTGCTTTTTTCATGCTGTAACTATGAGACTTATTTCTGATCCAGATCACAACAGACTAATCCAGATGCTATTTCTCGATTGCTGACTGGCCCAAATCCAGCATTTGATAAGGATGAGCTGTTGTGTTTCCATTTAGACATCAAAGCCCTAACCATGTGGATGGTCTTCCCATTACCAGTTCTCAGATTTCAGCAGCTAACATGGCTGATCTTATGTCAGCATAAATGGCTGGTTTAACCACTGGGCCAAGCATTGGATCTTTTGCATAATTATTATGTTCTCTGCCATCACCTATCAGTTTTTAATGCTTTGTTACTGTCGGTTACAGAAGAGTCGGTGCACAGGGTTGTGATCCCATCTGCACTGTGGTGGGATGTCGTGCACCTTCATCATCTGAATCATTGTGTGTTTCTCGTAAAAAATTGCTGGTCCACAACCACGTGTTTTGGCTGTGTACTGACACGAGATCATGTGTGTGTGACACATTGTCTGCAGTGGGTCATCCGTCAAGTGCGGCAATGGCCCTCTCTTTCCCTCTGGACCACCTCCCAGAGTCTCTGGATGGTGATTTTGTGGCTCCATTCCTTCACTCCTTTTGGATTGTAGTAGTTTATGCTTTCTCAAAATTTCTTTATGTCATTTGTTGCCTTTCCACATCCACAGCAGCTATGGTCACGGCCCTTTTATTGATTTTTTCCTTACAAGGATTGCTGTATAGGCTTGTGCTGGATAATGGCCCACAGTTTGTGTCTCAAGATTTTGAAGATTTTTGTACAAAGACTTGCATCCGGCATTTTACAGGCCCCTCCCTTTCATCCCCAGTCCAATGGAGAGGCAGAGTGGCTGATCCGTACATTCAAAACTCGCTCGAGAAAATATATCCCTCAATCTTTTCCCGAGGAAGCCCTCGATAGGTTCTCGCATTCGTATAGGATCACTCCAGTTGGCAACCGTAGCCTGGCAGAGCTGCTCCGTGGCTGCCAGTCCCGTACAGTGCTCCATCTTCTCTGGCCGACACCTGGACACCGGCAGATGCCTGCCTCACCATACGGACCCACGGTTTTGGCCGGCACCCTAAATGGATACCAGCAGTCATCTGTCAATGCTGACGCTGCCACCTCTATGCCGTGCACACCTCTGATGGCTGGTGACACTATGACCAGCCCTGGCCGTGCGAGTCTGTCCACATACGAGAGATCCTTCCATCTCCACCAGCTGCACTGGCTCCTGTGGTGCAGTTCACGCCTCTTTCGACTCTGGCGCCATCAGTGCTCTGGGTGCCACTACTGCCAGGTGACAGGCTGCCTCCATCTCCACAATCCCTGTTGCCTGCTGCCTCCATTGCCAAGTGTCTGCCCTGATGACAAGATACATACAGCACCATCACCATCAGTGCTCTCTTATGGCCTTTTTCGGGGGGAGCGAGTGCCCACGTCTGTCTGTGCCCACAAGATTTCAGACCACATTCTCCTGTGACAGCATAACACTTGCTCCAGCAGTTGCCACCTACTGATGAAGACATGGACATCTCCAAAGTGAACACTTTTCCCCATGGGGGAAGGAGTATTGTAATCCTATAGTGTCAGCGTGCATAATCAAACTGTGCACGATACGAGCGCCTCCGTGGTCACCTCACAACTTGGGCAGATTGTGCAACAAGCATTTTTCCATGTGCACAACAACCCAATACAAGTCCAGTGTGCTGGGCCCTTGGTCTCACTTATTTCTCCTTTCTTATTCTATGCTCACCAATGAGACTGTATATTGATGTGTTCTATAGTTACGAGGCTTTGTACTGTTCTACACTCCCGTCTATACTTCATTCAGAGTTATTCTGAAAACAGAATAAAACTTGGTTGATGCTACTTCTGATATTGTGTGTATACAATGTTACAACAATTATTTTAAAGTTTTATTTGAAAAATGTGTACTTGTAATTCTAAAATACGTCAGAATATAATTCTTTTAAGCTAAAGCATTTTAACAGCTTTTCAGATTGTACATTTTTATAGTTACGATACGCCCATTTTTCTCAAGACATCATTGGGTGGAAAACTTTTTTAAATCTTCTTGATTTATACCGTTTTCATCGATTTATGTTGCTTCTCCACAGCATAATGTAAGTTGTATATTATTTCTGCACTTTTACTGTACGTCTCTCATCTTCTACAATAAAAAACAAAAATATCTATATGTCCATCATATTATGTAGGAACATTTGGAAGTTTCAGACACAGTTAATAACGGCCTAATATAAAGGCAAAACCAGTTGTGTGAACTTGATAAATTTCTGAAAAAGTAACTGGAACAGTGTTTCATTAATTAAAGTGAGCTTTGCTTAGACACAGAGCTTATATACAATGAAATTATTAGATTTCTTTGTTGACTGAGAAGAATTTATGTGGATTATGCAAATACTTACCACCATAAGCTGAAAGTCAAAATCATTTCATCATGAACCGTGACAAACTGTCACGGTCGGTTCTCTGCGTTTCCTCCTTGTCTGTAGTGCATTCCTTTTGAAATTCCCGCTTCGCCCTCTGCTGTTTTCTTACCCTAGCCAAAAGGCGTTGCGGCATTGCTGTGGCCGGCTGCCTGCCGTGTTTGCAGGAGAGTGTCAGTCGGGAGGAGGACTCTGATTGCGGACGTCTGAGAGTGTACAGGAGGCCATGCCATTTTGTTGATGGTTTGGCGTGACTCGTGTGAGGTGTGGTGGATCATTAAGGCCGTGATAGCAGCCAATATTACTGTCTCGGTCACAGGTGGATCCACAGGGATGAGGCCCGGTTGTCCATTGAAACTCATATCCTACGGATGTCATCGGACTTAAAGTAAGACGTTTTGAGCACTATTTGCGCCATTTGCAAGCAACTGGGGATTCCGGCGTCTGCAGTAATTCGGCGAAGATTATTTTTGTTTATTCCATGTGTAAATGATTGAACAAGGAGCAGTTTATTTAATGCTCACCTATGCTTGTGTTCTGCGTGTGCTGCTTGTGAGTGTAAACTTGACTCTCACCTTTGTCTGTTGATTTTAAGCGCATTGTCAAAAACTGAATCCAAGTAGTGACTTTCAATTAGTTAGCTGGATTCTTTCTTTCCTTTTCACGACACGTGTTAATGGCAAAGTAGAATTGTAGACCTTAACTTGCTACATCATTAGGGTGGCATCAGTAACAGAGCCTAACCTGTTAATTAATTAGGGTTTGTGATAAACAAAGGTATTTAAGTATGTTGTTTTAAAATATTATCTGAAATGTGTCAATGATTTATGTTGCGCTAGTTGATTCTGGCATATGAATGGAAGTGTCGGCACGTCTGCCGTGTAAGGGAATCCTGGTAGATTTGATTGTTTTGGAAACTTTAATTGAGAGAGAAACTAGTGTGCTTTAGACCTGTCTTGCGTTAAGGCTATATTCGGGCCCTGGCATTTGTACTGCAAGCTGCAATATCATCCTGTTGTTTCATGGCAGTTTGTTCTCAAACTAGGTGTTTGCACTAAACATGCTTTGGGCTGGGTGTTTCGCCCCTCAGCATTATACTTGGGTTTCAGCTGAATGTTCAGTCTGTTGACTGTCCATTGTATGCCAAGTCGGTAATGGTCAACCTGTCATCAGTTGATTTCAGTGCTGTAGTTAGTTGCCAATTAGTACTGGTTCCATTACCTTCTGACCAGGGTTCTTGCTCAACTCTTGCCTTTAAATATGCTGCTAACCTGTTTAGCGTATGTTGTGGCTAGCTTAAGTTAATCACTGCTCAATAGCCCAACACAGTTTGTCAGTCATCAGAAGCCGTGTACGTGTTATTTATTCCCTTATTCTAGTCAATCTATAAGCATGCTATTTGTAATTTTGTTACTCTAGGTAGCCATAAGTTGCCATTTTTAGGGTGTTTAGATGGAGTGCAGCTCCTTTGAGTATAGACTTGTCAATTTCCAATTTAGTGTTTTTCCACCAGTTTTTAATTGTGCCTATGTGCAGATATGTATTTATATATATACATCGGTGGAATCTAAATTTTTTTTTTTTTATTACTATTGAGCTGTACTTAAATGTCATATTGTAAAGAAAGGAACTTATTGGAGGTTAACTGTCGCCGTAAAGGTGTTGTGGACGGTGCACTTTCCTGTTATTCACATTAATGTTCCAGACAATGTGTAAACTTCTTAGTTATTTTCCCTTTAAATGGAGTGTGCCTGCCTTGATGTTATAAGTGACTGTTTCACAACCAGTTCTTTAATGTGTCTACGCACATATATTTATATTTATGGAAGAACTTAAATTGTGTTTGCCTGTTGAACTTTAAAAGTAAAGTGCAGAAAACTGAATCAGGTGTTTATTATTGTCAAGTGTAACATGTGACATTTTCTTGGTCTGTCACATCACACCACGATCTTCAGTAATCATGCACTGTCTTTGTAGTATGCATCTAATCAAGCAGAAAGATTTATGATTATAGCCATATAACAAACAAATTATGCAGTAATTAACTAAAATGGTTTGCGAACAGTGGCTGAATCAGTATTCTGAATCCCTGACTAAATTCTGAGACAGTGAACTACTTTTAATGTGAGCCGATTCCTCTGTGGCTTCTTGGTAGTGTATTTTTTTAAAATTACTATGGATTAATAATGAGGTTCACTTTATCACAGCAGTCACATCAAAAAGAAAAACTGCTGTTAGTGGTCCGAGGAATTCATATGCACTGCTACAAGATTTATTACTCGGTGTGTTACAACGTGGTGTGGCACCTGAAATAAGAAGAGCCTCTGTATTTTCTTTCTGTGCTTACATGAGCAGCATCTTCTAACCAAACTGCATGCCAACAGAGTATCGCCTCAGTTGTGAGACTGGATTCGTGATTTCCTGTCAGAAAGGTCACATTTCATAGTAATAGATGGAAAGTCATCGAGTAAAACATAAGTAATATCCGCCGTTCCCCAAGGAAGTGTTACGGGCCCTCTATTGTTCCTGATCTATATTAACGACATAGGAGACAATCTGAATAGCCGTCTTAGATTGTTTGCAGATGATGCTGTCATTTACTGTCTTGTAAAGTCATCAGATGATCAAAACGACTTGCAAAATGATTTAGATAAGGTATCTGTATGGTGTGAAAAGTGGCAATTGACCCTGAATAAAGAAAAGTGTGAAGTTATTCACATGAGTACTAAAAGAAATCAGCTAAATTTCGATTGTGAGATAAGTCACACAAATCTGAAGGCTGTAAATTCAACTAAATACTCAGGGATTACAACTACAAATAACGACCACATAGATAATATTGTGGGTAGATCAAACCGAAGACTGCAATTCATTGTCATAAGACTTAGAAGGTGCAACCGATCTACTAGACTGCTTACACCACGCTTGTCCGCCCTATTCTAGAGTATTGCTGTGCGGTGTGGGATCCACATCAGGTGGGACTGACGGATGACATCGAAAAAGTACAAAGAAGGGCAGCTCATTTTGTATTATCACGAAATAGGGGAGATAGTGCCACAGACATGATATGTGAATCGGAGTGGCAATCATTAAAACATAGGCATTTTTCGTTGCGACGAGATCTTCTCATGAAATTTCAATCACCAGTTTTCTCCTCCGATTGCGAAAACATTCTGTTAGCACCCACCTACATAGGGAGAAATGATCATCACAATAAAATGAGAGAAATCAGGGCTCACACAGAAAAATTTAAGTGCTCGTTTTTCCCGCATGCCATTAGAGAGTGGAGCGGTAGAGAGACAGTATGAAGGTGGTTCACTGAACCCTCTGCCAGGCACTTTATTGTGAATAGCAGAGTAATCACATAGATGTAAATGTAGATGAGTCTAGTATGAACACAATAAAATTGACAAAAAGCTATTTTATGATAAAACTCAGTCATTCTAAATGGTAGTTGTTAATCTATTACTGATTGTTTAACGCTGACAATTCGGAAGACATTTTCTAGCCTTTAACAAAATAAAAATGGAGTAAACTTTTGTGACATGCTAAAATTATAACTGGGCTCAAGACTGAACTTACCTTTCTTGGGGAGTGCACTAATTGTAGTATCCTTGCATACTTCATAAACTGACTTTATGTTTCAACTTGTGACATGCTTCTCTCTATACTTTTCACGCTCCATAGTTACGAGGGTCACTCCAAAAGAAATGCACACTATTTTTGTAAAAATACAGTTTTCATTCTGCATGTGAGAAAGTTTTACAGTGTGTAGATACATCCTTCCCACTTATTTTCAAACTTAGTTCAACCTGTTCCCGTGAGTGGCGCCGTCACAGCATGTCTTCAAGATGGCTGCTACACTTGACGTTCGTCAGAAGTAACGTGCTGTCATAGAATTCCTGTGCTGTGAAAATGAGACAATAGGAAACATCCACAAGAGGTTGAAAAAGGTGTATGGAGATGCTGCTGTCGATCGCAGTACAGTCAGTTGGTGGCCAAGCAGGTTACGTGATCAAAGCGGGCACGGCAATATTGAGGATTGTCCTCGCAGCGGCAGGCCTCGTACTGCACACACTCCAGACAATGTGCAGAGAGTTAATGAATTGGTGACTGCTGACAGATGCATCACAGTGAACGAATTGTCACGCTACATTGAGATAGGGGAAGGAAGTGTTTGCAGAATACTGAAAGTGTTGGCGTTAAAAAAGGTTTGTGCCAGGTGGGTTCCCAGGATGTTGACAGTGGCTCACAAAGAAACAAGAAAAACGGTATGCACCGAACTTTTGGAACAGTACGAGAACGGTGGAGATGAATTTCTTGGAAGAATTGTGACAGGTGATGAAACATGGATCCATCATTTTTCACCAGAGACGAAGAGGCAATCAATGGAGTGGCGTCATGCAAATTCACCCAAGAAAAAAAAATTCAAAACCACACCTTCTGCTGGAAAAGTTATGGCTACGGTGTTTTTTGATTCTGAAGGACTCTTGCTTGTGGACATCATGCCAAGTGCAAGTGGAACCATCACAAATTCTGATACATATGTGACGACACTGAAGAAACTTCAAGCTCAACTGAGTCGTGTTCGACCACATCGGCAAAAGCAGGATGTTTTCCTGTTGCACGACAATGCAAGGCCACATGTCAGTCAAAAAACCATGGAAGCGATCACAAAACTCAGATGGACAACACTGAAACACCTGCTTTACAGTCCTGACCTGGCTCCATGTGGCTATCATCTCTTTGGGAAACTGAAAGACTCTCTTCATGGAACAAGGTTTGAAGATGATGACTACCTTGTGCACGCTGCCAAACAGTGGCTCCAACAGGTTGGTCCAGAATTTTACCATGAGGTATACAGGCGCTGGTTCCCAGATGGCGTAAGGCAGTTGAGAGTGATGCAAATTATGTGGAGCAATGAAAATATTGTTCCTAAAGGAAGTATCTACACACTGTAAAACTTTCAAACATGTAGAATGAAAGATGGATTAAAAAAAAAAAAGGGTGCATTTCTTTTGGAGTGATCCTCTTAGTTAGTTAGTTGGATGGTTGGTTGTGTGTTCCATTGATCAATCGCATGGTGTGGTAGCCATTATGATGTGGAAGATGTCAACTGCATAAGCAATGCACATATGAAACAAGATTTAACAATACAGATTTAAAGACTAATATTTCTATTATTTACCCCATTCCCTTAAATGGCACAAAATGCATATACTATATTTATAGATTTATGTTGTGACTCGCCGATCATTCAAAGTGCCGTCGCGCAATTACGCGCGTCCTCTACATGAGGCGCTGTCTGCCAGCCATGCAGCAGCCACGCCACCTAAGCGGCCAGCCAGCCAGCCAGCGGCCGCTAGACTTGGACTCAGTGCTAATTTGAATGTTACCGTGTTCACATTCTTGCTTGTCAACTTGCTCTGTGACTCATATGTGTTGTGTCGTTTTGAAATATGTGTGTTCAACTTGACATTATAACAATTGCCGACGAGGTAGTGGATTTTTCCTTTTCATCGTTGACCCACAGGTTTCCATGGCTACTGTCGAGCAACTATTGCAAGGTCTCATTGAACAGCAAACGCTTCTAACGTCGGCGATTCGTGATTTCATCGCTGCGTCAAATGTGGGGCATTTCTCGTCGTTGGCTATACCTCCTTTTCCTCCTTACGATGAGACGGCGGAAGACTGGTCTGATTATGACAAACCTCTTCGACAGCACTTCTTGGCATTTCAAGTCATGGACGAACAACCATGTAAGTCTCTGTTCCCTTCCTGGATTTCACCTCAAATGTATCAGGTGTCACAATTGGCTCCTTTGAAAGATCCTGCGTCTTTGTCCTTTGCTGAAATGTGCTCATTTCTGTCTGTCTATTTTCAAAAGCAAACACATGTGGTAGCCTCTCGTGTTGCCTTTTATCGTTGTCACAAACAACCGCATCAATCCTATCGCACTTGGGCTGCTGAACTTCACGGCCTCAGTCGAAAGTGTCAATTTGTTACTGACGTTCACAAAGAATCCTATGCCGATTCCATGGTACGGGATGCTATTATCCGGTCGGCGTCCAACAAAGAAGTTCAGCAACGTACCCTTCAGTTGGCAAATCCGACTCTAGATGAAGTCCTATCCATCGCGCAGTCTTTTGAAATTTCTCGCACCGCTGGGGTGCAAATAGAGGCGTGGGGTGACGTCGGGGAAATACAACCTCTGTGCGCTGTTGACAACGCGTGCGGCACAGCCCCGCCGGCCGACGTGGCCGCAGTACGCTCTCACGCGCAGCCTCGGCCTAACTGTAAACAACCCTCTAAGAAACTCCAGCAAAACCCCCGGCAACTTCCGTCATGTCCGCAGTGTTTTACGCAACATTCACGTGAGGATTGTCCCCAACATTGGGCTGTGTGTCACAATTGCTAAAAGAAAGTTCATGTGCCTTCCATTTGCAAATCCGACCGCCTACATGATGTTCATGAACATGGTGCTGATTCTGCTTCTGTGTTGTCTGTCAATTGTACTTCTTCCCTTTCAGGGAAGTTATTCCTCACTGTCCAAATCCTTGGTCGGGATGTTCACATGCAGGTGGATACTGGCTCTGCTGCCACTATCATTAATTCTCAGACGTATCTTCAGTTGGGTTCTCCACTCCTATCACCTGTCACTCGGCAATTGCGGACGTACAATAAGCAGAAGATTTCTCTCTTGGGACAATTTAATGCTGAAGTGTCTTACAAATCCCTCGTTCACACTGTACCCATATTTGTGGTCGACCAGAGTAGCGCAGAGAGTCTTTTTGGTTTTGATGCCTTTCGCGTTTTTGGGTTCTCCATAGATGACTCTGTCAATATTGTGTCTGATGCTATTCCTTATGCTCAATTGGATTCCTTGTCGACGCTATTTTCGTCCCTTTTTTCTCCTGGGTTAGGCCATGCAAACGACTTTGAAGCTCATATCACACTCAAACCCACTGCTCGGCCTAAGTTTTTTCGGGCTCGGCCCATTCCTGTGGCCCTTCGTGATCGGGTTAAACGGGAGCTGGATCGTCTCACTACTTCAGGAGTCTTGCTTCCTGTCACTTCCAGTGAGTGGTCCTCTCCTGTCATTGTTGTTGCTAAGCCCAATGGTGATATTTGTCTCTGTGGCGATTTTAAAGCCACTGTAAATGCGCAATGCCTCATCGACAACCCTATGCCCCGACCTGAAGAATTGTTCACTAAACTTGCGGGAGGCCAGTATTTTTCTAAAATTAACCTGTCAGAAGCTTATCATCAACTTCCTCTCGATGCTGCTTCCCGGCAGTTTCTGGTCCTTAACACGCCTTTCGGCCTCTATCAATACCAACAATTGCCATTCGGGGTTGCCAGTGTCCCTGCTCTCTTTCAGCTATTTTTGGAACAATTATTGCTCCCTGTCCCTGGGTGTATAAATTACATGGACGACATTGTTGTCACTGGTTCCACCACTGAAGAACATCTTCAGAACCTCCACACACTTTTTCATGTCTTACAGACTGCCGGTATTAAGTGTAATATTCAGAAATCAAAATTTTTTCAGGCATCTATCCTGTACTTGGGGTTTCAACTCTCTCGGGATGGTATTCGTCCGCTTCAGCAAACTGTCGCTGCGATAAATGCCCTTCCTCACCCTACGTCTGTTAGGGAACTGAAGGCCTTCTTGGGGAAAATAGCACATTATCACAGGTTTTTACCATCTGTTGCATCGGTGGCTCAGCCGTTGCTCCACCTGTTGCATAAAAACGTGCCTTTTCACTGGTCTGCGTCATGTGATGCGGCTTTCCAGAAATTGAAGACTATGCTGAAACAGGTCCCGTGCCTGGCTACTTATCGACCTGGCCAACATCTTGTTCTTGCCACAGACGCCTCTCAATATGGAGTCGGTGCAGTCCTTGCACACCGTTTTTCAGATGGCTCTGAACAACCCATTGCTTGTGCCTCCAAAACGCTCACGGATGCCCAACAAAAGTATTCTCAAATTGAAAAAGAAGCTTTCCCCATTATTTATGCTCTTCAGAAGTTTGGTGTTTTTCTCTATGGGTCCAAATTTCATCTTGTTACGGATCACAAACCACTTGTTTCCTTGTTTCATCCATCAACATCACTTCCCGACAAGGCTGCACACAGCCTCCAGCGTTGGGCTTGTTACTTCTCTCGTTTCAATTATGAGATTCATTTCCGGCCGACGGTTCAACATGCGAATGCTGATGCACTGTCTCGCCTTCCCATGGGTCCTGATCTGGCATTCAATAGCGACGAACTTTTGTGTTTCCACCTGGATGTTGCCGAGCAGTGGGTTGTGGACGGATTCCCCATCACGGGACCGGGACGGATTCCCCATCACAGGGGACCGGCTGGCGGCTGCTACAGGTTCTGATCCTACCCCCTCCCGAGTTTTACGCTCTATTCAGAAGGGTTGGCCAGATCATCCGTCCGCTAAGACTTCTGATCCATTGCGGAACTACTATGCTTTGCGTTACCATCTCACGGCCAGGGATGGTGTTATCCTTCTTTCCACTGACAATGCTTCGCCGCGTGTTGTGATACCTGCGTCTTTGCGTGCTTCTGTCTCGCGCCTCCTTCACCAAGGGCACTATGGTGTCTCTCGCACAAAATCTCTGGCGCGCCGTCATGTGTATTGGCTTGGCATCGACTCTGAAATAGCACACATGGTCACTGCCTGTGGCCCTTGTGCGTCACAGGCCGCTCCCCCGAAGTCATATTTGTCACTGTGGCCTTTGCCTGAGACGCCCTGGGAGCGCATTTATGCTGACTTTGTGGGACCTTTTTGGGTACTTATTGGCTTCCTGTTATTGACGCCTACTCTAACTTTCCTTTCATTGTCTGTTGCACGTCGCCTACCACCGTGGCAACCACAAGTGCTCTCGCCCACTTCTTTTCTTTGGAAGGCGTTCCCTCTACTCTTGTTACTGAAAGTGGTCCGCAATTTGCCTCTTCCGAATTTGCGGATTTTTGTGCTCGTCACAGCATCATGCATGTCACGGCCCCTCCGTTCCATCCACAATCAAATGGTGAGGCTGAATGACTGGTCCGCACATTTGAGGCTCAGATGCAGAAACTCCTGACTTCTTCTGCTGCTGATGTTGCGCTTCTCCAGTTTCTGGCTTCTTACCGTATCACCCCCATGGGCGACCACAGCCCGACTGAGCTCTTACACAGCCGACAGCCCCTCACGCTACTTCATCTTCTGCGGCCTTCCACCTCACGGCCGCGGGTGCCTTCGCTTGGCCGGTTCACTGCTGACTACCTTGTCTGGGTACGGGGATATGGCAGGCAGCCAAAATGGAGTCCGGGCCGCATCTTATGACACCGTGGCCGATGCCTGTATGAAATCCAGATGGACAGGGGTGTTGCAGTGCATCATTCGGACCAGTTTCGGCCTAATGTGCCGGCAACGCCTGTTCCGGATGCCGCTACACCACCTTCGGCTCTACCTGACACTTGGGATCCTGGAATCTCTCATTACTCACAACGCAGTCCTGTCACCATCATATCGGTGCCAGCACAAGAACTGACGCCAATAGGAGACGTGCCCATGCAGGAACCAGATGACCATCATCTGTCGGAGCAACTCTACTCGCCTCCTTCTCCTATGGACGCAGACACATCGCCCATGTCTCCTGTTATATAAACTGGACTTGCCACAATGGGCAGATTGGTGCACGGGGCCCTAGCAGATTCGACGCCTACGTCTCCTGTCGTCTCGACCCATTATCATCGGGGACACTTCCGTCCGTACGGGAAGCCGCCTCCTCGAGCACTTATGGCCAGTCAAACAACGCCTATGGACGTTAGCAATCTACAGGCCACATCCATCAAGACCAGTGCAACAATTTCAAAGCGGGGAAAAGTGTTGTGACTCGCCGATCATTCAAAGTGCCGTCGCGCAATTACGCGCGTCCTCTACATGCGGCGCTGTCTGCCAGCCATGCAGCAGCCACGCCACCTAAGCGGCCAGCCAGCCAGCGGCCGCTAGACTTGGACTCAGTGCTCATTCGAATGTTACCGTGTTCACATGTTTTGCTTGGTCAACTTGCTCAGTGACTCATATGTGTTGTGTTGTTTTGAAATATGTGTGTTCAACTTGACGTTATAACAATTTATTAATTGCTATTCAGGAATTCATCTATGGTATAGAAGGAGTTGTCAAGGAGATATGATTTCAATTTATTTTTGAAGCTATTACTCCTGTCTGTCAGACATTTTATTTCATCTGGTAATTTGTCGAAAATTTTTATAGCAGCATATTTTACCCCTTTCTGTGTCAAAGATAGTTTGAGTAAAGGATAGTGTAAGTCTTCCTTTTTTCTGGTATTATAATCATGAATGTCACTGTTGTTTTTAAACTGGTCCATGTTGTTGAGAACAAATTTCATTAATGAGTAAATGTACTGTGAGGTGGTGTTAGAATTCCCAATCTTTTAAAAAGATGCCTACAAGATGTGTGACTATGAACCCCACACATTATTCTAACCACTTTCTTTTGAGCAGTGAATAATTTTTGTCTAAATGTTGAGTTACCCCAAACTATTATTCCATATGACATCAGAGAGTGAAAGTATGTTAGCTTACTAATTTCTATATCCTCAAAATGGGCAATTATTCTGATGGCAAAAGTTGCTGAACCTAGTCGCTTTAGAAGATCCAAAATATGAATTTTCCAACTAAGATTCCCATAAAGTTACACATGGTTATAAACTGACAATTGCCAAATAATAACAGTTAGCTAAATGCTGCGTGAATAAGGTCTCTTTGTGTATCAGCTGACTGATGTTACAATTATTTTTCTCTTCCTCATCTAGTCATAAGTACATTCAGCTTTATTCATGATTTGAAAATAATCTTCTCAAGGCACACATACTGAAATCTAATGACATGCACTATTTATTATTTTATATTATCTAGGGAAACGGAATTAATTACATTATCTCAAAGCAATATCAATATCATAATTCGACACCCATTTTATTTAAATTTAAGGGAGAAGTATAAGTAACTATATTAATTTAACACATATTATGTTAAGCTCCTATTACTATTAGCTGAAGTTAGTCTGAATGCACTTGTAACAATGATGTTATAAGAGAAGATGGACAGGTATAAATAGAAATGAGATAGCATGAAAATAGTTCACAGATAGAAAAGTAAAAATAGGAAACATCATTAAAATGATAATCAACACATACCATGAATCTTGTAAGAGGCTGTCGGATTCTGAATTCAATTCCCACACCATCTTACTGTTATCATGCAAACGTATTAGACCTGCCTTATGGCCAGAGATTACAAAGCGTTCATCCTTCATTACCCAGTCCAATGAAAGAACAGAATTTTTTGTAACAAATGTAGCTGCTGTCCTGGAACACAATATTTTGAGTACTAAATTTCTTTTGGCAGAAGACATAGAACAAATTTGTGTAATAATATATGCTATTCTAGCAAACAGTATACTTTTCAGGTCTTGGAACATCTAATTGTGAATGTTTAGCATACAACTAAGATCGCCAAAATGGAAATAAATCATAAAAAATTAACACTTTGGGAGCTTTCAAATTTTAGGGTTTTTATGTTGTTTGTCTGAATATTTTTTATACCTTGCAACAGGAGTGCAAAAAGAACTGCAGACTTCACACAGTGTGCGCCACTCATGCTTAGTATTTTCATCACATTTATTACAATTATTTTGAATTTCATGGCCATACACATTTCCATTTTCACCTCATTTATTTGAGAAATATTACAGTAATTGACAAGCACAGCAACATGTTTAACAGAACAAAGAAAAATCTCAAAGCAACTGGTGTTTGCGTTACGTTAAAGTGTCACATAATACTTTCTGATGATGGAAAAACAAACACACACACACACACACACACACACACATTGTTACGTGCAAAAATCACACACCCATGGCCACTGTCATCTCTGGACACTATAACTAGACTGTGGTGAGCAGCAATCTTGGCTGGGGTGAGTTGGGGATACGGAAACAGCACGGGTGCCGAGGGGGAGAGGTGGCGGAAATTGCTTTAGTCCTGCCTGCGGGGTTTCGCAGGGATGTGCCGAGGATAGTGTAACCAAATATCAAGACAGTTACACCGTGTCTCCTACCACTCAGTTTGTGTATATATATAGAGACACACACACACCCTTGCCTGTTAATGTGCCTCTTACAGTGTTGTCCTTTTTCGTTGCTGTTTTAACATTGTGCCTCGCAGTGCATTCATAACTCAGTCAGGGTGCTAATGACCACAATTTTGAACTGCTTATTTAAATTGTTTTTTTTTCTCCATATACAGGGAGAGCACCATAATGAGACATTGCCAGCATCTCCGGTGCTGCCGCCAAGCAGAAAGTTGATTGCTGTTGTTCACCAAGTGAAGGCCATTACATGGAAGAAGATTCTGTCGGTGTTTCTTATTGCCTTTTGATACAATTCTCTTCAACAAATATAATAATGGATGATTAATGTTTCACATGAAAATGTATTGATGATTAGTTAATTCTTGACCTCATACAACTCGGGGAAGATCAGTTTGGATTCCGTAGAAACACTGGAACACATGAGGCAATTCTCACCTTACGACTGATCTTAGAAGAAAGATTAAGGAAAGGCAAACCTACGTTTCTAGCATTTGTAGACTTACAGAAAGCTTTTGACAATGTTGACTGGAATACTCTCTTTCAAATTCTAAAGGTGGCAGGGGTAAAATACAGGGAGCAAAACTCTATTTACAATTTGTACAGAAACCAGATGGCAGTTATAAGAGTCGAGGGACATGAAAGGGAAGCAGTGGTTGGGAAGGGAGTAAGACAAGGTTGTAGCCTCTCCCCGATGTTGTTCAATCTGTATATTGAGCAAGCAGTAAAGGAAACAAAAGAAAAATTTGGAGTAGGTATTAAAATTCATGGAGAAGAAATAAAAACTTTGAGGTTCGCCGATGACATTGTAATTCTGTCAGAGACAGCAAAGGACTTGGAAGAGCAGTTGAATGGAATGGACAGTGTCTTGAAAGGAGCATATAAGATAAACATCAACAAAAGCAAAACGAGGATAATGGAATGTAATCTAATTAAGTCGGGTGATGCTGAGGGAATTAGATTAGGAAAGGAGACACTTAAAGTAGTAAAGGAGTTTTGCTATTTGGGGAGCAAAATAACTGATGATGGTCAAAGTAGAGAGGATATAAAATGTAGACTGGCAATGGCAAGGAAAGCGTTTCTGAAGAAGAGAAATTTGTTAACATCGAGTATAGATTTAAGTGTCAGGAAGTCATTTCTGAAAGTATTTGCATGGAGTGTAGCCATGTATGGAAGTGAAACATGGACGATAAATAGTTTGGACAAGAAGAGAATAGAAGCTTTCGAAATGTGGTGCTACAGAATAATGCTGAAGATTAGATGGGTAGATCACATAACTAATGAGGAAGTATTGAATAGGATTGGGGAGAAGAGAAGTTTGTGGCACAACTTGACCAGAAGAAGGGATCGGTTGGTAGGACATGTTCTGAGGCATCAAGGGATCACCAATTTAGTATTGGAGGGCAGTGTGGAGGGTAAAAATCGTAGAGGGAGACCAAGAGATGAATACACTAAGCAGATTCAGAAGGATGTAGGTTGCAGTAGGTACTGGGAGATGAAAAAGCTTGCACAGGATAGAGTAGCATGGAGAGCTGCATCAAACCAGTCTCAGGACTGAAGACCACAACAACAACAACAACAATACAACTAACATCAATGTTAATGTAAAATTTATGCTGTAATAAAATACAAGGGCAGAAGTGGGAAGTTATTTATTTATACTTCATGATTTTCTAAGGTGAACGCATATGTGGACAGAGTCATTTGAAACTGAATCTGACTTCACCGTGAGAAGACTGACTTTTTTATGATCTAGTCTTCTTGTGAATTTTGGACTTATTGAAGTCTGAAGTGAATCAACAATTGATAGTTAAAGGAAAGGGCGAGATAATATCCCAATTGGGAAGGCACAGAACCTCTAAGGAACTGGTGACACATAAACTGATTGAAATTTTGTCTTTCTTATGGAATGTTAACATAACTATTTCATTGAAGTACTGTAATTTAAATTTTTTGTGGCATGCCCTTTTGGAAAAGGAGTCTGAAATAATCGAGCAGAATTACCATACGTATTGCACTGAATGTTTTCAAATCAGTTTTAGGCACAACACTTGCTTGTGTTGTACGTTTAAAGAACAACATAAAAAGCAATGTGAAGCAACAGCTGCTAGTTGTAGCATTGAGGGGCTGCGCAGGTGGGAGATGGGAGAAGAGGGGTGAGAGGGGAGAAAAGAAGCATTAAAGGGGAAAGGAGTATGCAAGTTTATTGAATGGGTACAAGGCATGTGTGGCTGGAGTGGGAGCAGGGAAGGTGGAGAAAAGGGACCAGTGAAGGACGAGGCCAGGGAGACTACAAGAAGAAAGGATTATGCACGAGGGAGAGTCCCATATGTACTATATAGGAAAGCTGGTGTTTATGGCTGTGAAGCAGTCACTTAAGTCGAGCACTCTGTGTTGCTTTCACAGATGAACCTGCATTTGATTGGTTGGGAGATAGTTGTGACACAACTGGAGTAGGCGTTAGTGGAAGAATGTAAGGAACAAGTCTTGCATCTAGGCCTATTACAGGGATATGAACCACATGGCAAGAGGTTGGAAACAGGTAGAATGAGGACCACAAGGATACTGCATTGACTAGGTGGGCAGTGCAATAAAACTGAGGTAGGGATGAGAAGGATAGGGGGGAGGGCATTTCTCCTTTCAGTGAACACCAATGATTCAGTTACTTCATTCCTGTATACTACTGAGTCTTGAAGAGATGGGTGACATTGAGGAAGACGGCTTGCTGGCCCGAGGAGGATCTCGTGAAGCGAACAGGGAGAAGGTGTTGAGGTTTCAGAGCAATGTGAGTACTTGGTCCAAATCTGGAGATGTCATCAATGAATATGAACAAGGTGTGAAGTTTGGGATTCTGGGTACCTAGGTAGGATTTCTCCACATGACCCATGAACAGGCTGGCACAGGGTGTGCCATATTGGGTGCCTGTAGCTGTATTGTGGATTTTTTGTTGGTGCTTCCTTGAAGGACAAGTAATTGTGGGTGAGGATATACAGCTTAGCCCCTCCTGCTCACATCTACAGTGACAAATAGTCCTTCTCCAAATACACAGAAGGTCTCACTGAAGTCTTGTTCACACGTGCAAAAATAGTTGAAGTTGACCACCCAGTGGCAGAACACACTGCTAAGCCAATATTCTTCATTTCAATGGCTGCTACACAAACCATGCCTTTTTGTTCCCTCTGTCCAATACCGGCTTCTGTGAACTATGTAGATGAGAACTGGTCTTACAGCACATCCATCAATTCTGCAGTTGTCCTGTCCTCAATCTCTGCTAGTCTCTGTCCCACAGAGGCACTTCTAATCCTGTCTATGAACACTCCCTCCCCTCCCCTCCCCTCCCCTCCCCTCCCCCTTTTCACCCATTCTACACTCACATCCTCATTTCCAGTCTCCCTCTTCCTCTATTTTATCTCTGCACCCAGATCACTCCCCCATCTCACTGTGTGCCACCTGCAACTGTCCCTCCCCACATCAGAATGAGCTCACTGGTGTTACATTTCCTCTCCCTCTCGGCCATCAGTTGCCCTTCCCTCCAACCTCCATACTACCCCTCACTTCCTTTCTCCCCTCGGTCACTCCACATAATCACCCAGTACGGCCCCCGACCCAGTCAGTCTGCTGTGGTAGAACAATTTACAATTGACTGGGACAATGATATTGATTGAACAGCAGGGGACTGTATATCTGTCTGTTCTGTCTAATCAAGAATGACATGTCTCATGTATGTCACACAGTTTAAATTATGATATCTTATTATATTTTGTGTGTGAGGAGAGTTTGAAAACTTTTCAATCTGGCACAAGGGTAACATCTGTATTAATGAATCTGATTTATTTTTGGTATGGGTGTGCAATAATGTAAGTCGAGAGTTGTCGTGACCTATAAAACATTTTTCTCCAGATTTCTTTCTTGAAAGTTGTGGTGTGTGTTTCGTTCATGTGAATAAACTTAAGTACTGCACCATCACAAAATTCTATGATTTGGATGCCTTGTTGTTAAACGAAATTTATCAAAAATTAGAGAAGGGATCAAACTGAGGTTCTTATCTCTCAGATTCGGCATTGAGAAATCAGCAGAATAGCACTAGATTTTTAGATTATGAAGCCACCTCCTTGAAAGAATGTATCAACAGACAATATTATAGAACAGGGATGAACTGAATGAGATTGTGCTGTTTGAAATAGACTTGTCCCTTTATTCTGGAGGATGAATGCTCTAATCCCATCCAGGCCACAGCCAAGTACCTGTCCAGCCACTGTCAGCTAGACCTGTAAGTATGTAAATGTGTGTATGCATGACTCATGTTTTGACCTTCTTCAACACTGTAATAGTAGGGATAAACTTCAACAGGTATATGTTGTGTTTCATGTGATGTAAGTATTACCAATAGGAGTATTCATATACAAAACTGATGAATACTGCTATAGTTCTCTTGGCATTATAAAAATGTTTCAGTGTATCTGCTGCACACTGAAAGTTACAGTCACAGTTCTCTTCAAATAATAGAGTTCCTTAGTGTTCAGCATTTTAACGTAAAGACTGCAACAAAGTTTAAAGTGTCAGCTTCAATACCTTTAGTTAAGCTAAAGTCATGGTCACAGTTGCCAGTCGAATTTTTTCTGTAATTCTAAAAATAGCTGTAGCAATGTTTATCAGGATGTTGAATTTATGAATATGTGATCATTAATTATTAATCATATGAAACACACTACACACATACAAATGTCATTATTATTAGTAATCAGTACATGATAAAAAAAAGTTGAGTTTGGGATGTTTACTCATTTCCACCAGTTTTCACATCTAAATAAATTTGTGTCTGAAAAATATTTTGAGTCCAATTATTGTTTTTCCCCTAGCCTGTAGTAAATTTAACAACTTCATGCTACTTTGGTGGGTTGCATGTCAGTTTTGCTGTTTATTTATCAAAGCACCTTTCAACTGGCATCAGAAGGCTGAGGGTACCCTGCCCCAGCTTTCTCATCACAGATAAAACTGAGGTGGTCACTAGAAATTGAACCCGGGAACATGATGAGATGAAATTATTGCAATTAGTACATTATTGATTTAAATAAACATGCAAACTGTTTACAGAAGGTATTTTAAAAACTTAATAAAACAGATCAAACTGTTAAGCTACTGTATTTGGTTTATATAACAATCTTTGAATAGTGTTCAAATACGAGTACACTGATACTGCACCTGCATCAGTTTTAACTGACAGTACTAGTTATCTCAGATGCTACAGGATTACTAGTACAAACAGTATGAACTGATGCAGACGCAGCACTGATGAACTCTTACATGATTACTGCCAGAAGATAGTTCTGTAAACTGATACTCATTAAATATATTAAATTATATGTGGCTTGGACTGTTTTAATACGAGTTTTTAATGCAAGCAATCATTGTGATTACATGATATAATATAGGTAAAATTAAAGATGCTATAGTGTTGACTTGAAAACTGAGCCTGATTCTTCCAATGATCTTGACACAAAACAAGTGGTTCAAGACACACCATGTATGGTATGTGGTAAATTTAATAACTAAGCAAAATTGTCCTTCAACCTCTGAAGAATCAAAAATGTTTGCCTTTTATTATAATGATATCATCGCACTGTTCTACACACACACACACACACACACACACACACACACACACACCTTACATACAAAGATAAGTAAACACCACCACATACTTCAGTGCAGGAGTGGTTGTCCACAGTTTTATGACACCATCAGTGTCTGCTGTTGCTAGTGCTGTTCCAGAACTGTTGAATTTGCAGTGGCACACTGATCCAGCATGCTGCCCATATTCCCTCTAAAAAAAAAAAAAATAAAGAATTAAAAACCAAATGTTGTAGTACATATGTAATACATCATTTTCAAGCTTTATCTTCTTCTTATGTTCTACTAAACGGTAGACCTGTTTTGTAGAAATACTTGAGTGTTAATAAATGTGGCTCATTGGCTGGCTGCATACATTAGAATTTAGTTGTAACTCTACTTCACTGATTCTCTAGAGGAATATCAAATGCACTGAATATTTATATCAATTTAAAATTGTGAACAGATCAGCTCTACATAGCTAACTTCCCTGAGTTGTGCTATTTGACTCAAATAAGTCAAGCACGGATCATGGCCGAATTCAAAGCTTCAATTGGTCAGCAGCTCATTTTCATTACTTCTGAACTGCACAGACTATATCCAGTTATAGTGTGGGACCATCACCTTGGTGCAAAAGATATAGCAAAGAGTATAGAAGGAAGAAAGAAGGGCAAGGTGCCCAGCGACACTTTGGATCATTTACTAGGCGTGCTACGATGGTTGAAGTGGAAAAGAAAATGAGCAGGTGCAGGACTGCAAGGATTGATCCAGCATATAATTTTAGCTTCTTGCTAATGATCAAATTATCATTCTCCTACAGGAATCGTTATAATTATACCCTAACTAAGAATAATTTGTTCCTGGAGATAAGAGCAGTAATGCATTGTGGTATGGTTAGAAGGAAAGCAGATAAGATTTTCATGTGCTTAGTGAAACTGAAAAAAATCATGACAAAGTCAAACATTTTACTGTCCCGATCATTCTCCTCATTAATAAGTGAACAGGAAAAAAAAAAAACTTTCCAGGAGGATATTGTGAAGTAGGCCTATAAAGTAATGCTGTCATCATAGTCATAAAACTTGCTTAGTCAGATAATCTAGTGATCAGGTCCATTCTTTGGTATGCCATTCTCTGAATAAATAAACCAATTTGCAAAACATGTAATACAATTAAGTCATATCTTTTTTATGGGGCTTCAACTGATGTCAGCATTGGCGTTGAAAGTTAATACTAGATCAGCAGAAAATTGGTAAGTAGCAACCAAGGCACTAAATTTTCTGTTAAAATAAACAGTGAGACAAGGAGCATATACTTGTTGCCTTTTTGTAGAGTGCAATAGAACTGAGAGTCTTTTATTACAGAAAATGTATATCTTGAAGAAGGAATAGAAGCAGCATTACAGTTTGTGTGGCAAATGTGTTGCTCACACCATATGGTGTAAATCTGCTACAGCACTCTGTGATAATGAATCAAAATTGGATATATTGATGTTGGAGAAATCAGTTTCCAATGATACATAGGATCATTCATGGTTAAAGCAAATCATACCTTTTAATTCGTTATATATGACTCTAAACAGAGATTGAATATAAAACACTGTAATAATACTTGAGAATACAGCTTAATAGATAGGATTATATATAAAAAAATTAAGTTTATAAATAAAGAGGAGCAACATGACATGGTCAAATCAGTGATTTTTGATTCTGCAGTTTACACAGAGACATACAAACTCCACCAATGAAAGTATACCTAATAGGAAGAAACTAATATTTATACTACAGTAAATACCTCCTGCCACATACATTACAGCAAAATGGAAAGAATAAATGTGAACGTAGATTTGTCACCAATGAATGTTAATTACAATAGTGGCTGTCTGTGGTGACACTTCAGCTTTCTACAAGTGAATGAAGTGCAGCCTCACTATGTAGTATTATGTGGTAAATTCGTCATAATTTACAACATATAATATTGGAAATGGCTCCAGAAACTATAAATTAACTCCTTCTGCAATCACAAAGTAAAATCACTGTTTCATAGCAAAAACTTGGTCCCTACTGCTACACCTTCCTCAGCTATGAAAATTCATCACTTGTAATACTACATAACATCATGGCAATTAAATGATTTCTGGGCTATCTACATGATAAAATTTCACTAACATTTTCAACAGTTAATCTGAATGCCAAGGTGCTGCTTCCTCATTGTAACTTTAAAGGAAAACAGTGCTTGTTTTTGCACCAATTCCAGTTTCTCTGTTTCTTCATAACCCTCCTCCACATCTTTCCTCTGGCCAGAAACAAAGATAAGCAGAATGTCCTTAGAATTTTTGACAAGAACATACTCATAAAATTCGAAGATACAGTACAAAATAGGATGGTTTCTTTACTTGTTTTGCAGAATTCATACACTCTCCATGCTAACCAAACAAGCAACTGATGGATCATGTAGTTTTGTTCACTTTAAAAAAATATTTCCCCTGATTCTTATTAATGAAGTCCACCAGGTCTTCCAGATATCCAAATCAAATCATTCTAGTCTCTCAGGTGGTGATGGTAGAGAGAATGTCAAATTCATTACTCTATTCTCTATGCCTGATTAGAATGATCAGAGTAAACTATCCAAAGCACATTCTTATAATGTGGACACAGAATGCTTTCACAAACCTGTGATGTCCAATGAATCACCAATTTCACCACCGAGTGAGGTGGCACTGCGGTTAGCACACTGGACTCATATTCGGGAGGATGACGGTTCAAACTCGCCTCTGGCCATTCTGATTTAGGCTCTCTGTAATACTGAGTCCTGTTAAATACAGGGAAGACTGCTGAATACACAATCTATGATGTGTTCAAACACATTCTACTACCCACATCTTCAATTCATACCTGTGCAGTGCTATGCTGGGACTCCATTCTATTCATATAACTTATTTACTTATTTAATGGTTTCCCAGATAAGTGTTTAGCTGTTAATGGCAGATAATTCTATCATTTTATAGGGTCATTTTTGATGCTTCCAAAAATCTACCTCAAGAAAGCACAAATAATTTTCAGATGAAAATAATATCCTTTCTTCTGATGCTTTAGTCGAAAATTAAAATCACATATTTTTTGTTTGTTTACAGGAATGAATTTTGGAAATAGCCTATGGTCCTATTAGATTGCCGTGTGACTGACTTCCTGGTTCAAGTTGACAATATGCAGCAGATACATGTTGCATGTAAGGAAAAGCATGCAGCATTCACCAAGTAGCTCCGCTGGCCAAGCCTAGAGGATACAGGGGGTTTCCAAAGCTACAACCCTCATTCACATGGTTCACTGCTGAACTTTTGAGCATTTTGCAACAGAAAAAAATATCTGTAATGAAGCAGCTATACGAACTATTTATAATGTAAACATTTTGCATATGGATCATTTAGTTTTATGGAGGAGGAGATTAGTGTTTAACGTCTCGTCGAGAACGAGGTCATTACAGATGGAGCACAAGCTCGGATTAGGGAAGGACTGGGTAGGAAATCGGCCGTGCCCTTCCGAAGGAACCATTCCGGCATCTGCCTGAAACGATTTAGGGAAATCACGGAAAACCTAAATCAGTATGGCCAGAGACGGGTTTGAACCGTCTTTAGTTTTATGATCTTCCTTGTCATCTGTCAGCTACAAATGAAATAAAATGGTCGTATGGCACTACTGGCCAGGAGATCAAATCTGGGGTTGTTCGGCTGTCTGGTGCAAGTCTTTCTATTCAGTGCCACTTCTGCAACTTGCACCTCAATGAAGATGGGATGAAATGATGAGAGCAATGCAGCCCAGTCAGGAACAGAACCTGGGATTCCAAGATCCAGAGGCAGTAATGCTAACCACTAGGCCACATACTGTGGACTGATAGCTACAGGAAAGCAGCAATAGTGTGTAAAGATTGGTTTGCCTTGAAACATGTTACACAGCTTATCAATGGCTCTCAGAGTCATCCATGTGTTGTCTGACTTACCATATGCATTGAAAAGATATCCTATATAAGTGGGATTTCCTTGAGACAGTTTGGCAAAAGGCAGCACAATGAATGAAGAAGAGCAACGTGTTAGTCCTGGTAAATTCCTGTTCTACAGTTTATTCCAATTGTACACTGAGTAAGCAATAAAGGGAACCATAGAGAAATTAGGAATATGAATTAAAGTTTAGAGAGAAGAAATAAAAACACTGAAGTTTTCTAATAACATTGAAATGCTATTAGAGTAGGCAAAGGGTTGGGGTGGCAGTCGCTGAAACAAAGGCGGTTTTCTTTGTAGCGAGATCTATTTACGAAATTTCAATCACCATCTTTCTCTTCCGAATGTGTAAACATTTTTTTGACACCCACTTATGTAGGGAGAAATGATCATCATAATAACATAAGAGAAATCAGAGCTCGAACAGAAAGATTTAGGTGTTCCTTTTTCCCCATGCGGCAATCGAGAGTGGAATGGGAGAGAAGTAGTATGAAAATGGTTTGATGAACCCTCTGCCAGGCACTTAAGTGCGAATTGCACAGTAAACATGTAGATGTAGATGTATAGACATGGGAGAGCAACTAAATGTAATGGCAAGTGTCATTATACGATAAACACTAACAAATGTAAAACATGTGTAATAGAGTATAATTGAGATAACTTAAGTGATAGTGAGGAAATTAAAGACTAGTAGATGAGTTTTGCTACTTTGGCAGTAAAATAATTTATTATGGTTGAAGCAGGGATAATATGAAATGCACACTGCCAGTAGCAATAAAAGTGTATTGGGGAAAATTGACTTATTTTAGTATCTAATATAAATTTATGCATTAGAAAGCCTTTGCTGAAAGTATTCGTCTGGTGTGTAATTTTGTGTGGGTGTGAAACATGAACGATAAATAGCACACTTAGTAAGAGGCTAGAAGCTTTTGAAATGTGGCTCTACAGAAGTGATGTCAAGATTACTTAAGTAGGCTGAATAACTAATGCGGTATTGATCTGAATAGGGAAGGAAAGAAATGTATCAGACAACTTGACTCAGTGAATGGGATTGGTTTATGATACACACCATGTTGTTGTTGTTGTAGTCTTCAGTCCTCAGACTGGTTTGACGCAGCTCTCCATGCATACAGTAAAGCTGCATGCCCTCGGGAAAAATTATGGCTGTAGTTTCCCCTTGCTTTCAGCCGTTCACAGTACCAGACATCACAAGGCCGATTTGGTTAGTGTTACAATGCCAGATCAGTCAAACATCCAGACTGTTGCCCCTGCGACCACTGGAAAGGCTGCTGCCCCTCTTCAGGAACCACATGTTTGTCTGGCCTCTCAACACATACCCCTCCATTGCGGTTACACCTACGATACGGCTATCTGTATCACTGAGGCGCGCAAGCCTCCCCACCAATGGCAAGGCCTATGGTTCATGAGGCATCAAATAATTGTCAGTTCAGTAATGTAGGGTAGTGTGAGGCATCAAACTGTAGAGGGAGTCCAATTGTTGATTAAAGTAATTAGGTTCAAGGTCATGTGAGTTGTGAAGAGATGAAGAGACTTGCACGTGGCAGTCTTGTGTGAAGAGGAACAACAAACCACTTTTGGACTGAAGATCACAACAAGGATTTTATGTATTTGGAATATGTTGATAGAGGGAAGAAGGTATAAGAGGCTCCTTGTATGTGTTGTACCATCAGGGTCAATAATGGTAGCCTCATTATGTGGTATTAGTCCAAGGTTTTAGGTCTCACCCGTTTGTAGTTAAGCTGGGTGCGAAAGAACATTCATCTCAATATACGGAAACTCTGATGGTTTTGTGCAGGCATTATTCAACCTCTCATAATCTCTTATTGTGCATACTTTATAGGTACGTTATTAAAGGAATGCTTTTGATTCTACTTTAAAAAAAGTATTATTTTATGAGGAATATTTTTTTGACAGGACTCACAAGAATTTGCATACCTGTAAGCCAAGTAATTAATAGAAATGGTTACTAGTTTGAAATGATTTCAACAAATTTTAATTTCGAGGGTTTTGCAATGTCTTGCTTTATGTCTAAAAATACTTCTTAAAAACTTGCATAAAAATACAAAAGCTCAATCCAGACATGTCTCCAAAGCAAGTAGATTTTTAGTTCATTTCATAATTGGCAATTTAAGAATTAATATTAGTACAGCAAGTGTTCTTGTGGTTGAAATAGGGAAATCAAAAACTAAAGGGCCTTTTGAGAAAAGGAATATTTACTCTAATGTCCAGCATTATGATTCCATCAGAAAAAAAAGTTTTTTGCTTGCATCCATGACCAATTTTGCACTGCATCAATGCCTTCTACATTGGCTGCAAATCATTTTACACTGAGCACTTCCTTCAATGAATGGTACAAACATATGGAAATTGCTGGGAGCCAGGTCTGGACTGTATGGGGGTGTTCCAGCAGTTCAAATCCCAAGTCCTTTATTGTTTCAGCCATATGTTTGGCAGAATGTGGCCAAGTGTTATCTTGCCGCAGAGTGACATCTTTTTGCAATTTTCCACGAGTTTTGGATCTGATTGCAGGTTTCAGTTTAGTTCGCAACACATCACAATAATTCTCACTGTTCACAGTTTTGCCTCTTGGGGTGAAACGGAGGGCTACCACACCTTCCATGTCCCAGAATAGTGTTATCATAATCATATCAGCTGATAGTTGAGGTTTAAATTTCTTAACTTCTGATGATGGTGATGGGTGTTTCCAAACCATGCTCGTAGCCTTACTTTTCTGGTTCGTGATGATGCAGCCGCGTTTTGTGTATAGTAATGATTTGCTGTAGCAATCCATCTCCCTCACAATAATGGGTCAAATGTTTATGAGCGATGTCCATCCTTTGTGCCTTGTGCTATGCCAACAATTCTTTCCGTACCCACCTCACACAAACTTTCCGAAAATTTAACCTGTCCTGTAAGATGGAATATGTTGAACCATGACTGATACGTAAAGTATTGGCGATTTTGTCCACTGTGATTCATCTGTTTTCCATCACTATACCCTCAACGATGTCCATATTGTCCTCAGTTGTTGATGTTGATGGCATGTCTGATCTTACCCTGTCACATAGCAAAGTTCTTCTCTGTTTGAAGCACTCTATCGATTTGTAGATCTTGCTTTGCGATAAACAGTTGTCACCATACTGCGTGTGCATTTGACAAATAATTTCTGCATGTTTAACACCTTTCGCAAACAAACAGCAGATCACTGCCCTCATTTCCTCCATGGTGCCGTGTTTCATGGTCTGCTACAATATGACGACTAACATGGGAATAAGAGTGACACATTGTATAGAATTGTTGCAGACAACAGTACTTCAGCCCCGGATACTAGCAGCATTACCAAGCCCCACAGCAAGAAATTGAAAAAGTCACTTTACTTTTTGACTTCCTCTCGTACATTAATAACAGATGTACATAATTTTAGGACTCAAGGTAAAAGAAGAAAATGGCTCATCAAGAAGATCATTCAATGTACATAAGTACAGCCCAGAATTTGATTTGGTAGGTGATTCTCATGCATATACTCAATATTAATATCGCAATGATAAAACTGGCATAAATATCTTAACTGTAGATGGGTAGTAATTTAATTTACGACTACGAAAAAAAAAAAAAAAAAAAAAAAAAATAGATTGCAAGAGTGAATGCTCAGAAAAAATAAAAAGCTGAACTCATGGCAATGAGATATCACTTGGGTAATCAATGATTAGATATGGATAAACAGAATTAATAGTTAATG
The DNA here is from genome assembly GCF_023864345.2 of Schistocerca serialis cubense. NCBI lineage: Eukaryota > Metazoa > Arthropoda > Insecta > Orthoptera > Acrididae > Schistocerca > Schistocerca serialis. Next base: position 5,587,479 of record NC_064641.1, on the reverse strand, counting down.
ATTTTTTTCTTTAAAGGGAAAGAGAAAGGAGAAGAAAAAATATAGTAGAAAGAGAAACCATGGTAAGTACAAGACAGAGAGGAAGGGATGAAGTTACAGTTGACAACAAGACACTGTTAACCAGAGAAGATCAAGAGTGAGACAGATTTGAATGAAAAGAGAAACATTTGTTAAGAAAATGATATATGAACAATTCCTCAGAGTGACTGAAAGATCAATGATGAAATGCATGTAACAAATACCTGTATAGCAATTCATGAGTCCTGCAGACAAATAAATCAGAAGGATTCACATCCGTAAACAAACAAGACTGTAGTGCATAATGAGTGAAGACATCCCATCAATTATGAAATACTGTAGGGCAATAGTAACCACAGTGCTATTGTTGAGGAGTGTTATTTATTGTGGTGTTTCTGAGATCACAGATACCACCCCCAATTTCTTTTTAGTTTTGATTACACGAAACATTAAACGCCTTCCCATTTAAGTTTCAACTCTGAAGGTGCTCAGCACACAAAACAGACCCCTTTTCTCTTATTGTTAGTACTGCATGAAGGAGATAAAGGTTATCCCATTTTGTTCCTACAACCCAACCAAATTCCATTAAGCAAAACGCCTTTAAAAAACCAAAGTGGAAGAGTTCACATACGCACAGACTGTAACAAACTGATTTCCACTTACACAAAATTTAGTTATTTGACTGCAATGTATTAATTCACCAAGCAGTTCCCAGCAGCTGCAAATTCATTCCAATTGTGGCCTTTTTGTCAAAGCGTTGCACAATAGAGCTGTTAAGGCCACATACAAGTGTAAATTATTTCTGGATGAGCTTTAATATTAAGCTGTCCCTGCCAGCCATGTAACACCTCACTTATTGGTGCTGTACGATGAATAGCTTTAAACAAATGCAACACTAACACACACAACATTGTTTAGCTTGTTGCATTTTAATATGATGATTTCAGAGTTATATTGTGTTCACCTTCATTGTATTCTGGAGAAACTATGCTTCACATCCCAGTTCTACTTTCAAGTGAGGCAAGAAAACAAGTGTCATGGACATTTCACAGATATTGCTCCTCTACTGAAGTACTTATTTATCTTTTGAAACATTGCTCAATACAAATCTTTAACCCTAGCGTGACAACAGCCATAACTTTCTCGCTTTACGAAAGACACCCACATTAAAAACAGTATAAATCTCAGTAAACATAAATGCCAAGCAGATTCAGTGAAAATGAACTGCAGACTGCTCTGATCTAGATTCTTCTTTTGACAGTGACCATTTAATCTACTATACATAAGAGAGAAGATAGTTTTGGGGCACCATGTTGAAAAACAAAAGGTAACTGAAATAAACCATTCACAAAATATAATTTAAATGAAATCTAGTAATAGCAGAGAAAGTAATAACATAATTCAGTTTCTGAAGCAGTAGAATGCAACTCATAGCACATAAAATGTCACACCCACAAAAAATCATAGTGATGGTTTCTTTGAGAGTAAAGTTCCTTGTGTTTCAGTGTGGTGCTTACAGGAAAGAAAGAAGATCTTCTTGTCAGGCTGGGTTTGCACTTTAATTGCCAAACATCACCTTTTGATTGTGTGAGTCAATTGGAACAACAAAATTAACGTTTCACTCTGCAGTGGAGTGTGCACTGATATGGAAGTTCCTGGTAGATTAAAACTGTGTGCTGGCCTGAGTCTCGAACTTGAGACTTTTGCGTATCATGGGTAAGTGCTCTACTGACTGACAACAAATCAAACAGCCACGATTTTTTTGCCTCTAACACCACAAATCAAATAGTTACTTGTGCCTTTTTAATTTTTTCACTTGATACATAGATGAAATACTGGTGTATAATCTGATGCTCTGTTACTGTTTATGGTTCCCATATTAACAAATCTTCCTTATTTGCATTGTGTAAATAACTCAAAGAATTAATTACACACAGTAGTATACTTCTGGTACCTTCTGTAGGCCCTAAGGTAGCAATTTTCTCTTCAGCGGAGAATGATGAACATTGACATGAATTGGGACTGTTGTTGAGGCTTAAGTTGCTCATCTTCATCAGACACATTATACCGCAAAACTACTTGCCACTGTTCTTTTGTCCACAATAACATATCTTAACACTAACTGATCAATACTGCAAAAAAATTAGTAGGAAGCTACAATTAAATACACATATATAAGTCTACAAATTCAGGCTTTGATTTGTCAGTCTGAAGCTTAACGTGGTAAAACTTCCATAGTAACTTTAGTATAGTCAAAATGCACTAAAGGCAGTGTGCGAATTTATGTTCTACAGTTTACTTTCTACAGCAGATGCTCTGTAATTATTCCTCAATGGATTGTTATACCTGCCATTTGTCTCTAATGGCAGTGTATGCTATAATTCATCTGCTACTTGAGGATAATTGGCAGTCATTGTGAGCTGGTGTAAACAACCTACATTCCCAAAATTCCCAACTTACTAAAGTAACTGCAAGACACACAAAAATGTGACTTACACTTTGTTCACAAGCTGTATGGCACTAACTGTATTCAAATACTTATTGCAGTTAGAACTATCAGCAGTTTGAGGCCATGGAGTGTTATAGTGTCATGTTAACAGGGGGTATCATGAGTATCCCAACAGTAACAGTTATTTCTGCTGGGTTAAGTTTCAACAAAGTGCTTATGAGAAAAAAAATCCATCGGATGTTCTTCAGATACCTCTGTATTTGTACAGTATGATGTAGAACTATCTTATATCAGTTAATGAGGATTCGAAAAAATACTGATCCTGTGGAATTAGTTACATCATATTGCTCTTAAACTATACTCACTTATGCATAGTAATGTTATCAAGTGTGGCAACTGTTTCACTATCTGACTACATTTACTTCATGATACAATTCTTCCTTCTGCAATATGCAAGGAAGTGCACAGAAGGAAAAGTACAAATAGTATTCAGTTATAGAGCTAACTAAAGAGCTATTTTAATGTTCCATGGACTGTGTTCATGATACCTAGCAGTAATGTGGAATGTTTCACCTGATTATAAAAAAATAGTACTTTTCCCAGTAGAAATATGGCTGCATGTTGACCGTTTATGTAAGTGGTTTCAATTTGTATTTAACCTATGTGTAAATATTTTTTGAAACACATAAATGCTTAGCAAAACATGTGTCCTACACACACACACACACACACACACACACACACACACACACACACACACACACACACCTCCCCCTGTCATCTATTCTCTGTAGTGTAAAGTATAAATATCAGTGTGTGCCTGAAAGTAGTATACAATTACTACAAAAATTTGAAGTGGGTTTCATTTAAAAAGCTATGAAAATTAGAATCTCATGTGAAAGATGCTGCTTGCATAATTTCCCAGAAACTAATGTCTAGTATTGTTCGCAATACTGGGATGCTCCGTACATAAAACTGTAGAAAATTAACAGAGATACCAAAAACACACAGTACCTATTTACGGATAACTGAACTAATGTGACTCATACAGATTCTCCATAGTCTCCAGAAGAAAAGATAGTAGAAAGAAGGAATCAGTAATAATCACTATATGCTACAGTTAAAGATACATTTGCCTGTATCTTATTATAGAACTACTAGGAGCAGATATGGAAGAAACTGATACGAAACACCCTGCATCAAAGCAAGCTGCAACATGTACATAATACATACGTTTGGAGACACTGGGAGATTTTAACAATCATCAGTCACAAACACAGCCAAAAATTTTAGTCCAAGAATAGGTGTAACAAACAAATACTTTCATCACAACTCCAAAAGTTAGGTCTAGTGCTTTCTATAACATTCAAGTAATTTGGACCCTTCTTCCAGAACTTTTTCTGAGGATGCATCTCATTATATTACACAAAGTACAATTTATTTGGCATATTCATCCCACTGCACTCTGTCTACATATTTTTTTCTTTGCCTATCCCCAAAATAATAGCACTAATTATTATTACTAATAATAATTTAGTATTATTCACTTCTGAATTCAAATATTTGTAGTCTGCATTTACTTACTAATGCTTTGCTTCTTATTTTGTCTCCCCCTCTTTTTAATATAACAGTAAACATTGTGTATTAAAGATGGTTCCTACTCTAAAGCAGTAGTGCCCTTCTTCCCTGTCTCACATTATTATGCCTTATGCAATTTAAGCACCACACAGTTTATTTACCGTTTGACCTCTACTCTTGTCCTTTACGCACATCAGATTTCTCTCTCTCTCTCTCTCTCTCTCTCTCTCTCTCTCTGCTGTTCAAAGACAATTAAACTATGAAGACTTCATTAATGAATTAATAAGCTGCTTCCTGTGCAAGAAAACATTTCTTTCACTGCTTGGACTAGTTATGCCTGTCAAATTTGATTGTGTGCTGTAGGTAAAAATCAAAATAAATAAAGTTTTATATTTCTTTTGCATTAAAAATCAAAATGTTAACAAAAAAGACAACTCTGGTTACACAAAAAAGTGTAAAGACTCTCGCTAAATAAATTAGCACAACTTTATGTAAGGTAGATAGTTTCATTTAATGATCACAAAAAAGTCAACAAAACTTTACAAAATGGGAGATGTTTAATGTGTATATAAGCTTTTCACAGGCTGAGCATTATTGCCTAGTGTCCAGTGCTCAAAATTCTGCAGGTGCATCAGAAAGAATTGTCCACTGCACAGAAGAAGCATTAGTGAGTGGTGCCTCCTCCTTTCCTTCCTTCCTTCTTTCCTTCTCTCATTCTCTCCTGTAGAACATCAAAAGGAGAAAGTGTAAGTGTTTTTGACAACCAGAATATGTAAATAACAGCTCATTCTACAGAATATACAACAAACATCTACAAAGAAATACGGACAGTGTCAGGAAATAGGGCCAGAAAACATTACCTCAGTTTCATACACATCGATTATACCTTTCAAAATTATCACAATTGCACACTTTTGCTCTAAACCACTATTAGATGAAACTTTTGTGTTTCTTATATTCCTGCTGGTTCAGCTTTTTTACTTAAACATACAAATTGCAGCCTCTCTCTATTCAAAGAGATATTACTGTAGTTGTACATGTACTAGACTACAAGGTAGGTCATCAGTCCTTCATCCTAGAGGAACAGAGCTGTTACTGATGATGAGGAGAAGATAACAGTGATATTCCATCTCAAATATACGTGCTATGACTTATCACCATAATCAATTACCTGAGTGAAGTAATAACAATCAGGAGAGAAAATTCCAGATATCTAATAAACACCTTGATTCATGGAGGGAAAAAAAAGGAGGTAAAAAGTTTAAGAAAATAGTGGTTGTGTCAGATAGTGATGGGTTAAACTATTAACCCTAGTAATAAGCATTTTCTATAATGAGCATTACTGAGGTGAGAGGCTTTATGCTCAGCATAAAAAAATTAAAAAAATCAAAATTTGTTAATTTGTACTACCAACTGTCATGTGTACTACCAATTTTATCATCATCATAAATTTTTTTTTTTAATGTGAATTTCATTCAAGGTTGTTGAATTTCATTCTCAAAATACTTTTTAAAGAGATACTAATGAATAAGTAAGGTTTTGAACCCAAAAATGCTAAATATGACATTCATTGGGGAAAGTGATATCTATAGCTGAGACCTAAATTTTTGGGTTAAGTTCAATCGAAAAATTTGAAAGTAATTTGGAAACTGGTAGAAGAATTCAATAAAAACAATATTTTTTTTTCAAAATTTGAGAAGGTAAAGACACAGACTAGCTCACAATATTTTTGAAAGGTGGGCATAAAGTACCTCCCCCTCCCCAAACCTGGCAAACAACATACGGGGAAGACCAATATCAAACATATGGTTATCAACTTCTCTGATCAACTACTACGATCCATGATTCCATGACATTTGACTCAGTCTGGTACGAATGGCCATTGTATGTGCCCAAATGTATTGTCGAATGTCACTTATAGTAATAAAGTGCTCGAGTCTTACATTCAGTTGTGTGTTGGTGATCTCCTCTGTCCAACGATTCACTGTGGGATTAGGAATTGCCACATTGGTGACCCCCGATGCCCTCTTTCGATCGTGTTTTTGTGTGACGCATTTACACTTTCGTGCCTCTAATTACGCAATGGAATGGCTTGTGTTTTGTGACTCGGTCTCTGCCAAGGATGCACAGTGTTTTTTGATAGTGATACCCTTTCTGTTCATTATACTGGTCCCACACTCATGTGTGACTACCAACTCACATCTGTCTGTGAATGTGAACTCCAGGTTGCAGCCAACTTGGCAGGAACTGCATGCAGAAAAGTGTGCCTACTTCCACAATGTGCCACAATACCCCAATTTCATCCCACACCAAATCAAGCAAGAGACGTCTTTGCCTTTCCTAGTGGCACTGCAGAAATTGCACTCCCCCCAAGCATACCTCAGGCAATGTACTACTTCCTGGGTCCGCACTGCAATTGCTGCTGCAACACTGTCACTCAACTCCTCTTGTGACGTCGCAACAGGTGCTTGTCGGACATTTCTCTAAACGGCCTCGCCTGCAATCCCAAAATGTGGTTCACCCCGTTGATAATCTGTTGGACATTGACAGAATCCTGAGCAATGATGCAAGATTAATATGCCTGGTTAGCCACTTACAAGACAAATCAGACCTCATCAGTGAACAGCAGCTGAATCTGCCATCTCATCATAAATACACTACACCTCAGTCCTGCATTACCGAGTGCCTGTCATGCTCCCACACAAAAGTAATTCATTACACATTTGCGGCTAGCACTCTCCACTTCCTTTTCGACACTGGGGTCAATGCCAGTGTCATCCCATCATTGTGCTCTCCTTCAAGTCTCCTTCCTGCGTCACTGTTCCTCTACGTATTCAATAGCTCTGACATACCTGTGCACGGCTCGGCGGACCTCCGTCTCCGACTCACACCAGACCGGGTATTCTCTCGGACCTTCCAGGTCGCTGACACTGACTGCCCCATCCTCGTGACTGACTTCCTCAAACATTTCAGCCACTTGCCAGAACTCCAATTGGCCACTCTGCTTCACTGTGCATCTGGCTGTCACATTTCACGTATCTTTGCCTCCTCGCCCCCTTCCTCCACTGCTCACTTTGTTGCACTTGTCTGTGCTACCTCCTAGCACTCACATCTGACAATGGATCTTGTCAACTTGCTGTCCCAACTGATGACTCAGCATCGAGAGATCGCTGACATGACACGGTGTCATCAAAGCTCTGCCTGCTCCTGACCCGTCTCCGCCTCCACCTTTGCCGCAATCTCCGCAGGTTAATGACAATCGAACTTACAGCATTTCGTGTACCTTAACTTCGTCGTCCAGTGTTGTTATGCGTGTACTCGTCTCTGTTGTAGGTGCTGCTACTAATGGCACCTGCCACAGGCTAGTTATTACTGAGGCCCCCCACCCCGTCTGGTATAAAGCTTGCTATCTCTAAGTCACCAAACTCTGCCAAGCTACAAACGCAATACAGGACCTCTTACATTCTGGGATTGTGTGTCATTGCCTATACATCTTATTTCAAAAAAAAGATTGTTCTTTTAGCACATGAAAAGACTATCGCAAACTCAATGGTCGGATGATCTTTGACAATTATCTGATTCTGTACATCCAGGACTTTGCACAAAAACTGCAAGGTGCACAGATTTTCAGTGTTATTTGCTGCTGAAAGGCTTGTAATCAAATCAGTATGCACTGTGATGATATACCTAAAAGAGCCATTATTACGCCATTCAGCTTACTCAAATACTGCTACAAGCCTCACAGTCTTCAAAATGCTATGGAAATGTGGCAATGTTTTATTGACTCAGTCTTGTTCCCCCTCCCTTTCTGCTAAGTTTGCCTTGACGATAGTCTCGTTAACTCCCCTTCTGATGAATAGCACGAGCTCCATTTATTTCGAGTTCTCAAAGCACTCGCCAATGTCGGTGTCAGATAAACCTTGATAAATCTCAGTTACACGCTACTAGCGTCACTTTCCTGGGTCATATTGTGTCTGGCAACAGTATTTTCCCAGTGTGATGGCATCCCACTCATCTGCAATTTGCCGTTAGCCGAGATGTTTTGTGACCTCTGTCGCTTCTTACAATGATCAGTTTTTTTCCAGTGACACGTTCCTCATGCTGCATCCCTCTAAGTCTCTCTGACAGACACCTTGGTGGGCAAGAACACTTTTGGCACCCACAAAGTACTATGGTCCGTTGAGATGTGGAGTGCTTTCGATGCACTTAAAGCTGCACTGCCAATGCTGTTATTCTCGCTCAACCCCTCACTGATGCACTCATTTCTTTCACCACTGATATGAGCGAATCTTCAATTGGCACCATCCTACAACAACACTTAGCCTACTATATGCGACCCCTTCCTTTCTTTTCCAAGAAACTCTCCGCCTCACGATGTAAGTGGTTCACCTTCGATAAGGGAACTGTTGGTAATACAATGCAGTGGTCCACCATTTTGTGAAGGACATAGAAGGCCACTCTGTAACTATCTACAAAGATCACAGAACTGTCACAGATGCCATCCTTAGTCCTGCTGACTTGCCATCTGGGTGCTTTTGTCACACGTAACTGATCTGCCAGTACACCACTGATGTCCATTATACAAAAGGAGCTGAGAACATCACTTCCAACTAACTATTTGTCTTGTGTAGGCATCATTCTTCACTGTTGGACCAGGATGAATAGGTATGGCTCCAACAATATGATCCTGATAAAGACCATTTGTTGTGAAACGACGCTACCTCATTGGTTATCAAATGACAACACCTAACCGACTCTTTGCACTTGGTGCTTTCCGACACTTCTAAGGTACTCTCTGCCCCCTCATTCCTGCTCCCCTATGCCACAAAGTTTTCTCAGCAATCCATAACCTCACCCAGCTCGGTATTAAGGTTACAACTCACCTTGTTACTGAACATTTTGTTTGGATGGGCATTAAGTCAAACTGTTGCACCAGGACAAGCACATACATCCCATGCCAACGCAGTAAAGTGGAACCCCACACTCACCCTCCCCTGTGTCTGCTTAGTATCCCCAAAGGACAGTTTTCACATGTTCATCTTGATATCATTGGTCTTATCCCTCCAAAAACAGTTGCAAATACACTCCATTCATTATCAATCACGACACCGTAGATAACAGTCGATTGTGCATTTGTGGCCTCCTGGATCACTTGTTTTAGTTGCCCTCCATTTACTGATGAGGGGCGATAGTCCAAATCTGTCATCTTCAGCATGCTGTGTGACTTGTGAGGTGCCAATAAATTCCACATTACTGCGTACCATCCCCAGAGTAAGAGGCTGGATGAGTGCCAGTACCCCACCCTTAAGGCAGCATTCTTGTGTCTATCTACTTCTTGGTCTGACATTCTCTCCTACGTTCTGCTTGGAATTCACACAGCATTTAGGGAGAACTTACAGGCTCCCCTGTGTGACATTCTTTATGGCAAACCCCTATTCTTACCTGCTGAATTCCTCGTTTGAGCTTCAGCTCCTTATGATGTCTCAGCTTTGATCGAGGGTGTCTAATCTCACATTGCTCATGTCTGCACCCCACCTGCACACATCCACACTGCCCTGTGTGTCTTTATGAACAAAACCTCAAAGCACTGTGACTATGTAGTGCTCCATGATGACACCACATGATCTGCTCTCCAACAGCCTATTTTGAGCCCCCATAAAGTGCTCTGTCACTCCACTCATTCCTTCAACATCCTCTTACACGGTAAACTACAATCCATCTCCATCAGCAGACTCGAGCCATCTCGGCTGCTTCACGATGACCTCGCACCCACTGATACCACGTCCTATGGCTGTTGAGCTAGCTCCTCCCCCTTCTTTGCTGTCTGCCTCTCCTAGTGCTGCCAATGCATGTGATCCATGTGATTCGTGGGTTTTGATTGCTTCGTGCGACATTCCTTCGTCAACCATTGCATCCGCAAGTGCTTGTTTCAAACTTTCCACATCGGGAACTCCCTCCTGCACTGCACACTTCTACGTTGATGTCTCTTCTCTGTTGGTCGATAACTTCTCCTTGCAGTTACATGATGGCACACTCTTAGTGCTTCACCCACCTCCGCACAGGCTTGATGACAGGTTCGCAGTATATCAAGTGAGAAAAGGGCAAGCTGAGTTTCACATGAGTGACACCTTCTAAAAACAACACTGATTCATGGACACAAGCTTCTCAGTCTCAAGAAAGTTTATTACATTCAAACTGAGAATATGTTCAAGGATTCTTCAGCAAACAGAAGTTAGGGATATTGGTCTCTAATTTTGTGAGTCCATTCTTTTACCCTTCTTATATACTCGAGTCACCTGTGCTTTTTTACAGTTGCTTGGGGACTTTGTGTTGGGCGAGACATTCACGATAAATGCAACCGAGTTAAGGGGCCAATACCACAGAGTACTCTTTGTAAAATTGAACTGGGATTTAATCTGGACCTGGTGATTTATTTGCTTTCTAATCTTTCACTTGTTTCTCTACACCAGGTATGCTTATTACTATAGTGTCCATACACGACTCTGTTCGATGGTCAAATGACATGAAAAAATTTGTATAGTGCATTTTACCGGGTGATCAGAAACAGACTGAAGAGATTGTACGGGTGTTGCAGGGTAGCTTGTGCTGAGAAACGATTGTTAAAAAAAAATCAGTACGTGCCATCTACGTGCCATCTCCAATTTAGTTAGTATTAACGTTAGCGAGTCTGCTCGTTGCGTGCATAAACTGAAACACTTCCACTTACTAAAATGTGGTAATGCACAGACATCTGTGGTCTGTGAATTACCGCATGTTCAGCTGCTCATTACCAGTTAAAATGTGCCTTTTTTGGATGTGATAAGTTTAAGGTAGGTAAGCAAAAGGTATGTTAATTCACTTTGATCAAGCCATATGAAGAATATCACTGGTTACACTAGCTCTGGCAGGCTGCTTGGATTTGGGCACACAACCACCTCACTGACTAACTTCAACAGCAATTACATTGGAAATGGAGCAACAAATTGAATTTTTTTCTTAACATTCATTTGTCAGCACAACCTATCCTGCAACACCCTTAAAATCTTTTCAGACTGTTTCTGACTACCCAGTACAATCCATTACATTGATGTTTTTATGATCAGATTTAGTCCACTGTCACTTTATTTACCAGATCTCAATGCATTTAACTTTTCCATCTGCTGCTTAAGGATGTACGTCATCCGTTATTTCACAAATTACTCATTTTTATTTGTATTACACAAAGGTGACAAAAGTCATGGGATAGCAAAATGCACATATACACATGGCAGCAGTATCGCGTACACAAGGTATAGAAGGGCAATATATTGGTGGAGCTGTCATTTGTACTCAATGTGATTAGTGTGGAAAGGTTTCTGGTGTGATTACCGTCACATTATGAGAATTAATAGACTTCAAGTATGCAATGCATGTTGGACCTAGACACATGGGACATTCCATTTCAGAAATAATTGGGGAATTCAACATTCTGAGATCCACAGTGTCAAGAGTAGAGAATACCAAATTTCAGGGATTACCTCTCACTACGGAAAATGCAGTGGCCGATGGCCTCCACTTAACAACTGAGAATAGTAGTGCTTGTGTAGGGCTGTCAGTTCTAACAGACAAGCAACACTGCAAGGAATAACTGCAGAAATCAATGTGGGATATCCGACAAACGTATCTGTTAGAAAGTAGAGTGTAATTTGGCTTTAATGGGCTATGGCAGCAGATGACTGATCCAGATACCTTTGCTAACATCACGGCGGTTGACCTTAGACAACTGGAAAACCGTGGTCTGGTCAGAAGAGTCCCGATTCCAGTAGGAGCTGAGGGTTTGAGTGTTATGCAGACCCCACAAAGACATGGACCTTAGTTATCTACAGGACACTGTGCAAGCTGTGGGTAGCTCCATAATGGTGTGGGCTGTATTTACATGGAATGGACTGGGTAGTCTGGTAAAAGTGAACAAAAAATTGTTGGGTTCAAATTAATGATATGAATGAAATAGAAATAAACATTCCACATGGGAAAAATATATTAAAAAACAAAGATGCTGTGACTTACCAAACGAGAAAGCGCTGGTAGATAGACACAATAAAAAACACACAAACACACACACACAAATTTCAAGCTTTCGCTACCCACACTTGCTTCATCAGGAAAGAGTGAAGGAGAGGGAAAGACGAAAGGATGTGGGTTTTAAGGGAGAGGGTAAGGAGTCATTCCAATCCCGGGAGCGGAAAGACTTATCTTAGGGGGAAAAAGGGACAGGTATACACTCACACACACACACACACACACACACACATATCCATCCGCACATATACAGACACAGGCAGTCTGTACTTCCGCCTCGACTGACATCTCTGCCCAAACTCTTTGCCTTTACATATGTCTATACATAAAGGCAAAGAGTTTGGGCAGAGATGTCAGTCGAGGTGGAAGTACAGATGCAAAGACGTTGTTGAGTGACAAGTGACGTAGGAGGGGCGGCAACTTGAAATTAGCGGAGGTTACCGTTACCCAGCAGGCCTCAACCTCCGCTAATTTCAAGTTGCCACCCCTCGTACATCACTTGTCACTCAACAACGTCTTTGCATCTGTACTTCCGCCTTGAGTGACATCTCTGCCCAAACTCTTTGCCTTTACGTATGTCTGCCTGTGTCTGTATATGTGCGGATGGATATCTGTGTGTGTGCAAGTGTATACCCGTCCCTTTTTCCCCCTAAGGTAAGTCTTTCCGCTCCCGGGATTGGAATGACTCCTTACCCTCTCCCGTGAAACCCACATCCTTTCATCTTTCCCTCTCCTTCCCTCTTTCCTGATGAAGCAACCTTGGGTTGCGAAAGCTTGAAATTTGTGTGTGTGTTTGTGTGCTTTTATTGTGTCTATCTACCAGCGGTTTCTTGTTTGGTAAGTCACAGCATCTTTGTTTTTTAATATATGAACAAATAATTGACTAGAAATGGTTATGTTCAGATTCTTGGAGACCATTTGCATTGATGTCCCTAATAATGACAAAATTTTTATGGATGACAACACACCACATAACCTTGCCACAACCATTCATGATTAGTTTTGAAGAATATACTGGACAATTTGAGGCAACGACTCAGCCACCCACATCCCTCAACATCGGACATAATCAAGAGGTGAGTTTGCGCATAAAATTCTACACTGGCAACACTTTTGCAACTACAGACGGCTGTAGAGCCTGCATGCCAATGGCCTTGTCACTGTGATAACACTGGTTGCGGTCAGATAACCAAAATTAAGTGTTGTCGGCCTCAGCTAGCACTCGGACGGGTGACCGTCTGGGTCTGTCGAACAATGTTCGCAAGTGGGGTGCACTCACGCAGTGTGATAATAATTGAGGAGCTACTTGATTGAGAAGTCACAACTCCAGTTGTGAAAACTGACAACGGCTGGGAGAGGGCAGTGTGCTGACCACAAGCCCTCCATATCCACATCCAGTGATGCCTATTGGCTAAGGACGGCGCGTTGGTCGGTCAGTACATTTGGACCTTCTGAGGCCTGTTTGGATGGAGTCAGGAGAGGCAAAATTACTCAGTATTTTGCAGGGGACTTCCAACAACTTGCTGAGTCCGTGCCACATCTAGTTGCTGCACTACACCAGGCAAAAGGAGGTCCAACACGATATTAAGAAGCATCCCACGACTTTTGCCACCTCAGTGTATTTTGTGTCTTTTGAGGACAATTTTCATTCTATGTAGGTTGGAACTTAAATAGTGGCAACACTACTGTAGAGACACTATGCAATGGAATCTACTATTGTCGCTGATAGCACACGTTGTTGACATACCTACCTTACCTCCGAGCAACTGGACTCACCCATCCCATATCACCAGCGTGCGCATAATCTAGGGAAACACAATATGAAACTTCCTGGCAGATTAAAACTGTGTGCAGGACCGAGACTCGAACTCGAGACCTTTACCTTTCACGGGCAAGTGCTCTACCATCTGAGTTACCCAAGCACGACTCACACCCCCTCCTCACAGCTTCAGTTCTGCCTGTATATCGTCTCCTATCTTCCAAACTTCACAGATACTGGCAGAAGTGAAGCTTTGAGGACAGGGCGTGAGTCATGATTGGGTAGCTCAGATGGTAGAGCACTTACCTGCGAAAGGCAAAGGTCCCAAGTTCAAGTCTCGGTCCGGCACACAGTTTTAATCTGCCAGGAAGTTTCATATCAGTGCACACTCCTCTGCAGAGTGAAAATCTCATTCTGGAAACATCCCCCGGGGTGTGGCTAAGCCATGTCTCTGCAATATCCTTTCTTCCAGTAGTGCTAGTTCTGCAAGGTATGCAGAAGAGCTTCTGTGAAGTTTGGAAGGTAGGAATGAGATACTGACAGAAGTGAAGCTGTGAAGCCCCGAGTTTGAGTCTCGGTATGGCACACAATTTTAATCTGCCAGGAGGTTTCATATAAGCGTACACTCCCCTGCAGAGTGAAAATCTCATTCTGGAAACATCCCCCAGGCTGTGGCTAAGCCATGTCTCCGCAATATGCTGTCTTCCAGTACTGCTAGTTCTGCAAGTTTCGCAAAAGAGCTTCTGTGATGTTTGGAAGGTAGGAATGAGATACTGATAGAAGTGAAGCTGTAAGGCCCTGAGTTTGAGTCTCGGTATGGCACATAATTTTAATGTGCCAGGAGGTTTCATATCAGCGTACACTCTGCTGCAGAGTGAAAATCTCATTCTGAAGGGATACACAGTCACTTGTGAGTGAGAGGTCTAACGTAATGGTGTCGCTATGTTTTCAAAACAGGAACAATGGAGTTGGATCAAGATTGAATGTGCCAGAGGTCGTATAGCACGACAGTGTTATCAATGTCTTCAAGACACGTGCGGGGAATTGGTATTGCCGTACATAACAGTGGCATGTTTGGTAAAAGCCTTCAACGAAGGCTGGCAAACTGTGGCAGACATGCATCGGGCAGGTCATCCTAGCATATCTAAAGAAGAAGAGCATGCTGTTGCCACCTTAGTGGACATGATCGATGCCATATGATTTGTGAGCTCACCCACGAAACCGGATTAGTGCATACAACTGTGCTTCACATCCTGAAGGAGTGTTTGGGCGTGTGAAAAACTGTCGCGATGGGTTCCGCATGAGTTGATGGAAATGCAGAAATGGATGCGTTACGATGTGCTCAGACATACTTGGAGCACTATGAGTGCGAAGGAGAGGCTTTTTTATAACGTATCGTAACACTGGATGAGACATGGGCCACATCGTACTAGCCAAAACTGAAATGGCAATCCAACGAATGGCATCATTATGGGTCACCATGAAAGGTGAAAGTGCGTCAGAGCCCCAGTATGGTGAAAGATGTGGTGATTCTCATGTACGACTGTGACGGTGTTATCCTAACACATTATGTTCTTCCATAGCAGACCATCAATTCACAGTATTACTGTTCGTTTCTGGAGCATCACCTGCAACCAGCTTTGCGAAAGAAGCGGCGACACTTTCTGTGCAACCCACCCATCATTTTGCACGACAATGTTTGGGCGCATACAGCACAAGCTGTGGCTGCTCTGCTTGGTCGATGGGGATGGGAAGTACTGTTCCGTCCACCATACTCCCTGGACTTAACTCCTTGTGACTTTGATTCGATTCTGAAGATGAAGGAACCACTTCATAGCATTCGCTTCAGACCTGTTCCAGAGATTCAACAGGCAGTAGACCGCTACATTCGCACCATCAACAGAACAGGCTCTGCTAACAGTATACTACGCCTTCCACATCACTGGCAACAGCTTCTATAAAACACTGGCGATTACTTTCAAGGACAGTAACAGGTGCAAACATGTAACTATTTCGTATTGGTTGTGAATAAATAGTTGCCACTATTTAAGTCCCAACTCTCATATTAAGCAGATACGTTTCTTGTTTTTCTTTTTATTGACTAATGTTACTGTCATCATTTAGAGGGAAAAAAGTATTTCAATTCAATAGCTACACCAGGCAAATAACATCATTTTGATGGTGAATTATGGAACCAAACAACTTTTAATCTATTACTCGATATACAGTATCAAGTACTGTACTATTTTAGGACCACATTTCATATTTGTTACCATTATTTAATATTATATGGAGGAATTGTAGATTATATACCTATTGACACTAAACACAACATGTCATAATCAAAATCATAAATTTTAATAATTCGTAATAATGTATGAGTGTCATTCAATGACTAATGCTACTATATTTTTCTGAAAGCAGGTTGGTTTTATCTGGGATTCCAATACACCATATTTCTGCCCCACTCTTCTGGCTACAAAACTCTATTTTTGAACATAATCTCCGATGTGACAGCTTTATGCCACATTACTGGGGGGGGGGGTCTGTATGCCTGCATGGTACCACTCTGCTGGTCAACATCAGAGCCAATGTCTTGGTGCAATTAATCACCTCCCTGCCATTCAGTACTGCTTCGCACGGAATGCATTCTTCACTGTGCCAAACAGATGGAAGTCAATAGGTGAAAAATCTGGCTGTAGGGTGGATGAGGAAGAAGAGTGCAATGAAATTTTGCAAGCTCCTCTCGTGTGTGCAGACTTGTGTGAGGCTTTGCATTGTTGGGGAGAAGGGGAAGTTTGCTTGCATTTTTGTGGTTACAAACGTGCTGAAGCCATTTCTTCAATTTCCTGAGTACAGCACAACACACTTCCAAGTTGATTGTTGCACCATAAGGGAGGACATCAAACAGAATAACTCCTTCAGAGTCCCAGAAGACTGTCACTTGACTTTACTGGCAGACGGTGTGGCTTTGATCTTTTTCTTCAGAGGAGACGTGGTGTGGCAGCACTCCACGGATTGCCATTTTTTTTGCAGTTTGAAGGGATGAAGAATGTTTCACCACCTGTGGTGATGTTGGACATTGTCATGATCAGCCTCATAATGCACAAGCAATTCCACACAAATGGTCCTTTGCTTCTCTTTATGGTCGTCTGCTAGTCAGCGAGTAACCAGTGGGTGTACACCTTTGAGTACCCCAACTGGTGGATGAGTGGGTCAGTGCAACCAATGAAGACACCCAGTTGTGCAGTGAGGTGTTTCATTGTGATCTGTTGATCGCATTGAATGAGTGTCGGCACATTCCAACATTGCAGTAGTCACAACTGTATGCAGCTGGCGCCTCATCCAATGACTCACCATGCTTTTGTGCACTGGCAGGTCTACGTTCATGTTCTGTAAGCACCTATGAATTTCTGCGACACACTAGTTTTTCATCAAAAGAAACTTGATGGCAGCTCTCTGCTTGGAATGCACCTCTGTTGCAGACATCATTCTGAATGCTTCTTCTAGTGCTGCTATCTATCAGAACTTCATGAAACAACAGCAGCTGAAGTGGGAATATTCCACCATGTCCCACAACAAATTCTGCATTTTTCAAGTAAAACTGGCTGAGGAAAAAAAATGTGTTACATTACTTATTGAATGTCTCTTGGAGTTACACCTTATAATTAGCTAAAACAAAAATTGTCAAATTTAAAGGAATATTAACTGAATTTTGTAATGAAGCAATTTTCATATAAAATTACTGTTTCAAAAGTTCCAGAATATCAGCATAGAAACAGCAAGGTCATTTAGTAATGTATGACGTAAAGCTCAAAATAATTTGCTGGATGAAAAAACGCAATTCTTGAGTGAGAACATTTGTAAATGTTAGTAATAAAAATAATTATGTTACTTACAAGAAAATTAGATTTTTTTCAGAACAGGTTATAGTTTTTTTATTAAGTTTAATTTTGGAAAGTTCTGTACTTTGCAAAACTTTATACAAAAAATATGTTTTCTGCTGAGTGTATCATTGTACACAAATATTCTGTGCATGGTTTTCTCCATTGTAAATTACACAAAATACTGTTTGTAATCATACTTAAAACTGACTGCATTGTCAAGGTTTTATACAAGTGACTGTAGCTGCGACCATAAGGGAAGTTGGTTACTCAAAAAAGCAGTTCAATACAGTACCATTGTAAAAGTTTGTTAAAGACTGTAAGGTAGAGTGAATGAATGAAGTAGTTATCAGTTAAGTGGTCTTGGATTGTTTCATTTCAAAATGTTACCCTCTCTGAATTATAAAATGGGTCCACTACTTCCAACAGCAACAACAGAATTTATGCAGCCAACAGTTCAACCAATTCTACGAGTTAATTGTGAACATTAAAAGTGATATTTTCCTGTTTTAAGAATTATATGACTCAATTGGTAGCTGATGCACACGGAATCAAAAATCAGAATTTTAGGACTTAATTTTTTGTATGTCTTGTAAAAAGCAGGACTGTTACAACTGCCATGAAAGCTAATCTATTTAGGAGGAAAAAATAGTGAAAAGTGATAATTATATTAAACTGCAATAATCAAATAGAAGTGCTAAAGATGGCATATAATATCTATGAGATGAAATTACAAAGCACATAGAAAGAAAAAAGGAAAACTACCACGGATGTGTTAAGAGTCATGGTATATGTTACATAAGCAACCATTTGGGATTTGATTTGTACACTACACTGCTTAAAGTAGCCCATTAATTTATATGGTTAGCCATTGTGTGAAAAAAAACTGTTGCTTTTGCAGTTACATTTAACAGATATTGTCTATCTTCTATTGGTAGGCTATTATGTACTTCATTACATTAGTGTTTATATAAAAAATAACTATCTATGTTTGTAAGAAAAATTCGCTACTATCTATCATGAAGTCTTGTAAGGCACCGATTCTCAATTTCTTGCTTTATGTTAAATTGTGTCGTGCTGAAGACCTAAACATCAGAGTACATAACTCCACTCTGAATCTTAGACAAGGAAGAATGGTCTATACAAAATTAGTGTTTTGTTTTATGTTGTGAATGTGTCATTGCAGTTCAGCTGGAACTGATTTTTATTTTCGTTCATTATAATCAACATTTTTGGAAAGCCGGCAACTCTGTCATTCATTATTTATATAATAATGAAAAATTGCACCAATTCCTTATTTTTTCACACTTAGCACAACATGTATCGAGAATTTATTCTCATTTTCAGGTGCATTTATTTACATAAACATCACAAAAACATTTATGTAAAGAAATGCGCTTGAAAATAGAATAAATTCTCAAAATATGTTGTGCTAAGCATGAAAAAATTGGTAACTGGTGCAGTATTTCATTATTTAAATTACCATTTTTATTACCAGCAACAAAGACTATTAAGGAAAAAATGTACTGTGCAGTGAGAGTAAAAATTCCAAGTAGCCTCTGCAAGGAGTGCAGTTACCAACTTTACAAAATGTTCCAGCTGCTTGCTTCCACTGAGTTCAGTACTTCATTGCTTTAGAGGAGGGCTGCCCACAACAAGCAGCACACTGGCATGGCACGGGCCAAGTTTCGACCTATCTCAGCTTTGCTCAATACTTTGCGGAAGAACATGGCACACCATGATATTTAATTTAATTTTGCAGTGTGGTTTTCTGGCTGGCATGTCTCTTCATTTCAGCATAATCTTGTTGTCAGTGCTGTTTACCTTTCACTATTTATTCATGGTATGACAAACATTCACAAATCCAATGGCTGCTATCATGAAAAGAGGCAGTCTAGCAATCTATCATTAAAAACAAATGTGAATTACAGAAAAGAGGGATGAGAATTTTCACTATCTATTATGCAGTTGCATAACTGGTGTGTACTGCAAATTTGCTATGAAACATTACAACACCATGCAGGAAGAATTAAAAGACTTATCTGACAATAAAAAAGCAAAAAATTACGATTGACAGAGGGGATCCAATATTCAGTACATCAAGGAGTATTTTGTGCTAAATCTGCAGGCTTGGAGCACATGAAGAAATTGAACTGAATTTCTGAAGTCACATGCCTTGTATTGTCTGTTGCAATAATTTCTGATGGAACTGGATGAAGAGTATGGAGACTTTATATGAGGGTTGTCCGTAAAGTGAGGTCTTTAATGAGCTCTCATTGGAACGGAGTGAGCTGGTTTAAATCTGACAATAGCACTATGATCCTTGTGTCACACACCAGTATTCTTGCCAGTTCTTATCTCTCTGCAACGCTTATTCTCGGCACGGCAGCCGTTAACAATGGAAGAGAAAATCAAAGCTCGCATCAAGTGAGAATTGTGTTCTGTGATTAGATTTCCGTGGCATAAGGGGTCAACCCCTGTTAAAATCCATCGCCTATTGACCGATGTATATAGAGAAAAGTGTATGGGCATAAGAAATGTGAGTAAGTGGTGTAGGGAGTTCGCAGACGGCTGTACAAACGCGCACGACAAGGCTGTCCATCAGTTTCGGACGAGACAGAGACGAAAGCCAAAGAAGTTTTGCTTGCGCATCGGCGTGTGACTGTGCAAGAAATTGTATCTCTAAGACTACTGTGGACAATTTGACAGATATTTTGAAGTATCACAAGGTGTGTGCGAGACGGGTGTCGCAGATGCTCACTGATGAACATACAAGGAAGCACATAAAAAGTGCCTGCAAATTCCTGCACCATTACTGGGAAGAGGGTGAGGAATTTCTGGATTCAATTGTAACTGGGGATGAGACTTGGGTCCACTATTTCATGCCAGAGAATAAGGAACAATCAAAACAATGCAGCATTTCAGTTCTCCAAATGTCAAGAAGTTCAAGCAAATGCTGTCAGCAGGGAAGGTGATGGCTTCGATATTCTAAGATAGGAAAGATGCACCGCTGGTTGACTACCTGGAAAGAGGTGCAAAATCAACGTGGCAAGGTACTCCGAATACTAACAAACTACAGAACAAAAGGAAAGGGAGTTCATTTTCACCATGATAATGCCTGCCCTCACGTCACCAGCACCTCAACAGAATTCATCACCAAATTTGGGTGGGAAATCATTGACCATCCTCGATACAGCCTTGATTTGGCTCCCAATGACTGCTATCTGTTCCCCAACTTGAAACAACACTGGGGGGTGGGGGGAATGAAATTCTCAAGTGCTGAAGAGCTGAAGGCAGCTTGCCATTCCTTCCTGCACAAGTTGGCGGGAGAGTGGTATGATGCGGGTATGAAAAAGCTCCTGGAGAATGTCCAAACAAAAATGCATCGATCATGACGGGGGCTACATTGAAAAATAGCTTAAGTCCAAGCTTTCCGAAACTGTTCCTGGTTTTGCAATAAAAAGATGTTTACTATGTGAAAAAGCATTGGAGACCTTAATTTATGGGCAATCCTCACATATTACTATGAAGTAAATTGGTTAAGTGAAGGGGCATGCTTGGAACAATTTTGTGATTTAAAGCCCACTATTGTTGAATTTATGAAGCTCACATACATTAAATAAAAGACAAGGTTTGAAGAAATCATTGCGACCTTGAAAGAATTACAGGGATTGTTTCCTAAACATTCTTGAAGATACTAGCAATCTTACACCTGTTTTCAAGACTGTTTGCATTTCAGTATAAAGCATTCCTATGTATGTGCAGATGTAACTGATTGATCTGCAATGTAATTCCTGTTTTTAAAGACAAATTCTTTTACATCAAAACTGTCTGGGACATCTAATTATTTTCCTGGGGGAGAGTTTCCACATCTCCATACCGAATTTGCAAACATAGTAAAATATTTTGACTACAATATGGGTATAAGGTGCTTCTCTCTCTCTCTCTCTCTCTCTCTCTCTCTCTCTCTCTCTCTCTCTCTCTTTTTAATTATGAAGCTAAATAAGTGATGATTACAAGGCAACATGAATGCAAAAATCTGTAAAATTTTCTCTGTGTCTGTATGTTGACAGTTTGTACAAGATAAAAATTATATTATGTCTTCAGCATGCCCAAAATAATTACATAATACTGCACATTTGTTTCATTTGTGATCTATGTAGTTGAGAAAATGAAACTAAGTTCCATGCAGTATGGCTGCACTGCCATTTAAATACAGTGCATTTGCCGTTTCTCCCTCTTCCTGGTCAGACAGCATGGCTAAGCAGTGTGGGAAATGTGTAGTCTGACTGAGCACTATGGCATGAAACCAGGGCACAGCATGTGATCCAAATTCTTAGACACCGTTGTTATAGATGCATTCCTTAGAGATAATTTCATATGACATGAGCTAATATCCTTGCATTTAGGTTAGCATAATAATAGATACTTTTAAGGGAAAAACATGACAAATACTTGGTTTTCAATAAAGGGATCACAAAGGGATTTCTCTATCCTTCAAAATGATGTTGTTTGTTGTATAGACAGTACATCCACATTAATGATTGTAGTGTATGAACATGAAACAGTAAACAGCAGCAACATTTTAAAAAGTTTGGTGTACACATGGTCAAGATTTTAAATTAAAAAAAATAATATTGAGAAGATGCTTAAACACTCAGTTTTGGCAATCTCTGTCATAAAAATAACTAGTAATTTTGGTTACTTTGAAATCAGTAAGTTACTGTAATTTGCTACTTCTTACAGCATAATATTTTAGCCTACCTCCTTAGTAAGGCAAAACATAGACATTTGTGAATTGTGAGTGGGGTTTATACAAGAAAATCTTATTTGAGATTGGAAACTGCTATAACAGCAACAATGTATATTTCTTCTGCTGTCAATGGCCCACTTTAGTTTGATAAGAATTGTAATACTTGTGAATGCAACATAATGACACACAGACTACAGTCTGGCAGGATGAATGTAATTATGGCTCAGAAAAGAGTGAAGTACACATGGCAACAATTATTTGGGGCAATTTACGTGCAAGTATGATTCCTTCACAGATAACGCAAATTATTTTCATTATAAATTAAACTTGTTTGCCCATGACAAATCTTTATTGTAGAAAAATTAATAAATAGTAATAAGTAGTCAATTACAAACACGAGACCAGCATGAAATCACATACAGACCTTTGTTTCAAAAAATATGAAGTTAAATGTTAAAACCAAGTGTCCACTTGGAGTACAGACTTTTCTCGAGAACTGAAATTTATTGGTAAATCACAAATAGCCAGCCGGCCGCGGTGGTCGTGCGGTTCTAGGCGCTCCAGTCCGGAGCCGCGCTGCTGCTACGGTCGCAGTTTCGAATCCTGCCTCGGGCATGGATGTGTGTGATGTCCTTAGGTTAGTTAGGTTTAATTAGTTCTAAGTTCTAGGGGACTGATGACCACAGCAGTTGAGTCCCATAGTGCTCAGAGCCATTTGAACCATTTGAACAAATAGCCAGTTTCATCATCAGACACAATTTTGATACTAGGAAGCTATCAAATACATAACTATTAAATCTTAGAAACAGATTACAGCATGTCTCAATCACAGTGATGCTGCCAGATAAGTCATCTGTCTAATTTGGGAAACAAGACACAGCACTTATGTCTGACATATATCAGTTCCTCTCACAGAACCATGATTTAACGCTTTTGATGGAATGGACATGGTCTCTGCATTCAACACTCAAGTGGTTTTTGTTATGGCTGTACTACCCATCAAAAGCCTGTGTTGAGATGGCATTCCAGTCAATATGAAATACCTATTGTCTAAAGTTTTCAAAGCTATTAGGAGAAAAAATTTTATTTTTACAAATCTTACAATCTGATATCTTCACTCAAAAAAGAACTGAATTTCTTTTCTTTTCATTATCTATCATGCTTGCTGCACTGCATCAAATGATGTAAAATATTGCACAAAATTTAAAGAGTTTGCAGAGGTAAAAACTCATTACTTGAACTTTGTGTAGGGTTGATTTCAGCTCCTACATCGCAGGGAATGAAACGTAGATCGGATATCAAAATTCCATTTAAAATTGAGAGCAAAATGATATCTCACTTTGTTCTCAAGTTATTTTGAATTATATTTAACAACAAAAATAATCAATTTTTTTTTCTTCCAAATCTCATCTGATGCAGTCCCCAAAAATCATTCTTTCCTTCTCATCCCATGCAATAAATCTCCTGTGGTTTTGGGTGGCTTTCCCAAAATATAACCACTTTCCAAGACCTCACCAGTCCTTTTCCTTCACCCCTCTTCCTTCCCCTTCAGCCCTTCTGCTTGAAGAAAGAGCCACTGGTTCCAAAAGCTTGCCTAATTATAAACTTCTTTTATGTGTGTGTTCTGCCACTGCTTAGTGAGAAGATTTGTTTTATATTTGAAGGACGGTCACGTGCAACGTTAGCTAACTATATGCTCCATAGGTTGTACCCACAATAAAGGTTATGATATGGAAACAGTTTCCTGAGCCACCAACCTCTCACTGCTGCAGATGAGTTACTTGCAAATCTTCGTGAATAAAAAGTTTTGAGTGTTTATTATACAACACATGTGCCTCACTGTGTGCTACAATTTGCAAAAAATTGAATTTTGTTTCTTGAATTGTTTATGAGATATGACTGTTGTTATGACCATATGATTTGTGATGCACAAGGACATGAATAAAACAGGAATGAAGGAACTACTTCTAGGAGTGCGTCAGGACATAGCAAGCACGTGTACCACAGGACGCAGACAGGAAAGATAAACCCAAGATGCATCTAAAAAGCTTGGTGAATGGTTTCAGAAAATAAAGGAACAAGAGTTGCAAACAAAATACCTTTACTTCTCTTCAAAGTAATCACCATTAGCTGAAACACATTTCTGACTAAGTTGTAAGGCTGCATCACTACAGCAGATCAATGCTATCAATATGATCTGCAGACAAAACAACAGTCAATGGCTAGGTGTTTATCTTCCCCACCTTCCATGGGCAGAAATTCCTGACAGATCAAGCACTTCCTGTCAAGAAAGGTGATCAACATTGTTTGAATCTTGGATTTTGTCAGCCAACTTGTCTTGGGAAGCAGGTAAGATGATGAACACCCTCCTACTGACGGTCTGAATCATATCGGTAGCACCAGGTCTCATCTCCTTTAACGGTGCGATTAACCAACAGTACGTGACCAGTGTACTTCGAGTGATTCCACAAAAGGCATTTGCTGACCATTCCCAACAGTTTCATAACTAATTTCAGGAAGTGTGCAGCAGCTAATGAAGACTACCTTCGTTCCGGTGTAAAATCAAGTGCCAGCACAGCAGCACCCTCTACACCAAGAGGACGTAAGAAAGCGTCAAGACCAGCAACCGTGATAGTAGCATCCACTATATTCCTTCACTTGTATTAGAATCATCATACTGAAAAATATTGATTACATTGCACTGGCCTTTGCTTGTGACACACATGTATTTCTCAAAGTTAAGTACTGTCATTTATTTTCTGCAATAAAAACTCTTTAATATGATTTGCTTGAAATGTTGTCTAGTGATCCAAGAAGCAGGTTCCCTAGGCACCCCATATTTGATGAATTGGCAATATATAACAACTTTGGAGGCCAGAAAAGCTCTTTTGTTTGCAGCTCTTGTTTCCTTTATTTTCTGAGACCATTTAGCGAATTTTCCACACACATCTTGTACATAGAAAGATTCATTTATAAACTTTCTACAATCATTGTGCAGTACTCTACAAGGGCATTACCTCCAATTTGCTTTCTATTCACACAGCTGACCAGCACTATAATACAATAACGGCCATATAATGAACCACACAACAGTAAACCATGCTATTCCACACAACACAGATGACTACACAATTGATACAGGGTCATTGCAATCTAAACAGTTGTCCCCAAAATCAGCATCTCAGCACTGAAAATCTGAGACCTACTGTAACATCTTTACAATCTCGCAAATCACTTACCTGAAGTCCCATTTGTCTCTATTGTTCATTTTCCACTTTGCTGGCAGCTTCTATTGGTTCTTCTCTTCATATTTCCTTCTATCATTTCTCTCCTCTTCCTTTCCTTTGATTTTATACTACCCATTTCATTTTTCCTCTTTGTCATTTTTATTTACACTGTATATTGTCCACTTTACCTCTTCCTTGGCTATCTTTCCTTATTTAGTCACAGTTCTTTAGGCCATCTCTTCCTTTCCATAATGAATGTTCACTCTACAGTGGTGTTTGTACTGATTTTAAACTGCCATGCAGATTAAAGTTGTGCACTCAACTAGGACTTGAACACTGGCCATTTGTGGGCATTAGCTCTACCAACTGAAATACCCAGGCACAACTCGCAAAGTGCCCTCCCAGCTTTACTTCTGCCAGTACTTCTCTCTTACCTTGAAAAACGTTACAGAAGCTCTCCTGCTTACTTCCTGGATGAGCTGTGCATGAAAATCTCAGTTGTTTGAATATTTGCTCGCAAAAGGCAGGGGTTCCATGTTCAAGAGCTGCTCAGGCACACAATTTTAATCTGTCAGGAAGTTTCACCTCTTCCTTTTCCACTGTTCCCTCCTTACTTCCTTCTTTCACCACCTTGCTTTTCTGCCATGTTTTTGTTTATACACTCCTCTTTTCCAACCCTCCCATCCTCACCATTCCCACATTACTGGCCATCACTCAGTCATGCTGCAGAATCAGAAGCTGTGTGTGTGTGTGTGTGTGTGTGTGTGTGTGCGCGCGCGTGCGATGTAAGCAATGACCAGTGAAACAGTATGAATATATATGGTGTACGAGTATTAAATTGGGTGTAACTGTAACAAAGTGCACAAGGGAAGACAGATCATGCAGTTAAAGGAACTTTTAAACACCATGAATGACATGTGAATACTAAATAACCCAGCAAGTCATCTGTAGTGGAAAATAGTGAGAAATGCGGTCAGTGTACCGACTGCTAATGTTTTAGCAAATGCACTGCGCACCAACGCAAATGAAAAGTCATGGAGGCATTCAAAGTAACTGAATACCTGTTCATACTCAACCAAGAGATTATCTTTCAACTACTGAAAGCATGAGCATCCACACTCAATGCGATGAAGATGCTCTCACTGGAAGCAAATACACACATCAAAAAAATTTTTGCGTCACCTCAGGTCCAAGAGTTCCGAAACCTGTACAGAAAATTGGAATACCGATCAACATAAACATCATTTCTGCCCTTTTTATTGCTCATGAAACCCAACATTGCATGTTGTACCACCACACAGCGAAACCTTCAGAGGTGGTGGTCCAGATTGCTGTACACACCGGAATCTCTAATACCCAGTAGCGCATCCTCTTGCATTGATGCATGCCTGTATTCATTATGGCATACTATCCACAAGTTCATCAAGGTACTGTAGGTCCAGATTGTCCCACTACTCAATGGCGATTCAGTGTAGATCCCTCAGAGAAGTTGGTGGGTCACATCGTCCAAAAACAAGCCCTTTTCAATCTATCCCAGGCATGTCCAATAGGGTTCATGTCTGGAGAACATGCTGGACACTCTAATCGAGCGATGTTGTTATCCTTAAGGAAGTTATTCACAAGATGTGCACAATGGGGGCACGAATTGCTGTCCATGAATATGAATGCCTCACCAATACGATCTCAATAAGTTTGCTCTATCGGTCAGAGGATGGCATTCACATATCATACAGCCATTATGGCGTCTTCCATGACCACCAGTGGCATACGTCGGCCCCACATAATGCCCCTCCAAAACAGCATGGAACCTCCATCTTGCTGCACTCGCTGGATGGTGTGTGTAAGGTTTTCAGCCTGATCCGAGTTGCCTCCAAACACGTCTCCGACGATTGTCTGGTTGAAGGCATATGCGACACTCGCCGGGGAAGAGAACGTGATGCCAATCCTGAGTGGTCCATTCGGCATGTCGTTGGGCCCATCTGTACTGTGCTGCATGGTGTCGTGGTTGCAAAGGTGGACCTTGCCATGGATGTCGGGAGTGAAGTTGCGCATCATGCAGCCTATTGCACACAGTTTGAGTCGTAACATGACGCCCTGTGGCTGCACGAAAAGCATTATTCAACATGGTGGCATTGATGTCAGGGTTCCTCCGAGCCATAATCCGTAGGTAGCGGTCATCCACTGCAGTAGTAGACCTTGGGCGGCCTGTGCGAGGCATGTCATCAACAGTTCCTGTCTCTCTGTATCTCCTCCATGTCTGAACAACATTGCTTTGGTTCACTCCAAGACGTCTGGACACTTCTCTTGTTGAGAGCCCTTTCTGGCATGAAGTAACAATGTGGACACAATCAAACTGCAGTATTGACTGTCTAGGCACGGTTGAACTACAGACAACACAAGCCACGTACCTCTTTCCTAGTGGAATAACTGGAACTGATCGGCTGTCGGACCCCCTCCATCTAATAGGCGTTGCTCATGCATGGTTGTTTACATCTTTTGGCAGGTTTAGTGACTTCTCTGAAGAGTCAAAGGGACTGTGTCTGTGATACAATATCCACGGTCGAAATCTATCTTCAGGAGTTCTGGGAACCAGGGTGATGCAAAGCTTTTTTGATGTGTGTATAAACAGGAACAAGGTGCCATTCACACCTCACCCTCCGGGCACTTGTAAAGATTCCACCACTCCAATTATGTCATACTACAGCCAATCATCAACATTGGTGTTGATAAATGACGGAATTATTGCCGGTAAATAAGCACAAGTTTGACAGTGAACTACTGTGTGCAGACTGTTTCTGGAAAACCACCTGAGCTGAGACATGGGAACAGAAGATTCATCAAGAACGAGGCATTACCAATATCCAAGAGGTTTTAACATCAACATGTAAATCCTCTGCCAGCTAAACCAATTAGTAACAATGTCACTGTAATGAATTAATATTTTAAGTGTTTCTCTCTTTCAACTAAGACGACATGTCAAATATTATTGTGTTAATGACCTGTGGGTGAATAAACTAATCAGCTAAGCAACTAGCCAACAGCATTTAAATCATATAAGCAATAATGCATACTTCATTGAAATCCTGACTATGGTGAAACATTGTAAGGTCTTCAATGAGGTACCGTCAAGACATTACAGTAAAGTTAATGATTAGATTAGATTAGATTAGATTAGTTTTTCGTTCCATAGATCCATGCTGAGGAGACCCTTGTGGATGTGGAACATGTCAGTACAGATGTTCACTTTGTTTCATGAACAATAGAAAATTTATAGCTACTACCCAGTTCTGATTAGCATAGGAAAGCTTTAGAATGTCATTTTACTAGTGACCAAGCAGTAGTAAAAGTTAAGACAAGGGCACACACAAAATAACATCAGTCAGTATTGTATTTTAACTGCCAAGAATGTCTAAAATTGCATTGTTGGAAGATGGAAGGTCAATTAAAACAGCACTATAAATAGTATAAGTATGGTATGATCCATTAGTGAATATAAATTTTGAGTGCAAAACAAAAACAAAAACATTAAATCACCCACGAAATACATGGTTTACCATTTATGGCTGTACATTATGTTGGATATATGTACTATATAAGAAAAATGCTTTCTGTATATACAGATTATTAACCTACAGCACCATAACTAGCAATTGTCAAACATTGTTTCCCCATTTTAAATCACAGGTTTTGATTAGAACTGAAATCTCAAAATTTCACCTTTATCAGCAGCAGAAAACGCGGAGTGTCACTGTCTTCATCCAATGGAACCGACTTCTGAGCACTTCTTCGATCAACTGATGATGATGACGGAGATTCTGAAGATGTTCGCCGCTTTGCATCTGTGGGAGCAAGCTTCCCAGCTGACACAGTACTTCGTGTCATACCACCACCAGGTCGATGAGCTTGCTGCTGCTGTTTACTTACAGTACGCTTCTGTGGTTCCTCCACACTCGGTGAACTGCTCATCCTGCG
The DNA here is from genome assembly GCF_023864345.2 of Schistocerca serialis cubense. Classification (NCBI taxonomy): domain Eukaryota; kingdom Metazoa; phylum Arthropoda; class Insecta; order Orthoptera; family Acrididae; genus Schistocerca; species Schistocerca serialis. The sequence continues at coordinate 5,557,781 of NC_064641.1, read as the reverse complement.
AGAAACAGTACCTGAAATTTTAAGAATTATTTTCCAGTCCCACACATCAGAAACCAATACAAGTTATTGGCTAGCCAATTTAACACTTGTGGCACTATCATAAACTATACACAGTAGAAAATAATATTTTTGAGACGTGTAAAAATGAAACTGAATTATGCAATTTGCAATGGTAGCCAAGTTTAAATTTACCTTATCTGCAACACACAATGTTTTCAAAAAATAATTATACCTTGTATAAAAATCTTATCCTGCAGGGCTACATTACAAACTTTGTTTAATTAAGCAACAGAAACAGTCAAAGATGGCTGGAGAGTTTCAAAACATATACTCCAATACAGACATTGAGCACAAAAAATTCATAATTTGAGATGCTTCATTAAGGAATTTACAATTTAAAATAATTTGTAAATTTATTGTGAGCAGCCAACTCACAGACTGTTTCATGTGCTTCTCTTTAGCAAAAAAAAAAAAAAAAAAAATGAAAAATTTGGTTTCAGGTAGTGGCACTGTACTGAAGATCACCATTATATGTGCTAGGTTTTGGCAAATGGCTGCTTTCAAGGATCTTGACCAAGCTGTACATTTTGAGAACTGAAAAGCTGTAACCATGTCAAGCATCACAGATGACACTGACATTTGTATTATTGTACATTTATTGTCCTACAACCAATTTTGTTCTTAGAACATCTTGAAGTATGACCTTATTGACAGTGTCAGTATTAAGATGAGGATTAGTGATCATGATGTCATCATAGCAGCAATGGTTACTAAAGTTAATAAATCCATCAAGAAGGCTAGAAGAGTTATTATGGTGGAGGGAGCACATAGGCAGCTATCAGCATGCTACAAAGACAATGAATGGATATCATTTTATTTCAATAAGGTCAATGTACAGGAATTGTGGGCAAAGATTAAACTGATTGCAAATCACACACTTGAAAAGTATGTGCCAAGTAACTGCATTAAGATGAAAAAGACATGGTTTATTAACAAAATTCGGAAAATTCTGAGGAGACAGAGACTGTTACGATGCTCTCAGTTTAAAAAAGAATGCAGAAATCTCGACAGACAGAAGTTAGTAGAAATTAATGTTAAATAAAAAAATCAATGCAACTTCCAACTTCGAACATTAGCAAAGGATCGTGATGAGAACATGAGAAAATTTTCGTCCTACATAAAACTGCTATACAGGCCTAAGGCTTCTATTCAGTCACTCATCAGCCAGTTTGATGTGACAAAAGAAGACAGCAAAAGGAAAGCTGAAGTTTTAAATTTTGCGTTTACAAAATCATTCACAAAGGAAGATCATACAGACATACCATGATCTGACCTCAAGCAGACTCCCATATGGATGACATAGAAACAGACATCCCTGCGATTGAGAAACAACTGACAGAGTTGAAAACAAATAAGTTGCCAGGTCTGGATGGTATCCTGATTTGGTTTTACAGCATGTGCTCTTTGGCATCGGTCCCTTATTTATCTTCCATTTGTCGCAAATATATTGTGCTCTCCAAATTCCCGAGTGGCTGGAAAAACTACATGTCACTGCTCCATTTAAGAGTGGTGAAAGAAAGGACCCACAAAATTACAGGCCGTGCTTGCCTATGCCCCTTCATGATGCTGGCTGGCCTGTTCGTCGGCATGTTCTAAGGGCATAGGCATGTGTATGGATGCACGTGCATGGACCATTCTGTGTGTGTGTGTGTGTGTGTGTGTGTGTGTGTGTGTGTGTGTGTGTGTGTGAACACGTGCACCACATCCAAACTGAATAAATAGGTCTTCACATGCAAATTATTGGAACCACAAAACAGGGAGGATTTTGCAACTTAGCTAATGCTTTAAATTGAGTGAAAATGTTACACTCTAGCAAAAATAAAAATTTTGTGGTTTACAATTTATTTATACATAGTGTTTAAGAAGGAATAGTGCACATTTTAGGAGGTGGTAGAACAGACCAATAAAAATAAATTAACATTCCATATAACGAGACCACTTTTTCTCGGTACTGAGATACAGCTGGTTTCAGGAATAAGTTTTCATTTCCTGTATTAGTACTCCAGTTGCTGTGTGTTAAAAATCAACTATCACTTTTATTTTGAAGTTCAAGTTGTGAAATTGTGATTGAGTGATGTAACTGAACTTTTCAGCTGTGATTGTAATTGTGATTTGTTGGCTGATTCTACTATACTGTTTAAGCACACAGCACATATTTACAAATATTGAGCATGCTGATGAGGTATTTGTGTATGGGTTTTGAGAAAACTGTAGATGATTTCCTAACCACAGAGTACCAGATTCTGAAGTGCTGCCTCGTACTTTCACTAAACTGTGTGAGACTGATACACTGCCTAGCATTCATTATAATCTGAAGATGCAAATTAACAGAGTTTGGATGAAGTAGAAGACATTATTCAATCATTAGAATGTAGGCTTTCAACAAGCTCAGGCAAAATTCCTGAACAGGTCTGTGATCCATGCACAAGAATGTTATATATGCACATCCTCCATCCTCATCATTTGCAGCAGATTCAGCACCCTTCAAGAAGGAGATGAAGGTACACAGTTGGAAGTTTGTTGTTGGTTAATTGTTATCTGGATTAATACTGTTTATTTATGAAGCCACTTTCACTCAAGACAATACCAAAAACACTTTCAATTTGCACTGGCAATCCAACAAAAACCTAGGTGCCTTCGTGGAGAGACATTTTCACAAAGATTTCTTTGTAATTGTGTGATGTGATATGACAGACAATCAGCTGATTGGGCCTGTTGTGTTACCACATCGTCTTACAGGGTCCCGTTATCTACACTTCCTATGAAACAAGCTTTCAGCATTACTGGAAGAGATTTCTTTGGTTACAATGGTGGATATATTCCTTTAAAATGATGGAAACCCCGGCACATTCTAGTAATCAGCTGACACATCATCTCAACCTTTTATTCTCCAGCAGATGGATCAGCAAAAAAGATCACGTTTTTTGACCTCCAAGGTCCCCTGACCTAACCACTTTATATTTTTGCCTGTGGGGATAGTTGAAAAGTGAAACTTACAAGAAAAAGTAAGCACAAGATACAAATTGATCACTTGGATTTTGAATAAAAAGAACTGTGACTGCAAGAAAGTTCAACACACAGAGCGTAAAAACATCGAGTCACTTATTATCAAGAGAAAGGTGGGAAGAAGTTTCTCAATTGCATGACACCAACAAAAAGGTTGAACTGCATGACACCAACAAAAAGTTTGAACAGTTCTCTGACATTTTCAGCTATTACTTTGAAACAGCATTCCCTGTCAAAACATGGGTGGTACAGAACACAAATCTAAAAGCAAAGTCATAGGTAACTAGAGGCATAAAAGTCTTGAGCAACATAAAAAGAAAATTGTTCACTTACCAAAAGAACCACAACATATTCCAGCTCCTAGTTATATTACAATGTTTATTCAGGTGTACAGAAAAGTCATACGCCAGGCAAAAATAATAGCCAATGATAAGTTTATATCAGAGTCAGAAAACAAAAGCAAACTGGGAAGTAATAAAGCAGGAAGGAAATAGTAAAAATGAAAACATCGCCCTGAACTGAGATAACAAGATAATTACTGACCCCTGTAGACTGCAAATCTCTTCAGGCAGCACTATGAAGACAGTACAAAAAATCTAACAATTAATAATAAGAGAGACAGTCCAACAGAACAAAGTAAGTTCTTGCCTCCACTCAATATATCACTACGACACAACACCGAAGGAAATCATTCAGGTAACAAAAACCTTTAAAAAAAGTCCTCAGGAATAGATGGTATTCCAGACTTTGTCATAAAGGAATGTATTAAAAACATCACAACACCCCTTGCAGAGATAATCAACTCATCCTTCTTGACAGTCTTAAAATTGTCAAAGTGATCCCTATTCATAAAAATGTGACAAAAAAAATTTAGAAAACTATATACCAATCTCATTATAATCAGTTTTTGCCAAAATCACTGAAAAAATCATGTGTAACAGATCAATAGAATTTCAGGATAAAAACAAAATTCTCACGAATGCCCAGCATTTCGGAAAAATAAATCTATGACTAGTGCCACATATAATTTCTTACAAAATGCTCTAGATACACTGGATAATAAACAAAATGCTGCTGGTGTTTTATTAGATCTCAGCAAAGCTTTTGACATCTTGGACCACAGAATCCTGTTGGAAAAACTCCAAAAATATTGCATTGGAGGCACCACATTAAAAATATTCTCCTCATCATGAGAATCTTCAAGAATATAGAGTGAGTCGAAGTACTGCTACATATCATGTGAAATCCAACTTGCAGTTTCCTCAGATGGCATTGATCAAGGCAATTGGTTAAATTCAGTATTTCTGGATTTCCCAAAGGGATCTGATTCAATGCCACATTTACACTTATTATGAGATGTTCAACTGTTGGGGTACCAAGTGAAATTTGTGACCGGACTGAAGATTTTTAGGTAGGGAGGATGCTGTAAGTTATGTCACATCGAGAGTCCTTGACACAAGTAGAAATAAGTTTGGAAATGCTCCACGGAGGTGTGTTGGGAACCTTGCTGTTCATTTTGTATATTAATAACCTTGCAGACAATGTTAATAGTGCCCTCAAACTTTTGGCAGATAATGCAGTTGTCTATAATTAAGTACCGTCTGAACGAAGCAACACAAATACCCAGTCAGAGCTCGATAAGATTTCACAGTGGTGAAAATATTGGTAACTTGCTTTAAATGTTCAGAAATATAAAATTATGCACTTCAAAAAATGAAAAACATTTAGTATCCTAAGACTATAATATCAGCGAGTCACAACTGGAATTGGTAAACTCATACAAATACCTGGGTGTAGCAATTTGTAGATATATGAAATCAATCAATCATACAATTTCAGTCATATGTAAAGCAGGTGGGAGAATGCAGTTCATTGGTAGAATACTAGGGGAAAGCAATAAGTCTACAAAGGAGATTACATAAAAAATTCTCATATGACCCATCCTAGAATGTTGCACAAGTGTCTTGGACCTGTACCAAATAGGACTAATGGGGGATATTGAATGGACACAAAGAACAGCCACAAGAATGGGCACACTTTTTTTCAACTCACATGAAAGTGTTACAGAACTGATCTGGGACACACTTGAAGATAAACGGAAACTATCCCACGAAAACCTATTTACAAAGTTTCTAGAACCAACTACTTTAGTTTTACTTTTATTACTATTATTATTATTATTATTATCATCATCAGCAGCAGCGTAATCACTCTTATTACCACTGTCTCATACTATCATACACTACTCATCTTGTCACCATGTATTATCAGTCTCTCGAAAACCCACACAACTTCAGCCTTCATGCTCTGTGACAGACGTTGAATCTTCTACTTCTACTGGCATCTCCATCCCACTTCCTACCTGCCTTTTACAGCTCTGTGCACTCTCTCCTCCCCTGCCCACTGCATTCCACAAGGCACTGGGTTATGACTCACCCCGGGACAGCTGTCCCTCCTACCTGCCATCAAATAGCAAAAATGACTCGGGATAGCTCTACTCTAAAGCTCGCTTACACAAATGTGCAGTCCTTACCAGCCCGGTAGACTGAGTTCAGATGCATACTTCACAACCTCGGTTATCATGTCACACTCTTGTCAGAGACATGACTGAAGCTGAGTATCCCCTCCAATTCTGTAAGCCTTGGTGGTCATATTTTTCTGAGACATGACCAATGTGACAGACAAGAGGGCAGTGTGACAGCATAATTACATATGCAGAATTTTGTTCCCCAAGGTCATGCTCATGTGTAAAATTGAGAACAAACAGCCCAAATACATGTTTATTGAGATTAAACTGCTCAATAGGATGTGTGTCATCTGTGTAATATACAGCCCACCTAAAGTTGGACAGCTATCTAGCTTTGAATCTGCATTCTCAAGGCTTGACTCTTTGCACGAACAGCAATTGTAGCTGGAGACATCAACATGAATTTTCAAAACAACGGTCCTTCTGTGTCAAAATTCAATAGCATATTTTCCTGTTAAAACTTTACATTGATTCCTTTTGGGCCAACTCGTCATACAGCAGACACTCATATGCGTATCTATATATTTCTTGCCAAATCTTCAGAGTAATTTGTACCAATTAGATTTCTGCACCTGGCTTGTCTGCTTGTATGTAATATCATGACTTACTCACTGCAATGCCCAAAGAACAAACCTCAAGTGATGACTTCTAGAGTTTTTAAGCTCTTGAATATGTCTGAGCTTAGCTGATGCCTGTGATATTTCTTGGCAGACATCGGCACGAAATAACTTCAACAAAAATAATGAATTATCCAATTTCACTGCAATTTATACGACAAACATGCTCCTCGAAGAAAAGTTAAGAGCGAGGAGAAAAACCGCACTGTGGCTTATGGCCCATCTTGAGCACATTATGAGTGTCCAGAGATGCAACACACAGGACATACAAATGGAACCTGACATCTGACATTCATCTCACATACAAGCAACTACACAGATGAGTCAGTCAATCTGCTGGGAATGCAAGGCTAAGGTACGCCCAGGCGCTAACCGACGACTTTCAACGACCCGGTGTTCTACAGAAAAACCTACGAATAGGCAAACCCAAATCTGCAGCTGAACCTCTAGTTCTTATTGATGATCTAAATGAGTATTTCCCATGCTGATATCTTTACTCGACCAATGCAAAATGGCAGAAACCATCGATGCTCTTAAAATGTCAGTGGTTGGTACAAATGGAATTTTTTTTCTGCAGCCAGTAAACCCTAACATGGTCTGCAAGTCAATTGCAAGAATCCATTTGGCAGCTGGAGGGCACAATAATATAACAGTGGAAATGATCAATCTTCTTGTAGATCCTCTACTGCCCAAAACAACAGGCATTTTTAACCATTCTCTGACCTCCATCACCTTCCCAACAGCCTGGAAAATGGAACTCATAACGCATAAGGGACCTGCCAAACAGCCCTCCAACTGCAAACTAATTTTGATTCTACTAGCATTATCCAAGGCTTCAGAACACATAGTTCACAAACAGCTCACTAATTATTTAACAATATTATGAAAAGGATAGTTGCTACTCACCATATAGTGGAGATGATGAGTCGCAGATAGTTACAAATAAGAGATGTCAGAAAGTGAAGTTTCAGCCAACAAGGCCTTCGTCGGGAATAGACAACATACACACACATACTCACATAGATGCAACTTGCACACATGAGTACAGTCTCTGACTGCTGTGGCCACACTGTGAGTGGCAGCGCATGATGGGAGAGGCAACTGGAGGGAGGGTGTAGGGAAGAGGCAGCGACGGGAGGGGGAGGGGAGTTATAGCAGGGTAGGTGTGGGGGACAGTAAAGAGATGATTGTGACTGTACAGGGACAAGAAGGAGAGAGGACAGGGCAGCTAGGTGCAGTCTGAAGGTTAGACAGAGGTTGGGAAAAGGTGGGAGGGGGGGGGGGGGGAGGAGCAGGTATTGGAAAAGGAGATGAGTAAAAAAAAAAAAAAAAAAAAAAAAAAAAAAAAACTGAGTGTGTTGGCGGAATATGGAATAGAGGGCTGTGTAGTGCTGGAATGGGAACAGGGAAATGGCTAGGTGGGTAATGACAGTGACTAACAAAGATTGAGGCCAGGAGGCTAATAGGAATGTAGGATATACTGCACGGAGAGTTCACACCTGCCCAAATCAGAAAAGGTCGTGTTGGTGGGAACAATCCAAAAGGCACAGGCTGTGAAGCAGTCACTGAAATGAAGAACATCGTGTCGGGTGGCGTATTCGGCAATAGGGTAGTCCGGCTGTTTCGTGGCCACAGTTTGTTTGTGGCCATTGTTGCAGAAAGCTTGTTGGTTCTCATGCCCACACAGAATGCAACACTGTGGTTGCAGCTTAGCTTACAGATCACATAACTGGTTTCATAGGTAGTCATGGCTTTGATGGGATAGGTGATGTTAGTGACCGGACTGGAGAGGATGGTGGTGGGAGAATGTATGGGACAGGTCTTGCATCTAGGTCTATTACAAGGATATGAGCCATGAGGCATGGGTTTGGGAGCAGGTGTTGTGTAGGGACAGATGAGGATTCTGTGTAGGTTTCTGTACACATTTTAGGGCATGACGAGAGGTAGTCAAAACCCTGATAGAGAATGTGATTCAGTTGCTCTAATCCTGGGTAGTACTGAGTCACAAGACTGGATACTGGAAGGATAAGGCACGGGATATCTGTTTTTGTACACGGTTAGGAGGATAATCGAGGTCTGCTAAGGCCTCAGTGAGGCCCTCGGTATATTTTGAAAGGGACCGCTCGTCACTGGAGATGCGGCACCACGGGTGGCTAGGCTGTACAGAAGGGGCTGCTTGGTATAGAAAGGACGGCAGCTGTCAGAGTGCAGGTATTGCTGGTGGCTGGTAGGTCTGATATGGACACAGATCCTGATGTAGCAATTGTTGAGGTGGAGATTAACAATGAGGAAAGTGGCTTGCTGAGTGGCACCAGGAGATGCGAATGAGCGAGAAGATGTTGAGGTTCTGCACGAATGTGGACAAGGTGTTCTCATCCTCAAACCAGATCACAAAGATTTCATCAATGAATATGAGCCATGTGAGGCGTTTGGGATTCTGGGTGTCTAGGAAGGATTACTCCAGATGGGTCACGAATAGACTGGCATAGGATAGTGCCATGCGGACGTACCCCAAATTCTTTTGTAAGTAACATCTTCAAAGGAGAAGTAATGGTGGGTGAGTATACAGTTGGCCATGACTACAAGGAAGGATGTTTAGAATCCATTAGGTGATGGGAAAGGTAGTGTTCAATAGTGGTAAGGTCATGGGCATTAGGGATGTTAAGTGTAAAGGGAGGTGGCATCAATAGTGACAAGCAGAGCACCATGTGGTAAAGGAATAGGAAGTGTGGAGAGTTGACAGGGAAGGAAATGGTTGGTGTCTTTTATACAGGTAGGTAGGTTGTGGTAGTAGGTTGAAGGTGTTGGTCTATGAGAGCAAAGATTTTCTCAGTGGGGGTGCAGTAACCAGCCACAATGGGGTGTCCTGGGTGGTTGGGTTTATGGACTTTAGGAAGCTTTCAGAAGGTAGGCATGCAAGAAGGGGTAGAGGTGAGGAGACAAAGATGCATTCCCGCAAGAGATTCTGTGATGGGCCTGAGGATTTGTGGAGAGACTAGAGATCCAGCTGGATTTCTGGAATGGCATCACTGTGGCAGGGTTTGTAGGTGGATGAATGTGACAACTGGCAGAGTCCTTCTGCCACATAATCATTGCAGTTCAAAACATCAGTTGGTGGAGCCTCCGTCAGCAGGTAAGATCATAAGATCTGGATCAGTTTTTAGGTGGTGAATTGCAGTTCTTTCTGAAGATGCAAGGTTAGTTTGCATGCTGAGGGATTTGGGGAATGGTGGTGAGGCAAGGTTCAAAGTTAAGAAAGTCTGAAAAGTAAACACAAAATGATTTGGGGGCAGTGGGGATGGATCAAGGTTGGATGGAGGAATGAACTGCATCAGGCAGGGTTCAACATTGGTCTTTGGCTGTTGGCGAGTTGGTGGCAAAAAAATGTTTCTACTGTACAGACCAGGAGAAGGAGAGAAGGTCTTTAACAAAGCCTGTATGACTGAATTTGAAGTAGGGAAAAAGGTGAGGCTTTGGAGAGGACCGATACTTCTGCAGGACTACAGCTTTCGGAGGAAAAGTTCACGACTGTGTTTTGGGTCTGTTTAGGTTCTGGATTCGGTGTGGTGTTGGGAGGAAGTTTTTGAGGTTGTGGTAAATGTAGTAGGCCTGCAACACAGGGTTTGTCAGCTATAAGGAGATGTGTGAGAGGTTAGGAGGCTGTTGTAGAGATGGTGAGTATGGCAGTCCAGGGTGGGAGTAGGAAGTGAACAGGAGGGAGAGTTTTTTAGGTGGCATTGAGCATGTTGCTCTAGTTCCTGGAAGGCAAGAGTTTCATTGTGTGATGTGGGATCCAGGAATTTGGAATTACATAGTAGGAGAATTTTGTGGATGGAGATAAGGTTTGCACCTGATTGATATGGTTTTGCAGTCTATATTGGTGAGGCTTAAGGACTGGCAGAATCTGAACAGATGGAGGTCATTGTAGAAGGAAGAGGGGCAGCTGGGGTTGGGTAATTTGATGGTAACACCATTTGCAGGGATTCCATGAGCCAAGCAACAATGCAGGAACTGTTTGTAGGACTGGGTTCTGGCTAGAGATAAGGAAACTTTTCTGTATTGATGCAGATTGAAGGAACGAGGATCCACAGTGGTGGATAAAATCTATATGGTGAGTAGCAACTATCCTTTTCATAATATTCCTATATTCCATCCTGGATTTTCCATTGTTTCACTAATTATTTAACAGCAAATAACATTTTACATGACTAATAGTCCAGTTTCCAGCAAAACTGCAGAATGATGACTGCTTTTATAAAAGTGGAATATGAACTGAAACAAGTGATGGATACACAACAAGTGACTATTGTGTGATTTTTGGGTTTCCGCCAAGTTTTTGATATTGTTGACTTTGACATTCTACTAGTTAAAATCATAAGTCAAAATGTTTCTTCAAGTGCTGTACAGTGGTTCTACTCATATCTTACATCTCACCAACAGTGTGTAATGATCAAAACAAAAAAGTCACAGTGGAGGGATGTACTATCAGAAGTCCCACAAGGGTTAGTATTGAGCCCATTACACTTATCATTATACATTAAAGATGTATCAACTATTCTCTCCCACTGCAAATATCACCTGTATGCTGATGACATTCAGTTATACCTGCATGCAAGTCCAACATACCTGTGCATAGCCATCCAACATGTAAATGCCAATTTACCTGTCCTGTCAGTGTGGATGCAGTGTGTAAGTTTAAAACTTAACCCATCTAAAACACATGCAACCTTAGTTGCTTACAAAAGACTTATTATGCTTTAGTTCAGAAAATTGCTTCCACCACTAATCCTAAATGGCATGGAAATAACCTTTTCTTCCTCTGCAAAGAACTTGGGGTTAATTATTGGCATTCATTTAGACTGTACTGAATACACAATTGCAATCTGTAAGAAAGTGCCAGCACCATCTCACACACTACAGAAATATAAAGAAGTATTTCCTTTCAAGCTCAAGGGGAGTTAGAACGGAATTTTTTTTTCACATTTTCGGATTTTTATCTCATTCTAAAATTTGCAGTTTTCCTAATAAAATGATATACATACCACTTATAGACTCACATGGGAAGTATTATATTTTATTTTTTTAAAATATAATCTACAACAGTTGAAAATGTTAATATTTTTACATGCATTACTTCAAGATCTAATAAAATCAGTAATTTTTTATATAGGAGGCAGTGAATTGCTGTGTTATAAAGGTCATGTCCAGAAGAGGATGGGCACCAGGTTGAGGAAGCTGAAACAAAGTCTTAGAGACAATAAATTTTCTGATCCCAAAACCATAAGAGAGAGACTGACAGACAAAATGATAGATGAACTACAGCAGTATTATGGGATGAACATTAGATATAATACTGAGGATTTGTTGAAAATGAAGCAGGCAGTATGGGTTGCCTTCTTCCACAGACTGTCAACTAATGAAAAACCAGTACACCACCTTTCCCCTCCTGGACCTGATTCATTGTGCAATTACCACAATGCCCAGTACTCAAACAATTCATACAGCCATAAACATTCCATCCCAGCTGCAGTCGTGGATGTCATAAAACCTATTTACAGAGACCTGGCAAATCCTTAATTTCTGAAGAAGTGTCTCCATGGCGAGACTCAAAATTCCAATGAGTTGTTCAATAATCTTATAAGGAGTGGCTTACCAAAAAATGTTTTTGTTGGAATGAAGACACAAAAGAGGGGGGGGGGGGTCAGTATTGCTGTAATTGCTTTTAATGATGGCAACATTGGTAGGGTCAGAGTGCTACAGCATATGGGAATCAATCCTGGAGCAAACTGCATCACAGAATGTGAACAGGCGGACAAGGTTCACATTGGTAAAGCAGAGTATGCAACACAGCTGGCCACTAAGGAGTCCAGAAAGAAGAAAAAACTTGGAAAAAGATCAAGAGGATGATATACAGTACAGTGCAGGGTGCTTCTGAGTGACTAAAATTAAAAAATTAAGCATATATTAAGTTAGTTACAGTCTTTTGAAACTTTAGAAGCTGTTTCTGAAAATTTACATTTTCTGTTGCATTTTTCCCTAAATTTCAGAAACCACTTCGAGTAGAGTATTCAAATTTTCAGGGAGTAGTAACATACATATCCTGAGTCTACTGAACTAAAAAAAGGACATAATGTTATGTATAATTAAAATTATTTAGGATAATGTATAAAAAAAAGTACACAAACTTTTACAAAATTGTATTTCCGAAAGCAGTGGCTGAAATGCAATTACTGCAGTTCAGTAGACTCAGAACATACAGTTTAATGTCCTGTAAAAGTTTAATGTAAATGGCTACAGTGGTTCTTGAAATACAGGGAGGCCACGTCACTAAATTGAACATTGTCGGAATAGAACTCCCCTTAAAAAGAAGCTCACAGAGATACTACTCCCAACATTTGACTATGTTAATGCCATTCTCCTACTGTTTCTGTGCTTGTGACTTATGATTTTTCAACCATATCACACCAGCCTACAAACAGTTATCATAGTTATGTTCTAATAACCACAGAGACTATCATATTCTATGTTTGCTCTATCATCTTTTCAATCACTGCGCTCCCTCTTATTTGTCTTCAACTCTTACTCTACTATCTAAACTGCACAGCAAAAATACTCATTCTTAACCAAGTAAAATTCTCTCTGTACCATCACATAGCTCTGTCTTGTTTTCTAAATCATTTCCGATATCAGGAACCCAACTTTGGAACAGTTTTCCTCAAAACACCAGAGAAATTAAATTCCTTCCACACTTCACCTATCAGTATAGCCATCTCTTCTACATTCTATGAAGCTCATTCTCATCAGTCCCCCTCCCCCAGGTCTTGTCCCTACCCCACGTTGGCAGAGTTCTCTGTTTACTTGCTGTTCTTTCCTAACTGCCACTGTCGGTATCATTTCAATCTTCTCCTCTTCCTTTATCCATTCCACTTTGGATAATACCAAACATGGCTTCAAATGTGCTAAAGTAATCTATACCATTCTAAAGGCTTCGTACTATAATAATAATAATAATAATAATAATAATAATAATAAAGGCTATTAAGTCCCTAACATAGTCAGACTAAATAAGCAATAAATAAATAAATAAACAAATAAATAAACTTTAAGTAATGAATCTAGGAATATGTTACAACACCCTGAGTATCAGGACTGTAAAGACAAGTTCAGACTAATTACAGCATGCACAGAGGCATTGAAGGCATCATTCTTCCCACAGTCCAAATATGAAGGGAAATGGAGAAAGTCTCAACAACTGGTACATTGGAATGTACCCTATGCCACACACTACACAGTGGTTTGAAGAGTATAAATGTAGTTGCAGATGTACATGAAATATTCTAAAATATTAGTAGACAATTCAAGGTGAAAAGTGTATCATTGAATTTTGACAGGAGTCAATACATATTGCTCATAACATTTTACAGAACCTCAAATAGCTATGACTATAATCTGTCCAAATAATAAAATTCAACAAGTAGAAAGCATTCAGTTTTTGAGACAGGAAATAGATCATTATTTGGACTGGAAAACCCACATCTTAGACTTTACAAAGTGTCCTATTTTATGATTTGCAGTATGCACATTATTATGCATACTTCTGTTCAATAAAAAGTTTTAGAATATTATCTGAGAAATATCATATATATACAGGAATAACATTTTCAGAATATGGAAATGGTTTTCAAGAATTATATCTTGGGATAACACTACAATATTCAGCAGAGATGTTTAAAAAAGCTTGAAGAATTTTCTGAACTGAATTTTTCTTGTTTAAGAAGCTCATCAATGTTTTCAAGACAGACACATAAACATTAAGGTCCTTCGTTGTTATCAATATTACTCTCTTCACATTTTTAATGTTAGTTAAAATGTTGTATAAGTATACAGATACACATTAATGATATGAATAAAATAGAAAGAAACATTCGACATGGGAAAAATATACAGGGCTATTACAAATGATTGAAGTGATTTCATAAATTCACTGTAGCTCCATTCATTGACATATGGTCACGACACACTACAGATACGTAGAAAAACTCATAAAGTTTTGTTCGGCTGAAGCCGCACTTCAGGTTTCTGCCGCCAGAGCGCTCGAGAGCGCAGTGAGACAAAATGGCGACAGGAGCCGAGAAAGCGTATGTCGTGCTTGAAATGCACTCACATCAGTCAGTCATAACAGTGCAACGACACTTCAGGACGAAGGTCAACAAAGATCCATCAACTGCTAACTCCATTCGGCAATGGTATGCGCAGTTTAAAGCTTCTGGATGCCTCTGTAAGGGGAAATCAACGGGTCGGCCTGCAGTGAGCGAAGAAACGGTTGAACGCGTGCGGGCAAGTTTCACGTGTAGCCCGCGGAAGTCGACGAATAAAGCAAGCAGGGAGCTAAACGTACCACAGGATGGTGCTCCACCGCACTTCCATCATAATGTTCGGCATTTCTTAAATAGGAGATTGGAAAACCAATGGATATACAGACACAAGCAGACATATTTAAAGGTCTTTAAATATGTCTGCTTGTGTCTGTATATGTGTGGATGGACATGTGTGTGTGTGTGTGTGTGTGTGCGCGCGCGCGAGTGTATACCTGACCTTTTTTCCCCCTAAGGTAATTCTTTCCACTCCCAGGATTGGAATGACTCCTTACCCTCTCCCTTAAAACCCATATCCTTTCGTCTTTCCCTCTCCTTCCCTCTTTCCTGATGAAGCAATCGTGGGTTGTGAAAGCTTGAAATTTTGTGTGTGTGTTTGTGTTTTTCATTGTGTCTATCTACCAGTGCTTTCCCTTTCGGTAAGTCACAGAATCTTTGTTTTTAATATATACAGATACACACATTTTTAACAGCTTGTTAAAGCATATTATCTGCCTTGTGAGAAATACAGTGGTGTTTAACTTTTTATTCATCATTCCTGTCTACTCCACAAAAAAGCACCTTCACGTTGATCCTTACAACAATTATAAATTGGATTAACATTTAATAACAGAATTTTTTATTAAGATTCATATTAATACTTTCATATTATACTATATTTCAGATTATTTCGTTTGTTTCATTTGACTGTGTGGTACAAGTTGTCTTCTTTGTTTTTCAGCATCTTTTCTCTGCAATCGCAGTTATATAACTTACACAGATTTTTTTTAAAAAATACCGTCTTTCGTGGCCATAACAAAGTATCATAAGGACTAGACATGTCTTGCTTTATCTTAAAACTTCTTTGGTGGACACTGTAACAAAATAATTTTCCTTACAGTTTTGGTATGCTAAGACCATGAACAGTTCCCATGCATCACCACACTGCCATAAACAATATTAATTATTATCACTGCTTGTGGTTTTTTGGTATCAGGACTCATCAACACTAAATATATTCACATTTTTGTGTTGTGAAGAACCATTTCCATCACACCACTTCATGCACTTTTTTTTTAATATGTGGTATGCATTTGTCTTTTGTTTATTTTTGGTGATAGCTTGAGCTTCTGCTATCCCCCCCCCCCCCCTCTCTCTCTCTCTCTCTCTCTCTCTCTCTCTCTCTCTCTCTCTCTCTCTCTCTCTCTCTCTCTGTGTGTGTGTGTGTGTGTGTGTGTGTGTGTGTGTGTGTGTGTTTTGTAACTTACTGCTTTACTGTGGTATATTGTGTGTGATCTAGGGTGGGGATATTGCCCAGTTTCTGTAACGCTACTTTGTGGTGCCTAGGGGGGTTGTAACGCTACTTTGTGGTGCCTAGGGGGGTTGTTCTTTATCTACTATATGTTTTATTAGTGTGGTAGCTGATGTTCGTTCAATCGTTGATTAAGTGTTTCTTTTCTATTATTGACTTTTGGATGTAGAAGTTCTCTTTTAGGTTTAGGAGACGTTTCTTATTACAGTAGCTGACTATTTTCATAACTGTTCCTATTTTGGTAGGGAGGTGTTTTTCTTATCAGAGGTGTTCCACAAATGTTGAATGACTGGTACTATATTTCCATGCACTTTTATGCTTTTTATATATTACTTCAAAATTTACGCTGGTCTGCTACAAGTACAGAGCATTACAGCTGTTACAGTGGAGCTGGCAGATGTCAGACTTTTGGTATACATCAGTGTCGTCTTCCTTCTTTAGACCTTTTTGTACAGAGTTCTTGCTTTGGTAAGCTTTTTATTCCTTGTTTCTTGCGGATGCTCCCAAAACTGTGTGTCAATTTGTTTCTGTATGTGAGTGTGTAGTACTAGCTGGTCTGTTGAACTTCTGTTTTGTGGCCTTGTTGTGCAGCAGTGGTATTATTGGTTGGTTGGTTGGTTGGTTGGTTGGTGTGTGTGTGTGTGTGTGTGTGTGTGTGTGTGTGTGTGTGTGTGTTTGTTTTTGTGGTGGATATTCTAACTCTTTGGATATTTTTTCTAACTAGAGATTCTTTACATTCATTATTCTTGCTATCTGAATTATTATGTCATGCCTGTTATTATTGTTGTGTTTGTCAAGTGGTACTGTGGTTAGCCTGTGGAGTTTATATCTGAAAGCTGATTTTTTTGGACCTGTTGGTGGTTAGATGATTGGTATACTACTGTGTCTGATGTGTTTTTCCTGTAAATGCTGAAGGAGTGTTGGTTATTTTCTTTGTGATGGATATATCTAGGAATTTTATTTGGCTGGATTGTTCGTTCTCTAAAGTGAAATTTATTTTTCTGTGTTGTGTGTTTAACTACGAATGTGTGTAGTTGATCTATCTTATTCTCTGGTTCACTACCAAGCAGAGGATGTCATCCATTTTTCTCTGCCAGTACTGTATTAAGCGTGCACTTATATCTGTTGTGTGTGCCTCACTGTAATTATTTAGGTATTGTTCTGTTATCTTCATTGTTTCTTTGACTGGGACTGTTGAGCATATGTTTTCCACATCAAATGAGACCAACATAGCTGTACCCAGGACACACAAGTCTTTTTTGTGGCTTATTAGTTCATCTCGGCTCTGTCATTTTGTGTTTCATATAGCTATGTTAGTACATTTAACATGTCTGGTGTGGATGAATGTGGGTGCCTTCCCACAATTTATGACTGGTCTTATGGGAGTATTTACTTTATGAACCTTGGGTTAGCTCTGGAGTTTTGGAGCACTAGCTTTCATACGTGACATTTTTATCTGTCATAAAGTGTGTAATTTACAGTCTTTAGAATATTTTTCATTTTTGTTGGAATCTGTTTATGGGGTCTGATTTTAGTTTTGTTATTTTATTCTGTGGTGTAAATTCTTGTGTCTTGTGTATTCACAAGAATCACTGTGTTCCCCTGTCTGCCTAAGTTGTTGTTGTTGTTGTTGTTGTGGTCTTCTGTCCTGAGACTGGTTTGATGCAGCTCTCCATGCTACTCTATCCTGTGCAAGCTTCTTCATCTCCCTGTACCTACTGCAACCTACACCCTTCTGAATCTGCTTAGTGTATTCATCTCTTGGTCTCCCTCTACGATTTTTACCCTCCACGCTGCCCTCCAATACTAAATTTGTGATCCCTTGATGCCTCAGAACATGTCCTACCAACCGGTCCCTTCTTCTTGTCAAGTTGTGCCACAAACTCCTGTCTCCCCAATTCTATTCAATACCTACTCATTAGTTATGTGATCTACCCATCTAATCTTCAGCATTCTTCTGTAGCACAACATTTTGAAAGCTTCTATTCTCTTCTTGTCTAAACTATTTATCGTCCATGTTTCACTTCCATACATGGCTACACTCCATACAAATACCTTCAGAAGCGATTTCCTGACACTTAAATCTATACTCGATGTTAACAAATTTCTCTTCTTCAGAAATGCTTTCCTTGCCATTGCCAGTCTACATTTTATATCCTCTCTACTTCGACCATCATCAGTTATATTGCTCCCCAAATATCAAAACTCCATTACTACTTTAAGTGTCTCATTCCCTAATCTAATTCCCTCAGCATCAACCGAGTTAACTCGACTACATTCCATTATCCTCATTTTGCTTTTGTTGATGTTCATCTTATATCCTCCTTTCAAGACACTGTCCATTCCGTTCAACTGCTCTTCCAAGTCCTTTGCTGTCTCTGACAGAATTACGATGTCATCGGCGAACCCCAAAGTTTTTATTTCTTCTCCGTGGATTTTAATACCTACTCCGAATGCCTAAGTTATGATTATGTTTTTTATGTGTAGTTTTTCTCTGAGGGATTTAAGAGTTTTAGCTTCTGTGATTATCTCTCATTTTACTGTGTCCACGTCTTGTATCTATCATGCTTTTGATTTGTTTGCCTATTAATTCTCTTGTCAAGCTTATGTTCACAGTGCTTGTGTCCTCTTTTTGTTCTCAAATTTCACGATCAAATTTTCTACATAACATTCATTTACTTTTGTGTTTACACTGTGTTTTAAACCTTTCTGCACTAGCTGTGTTTCTTCATCCTTAAGTTTGTTGTCTGCGTGGTCTATATGGCATGAGTAGAATTAATGTGTGTGTCTCCACTTGTTTGGTGTGTTTGACATATTTGTTTGCCCATAAGTATCTTTTGTTTCTTAAACTGACTTTGCTTTAACTGCTCTATGACTTACACATGTGCTCTTCAAGTTTGTCTAATATATATCAGGGGATGGTGCTGTTATTTATAGTGTCAGTTAAGTGCAAGCATGTTTCATACAATTTATGTTTCACTTCATGGTTTTTTGTGTACTGTTTTCTTATTTCACTTGCAGGCTGGCATTTTTGAGCTAATGACTTTGCTCTTTGAGTTGCATGTGAACTTTTCTGATAATTACATCACGATATTTAGATAACAGGTTATTAAATTTACAGTGTTTAGTATTGAAATGAATCGCATCTTTTTGTCCCTCATCTCAAATACTTCGGAGCAATATATGGAGTACAGTTCATGTACCGTAATATAAATCACTTTGCAACCACGAGAAGTCACATCATCAATCACTCTTTCAGTATTATGTTCACCAATAAAATAGAAGAAACATTTGCAACCATGATACATTTAATGTAGCTTGTAGTTTAAACAATGATGTTCACAGATAATAAACAGAAGTAATAAAGTTGTACAAAAAAATAAGATATTCATGCACAAAATTTCCAAGTAATGTTCAATTTTGTATGATCATTTAGCATAAAATAATTAATAACTATTTAGTAAATGTTGTCAGGGTTTTAATAACGGATACAAATGTTCACAGCCTAATTTTACACTCTAGTTTGAACTGAATGTTGTCACACTTGTAATTTAAAAAGTTGCATTTATAGCAGTGTGAAATTATCTTGTTTTAGACTACTTGCACTGTCATTAAAACAATATATTTTATGTACCTGCCTGGGAACTCTTTCTGTTCAGAATTGGACTTGCAGGCAAACCACTTCCAATATTGCGAATAAGATTCTTAAGAGTTTTACTTTGACTCTCTCCTGAGTTCAGTGTTTCTCTGGAATTAAAGTGTTTCAGATATTAAAACAGTAATTTCTGAAACATCATTTATATAATATAAATCCTCTAATACAAAGTGTTGCATATGATGCAATAGAAAAATATATCACAAAACTGATCACACAATTTTGTAATGTTTCTAGTTCTGCACATTCACAAAGATATCTTTAGTTATCTGATAAATATGATGAAATATGTCTGCAAAATTTCGCTCCGATTTTCAATTATTTGACATTTATTCTGGATATACAATGACTAAGAGCAGTCCTGTGCTATCCCAACCACTAGAGAGAGAGAGAGAGAAGATAGGAGGGACAGAGAAGAGGGGGGCAGAAGTGGATGCTGAAGAGGGGGGGGGCAGACGCAGAAGAGGTGGGGGGTCCGACGCAAAAGAGGGGGGGCGGGCGTCCGACGCAAAAGAGGGGGGGCGGGCGTCCGACGCAGAAGAGGAGGGGGGGGGGGGTCCGACACCGAAGAGGGGGGGCGCGGGTCCGACGCAGAAGAGGGGGGGCGCGGGTCCGACGCAGAAGAGGCGGGGCCCGGGTCCGACGCACAAGAGGGGGGGGGGGGCGCGGGACCGACGCAGAAGAGGGGGGGGGGGGGGCGGGTCCGACGCAGAAGAGGGGGGGGCGGGTCAGACGCAGAAGAGGGGGGGCGCGGGTCCGACGCAGAAGAGGGGGGGCGCGGGTCCGACGCAGAAGAGGGTGAGCGCGGGTCCGACGCAGAAGAGGGGGAGCGCGGGTCCAACGCAGAAGAGGGGGGGGGGCGCGGGTCCGACGCAGAAGAGGGGAGGCGCGGGTCCGATGCAGAAGAGGGGGGGCGCGGGTCCGACGCAGAAGAGGGGGGGCGCGGGTCCGACGCAGAAGAGAGGGGGCGGGGGTCCGACGCAGAAGAGAGGGGGCGGGGGTCCGACGCAGAAGAGAGGGGGCGGGGGTCCGACGCAGAAGAGAGGGGGCGGGGGTCCGACGCAGAAGAGTGGGGGTCAGACGCAGAAGAGTGGGGGGTTCGACACAGAAGAGGGTGGGGGGGGGGTTCGACGCAGAAGAGGGTGGGGGGGGTTCAACGCAGAAGAGGGTGGGGGGGTTCGACGCAGAAGAGGGTGGGGGGGTTCGACGCAGAAGAGGGTGGGGGGGTTCGACGCAGAAGAGGGTGGGGGGGTTCGACGCAGAAGAGGGTGGGGGGGTTCGACGCAGAAGAGGGTCGGGGGGTCCGACGCAGAAGGGGGGGGGTTCCCACGCAGAAGAGGGTGGGGGGTTCCCACGCAGAAGAGGGTGGGGGGTTCCGATGCAGAAGAGGGTGGGGGGGTTCCGACTCAGAAGAGGGTGGGGGGGTTCCGACTCAGAAGAGGGGGGGTGTCCGACGCAGAAGAGGGGGGTGTCCGATGCAGAAGAGGGGGGGTACGCAGAAGAGGGGAGGCCAACACAGAAGAGGGGGTGCGGACGGGGGCGGGCGCAGAAGAGGGGGGCTGGCGCAGAAGAGGGGGGAGGGTGCAGAAGAGGGGGGGCGGGCGCAGAAGAGGTGGGCGGACACAGAAGAGGGGGCGGACACAGAAGAGGGGGGCGGACAGAGAAGAGAGGGGGGCAGACAGAGAAGGCGGGTGGGGGCGACAGAGAGGAGGAGGAGGATGAAGAAAAGTGTGATGGAGCAGAAGAGGAGAGAGTGTGTGTGTGTGTGTGTGTGTGTGTGTGTGAGAGAGAGAGAGAGAGAGAGAGAGAGAGAGAGAGAGAGAGAGAGAGAGAGAGAGAGAGAGATTACAACAACAGAATTCACTTGGTGAAACTTCTGTTATGGAATTATTAAAATTATATGTTGTTTTACCTTTAACAATCTTTAGTCACTAACCATTGTAAGGAAAGGAAGAACTTTAATTTTTCAGTGATTTATTCTCCAAAGATTGAACATCTAAAAATATTATAACTCACTGTGCAATGATGTAAAAATCATCCATGAGTTCTGTAGGCTGTACTCCTTCTATGAGTGATGGCCCATCTGATGGGGTGGCTTTTGTGTTATCAATCTGTGCAAGTTTATGTCTCAGCATGTCATTTTCTTCCTGCAGACGACGCATTCTAGCAGCATCCTCTTCGTAGTTTGCAAGTGTAGGAAGGGGCATACACTGCACAGGAAGACAAGACTATTAAATACACAAGTTAAACATTATTTTAATTTTAAATTACAGTCACCAGGCAACATTAATTTATCTTTGACACAAACACATTTTTAATCTGCAGCACATATACATCATGCAGAATGGCAATAAATTCACATGCAACAGAAATTAATCTTCTAATTATGTCCAAATAAACTTTTTCACTTACTGTGACAGTATGGTGTGAAACAATAACTGAGTTCCAAGCGCAGGGATGAAACAATTTACATTTTTTGTAACTGTGGAGGTTTATTTCATGGGGATTTATATTAACTATGAAAAGTATTTCCCATGTAAGTAACAGGGATTTGCTTTCCTAGAATCTAAACAATTATGGAAAATGTGGTTAATAAAGTATACATATAATTTGTATCTTTAATTACCCATGTCAATCCACTTTCACATTTTATTTTTAACAAAATTCTACACCTGAGTATACTGTACCACAAAGAAACACAGACTTTGATGAGAGAGTATATTTGCTTATTAGCATTGAAAACTAACATTCATAGAAAAAAAACCTCTGCAAAAATAAGTTTTGTCACATGCCTGAGCTGGTTTGGTGTGTGTGTGTGTGTGTGTGTGTGTGTGTGTGTGTGTGTAGTATGCTTGCTTGCATGAATGACTTAAGTGTGTTTCTCTTCTTCTGATGTAGACTGTGGTCAAAAGTTTAAATGTAAGTGTCATTTAATTGTGCCTGTCTGCAACTTAACATGCCATCTTTATACTAAGGAGCAATCTATCTGACACTTCCTGGCAGATTAAAACTGTGTACCGGACCAAGACTCAAACTCAGGACCTTTGCTTTCATGGGCAAGTGCTCTACCAGCTGAGTTACCAAAGCATGACTCACGACCCGTCCTCACAACTTTAATTCAGCCAGTACCTCGTCTCCTACCTTCCAAACTTCACAGAAGCTCTTCTGCAAACCTTGCAGGACTAGCACTCCTGGAAGAAAGGATATTGCGGAGATATGGCTTAGCCACAGCCTAGGGGATGTTTCCAGAATGAGATTTTCACTCTGCAGTGGAGTGTGTGCTAATATGCAACTTCCTGGCAGACTCAAACTTGGGACCTTTGCCTTTGATGGGCAAGTGCTCTACCAACTGAGCTACCCAAGCACGGCTTAAGACCTGTCCTCACAACTTTAATTCAAGTAACAAATTAGGAAATATTGAATACAATTAGGCAAAAAGAAATTCATGGCACAACTTGGCTAAAAAAAGTGTTCAGTTGATAGAACAAATCCTGAGGCATCCAGGAGTTGTCGATCTGGTAACAGAAGGAATTGTAGCAGGAGAGCAAGGGTTGATTACTGTTACCAAGTTGAAATGGATGTAGGCTGTGGCAGCTATGCACAGACTAAGAGACTAGCATACGAAAGACTAGCATTGAAAGCTGCATCAAAACAATCCTCAGATTGAGGAGCATAATACAAAAAACAACAACAACCGCCAACAACACGTAAGAGCAGTTACTAGTACCAAAACTAGTGCCCGGTGTCCAGACATTCACAGGTGACACGGGACTCAAAGTGAGGGTTGCAAAGCAATAGCAGACATAATGAAGCCTGTCTTCAAATTTTCCTTTACAAAAGAAACTCAGGGAGAATCACCACGGTTTAACCTTGCACCACTAAGAAGATAAATGATACAGATATTAATATCAGTGGTGCTGGGAAACAGGTGAAACCAGTAAAACTGACAAAAACTCCAGGGTCTGATGGGATCTCTATCAGATTTATGCAAAATTTTAACTATAATATACTGTAAATCCATCAAACAAAATGTTGTGACCAGTGACTGGAAGAAAGCACAAGTCACAATCATCTTCAAGGAGTGATCAACAAAATGAATTGTCCAATATCATTGACATCTATCTTTTGTAGAATCTCAGAATACATACTAATTGATCAAAAGTGTAAAGGTGCCCATATGTAAAGCAGAACTGATCACTAGATGTCATAAGAGGTGGACTCACTAGTATAAAAGTAGGCTGGGAGTAATCTGTTGTCAGTAGAGAAGTGGTAACAGCAGAAGCAGGAGAGCTCAGCGATTTCGAATGTGGATTAGTAATTGGATGTCATCTAAGTAACAAATTCATCAGGAACATTTCAATCCTCCTAAAGCTGCCCAAGTCAACTGTCAGCGATGTGACTGCGAAGTGTAAATGCGAAAGAATAACTGCAGCAAACCAAGACCAGGGAGACCTCAAGTACAGATAGAGAAGGCCTGCTGGACTTTGGGGAGGGTGATTGTAAAAAACTGCATGAAATCAGTGGAAGGAATTACTTGCGAATTGCAAAGTGCTATCAGCACACACTGACTGTGCACAGGAAGTTAAGAAGAATGGGGTACGTCGGTCAAGCAGCTCCTCATAAGGCACGCATTTCTGTATTCTGTGCTAAGTGACACTCAAGGTGATGTGAAGAGTAATGACACTGGACAGTGGAAGAATGAAAACAAGCAATCATCAAGCTAGACCCTATGGCAATCTAATGGAATGGTTTCAGTCTAGAGAATGTTACCTACCATTATGCATAGTGGCAACAGCGAAGTACAGAAGAGCGGTATCAAGGTGTGGGGGTGTTTTTCCTGGTTAGGGTGCGGTGCACTGACTGCATTTAAGGAAATGCTAAACATTGAAGGACATGGACACATTTTATAGCATTGTGTGCTGTGTACAGTCAATAACAGTTCAGAGGTGTTGATTTGATCAGCATGATGATGCACCACATAATAAAGCAGCAACTATGAGGCAACGGATTGTGGACAATAACATTCCTGAAATGGATTGGCCTGCACACCACCCAGTCTGAATCCAATGAACACATTCAGGATGAGTTAGATGTTGACTTTGCGCCACATCCCAGCATCTAACATCACCTTATTTGGTTTTGTCTTTTGAGACATAACGGGCTGAGATTCCTCCGTATACTTCAGACACCTCATTGAAAGTGTCCCAGGCAGAGTTCACGCTGTCATATAGGTGAAGGATGGACACACACCACACTAATGACCGCTAGTAAGTGTCCAGACATTTTGGATCAGATAGTGTGTTCTGAGCTACAATGTAATGAGCTATTTGATCAGAAGCGCTTCCATGCCGAATCGTATGATTCCAAAAACAATGATCACATAAAACAAAACCTGCCTTTTTCTCCTGTGATATCCTGAAAGCGATGGATCATAGCAGTCAGACAGACAAAGTAAACCTCAACTTATGAAAAACATTTCACTCATTACACACTTATGCTTGTCATTGAAATTATGATCATATAGTATATCAAGCAAAATTTGTGACTGGACTGAGGACTTCTTGGTAAGGAGGATGCAGTATATTGTCTCTGATGGAGAGTTATCACAGACGTGCAATTAACTTCACATGAGTCCTAGGAAATAGCATTTGGGCACCTCCTGTTCATGTTGTATATTAACCACCTAGCAGGCAATGTTCATAGTAAACTCAGACTTTTTGCGGATGAGGCAGTTGTCTATAATGAAGCACTGTCAGAAAGAAGCTGCACAAATATTCAATCAGATCTTGAAAAGATTTCAAAATACTGCAAAGACTGGCAACTTACTTTAAATGTTCAGAAAAGCAAAACTGTGCACTCTGCAAAATGAGGAATAAATTGCATCATATGACTGCAATAACGACAAGCCACAGTTGGAATCACTCAATTCAAACAAGTCCTGGGTATAATAATTTGTAGTGATACGAAATGGAACGATCACATAGGATCGGTCATGGATAAACCAGGTGGCAGTCTTTGGTTTATAGGTAGAATACTACAGAAATTCTATCAGTCTACAAATGAGACTGCTTAGAAAATACTCGTGTGACCCATTCTAGAATACTGTCCAAGTGTGCGGGACACGTACCAAATAGGACTGACAAGTGATATATATTGTTTACAAAGAAGGGGAACACAAATGGCAACAGGTTTGTTTGATCCATGGAAGAGTTTCACAGAGACACAGAAAGAAACTCAACTGGCAGATACTTGTAGACAGATGCAAACCAACCTCGTGAAATCCTACTTAGAAAGTTTCAAGAACCTACTTCAAGCAACGTTTCTAGGAATACAACAACTCACTAGATGTTGCTTCCATAGGGATCATGAAAACAAGATTAGTGTTTCAGCCATCATTTTTCCCCACACTTGATACATCAATGGCACAATAACAAGTCCTGATAACTGACACAATGGAAAGCACCCTCTGCCATGCACTTGCACTTCAAAGTGGTTTTTTGAGT
This sequence comes from Schistocerca serialis cubense, assembly GCF_023864345.2. Taxonomy (NCBI): domain Eukaryota; kingdom Metazoa; phylum Arthropoda; class Insecta; order Orthoptera; family Acrididae; genus Schistocerca; species Schistocerca serialis. The sequence continues at coordinate 5,531,747 of NC_064641.1, read as the reverse complement.
ACAGACTTGAACAAAGTAATCTTCGTATAGTTATGCACACTTTTAAAGCTTTGAATCTCTCCTCTAAGCACTCATGTTTCGCCACAGTGTACCTTACGTCAGTCTAATTTTTTGTATGACTGTATTCTCTTTTGTGTGCTTCATTTTTTATTTTTTCTCCATTTAACAATTAAACTTTATATTTCCTGCCTTTATCAAAGAATTTCTATTGAACCTTGTCACTCAGGTAAGTTGTTCCTCACCTTCCTTCATTGTTTCCTCTCTCAAAGCTACCCATTCATGTTTCATTGGTTTTCATTTGTCTATTTCTGCAGTCTAATGCTAACTCTGAAACACTCCACAACTTCCAATTGTTTCAACTTATTCTAGTACCATCATCTTAAATTCCACATTTCTGCAATTTCATTAGCTTTAGTTTCCCAATCATAACCAGTAAATTATGGCCAACAGCAAGCTCTGCTAGAAGAGAAATTCTGCAGTTTGCAATCTGGTTTATAAATATCTGTCTTACCACTATGTAATGTATCTGATGTTTTCTTGTACCCCCAGTTCCCTTCCCCATATACAACCCACTTTCATTATTTGAAGCTCAGTGTATGCAATGATTATATTGTGCTCTGTGCAAAATACTACCACGAGATTCTTCTTTCACTGCTTTCATCAACCCACATACTCCTACTGTGTCCCTTCTCTTTCTTTTCCTACTTTTTGCTTATTTTCAGCCCAGTCAATGTCTTATGATTAATAATCTGGGATAACTCATGGCCCAAAAGTGTTCAGGGTTTCAAAGTTTGATTTGTTTTGTTTTGTTTTCGGGAACAAAAACAACTAGAGTCATAAGTACCCATGTCAGAACCAAAGAACATGAAAACGAAAAAGGAGTTAAAAGCGACTAAATGTTAAGCCCAGTTGATGGAAGGAAAGACAGCTAAAAGCAAGGACTTGGAAAAAGGTCCATAAAATACATCATAAAGACAATGGAGGCCCTGAACTAAAGATAGAATGTCCTTCACCACATTGCTACAATGGACAAAAACGCAGTCAACAGCTCACGTGTCGTTTGCTAAAACAGCTGATAACTCAGATGACAAACATAAATGAGAATGTAAGTGTTAAAAAAGGAGCATTCTACCAGGAAATGGCAAACCATCACAGGCTGAGGGCAACGAGCACAAAGTGGTGTGGGATCTCCGCTAAACAAATGGCAATGGCTAAAAAGACAGCACCCAATATGCAATCTAGCTAAAATGTTCTCGCGGTGAGAGGGCCGAGAGGAGGTCAGCCGAGCCACTGGGAGAGGTTTAATTCCCCAGAGCTCGTTCCCATGAAGGGAAGCCCAGTGCCGATGTTAAAGTGACACCACCTGGTGACAGTCGGCAGCACAGAGATCATCGGAGGGAACGGAAGAACTAGCGGGCCGAGGAACGAGGACTGCAGCCTCGGCAGCAGGGTCAGCAACCTCGTTCCCCATCACACCCACATGATTAGGGGCCCACATAAACATCACAATGGCTCCATCAAGAGTGAGCAAGTGATATCTTTCCTGGACTTACTGCACTAAGGGATGGACGGTGTACAGCACACAGAGACTCTGCAGGGCACTGAGAGAGTCGGAGTAGATGACACGGTTGAAAAGCCTGTTTCGCAGGATGTACTGCGTCGCCTGATACAGGGCGAAGAGCTCCACTGTAAATACTAAGCAGCGTTCCGGAAGCCAATATCAAAAATCATTGATGCCAAACACAAAGCCACACCAACCACCACATCATCCCGAGGGCCATCAGTGTACATAAAGTACTGTTGCGAAGTTCCGTGCGAAGGTTGAGAAACTTACGGCGATAGAGCAAGTCTGGAGTAGTGTCCTTAGGAAGCGAATGAAGTCCAACGTGAACACGGGTCGCCACACGAAGCCGAGGTGGTAAATGGTTCACACCCATTGGGAAAGAGGCAGGGAGCGTGAAAATGGGCTGCCAAAGCAATAGCCAAAGTGAACTACATTAACTAACAGAGAAGAAGGATGTGCTCCATATTGGCGGTCAAAGGAGTCATTGAAGAAGGAGGCATAGGATGGGTGGCCACGCATGGCGGACAAATGGCATGCCTACCTGCGGAGGAGAAAATCACGGCAGTATGACAGCATTAGTTCGGCAGCTTCTGAATACGGACCTTCAACTGCATTAGTGTAAAAGGCACCAGTGGCCAAACAGATGGCATAATGGTAGATTGTATTGAAACGGTATAAGATGGATGGACGTGCAGATGCATAAATGAAACACCCACAGTCTAGTTTTGAATGGAAAAGGGACCAGTACAAATGGAGGAGGGTGATCCAACCTGCTCCCCAGGAAGCACCACTGAGGACACATAGGACACTGAGGGACCGCATACAGCAGGCGGCCAGGTAAGACATGTGGGAGGACCAAGAGAGTTTCCTAATGAGCATGAGCCCCAGGAATTTCATAGTTTGAACAAATGGAAGAGCAAACGGCCCAAGATGTAAAAACGGTGGAAGAAATCAATTCCGCCAGCAGAAATTGATACAAATCGTTTTGTCAGTGGAAAAGCGAAAGCCATTGTCAATGCTCCACAAGGGCAAAGGTGATTGAGACAACGCTGAAGACGCCGATGAAGGAGACAAGTCTGTGAAGAATTGCAATAGATGGGAAAATTGTCAACAAAAAGGGAACCGGAAATGCCTGGTGGGAGACAGGTCATAATACAGTTAACGGCGATAGCAAAGAGGATGATGCTCAGGTCTGAAGGCTGGGGCACACCGTTTTCCTGGATAAAGGTGTCTGACAAGGCAGAACTGATACGCACCGTGAAAAGTCAGTCTTTTAAAAATTCCTGAAGAAAACGAGGCATGCGACATCGGAAGCCCCATGTGTATGGAGGAAACCAGTTCTCCAGCAGGTGTCGTGCACTTTCTGCAAATCGAAAAACACAGCCGCAGTCTGGTATTTCCACAGAAAACTATTCATGACCTGGGTTGACAAGGTGACAAGATGGTCAACTTCAGAATGGTGCGCTCGAAATCCACATTAACCAGCAGTTAGTAAATTTCAAGACTAAAGCCACCATACCAGCTGGGCGTGAAACATATGTTCCATCGGCTTGCAAACACAGCTGGTGGGAGAAATGGGGTGGTAGTTAGAAGAAAAGTGTTTGTCCTTACTGGGCTTAGGTGCAGGTATGAGAGTGGCTTCACACCAGCATCTGGGGAACGTGTCCTCTGCTCAGATGTGATTGTATGCATGAAGGAGGAAGTGCTTGCCTGCAAGAGGAAGGTTCAGCAACATCTGGACGTGAACATCGTCTGGCCCTGGAGTGGAGAACTGGGATAAAGTGAGAGCATGATCTAGCTTCCTCACAGTGAAGATGGCATTGTAGCACTCACGAGTCTGAGAAGAGAAGGGTATTGCCCGACACTCCCCCACTTGTTTCCAATGGAGAAAGGCAGGGTGACGGTGGGTGGAGTTCGAAATCTCCGCAAAGCAGCACCCCAAGGTGTTGGAGATAGCAACAGGGTACACTATGACACTGTCTGCTATGGTAAGGATGGAAATTGGGGAATGGACGTTGGCCCCAGAGAGCCGTCAGAGGTCGGCCCAAATAACGGAAGAGGAACTGGAACTGTTAGAAGAACTAGTAAACGAAATCCAGTTACCTCTTTTTTCTATCCTGAAGAATATGATGACACTGCAAGTGCAACTGTTTATAATGAATGCAGTTTGCCATCGTACGATGACAAGTAAAAACATGGCGAGCATGTCTCCACACACGAATTGCATCTTGGCAAGTCTCAGTCGACCAAGGGACTGGGTCACTGAGCAGTGAAGATGAAGTGCCAGGAATGGAATGTTCTGCAGCAGTAGGGATAATGTTGGTAAAGTATTCCACCTGGTCATCACAACTGGAGAAATGTTGTTCTTTGAAGGTCACCAGGGAGGAGTAAAACCTAGAGTCAGTCTTAGAAAGCTGTCATTTGGGTGTGCACATAGGTGAGGTCTGAGTCAGCAAATGGATAGGACACGGGAAATGATCACTTGAGTACATGTCAGAGGGAACGGACCACTTGAGACGACAGGCAAGCTGGGCAGTGCAGAAGGAGATGGACCAAACAGGAATAGGTGTGCATGGAGCCTGAAAGGAATGTGGGTGCTCCTGTGTTAAGGGAAACGAGGTGAAGTTGACTGAGAATATCAGCCAAGAGGGTACCTCCTGGACACGTTCTGGGAGAACCCCAAAGGGGATGGTGCACATTAAAGTTACTAAGCAGCAGAAAGGGGTGAGGGAGTTGCCCAATAAGCTGGAGGAATTCTGCCCTGATGACACTTAATGATGGAGGGATGGAAACGGTACAAAGGGAAAAGGTGAAATGTGCACTACAACAGCTTGAAGCTGGGTAGTCAGCAACACGGTTTGACTACGAACATTATCCCGCAGAAGCAAGATGACTCCCCCATGAGCCGGAATGCCATCCACGGGGTGAAGGTCAAAGCAGACCGCAAAGAAATGCAAGAGGTCAAAGCGGTGGTGAGGATGCGATTTTGTTTCCTGGAGCATGACTCATGACCCCTCCTCACAGCTTCAATTCTGTCAGTACCTTGTCTCCTATCTTCCAACCTTCACAGCAGCTAGGAATGAGATTTTCACTGTGTAGCGGAGTGTGCGCTGATATGAAACTTCCTGGCAAATTAAAACTGTGTGCCAGACCAAGACTCGAACTCAGGACTTTTGCCTTTTGTGGTTAAGTGCTCTACCATCTGAGCTACCCAAGCACGACTCTCGCCCCATAGAACTAGCACTCCTAGAAGAAAGGAGTGAAAGTCTCAGTCTGGAAACATCCCCCAGGCTGTGGCTAAGCCATGTCTCTGCAATATCCTTTCTCCCAGGAGTGCGAGTTTTGCAAGATTCGCAGAAGAGCTACTGTGACATTTGGAAGGTAGGAGATGAGGTACTGGCAGAATTGAATCTTTGAGGACGGGGTGTGAGTTGTGCTCAGGTACCTCAGATGGTAGAGCACTTCCCCTCGAAAGGCAAAGGTCCTGAGTTCGAGTCTCAGTCCAGCACATGGTTTTAATCTGCCAGGAAGTTTCATAACAGACATGTTCCTCAAGGGAGGGAAAAAAGAATATCAAGTGGACAGACATGCAGCACGGAAGGGAAAAGATCGTGGTAGTCAAGCACAATCCTGCCAAAGTGCCGTGAGCCATGTGGGGGGAGGTTCCAAAGCATAATGGGAAAGCCTCTACTGGGACTGTACGGGTCTTTGAATAATGTAACTGGTAATGCACTGCTCATACAGTGTAGGTATCTACATTCAAGTCCTGATGCAGCACACAGCTTCAACTTGGCATATGCAGGAGTTGGACAAAAGTGGGAGAAATGCTTGCTTGAACATAAATGCAGACACTAGCCAAGCCTGCAGCTTGGGGTGTTGTATTTGACCACAAGTGGCACCTGCATAATGTCTGAAATAAGTTGATAGTATCAGTCATGGTTATAACAATGTTCTGCATAGCTGTGTGTCCATTATGTCAGAGCTAAGTGAATTCGATTGTGGACAAATTTTTGGTGCATGTATCGTGGGTGCTTCCATAAACAAGGAAGCTGCAGTGTTTGGTGTTTCAAGAGGCACTGTATATCGAAGATTTATACCGCACACACGGGAAGATGGAAAACATAATCCAGTAAGTCACAACGCAAGTGAAAGAATGTGATGAGTGATCATGACAGACGGTCATTGAAGAAGACTGTGATGAAAAGTAAGAGGATGAAGCTGCAAAAGTCACTGCAGAACTAAATGTCACACTCGTAAACCCTGACAGCAACAAACAACATGAACGAAGCTTGATAAGCAGGTTAACTGCAGGGTGAACTGGAATTCCAAAACCACTAGTCAGTGATACAAATACCCATAACAGAAAAATGTGGTGTCAAAGCCATAAAATCTGGGCTATAGAGCAATCGAAGAAAGTCATTCAGTCAGATGACTGTTTCCAACTTCTGGCCAGTGTCCCAACAGTGAAATACGGTGGGGATTCAGTGACGATTTTGGCAGCCATATCGTGGTATTCCATGGGCCCCATGGTTATTCTGCAAGTCTGCATTACAGCCAAGGATTATGTGATCATTTTGGCTGATCAGTTCCATCTCACAGTACATTGTTTGTTCCCAAGTAGTGACACACTGTTGCAAGATGAGAAGACCCCTGTTCACAAAGTTCACATCACCCATGACAGGTTTTGTGCGCACGAGGATGAACTGTCACATCTCCCCTGGCCACCACAGCACCCAGATCTTAATATTATTAAGCCTTCGTGGTCTACTTCAGAGAGAAGGGTGCATTATCACTATCCACCTCTGTCATTGTCAACTGAACTTGCTACTATTTTGCAGGAAGAGTGGTATAAGGTTCCCTTGGAAACCATACAGTACCTGAGTTTATCAATTCTGATACGACTGGAAGCTGTTTTCAATACCAACAGGTTTCCTACACCATATCAGGCATTGTAATGTGTTGTATTTTCGCGTTTCCATTTTTTGTCCCTCCCCTGTATAAACATAACTGTTTTCTCCATCAGTATTTTTATAGTACAACTGGTGAGACAAGAGGGTGTAGTTAGTTTTAAAAATGGTCTTATCAACAAAACTTATGGATGAAAGAGGTCTTATCACAACCAATAGAATTAAGCTGGAGGGCACTACAAACCTTAGGTAAGAAATTTAGTTTTCTACATTTATCAATAGAAACACTCACAGAACCTTAATAGCTATAGTTTATGTTTGAGACCAGTGAACAATTAAATATGTCAAAGCATATCATTAAAGTTTCCACAGCTATAACAAAAAATTCATTCATATATACTTGCACTCTCAGCCAATCACAGGTGTGAAACATCTCGTACACTGGAAGTAGCATATGGACAATTCTCAGTATCCAGGATGCAAAATTGCACTAAACAATCATGTTGCTGTCAACCATGCCATGATAGTGACATTGCCAGGTGAATATTCTCAAAGATGTCTCCAAATGCTCAGTATTGTAGAAATTCATTTTAATGCTAGAGAGTGATATTATGACCAGACTGTATGGGGTGCATGTGAAGAAATTAACAACTGCACTCTCAGTTTTGATACTGAACAGCATTAATGTAAAGGAAATATTACACGTACTCAATAAGCAACTGAGGTCCAGAGCTCAGATGATATTGATAAACTTTTTGATTTTGTTATATTTGTAAATAGCGCATGACAATGCAATTCATGACAGCTTGCTCTATGGAATACTTTTGTTTAGATGACTTTTTAAAGTAGGTATGTTGTCTGTATTTAGTTCAAATTAACAGACAGACACAAAATTCATCCATACCTGGCACAGAGCTACCTCTCTAAAATTATTTAACAAGGGCACTATATGCTATTGGATGAACAGCAGTTAAAAGTGTATAAAATGGCAAACACCAAAGGCACAGCAAAAGAAGGAGTATGACACATTTTACATGAATAATTAACAATGAGAAAATTTTGTACAAACTGATGCAAATTTATTGAACTCTAGCCAATAATGAATATCTTTGCAATGTTCATACTGAAGATTTCAGCACATTTTGTGCACTAAATTGTTGCTGGAGGATACTGATCCATTACTTCATGTCAGGAACAAAGTAGCAATCAAAACAGTGGATGGAAGCTCGTGGCTTTGTTACAAAAGCTAAAGCTTTAAAGTCTATTGCAAATTGCAGAAAGTTAAAGGATAAAATAACTGGTGGATTTATTAAGTCCTCTGGAACAAATGGATGATCCAATATATGAGAAGATGACTGGATGATATGTAAATAAATGAGAATAAAAAAAGTATCACACAATACACCTGACCACAAAGATGTTTCGGGAGGGGAAAAACAAAAAAAAACAAAAACAAAAAAACAGGAAATTTGAAATACTAATGGTTGAAATAACCAGCCTAATTGCCATATTTGGTACCCTCAGATTTCCACCTAAAGCCACAGCTGGAAATTAGGGTCTTGAAAATGTTTCGTATCCAAATATGAGATGAAAGCAGACCAGTCTTTCACTGCCAAGTCATGAACTTTTTATCCTTCCTTCATACAGCATCTGTAGATGAAGGTTAATGATGTGGAAATACTGGCCAATTGCAGCTACAATTGCACTTTTCTTATTGATAGACAATAAAGCTTACCTTTTCTTACCTGAAAAATCATTGCAAGGAAATTGTGTAAGGATACAAAGAGAGTATCCTGCCACTGGCGTGTAAAATGAACAGCAAAGGTGGGGTTTTCCTCTGGACATTTAATGAATGGCAACACTGCGAAGGAAGAAAGATTTAAAAATTATATTACACAGGGGAGTACACAAAAATACATATACTGTTACAGAGTAGGTTCACAAGAGAGAAAAAGCAATAACATGAATCTAGTACTTACTAAACCATTCTTTCCACTCAGACTGACTACTGAGTTCAGGAGTCATTTTCGCGAAAAAGTCCGTAACTTTCTCAGGTTTGTTATTAGTGACAGCATTCACAAGGTACAATTTCAGTACAGCATTCTCCATTTTTTTAACGGCTGCAAATACAAAAAATGAAAAATTGGTTGGATTAGTTGATAATCAAACAATGAAAACTCAAATGTTGTGTGAAACTTATCATGTGTCAGGGACAAAACTTAAGCAAGAAAGTCACGAGGAAGGCTGCAAAATAGCGAAAATGATACACCTAACACATCAACAGTGGTCTTTACTTCATACGTCATATACAACTTATGTCTGAAAATCAAGTTCAGAATGACAATTGTTCCTAATATAACACAAAGGATACACATATATGTAAATAACCAAAGGCACCCAGAATGGGTGATATGGTCGTCATCACCATCATCAACCACCATCACCACCACTATTACTGTAAGGTGTATCTGAAAAATAAAATCCCCTTACTCTCTCTCTCTCTCTCTCTCTCTCTCTCTCTCTCTCTCTCTCTCTCACACACACACACACAGACACACACACACACACACACACACACACACACACACACACACACACACACACATGCCAACTTTTATTGACAGTTTTTGTTTCCTAGAAACCTACTTCACCTTTCCATATAATCATTGTCCTGATCTATGCACATTTCACAAAGCTGCTATAGTTGCTTCATCTGATCTGTCTAGAAGGCCTCAACCTGAGAAATGAGCCAGCTGACAACAGTGGTCTTTAGCTCTTTGTGGCCTTCAACTTGTCACTGAAGGTGAAGTCGGAACCTGAGGAGTTTTCCCTTGTTGTGAGTTGACTTTAAGTGATCAACATATTGCAAGACACCAAGTTTTTACTCGTTCCCGTGTAATAACGGTTAACTTCTTTTCCGAATTTCCTGGTCGCTGTCTTGTAACTGAGTATGTAATTTGTGTGTTCATAACATCTCAGAAAATATGTATGTAAGCTCATGTTTGTGTAAACTTTTGGCGTATTACTTCATGCCAGCAAATTATCATAATGTCCAACATCAAATGTATGTTTGTGCATCACAATGTGCATGTCATGTACAGTATTGATTCAGAGGACAATAAATAAATAAATAAATAAATAAATAATGCATGCTTTTTGTCTAAGTAAGGAGATAGCACAGAATATAATCCTGTAGCACCCCAGTGAATGAAAATGTTTTCTTACTAGCACCTATATTCCCAAAGATGGCAATTATTCTTATGGCAAAAGTAGCTGAACCTAAAAGTTTTAGCAGGTCTGCTATATGGTTTCTCTTCTTTCAGTTTTCATCAATATGCACACCTAAGAACATAGAATTTTCTACTATGTTTATTATTTTTTGTTGGTACACTAGGTTAATAGGAAGTGAAATCAAACAATGGAAAATCTGGCATGGAATAATAATAATGAAGACACAGAAAACCTCACATGTTTATGGCCACTGTCAATGAGAATACATATATATCTGTGTGTGTGTGTGTGTGTGTGTGTGTGTGTGTGTGTGTGTGAGTGAGTGAGTGAGTGAGAGAGAGAGAGAGAGAGAGAGAGAGAGAGGGAGTGAGAGAGAGAGAGGGGGGGGAGGGGGAGGGAGAGGGAGAGAGGGAGAGAGTCAAGTTTTCATTATTTTTTGTGTGTCTCTTGACAACTCATTTCAGCTATTCAGGAAGTTTATACTTCACTTCTAATTATTGACAATCTGCCAGAACTTTCCTTACCACACTAATAAGAAATGAGATACTTTCGACAGTACAAAAGTAAATGAGCTGTGTTTTGTCAAAATTTAAAGCTAGCAAACTTGTGCAAACCAAGTCAGTAAGTTTCACAAAAATATAATTTACTATTTTCTCTGTTTACGGTTGGTTGTTTGGCTTCACAACAATGCTTTCATCTTCAACAGACAGGATCCTTTTCTACAGAATAATCAAATTGCAGCACGATTTCCACAATTGATGGAACCAACCATTTTTGAAGCCACCGTCGTCTGCTTTCACCCACAGTCAAATGAGTATTGTATCAAAACAATGTAATCTGTAGCAGCACAAAAAAATGATAGATGGTACAGCATTCATGTAATTTTATTCACAGCTGTCAACATTTACACTCTAAGTGGGGCACGGGGTCGGTGCACCACAAAGCAATTAACCGAATGGGATGGAAATCAGCAGATGCAATGGGCATGTATGGACAAACAAATTACAATTTCAGAAAACTTAGATGATTTTTTTTTTTTTTTTCAAGAAAAAGTGTTTCACAAATTGAGCAAGTCAATAACACATTACTCCACCTCTGGCCCTTATGCAAGCAGTTACTTGTCATGGCATTTTGATTCACAGAGTTGTTGGACTTCCTCCTGAGTGATACTGTAGCATAGTCTGTCCAACTGACACACTAGATCGTCAGAATCCCTCGGTGGCTGGAGGGCCCTGCCTATAATCCTCCAAAAGTTCTCAACTGGGGAGGGATCTGGTGACCTTGCTGGCCGAGGCAGGGTTTAGCAAGCACAAAGACAAGCATCAGAAACTCTTGCTGTGTGTGAGCGGGCTTTGTCTTGTTGAAATGGAAGCCAAGGATGGCTTGCCATGAAAAGCAACAAAACAGGGCATAAAATATCACTGACACACTGCTATACTGTAAGTGTGCTGTGGATAACAATCAAAGGAGTTCTGTTATGAAAAGAAATTGTATCCCACACCACAACTCTTGGTAATCAGGCTGTAATGCAGGTGACAGATTGGCATCCCCCTGCTGTCCTGGGCACCTCCAGACAAACCTTCAGCCTAGAACCTCAATGACTGGAGTAGAACTATCTCCAATGACGTGCCCCACTTCAAACTCAGCACCGATGACCAGCAAAGACGTGTCTGGAGGCACGCCGGACAGTAGTGGGATACGAACTTGGCTGTTGCTCATCGTATGGCCCGACACCCAGGAGTGATGGTCTGGGGTGCCATTTCTTTTTATAGAAGGACCTCTTTGGTTGTCATCTGTGGTGCCCTTGAAGCACCAACGATATTCTATCCCCCATTTTGTTGCCTTTCATTGCAAGCCATCCTGGGCTTACATTTCACCAAGATAATGTGCGCCTGCACACAGTGAGAGTTTCTACTGCATCAGTGACAGAAGTTCTGGCCTCAGATTTCTCACAGAAACTGGTTCTGACCTCAGCATCCTGCCACAGTCTTCACTGCATCGCTGTAGGCCACCGACTGCCTTCTGTCTGCCAGCTGCCAGTAATTCGACTATTGCGACACACGGAATCTGGTGAACGGAGCTGAACTTAGGTCTACACTGTCTGTCCAAATGGAATTTCACCGTTGCAGACGCACAGAAGCGATCATCGGTGCGGATCTCCCGGCACATTACTACCTCTTGTCAGACTTGACAAACGCACAGTTGTTGGACAGCGTCACAGGTTTATCTGGACTGCAACCGTCCACAGTGGAAAGCTTGTACAGACATCTGAGGGTGAACACACTTTCCTGTTAAAGCAGTTACTGAATTTGGCCAGATCACCCGGTGTATCTAAACAAATTCAACACAAAGCAGTGCATCACATCAAGATGATGGATGGACCATCAGAGTCATGCTGAACTAGACATTTAGCACTGGACCTTGCAATCACGAAAACTGAATTTGACCCCATGCTACAAGAGGGCAATCAGACCATCGAACAGTCCGTGGTTCTCCGCCTTACGCCTGGTGAAAAAAAAGTGGAGCCTAGAACCCACGTGGAGATTATTGTGTGCTGAACATGAGAACAGTGCTGGACCGATATCCTCTGTCATCACTAAGTGACTACAACTACATATTACACTGTGCATCAATATTCAGCATCTTAAGACTGTGCTAAAGCTTACACTCAAGTAAAGAGGACATTTTGAAGACCGCTATTATGACACTGTTCAGCTTGTTTGAGAGTATGTATATGACATTTGCATAATGAAATGCAGTGCACTTGTGGCAAAGATTCATTGAGCCTGTTCCTTAAGGCCTCCCATTTTGTTTTGCATACCAGGACGATGTGCTCATGTTCTTTGAGGAACAACACCTACAAATGGTGTTCAAGCATTTGGAGTATTACGGAGTCGTGCTGAATGTTGCTAAATGCATTTTTGGACAATCTAAAGTGATCTTCTTGGGACACAGAATCTCTGCTGTGGGCTCCCTAGCTCTAACATAGAAGGCTAATGCAATTTTAAAATTACCTAGGCCAACCACAATCAAGGAATTGCGTCGATTCCTTGTTATGTTAAATTTTTATCATTTCCACACGTCTCATGCACCTGAATTGTAGGAACCACTGACTGCGGTGCTCAGTGGTCACAGTGCAGTGGACTGAGGCTGCATGTTCCACATTTGAGGCTGTGAATCTGAGCATGGCTAATGCAGAGCTTCTAGCTCATCCTAAATTCAGTGCACCTCTTGCATTAGTTGTAGATGCAAGCTACACAGCTATTGACAGAACTCTACAGTAGTGGCAGATGGTTCATGGCAACCACTGGCATACTCTTCCCGAAAACCATCACCATTCAGAGAAAGTGGAGCACATACGATCGTGATGTCCTGCTAAGTACATGACACACTGAAATACTTCCATCCTGAAGTTGAAGCCCAAGTGTTCACGATATTCAAGGACCACAGACCATTGACTTTTGCATTCAGATGTAACAGTGCCAACTGCTCTCCTCATCAGTTCAACCATCTAGAGTTCATAGCACAATTCACTTCTGACGTCAAAAACATCTCGGGTATCTATTACATTCTGGCCGACCTTCTTTCGTGTGTCAGCAGTGTGACAAGTCCTATTGACTTTTCCGCACTGGCCTGAGCACAAGAAGAAGACAGAAACTCCGGACATTCATTGACGACAACACATCAGTGTTACAATTGCAGCTCATCGATGTTCTGGGCTGTCAAGCTCTACTGCAGGGTCTCTCGCGTGTCACCTTTCCCGTTTCTTCCACCACTGTTCAGGAGACAAGTTTCGAGAGCATCCATAGCTGTGCCAACCATGAGTACATCCCACTTTACGACTCATCCCTGATGTTTTGTGTGGCCAGGCATGGAAAAGGGCTGTTGAGAATGGACAATGCCATGTTTGCAGTGTCAAAGTTGTATAGTGTCTCGTCAAGTAGACACTTCAGTTGGAGACTTTCCAGGTACAACTGTATGTTTTGCCCATGTATATCTGGATGTTGTGGGGCCAATTCCTCCATTAAAAAGTCAACACTACCTTTTCACAATGACTGATCGTTTTACCTGCTGGCTAGAGGCAGTGTGAAATGATAATATCACCACCGAAACATGAGCCTCTGCCTTTGCATCAGTGTGGTTAATGGGCTTTGGGTGTCCACTGCATATCAGTACCAACCGTTGACGGCATTCTGAGTTAAACCTGTGCGTGCAGCTTGCCATCTTTTGTGAGTATGTTCTTCACAGCACCACCAGTTACCAACGCAGTAGCAGTGGTCGAACACTGGCATCATTCCTTGAAGGCGGTCCTGATTTGCGATGAAAACACATTGATTTTGGCTCTTCCAATAGTTCAACTTGGCCTACGAACAACTTGTCTGTGAAGTTGGTCTACAGTAAGACAATGCATTCGCCTGACAAATTTAATGATGATGATACACTGCAAAGTTCCTCATAAGACCAGTCACACTTCTTATGCTGCCTGTGGAACCACATCGCACGGATCCATCCTCCAAGGGCTTCACAGCATGGCATACCATTTTGTTACATGCATTGGGACCTGGAACACTGCTCCTATGTCATGTTCCATACTGACAAGTGTAAAACCAGCCTTACAATCCCCGTACACTGGCCCGTACCACATGTTACAGAGAAGTATGTAGACAATGGACATATGGGTGAACAGCAAGTCAATAACCATTTTTCTGAAGAGAGCAAAGCCTGCACATATTTTTCAAGAGGCATCACCATCCGCAACCCAACAGAGACATCAGAACCTGCACGAGCAAGGCACCAAGCCACAAGCACCACTACCGCAGCAGCCGCCCGCAGAACATCCACCGGTTTAGACGACCCACTCCGGATGCCATGTCCACTTCCCTACCCATTTCCTTGACACCGACACTCCGCTTCTGCCAAAGGAGCTGATACAGCGTCTGACATGACAGCTGTTGTGCGCTAGTGTGGAGAAGTGAAGCATTCACATAGTGTGCATATGTGCAGTGTCGCGACTGTCAAGTACTTCCACACCCACCACCAGAGGCACTGTGTTTTGCATGAAACAAGTGAATTGTGGCTGTCAAAGAGTCCTACACCCAGCCGCCAGGGTCATTGGTTTTTTATTTTTAACATGTGCTTGTGCCTTCTCCATGCGTGATGTTTATTCTGTGGTTTTATGTTCCATGTTTTTCGATGGTTTTATGTTCTGTACTGTTGCTCTAGGTTACAAGTAATTAGCCCCCTGCTCTGATTGAATAAAGAGTTTCCTATCATGCGTAATCCTTTTGGTGTCAAGTTAATCAGTATTATTAAGTCGATCGGTTCTAATTACATTGGTCCCGATGAGTTGGGTCTGTAACCAGTCAATGTGTCAAGATGTATTACATTGAAGACTGAAGTATCTGGCAGTAACACCCATTTATAAAGGTACAGGTAATCAAGAGACCTCAGACTTGTCTCCCTCCTTTCTGTGCTCTCAAAATTCTGAGAAGGTAACTTCAACGGATTATTGATCTACCTTCCACAGGATAACCTTTTGACAACAGCTCCTTGTGGCTTCCATAAAGTTTGTCTAATCAGAAAGCTACACATGATCTAACAAATGCATTTATAACAGAGATGAACAAGAAAAGTTTTCATGTTGGCTTTTCCTGTGATGTTGCTAAGGCCTTTGATTCTATGTATCATAAATCGTACAAGAGAAACTAAAATGGTATGGAGTTTAAGGCACTCCCTTCACATGAACAGTCATTTATTACCAACCAACAACAAAAAAGGCACATCAGCAAATAATAACACTGGATTAAACTACATGGGTAAACACTAAACATTGAGTTCTGCAACTTTTGTTACTTGGTCCATCCCTATTCTTTATTTACAGAAATGAATCACCTGGAACATCAGAGGGTAGTTAAAAATTGTAATGTTAGCAGATGATGCAAACAAACTAATAAAGGGTCCAAATAAATCCATACCAACAAGCACACCCAGAAGAATAATGAAAGAGGCTTACAACGTAATCGTTACCTTTACAGAGTGATCTTTATTTACTTATTTGTTTATTTCACATGGAAGGAGTATTGTAACATCTCCTAATCAAATTACAATTGTAATCAAATTACAATTGAAGTCAATTTGAGGAAGGAAGTAAGTTGGTGTTAAGAACAGAAAATATTCAAGATTATTTTTTCCAGCAGATAATTTTGGCACAGTAGAGACTGGCTGTATGGAGGAAGTAACAGTTACTTTGATGACATCCACATTCATGACTGGACATACAATGAATAGCAGGCCGCATCAGTCTGACTGAATGTACGATAGTAATTGTACCATGACAGATCAAAATCGCACATTTTATTTTTATTAACACTTTTTTAGTACCTGAGATATGATACTGAGCTACTGTAGCTATGATATTAAATTAAATGAATTAATGTAATTAAAAACCTACAGTGATCAGGAAAAAGACATCACGAGACAACTGTCAGGAAGGATTATTTCACGAGGGGATTTTGAAAAAGCCGTGCAAAAATAAAAACTACTCAAGTGTTTGGGGTAAACCTTTTTTTATTTTTTGAGATAGTCTCTTTTTCGACTTATACACTTCGTCCAATGCTGTTCTAATCTGTTGATTCCTTCTGAATAATAGGAATTGTCCAAGTCTGCAAAATAGCTATTAGTTGATGCAATCACCTCCTCGTCTGAATAAAATCTTTGTCCCGCCAGCCATTTCTTCAAATTGGGGAACAAATAGTAGTCCACGGGAGCCAAGTCTACAGAATTGGGGGGGCGGGGGGGGGGGGGGGGGGGGATGTGAAACAAGTTGGAATCCTATTTCCATTAATTTTGCGACCACAACTGCTGAGGTGTGTGCTGGTGCATTGTCGTGATGGAAAAGGACTTTTTTGCGGTCCAATCGCTGGCGTTTTTCTTGCAGCTTGGTTTTCAAATGGTCTGACAATAATTAATAATATGCACTTGTAATAGTTTTACCCTTTTCCAGATAGTCTATGACCATTATCCCTTGCAAATACCAAAAGACAGTCACCATAACCTTTCCGACCGAAGGAATGGTCTTCACCTTTTTTGGTGCAGATTCTTCCTTGGTATCCCATTGTTTAGATTGTTGTTTGGTCTCACATTTTTTGGTGCAGATTCCCCCTTGGTATCCCACTGTTTAGATTATTGTTTGGTCTCAAGAGTATAGTAACGTATCCAAGTTTGATCCACAGTGACAAAACGATGCTTTAAGTCCAGTGGATTCTTCCTGAACAGCTGCAAACCATCCTTGCAACACTTCACACGATTCCATTTTTGGTCAAGCGTGAGCAACTGCAAAACCCATCTTGCGGATAGCTTTTTCAAGCCCAAATGCATATGCACAGGGCGTCCAGAACATTCAGCATCATTTGTGCTCATATGGCCACTCCGAAAATTTTGAAACCACTAATAAACTGTTCTAATCGAAGATGCAGAGTTACCGTAATGTTTATCAAGCTTCTCTTTAGTCTCCTGAGGCATTTTGCCTTTCATAAAGTAATGTTTAATCACCACACGAAATTCTTTTTCGTCCATTTTTTTACAATCGCTCGACTTCCTTGATTCACACGAATACCAAACACAAAGAAATAGACTAATATGACTGAAACTTGGTGTGCATTCTTTCCAAAGATGCTACTAACTAAACATGATCTCGATACACGCCGATGGTGCCATCTCTTGCACTTTGCATGGACTTCTCAAACGCCCATCGTATCTCATAAACTGAGGTAAGAATGTAAAGTAATTTACAAGTAATTTTTGTAATTATCAGTGTGAGCAGATTAGCAACAGTTGTAAATTCTTTTTAGTATACATTGAAGTAGATGCATGCAGTAGCTGCTTCTGCTCTTAATGTATAACTTGACTCCTTGCATATACTTGAGAGCTCTCCTTCATGATGGAATTTGAAAAACATGATGTATGCTTGTATGAACTTATGTATGGTATTTATAGCAAGACAGCAAAGTGACACAGTCAGTATAACTGCATAAAACATGTTTTCTACAGCTTTACATGGTCAAGTGTGGATCATGCAATCTAATTATACAAGTTTTACTTGTAGAAGTACACAAAATGTAAATTGTTGTGTACACTGCTTATGATATGTTACCTATTGTAATTAAATCCGGAGAAGATTGTATAGAAATCAAAAAAGGTAATCTCAATTTTAATTTGTGATCACGACAAAACTTGCATACATATGGAGTGACAGGAGGAATGGTCAGTATTCAGGAAATTGACAGGAATGATCATTCAAAGCAAAAAAGTTAGTAAACATGGGCTCTAACATGCATGCCTTAAGAGCTATGAGCACTTCATCATCTTCGATACTGTTTAACAAATCTCTGGAAAATTCTTACTCGTTTTGCTCCATGCAACCTCCTCCCAAAACATGGAATATGAGCTTGATTTGTTTCATAGTATCACAACTGAAGAAGTGCTCACAGCTGTTAATATAAGCACTTTAGTGTCAACATTTCCTACTTTTTTTTATGGTTCTTCATGTCATATCCCTGAATATTGACCATTCCTCCTGAAACAGACTGTATTACTGAATGACACTGGAACCTATCAAGATATAATGAGTACATACTATGTATAAAACATTCTTGGACTTCTCGCCACATCAGTCCAACATAACACCTCAAGTTTTCGACAATTTCTACCATCGCCGTCGTCAGGAACAACTGACTTGTCAACATTACTGCTATGGTGGCCATATATAACCCAAGGACAGCTTCTAATTGGTTGCTAGTTATGTCATGCTGTCGCATGTGGTGTCAACATCTGTGCTGGTGACACCACCACTCCCACCGTGGCATAAACATTGTGACAAAAATCTATGGTTCTTCTCTGCACCGAAAGCTCGCTTCCATGCATTGCTAAGATTTTATCTGCCATCATGCTGATGGTTTTCTCACACATTCTTATTTATACAGCCTCTTTAATTATAGAGCTCCAGTGTGTGAGAGCCTAGCAGTTGGCCTCAATGGAAGACCTTTGTTGTGGGCTTTAGGTAATCTGCACAGCCTAGGAGGTCTGGAGCTTGTGTTCGAAGATTTTTGTTGACGAACGTGATGGCAGATATAATCTCAGCACTGCATGGAAGCGAGCTCTCGATGCAGAGACGAACCACAGATTTTTGTGCTGCGGCAGGAGTGGTGGTGCCACCAGCACAGATGTTGACACCACCTGTGACAGCATGATGTAACTACCAACCAATTAGAAGCTGTCTTTGGGCTATGTAAGGATACCACAACAGCAATGTTGACAGTCATTTGCTCCTAACAAAGACGATGGTGGAAATCATCAAAAGCTTGAGGTTTCACCCTGAACTGATGCGGCAAGAAGTCTGAGAATGCTTTATACAACAGTGCCATTATGAAAGACTTTTTTCTTAAGTAGATATTATTGTGAACGCTACTGGATTCCAAATCCACGAAAACAGTGATGCACAAGCAGTAAATTTGTATAGTTTGCCGTGAAATATACTTTACCTCACAGAAATTTGCACACAAAACAGCAATTATCAAAATAAAATTGTCAGGCAAAACGATAAAAGTTCATCTTTGGCATGCAGCCAAAAACAATAAGGTTATCACGTATTACCATTGTAAACAATGTCCATCTTTTAAAAAATATGCTCCTCAGCTTTCTGTCTGCTTGCCACTCTGACCTCCTACACATCATACATTACAGTATTCGGTTAGCTACTAATAGTTAATATTGCTACTCATTTAAGTTCCCAGCATGTACTTAGATTTCTATTTCAATGTGGCTGCAGTTTTAAAACCACATGAGTGAAACATCTTCAGTGGACAGTAAACAGTACATGAATTTGAGAATAAAAAATGTGTTTACCTGGCGAAAAATGATGTTCCAGTTTGGAAAACATTTTCTGATCGAGGTGCTGCCATAATTCGCGTAAGGCGAGAAGGTCATAGGCAGATATGTACTGTGCCAGTTGTTCAACAATTCTGTCAACCTGCAAAAATTTATTGTGTAATTTTATTATATGTCTTTGAAATCCTGATAGTGAAAAATTTTAGATAACAAATATTTGTCCTTTTGTCTCCTACATATATTTCCATTAAGACCCAAGGAAAACCTAACTACAATGATGTTTTTGAACAAGATCATTCTTTAAGCAGCAAATTCAGCATTAAATAATGATGAAATTAAACATACCAAAATTGCAGCTGTTAGCACTGGTAATGCATCTCTAACACTAATGTGGAAAATAACAGAGTGTGACTTACTTTCCTTGTATTTCTATTAACCACACGCAGGATTTGATGCAAAAGGCATCACTTCTATTTCATCTAACTTATAATTTTTGTTTGAAATTATAAATAACCCGAGACCAGTTACCTATAAAAAGACTATCACTAAATTGCATCCTTCAATTACAGCTCTACAAAGAAAGAGAATAAATCATCAATAGTTCATCACAGGCATGTACACAACATATCAGTGATGTCAACTATGGAACATGTCACACCATAAATAATTGCCAGCCACTCAAGAAATATATTACTCAACTGATCAGATAGATATACATGACAATGTAGTCATTGAGTACCCTGACACTAACAGTCACAAAATTTAGTATAAAATCAAAATTTAAATTGTGAGAGAAATATGAGAGAAATAAAATTCTGCTAGTAAAGAATTTCAGTGTCCAGGTGAAGTATATGTGACAGTGTAGTCGTTCAAGTACCCAGATGCTAACAGTCACAAAATTTAGTATAAAATCAGTCACATAAATAAATTAAACATACCATTCTAGCACTCTAGAAAAAGGTTAAAAATGGACAAGTGCACACAAAGATGTTCAAAAACATGTAGAGTTCTAAAAGAAAATATTTTAAAACTTGCCTTTCAGTCATATTAAGCGGTATACTTTTTCCTTCTTCCAAGCACCTTAAGGACGATGACAGGCAAAATTTATAAATGCTTGACATTTTGTGTTTCATCAGCAAAAATGAAGGACAATCCACCAGTCAAAATGTGGGCTAGTGGTGTTTGTATGCCCAAAGGACCCCATACCAGTGGGCCATCTCGCCAGAAAAGAAAACTATGCATTACAAAATATGTCCAATTATGAATACTAAAGCTGACTGAAATTCATTTTGGTGCAATGGCTAGATACAGCCCACTGTGACTGGAAGATTAGTTTTACAGAGTGCATTTTGTTGTTCCTCACATCTAGCTTTTCCTCCTCCCAATGACATATGATCCAGTACTTCATCAATAAGAATATTAAATGTGAGACAGTACTAAAGTAGGGATCTTGCTGGTCTCCTCAGTTGTTGCATCTGTCACTGCATTATTCCATCTTCCCAAATGAACTTGTACACAGCAGAATGTCATCTTCTTCCCTAGATGTTGTACATATAAAAGGGTGACCTGCATAAACTAGTTTCTATGATGGGTACAGGCACCATATACTTCACAGTGCACACAGGGAATCACACCAAATAACAAGATTTTGTAGCTGAAATATATCTCACATCCTCCAGTGCCCTCAAGGTTGCATGTACCTTGACATTGTAGACTGTTTGGTAAATGGACAAAGAGAGGACAATCACAGAAAACCACTCAGTGACCACGATTTGCTCTCCTCTTAATATGTCACGATTTCTAAATGAATTCCAGACACTACCATAAATCTAAATCAATTCCAGGCCTCTTGAGCTTTAAGGATGGCATTCAACACTGTCACCAGAAGAGGAATGGAACCTGGTCCATAACAAGTACCAGGTAGGCAGGATCTATGATCTTCAGATGTTTAGGTCGGTCTGATCTATACACCTGGCACTGATACCCCATGGCAAGCCCACAGAGGTTTTGTGAAACTGGAGCAGATATCCTACATCTGCTACACATGACCTGTCGCTGAGGGACTTTTGGTATGTTAGTGCCTATGGGGACCTGGTTTTCATGTTTCTCAGGTGTGGTAACCACTATTTCAGATAAACAAATTTGGTGGTTTCCCAGTCCCAGTGCCTGATCTGCTACTACAACCACTTTTTAAACATAGTAGCAAATATAGGATTAAACGGTTCAGATGAAGAAGCAAGAGAATATATTAAAAGTGTCATTCCACAAAACTTTAAGCATTTTGAAGCAGTACCAACATCCTTGACTGAAATTAATACACTTCTAAGAATTCTAAAAAACAGATGCTCTGGTGGGGTTGATGGTACTTCATACAGAATTCTGAACAGTTGTTCCAACTTAATATGTAATGTCCTTAGTGATATATGCAATGCATCACTGGCACAGGGAATTTTTCTAGATAGGTTAAAATATGTAATTATTAAGCCACATCATACGAAAGATGACAAGACAGACTTAAACAGTTATCATTCAGTTTCCTTATTGGCATCTCCCTCTTAAATAGTTGAAATGTAATGTACTCAAGAGCAGTTGCACACTTGAGTGAAAACAATTTGTTAAGCACATCAAAGTTTGGGTTCCAGAAAGGTTGCAGGATTGGGAATGATATTTATACAGTCACTCATCAAACAGTACAGGCCTTAAATAATAATATATCATCTGTTCATATTTTTTGTGATCTCTCAAACACCTTCAACTGTGTAGATCATGATACTTCCTTAAAAAACTCAAGTTTTATGGAACTGATGACACAGCTGATTTGAATCGTACTTGACATACGGAATGCAAAAGAGGCTGCGGTGAATAATTCAGACAACGCTGGAAAGATAGAAAAGTTTAGTGACTGGGATACAAATCACAAAGGAAGTCGCACAGGATTCAATTTCGGGTCCACTTCTATTCCTTATATATGTGAAAGACCTTTCACTTAGTATTCAACAAACAAAATTGGATTTTTTGAAGACAAAACTAGTGTTATAATAAATCTCATTTCAGAGAAAGCAACAACTGATGTAGCACAAAAGCAGGAGTCAGTAAGTAGGACAGCATGCTCTAAATTTTTGGGTGTACATATTGGAGAAAACTGGAAGAAGCATATTACTGAGCTTCTCAAACAATTAAGTTCAGCTACTTTTGCTCTTCGTGTAACTGCTAATATTGGAAACAAACACATCAGCTTCCTCACATATTTTGCATATTTCCACTCAATAACACCATACGGAATGATTGTCTGGGATAAGCCTTCACTTAGAAAGAAAGTATTGATTGCATAACAGTGCGCAGTAAGAATATGTGGCATTCATCCATGAACGTCATGTAGGCATCTCTTCATGGAGCTATGCATTTTAACTGTGCCATCACAATACATATTTTCGCTGATGAAATTTGTCGTAGATAATCCACCAAAATTTGAGAACAACAGTGATGTACGTAACTACAGCACTAGAGGAGAAAAAGACCTTTATTAGCCATTTTAATAGTTGCTCAGAGAGGAGTTCAATATGCAGCAATAAAAATTTTTGATCATTTGTCAATAATATGAAATGTCTGACAGGTAGCAAAGCAACATTTAAATCTAATTTCATATAATTTTTGCTGAACAACTCCCTCCATTCCAATGATGAATTTCTATTAAAAACTAGTAGTCAGTAAAAAATAAATAAATGAATAAATAAAACACTTGTCTTTAAATGTAGTTGTATGAGTAGGAAAAAATGAGAATGTGTTCATTAATTTTAACACTAATCATGTATACACATCATGTTAACTGACTCATTCCATATCATTTCAATATAAGAATCGATCAAGTGATCTATGGAACATGTAACTAACTAACTGCCTAGCTACTCTCGCTTTATCCATGTTGCCCAGACCACAATTGCTCATTATCTTTAAGGCAGGAGTTAATGCTCCTTTTTGTAGTTCCTATATACATTTGACCATTTCTGCAAGGGATTTTATATACTCCTGCTGTGACAAGCAGCAGGCATAGGTGCTTCACATTGTTCAACTGTATGATTCTCCCATTAAATTTTGTCTTATAAGACTTGCCTGACTTTATATTGGGAATAGGAACAGGCCAGGAAACATCCCTGGAAGCCCAATTGCTGGAGCTTTGCAAGTATCTTATTCCTCCAAGAGGTATCACATGCCTCCTTCTCAAGGTAAAAAAAGGGACATCTATAAGGTATTATTCATGTAGGAAAGACTGTTATACTGCCACTTCCAGTAGAGTAAGATTGTCAGTGGCAGGTTATTTCTAGAAGTAGAACTGGAAGTGACAAAAGAGCTTCCTAGAATCAAGAACCCACACAAAATAGTTGTGCTCCGCCTGCCAAGGTCTTTTCTATGCCGTTCACAAGAGTAACACTATGACATCCATCTACATCTATACCCTGCAAGCACCTTATAGTGTGTTGGAGGGTACTTCTGGTATCATTATTTGCAGACCCCTTCCCTGTTCCATTCACAAATGGTGATTAGGAAGTACGACTGTCAGTTAACCTCTGTATTAGCGCTAATTTCTCAGATTTTCTCATGCAGTCTTTTTGCGAGATGTATGTGGGAGCAAGTAATACGTTGTCCCACTCTTCCTGGAATGTATTCTCTCAGAATTTCAATAGTAAACCTCCCTGTGAAGTACAATACCTATCTTGCAGTAGTTGCCACTGGAATTAGTTAAGCATCTCTGTACTGCTGAAACGATCAATGCTTTGTCGGATCTTGTCTACCTCTTCTATTAATGGAACCTGGTAAGCATCTGATACAGATGAGCAATATTCAAAAATCAGTTGAACAATTGTTTTGTAAGTCATTTCTTTCATGAATTAATTACAATTTCTTAAGATTCCTCCTATGAATCCCAGCCTGGCATCTAATTTGCTTACAATTATTTTTATGTGTCATTCCATTTTTGGTCACTGGATGGTTACTCCCATGTATGTTTACGGTAGCTACTGTTTTCAGTGATTTGTCACCAAAAGTGGAATCGTATAGAAGTGGACTATTTCCCCTATTTATGCACAATATGTTACATTTATTTATGTTCAGGGTCAATTGCCAGACCCTGCACCATTCGTCAATCCTTTGCAGGTCTTCCTGCAATTTTGTATAGTCTTCTGGCATTGCTAATATCTTATAGACAACCACACCACACCATCTAATAGCAGTCATCTCACACTTCCTTGATGTACTACTGAAATTATTTTTTTACATCTGTTGATTTTGTTCTGTTAAGAGAGAGACAAGTTGAATTCTATCTGCAAAGAATCCTGAATCAAGTCACGAATCTGGTCTGATAATCATCTCAGATTTTTTTCAGTTAACAACATTGCAGAATACATGAGCATAAAATATGTACCATGATTCTAACAACATACTGACATCAGCAATACAGGCTTATAATTATGTTCATCTGTCCTACGGCCAATCTTGAGAATGGTAATGACCTGTGTTCTTTTCTGGTTGCTCAACACCCTTCATGATTGCTGAAAGAGGGACAAGCTCTTTCATGTACTCTCTGCAGACTCATTTGTTCCAGATGCTTTTCCATTACTAAGTGATTGTAGTTCCTTTTCTATTCCACAATCACTTCTCTCAATCTGTGCCATGTCAGTATTCATGGGATGATTGAAATAAGAAACCATATTATGATCTTCTGCAGTGAAACAGTTTCAGAAGACTTAATTCAGTATTTTGGCCTTCTGTCTGTTATCATCTGTTTCAGTGTGAGTATGGCCACTGAGTGAACAGATGATTTCAATCGGCCTACTAACTTTACTTAAGAACAAAACTTCTTAGGGTTTTTAGTCACATTGGTTCACCAAATTTTAATTTCCATTTCACTGAATATTTCTCTCACTGTTTTGCTCATTTTTGCTTTGTTCAGCTTTTGATTGTCGCCTACCTTTGGCCCGACTTAAATGTGTGATAAAGTTCAACACATACTTGTCTAAATCAAACTGAATGATGCTTTTGCATTTTATCTTCCACATGTTCGTCTTCAGGACTGAATTTTTGATACTCAGATACTCATCAATTTGTATCTAATCCCTCTTGTTAAACAAATACATTTTCCTACCTTTCTTGATTTCTTTGTAATGCCCATAGCCACTGATGAAATCACAGCCTTATGCTCACTGATGTCTTCCACTACATAAACTGATTTTTAATGTTCAGAGCTTTTTGTTGCTATGAGGTCTACGAGATTACCCTCACAGATTGGTTCTTTAACTACCTGCTCGAAGTAATTTTCGGACAAGACGTTCTGAATATCTTCACACGAATCCTTGTCTCCAGCATCAGTTTTGCCCACATAGCTCTCCCATTGTACAACTGACAAACTGAAATCTCCCCCTATTACAGATCCCCTATACAGATTCCATTGTTGGGGATAAAGCTCATATTCTTCCACTTGACAAAAAATATGCCGCAATGGCAAGATAATGATGGCAGTTACTTCTGTTGAATGTTTTACCTTTATTTAGGGTATGTCTCCTTAACTGATCCAGAGACTTCCACTGCATATTACTTCTGTAACTGTGACTTCCCACACTGCGCAGAAGTCCTCCTCAGAATCTCCCATATTAATGTATACTTTGTAGGATGATTCATGGTGTTCAGGAATCTCCTCTTATTCTCCTTTATTAATTGATGGCATTTAACCTCATTAGTTGAAAGATTGTAAAGTCTCAGCAACTGAATCTCGGAAGAAGTGTGTCTCTGCTGCTGATTGGACAGTAGCATTTCTCACAGTCCCAGTAATCAGATGGTCTTCATTGATGACCAGAATACTATGGGATGGATTAATTAGAAGATCTGTAGTTCATGGTCATGATGTAATATTCCAATTTCTGGGTCACTAAGACAATGTTCAAATACAGACAGCTGGGTGGAAAACACAGTTTAATAGTTTCATTTAAGACACTGCTTGATCTCCACAGTGTGCCATTACTGACAGGAGATGTCTGTAGTGGCACTTTTCAACCACTTCCTACTGAGCAGTGTCTGCAAGGATGGGTGAGCATATCACGAGATAGATAGTTGAGAATGAAGAGTGTGCTTTACATGGTGACATAGCAAAATTTTTGAAGAGATTAAGCTCTCGACTGCTAAATCTCTCACGTAAATGGTGGTACAGCCCCCCAACACATGCATTTAAATCCCCACAAACAAGGAATGGATGTGGGAGCTGATTTTTGATGCCAGGAAGAGCCTCTAGACTTAAAAAAGGAAGCAAGATATAGTTCGATGTCTCATCAACTGCAATGTCATTGGAAGTCGACAGTTCAGTTAGAAGAAGGAAATCAGCTGCAGTTTATCGAAAGAAACCGACACAGCATGTTCCTGAAACTGTTTAAAGAAACAGCTGGAATAAAAATCAAGTTAGGCAGCTTAATATTTACAGCCTAGTCCTGCTAAACCCAAGTCCATTGTCTTGACCACTATGGTTGGTTGGTGGGTTGGTTGATTTGATGATTAAAGAGTCCAAACTATATGGTTATCAGTTCCTCTTATTTAGAACAGGCAAGTCAACAAAAACACATCAAAGAAGAGCCTAGTGTGCAAAACCCAAGGAAGAGAGACCCCAAGGCCTAGTGAAGGTAAATGAAGCCTATAGAAAGGAACATGGAAGAGGAAAAAGGGGGGAAAAAAAGAAAAGCGTGTAGGGTGCCCCATCCAGAGAGCACCTGCACCTAGAGGCCTCCAAAGGCAGAAAGTGCAATGGGGGACATAACCCAAGTCACTTACCAGAGACATCTCACACAACAGAACCCAGAAAATCTGGTAGTGATGATATTAGGTTTCATTATGGAATACGGGGAGTAGCTCACAACTGGTTCACCTCTTACTTTAGCAACAGACAGCAAAAGGTCATTATTCACAGTGCTGAGAATGGCTGTAATGTGGGGTCTGAGTGGGGCATGGTCAAATGGGGGGTGCCCCAGAGATCAATGTTGGGGCCACTCCCGTTCCATATTTATGTAAATGATATTTACCTAGTATTATGGGTATCTCTAAAATATTTTTATTTGGTGATGACACCAGCTTGGTAGTAAAGGATGTTATGTGCAGCACTGGCTCAGTTTCAAATAGTGCAGTTCATGACTCGAGTTCATGGCTTGTAGAAAATAGACTAATGCTAAATCACAGTAAGACTCTGTTTCTCACACACAATTCAACAAAACCCGACATTTTAATTTCACAGAATGGGCATATGATTAATGAAACTGAACAGTTCAAATTTCTAGGTGTTCAGATAGATAGTAAACTGTCATGGAAATCCCACATTCAGGATCTTGTTCAAAGACTTAATGCTGCCATTTCTACTATTCGCTGCTGCATCCATTTTCAATAAGCTACCACAAGAATTAAAAAATCTTAGTAGTAATCCACGCCCTTTCAAATCAAAACTGAAGAGTTTCCTCATGGGTCACTCCTTCTATTATGTTGAGGAGTTCCTTGAAAAATTAAGCTGATTCTTGTTGTACTGTTGATTGCATTTACTTAAACATATGGCTTGACTTTTTTCGAGTTCATAAACATTTTATTTTGATCTGTTATTACTTTTATGTTGTAATTTCATGTACTGACACATTCCATGACCTCGGAGATTTGCTCCTCAATTTGGTCCTAAGGAACTCGACATGTAAATAAATAAAAAACAGTGTGATCATCACCACCCTGACGAAAAGTCAGCTAGCCAATCTCACGGGTGGGGATGAAGGCTGTCCCCACGTGTGTAGCAGTTTATAATGCATTAACGTCTGCCTCCCTCCCCCACCAGTTTAGGGATGAGGCTTGACAGTTCACAAAATGTCACCACTCTTTTAACACAGGAATCAGTATCTGCAAGGATGGTGGGCATATCTTCATACAGACTCAGTGATGCCCTGATATCAGTATATAAGACTCACATGCCAACATATGCTGAACTGAAAGTGGCACACCGCAAACCTCACAGAGTTGTGGATCCTCCCGCCGGAGGAGGAAGCCATGTGTTAAAGTACTATGTCCGATGTGCAAAAACCTCCATCCAGTGCTGAAGCTAACATTAAGTCCACCATGCCTGTGTGGTCAATTTCAGCAACCGCAGTTTGTTGCCTGTCACCTTCAACCAATCAGGCTCCCACTGATACATGATGCGTCTGTTAAAAAAAGAGATGATGGTGTACAATTGAATGGGTTACTGACAGACAACACCATCCAGACATGTTTCCTCGGTTGCTCTGTTGGCTATGTCCTTTCCCTGCATCCTGATGCGGCCAGGTACCCAGCAACAGATCACCTCCTTGCCGTGGTGTTTAAGCTGCTGTAAGGAGTCGTGGATGAGCTGAATCAACTAGTCTATTGGATACATTTGGTGAAGTGCTTATCACGCAGTAAGCGAGTCAGAACAGACAAGAAACGATGTACAGTGATGCTTGTGAGTTCTCTCCAGTGCCATTATAGTGCCATACAACCCCACATCATAATTTGTAAATTGTTCTGGAAGATGCACTTTGAAACCCTATCCGTGTAAACAGTGGAACAACCGCGGACATTCTCTCACTGGGATCCATCTGTATAAACAATGATGAAACTGTGGTATGTACTTAAAATGAAGAAAACGAAGTTGTAAAACCATAAGTACAAGTTTTCTCGTGCCGCGTCAAGCTTAAAATCATTTTCGGCTTCTCAAGGCACCAAGGCAGCAACGCTTTCCATCCCTGGCTGTGTACTCAGAGGTCTGACAAATCCAGATCCTTAAGACAGTCAGCAGCATGTATCCCAAATGGCTGGTTCACTTGGGGCCAATTTGTGAACAGCCATTCAAAGTTGGATTGGACCACTGTACTAAATGCCAATGACTGAGATGATGCTGAGGTTTTCAGTGCCTGTCAAGCCAAAAGGATATGTCACCAAATCCAAAGAGGTGGTGCACTAGCCTCTGCACACAGACTCTAAACTGGGCTAGTCCAAAAGGCTCCAGTCAATATCGGACAGCATGTAACATCTTGAGGTAGGAAAAACAGGCTGATTCATAGAGCACGCTGCCATAATCTAAACATGATTGAACAAATGCTTTATAAAACTGCAGGAGGTGGGACCTGTCAGCTTTCCATGCTTTTCTGCTATGGCATTTCAAAATACACATTCACTGGAAGTCCTTTATTCGTGTGTCTTTCAGATGTGGGAGACAAGTTAATTTTGAATCAAATAATAAACCCAAAAAGTGCACAGTTTCCTGAAAATGTTAAATACTGTCCCCCATTGTGAGCACTGGTTGGTTAAAACTTCGATGGGCATGGTCAAAACTGACACATGTAGTCTTCTCTGGTGAGAACCGAAAGCCAGTTGCCTTGGCCCAGGTTTTGCTGCCTCCTGATGGTCAACTGTAGCTGTCTCATCGTCATTGTTAAGATTGGAGGAAGAGTAGAAGATTGTGTAGTCATCTACAAGCAAAGAGCATTTGACAGGGCTGCTGACTGTGGAGCAGATGCCACTGATAGCAATGGCAAACAATGTGACACTGAGTACACTACCTTGGAGGATTCCATTATCTTGAACATCGCAGTCAGACAAAGCATCACCAACAATGTATTGAAAGCACCGGTCCTTGAGGAAGGGATTGGATAAGAAACACCGATGTCCACATAGTTCCCACTCATGGAGTTGGTGAAGGATGTTGTACCTCCAAGTAGGATCGTACGCTTTTTCAAGTTAAAAAAACACACAAACCAAATGGTTTCAGCATAAAAAGGACAGGAACTCATGTATCACCATCTTCAATAGAATTAAGTTGTCAAGGGTGGAATGGTAGAGCCTGAAATCACACTGGGAATTGCTAGGGTGACGTCAGGATTCAAGCAACAAGATGAGGTGGCAGTTGGCCATGCATTCAAGAGTTTTACCCTTATAACAGCTAAGGGCTACACTCCGGTAACTGTTAGGGATGCTACAGTCCTTGCCTGGTTTCCATAATGGAACTAATATTGCCTCCTTCCAAATCGTGGAGTACTGTCCATCAAACCAGATCTGACTGAAACAAGAGAGGAGTTGTTCTTTTACTTCAGTGTAGATATGATGGAGCATGGCATAATGAATCTCATCAGATTCTGGAGCAGTGTCTCTGGCCAAGGAAAGGGCTGATTCCAGTTACCACATGGAGAATGGAAGGTTGCAGACTTCCTCATTATGTGAGAAGAAATGGAGCTTCCTCATCTCCACAGTCCTACAGAACACCTGAAATGCAGGAGCTTGTCTGGATGACACAGTGACTGTAGAAAAGTGTTCAGCAAAAACTTGAGGCATATCTTTTATTGTGTCCACCAAAACCCCATTTCTTGACTAGGCCGTAAGAGGACATATACTGCCCTTGCCTGAAATTGACATTAATCCCCAAACTTGTGCAGTGGATGTGGACCGATTAATGGAAGTTGCGAATTCCTCCCAGGAATCCCTCTTCCATTCTTTTATCACTTGTCTTGCATGTGCTCACGCAGATCTGAAGGCATAAAGGTTTTCTGTAGTTTTATGTTGTTCAAAATTCTGCAGAGCTGTTCATCTGGCTCCGATTGCCAATCGACAGCACATCATTCCACGAAGGTACAGGTTGTTGTTTGAGGTGGTTGCTAGACTGGGGGATGGAATCTGTGGCAGCCCATTGGATCTCAGGCCACTGTCTCCTGTGCACAATCCTTTTTGATTGAAAATAGCCTGTTGACTGTACAGCAACCAATTTGCCCTGTGAATCATCCATTTTCATGGTCTAATGTTGACCACTGTCTGACTCGGCACACTGGGAAGTGGTCACTAGAATGTAAATCTGTTGCCACTTCCCACTGAACCAAGTCTGCAATAGTTGAGGGAGCAAACACAAAAGTCAATGGCTGAAAAAGCCCTGTAGCTGTGGAAGAATGTGTCATCTGACTCAAGTTCAAGAGGCAGATATTCTCATAATGGAGCAAGTGATGGCCAAGCCCCACACTACATCATGTGCACTGAAGTCCCCCAAAAGGAGGAATGGGTTCGAGACTGCCCAGAGGAGTTCTGTCAGTGCATCCGCATCCAAAGGATCATGAGGTGAAAGGTATAAACAACACACTGTGATGTTAAATAGTGCTAGGACTTTCTTGGTAACTGCTTGTTAGGAGGGACATGAGAGGAGTGGTATCTGTCATCAATGAAAACAGGTACTCCACCTTTAGCCCTGTCTCCAGTAATATCCTCTTTCATGTAAGGGTGGTAACCCCCTAATGTAGATGCATAGGTGACTTTGAAATGAGTTACTTGCAAGCAGATGCAGAATGCTTCCTCTTGGACCAGGAGCTGTAGTTCTGCCAAATGCAAGCGGTACCCATTTAAATTCCACTACAACACAGAAGTGTTGGAGCCGTTGATTAGCATAGTTAGTCCTGTCCTTCTTCCTCGGAGGCAGTTATTTATCTGGGAAGTCAGGTGGAACATTAGCCGATGCCCATCTCTCCGGTTCCTCCAATTGGAAATCCATATTCTCAAGAGTAAAGTCCCCACCTCAGAGGGAGAAAGCTCACCAATCTGAACATTTAACTGCCACTTTCTTTGACTTTGAACTACTTTTTGAAGGATGTTTTTCTTTACTTTTGGGGGAATT
Organism: Schistocerca serialis cubense; assembly: GCF_023864345.2. NCBI lineage: Eukaryota > Metazoa > Arthropoda > Insecta > Orthoptera > Acrididae > Schistocerca > Schistocerca serialis. The sequence goes on along the minus strand of NC_064641.1, from coordinate 5,499,487 downwards.
GGTTGCTTGGGTTGAGAGGAAGGCTTAGTAGGTTTCCGATGGTGGGCAGCAGAATGTGCCTCAGGTTGTAAGCCCATCACCGATGTCTTCCAAATGATTTCTGGTTCAAGTGCACAGTACTCACCACAGGTACACCAACAAGTGCATGTGCACGTACTTGAATCTGTGGTGTGAGTTCGTCTGGAGGCATCACATTTGGCGATTGGCTTTTTAAGGGCCGAAGCAAAAGAAGTAGCAAAACCCAGAGGTTGCATAGCTTCGAAAGCTTTCTTAGTGTCACCATAGCATATGCAGCTTGTGACTTCCAACTCCTGAATTTTCCTTCCCTCATCGTAAACCACAAACTTTCTGCTCCGTACTGAGTGATCTACAGAGCAGTTTATACATTCGGAGTACAAGAACTGCCCGATTTGTGAACTGAGCCTCCACAATTTTCACATATAGCCCTCCCATTACATTCCATAATGGTATGGCCAAATCTCTGACATCTGAAGCATCGCATTGGGTTAGGAAAAAACAGGTGAACCTTAAGACAGATATAGCCTGCAAGGATGTGTTCACATAATTCAGGAGTGCTAAACATTAGAATAAATGTTGCACATTTTTCCACTGTGTCATTGAATCTCCTCATATAATTCTGCAATTCTATGATTCCCATATTTTTCCATTCTTCACGTAACTGTGCAGGGTACATCTCCATTACATCAGAGCAGGTAACTACGCCTTCAGCCTCGACTGGGTAGTCACCTACGGCCTTACGTCCCAGAAGCTTAAATACTTGGCTTGAATTAACAGTTTCAACTGGAAGTGTTCCATTACAAAGTTGTTTGACACTTTTAGGGAGCCAGCAATACCCTCCAACGCCTTGTGAATATAGAAAGGGGAGACCTTCTCAAAGGTTCCCTCCATTCTCTTGCTTGCAATCAAAGCATTATAGCACACTAATGCCCTGTTACTATGATTCTGAGACTACTTCTTGGGAGGACTGACAATTTGAGCTCTCTTTGATGGTACACCCAGTCCATCAGATGTAGTAGTTTGATGAGACCATTCTATAGGCATTCCACGAGATGCTAGATAAACAAATGTTGACCCAGGCGGAGCCCTGCATGCCTGAGCAAGCCTCATACAACTGTGGGCAGCAGGTGCCCCAGAGGATACCCGTTAGAGACCATTTTACCACCTCAACTGCCATTCACCTCATCAGCATGTAGCACACGTTGGAGTTGGTTTTTTTTAAAATAGAAGTGTGTATCTTCATTGCTGCCCAGGCAGTGAAGCCAAGGCCCCCATCCTCTGAAACATACAATAATCCACCACCACACTGCACGGTGGTCGCTGAAGCATGGTCGGAGCTTACTGTAACAGAGGGCTGGTGGCGCTTACCAGTAACCAGCTCAGGAACCTGGGGTCGCCAAGCCCGTTCCCAGCAAATGAATGCTGAGCTCCTGGGGGACCCAGAAAAGACTGGTGATACGGATAGTGTGAGTGAAGTAAAGGAAACAAAGAAGAACAAGTCATGCAGAACATGTGAGAAGGGGGACAAAGAGCAAAAGAGTGGTTAGAGCAAGGGCTGAGGCAGACCACCAAGCCCAGACAGTTGTTTCCTGTTTGGGGCAAAGGAGGCAACAGGGTGTCCCGCCAACCCCTCAATGAACCGACAAGGCTGAGACACCCTCCCTTACAGAGAGTGGTAAAAACACCCTTCACGAATAAGCCATAAAACAAGGTCAGCTGCTGAGGCATCGTCTGCTAACAAAAGTGGTAGTGAGTCAGGAAGATTAAGAGTCCACTGCAGGGCATATAGGTGAAGTCCAGCAAGATGTGGACCACAGTCAAATACACCAAAATGAAAGTGAGGTAGATCCTTGCGACAGAGGAGATGACAACGAGTCAGCCAAGTACGGCCAATGCAGAACTGGCAAAGGACGATGGAGTCCTTGTGAGATGCCTACATGGAGGACCTCAACAAACTCGTGGTGTCCTTTATCACTTGTAGTTTGTTTGACAAAGTCAAAGTATGCTAGTCCGCATTCCAAATCCTTAGAATTTGATGGCATAATACAAATTGATGGTCCAATTCTTGAATACCAATCTCAAGAGGTGGCTTTCCAGCAGTCAACTTGGTCAGCTTGTCGGCAAGTTCATTCCCCGAGATCCCAACATGACCCTGGGGTCTAGACAAAGACCACTGAGTGGCCGCTCGTTTGAGGGCAAAAAGGGAATCCTGGGTAGTCATAAATAAGAGAGGGCAAGGGTACTACTGGTCAAGAGCTTCAAAACTGCTCAAAGAGTCGCTGCAGCTGCAGCTGAAGAAGGACTCACCAGTGCAGGTATGGATACATTAAAGAGCATGAAAGATGACTACCAACTCCACAGTGAAAATACTGCAGGTATCTGCCAAGGAACGGAGTTCATTACATCCCACACGAACGTAACCAAAGCTAGTGTGAATGGCAACTATCGGGTCGTCAGTGTACGCCACTACCAAACCTCAGGGACCGGACACAGATAGAAATCATAACCCCAGGTCTGGGCCACCATTGTAGGAGGTGGATCTCCACATCTGGAATGAGGGTACGGCAGTTTGGGTGCTCTGGGGAGCAGAGGATGCATAATGCATGAGCGATTAACTGTTGTCAGCACAGAGCCCGTAATGATGGAACCCCTGCCTCCCTTAGAATTCTGATCATGGAGCTACTCTGAAAGGCATCAGTTGCCAGTCATACCCCACAATCGTGAATTGTGTGCAGCATCTGTACCATTGGAGGTGATGCTGAGTTGTATGCGAGACTCCTGTAATCTAGACAGAACTGGACCAATGCCGTGTAGAGCCGTAGCGGAGAAGAATGGTCCGCAACCCAGCTGGTCTTGTTGAAGAATCGAAGAGCATAGCAGTGGAACCAACGTGTCTGCTTTAGTTGACAAAGATGGGGAAACCACGTCAACTGGGCATCAAAGACCAGTCCCACAAAATGATGAGAGGCCACCGCATTGAGGGACTGGCTGTCGAGGTACAGATCCAGATAGGTATTGACTGTATGGTGACATCACAAATGCATAATGCAGATCTTGGCAACTGAAAAATGGGATACATGAGTAAGAGTCAAGATTGCACTCAGTGTATAACTCCGTGCGGTCACAAAAGAACAAATATAAATACGAAAGTCATCAGCATATAAAGAGGGTGACCCATAGGTCCCGCAGCCACCACCAGACCATGGATAGCCACTGAAAGGAAAGGGACACTCGAAACAGAATCCTGTGGAATCCCATTCTCCTTCAGATGGAAGTTGCTACACTAGGTGCCAACCTCTGAAAGTGCGACTTGCAAGAAGATTCTGGATAAAACTCAGGCGCAAGCCACAGGGGCGTCAGTTATGTAATGCGGCAAGGATGTGGTGGTGTCACGTGGCAGATCGAAAAGATTGCAACAAGGTGTTGACAATGGGCAAAAGCCATTTGGATAACAGACTCCATGTGGACTGAATTATCTGCAGTAGAGCCACTTTGGCAAAAATCTACCTGAGTCGAAGCCGAAAGGTCCCAGAATTCAAGAATCCAATACAAACTCTGAGACACCATATGTCCCAGTTAATTGCAGAGGCCATTGGTTAAACTGATCAGATGATAGCTGTCCATCTGAAGAGGCAGTTTGCCTGATTTCAAAACTGAAATATCAACACTTTCTCACCACTGGGAAGGGACTTCCCCCTTGCTCCAGAGATGGTTGAAAGGGAAATACGGAAGCGTCCGATCCTGCCTGTCTGCTTTGACCCATGACATCACAAATATGGCAGAAATGACCATAAACCACAATTCCAATATGGCGCATATAAAGTCGTTACGTACACATTATGGGGACGAAAATACATCGAAAAACAAACATACACATGTTCCACAAAAAGCCTAATGACACTAACGAGACAAGCGCAGGAAATAGGGGCGTTTTGGGTGGGGACAAACTAAATATAAACAAATTTAGACACACACCCCCATACAAAACCACGCAAAATAACGAAAAGAACCGACATCACAAAACTCCCCAAATACCACTAAACACAATATCATCTGGAATCGGACACTTCCCTTGACCTATATAGCTCAACAGAAGCTCCCGATCCCATAAATTAGGACCTAACACTTCCCTTGACCTATATAGCTCAAAAACACCTCCCGATACCAACATTCACAGCCACACATTGGGATCGAACACTTCCCTTGACCTGTTATCCTTACGACATCTCCACATACAGGCGTCCCTGGTCCAAGACGCCGGAACTTTAAGTAAGCCTGATTTCTTCACGACACACTGAACACTTCACAACTTCATCCAAATATCCGAATAGTTGAAGAAATTTTATTAGAGACAACGCACTGTCCCCATAATAGCCGACAACCGAAAACTGTTGACCCTGTCAGTCATATCCATCCATACCTACCAAAGACATAAAAAAAGCAATTTACCAAAATTCACACACAACGCCACACTCGCAAACTAAACCAAAAACATCAGCTAACACACCACCAGAGAGCACCACCGATCGCATCAGAATGACACCTACAAACACGCCACTCTCACAAACTAAATTCCGTGCCGTCATGACGTCACACACCACAACAGCCTTACGTCACGGGTCAAAGCCGATGGGTGGGATCGGACGCTTCAGTCGACCCGTTGAAAGGGTCAAGTACATGATGTTGGCTAGCCATAAATAAGTGTTGAAGCATTTGGTTAAGCACCTAGTCAAGTCCAGGAGCCATGTTGGGTCAGAGAGCATGGGAACTGGCGAATACCCACTTGCTACACGGGGATTTATATGTCTCCAGGTGGTGAAGAATGGAAGATAAAGGTAGTCGTTCTAGGCAATGTTTGAGAACATGAAATATGTGCAGACAGTAGACCGACACCGAGGTCAGAGCAAAATGCTCAGCAACGGAGTCCAGACTGGTAAGGATAACAGCATTCAGGGCAATTCCCAAACACCAATAGGAGGATGGCGGTCAAAAATGTGACTTATCTCTGCCCATATCTGTGAAGAGAGAGTATGTGGCTCTATGGCAGCAACATATTGTTCCCAACAAATCTCTTTCTGGCATTTAAGAAGGTAATGGTCCTGGGCACAAAGCTTTTTATTGTAAAGGGCAGGAGGTGGCTGCTCTTTGTAATGTTGGAGGGCACAATGGCAGTCTTCAATAGCTGCCGTAATTTTGGGGATCCGTCAACGGACATTTTTCCTTTGGGGAGAAATTGAGGAAGAAGAAATCACTGAGGCTGCTGTCGAATGGATGGTGTCGGTCAAATGCAGCAAGGATTCATTAATGTCGCTGTGTGGTGGAGCAGTTGGCAAGCAAGCTGAGGAAAGGCATCCCAAACTGCATTAGGAAAGGTCCATCAGGAGGGGAGTGATGCTGGAAAATGGATAATGATCACTGTCGCACAAATTGTCATGAACTTTGTCACTTTGAATGGAGGGGAGGAATCCAGGGCTACAGATGGAACGATCATTGGCTGAGAGAGTGCTGTGTGACACACTTAAGTGTGTGAGGGCTCCAGTGTTCAGAAGGCAGCGATCAAGCCCTGCCAGTAGGTCTCCAACAATCCTGTCCTTGTCAGTGGTCACATTAGCACCCCACAGAGGGTTATGGGTGTTAAAAATTCCCATGAAAAAGGGGGGGAGGGAACAGTCGAATGACGGCAGGAAGCATACGAGGCTTGTCCGGAGGAGGAGATAAAGATTGCACATCGTTACCACATAGTCTAAATGGATCTGAACAGCCACCACTTACAGCACAGTATGAAGAGGAACCCAGGAACTAACAATGTCTGTGCAGACCAACATACAGATACCAACTTGCTTGCTAAGGGCCAACCTAGTTCTGGCACAGCACAAGCAACAGTGTAGAGAGAAAGAAGAAACTGCAATTCTGGGAGATATGAGAGTAACCACTACATGTCCATTGAAGGACAGTAGTACACGAGGCTGAATGGACATCAAACGGGCCAGAATTGGTCATTGTGCCAATTCAAGTGTCCGTCACTCGTAAGTATGGAATGACATCTATGAATGTAAGATCAGAACCTGATTGAGAGGAAGGGGGCAACACCCCCTGGGATGTCAGTGTATATGTGTGTGTGTGGGGGGGGGGGGGGGGCACATCCCAAGACTTAGACATCTTTTCGTATCCTTTGGGGGAGGGGGGGGGGGGGGGGCAGAGGAGGTGTCATCAAGAAGAGAACAAGTTGCAGCAACATCACGATCCAAAAGAGAACAAGTGGCCTTGAGGATCACTCAACATGAGTTCTGCATCCAACTTGAAGCAACAGGCTTGTTGCCCTGGAGACACTGGGGAGGGCAGTTCCTGGAGGGAGCCCCATTTCCAGCAGGTGCCAGAGAAGAGGGTTTCTTCTGTGGACAAGGAGAAATAGCAGTCCCATTAGGGGAGGGAACAGGAACCTCTAGGAAGGAGACAGGATGGAGGTAATGAGGAGGAGTAAAGGGTGCAACTGAAGGAAAGGCAGACATTAAAGGTACCGGGTGGAAATGGTCAAATTTCTGTCAGACTTCAGAGTGGGTAGATAGTTAAGAGTTTTGAATTTCTTAAACTTCATTTCCTTTTTATAGATTGTAAAATCTGGCAAGCGAGCAGAATGTGGGCTGGAACATTCCAAGCACTTGATGCAAGGACTCCTCACATGGAGAGGTTGCCACAAATAGGATTCGCCTCACATCATGAAGATGTGTGACCAAACCTGAAGCACCAGGAACAGTGCATGGGAGGTGGGATACAGGGATTCAAATCAAACCAGCAAACCATTCTACGTGTACCTCTACAAAAATAATCCACAAGCCACTGTACAGCATGTGGGATTGCTTTTACTTCTAGGATTCGCCTCACACCATGAAGATGTGTGACCAAACCTGAAGCACCAGGAACAGTGCATGGGAGGTGGGATACAGGGATTCAAATCAAACCAGCAAACCATTCTACGTGTACCTCTACAAAAATAATCCACAAGCCACTGTACAGCATGTGGGATTACTTTTACTTCTTTTGGAAGGGTATCACCCTCAAAAGCCAGGACAAAAGCACTGGTATCGAAATGATTGTCCTTAGGAGTTCTCTGGACTCACCAGATGAAACAAATGCCATGGCATACCATTAGTCCTGAGTTTCATGTCAGATTGAAGCTCCCTTTGGAAAACAATGCCTGGGTCATATTTACAAAGGGAAGCCAAATGACTAGAGGTTTTAATCAGTAGGCAACCAGATTGCATCTTGCTAAGTGAGTCACTTTCACTAAACTTATCTTTGGTATGTTTTACAAAAAAAAAAAAAAGAGTGGTTTGGTAACTGCAAAAGTCCCCTCTGTCAGTCTTGAAACAAACCAAGTAACAGGGAAAGGATTTCGTGCCAGAGAGTGGCCAGGGAGGGGAAAGCTGAGGAAGCAAAAGCAGGAGCAGGGAGAGAACCGTTCCTGTCAAAGAGACAGCCAAGGAAGAGCGGTCAGAAATATGGAGCCTAGCATACTTCAGGGGCAGAGCATCTGCCCTGGTACCACCCACTGTGATCAGGGGCCCACCCCTTGGGCACCATCCAGCTGCAGCAAGGGCTGCTGCGCACGGCCGCCATTGCCGTGAGTCTCTATGCACCAAAAAGGCGAGCAACACACATACACTGACATCCCAGGGGGTGTTGCCCCCTTCCTCTCAATCAGGGTCACTCCTAGGCATACACAAGGCAGTGACAGCTCAGGAACCAGAAGTATGTTCTCTGTGTACTCAGGGGGCTCAGCCAGAAGGGTGCATAACAACAACACCACACGGACTGGTTACACGTGCTGGTGACCTAGTGTGGAGGAGGAGGGGGGGGGGGGGTGGACGACGACAGTAGGTGGGCTACAGGTGGTAAGGAAGGGGGAAGGTTGGGGGTGTGGGGACGGGAGAAACCCATGCCGGAGAAACTAGGCAGAGAGTTCTTCCCGAAATGGCTCACACTTTGGAAACAGAATTCAGAAAGAAACAGGGGTCAAACCTCAAAGGTGATGAGAAAAAGCAAACAAAATTGGAAATCGGGAGAGTGAAAAGAAATAGCAGAAACTAGGGAATAGATGGGTCATCACAAGAGGAAACACCAAGGGAGAAAGAGGGCCAGGGAGCAGGAGGGAGAGGCGTTAGGGTGGGAAGGAGTGGATACAGGAAAGAGAATGCTGCCCAGGAGAGAAGAAAGCCTGCAATAGCTCGGGGCCCCATGCGCGCCCCACACATACCACAAAAGAGCTGTGGGACTGATCGCTGGAGGGTCTCGGTCACTTTGTCATCTCACCTAGTCTTGAAGATTAATTCATCATTAGGAGGCACACACAGGGAAGAAAAGTTGAAATAATTGGATTGCATAGCATGTGCACTGTGACAACAATTGCTTTTAAGACTTGCTGAGGGAGAAATGTGATGAATCCTATTAATTGTGAGTAAATGTACACACATGGCATTTAACTCTCTCTCCATTGAATTTGTCTTTCTGTGAAGGGTGCGACCCATTAATACATGGGTGTCGGAATCTCTTAGATTTATCTATTGAAGGCCCTAGCACTGTGGTTTTTCCCGTGATAAGAGTCTCAATTCCCCCAAAATCAATGCTGAACACATTTAGATTCCAGTGTCATATGCAAGATATTTTATCGGAGACGTTTTCTATGCCTGGCTCCTTACCCTGCAGCTGTAAGTATAAGAGTGTGGCAGCTATGGTTGAACAGGAATAAAACTATAAGCAAACCACCTCAGAAATACAACAGTAACATTCCAGTAAACACACCTCTGCCCCCCTCCTAACCCCCTTCCTCTCTTACTATGTTATCACAACCAACACAATGACAAATTTAGAGATCTCCAATATTCCGGAGGTGAAGCAGGGGAAATGGTCTTTAGTTGCATTAGGAAGTCTTATTTATTTATTGGTGGTGACTAGTTTTGGACTTTCATCCATTCTCAAACCATTCCTCTTCGTAAGTGATTAATAGAGATATGTATGAATGTATGTTGGTATAGATACTTTACCATTTAGATTATATGCTATGGTTGTCCACACATGCATACATAACTGTATTCTGTCAATTGTGAGAATGTATGCAAGTCCAAAACTAGTCACCATCAATAAATAAAGGACACTTCCTAATGCAACTTACGACAGTGCTCCAACAATTTTTTTCATCAATGATGAATGCCCACCAATAGTAGCCTGAAGAATTTTACTCAACAATTCCATCTCTTCAAAATAAGAATAGAAAAACAGTCGTTCATAAATAAAGGCAATTCTGGTTTTGGGTGGTGTTCAGCCAGCTGGAAAAATAAGAATATTCCTGAAGAAGAAGTTCCTGGAAGACTCTTCACAATGTTGAAAACTGAAGAACATGATGCAGCTTAATAACATAAAAGACTTTAACTGAATGACAAATGTTGAATTAATGACAAAAAGATAAAATCAGTAGGTTCACACACATTGGTGGTGTCAAATATGTGGAACCAATGGACTGCAAGAAGTGACGTTGGTAGAGTAATTGACACAGATGTTTGGGGTGAACATACGGCAAATGCATTAAGGGTTGGTTTTCCAAATTTGACACATGAAACTTGTCCCTTTCAAACTAGTGCAGTGCACCCATATCATAGGTTCTTAAAACAATGACAGTATGGACAACATGCAAATGCAGGAAGCTTGCCTTGCTCTAAAAAAGTAGGCAATCAAACATCATAATAAAATACAGCAGTTTTCTCAGCCTCACCATTTAGTAGTTTCATGATTTTTTACCCTTCCATTACATAATCATAAGACCATTCATGTTTTAATTTCTTAGTGCCAATATTCGTTGTATAATGACATGACACAACCTCTTTACTGAAATTAAGTGTACAGTGTTGTTAAACAACAACTGGATAGTCACCCAGTGTTTGGCACTTAAGGAGCTGTCCTGCTCATTTGATTACTGATATTCCTATAAGGAGGATTCCATTCTGAGGATACTTCGCAGACGTGCAGTTCACACAGCCACTGCTACAAATACATGCTAAATACAGAACAAACTACTCAGAAGTTTCTTTTTCCCTTTTCAAGGCAACAACTACATTTAGGAATGCATGTAGCCTGTTACTGTTGGCCGCTGTATCTTAATGTACCAACAGTTCCAGAAGATTAGCCTCCCAAGCTTTCATAGATGGGTGGGTGTAAGAGTCAACTAGCTCAAATGAAGCCAACAATATGAAAAACCAAACACAAATCAAAAATCCAAAAAACCCCAGGGTCACCTGAGCAATTAAAATATATAGGAAGCAAACATAAGTAATGCATTAAAAACCAAATGAAGAAAAAAAATTACTTATCAACCAACCAAACCCCCCCCCCCCCCCCACACACACACACATGAACAAACGAACAGAACAAAATCCTCCAAACAACCCCAACCTCCCAGTCCCCACCCTGTTTAACCAACCCCAACTCACCCAATAATCAATACCACTCCTCTTATGGGAAAACTAGGCCTCATGAACCAGGTTCCCCATCAGAAAGATTGACAAATATTGTCATAGTGACACTGCCATATATACAGGTCCCTGGTGTGGAGTAGCTGGGCCCCTAAGTAACTTCATACTCTCATTACACACACCACCACACACAGTCAGCAAACAAGCTGAACTCCTGCAAAAACCATTATATAATATCTATCTCTAACAAAAAACACTATTACATTTTGGTCCATACAAAACACACAATACCTAACAGAAACACAAAAGCATAAGGCCCCAAATCAATAAATCAATGTAAATCACTGGAAACACAGCACGCTTTTCCAGCAACAACTCCACAGAATGATTACACAAAGTCACACAAAGACCAAGTATGGCACAAAACACAAACATCTTCAAACATGACCACATTACCAAATGCAACAACACGCCATCTACAAACACCACCCAAATCAAAAACACAGCCCCACAATGAAGTCACAAAACACAACACACTTACGTCATGGATCAAAGCAGATGAATGGAAGTGGATGCTCCCCTTGACCCGACAGAGAGAGAGAGAGAGAGAGAGAGAGAGAAATACACTTACACATAATCAAAAATTTCTTATGTTTTTACCACCAGGGTCATTATGTATAACATACATAGCTGGAAATAATGTTTCTCTTGACTTACCTTTGAACACTTTTCACAGATTGAACTTCTTTTTTGGGGTATCTACCACGGGTGTTTGTTGAACATATGATGGTGCCCGAAAAGACATTTGATCTTTGCCAAAACTTGGGAAGGTGACATATGGCACATTATGGTCGACGTATCTCTCCCAACACTCCTGCTTCCGTTGTTTGAAAAGTTGGCGAATGCGAGCATGGAGCCGTTTAAAGGCCATGAGGTGCTCCAGGGACGGGTGCCACTTATGCCGCTGTAGAGATCGCTGACGCTCCTTAATTGCTTCAGCGACTTCCGGCGACCACCAAGGGAATGCTTTTTGCCTTGGGCACCCTAAAGAGCAAGGGATCACATTTTCTGCCACAGAAACAACTGTTGTAGTCACCTGCTCAACCATCACAGCGATGTTACCACGTGGAGGAGATTCAACGGTGACAGCAGAGATGAAAGTTTCCGAGTCAGGGAGCCTAGTTCAAGAGAGCTAGATGGATAATCTGATAAATTGGTTTACTTAAATATCATTTTTGTTGTCATTCGTCTTGACGTCTTTGAGGAGTTTCTTTCATTTTCTGGGGACTGGCTTGGTGCTGGGTGTTGGGTTGTTTGGGGTTGATTAAAAAGGGTGGGGTTTGGGTTTGTTTAGAGTATTCTGTTCTGATTGTGGGTGTGTGTGGAGCAGCATGTGGGGGGGAATGGTCAACACAGCTCTATTTTTTGGTGGTTTTAGCTGGTAAATAAATTTGTGTGTGATTTGATTGTTAATGCATTAGTTATGGTTTGCTCGTTTTGGAGTACAGTTTTTTCTTTCATTTGTTAATTGGTTAAGTGAATCTGCCAGTTTTGGGTTTTTGATTTGTGTGTGATGTTTTGGTATTTTTCACTGCGTTTGAGCTACATAGGTGAATGGAATTTTGCGATATCACCTTTTTGGAGCTGCACGTGTCAGTTTTTGGTATTGAGGCCTTTCTTTGAGCAATATAGGTGAAGAAAATTCTGTGATGCCACGTTTTTAAGTTGCATTTATTGGTTTTTTGGTATTGTGGGCTTTGGTTGAGCTATATAGGTGATAGGAATTTTGTGATACCGTGTTTCACAGTTGTGTGTGTTGGTTTTTTGGTATGGAGGGTTTACTTTGGGCTATATAGGTAAAGCAGAATGTACAATTCCTGTGATTTTCATGTTTGTAGTGTTATGTCGTATGATGAGTATATTTTGTGATTGATTTTGTGGCTAATATTTGTTTAGGAAGGTGTTGTTTTTCGCACTGTCATGTATTGAGCTTGTCCTCACCTTAAACTCCCTACCTTCCCACAATTGTTCTGTTAGTTTCTTTATACTGCTGGAGTGAAATATTCTTGTGTAGTTTTTATTTTTGTTAGTGTGTGTATGTAGTGATGTTAGGGTGGACATATTGTGGAGCTCGTACACTATGTGATCAAAAGTATCCGGACACCCCCAAAAACATACGCTTTTCATATTAGGTCCATTTTGCTGCCACCTTCTGCCCGGTACTCCATATCAGTGACCTCAGTAGTCATTAGACATCGTGAGAGAGCAGAATGGGGCACTCTGCAGAGCTCACCAACTTCAAACATGGTCAGGTGATTGGGTGTCACTTGTGTCATACGTCTGTACGCAAGATTTCCACACTCCTAAACATCCCTAGGTCCACTGTTTCCAATACGATAGTAAAGCGGGAATGTGAAGGGACACGTACAGCACAAAAGCGTACAGGCTGACCTCGTCTGTTGACTGACAGAGACCCCCGACAGTTGAAGACGGACGTGATGTGTAATAGGCAGACATCTATCCAGACCATCACACAGGAATTCCAAACTGTATCAGGATCCACTGCAAGTACTACAACAGTTAGGTGGGAGGTGAGAAAACTTGGATTTCATGGTCAAGCGACTACTCATAAGCCACACATCACACTGGTAAATGCCAAACAATGCCTCGCTTTGTGTAAGGAGCGTAAACATTGGACGATTGAACAGTGGAAAAACATTGTGTGGAGTGACAAATCATGGTACAGACTGTAGCGATCAGATGGCAGGGTGTGGGCATGGCGAATACCCAGGGAATGTCATCTGGTAGTGTGTGTAGTGCCAACAGTAAAATTCGGAGGTGGTGGTGATGGTGTTATGGTGTGGTCAGGTTTTTCATGGAGGGGGCTTGCACACCTTGTTGGTTTGCATGACACTATCACAGCACAGGCCTACACTGATGTTTTAAGCACCTTCTTGCTTCCCACTGTTGAAGAGCAATTTGGGGATGGTGATCGCACCTTTCAACACAAACAAGCACCTGTTCATAATGCAGGGTGTGTGGCACATTGGTTACACGATAATAACATCCCCATAATGGACTGGCCTGCACAGAGTCCCGACCTGAATCCTATGGAACACCTTTGGGATGTTTTGGAACGCTGACTTCATGCCAGGCCTCACCGACCAACATCGATACCTCTCCTCAGTGCAGCACTCCATGAAGAATCGGCTGCCATTTCCCAAGAACCCAGCACCTGATTGAATGTATGCCTGTGAGAGTGGAAGCTGTCATCAAGGCTAAGGGTGGGCCAACAACATACTGAATTCCAGCATTAGCAATGGAGGGTGCCACGAACTTATAAGTCATTTTCAGCCAGGTGTCCGGATACTTTTGATCACATAGTGTATAATACTAGGTGCAGAAAGCTGGTTGAAACCTGGATTTGAGACCAGTGAGATTTTCACGGAAAATTTAAGTGTATATTGAAAGAATGGGCAAACAGGAAATGGAGGTGGTTTATCCACTGAGATAGAAATTGAAGCTGCATGTGAGATTGTTCGGGCAAGGGCATAACATGATAATTGGATCCTTCTGTCACCCACCAGACTCATCTCCTGATGTAACCGAAAACTTTAGAGAAAACCTCAGTTCACTCGTACGTAAGTTCCCCAACCATACTGTCATTATCAGTGGAGACTTTAACCATCCAACAAATCTACAATTAATTGGCAAAATTAGAGTTTTGTTAGTGTTGGGCACAATAAGACATCTTGTGAAACTTTACTAAATGCCTTCTCAGAAATCTACCTAGAACACATAGTTAGAAACAACACTCATGATGGAAATATGTTGGATCTGATGGCAACAAACAGACCTGCGCTCTTTGAGGATTTCAACATCGAAACTGGTATCAGTGACCATGACGCGGTCGTGGCAACAATGATTAGTAAAGTACAAATAACAACAAAACAAGCAGAAATATATATATGTTCAGTAAACTAGATAAAAAAATCAGTAATGTCTTATCTCAATGAGGAACTTGAAACTTTCAGGTCAGGAGCATGTAGAGGAACTGTGGCTCAAGTTTAAAAGAATAGTTGACCATGCACTGGATATATATGTACCCAGTAGATGAGTTCATAATGGAGGGAACTTCAATGGTAAACAGTCACTCTAAAGAAACAGAGATTACTGCATAATAGGTGTAAAACAAGGTGCAGGACTATAGACAGAGAGATGCTGAATGAAATGCATTTGGCTGTCAAGAGAGCAATGCGTGATGCCTTTTAATGACTACCATAGCAGAATATTGCCAAATGATATTCCACAAAATCCAAGGAAATTCTGGTTATATGTAAAGGCTGTTAGTGGCACCAAAGTTAAGAGTCCAGTCCCTAGTGAATGAGACAGGAACTGAAATTGAGAGTAACAATGCAAAAGCTAAAATGCTCAACTTCATTTTCAAATGTTCCTTTACACAGGAAACTCTGGAGAATTGCCCCCATTTAATCCCCATACCACTGAAAAGATGGATGACATAAGTATTGGTGTGAGTGGTGTTGAGAAACACCTGAAATCGTTAAAACTGAACAAAGCTCCAGGTCCTGATGGAATCCCTGTCACATTCTATACTGAATCTGTGTCTGAGTTAGCTCCTCTTCTAACTATAATCTATCATAGATCCCTCGAACAAAAAACCGTGCCCAGTACTTGGAAAAAGACACAGGTCACACCTGTCTCCAAGAAGGGTAGTAGAAGTGATCTACAAAACTACTGTCCAATATCCTTGACATCGATTTGTTGTAGAATCTCAAAACATATTCTGAGCTCAAATATAAGGAGGTATCTTGAACAGAATGACCTACTCAATGCCACCCAGCATGGATTTCAAAACCATTGATCATGTGAAATTCAAGTCAGACTTTTCTCACATAACTTACTGAAAGCTTTGGATCAAGGCAACCAGGTAGATGCAGTATTTCTTGATTTCCAAAAAGCAATTGACTTAGTACCTTGCTAATTGTCAAAAGTATTGTCATATGGGGTATCAAGTGAAATTTGTGACTGGATTGAGGACTTTTTGGTAGGGAGGACACGGCATGTTATCTTGGATAGAGAGTCATCGTCAGGTGTAGAAGTAACTTCGAGTGTGCCCCAGGGAAGTGTACTGGAACCCTTGCTGTTCATGTTGTACATTAGTGATCCTGCAGACATATCAATAGTAAAATCAGGTTTTTTGCAGATGATGCAGTTGTCTATAATGAAGTACTATCTGAAAGAAGCTGCATAAATATTCAGTCAGATCTTAATAACATTTCAAAGTCGCGCAGAGATAGGCAACTTGCTCTAAATGTTCAGAAATGTAAAACTGTGCACTTCACTTCACAAAATGAGAAAACGTAGTATCCTATGACTATAATATCAATGAGTCACTGCCGGATTCACCAACTCATACAATAACTTGGGTGTAACACTTTGTAAGTATATGAAATGGAATGATCGGATAGGTTCAGTTGTGAGTAAAGCAGGTGATAGACTTCAGTTTATTGGTAGAATACTGGGTAAGTGCAATCAGTCTACAAATCATCATGCAACCAGAGTCTGGAGCATCCTGTTCAGCTCAGTGTTAACATGCCTTACAGCAGTGTTCACCCAGGGCTGATCATGGTGCTCAAAGACCTCCACAAACCCCACATTTGTGTGCTCAGTTTCTGCTCCTATTTTATCCAGGTCACTCCTAAAACTGTATCTTGGATTCATAGCCAGGCTGTTTCCTGCTCCCCCAACTGCAATTACATGAACTTTCTTCTCAAAGTTCCTGCATAGCTGACCTAAGTTTTCTGTCACCTGGCTAAGACTAGCACTTGGTTTCAAAAAACTTGTGACCTGGTACCCTACACCTAATTTCTCCTGAATCTGCTGGCCCACACACCTCCCATGACTGCTGACTAAAAGCAGCAATGTTCTTTTCCTATTCTCGTTCGATCCTGACCTGTCTTTTTTCTTTAAGGTAATATTCTGCTTCAACCTAGTTTCAACTACCTCTGGATGAGGCCCTTCCTCCACTTCAGATAGCATGCCAAACTGATTTACTAATTGAATTTCTGGAGTTTTTTCAAGTGTTTCCCTTTTTCGCCCTTTGCTTGCTACCTTTTCCCAGTGTCTTTTTCCTCCCTTAGCCTACATAGGTCTACTTCCAAGTTTGCGTTTTCTAATTCAGCCTTTAGGGCACAAATTTTTGCCTCCTGTTCAGCGATTTTTTTGTCCTTTCTACATAACCTACATTGCCATGGAAGAGCCTCATTTTCTACCCTCGTTTCCTCGCCGCTACATTCGCCCCAATGAAACCATAACTTACAGTCTACACAGGACACCCCCTCTTTCAAATTTCTACGGCAACCACCACATTTTCGATGGAGTACAGCTGCTGGTTTTATATATGCGACATAAAAGAATGCGATGAGCACGATATGTAATAAATGAGATAGCAAATGTGCTTCATAACGTCATAACGCCTCACGGCCGACATTAGCTAATAGCACGATTTTAATAAAGCACAATACAGCTTACATCGGTCAATGTATTCTATTATTAAACTTACTGGTGATATAAAAAAAACCTACGGGCCATTTATGTCATAGAAATAAGTGAAAAATGAGATCACACTACACAATGCACCGTATTTATGGAAAATACGAATTATTTACGTTAATTTTGACAATTACAATGGCATTTTATAAAACTTGAAAGTGCGTTCCGCTGGTCAGACTGATAGTTCACCACAAGTTATTCCAGCAAAATTTATATACAAAATAGTTACTACCCGGACCTATGAATTACAACACGGCTATAACACGAGTTGAGAAACATTTCCTGAGGAACTGAAGAAGCATGATATGAAAACACCTCTTACCCGAAAACCTTTATCCTTTTCGATCTTCAGATCAGAGTCAAAGGCTTTTAATGTGCTGCTGAATCCTCTAAACACGAGATATTCTCTAATTAATTCATCCAAATACTGTACATGAGACATTTTCTGAGTGATTTTCTTTCAGTGACAACAACAATAAACGTCTTCACATGCTCTTCGATGATAACGCATCCAACTCAGTATCTCCATACACACAACACAACACCTACTACGCTTTTGACAACTGACGCAGTTTACATAAACAAAGCCAGAGATGTGTATATGCTAAAATTTTCTGACAGTCTTCTGATTAATCGATACACGATTCGAGTTATAGCCAGCACGATAGCCAGTTATAGCACAGTGTAACATGTTAAGACTGTGGTTATAGCAATTCAACGCTCAAAGTCGTACACAGGGGACATTTTTGACATAGCCTCAATTTTAAATGATTCAGTTATGCGAGAATTTTTGCATTAAACGTGTTTAAGGTCGAAAAGGGTGATTTATTGTTGAGTAAGGCAGGTTCGTTATGATTTTAATTAAGTTAGTTGCATTTTGCATTTGCGGTCGCTTCCATTAAGGTTTTGATATATACTAAAGCGCCATTATCTTCACTTTATAATAGACACACGGCCAAAATGGCAGTAGTTGGTCGTACAAATAAATAACTGTATAGTCAAAAAGCAAGCATGATTTCATTTAGATACTAGTCATTGCACCTAGTATCAGCTTGGTTTGTGTGGGCAGTACAATGTATTGCAAAGGCAGTGATGAGTGCAAAATACACACACACACACACACACACACACACACACACACACACATATATATATATATATATATATATATATATATATATATATATATATATATATATGGGGGAGTATACGGTGTGAATCATCTAAAACTTGCACCGCAAATATTGAGGAAATAGTAGGTGCTACTGAGGTGCGGTCTTCACAAAATGGAATGGTATTCAAAGGCTCGTATTTTTAGCTTATAATAGATTTTAATAGTATTTAGAAAGTGTATTTTTGTGCAAACATACACTTTTTTAAATGGAACAGTGCCTAGAGACACAAAAAGACTAAAAGTAGGGCAAATTAGAATATCAGTGGTTTTGTTGCAGGATTCAAAAGTGTGAGTCGTTTACAAGATATTGTATTTTGAAATGTTCCCACACTGACTCTTGTACAATAACTGTGATAGCGCACACAAAAGAACAACAGAAGTGCATCCGCTAGTTATGTGGATTTTGACCAATAACGAGACAACTGATCATCACAGGTTGTGTTGAAAATGACCACTGGCACTGGCAATACAAGCTTCCAGTCTGGTATGGAACGACTGCTGCACACGTGCTAGCATTTCAGTATGGATGTCTGAACAGGCTGCAGTAAGACGCCACTGCGTATCATCAGGCGTTGTTGTTATGCCCTTGTAAACAGTCATTCAGCTTTCCCCACAGAAAAAAAGTCTACAGCTGCCAAGAAACTGGTCTTCTGCGTCCAACCTTGGAAACAATTAAAGAAGACATGCTGCAGTACTTCATGCACTATGGGCTGGGCAGCCACCATGATGGCATCGCAGGTTCCTCCTAGACGAAAGTTTCTAGCATCCAAGGAAGACGGTCTGCTAGCAGGCTGCAGTACACTGCATGTTCAGTGTTCCTTCTATGAAACACAGGCCTGAGACAAGACGTTTCACTAGCCCACACCACACGTCCCCATCCCATGGATGCTGATGTTCCAGCTGAGGAAGTCAACGGGGATTGTCAACAGACGAATAGTGCATGTTTCGGTGGTTTATCTGGCCATGATTGGTAAATGTGGTTTCATCACTAAATAAAATACATGATACACCTGGAGTAGCCTATCTTAATGCACACATACAGGAGTAAACATGATTCACAAAATCGTTTCCATGCTCTTGATCGAGAGAGATGTTACAGAGATGGTACCTTTGTTGACAGAGAATTCATATAACAGTTCCAAACTCATGCCACTTTCTTATGCAATTCTGTGGGAGCTAATATGTGGATCAACTGCAACAGCAGCAAGAACATTATTTTTCCTCTTTTCTGTCATCACTTGTTTTCTTCTGTTATGTTGTCTAGGTGTTGCACTACCACTTTCATGTAACTAGTTGAAGAGGGTGATAAATAACTGTCGAGATGGTTGACATCTATTGGGATATCTTGCCACTGGCACCATACTATCCATAAACCTAATGCACATCGGCTTTTTCTGTGTTGGCAAATCCCATAGTCTGCTCTCGACTTACTGCTTGGACTGTCACACACTAACTGACTAGCATGTCCCACTGCACTCAAGGAACATCCAAGCACACTGTAAGCAAATACAACATCATACCTAGCAACTACACACGTTAAATGTCACAAACAAGTGTCGGCGTGGAAACTTTTCACAATGATGCATCTCGTAAACGGCTTTGTGAATTGTGAATTGTGGTTTATTAGTCTCATAATATACATAATCAAAATCATTTGATTCGGGTACAGGAGCCACGTCAAAAGTTTGGTAACATTTATTGTAAACATACGAAGCTGCTGTTTACATACAGCGTAATAATAATACAATTTTGTTTCATATACACAAAGGGCAGAAATAATAATAATAAGAATAACAAAAATAGTATCTAAAAATCTTCCACTAAATTACTGCAGCTCAAATTATTATGTCATCTTCTAAAAATTCATCTATCGATTAGTACCATTTTTCCCCCAGAATCTGATGTAGCTTTATTTTTAGGATCTCTGGCATAATATTAAATATATTATTGCTCATTAATTTGTTATATATTGTTGAGTGGTACTTAAGATAACTAAATAAATTAGTGAAATCAAAGTGAAATAGAAATTTGAAAATAAATGAAAAACTTAGTTTAGTTTAGAAGAATTACACACTGGCAAACAGCGGGCAGAGCAGAAGAGACAATGACCGTGAAGTCAGCAAGTTCAGAAGCCATCGCCCTCCCCACATAAGTGGACGCTGTCGATTCAGCCGTCAGGGCATCGCCCTACCGGCTCATGTGTTTCTCAGTTGTCACATGTGAGCAAAGGCCCTCACCTACATTCCGAGAGCCAATGACCGACGTTAAGAAGATTCTTCGAGAAGCTTTTCAACGTGACAGAAAAGGCAATGACCGTGAAGTCGTTCACCTCCAGTAACCAGAAGTGAATAAATATGCGAGACGCAGTGGGCCCGACAGACGAAGGAAGAAGAGAAGAGTAGCAGTAGTTTTCAGTCAGTTTCGGTGCTGAAGACCGTCATGCAAGAAGAGACTACATCATACACAGACGCACCAAGTCCACCGCTGTAATGGAATAGCAAGCAGCAGCCTCGCCGCCAGAAGACAGAAGTCAGAAGGTGTTTGATTTTTACGTACCCGGATGACTCGTGAGGACGGGAAGGAGACGGCCTGACATCAGCAGTCACCTGTGAGCTGGGATGAAGATCTGACAGCCGAAGACTGGCAAGCGGGAGTCTGTTGTTCGAATCCGGGACACTGGCCTTCCACCGCCGCGCCGCTCTGCTGGCCGACGCACAACACACGTGGCCGCTTAGAGAAGAGAAACACTGGGACGCCACATCCAAGGTATCACCATCCGATGCACGACTTTGCTCTCAATAATTACGGGCCTCCGCACGAGGCGCGTCTCCAGTCAATTGGGCGAGACGGCGACACGAGATACACAGCGCCAGGCGTAATCAGATGCCGCCTCTGCCGCAGCAGAAGGCTTCGCAAACGACACAGCTGCCGCTCTCTGAGCCAGAACGTCCAGTAAGATACAGTTGTACAAAACTTTCAATAAATGTTATCTTAGGCCCCGGGAGTAGACAACATTCCATTAGAACTACCGACGGCATTGGGAGAGCCAGTCCTGACAAGACTCTACCATCTGGTGAGCAAGATGTATGAGACAGGCGAAATACCCTCAGACCTCAAGAAGAATATAATAATTCCAATCCCAAAGAAAGCAGGTGTTGACAGATGTGAAAATTACCGAACAGTCAGTTTAATAAGCCGCAGCTGCAAAATACTAACGCGAATTCTTTACAGACAAATGAAAAAACTAGTAGAAGCCAACCTTGGGGAAGATCAGTTTGGATTCCGTAGAAATATTGGAACACATGAGGCAATACTGACCTTACGACTTATCTTAGAAGAAAGATTAAGGAAAGGCAAACCTACGTTTCTAGCATTTGTAGACTTAGAGAAAGCTTTTGACAATGTTGACCTGAATACTCTCTTTCAAATCCTACAGGTGGGAGTGGTAAAATACAGGGAGCGAAAGGTTACTTACAATTTGTACAGAAACCAGATGGCAGTTATAAGAGTTGAGGGACATGAAAGGGAAGCAGCGGTTGGGAAAGGAGTGAGACAGGGTTGTAGCTTCTCCCCGATGTTATTCAATCTGTATATTGAGCAAGCAGTAAAGGAAACAAAAGAAAAATTCGAATTAGGAATTAAAATCCATGAAGAAGAAATAAAAACTTTGAGGTTCGCCAATGACAATGTAATTCTGTCAGAGACAGCAAAGGACTTGGAAGAGCAGTTGAACGGAATGGACAGTGTCTTGAAAGGAGGATATAAGATGAACATCAACAAAAGCAAAACGAGGATAATGGAATGTAGTCGAATTAAGTCGGGTGATGATGAGGGAATTAGATTAGGAAATGAGACGCTTAAAGTAGTAAAGGAGTTTTGCTATTTGGGGATCAAAATAACTGACGATGGTCGAAGTAGAGAGGATATAAAATGTAGACTGGCAATGGCAAGGAAAGCGTTTCTGAAGAAGAGAAATTTGTTAACATCGAGTATAGATTTAAGTGTCAGGAAGTCGTTTCTCAAAGTATTTGTATGGAGTGTAGCCATGTATGGAAGTGAAACGTGGACAATAAATAGTTTGAACAAGAAGAAAATAGAAGCTTTCTAAATTTGGTGCTACAGAAGAATGCTGAAGATTAGATGGCTAGATCACATAACTAATGAGGAGGTATTGAATAGAATTGGGGAGAAGAGGAGTTTGTGGCACAACTTGACAAGGAGAAGGGACCGGTTGGTAGGACATGTTCTGAGGCATCAAGGGATCTCAAATTTAGCATTGGAGGGCAGTGTGGAGGGTAAAAATCATAGAGGGAGACCAAGAGATGAATACACTAAGCAGATTCAGAAGGACGCAGGTTGCAGTAAGTACTGGGAGATGAAGAAGCTTGCACAGGATAGAGTAGCATGGAGAGCTGCATCAAACCAGTCTCACGACTGAAGACCACAACAACAAGCAACATGTAAAAATGCTGTTTCACTCTACCTCATCCCCGAGCCAAGGAAGAACCCACCCTGCCCACATGTTGTTAAGAGAGAAAAAGTAATTTATCTAGTATTTTCACTCTGACATAATGCTTTACAATCAAATGCCCTTTACAGTAATGCTCATCCTGACAACTGACTAGCATCAAAAGAGAAAACCCAGTTACATTTAGTGATAGAAGTGTTACAATACTGTCAACCCCATATAGTGTGGAGCCTGTTCATATAATTTCAATTTGTGTGTGGGAAGCATTAAATTATTTTTTTCTTGTGTTGTATGTGTTGTTAAAATGATTTTCCTCAAGTAATTTTTGCCTGCTGTGTAGGAAGATAATAATTTCATAAATTTATATAGAAGGTAGAGTTAGGAATTGCTGTTGTCAAAATAATGGGTGACAAGATTCTGTTTTCTGTGTGGTACACACATATCTGATATTGTTCCTGAAGTTTCAGTATACAAGATACTCTACTTGAACTTCCCCAAAAAATTAAACCATACCTTATGACGGATTCAAAATAATTATGTTATGCTATTTTTCGTGTACTCATGTCAGCAGAATTTGCAAATATCTGCATTTCAAATAAAAAACTGCTTAGTTTATTTGATAAGGAATCAATAAGTGTGTTCCAGTTCAAGTTGTTGTCCACATTTGGTCCTAGGAATTTCACAGTGTCAACTTCTTCCATAAGTTGATTACTGTGTTGTATTTTAAGCTCTGCACGTTTTGAGTGTTTGGTTTGGAAATGTACTATATGAGTTTTTGTAATGTTCAGTTTCAACCCATTTAACTGGAACCAGTTTTCTAGGGTATCCAGTGTGCTCACAATGAAACTTGGAATTTTTTCTGCATCACCATATTCAATTAAAACGGAAGTATCGTCTGCAAACAGAACTGATGGGCAATTGAAATTTGTGGATCAGTCACTTACATAGAATAGGAACAAGATTGGCCCCAAAATGAAGCCTTGAGGCACTTTACACTGATACTCTACTATATCAACATCTGACATGCCACATTTATGAAGAATTCATTTAAACACTCCGATATTTGATATGGGTTTACAATAAGGCTATAATTTACTTCAATCCTAGATATTTCATTTCTATTAATTCTAACACCTAACTCTGTTTTGACAACAGAACACACTCCCTTTGTTTTACTTTTATGTTGTGAATTGACTTATTGTTTGCCATTTGCTTGGCTGCTTTCACAACTTTTTTGATGGTAGCTTTATAACATCTAACATATTCAGTAAAATACTTATTTTTATTATATTTCAGTTCATTATGTAGTTGCCTCTTCCTAGCACTAGAAATTTTTATACCATTTAACTTTCCTGGTGATTTTGTTACTTGTGGTTCTAAGTGGAAAAGCTTCATTAAACACCCCAAGAACACTGCTTAAAATTTGTCATAGTTACTACTACTTGAAATACAGCTGTATAAAGCCATTCAATCTAGTTAAATTTTTTTCATTGAAGTTTCTTTTTAATAAAGCTTCTGTTACATGGAATGTCTTTGTTGATTTTTGATAGTTCAATGAATAAAGCAGAGTGGTCAGCTGCAGCGGAACAGCCCTCAGCGTACTGGCGGCGAGGTGAATTGGGTGTGGCGGAAGAGGACTTTGCATGGCATTGTATACATTATGATGTAGGGAAACCCTCTCCACCACCAATCAATACAAAGAAGATGAAACACACATTTTCAAAAGAATATCTACATTTTAATTATATTTTTAAGTTTCTTTATAAACATTTTATATTAGTGTAAATTATATCGGTTCATGGTCTACTTGTAAAAGATTACTCATACATTATTACTCTAAAATTTGTTTTATTAAAAAGTATATTTGCCATTAATATGCACAGTGGAAACATAACATATGCACAATTCTTGTAGGTAGAGTGCACTTTTTACTGTTTCCAATCAGGTTTCTCCAAAACTGCAATATAAGCTTTTAACAGATTAAAATTTACTTTAGTTATGGCAGCAAACCGATAGTTCTGTACTGACAAGTTACTCTGCAACTGCAATATATGGTATGTTTGCATTTAATACATTCCAAAATTTCTTGTTTTTGTAAACTAAGATATTTCTATTAGTAAATGTAACTCTCTTGTTAATTATATTTTTAACTTTGCCTAACAGATCTGAAGATGGGCAGCTAGCCTGAAACCGGTCATTGAAAATAAAAAATAGCGATCAGAGACTGAAATGCCATATTTTTATTTAAAGAACGATCACGGAAATACCATTAAGACAATCATGTCTACTTTTTATGAACTTGTGCCTAGTCAGGCTGTGGGAGATGTGAAAACATTTTTTAAAGATAAGCTTAATATTATGAAAGTTAATTTAAAAATACATTCAAATAAGAACTGTTTGCAATTAAGTGTTGTACCAAAGTATGCAAGGGTGAAGATAAATGATAGCAGTATCTCAGCCAGAAAAGTTTAGAGGAGAGTAGAACAGCCATGGATAAGACAGGAGATCAAATCAGGGTACATCGAGAAAGACAAGAGGGAGCAGAACAGTCATGGATAAGACAGGAGATCAAATCAGGGTACATCGAGAAAGACAATTTCAATAAGCTAGCGTTCGATTTTCATATGAAGTTAGGTAACCTATTGTGGCCACTGCAATTTACACAAGTTGAATATGAGATTGATGCAAGGATTCAGTTACACAGGGATGAAATCATCAAGAGACATAACAAGAAAATTACTAATCTGTGTAGAGCAACAGCAAATGCAGAAAGGGAAACATAAAGGGCAGTGTGTACATATATTTTATGACACAACCGTTAACCTAACACATATTGTCTTTTCTAATGAAGAGCAGAAGCTTTTAGATAAGGGGCTTAACCATAATCCACGCATGAATTTGCAAGATCGAGACATTAAGAGAATGATCGCAGAAGTGGAGGTAGCATGTAGGGACGCTAAGTTAACTAAATTCCAGGAGACATGTATCGCCACCAATGCCAAAGAGGCAATTGAATGCCAGAAAACATTACATAACGGTAAATATAGTGAGCTGAGGTTAGTGAAAGAAATTAACTTAAAACTGGATTCTAACAATGTAATTGTGATTAAGTCAGATAAGGGCAGTACCTCAGTTGTGATTTACGAAAAAGATTATGTAGCTAAGACAATGCAGTTTTTTCAAGAAAATGGAATTAAAGAAGTCAAAAAAGATCTAACAAAGAAGTTTCAGACAGATTTAAAAGCTAGGGTGGAAGCAATACAATTTTTAATCACCCCAAGTGAAAAAGCTAGATTAGTAAAGATTGTAATAGGATGAGCAGAGTGGGTGACGTGGTCGGAGTTGTAGGGTGTGGCTGGGTAGAAGGAGGTGGCTGTTTTGAGCAGTCTTCCTCTTTATTGTTGGTTTTCCCGACACATTTTCCGGTAGCTCAGCCCCACCGCTCGTGTCGTGGTGGAGACGTGCTGATGCACGCAGTCCGGGGAACGCGACGCCGCCCCCGGGGGGGGGGGGGCTGCACAGGCGGTAGGAGGTTAGCAGCACGAGGCACGGCCCAGCTCACCCCCTGCAGACGCAGTGGCTCGTGATGACGCCGGGAGTCGCCGGTGCAGGAGCGGGCAATGACCTCCGCCGGCCGGTCCTCAGAGACAGCGACACTGTTGACGACGACGTGACAGCGACCGAACGCCCAATCGGTCGAACCGAATGCCGATGCCCACCTCTGATGCCCTTAAATAGTGCAGGCCGCTGCTGAATCCTCCGGTTACGCGGCGGCGTGTTTATTAGAAGGTTCTCGATGAGTTGGCTAACGCAACCGCGCCACACGCGGCCAGCGCCTGCGTAATTCTGCTAATGCTGCGTTCTGGAAAAACCTGATAAAAAATAGGTCAATGAGCATGGGTGAAATCGTTGAACTCGTGGATATGATAGAGTTCACATTGAGTTTTAATAGTTTCATCTTTAACGATAAGATTTTTATTCAAGATGAAGGTTTAGCAAGGGGAAACAGTCTATCAGGCATTTTAGCTGAAATTTTTATGAATGACTTTGAGTACAAAGTTTTCTGGTCTTTTCCAGAAATTAAGGAGAAGTTAATATTACAGACGGTATGTTGACGACACTATTTTATTATTCAAAGGGAAAAAAGAAGAAGTAGAGGAAATGACTAAAGCTTTAAACGAGCAGCATCCAAAAATTCAATTCACGCTAGAAATGGAGAACAATGGGGCGATTAACTATTTAGATTTGACAGTCAGAAAGGAGGGAGGTAGGCACGTTTTCGGCGTCTATAGGAAAGACACTTGTTCCAACAACATCATAGAAGCGACGTCGTACCACCCGGTACAGCATAAAAGAGCCTACTTTCATGCAATGTGCAACACAGCCCTGAGATTGCCACTAAAGGAAGATGAGTCACAGAAAGAACTAGCTATTATTAAGCAAGTAGCAGCAGGATACAGGACACAAGATGTTACACGTATGTTTAACAGGATCAAAAACAAATCGCGGGTATCAATAATGATTGTAGGAAAATTAAAGTTAAGAAGAAGTTTGTCACCATGACATACAAAGGGCGTGTGTTGGAAATAATTGCTAAATGCTTTCCGAAAAACATCGCTGTGGCATTCCAGAATGAAGGGCAAATGTCACATAGACTAAGACATAAACCAGCAATCACAAAACAAATGAAATACAATTCCGGAGTATACAAGATCAAATGTGCTGAATGTGACAGTTACTATATAGGACAGACAGGGCGGAATTTTGAAATTCGATACAGGGAACATAGCAGTCATAGCTATCAGACAGCATTTGGAGCGTATTTAAAAGATAGTAAACTTGAAGTGTGTAATACAAATGAACAAATGGAGATGCTACATAAATCTCCAAAAAGTCTCTGTCTTAATGTGCTCAAAGAGATTGAAATATACGCTAATCAAAGAAAAAACCCAGACCTACTACTTAATGAGCAAAGTGATTTTGTGCACAGAAGTTATTATGAGATTTTTAAAGACCTGTTTTAGACTTACTCTTGAATGCAACAGCACGCTCCAGTAAGAACAAGCTGCAGCGGAACGCCCCTCAGCGTACTGGCATTGTATACATTCTGATGTACGGAAACCCTCCCCACCACCAATCAATACAAAGAAGGGGAAACGCACATATTCAAAAGAATATCTATATTTTTATTATATTTTTAAGTTTCTTTATAAAAAAATTGTATTGGTGTAAATTATTTTGGTTCATGGTCCACTCAAAAAAGATTATTTATACGTTATTACTTTAAAAATTCTTTTATTAAATAGTGTATTTGCCATTAATACGTACAATGAAAAAATAACATATGCGCAGTTCTTATAGGTAAAGTGCACTTTTTACTGTTTCCAATCGGGTTTCTCCAAAACTGCAATATAAGCTTTTAACAGATTAAAATTTACTTTAGTTATGACAGTGAACTGATAGTTCTGCACTGACAAGTTACTCTGCAACTGCAATATAAGGTACGTTGGCATTTAATACATTCCAAAATTTCTTCTTTTTGTAAACTAAGATACTTCTATCAGTAAATGTATCTCTCTTGTTAATTATATTTTTAACTTTGCCTAACAGATCTGAAGATGGCAGCTAGCCTGAAACCGGTCATTGAAGATAAAAAATATCAAAGACTGAAATGCCATATTTTTAGTTAAAGAACGATCGCGGGAATCGCATTAGGACTATCATGTCTAGTTTTTACAAAACTTTTTACTATGTCAGTGAATTTGGACTCGCATTAGATCCCTGCAATAAGCTCCATTGACGTTCCAATTTAACCCACTTTTAGTTTGTTACATCTACACCTACATAGACACTGCATAAGCCACCGTACGGTGGATGCATGGCTGTCGGTACCCTGTACCACTACTAGTCATTTCCTCTCCTGTTCCACTCACAAATTGCGTGAGGAAAAAAATACTGTCTATATGCGTCCAAAAGGGCCCTAATTTTTCACATCTTATCTTCGTCGTCCTTACAGGCAATGTATGTTGGTAACAGTAGAATCATGTGGCAGTTTGCTTCAAATGCCTGTTCTCTAAATTTTCCCAATAGTGGTGCCTGTTCTCTAAATTTTCTCAGTAGTGTTTCTCGAAAAAAACGTCGTATTCGCTCAAGAGATTCCCATCTGAGTTCCTGAAACATCTCCGTAACACTTACACAACACGTGCATGTTGCTCGAACTGGTAACAAATCTAGCAGAGCACCTCTGAGTTGCTTCGATGTCTTCCTTCAATCCGACCTGGTACAGCTTCCAAACATTCGAGCAGTACTCAAGAATAGTCTCACTAGCGACGCATATACAGTCTCCTTTACAGGTGAACCACTCTTTCCTAATGAACCGAAGTTCACCATTCACGTTCCTTACCGCAGTTCACACATGCTCGTTCCACTTCATACTGCTTTGCAACGCTATACCCAGACATTAAAACGACTTGACTGTGTCAAGCAGGACACTAGTCATACTGTATCCGAACATTACAGAAATGTTCCTCCTACTTATCTGCATTAACCTACATTTTCCCACATTTAGAGGTAACTGTCATTCATCACACCAACTAAAAATTTTGGCTAAGTCGTCTTGTATGTTTCTGCAGTCAGTCAAGCTCAACACCTTATCATACACCACAAGATTGTCAGAAAACAACCGCAGATTGCTGCCCACACTGTCCGCCAAATCATTTATTTTTATATAGAACAACAGTGATTCTATCTTGCTCCCCGGGGGCACTCCTGACGATACTGTTGCCTCTGATGAACACTCGCAGCTGAGGACAACATACTGGATTCTATGCTTAAAAAGTCTTCGAGCTACTCACATATATCTGAACTTACTCCATATGCTCGTACCCTCATTAACAGCAATGCGGCACCATGTCAAATGCTGTCTGGAAATTTAGAAATATGAAATCGGCCTATTGCCCTTCATCCATAGTTCACAGTATATCATGTGAGGAGTGGGCAAGCTCAGTTTCACATGAACAATGCTTTCTAAAACCATACTGATTCATTGACATAAGCTTCTGAGACTCAAGAAAGTTAAGGTATTCAAACTGAGAACATGTTCTATGATTCTGCAGGAAACCAAAGTTAGAGATATTTTTCTGTAATTTTGCAGGTCCATTCTTTTACTTTTCTTACATAATGGAGTCACCTGCAGTTTCTTGCCAGACACTTTGGACTTTGTGTTAGGCAACAGATTAACAAAATGAGATTCCATCAACACCTCGTGATTTATCTGCTTTCAAATCTTTCAGTTGCTTCTCTACACCAGGGATGCATATTGTAATGGTTAGATTAAACAAAAGGTTTCGAACGCTAGACATATTTTTTGATTTAACTGTTGTTGTTGTGGTCTTCAGTCCTGAGACTGGTTTGATGCAGCACTCCATGCTACTCTATCCTGTTCAAGCTTCTTCATCTCCCAGTACCTACTGCAACCTACATCCTTCTGAATTTGCTTAGTGTATTCATCTCTTGGTCTCCCTCTACGATTTTCACCCTCCACGCTGCCCTCCAATGCTAAATTTCTGATCCCTTGATGCCTCAAAACATGTCCTACCAACCGATCCCTTCTTCTTGTCAAGTTGTGCCACAAACTTCTCTTCTCTCCAATCCTATTCAATACCCCCTCATTAGTTACGTGATCTACCCACCTTATCTTCAGCATTCTTCTGTAGCACCACATTTCGAAAGCTTCTATTCTCTTCTTGTCCAAACTATTTATCGTCCATGTTTCACTTCCATACATGGCTACACTCCATACAAATACTTTCAGAAACGACTTCCTGACACTTAAATCTATACTCGATGTTAACAAATTTCTCTTCTTCAGAAACGCTTTCCTTGCCATTGCCAGCTTACATTTCATATCCTCTCTACTACGACCATCATCAGTTATTTTGATCCCCAAATAGCAAAACTCCTTTACTACTTTAAGTGCCTCATTTCCTAATCTAATGCCCTCAGCATCACCCGATTTAATTTGACTACATTCCATTATCCTCGTTTTGCTTTTGTTGATGTTCATCTTATATCCTCCTTTCAAGACACTGTCCATTCCGTTCAACTGCTCTTCCAAGTCCTTTGCTGTCTCTGACAGAATTACAATGTCATCGGCGAACCTCAAAGTTTTTACTTCTTCTCCATGAATTTTAATACCTACTCCGAATTTTTCTTTTGTTTCCTTTACTGCTTGCTCAATATACACATTGAATAACATCGCGGAGAGGCTACAACCCTGTCTCACTCCTTTCCCAACCACTGCTTCCCTTTCATGCCCCTCGACTCTTATAACTCCATCTGGTTGATGTACAAATTGTAAATAGCCTTTCGCTCCTTGTATTTTACCCCTGCCACCTTCACAATTTGAAAGAGAGTATTCCAGTTAACGTTGTCAAAAGCTTTCTCTAAGTCTACAAATGCTAGAAACGTAGGTTTACCTTTTCTTAATCTTTCTTCTAAGATAAGTCGTAAGGTTAGTATTGCCTCACGTGTTCCAACATTTCTACGGAATCCAAACTGATCTTCCCCGAGGTCTGCTTCTACCAGTTTTTCCATTTGTCTGTAAAGAATTCGTGTTAGTATTTTGCAGCTGTGACTTATTAAACTAATAGTTCGGTAATTTTCACATCTGTCAACACCTGCTTTCTTTGGGATTGGAATTATTATATTCTTCTTGAAGTCTGTGGGTATTTCGCCTGTCTCATACATCTTGCTCACCAGATGGTAGAGTTTTATCATGACTGGCTCTCCCAAGGCCATCAGTAGTTGTAATGGAATGTTGTCTACTCCCGGGGCCTTGTTTCGACTCAGGTCTTTCAGTGCTCTGTCAAACTCTTCACGCAGTACCTTATCTCCCATTTCATCTTCATCTACAACCTCTTCCATTTCCATAATATTGTCCTCAAGTACATCGCCCTTGTAAAAACCCTCTATATACTCCTTCCACCTTTCTGCCTTCCCTTCTTTGCTTAGAACTGGGTTGCCATCTGAGCTCTTGATATTCATACAAGTGGTTCTCTTTTCTCCAAAGGTCTCTTTAATTTTCCTGTAGGCAGTATCTATCTTACCCCTAGTGAGACAAGCCTCTACATCCTTACATTTGTCCTCTAGCCATCCCTGCTTAGCCATGTTGCACTTCCTGTCGATCTCATTTTTGAGACGTTTGTATTCCTTTTTGCCTGCTTCATTTACTGCATTTTTATATTTTCTCCTTTCATCAATTAAATTCGATATTTCTTCTGTTACCCAAGGATTTCTATTAGCCCTCATCTTTTTACCTACTTGATCCTCTGCTGCCTTCACTACTTCATCCCTCAGAGCTACCCATTCTTCTTCTACTGTATTTCTTTCCCCCATTCCTGTCAATTGTTCCCTTATGCTCTCCCTGAAACTCTCTACAACCTCTGGTTCTTTCAGTTTATCCAGGTCCCATCTCCTTAAATTCCCACCTTTCTGCAGTTTCTTCAGTTACAATCTGCAGTTCATAACCAATAGATTGTGGTCACAATCCACATCTGCCCCTGGAAATGTCTTACAATTTAAAACCTGGTTCCTAAATCTCTGTCTTACCATTATATAATCTATCTGATACCTTTTAGTACCTTCTTTTATGATTCTTGAACCAAGTGTTAGCTATGATTAAGTTATGCTCTGTGCAAAATTCTACAAGGCGGCTTCCTCTTTCACTTCTTCCCCCCAATCCATATTCACCTACTATGTTTCCTTCTCTCCCTTTTCCTATTGACGAATTCCAGTCACCCATGACTATTAAATTTTCGTCTCCCTTCACTACCTGAATAATTTCTTTTATCTCGTCATACATTTCATCAATTTCTTCATCATCTGCAGAGCTAGTTGACATATAAACTTGTACTACTGTAGTAGGCATGGGCTTTGTGTCTATCTTGGCCACAATAATGCGTTCACTGTGCTGTTTGTAGTAGCTAACCCGGACTCCTATTTTTTTATTCATTATTAAACCTACTCCTGCATTACCCCTATTTGATTTTGTATTTATAACCCTGTAATCACCTGACCAAAAGTCTTGTTCCTCCTGCCACCGAACTTCACTAATTCTCACTATATCTAACTTTAACCTATCCATTTCCCTTTTTAAATTTTCTAACCTACCTGCCCGATTAAGGGATCTGACATTCCACGCTCCGATCCGTAGAATGCCAGTTTTCTTTCTCCTGATAACGGCGTCCTCTTGAGTAGTCCCCGCCCCGAGATCCGAATGGGGGACTATTTTACCTCCGGAATATTTTACCCAAGAGGACGCCATCATCATTTAATCATACAGTAAAGCTGCATGTCCTCGGGAAAAATTACGACTGTAGTTTCCCCTTGCTTTCAGCCGTTCGCAGTACCAGCACAGCAAGTCCGTTTTGGTTAATGTTACAAGGCCAGATCAGTCAATCATCCAGACTGTTGCCCCTGCAACTACTGAAAAGGCTGCCTCCCCTCTTCAGGAACCACATGTTTGTCTGGCCTCTCAACAGATACCCCTCCGTTGTGGTTGCACCTACGGTACGGCCATCTGTATCGCTGAGGCACGCAAGCCTCCCCACCAACGGCAAGGTCCATGGTTCATGGGGGATTTAACTAAGGCATCTGATCATGTTGACCACAAAATATTGCTCAGAAGTTGTACCATTACAGAATAAAGGGCTTAGCTCACAATTGGTTCACCTCTTTAACAACAGACAGCAAAAGGTCATTATTCACAGTGTTGAGAATGGCTGTGATGTGGGGTCTGAGTACGGTTCGGTCAAATGGGAGATGCCCCAGGGATTAGTGTTGGTGGCACTGATTTTCCTAATTATATAAATGAAATGCCATCTAGTATTACAGGTACCTCTAAAATATTTCTCTTTGCTGATGACACTAGCTTGGTAGTGAAGGATGTTGTGTGCAACATTGGCTCTTTTTCAAATAGTGGAGACCATGTTCTAAGTTCATGGGTTGAAGAAAATAAACTAACGCTAAATCACAGTAAGACTCAGTTTTTACAGTTTCTAACACACAATTCAACAAAATCCGACGTTTTAATTTCACAGAATGGGCATATTATTAGTGAAACTGAACAGTTCAGATTTCTATGTGTTCAGATAGATAGTAAACTGTCGTGGAAAGCCCATGTCCAGGGTCTTGTTCAAAGACTTAATTCTGCCATTTTCGACACGAAAATTAGTCTACTTTGCTTCTTATCATTTGCTTTGTCATATGGGATTATATTTGGGGTAACTCTTCCCATTCTAAAAGGATATTTTTCGCTCAGAAACGGGTGGTTCAGGCAATAAGTGGTGTAAGTTAACGATCCTCTTGTTGACCCCAGTTCACTAGTCTGGGTATTTGACATTGTCCTCTCAATATGTATTCCTTACTATCATTTTTTGTTAACAATATTAGCTTATTCCCGAGAATAAGTGTCTTTTACTCTGTTAATACTCGGCAGAACTCCAACCTGCATTTGGATAGGACCTCCTTTACTCTTGTGCAGAAAGGTGAGCAGTATACTGCTGCATCCATTTTCAATAAGGTACCACAAGAATTCTAAAATCTTAGCAGTAATGCACACGCTTTCTAATCGAAACTGAAGAGTTTCCTCATAGGTCACTCCTTCTCTTTGTTGAGGAGTTCCTTAAAAATTAAGCTGATTCTTGCGTTACATTCTTGACTGTGTTTGCTTAAACTTATGGCTTGACTTTTTCTGGGTTCATAAACATTTTATTTTTATCTAGTGTTACTTTTATGTTGTAATTTCATGTACTGATACTTTCCATGACCTAGGAGATTTGCTCCTGAATATGGTCCTGTGGGACTTGATGTGTAAATAAATAAGAAATAAATAAATATTACTATGTGATCCATATGGAGTCTGTCCGATGGTCAAATAATGGTATGTTTGCACAATTCTCCTGTGTTAACGATTTATTGAATGTGAAATTTAAACTTCAGCTTTCGTTTTACTATCTTCAACAGCCACACCAGGCTGATCAACAAGGAACTGTATAGGAACATCAGACCTGAGAGAGGACAAGTAACTCTCACATATTTTTCGCATATGCAAAATCATTAAAGATTTTATTACAAGCTGACACACCTTGAGCGAGACTCTAGGAAGTTAATGGCCTGAGCAGATGATGGAGCCTGGTAGGGCGCTAAAAGCATGAGGTATTTTTATGATTCTTAGCTTGTAGAAACGGCTTGTTGGGAGTTGAAAGCAATTGGCAGTGAGCCCAATCCTTAGTACCTCTTGCCAGACAGGCCCACAGCTATACAGGGCAACAGGGCAGCCGCTCATTGAGACAGGACTCCAGAGGAACAATGCCGCACTACCTTCCGCGGCACCATTAGAAGCCTAGGCTCGGGCGATGGTCTAAAGGAACGCATCTACACACTGGAGTCGTACACTGGGCATTATGTCCAGAACCACGTGTAATAAAAATTCAGACGTTTTCTCGTTCACTGATAGTGCAAATAGGCCAGCGAACCACTTCCTTGGCTGCCTCAGTTGTATAAGAAAAATCCAGTGCCTGAGAAACCTCATAGCTAGGACTAACAGGCTCCAAGGCGCAGGCGCTTTTGATAAACATCTTTGAGATTGTATCTGTTCGCTTGTTGGCTTGGGAAGGGGCACAACTTTAGAAAAAAATCATCCCTTCCCCCTTTGCGTAAACTTAAAAAAGCCAGTAACTGGCGTTTTTTTTTTTCAGAGATGCAGGTTTCTTAACTCCTGCCCTGGTTCGACATGAGTTTGTGCTGTCGTGTGGGAGTCGAGATATAGCGTCTCTGGAGCCCTGTGATTGGTTGAAGATGGAGTGAAGGCGGTGTCGTTCGTGCACTTTGAGGGAAAACGGAATTTTTTCTTGAGAGTTGGGAAGCACTCAGGTGCAGGACATTGATCTGGTAACCACTGCTAGTCGAAGCTCTGTCACTTGTGGTTGGTAATTGGGACCTGGCCTGAGACTGACTTCACTTACGAGTAGTTTAGACTGGGGAGCCTGTGGTGAAGTTCTTACTGTACTGACAGTGTGACTTCAAACGTCACGGACTACTCGTTTGCGAAGGTCACACTTATTCGTTTCTGGTTTCTTAACGTTTGGTATCCTTGTGCGCTCTGTTGTATAAGTGAGCCAAATTGGTCATTGGTATGGCAAGTGAACAGGTGTGTCACACACTGAAATCTACTGTGACTTCAGGGCTCTGGTAGAGAGTAAATTGCGATCTGTCTGCCTGATCGCTAGACGGTGAGATTTTTGCATTCCTTTCGTGGCCGCGATGGATTCATAGGTGCCGCCTTCACGTCTCACCTCCTCTGCACACATATCGCCAACTGCAAGTTACATCGCCATACGAAGTAAACAGGGTAATGTACTGCTGCTCCGGCAGTGTTAGGGAGTACAGATCTCAATCGCCACTTGCTCGCAGCTGCACCTATGTAGAGAAACTTCAGTAGATTTGATCAATCAAACTCCGCTCAGCCTCAGATCAATTCAGCTTGCATTATTCACATTTTTAGGGCCAGGGTACTTGACTCACTGTTCACCTAGATTCACTGTCTCTGCCACCCAGGATCCACCCAATATAGTCTTAAATCACCTGTTAGTTGTTTACGGTATTCAATCAATAACTTGTTTAGCATAATTTATGTCGATTTTGGGAAAATAAATTTTGCCTTCATTCTCAATCATTTAAATAGTCCCACCAGAGTTACCTTTCAGACTCACTTAGCGATATTACATAGACCAGAACCTTATGTCTTGTTAATGTCAATAGGCATTGTTTCATTTTAAAAAAGTATACATTTGTGCAATAAATACGCTTTGTAAGTATTATTACAATCTGTTTATTGGCTACAATACGAGCTTCTGACTACTAATCCATTCTGGAAAACCACACATTAATATCAGTTTCCATTTCCTCAATATTTGTAGTGGAAGTTTTAGGTGATTGACCCTGTATGTATAGCGAACGTACTGGCAAGAACCATATTTTAATGTAGCAATTTGTAAGGTCCATCGATTTAATTCTTTCTCCAAGAACCACATCCAATAAAATGGGTAAAATTTTCATGCTTTTAAAAATAGGTACTCTAGAGCCCAAAGAGTAGTTAAGTAAATTTAAGTTATTAGACAAGGATTTTCCAAAGATTCACTGCTGCACACGGTTTTGCCTGCACTTTGCAAGGGAAAATGTTTTTAAGGGGAGGCACAAACTGTGACTAAATGTCACAACATTCCCAACCATAACAGGAGCCCACAAAGAGAGCCTCTCTAAGCTCACACACCTGACAGTGACATCGCTTGTTGAAATATGCTAATTAATATCGTCTGTTTTCTGGTCAAACGTTGTATTTACAATAATTTGCTGTTATCTGTGTAACACTTTACTGATATAATACTGTACTAGGATGAGACACGTGGATATTATATATTGTGCTGTAGCCATGGACACGTTTATTTTGTAGTAGATCTCCAGGGTGAGAGGGTAGTGGTGTCCTATGAAAAATGGAGGGAGAGTGGTGACCTTGTGAGTAATGTCCTTTGTTACACAATGGTGGAGGGGGGGGGAAGGTGAGCTTGAGAGCCCTCTGTTCCAGAAGAATGGAAAGAGGAATGGGAAGGATGACCTTGACCTTGAGAACACTAGAGGAAGAAGGGGGAGGTGGTTGGTAGCATTATGTGCACTAGAAACAGCACAGCTATACTACTGATGGCTACAGTAACATATGCAAAGCACTTCGCAATTTTATTAAAGTGCATTTAAAGTTCTTATAGAGTTAATAAAGTATGATTAATGAAATGCCAGTGTATATATAATCTGTCACATAAGCTGCTTGATAAAATCTACTGTAAAGTTCGTTGGAGCACAGATAGTGTGATCTAGAGAAAATGATGTTAATTTATTTGATTATTACATTAAAAAACATTGTAAAGTAACAGTGATACATTGATAAAGTAATTACAGCTACAATGCACGTAAGTAATGAGAACAATTAGGTATTTCGTATATTTCAAATTTTAAATCAGCATAATTGAACCAATTAAAATATAAGAGACAGTGAAATGAAAAGAAATACATGAAAAAGGTAAGTAAACTGTTTATTATTTCAAAAATAATCGACATAACTGTTAATACACTACTGGCCATTAATATTGCTACAGCAAGAAGAAATGCAGATAATACATGGGTATTCATTGGAGAAATATATTATACTATAACTGACATGTGATTACATTTACACGCAATTTGGGTGCATAGGTCCTGAGAAATCAGTACCCAGAACAAGCACCTCTGGCCATAGTAACGGGCTAAATACGCCTGGGCATTGAGTCAAACAGAGCTTGGATGGTGTGTACAGGTACAGCTGCCCAGCAGCTTCAGCACGATACCACAGTTAATCATGATCAGTGACGCGTATTGTGACGAGCCAGTTGCTCGGCCACCATTGGCCAGACGTTTTGAATTGGTGAGAGATCTGGAGAAAATGCTGGCCAGGGCAGCAGTCGAATATTTTCTGCATCCAGAAAGGCCCGTACAGGACCTGCAACATGCGGTCGTGTATTATCCTGCTGAAATGTAGCGTTTCGCAGTGATCGAATGCAGGGTAGAGCCACGGGTCGTAACACATCTGAAATGTAAGGTCCACTGTTGAAAGTGCCGTCAATGCGAACAGGAGGTGACCGAGACGTGTAACCAATGGCACCACATACCATCACGCCGGGTGATACACCAGTATGGCGATGACGAATACACGCTTCCAATGTGTGTTCACCGTGATGTAAAAACACGGATGCGACCATCATGATGCTGTAAACAGAACCTGGATTCATCCGAAAAAATGACATTTTGCCATTCGTGCACCCAGGTTTGTCGTTGAGTACACCATCGCAGGCGCTCCTGTCTGTGATGCAGCGTCAAGGATAACCGCAGCCATGGTCTCTGAGCTGATAGTCCATGCTGCTGCAAACGTCGTCGAACTGTTCATGCAGATGGTTGTTGCCTTGCAAACGTCCCCATTCGTTGACTCAGGGATCAAGATGTGACTGCACGATCCGTTACAGCCATGCGGATAAGATGCCTGTTATCTCAACTGCTAGTGATACGACGCCGTAGGGGTTCCAACAAGGCGTTCGGTATTACCCTCCTGAACCCACCGATTCCATATTCTGCTAACAGTAATTGGATCTCGACCAACGCGAGCAGCAATGTCGCGATACGATAAACCGCAATCGCAATAGGCTACAATCCGACCTTTATCAAAGTCGGAAACGTGATGGTACGCATTTCTCCTCCTTACACGAGGCATCACAACAACGTTTCACCAGGCAGCGCCGGTCAACTGCTGTTTGTGTATGAGACATCGGTTAGAGACTTTCCTTATGTCAGCACGTTGTAGGTGTCGCCCCCCAGCGCCAACCTTGTGTGAATGCTCTGAAAAGCTAATCATTTGCATATCACAGCATCTTCTTCCTGTCGGTTTAGTTTCGCGTCTGTATCACGTCATCTTCGTGGTGTAGCAATTGTAATGGCTGGTCGCGTACATTTATCCCACTGTGAGACAAGATGGACAATTCCTTTATGGAATAATATTTGAGTTTGTTCCATAAAATTTCGGGCGTGCAGCCGCATAAATTCAGTTTCTTCTTATAATATTTCTGCTGTGCGCCATCCAGCCATCTTCAGAGTGAGCCAAGGTGACTAATGCTCCAGCACTTGCTCTGTCCTTTTAAACTCGAGGAACAAACCACTGCGTATGCGCCCAAAGAAACACAAGGCGCCAGAGACGTTGATAGGCGGCAAAGAGGTGTAACATATGCATGGAAATTAAATCTATGGCTGCACAGTCGATCCAATGGTGATACCAATGTGTCACGGAGAGCTGTACCGTCACGATGTCTTTGTGATTTAATTACAGAACTTGCCGGATTCCATGGTTTGTCACCTCGGCTCACTCTGAAGATGGATGGACGGTATTTAGCTGAAATATTAGAAGAAGAAACGAATTTATGCGGCTGCACCCCCGAAATTTCATGGAACAGACTTCACGCCACGAAACCATGAAGACGCTCATATTTGAGGTTGTCTGTGGAACTATGATTGTACCCAGCTGTGCATCTTTTTGTCTGTAGCAAATTGATGTCTACGAATGCCTTCCTTCAGGACTCCAAACATACAGAAATCGCGTGGGGAGAGGTCAGGACTGTATGGAGGATATGTAAGGGCCTTTCAGTGAAACTTCTGAGCATAGTCGAAACAGCCTTGGTGCATGACTTGTTCACAAAACACCTTTAGAAGGA
This sequence comes from Schistocerca serialis cubense, assembly GCF_023864345.2. NCBI lineage: Eukaryota > Metazoa > Arthropoda > Insecta > Orthoptera > Acrididae > Schistocerca > Schistocerca serialis. The sequence continues at coordinate 5,459,446 of NC_064641.1, read as the reverse complement.
CTCATTATTGGGCATTGAAGATGGCATCACTATCTTCTTCATATTCCCGTTTGAGTTGATACATGAGACAAAGATGTGCTTCGTCAGCAAGGTTGATTTTCACGTCATCTAAGTATGCCTGAACTCCATATTTATTTCCAAGTAATGTGAAGCACTCCATGTTAGAATGGAGGCATTTCAGGAGTTGTTAAATGTCGCATGCATATAATGTCACCTACAGAGGAATCCTCATCTTAGACGTCTGTGGAAGAGTATGAAAGATTTGTGGCACTGACTAACAGTAATACTGGGTTTGGTGTGTGCTGTGTCGAGGACTTATACCTACTCAGCCAGCAACCAACACCACAGATGGGTTATGTGGGAATGGACCTCGCAAGGGGCAACTCTTCAGACGACAGACAAGAGATGACCACACTCCACCAGTAGTTGTCAACTGAAGCACTGCAAGAAGTCACTGGCCCCACACACCTTCTCTCCTTGTGGGTCATGTGACCGAACATAGTACCTGCAGTATCCTGCTGCCTGCACAGTATTTAGGCAGGCACCTGGGACATTCTCCAGCAGATCACTCTGGGTGAGTTTCCTATAGCAGGTGCCAATTTCGAAAGCATTCCCACAATCAGGATCTCACAATGGAGCCATCACTATGATGATACCATCGCCGCCTTTTGCCTCTAGGAGCTGCTATCTACAGACCTACACCGTTCATGGCCTCTACACCATAGAGATATGGCCATCAGTCCTTTGACAAGCAATAAATTGAACTTTTTAATATTTATCTTTATTTTTCATCGGCAGTACACTGGACTTAAGATTTCGTGAGTCCCTTCTGGGCTTTAGCTTTTGCTCGTTTTCTTGGGAATTTGACTCTTGCACATGCCTTCCGGATTTGGATTGCGGTATGTTTAGTGTATGGACATTGGATTTTGGAACTGTTAATTTACTTTGACACATTCGGGCATTGAGGGTTCAGATACTATTGTTGTTGTTTCAGTATTCAAGACTTGACTTGTTTTCAGATGTGTTACAGACTAACTCCTATCAGAGAAGATTCTTTGTTTGTTTTACAATAAACTTCATATGCATTTTATACCTGGACATTCTTCCTGCACTGACTTCTGCAGACACATTAGTGTGTATGATTCATCTCATTGTAGTCTCAAGGCAGTGGGGCTCAAACTCATAAGTCAGCATGCACTGTCTTAAATGGGAATAGTCGATAGGAATTTCTTAGGTCTAAATATGCAGAGAGCAAAGGACCTGTTCACATGCCATGCCACGGAGACCACAGACACAGTCTGGATGTTGGTTTCCGATGCCCGGACACTTGACAGACAGCGAGTGAACCTCCATGACTTTTCATGGTGGTTTTTACCTGTATTTGCTAGGTGCCCATAGAGATTGACGCCACTTCTAAAATTCCACCTTTTTCATCAAAACTTGTTAGCACAATCTTTTATTTTCATCAATTTTCACAATCATTTTTGAAAGTACTGTGGTTCTAAGTATTTGTTCTTGCAAATATATTATCTATATTACTGAATCTCTATCCCAGAGCACAATACCAGTTGCAGGTTTCCTATTTAATGGCTCCCAGGTACAACAAAATTTTTTTTCCATACCTTGTGTAATTATTGACTGAATTTAAAAACTGGAAGAGATACAATCTTATGTTATAAGTTTAACACAGTAAGACAAACATCACAGCTTTTAGAAACTGTGTTTGTCTGAAGGGAGTGTAACTGACAACACGCAAATACCGGGTGGTCAAAAAGTCAGTATAAATTTGAAAACTGAATAAATCACAGAATAATGTAGAACCAAAAGAAATACAAATTTCAAAAAATGTCATCAAAATAGCGCACAATAAGACTTTGTGATAGCTTTCCCTATTAGGTGTGGGGATTGTACCAATAGTGGAGGCGATGAATTGATATGATAGTGCTGCTATATTGCTTGTAACCTGATGTACAATGTTCTAAACCGAACTGACTGAATGTATTCTCTAGTCAGGGGCATTACTCGCGCTGGTGTCCCGAAAGAGGTCCTCCTCCCCCCCCCCAACCCCTTAGCTCGAAGCACTAGGGATAGCGGTGGTTCATGGGCATCAATGAGCAGGAGGGTCATGTGCAGATGCAATTGACCAGCCATTTCATAGCCAGATGCTGATTAGGACACAGCAGGACCATTTCTCTGTGTCTGTCAAGAAAGTGACCAATCATGATCATGCCATGCTTGGCTGCAAATCAGGACTTGGATGGACTGTTTCTCGTCTTGGACTGCCATGCAGCACTGGTGTTATACACGAGCAGAGGATACAGTGCTAAATGTTGAGGAGGTCAGAGGTGACAGTACCAAGATTCAGTTGGCATGGTTGGCAGCAGAGGATGGAGCAGCCAGGATGGCGCATCAGTAAGAGTAGGATGAAATTGTATGTTCTGGGACAGTAGGACAATTTTATAAAAAATAAAAAAATCTCTCGTGACTGCATCACTCACGATTTTCTTATTTTTCTCAAAATTGTCCTAATCTCCCAGAACATACAATTTCATCCTACTATCCCTTTTACCTAATAATATAATATGCTATAATAATACAATAACAGCTATAATAAAAAATCATTTATTTACATACATTTCCCATAGGTGAATGTAATAAATATATAATAAAATAAATATATAAAATTATTTACTTTCTGCTTTAGCAGCCATAAGATTATTGTGAGTTGTTGTTTCTAAATATTTTTTGAAGGAAGATTTATTTGCAGTTCTGCTACATTTACAAGTATCTGTAATTTTATTACGTTCCTTACAGCATTCTTTACATACATATTTATGTCCACCTGTTCGATATTTATCTTTATAAAATTCCTTAATACCTTTTCTAATCATACAAAGACAACACTGTGCTAATTGTGGCTTAGTGTTGTCAATTTAAATAAAATAAAATTAATGAGAAAAATAATTTAACACTGTGAACATAAGTAAATGTATTAGTTAACAGAAGTAATTTTTTTACATTGTGAACTCTATATCATGCAATTCATTATTTCTATTTTTAAGTTTCTTCATTCCTTTATATTTAATTTTCATTTGTCCTTTTTTAATTACTTCAAGTTCCCAAGGATCAATTAATTTGTAAAATCTATTTGGTAAAATAACATTAAAATCATTATTAAGTTCCATACAATTTTTTTCTCCTTATCTAGTTTAAATATTCACACTCAGTAACATTATATAAAACATTAATCTCTAGTTCAGTTCTTTTTCTAATCTCTTTCGAGACACTAACATCATTGAGTTTATTGATTACAGTCTCCATTTATATAGAAAATTTTTTATTAGATTTATATATCATAATTATTTATTAGATTTTCAATAATGAGTAATGACCATGTAGTAATCTATCTATTCTATTTTCTAAAACATATCGTTTATTATCATGAGGACTTAGTGCTTTTTTGTTTACTTGAATTGTATATATTTCATGTTTTTCACTTTTAATTAAATTAAATTTTCTGTATTGTTTTATATTGTTAAACAAAAAATATTCATAATCTTCTAAACTTATTTTGTTTTTAACAACACATTTTTTAATTCATTTAGATTTCTTTTCTATTTCGTCACCAACTTTGTGAGCATACATCTTTGCTCTTAAACCACAAAATTCTTCCATTATTTTTCCATTACATTCATCTTTCATTTTACCAACAACTTTTTTGTTTACTTGTGGAATATTATATACATATATATATATATATATATTATCTGTTGGATAATCACTTGTATCAAAATAATCAATCATTGATTTCATATCTTCATAGAAATCTTCTGTTTTAATATTGTAAAAATAACTATCTGTATCTTGATAAATTAATTCAATATTTTCTTCATATTTAGGTTTCATAACTCTATAGTGAAAATCGTACATCAGTTCTACAGATAGACCAAGTATACTTAATCCAACATAAATATGTTTATTAAATTTTATTTTAGTTTTATTCATATGGATAGCAGCTAGATTGTCTTAGAGGTTTTGGCTGCGTTTAAACTTGCAATGAAGCTCTCTTTGCTTTCGAAGTAGTTTCCTAACTTTGTTGTTGAACCACGGTGGGTTTTTCCCGTCCCTCACTGTTTTACTGGCCACGTACCTGTCTAAAACGCATTTTACGATTGTCTTGAACTTTTTCCATAAACACTCACCATTGTCAGTGTCGGAACAGAAATTTTCGTTTTGATCTGTTAGGTAGTCTGAAATCTGCCTTCTATTACTCTTGCTAGACAGATAAACCTTCCTCCCTTTTTTTATATTCCTATGAACTTCAATATTCAGGGATGCTGCAACGGCCTTATGATCACTGATTTCCTGTTCTGCACTTACAGAGTCGAAAGTTTGGGTCTGTTTGTTATCAGTAGGTCCTAGGTGTTATCTCCACGAGTCGGTTCTCTGTTTAATTGCTCGAGGCAATTTTCGGATAGTCCACTCTGTATAATGTCACTCGATGCTCTGTCCCTACCATCCATCCTAAACATCTGAATGTCCCAGTCTATATCTGGTAAATTGAAAACTCCACCTAAGACTATAACATGCTGAGAAAATTTATGTGAAATGTATTCCAAATTATCTCTCAGCAGTTCTTCTGCCACTAATGCTGCTGAGTCGGGAGGTCGGTAAAAGGAGCCAATTATTAACCTAGCTCGGTTGTTGAGTGTAACCTCCACCCATAATAATTCACAGGAACCATCCACTTCTACTTCACTACAGGATAAACTACTACTAACAGCGACAAACACGCCGCCATCGGTTGCATGCAATCTATCCTTTCTAAACACCATCTGTGCCTTTGTAAAAATTTTGGCAGAATTTATCTCTGGCTTTAGCCAGCTTTCTGTACCTATAACGATTTCAGCTTCGGTGCTTTCTATCAGCGCTTGAAGTTCCGGTACTCTACCAATGCAGCTTCGAAAGTTTACAATTACAATACCGATTGCTTTTACATTAAGATGTGTATCATAACCAGATAAATTATGTAAATAAATAGGTGCAAAATCACTTGGTTCAGGTTTTTGATATTTCATTGTATATGGTGTTTTGGGATTTGGTTCACAATTATCCATTTTTAAAGTAAACTTTCAAAATCAGCATAAATAACAAATGGAACTATTTGTGTGAATCCGTAATTTTGAAAATATATACATTCTCCTTCACCTGACATTTCAACTTTTAATAGTTTATTAGTTAAACAATTTTTTGTGTGCTCATCTAATTTTTCTTTACTATTAAAATGTAATAAATGTAAATCACAAATATATTTTTGTTCAGTACATATACTCATTTGACTTGATACAAGTCTAGATACATTTTTTATGTAACAATTATGTGAATTATTATCTTTCTTGAAATAAAGTAGATTTACATCTTTTTCCTTTTTAAATTTTGTTATATTTAATGGATATACTTGATAACTTTAATCTTCATCCTCAAATGAGTAAACATTAATAGATACATTAATTATATTTTCAATTTTTTGAATATGACCAACTAATATAGGAAATTCTATATTTTCAATTTTTTTAACAAGATCAAGACCAGCATTTTTATATTTTGTTATTCTCTCTGGATGTTCATCAACAGGAAACAAAGCTGCTTTTATAGACCATAAAAAACACTTTTAATCATTATTTTTCACATTGACACATGCTTTTTTATTTTTAATATTATCTGGTAAATCAATATAAGATGATCCCCTCAGTGTAACATATTTATTAATTTCTAGTTGTAAAGCAATTATTCTGTTTAATAACCATCCTGATCCTTATGCTTGAAAACTAGATATTTTTTCTAAAATATGTCTTTTAGCATATTTGAACTTTTTATTTAAATCACTTTCTGTTAAAATATTAGTTTGGCGTTTGTTGTCCAAATTCTTGAACTTTTTCATTTGTTTCATCTGTTTGTAGTTTATATTCACAATATAAATTAAAATTTATCTTTACACCATGATGTACTTTACAATAGTCTTTAAATATTTTAAAAATTTTTGTTTCTACCACATTTAAGAAATGTTTAGGATCAAGTATATCTATATTATTTTCTAAATTTATAGTTTGTGATCTGTTTCCAAATGCCTTTTCAATTAAGTAATCTTTAATTGATTTTCTATCTCTTGGTTTCTGAAAAATATTTGTAGAAAATGGAAATATTCCTTTTAATGGTTTACCGTCTTCAGTTAGAAAAGCATCATTAATATCATATAATGATAACTTTTCCAAAGATTTTCATTAGGTTCAGCTTTATTATTTTTAACAATATTTATTTCATTTTCACTTGCTTCTTCAGGTATAGAAATATTAACAATATTTTTATTTTTTTACTTACTTCAGTTAAATAATTTTTATGATTTTCACTTACTTCAGACATATTATTATTTTTAACAATATTTGTATTATTTTCAGATGTATTATTTTCACTTACTACAGGTGTATTATATCTAACAATATTTGGATGATTATTAATAATAATTGAACGATTACTAATAATAAATCTAATTAAATCAGCCTTACATAAACTTGAATATCCTCATAAATAATGTATTCTACAAACTGGCTCACGTCTGTGGAAGTAGTCCACACAAGCACCCTGGGTAATGCTAAATGAGCTAGAATGATAGCTGGCACCAGACTTATCTTCTCTTGAGGATCTCCTGGCCTTGCGCATATGGAAGCAAGCTGGTCTGATAATGGCTCCTGCAGGAGCTCCACGACAAGAAATATCAGACCTAGCCTTCAAATTTTCCAACTTAATATTGAAGGACTAAGCAGATCCAAATGTGAGACTCTGTCTTGAATTCTCCGTGAGAGGAACATTGATGTTGTTGCTATACAAGAGACTCTTGTAACTAGTGTGGCTGATCTTAAGGCAAGAGGCAGAATATCAGGATACGAGATACTAGGTGCGACATACCATCAGTCACATGGCTGTGCAACTTATATCTGCAGCAACATAGAAAATTCCCAAGTATTATACTCTGGCATTGACAGTGGAATCCACACTGTCACAATAAAAGTGGAAGAATTTTCAATAACTAATGTTTATAAACCTCCACTCATCCAGTGGCCTCCAGAGGTACTACCCTGATTCCCCCATCCAGCTCTGTACTTGGGAGATTTCAATAGTCACCATACAATGTGGAAATACAACATCAGTGACCAGAATGGCATTGCACTCATAGCCTGGATGGAAGAAAACAGCTAAAGTCTCATATTCGATGCAAAGGACAAGGGAACATTCAGATTAGCAGCATGGAATAGAGACTCAAATCCAGATCTATGTTTCTCCACCCAGAATCACAGTGGGCAACCAATTAGCATAAGCAGAACTATCCTACCAGATTTCCCACACAGTCAACATCGTTCAGTCATATATGAGATAGGCATACAAATCCTGGTGATCCGATCTATACCAAGACCTAGATGGAATTTCCAAAAGGCAAAATGGGAACTGTTCTCCCAAGAACTTGATAAGGTCATAAGATGGATCCCAGCAACACCTAAAAATTACAACAGATTTGTAGGTGCAGTGATTGCATCAGCAAATAAGTGTATCCCACATGGGTACCGCAAGGAATACATTCCGCGCTGGAACAAAGATTGTGAGAAACTTTTTGAAACATACGTAAAACATGGTGATACAGACGTAGCCGATGAACTGCTACAGACACTGGATGAGGCTCGAAGAAGTAGATGGATTAAGACAACTGCTGAAATGGATTTTAAGAGGTCAAACAGAAAAGCTTGGAGCTTACTAAAGAAGTTGGGAGGAAGTAAACCACCAATCAAATTAGCTCATGCAGTGCTACCAGACCAGATAGCAAGTCAGATTGTATCACTATCTAGAGCACCACGAGACAAACACAACACTCAAAAAGTAGAAAGGCAATACAGAAACATACAGCGAACAACACCTTAAGAAACTGAGTAGTCTCGGAGCTTCACAATTGAAGATCTAGAAGCTGCTCTCAGTGATGTTAAAACGGGTAAGGCGCCTGGTTATGATGGAATGCACCCTGAATTCCTGACTCGATGTGGGAAGGAAACGAAGAAATGGCTGACCAAGTTTTACTCATGCATACTAACATCGGGCTGCCTGCCAAAAGCTTTTAAAATTACTAAAATAATTGCTGTGCTGAAACCGAACAAACCATCAGATAAAGCCGAAAGTTACCGCCTTATCGCTCTTCTCAGCTGCTGCTACAAACTTGTGGAACGGTTACTCCTCAATAGGCTGGGCCCACAAATCCTAGAAGTCATTCCCACCAGAGCAGGCAGGTTTCAGACCCAACAGGAGCTGCACAGAGCAGGTTCTAAGTCTAACGACATATATTGAAGCAGGTTTTCAAAAACAAATAAAGACTGCAGTAGCTTTCATAGACCTAACAGCTGCCTATGATAATGTATGGAAGGAAGGACTTCTGCACAAGCTGATAAAAGTAATCCCGTACCGTATGATGCTGAGACTTATCAACAACATGCTTTCAGATTGATACTTCCAGGTGATGCAGGGTAATGACATAAGCAAACAGAGGAAACTGAACAATGGACTGCCTCAAGGATCAGTTTTAGCACCAATGCTCTTTAATCTTTAGATCTCTGACCTGCCTGAAACCATGTCAAGGAAGTTCAGCTATGCTGATGATATGGCCCTAGGTATCCAAAGCAAGCAGTTTGAAGACACTGAAAACATCCTCACAACTGACGTAAAAAAATGTATAATTATTTCACCAAATGGAGGCTAATACCAAATCCCACCAAGACTGAAGTCAGCTGTTTTCATTTGAACAAGAGAATGGCGGGATATGAGCTGAAGGTTCATATGAATAACAGTCAACTGCGATATCAGCCATATCCAAAGTACCTAGGGGTCACTTTAGATAGGACATTAACATTCCAAAGACACCTGGAAAATGTATCCAGTAAAATAAGTTCACGGAACAACCTCATTCACAGGCTCTGCAGCACTAACTGGAGAGCAGCAGCAGACACACTACGAACCTCTGCGCTCGCCTTAGAATACTCTGCAGCCGAATACTATGCACCAGCATAGTTAACCAGTAAGCATATAAACAAGGTGGACACCCAACTCAACGCTGCTATGAGAACCATAACTGGATGCATAAAGACTACCCCACTATTTTGACTTCCAAAACTTAGTCATATAGCTCCACCGTCCCTACGAAGACAGGAAGCTCTGATGAAGGAATACACAAAAATAATGAATAACCCCCTACTTCCTATCCATGAAGATGTCCCAACATTGGAAAGAACATGACTACGCTCCAGAAATTCTCCTGTAAGACTGACCCAACAACTGTCTGCTGACAACTTCAGCATGGATACTAAATGGTACGAGAGCTGGAGTGATAGTGTCTCCCCTGACAACTGTGAACTTACCAGTCCATCAGAGAAACCTAAGGGCTTTGAACTTCCACGACAGCTATGTAAATGCATAAACAGAATCCGAACAGGACATGGGCTATGTGCACACAATCTACACAAATGGGGAAAGCTTCCCAGCCCTAGCTTTGACTGTGGGGCACCTAATGAAACAATACAGCACATCGCCCAGGACTGTGAATGAAGAGCCGGCCAGGGTACTCAGGCTGACTTCTTCAACGTCACACTGCTCTGCCTCGAATGGATCGCCAATTCGGACGTCAGAATTTGAAGACTTGTGTAATGCAAAATATCTGCTGTGATGTTACTTTTTATTGTGTTCATGTATTATATTTTATCTGAATATGTATCCTTCATTTATGTATTCTATAGTGTATTTTATCATATAATTTCATAATGTAATAAGTGTAAACCATATGTGTAGCGCCATACGCTAAATAAATCTACAACATTCACAAAGTCTTACAACAGTATATCGTTGTAGTCGATAAGCAATTTGTTATAGCTGAACAGCAATGTTACTTTCCATTTTGCTCTTATATTTATTACAAAAAAATTAATTAGATATGTAAAAAATATTTTTTTGAATGAAATGATAATTATTTAATAGATGGATAAGGATTATTATTTAATAAATAGTTAATCGAAAAGAGAATTACTTTATTATTTAGTTTAACATTCAATTAGTTTACTATTTATTTTAACAATCAATTAGATTATTAATTAGTTTTAATACAATTAGTTTTTAAAAGAATTAGTGTACTATTTAGTTTACTATGTAGTTTAACAGTCAATTAGTTTGCTCTTCTATTTATTATAAAGAAATTCATTAGATTTGTAAAAATTATTTTTTTAATAAACTGATTATTATTTAATAGATGGATAGCTAATTAATCATAAAGGATTACTATTTTAAGTTAAAAGTTTCTTATTCTTAATATATTCAAAGGTACATTTCTCACATTTATTACTATGTTTATCTTTATGTGATGGATTTGTATAAAAACAATTTAAATCTTTAATTTCTTGACAAATTTAACATTTCTTTCTTTCTTAAGTTATAACTTCTTCATTATTGACTGTAGATTCATTTTCCATTTTTGTATGTTCTTCACTTGGATTTCGTCCTACACATTCCTTGAAATAATAATTAGCAACAATTTCTACACATTCACAAGGAATTCGATTTTTATTGTAATATCCTACATGATATGTATTTAAACATGGACTACATATAGTTCAATAATCAACTTTTGTATACTTTTGTAAAGTGAAATTATCAATCGATTTCTCTTTATTACGATATTTACAACATTTAGTTTTCACAGATCAATCTTGTTGAACCTAAATGTGCTACATTTATATAGAAAAAATTTTCATAGAATTATAAAAAAGTAAATTTTAATAATTTTTATAATTTTTGAAATTTTAATTTTAAGTTATTCATATTATATATTTTAAAAATAAGAATCATCAGAATCATAAGAATCATCATTAGATTCATAGTCCTGATTTGTTAATTGTCGTTATCTATCAAATAAAGGATCATTAGAGCTTCTAGTTATATGTAAAGAATCAATAGATTGATCAAAAGGTCTAATTATGTTTACTGGTAAAGAAACAAGTGTTGTTATTATGTCAACTGATCTTGGTTCTTTATTTTAAATAATAGATCTACAAAGTGGACAATTTTCTTTTTCCTTTACCATTCATCTATACATTTTTATGAAAAATATGATTGCAATTTGTTTTAACAAATTGATTATAATTTCCATCACTTAAAGAAATAGGACAATCAGAATCTTGTTATCATACATCAATTAGTTCATAAGTTTTTTTTAGTTTAGTTTGCATTTCGTTTTGGTTCTCCATTTATAAGAAATAATTTTTATTAGATTTATAAAAAAGTTAAATTCTCAAATTTAATTTAATTATAAATACAAACTGCAAATTTCACATAATATTTATTTTTGCAAATCTAATAAAAACATTTCTCTTAAATGGAATCGATTGTAGATATGTTCAACAACAAGCTTACATACAACAATAAACAAGTTTTCATGATTACTGATCAAGAAAATAATCCATGTTTTAAAGGAACAGACGTAGCTAGAATTTTAGAATATAAAAGACCTACAGATGCAATTTATGATAACATAGACAAAAAAAGACACAAAAATATATACTGAATTAAACATCGGTCAATCACCGATGGTTCATAATCTGAAACCAAACACTGTTTTTATCAACGAATCAGCTCTATACAAACTTATATTCAGATCTAAAATGCCTGCAGCTGAAAAATTTTCTGATTGGGAATCTAAAGAAGTTTTACCATCAAGTAGAAAACATGATGAATATAAGATTAGAAAAGACATGATTGATGCTTACCAATATCAAATAAAACACAAAGATAATTGTATACAACAACTACAAGAACTGAATAAATTAAACAAAGAATTAAGTCAATTAAAAGATGTTAGAATCAAAATGAAAGATGATAGAATTAAAATGAAATATGATCATATTCAAAATTTGACAGAAACAGTTAATATTGCTTCAGAAATAATAGCTAAAAGATATGAAGAAATAAATAGTTTACTACCACAGATAGTTCCTAAAACAATTGATGAATCTGAATATAACTATAATGTTATTAGAACACAACGAAAAAAATTATGGAAACAACTATATAATATTTAAGATAGACATCCAAATTCTGAAGAAAAGTTAAGTTTGAACTATAATCCTAATTCAATAAATCTGTATCAAAGAATGAAAGAAATTTTAGACTTGTCTGACATCTGAACTATTTCCATAATTTGGATAACTATATACAAGAACAATTGATTAATGATTTAATTAGCCTTCATGATCAAACTGAGCTATTATAAAATTACTTTATCTTTATTTACCCAATTCTTATGTGAATTATCAAAACCTAACCATTTATGATAAACTTTATTATCTTTCTTTTTTAATATTTTCTCAACTAAGTATACATCTGGATATTTTATTTTCTGTAGTTCTTGTTCATAAAAATTTCCTTTGATATCTTTTTCATCTTTTAATTAATATGTGATTGGATTAGAATAAATAACATCTTCAATTTCAAATATTTCTGTTGGCCAATGAGCTGTATATCCTCTTTCAAAAATGTCTTTAAATTTACTAATTCTAACTTCATCGCCTTTTTTAAATTTAGCTATCTCATTAGCGTTAGTGACTAGATACAATGTTACTTATTTTTTAAATTTTTGTCTTTAACTTCTATCGGTTTCATTTTTATTGTAGTATATTATTATATTCATCAATTAGATCTTTAACTAATTTTATCTATTGATAATTTCCTTGTAAAGCAAATTTCTTCCACATTTCCTCTTCAAGTGTTCTGTTAAATGGTTCAGCAACAGATGCTTTTAATTCTGAAAAAGTTGAATAATTGTTAATGTTATATTTCTTTAACAATTCTTTAAATTCTTTATTATAAAATTCTTTACCTTTATCTGTTTGTTAATTATTTGGTCGTCTATCTATAAAATTTTTTTCGAATGCATCAACTATATTTTTAGTTATTTTATCTTTAATAGGAACAGCCCAAGCAATTTTCGAAACGACATCAATAACAGACAGTAAACATTCATAGCCTTTATTATTTTTGAAATTCCTTTTAATTTACTGTAATCCATTTCAACTAAATCAGCCTGCCATAAATCATCTATACCAAAAGAAACAACATTTCTTCTTTTAAAATTCTTTCTCATTGGTTTCTGTAATTCATTTATTATTTTTTCACGAATATTATTGAAACCTTCACCAGCACTCACAAAATTTTTTAAACAAATTAAGACTTTTTAGATTTACAAATTGTACAAAGACCTTCGATTCTTTGTCTTTCATTTTTAGTTGTTACTCAATGTGGATTATGTGTATCAGTAAAATTTTTACACTTTAAACAATAAACAATTAATATCATAATCATGTGAAATATGATTTTCCATTTATATAGATAAAAATTTTATTAAATTTTACATTTTATCACCAAATATAATTAACTTAACATCAACTGGAACAGTTTTAACAGAATCTTTCAATATTACAGTTATAAAATTTGATTTATGTACCATTATTGATTGAATATTATTATTTATTTTATATAGCTTATCAGCTACACTGACTGTTATATCAAAATCATCGACGTTTAAATCTCTGTTTATATTTTAACCAACAATAAAAATTCTTTTAAGAATGAAATCATATTCAAAATTAAAAATTTTATTTTACCACCTGTCATAAAAGTAAATTCAATTATTTGTTTATCATATACTTTATCTTTTGGATTACATAACTGTTCTAACTATGGTGTTAAATCTGTTTTTGAGAAATAATCTGTAAAAGCTTTTTCTACTTCATTTTTTGTAAAGAAATTCTTGAAAGTGTTGTAGTTATCTTGATGAATCTGATTAATAAATTTAATTTTTTCATTAAATTGTGTATTGGTGACATAGTTATTAAATTGTGTTAGAATGCTCGTGTACTCTGGATTTGTAATGTATTCTTTTCTAAGTATAGTTTGTTAACTACATCTTTTGCATTCATTGGATCATTTACATTAGCAAGTCTTCTACCTTTAAAACCAATATATCGTTTAGTTACTTTAAAAATAGTATTAAATTCTTTTTGAAAATGTTTAATTGCATTAGTTATCTATGGAGCTATTCATGATTGTAGTTGTTTAATACTATTTTCAATATTTTCTAAATTTAATGTAGATGTATATACTACTTGTTCAGTTTGTTTAAATAAATGTATCTTATTTCCAAAAATGTCCATTAATTAAATCTAAAATATCATTAAAATTATAACTCCCACATTGCAATTTTAAAACAAACAGACACAAATGACCACATAATACTTCATCAAAAATCTGTATTCTTTCTGTATTGTTTTATAATTCATCTTTTCCTAAATAATTAAATAATTGTTTTGGTATATCACTACCAAATGAATCAAAAACATCTTTTTTATTTATATTTTTAAAGAAACAAATCAAATGTGTACCTGGATTATCAGATGTATCTAAATTTACTATACCACATTCAGTTTTAAATGGCTTATTTGCTAATTTATCGATCATGTATACACCACGAAAGAAGTTAAATTTAATTTTTTAGTAAGTTCTTCTATATCAAAATTACTTAATGCATTAGGATATTTACCCGTTACTTTTTCGATTTTTTTGTTTTCTTTATTCCAGTTCCAGCTTTCTTTTCCATTTCAAAGTTGTGGCTTTTTTCTTCTTCTAATTCTTTATCAGCTTTCTTTTTGTGTATAACTGCATTTGAAATTGCTGCAGATCCACCAGCAGAAGAACCAATTGTTACTAAATCAGGTAAATAGAAAATAATAATGGTAAAATTCCTCCATCATGTTGTGTAATCGTTTACAATCTTTCCTTTTTGTTAAATATTCAATAATTTTTTAACAACAGGAATAGCTAATGTATCAAGTAAATTTTCACCATCTGTTAAAATGGTTCAATTGCATTTAATTGTACATTATTTAATTTTAATTTAATTGGCATTGGTTTAGATTTGCCACTAGGTAGCAAAGTATAGTCAATTGTAAAGTTATTTATTTATAAAGTTACAAATTTAATAAAGATTTTTAAATTTATAATTCCCTACCATTTTCATCAACATTAATTCCCATACTTAATTTTCGTTTTCCATACATTATTCCTCTCACTGCTATTGCTGCAACTTTTTCACAAAATGAAGCATCATCTACATACATTCTTTCTTTTGCAGCTATTTGAAGTTCTTTATCAGCTATATGCCTTTTTCCTAAACCTTTATTATCTCTATAAGCAATATCATGTTTCTTAGAAGCTCCATCTAATGGATTTATACCTTTATTACCTTTATCTAATCTTTCTTCTAGTTTTGTACTGGACCACAACAATTATAACCTGGAAGATGCATTTCAAATGGCAATTTGTTAACTAAAGTATTTCCTATTCTTTTCCATATTTATCACTTTTCCAAACTGTATGTGGAAAGATTATTTAAAAATGTAATTAAATACGGAATTCCTTTTGGATTTTCAATTATGAAATCACTAAATTTATTTGTTAACATATGTGCAACACAAAATTTTTCATTATGATAATTCTTATTTCCAGCTAATTCTTCACCATGAATTACTGCTAATCTATCAATTAATTGTCTAACATCATTTAACCAAACATATTCAATTGGTTTTTGTGTATATTTTTTAATTTAACCTTCACCTATTTTTCAGGAAAACTTGGTTCTGAATCACTTATAGTAAGTCTTCTTAAGTTTGGAAAATAATCATCAACAATTGGTTTTATCAAGTATTTGTATTTATTACACTTAGTTGATATTATTTTAAACCAGAAACTTTGTCTTCACTATGATTAATATACCATAACATACTTTCACAAACATTTATCTTTTTATTTTCATTTTGGTGACTACTTGATTCTTTTTCTTCTTGGTATTTATTCAATATATCTTGAATTTCTGATTCACTTAATGTATAATCATATTTTCCAGGAACATCATCAGACCAATCTGTTAATAGTTTAATTGGTGATAAGTCTCCAATATCTTCTATATGATGACGATATGGAATCATTTCTTTTCCAACTTCTCTGTTTTCTTCAATCGCTTTTAAAACATTATCACCGAATGTTTCAATTCCTTGTGTAATTTGTTCAATTGCTTCAATAACAGGTTGCTATTCATTTTTATATTTCTCATATTCTGTTTTTGGCTGCTTTTTCCAAAGCTTAAATTGTTCTTTCAATTCTTCAGCTTTCTTTCTATTTTGTTTGGCTTTTTCAACAACTTTTTCATCATACTTTGCAAACATTTACTAAGGAAGAAAAAACATTAGTTATGTTTACATCTACGTTAACATTGATGTTTAACATTTATGTTTAACATTTATGTTTATCTTTATGTTTATATTTATGTTAACATTTACATTTATGTTTATATTAAGGTTAAAGTTTATGTTTATGTTTAATGTTTATGTTGTTAAGAAATGTTGTATTTTATTTCTAAACTTACCTTCATTTGATTCTCTAGTCATATCTATTGAAAAAAATCCAAATTCATCATTCCAACATTTACTACAAATTTCTTTAAAATTATCAAACTTATGGTAAAGATGATTTAAATTTGTATCATCTTGTTGAAATATATGTATAAAATTTAAATTGTCTATAACTAACTGCTTTTGTATTTTTGAATATGTTTGAGCTAAATAATAACAATCTATACCTTTGTCTCTTCCTCTAGTAAAATATTGTCTTACAATATCTTGATTTTCAAAAATGAAATCATCGAATACTACAACTGAATTATTTTCGCATATTTCATTTTATTCCAATTTAAACAACCTGGAGCTAGATTATAATTATCAATCATTAATGTTGTTTTTCCACAACCACTTGGTCCAATTATTGCACATAGAATTTGGTAAAAGATTACCATGTGTGTTTCTTGAATTCTTTTATGGAATTCTTAGTTAAGGTTCTCAATCTTTCTTTTATTTATTAATAATTTTTAGTAATAAATGTGTTGCTTTTTTCAACATAGTATTAATCTTCAATACTTTGAGAAAAAGATTAACTGTTCCAATAGTGAAAGTTATACTAATGTTTCACTAGTTGGCTTTTATTCAACTTTTTTACCACCAAATATTACATAGAGAAATAATGAACTTTATTTTGATGGTGAACAATAGAGATTCCTGTAGTTCAATATAGTTTTAAACTTTTTTTTAAATTGATTCATTCTAAAAAAAAACAATATACATTTTAAAGCAGATGAAATTTTAAGCAGAATAACTATTGAAAGTGATGTAAAATTGTATATGGATACAGAAGATAGATTGGAAGTTTACTTGGTTTTAATAATCAAGTTGTTTTACCTAATGATAAAGCTATAGATAAAGATGTTCCTAAAATAATTCCTTTTGAGTTAATAATTATAAATTTTAATCTTGCTGATGGACCATATGTAAAACATAATGATCATTTTCATAAAGGAACTAATATCACTGCATCATTTAAACATAATGTGGTGGACCAATAATTTATGAACCAAAATATCCTGTAAATGTTACTATTTTTATACAATTCAAGATTTAAAAGTTACTATATCTGATGAAAATGATAATTTAATGACTTTAATGTGCTCCTGTAATATATCTTAATAAATTTTTTCCTTACTAAATCATGAATAAAATTGAAAGTTATCAATTCTACTCATTCCCTGTGAATGAGAAAACGAAAAATAATTTAAATGTTCATGACAAAGATACTGAAATTGAAATAAATATTGCTGATGGTTGGCTTCATATAAAGCATGCACAATTGTACATGAATTTTAATATTATTCGATATGATGGAACAGATTATCCAACTTACGATGGAAAATCAAATAAAAAATTAATTGATAATTATGTAACTATATTGTTTGACTTTGTAACAATAAAAAAGGGTAATAATATTTTATCTAGAATTCAACATCCTTTTATTTCTTCATCTGTTTTACATCATATAACTTCATTTGTTACTGACAAAATAAATTTAGAAGGACATACAATTAATACAGGAAAAATAAATTGTAAAAGAAATGAAGTTTTTTATCCATTATCATTACTTGGAGGATTTTTTAAAGATTATAAAGAAATTATGTGGGAAGGAGATTTAAGTGTAATTTTTACATGTAGTTCAACTTCTGGTGATGTAATTCTACGTTGGCCTGATGAAAATGATGCTGGAATTGAAATAAAAGATACATTACCTAAAGAAGGTAAAATTAATATAGAATCTATGGAAATTCGAGTACATATTATTAAATATGAACCAAATTACGAACTTGAACAAAGTGAAATTATTCTGAAAAATCCTAAAGTTCGTATTTCTTTTTATGAACTTCAAACAAGAAGTTGCTGGTAAAAATAATTTTCAACTAGATATTACAAATTACTATAACTCTACAGAATTTGGTATGCCATATTCTGCGGGTAAAAATAATTTTAAACTAGATATTACAAATTACTATAGCTCTACAGAATTTGATATGCCATATTTTGTTTTTGTTATATTTCAGACAAATCGTAAGAATAATCAATTAGTTGATTTGTCATTATTTGATCATTTCAAACTACAGAATATATATTTAAAAATGGTAGAAATGAAGTTTTTCTTCAAGAAATGTGGAATATTAATCCGCCAAATAATATTCTAAAAGCATATGATGCATTTGTAGTTTTTAGAAGAATTACTTTACTAAAATCAGATGTTGATATTAATCCATTTAGTTTTGTAAATAATTATCAAATTAATGGAATTAATATTACTCATAGAAAGAATGTTGTATCTACACAGAAAACATTTATGAAACTTTGTGCAACTTTTAATGATAAAATTCCAAATGATACACTTGCTTATGTAATTATCTATGGTACAAAGAATCTTACATATGATGCCCAACATAGAATACTTACTGAAAATTTTTAATTATTAACATTTGCTTCTATATAAATGAATGAAAATTTTAAAAAATTTATTAAAGTGTGAACTTCACGTGTATATACATTTCTGAAACATTTTAAGAAGGACAGAAAAAATAAAAAATAAAAATTTTAATGTAATTTACCTTTTGTTAACTAATTTATTTTAATTAATTTACTTATGTTCACAATGTGAAATTATTTTTCCCATTAATTTTATTTTACTTAAATGGACAACACTAAGCCACAATTAAGACAGTGTAGTCAATGTATGATTTAAAAAAGTATTGAGTAATTTTATAAAGATAAATATCGAACAGGTGGACATA
Source organism: Schistocerca serialis cubense (assembly GCF_023864345.2). NCBI lineage: Eukaryota > Metazoa > Arthropoda > Insecta > Orthoptera > Acrididae > Schistocerca > Schistocerca serialis. The sequence goes on along the minus strand of NC_064641.1, from coordinate 5,440,110 downwards.
AATATGTATGTAAAGAAAGCTGTAAGGAACGTAATAAAATTAAAGTTACTTGTAAATGGGCCAGAACTGTAAATAAATCTTCCTTCAAAAAACATTTAGAAACAACAACTCATAATAATCTTATGGCTCCTAAAGCAGAAAGTAAATAATATTATATATTTATTTTTATTATATATTTATTACATTCACCTATGGGAAATGTATGTAAAATAAATGATTTTTATTATAACTGTTATTGTATTATTGTATTATATTCATTATATTATTAGGTAAAATGGATAGTAGGATGAAATTGTATGTTCTGGGAGATAAGGACAATTTTGTGAAAAATAAGAAAATTGTGAGTGACGCAGTCATGAGAGATTTTTTTATTTTTTATAAAAGTGTCCTAGTGTCCCAGAATATACAATTTCATCCTACTGGTAAGAGATTCTGAATTTGCTTGTGACGGTAGATGTTGCGGTTCCCTTGGGGCTTTAATAGTGGGTACACCGTATGGTGACATACACGAAGATATAATGGCATAATCGACGTACATAGTGTGGTGTCACCGCCAGACACCACACTTGCTAGGTGGTAGCCTTTAAATCGGCCGCGGTCCGTCAGTATACGTCGGACCCGCGTGTTGCCACTGTCAGTGATAGCAGACCGAGCGCCACCACATGGCAGGTCTAGAGAGACGTACTGGCACTCGCCCCAGTTGTACAGCCGACTTTGCAAGGAAAGGTTCACTGACAACTACACTCTCATTTGCCGAGATGATAGTTAGCATAGCCTTCAGCTACGTCATTTGCTATGACCTAGCAAAGCGCCGTATTCAATTGATATTAATTATGTGAAGCATGTATCATCAAGAGCGATGTTCTACAATTGTGGATTAAAGTTAAGTATTACATCATCTACGTACTTTATTTGCAATTCTCAAGATATTGTCCTGTTCCAGACCTCACGCCAGTCAGCGTGTAATTAAACGCGTGCATTTCGGCCTCCTCTAGAAACACAGTGTTGGCTCTTCTGCCAACACTACATATTGGCGACGAGCTAAAATCGCGTTTGTACCAATTGATCTTGCCTCAATTGCTTTGTGTCATGGCTTCGCCACAATCTCCAGATGTACTGTCCGAATTTTATCGCTTGCAGAATCAGCAGACGCAGGCCTTATTGGATGCCCTGGGACAGCTCGTCCAGGATCAACGTGCAATGCAGAACGATGCGGCCGCCGTCGCTCCACCGCTACCGCAGCCACGACATGCAGTTGCACCACCTTTTCGTCCGTTTGATGCGGCATTGGAAAGCTGGACGGATTGGTCACACCAATTTGGATTCCATCATGCCGCCTACAGAATTCAAGGTAATGAGCAGCAGCCTCACTTATTGTCGTGTCTCGTCGTCCACACGTACCGAGTGATAGTGAAATTGTTTCCCCGACGCGCCGTAGCAACTCTGTCCTACGAAGAAATTTTGTCGGCATTAGATGCATATTTCAAGGAATCAGTCAATGTAGTTGCAAAAAGGTATACGTTCTTTCGTACAAAATGTACAGCCGGTCAAACTAATCGGGAGTGGGTTGCAACTTTGCAAGGCCTTACAAGGGATTGTGCTTTTGAGTGTGTATGTGGACTCCCTTATTCAGATGCTATGGTACGTGATGCAATTGCACAGAGCGTTTCTGATGTTCATATACGGGAGCAAATTTTGAAACTAGTCAATCATTCCCTTCAACAAGTGATCGACATATTGGATAGGCAAGACACACTTGACTTTGCTCAGGAGTCATTTGAAACTTCACCAGCTGTGTGTCACATTAACCGGCCCGCCGGGCGAGCTGCACGGAACAGTAAACAGCCCTCGCGCTCGTCCGCGCAGCCCCGTGTGCCGCGTAAGCAGGCAAATGCAGTGCTAAAATCATGCCCGCGGTGTGCTACTAGACATTCGCGTGAGAATTGCTCGTCACGCCAAGCTATTTGCTTTTTCTGTAATAAAAAAGGACATGTTCAAAGTGTTTGCCAGAAAACGCTCAGATCGGACACTCACACCCATTCCAGGCCCTTTGCTTCGCGCCGGAATCGGAATCGAACCAAGAATGCTCAGACTCGTGAACCTTAGCCAATGGATATTCATGTAGTTCAATCCACTCCGCCCAGTGCCACTCTCTCTAACAGTGACTGTGTTCGTCCCACAAATAGTGTGCGTCGACGTCGACGGAAATCACGTCAAGTCGCCAGTGCTTCTGTACCAGTGTCTGTTCACGTTGCATGAGACAGTCGCTCTTGTCGTCAGCAGGACAATAAACTTTTTGTAGACTTGGACATAAATGGCAACGTGATACCATTCCAGCTCGATACCGGAGCTGCAGTTTCATTGATCAATAAAGACACGTACAAACAACTGGGCACACCTCTGGTGCGTGCCGCAAATGTTAAGTTAAAAAAAAACTATTCCAGTCAGCATATCCCTGTGTTAGGACAGTGCAGCCTTCTTGCAACATACAAGGGATAAACAAAACTTGTGTCATTTTACGTTCTTCGTTCTTCTTCTGCAGTGAACTTGTTTGGTTTAGATTTATTTTAGTTGTTTAACTTGTCTATAGTAAATCAGGTCCTATCAGTGAACCAGACTGTGCCTTCAGACAGTGTTTCTAGTCTATGTGAAGAATTTGCGGTCATTCTTGCACCGGGCCTCGGTTGCGCTACGAACTATGAAGCACATTTGGACCTGAAAGTAAAGCCGCAACCGAAATTTTTCAGAGCGCGCAATGTTCCCCACGCATTGCGTGATGAGGTCGCAAGAACCTTACACGATTTGGAATCACAAGGTGTGATTGAACGTGTGCAGGCTTCTCTCTGGGCCTCACCCTTAGTAATTTTGCCAAAACCTTCCGGAAAATTGAGACTTTGTGTGGACTTCAAAGCTACAGTGAATCCACAACTAGTGATTGCAACTTTTCCTTTACCCCGCCCGGAAGATCTTTTTGACAAACTGTGCCCGGGTAAATATTTTTCGAAGTTGGACCTAGCAGATGCGTACTTGCAAATACCGGTGGACGAAGAATCCCAGCGCATATTGGTGGTTAACACGCATCTTGGTTTGTATCGATTCAAAAGACTGCCATTCGGGTGTGCATCCGCCCCTGCATTGTTTCAGCAATATCTGCAAACTTTTTGTGCCTCAGTCCCTACTGCTGCAAACTATCTGGACGATATTGTGATCTCCGGAAAGATGGAGGAAGAACATTTAGCCAACCTCCGAACATTATTTCAGGTCTTGCGACAAAATGGTCTTCGCTTGCGGAAGGACAAATGTGTGTTTTTTGCTCGTGACTTACCATATTTGGGACATGTAATCAATGCCCAAGGCATACATCCCAGTCCCGAGCACCTCCGTGCCATATAAGACTTGCCTTCGCCGCAGAATTTGAAGCAGCTACGGAGTGTGCTGGGTAAAATTAATTATTACAACCGATATATTCCCCATGCCTCTTCCATTTCAGCTCCGCTTCATAGCTTACGCCGTAAAGGTGTTCCGTTCATCTGGACGACGGAATGCGAACGCGCCTTTCGCCAGTTGAAATCGGCGTTGCTTTCAAATAATTGCCTTACGCCATTCGATCCCCAGAAACCCCTTTTGTTGATGGTAGATGCATCGGATTTCGGGATCGGTGCTGTGCTTGCGCACAAAGATGGCTCGCATGATCGCCCTATTGCCTATGCGTCCAAATTGCTCTCATCTGCGCAAAGAAATTATTCACAGATCGAGAAAGAAGCCTTGGCTCTCGTATTTGGTGTTACAAAGTTTCATGATTTCTTGTATGGTCGTCACTTTACCATCATCACAGACCACAAACCTTTGACGTCGCTTTTTCATCCGAACAAGCCTGTACCTCCACGTACAGCGCAGAAATTCATTCGCTGGTCTATTTTCCTCTCACACTACCGCTACGATATCTTGTATCGGTCCACTGCTAAGCATGGAAACGCCGATGCGTTGTCCCGTTTGCCTGTTGCTGAGGATAGAGCATTCGATTCTTCCGAACTTGCTTGCATGTTCATTGATTCGGAAACCGATGACGTGGTCGAATCGTTTCCGATTGATTTTCGTCGTGTAGCTACAGCCACAGCTGCTGACCCTGTCCTTGCTACCGTTTTGCGTTTTGTTGCTACGCAATGGCCCTTGTCGAAATCACGGATCGAGGATCCGTTGGTTCGCCGATTTTTTGCTCACAAGGAGAGACTTTTTGTTCGACGTGGTGTTTTGCTGTTGCGTTCTGATAATGATCAGTCCAGGGTCGTGGTCCCACGTTCGTTACAGTCTTCTGTCTTACGGCTTCTCCACCAAGGACATTGGGGTATAGTGCGCATGAAACAACTTGCTCATCAGCACTGTACTTGGTTCGGAATCGATGCTGCGATTACGAAAATGTGCTCTTCTTGCATGGCGTGTGCCGAACAACAATCCGCACCACCGCGGAAATTCTTTGCATGGCCGAAAGCCACTTCCCCTTGGCAACGCTTGCACATAGATTTTGCTGGTCCATTTTGGAATGCTCGGTGGTTGGTTGTGGTCGATTCTTTCAGTAATTTTCCTTTTGTTGTCCGGATGTCTTCCACGACGACATCTGCCACCATCCAAGCGTTAGCCGCTATCTTTTGCATTGAAGGTCTTCCACAGACTATTGTTTCCGACAATAGCCCACAATACATGTCCGCAGAATTTCAGTCATTCTGCAAGGCCAATGGTATTCAACATCTGACATGCGCGCCGTTTTCGCCTCAGTCAAACCGTGCCGCTGAACGATTGGTCCGCACTTTCAAGTCACAGATGTTGAAGTTGAAATAGTCGCATTCTCGGGAGGACGCGTTGTTGCTCTTTTTGTCTTCGTATCGTTCTCAGCCCCGAGATGGTCGCTCGCCGGCTGAGTTGCTCCACGGTCGTCCTCATCGAACCTTGATGTCTTTGCTGCACCCGCCGCATCAGGTTCCTGTGCAGCGGCAGCCACCTGCTTTTGCTCCAGGCGACGTTGTATACTATCGCAACTATCGCGGTTCACGGCGTTGGCTCGCAGGTGCGCATTCTTCGCTGCCTCGGCCGCGCTATGTATTTGGTTTTGGGGGCCTCTGGTGAGGTGCGTCGGCATCTCCATCAGCTGCGCCTCTGTCGTCGCACGGGTTCTGCCGCTCCCCGTCTGCTTTCAGCGACGGTGCCGTCCGGTCAGCGCCCTGGGGACCCATCTACTGGCTCGCCTCACCCCCAGGTGTTACCGACACTGCCTTCCATTTTGCCACATGGCGACGCGCCGCCGACGCCGCCGCCGCCGCCTGTTTTCCCGCCGACGACGCCTGCAGTGGACGCTTCGCTGCAACCGCCAGGCGCCTCCCTGGGTCACGCGCCGCCGGTCGCTTCCCGTGTCCAGCTGTCCGCCGACATGGAACTCTTGCCCGCTCCGGACCACATGTCGTCTACGCCCGTCGGGTACCCCGACACGATGGAGGTCGACCCTTCGGCTCCTCCTGTCTCTCTACGGGCGCATACACCGCATGTTGACGTGCACCCTGGACTAGGTTTCCTAGCTCCCCTCGGACCGAATGGCTGGGTGCGGGTGGCACAGCCTCCCCACCTCGTCGCATACGTCAACATGGGGTCCTCCCCACGGCAGGCGGAAGCCTTATAACACAACCGTTCGCCGATTTGCGGGGGAGGAATGTGGTGTCACCGCCAGACACCACACTTGCTAGGTGGTAGCCTTTAAATCGGCCGCGGTCCGTCAGTATACGTCGGACCCGCGTGTCGCCACTGTCAGTGATAGCAGACCGAGCGCCACCACACGGCAGGTCTAGAGAGACGTACTGGCACTCGCCCCAGTTGTACAGCCGACTTTGCAAGGAAAGGTTCACTGACAACTACGCTCTCATTTGCCGAGACGATAGTTAGCATGGCCTTCAGCTACGTCATTTGCTACGACCTAGCAAGGCGCCGTATTCAATTGATATTAATTATGTGAAGCATGTATCATCAAGAGCGATGTTCTACAATTGTGGATTAAAGTTAAGTATTACATCATCTACGTACTTTATTTGCAATTCTCAAGGTATTGTCCTGTTCCAGACCTCACGCCAGTCAGCGTGTAGTTAAACGCGTGCATTTCGGCCTCCTCTAGAAACACAGTGTTGGTTCTTCTGCCAACACTACACATAGGTAACTGATATGTGTGTGTAAATTGTCATGCTATTGGTCCATTATCAGATAAACGATTATTATGGCAGGCGTCCACCATCAAATCATTGTCTACAAATTTCACACACATGTTCCCTAGATCAAAGTCTCTCATGTCAAGTTTGATGACAAATGTCCATTTCTTCTGGTTATGTGTCACAGTCACATATAGCTGTGTGTTTGCACAGAATCCACGCTGGTTTCAGGTGTCTCAATGAGTGTGTCGCTGCTTTTCCATTCAGTAAAATTTCTAATGTGTGAGTGTCATGTTTTAAAACTTCATACATTCCTGAGTAAGACAGCCATTAGCTGGCCAGATTGTATTGTCTCATACTATTACGAATTCATAATTACTTTCGGATTAATATGCGAGATAGGTGATGGCACCTGCATTTGGTTAATATGGTTCTTCACTCGTTGGACCAATGCTGGCAAGTTTGCTGGTTCAAGGGGCTGGGTCAGTAGAACGAACTCTGCCACGAGTGTGAGTGATTCATCTTACAAGATTTCTGCTAGTAATTCATGTAGGTCTTCCTTGAAAGCTGTACTAACACCTAATAACAGACATGGCATTGTTTCTGTCCACAGTCCTCCATGGGACATGTGTGCAGCTCTCAGGATTCTGTGCCACAGCTCCACAAGACTGTTACTCTGAAGATGGCATATGGTCATACAATTACGCGTTATGTCACATGTGATGTAGAATGTCTCAAACAATGCAGAGTCAAATCGTCTTCGCTGGCCTGTCGTTACAGTTTCACGATATCCAAATTTGACTATTCAAGCGTCAATGAACGCATGAGCTCTTGAGTTTGCTGTAATGTCTTTAATTGAGACTGGTCCCTGCCAAGGAGAAATTCCATCAGCAATTATAGTAAGTATCTGTAACCTTTCAATTCTGGGAGGGTATCGATTAGGTCTAAGCAGGTATCGAAAACGTGCATATGGTACATCAAAGTGTCCTAGTTGAGGTTGTGAATGACGATTAACTTTGCTGTGCTTTCATGCCAAACAAGTTTTTGCTCAGGCTCAACAGTCGCTTTTAATGTTCGGCCAAGTGAAATGTTCAATGCTCAGCCATACTGTTGGGGTAACCCCTAGGTGCATGAGGCATTGTAATTGTTCGAAATTGTGCAGTGCTTGGATGTGGGGACTACAGGCCGAATTTTGTTCTGGCATACATCACATAGTATTTGGACATTTATTCCAGCCGTGTGGGGTAGCCATGCAGTCATAGGCGTCTTGTCACGGTTCGTGTGGCTACCTCCATCGGAAGTCTGAGTCCTCCCTTGAGCATGGGTGTGTGTGTTGTCCTTAGCGTAAGTTAGTTTAAGTTAGAATAAGTAGTGTGTAAGCTTGGGAACCAATGACTTCAGCAGTTTGGTCCCATAAGATCTTACCACAAATTTCCAAATTTTTTCATTAATTCCAGCGATTGTCCGCCATTCTAGGTGGAGATTGGTGGAATCACTGTTAAGTAAGTCCACAGTGGTCATGTAATGGTTCTGCCCTTCTATTAGTTTGTCATGACCTAGTTGTAAAGAAACAAGTTTATCTGTGACAGATAGTCTGCGACTATGTTCTTGGTGTCAACGTAGATGATGGATGTGTGCTGTATATTGCAGAGTAAGATCCAGATGACTTTAGCAACGAGGAGTAATGTCTTTTGAGGGGTCCCAAATGGTGTCTGTAAGTGTCTTGTGATCCTCATAGTTAAGGACATGTCTTCCTTCAATATCATCTCTAAAATATTTGACTGCCTCACAGATAGCGAGTAATTCATGGTCGTAAATGAATCATTTTGACTGTGAGGTCTCAAGAACATTTTTAGAAGAAGCAAAGTGCTCACCCACCATGACTTGTTAAACTGCTCCGATGGCTGAATCGCTAGCATCGGTTGGGACAGTGAGCTGTATATTCAGTAATGGATGAGCCAAAGTGGTCGATTTTGTTAGGCATTCTTGCATTTTGTCAGTCCACTGTAACATTCTTCCCCTTAGTGTATGTGGCACATCAGGAGTGTCAGTGAGGAGGGCATATATTGCTGCCGCCTGTGATAGAAGACACCGATAAAAATTTACAATGCCTAGACAGCATCATAGGTGATGGTAATCCTGCAGAGATGCTAAACTTAATGAGTTCGTTCTGAGGTTAGTTTTCCCTGTGACATTTAAGATATGTCTGAGGAAAGTCACTTTGGCTTTCCACAATGGCGATTTACCTTCCTTTATGATCATGCCCACATCCTGCAGTGCAGTGAGAATTAGTGCAGAGCCTGTATTATTCTTTTACGATGCAAAGGTACTGCAGCGGCTCCAACCATCGTGAAACATATAATTACCATCAGCTATATAGCTGAATCACGACACTGAAAATTTGTTTCGAAGTTGGACTGGAACTCGGATATCCCGCTTTTCGCGAACAGTTGCCTTACCATTTGGGTATAAGAACACAACTCACAGCCAGACCCAAACTTCGTCTTGAACCATGTGTCTGCAACCTGTATTCGTACATCCATTATGTATATTTCTGTACATGGGAGATATTTTATTCGAAAGTTGCTTGCCCGGTGTCGTGGGGTAATACGATATTGCTGTGCCTGTTTCATTCCGGATTACAATGCATTGTTTCTTTGAGCATGCTGCCATACGATAATTACAGCCCACATTGGACATCCACAAGTATCTGCACATTAATTATAATCACACAATATAAATTTATGTGCCTTGACGGCAAAACAATGATACATTCAGAGCGGATGCACTGTTTGGTCGATCCCTTGTGGGAATCAAGTGTGCGTGGGAGCAATGAGGATAGTGGACAGGGAAGTCTACGTCTGTAGTGAGCAAAATGTGTGAATTTGCCATAGACAGGAAGCTTGCTTGGATAACCGAAGTTGTTAAGGAATTGCTCGTGATAAACAGAAAATCCAGGTGGAACAGCAATCTGGCACAGATATTCTTTGTCATCATTCAATTACACAGCTGGTGGCAGTCCGTATTCCCAACTACAAATACATTTCATGGTGGCTGTAGTGGTCACAATGCCTGTTCCTTTGGAACTTTACATCATAATATGGATATATCGTATTACCTGCTGACACTGGGGAAGCGACTTTCAAGTAAAATGTCGTTGCTGTATAGGAATATACATAATGGATATATGAGTACAAGTTGTAGACACGTGGTTGACGACGCATGGAAGTTTGAATCTGGCTGTAAGTCGTGCTTGGATAACCAAATGGTAAGGCGACAACTTGCGATAAGCTGGAGATATGGGTTCGAGGCCTGGTCAGGCACAAATTTTCATTTTTATCATTCCGTTATAAAGCTGATGGTAGTCCATATTTGCAACTGCAAATACATTTCATGTAGCTCAAAATTCCGTTCATAATCGTAAGAGGTGACAGAAAATATCAGGATACAGTCCAGGTAAGCATAGCAAAAGCCAAATTTGAAGAGAATTTATAACACTGTTATTCAGCCATCTAAACTTATAAAAAAATTTTGCATATAAAATTTGTCATAATGTATCTGTGATAGGCAAAGACTATTTGAAAAGAATCACATATATATATATATATATATATATATATATATATATATATATATATGAAGTTAGAGTTTAATTTGTTGGTTATACAAAATGCAAAAAAGTCCTCCCTGGTCAAATATTTTTAGTACATAGTAATGATTAAAAATTTGTGGCCTTTCTATAACAAAACTATATAGGAATGTATGTGGGTGTAGCAGCTAAAAGAGTCATGTGTGTTTCATGGAGCCATATCCTCAAATTTATATTTATTTATGAAATTATATTAGGAAACAGCAGCAAAGTTTGAGATGCATTCCCCAGTTTTGGGACAAAGGGCATTGCCCCTCTCCCCCCTCAGTATTGCAGTTCTGGAATGAGAGGTATTGTCTCCCAAGGTCACCACGTACCCATTGCTCTGACATATGATAATTGCTCTATGTATTAAATGGCGAGAAGTTCAAAAAATTGCCTGGAAATACAAAAAACTGTTGGGAAATTCAAAAAATAGCCAAACTGCACTAAAGACATTTCCACCCATACTACATGATGTCACTGTGGAAGTATGGCACTTGTTCTAAGTGTAATGTGATGGGAAATTCAAAATATTCAAGACAGGGCATTGTCCTGCTGTTGTGAAATTAAACAAAAAAAAATAAGATGGTGCACCTGAGGATGCAAACACAGCTTACATGACTGCTAGGTTACTTGTGTCAAGTATTTAATCTGGTCTTAAGTGTAAAGTATTGGAACATCTGAAAAATAATTAGTTGTCCTCATTTGTTGTCATTATGGTTCACTTTCCCTAAGTTTAACTTGACTTGCACTATGTTTAAACAACTACTGGTATAGGACAGTAACAGTCGCGTCTGTATTTAAACAGAAACCATGCTGTGGAGGGCCTATTCCTCAGTCTCCAGATATGTCAATGGCAATGTCCACTAGCAGCAGGACAGAGCTGGGACAACAATCTGTGCCCAACAACTGCTGCATCATAGTTCTCTGGTATGTCAGGCAGCGCACCACAGTGTCACACGCCACAAGTCACCAGCTGCCCTACTGCTATCCACAGTCATCTGGCTTGGACGTTACTAAGCAGTACAGGCACCCACTGCCACAGAACTAGTGCTGTCACCTTTGTGGACTGACCCAACAGTACCGAAGCACACTTGATGTCACACTATAAGCCACTTTGTCGCTCTCCCAACCTACTTCTGGTATGCTAACACTCCTTCCCCATGCCCAGCTATACCCAGTCCAGAGCCACGAACACTGTACAGCCAGCTGATTGCGTGTGATCAAACCAATTTTATTCTGTTCATGGTTGAGACAAAAACCTGCAAGGATTGCTATTCATAGCGAAGACAAAAGATGTTTCCTGCCACAGGTGCAAACTGACGTATTGTTCGTACTGTTAGACAGTGGTATTTTCTCCCAGCCAAATGATAGCTGAAGCGCATTCCAACTCGAAAACACACTTTGAAGGTTTGCCATTTATAGCCAAGACAGCAGACGTTTTTCCTACTGCCTCTAGGAAATTTGCCGGCTATTTCCAACAATCGACTTAGGATATGTAAACATTTTTCTTCATACTACAGGTAGTAACCAACCTACTATATACAGCTTTCTTCCTTTCAGTGACATGATAAACCATTTAGAAGGGATAAACGTATTTTTCCCCTGAGATAGAAAGCACTCAGTCCTGTAGGAGCCTGCAGAGTGGTTTATAGCGGACCCACTAAAATCTACTCATCAGGAATCTGAAGAGCTACCTTCAAGTTACTCTACACAATGGATAAATTTGAGTGCAATCAGGGCAAGACGATTCGTCGAATAATAATTGATTTAGACGTAGTTGCAACAGTTTTAGTGGGTCCCACACAGAGTTGTGGTAGTAGGTTTGTTCCACATAAATTCATGCAGCATATCTTCTATCCAAGCAGAGATTGAAACATTGGGTTCCCCCACAGATAACTGCAATACATCGATCAAACGTTTTTTTTCGTGAAGGTATCTACGTTATATTGCGAAAGTAATATACATATACCGCCAATACGCAATGATTTCAGTTAGCAATATGCGATCGACGAGTTAACATCACTGCCATGTAATGCCAGGATCAACTTAAACAATTGGCATGCTGTAGGTATCATCAATGTTTTTAAGTATATTAGTGTGCTGAATGATTTAACTCATTTTATTTTATTATTTCCAGATGATAGTGTAGATTATCCCCTGACGAATATATCTCGGCGGGCGTACATACCCATTTTCAATACGTCTCTCATCCCGAAGTTTAGTGCGTGTAAATATGTCAGTGTCTGAATGTTCCCAGGCCATGAATTGAAGCCAGCAGCGACTCTTGAAACTCGTGTTACTGTCATGTGATCCCCTGTAGAGTTGCGTTGACTGTGTGATAAAGGAATCGCAATTGCCGGCATGTTTACTCGAAATATTCAAACGACACCTATAGTGTTACTGGGAGATCATAAGATCAATGTGGGCGACTTCTCACTAGCAATCAAACTTTTTAACAAAACGGAATCGACTCACAGGAAAGAACATACCTTCGAGAATTCAATGTATGGCAGAACCGACATAAAGCACACACTCAACCATATATTGAGCTGGCAAAGTTCCGTTTAAACCCTTTACGAAATACTGCAAGCAAGTTTATAGGAAATACCACAGCAAACTTCCAATCTCATTGAAGAATGTACCCAGAACTATGTATATGATTATAACACTTCATACAGGTGTAGAACTGCATTGAGTATCTGTACATCCCCAGTTATCTGTAAAAATAAATGAAATGTGAAGAACATTTGTATTTTTTCCCCGCTGTTGTAGTTATATAGTATTCAACAAGAGCTGATGGATGAAACATCTTCATCACGTGCATTTCATTGTAACTGATTGATCTGTGAATAGTTCAGAAAAACATATCACTACTGCTGGACAGTCTCACTAGTCCATCTGATGGAGGGTAGAGGAATGTTTTCTTGTTCCTGCTATTGCATCCAGGCAGTATTCGCTCAGGGAATGTGTACATATTTTCAGTAACACTATTCCAATCCAAATAACATCTCCTTGAGGAAATACTTTTAGGCATTGTGCTATTATTTGTAATACTTTCACTCAAAGTGACGATTTCACGCTGCCTGAAGAAGTAAACCCTAATACAGTATTCCTATTCGACAATGTTGCGTTGGAAAACCAGTATCAAATACCGAAACACTTCTATTTTAGCTTTGATAAAGGTATTTGTTGATGTCTTCTGAGTCACACAAATTCTAGGATCCCAAAGCAACCATCAAGAGATAATTCGAACCTTATTATTGCCTTCAAACCAGATAATATGAATTTAAAACACACTTACCAGGTGCATGAAGGAACTGACATGACATTCAGTGAATTGAAAACTTTATGCAGAGATTACTTTAATCGTTCACAGTACTACAGCATCTATGTTACCGATAAAATGAGGCACTTGAATGATTATCGATGCCAGTGGAACTTTCAGGTAGTTTTTTAAAAGACGATGGGCGTATATGTAGTGAAACAACAGGGTAACCACGTCACCATAGTTTACCCAAAGAACAAGTTTGTGGGTACATCCATCCACAATCAGTCTGAGAAGGGAAGACAGAACATTCGACTTTACATTGACATGAAATTTCAGGCGCCATACCACTATACTTGAAGACTCAGCATAAGTATTAGGTAATTAAATAATTATTCTCAACATTTTGAGGTTAATCAATGAGTTAACTCTAGGGTTGATTTAAATGAAAGGAAGGTAAACGAGTTAACTACAAGAGTTGATGTAGGTAAACTGGAGTGTACATAAGATGTATATTGTACCAAAGTCTACTTAGTAAATTTTATTTTATTTGTTGGAAACGCACACATCCCGTGCAAAGGATTATATTCACAGCACATTACATTCACATTACTTGTCTTTGCTATAAGCTACGATGAATTTCTGCCTATTCCTGCATTTCATAATATGGTATCGGTCACAAAATTCCAAGCACAACTCACACACACGCTTGTCATTTGCTTCGTGAAATAATTTGTTGCAACATACTTTGTGGTGAAAACCATGGGTTACCAGTCTCGTCGTCACACGTCGCATTTCATGGTAAGCTTCCATCCAGGTCCTGTCTTGCATAGCAGACATCGCATAGAAGTCCTCCGGTGTGTTGTTTTTCTTCTCATGCAGATCTTGCAGGAGCTGTTTGAAGTTGGCACTAGCTGGGTGTATGAGCTCGCATCTTAGATCCTGTATCAGGAATGTCTCCCTGGTAAGCTCATACACTAGCCTCAATCTTGAGTTCTGCAGGACTCCTAAAATTCACTTCAGGCATCTAGCCTTTACTCACTCCAATTCTTCCAGCTGTCTGTATGTGACGTATTCTCCCACTGATCCTAAGCCATAAGTCAGAACAGGTAGAGTCTTTAGCCTAAACAGGTCCATAGCTGTTTAGTCTGAAACTTTTTCCTGTTGTTCGGATTGTGATACCTAGATATTTGAAATTGTTAATCCTTTTCAGTGGTTTTACATTGGATCTGACGTTCTCTGCTTCACTGAGTCTTCCTCCTTCCCTGAACACTCTAACAACGATCAGTAAAACATAAAATTGTGGAAGCGTGTAAGGCTATTCAAGAGAAACCGTGAAAGCTGAGGTTAGAGCATTTGAAAAGAGACCAGTCACTGAGAGACAGATTCAGGCTTGTCAAGCAATCTCCTGAATCACTCTTGAAGGCTAAAGAAAAAGATGCTGTTAGTGATTTCATTAAACATTACAGCAGTAGTCATATAGGATGCACAAAGAAAGAAGACAAAAGAACAATATATGCTGGCTGCTCAATCTATAAGTTTAACCAAGAATCCTGCACAGATCAGTGATAGAGAATTTCAAAGAGTGCCTCGTTTTCTGAAACTAATATTCTTATAAAACCGAGAAACTCTACAGATTGTCACTAAAACGTATAAAATTGTTCACATAAGTTACGGGAATGCAGCAGCCTGATGTCTATGACAAATTCTCTGCATAAAAAGATATCAAATCACTCGGTCAGAGCTTTCTTACTGCATTTGTGCTTTGAAAATGACAGGGTGTTCACTTGCTGAAATATAGGCAATTTTCGAAGGCGTCACCCAGCTGCATTCCCATAAGTTATTCAGGCATTGTACATGTCAGAACAAACTCAGATTTCACTGATGTAGAAATATTCGGTCAACTATTATGTATGGCACAAGTATATAAGAAAGCCAATGCAGCGGGAGCAAAATGTTGCAACCGTTTGAAATACTAAAACATAATTAAAAATGCATTACCAGACATATCTGGCAGTAGCGTTGTTGACATTCAGAATGAGCAAATTAACAACCAGTTGCCCCAGCTCATCTATTATGAGCAACCTAACGAAGTAGTTGAATGATTACTGGTGCTCACAGAATCGTCTGCAGCTGGGAATACAGCACATTCAATGAAATCATTCGTATAATTTCAATAGTTAGAGAAAGAGGTTTCATCGAAAAACTATGGAGACAGTTGTTCAATAGCTCCATAAACCAGAATGCATGACGTTCCCACACAGGCAAGTTATATTTCGAGGTTTGGAGAACTAATGACAGATGGATCTTGTAGATATGAGACAATATTCATGGGAGGATAAGGGTTTCGAATATATTTTAACAGTTATTCATACATACTTGTGAAAACAAAGATGGAGAAGGCAGTTACACAGGTGTTTGATCAGTTGCTGCAGACAGGAACAAATCACGTCCCAGACAATCTTCAAATAGATCGCGGTGGCGAGGTCTATAACAAATATTTCAAGATGATAATGAAGCAATATGGAACACACCACTATTAGATATTCTCTCAGATTAAATTTTAAGTATTTTGGAGCGTACATAACAAATGATAAAGGCATGTACATGGATGTGTTTTAACCTTCCACACAAATAGTTGACATTCATAATTAGACTGCTCTCTTGACAATAAAAATGAAGCCAATTGATGTTCTTGATAATGATCTTGTTAATGCCATTTACAGTCGTATTATAATGTTACACCAATGTAAACAGGAATTTAATGTGTACAATTTAGTACATATTTCAAAACACAAGACAGCATTTGAGAAATGATACCTACCAAACTGATCAATGGAGACATTGACAGTCTCCAAAGTGCAACAAACAAACCCCAGAACATACTTCTCATAGGACAGCAGCGGTAGAGAAATTCTCGTTATTTTTAACATGGAAGAATTACAGGCAGACAGTTAACCAGACAGAATGAGATTTTCACTCTGCAGCGGAGTGTGCGCTGATATGAAACTTCCTGGCAGATTAAAACTGTGTGCCCGACCGAGACTCGAACTCGGGACCTTTGCCTTTCGCGGGCAAGTGCTCTACCAACTGAGCTACTGAAGCACGACTCACGCCCGGTACTCACAGCTTTACTTCTGCCAGTACCTCGTCTCCTACCTTCCAAACTTTACAGAAGCTCTCCTGCGAACCTTGCAGAACTAGCACTCCTGAAAGAAAGGATATTGCGGAGACATGGCTTAGCCACAGCCTGGGGGATGTTTCCAGAATGAAATTTTCACTCTGCAGCGGAGTGTGCGCTGATATGAAACTTCCTGGCAGATTAAAACTGTGTGCCCGACCGAGACTCGAACTCGGGACCTTTGCCTTTCGCGGGCAAGTGCTCTACCAACTGAGCTACCGAAGCACGACTCACGCCCGGTACTCACAGCTTTACTTCTGCCAGTACCTCGTCTCCTACCTTCCAAACTTTACAGAAGCTCTCCTGCGAACCTTGCAGAACTAGCACTCCTGAAAGAAAGGATATTGCGGAGACATGGCTTAGCCACAGCCTGGGGGATGTTTCCAGAATGAGATTTTCACTCTGCAGCGGAGTGTGCGCTGATATGAAACTTCCTGGCAGATTAAAACTGTGTGCCCGACCGAGACTCGAACTCGGGACCTTTGCCTTTCGCGGGCAAGTGCTCTACCAACTGAGCTACCGAAGCACGACTCACGCCCGGTACTCACAGCTTCTGTAAAGTTTGGAAGGTAGGAGACGAGGTACTGGCAGAAGTAAAGCTGTGAGTACCGGGCGTGAGTCGTGCTTCGGTAGCTCAGTTGGTAGAGCACTTGCCCGCGAAAGGCAAAGGTCCCGAGTTCGAGTCTCGGTCGGGCACACAGTTTTAATCTGCCAGGAAGTTTCAGTTAACCAGACGTCTATCTTGTAGAACGTCTCATAAGGAGATGGGAGGAAAACTCTTGTTAAATGGCATGGTTTAGCTTTATCATGCAACACTTTTGTTGGTGCCGATGGTTTTCTATATAACAAGACACACAAACTTCAAACAGCATTGTAGTATAATCTACACAATAAGAAGTGCAACTGCAGAGGCAGTGGTATTCACGACAAGTTACATATAAAACTTCACATCCTTACATATTCCTACTGTGGACCAGAAACCTAGCTTCAGAAACGACTCATGTGAATCTTTTATATGAGGCCTGCTGACAGCATGATATTATGTATGCAGTAAATATGAACCTCAGAGAATGTCACACTGGAGGTACAAGAAGAGTTTTCGGTCTTGGCCAGCACATTATCACACTTTTAGTTGATAAAGCAATGGGCAAAAAACTTAAATTAGGTATGGACTGAATTTCAGTCGACTCATGAATGACACTCATCGTCTGCTGAAGAATAAGAAGAGGAGAATGAGCACATCAGGATGCAAAAAAATGCATTTAGTTACCATTGGTGGCAGCTAAAAGACCTTCAGAAGGAACACTGATTAAAACGTCTAGAGTCTTACAAGCGCCTAGCACATCAGATGGAATTTTTTTTCGTAATTCCAGCCTTCACAAGAATTTCAGCCATTGGTTTTTTAGCTCGAAGAAGTGCAGGGACATGACAGATTCATAGAATCTGGGGCTACTGGGAAAGGACTGTATGAAAATTCGACAGGAAGTGGCTCAGACTGTCCATTAAAAAAAAAGATACCGCCTATACACCTGAAATATACCTTACAAATATCGATCTTCTTAAATTCGTCAAAAAGCTCCCCTTACTAAAACTTCAAGGAGTGTTTACAGAGTACACTATCCAGTATTATCTTATGATCTATCTAGCAATACTATCTAATGAATGTGGACTTGTACATTTCACGTTAAAAGAGAATCAATCTGGAAGTCGATGGGTGGCAGATGTCAGAAAAAGAGTCTGAAATGACGTTTCTACTTTGAGTCATTCAGTGACTTACAGCTGATGGAAGAATTAGACCACAACTTTACCAGTAACCACATTTTCACCAATGATCTAGGCTACCAAAAGTTCAATACATGTCCCTATGGAAACCTACTGTATGTCTCAGGCTTATTCTGTCAGCTAAAAAAAAGATATAAAAACAATAGTCACCCATAGCTCTTCATCCGTTGACCTTGAGGAGTGATGTCGCACACTTTCACTTTAAAATATAGATCATCAGTAATAAGTGTGACTTACTGTTCACCAATTGTATTAAGTGAAGCAGGTTGGAGTATTGCATTGATCAGTTTAGAAACATAGTACATTATTCCTTATATCACAACACCAAACTGCAATCTACATCTGGTAACTGGTAAAGTTGTGCAAGTATTCTGCAACACAAACGACACTGATGATTTAAATGAATATTTAAAACAGGTAATACCAGATTTCGAAATCCAAATGAACTTAAACAAGAATGACCGAGCAACTAACACATTTTATAAAAGAAAATTCAGTGGGATCACTACCAGGATTCTCGAAGGATCAAATTCTAGATACTGATCCACATAAATTTTGATTCATTTCATGCAGTAGTTATACTCACCAGTTAGAAGAATTCACATGGAGTGCAATATTGTGATGAATTTATTCCCAATGAAAAACTTATTCATGCAATCTATTGAACATTCCCTCCAGTCAGCCCAAGTGTTAAACGTCAAGCAACGTCATTGATCTTCCAGTGACGGTCAGATATTGGATCATCTCAAGTTGAGAAATGTGGACCATAGCGATCGTCTCGTCCACTTTCACAGTGAAGAAATCATTATATGACTACACACCAGAAACGCTTCAGTCGAAAAAGATGAATGAACCATTTGCCAGAAATACTATGGCACAAACCTTTTGCTTCAGCGACTTTCGAGAACAGTGATGAGGTCCGCATAGTGATCCAGTAGCATGATGCTTTGACCATTCCAAGAAGTAGTTTCTTATGCTTGGAGGAGAAATTCTTGAAGAAGGATTGAACTCCTACAGCTACATTTCATCTTACACGAAACACATTTACTTTCCTGTTTCACGAACTAAGGTATGAACTTCACTGTGTTCAGACTGACAGCACGAGGAACGCAGGTAACACATCAACATAAAATACATGTCAAATACATATCAAAATCGGACTTGAATAGTTTAGATAAAGAAGGTTGGTTTATGGAGAAACCGCCATCAGCAGACATGTACAAGCTTTTTAGTGCACAGTACCTCTCTAGGTGTTTGGTGAATACTTTGTGGATATGAGAAAGATTCTAGTTAATATTAAGCAGTAACTTACATTAGTATGAAGTGGAGCCGACAGTAATGCATATATCGAAGGTGTCAGTGCAAAAGAGAACAAGACAGGTAAGTGGGGGACGACCTGGCACAAAGAACCCATCGTTCTGCTTATGTAAACAGTGACGTCATTTAGCCTTGCCGTTATGTAAATAAGCTGCTTACTTGGCTGAGCACCTAATGTAAATAACATCATCATAAATGTCAACAAAATGGCCATTTCTTTAAGCAAAATGGCGATCTCATTCTTTGATCCTCATTTAAAGAAACCATGCACAGTTACTCTAAAGTTTTGTTTATGCAAGTGTAATTTATGACCATAATGCAAACAAACTGTGTTCTTTCAAGCCACCACCTCCCTCCTCCAATCTCCTCCCTCCTTCCCAATCTCCACTACGTCATTTGGGTGATGTGTAGATGGATATCAGTCTGATTTATTCTGACTTATGACCCAAAAAGATGACATCAACTACTTTGACAGTACAATGATACTGGGAAATTCAAATGGGAGTTATCTTATTGGCTGAATTACTTTGATTACTATGATTTATGAGCCAAAGAATGACATCAGACACTTTGACATTTATAACGTTTTAAAGATGCAATGAACTAGTTCTAGCTTCATCTGTGTGTTAAGATATTACTGACAAATTATGCCTTTGAGAAGAATGTAAGAGTAGTGGGACAAAGAGGGCAACACCCCACACTGTATTGTTGCCAAATTTATTCAGTGTGGCGTATCCAAGATTGTAGCCATAGATGTGGCACTGTCACACTGGCGCCATGGCGGGAAATTAAAATTTTCCACTAAACTAACTCGACACCGCTCCCCTCCTCTCCCCCCTTCCCTTCCCGTGTGGAAATTGGCATGAAAAGGACTCAGTCTGTTGGAATGCAGGATAGGATGGATGTAAGTCTTTATTTTGTATGAAGTGTGTAATATTGTTTATTTAAATACATCCTTGTCCACAGTTAGCATTATTATTGATTTTTCGTGTCTTGGTCTGTATGTCACGCTTCTTTCATCTTTTTCAGCAGTAGCCTCCAACAGATTGAAGCCTGTGAGTGCGAGGACATACATGTTGACCTCTGCCGCATCCAGACCAGCAGAAACTTCAGCCACTATCTTGTCGAGTGGTACACTGACCATTGGACCTGCAGCAGCAGCAACAACCTGTAGCATGTTCAAACCTGTAGTGACCACTTGGGATCCTGTAGCACATGTTGTCCTCGTTCAAAATGGTTCAAATGGTTCTGAGCACTATGCGACTCAACTTCTGAGGTCATTAGTCGCCTAGAACTTAGAACTAATTAAATCTAACTAACCTGAGGACATCACACACATCCATGCCCGAGGCAGGATTCGAACCTGCGACCGTAGCGGTCGCTCGGCTCCAGATTGTAGCGCCCAGAACTGCACGGCCACTCCGGCCGGCTGTTGTCCTCGTGCTGGAGCAAGACAAGAAGCTGTTACTTGCAACCAAATCCGCCAATGCCATGTGTGACTGATTCGCCTTTGTATTTCAAATGTCCGAATCGCGTTTAATCGAGACATTTTAATGTTACATAGCAGGGAAATGAATGCTTGTTAACTTTGAACGTGACAATATTTAGCTGCATGACTCACTAATATTGCTTAATATGAAAGTAATAATGTGAATCGTTCAGTAGCGTTGGCCACACTACAGAAAGGGAATCTTTTAGCCCTCGGATTTATAGGATCCCTACTCATGTACTGCTACGTGCTGGGACTGCCCTACAAATCAGAGGAATCTTCATTCCTCCTGCTCTGACTATGTGTCACTCCTCAGAAAAATTCAGCTTTCAGTTTGCACAGTAGAGCATTTTCATTAAAACTGCACAACATAACACTGTTAGTATCAACATTAACAACAATCTCTAACACAAATTTTGACATGTGTTACCTAACATAGTACTATTATTAGCAAGGCATGTTTTAAACTTCTCACCAAAGTCAGACGTGGATAATGGGGTTCAACTTTCAGGACTGGTACGCCACACAAATTATTACGCACCCAAAACTTTATATGGCCTACCTAGATTTGATTTTATCCACACCCCTGTAGCAAACACCTTGCAGCTATGTAGCCTTACCTTACGACATACCCACTGAAAGAAAATTAGATCTATGAACATTGTTTTGGTGGCCAGCTATGAAGGAGCAATTTCAATACTTTATTTCAGTTTATCTTTAAAAGTGCCAGAAGTAAATTTACTTTAACGACTTTTGAGGCCTTAGCTTTACTTGGAAACAAGATAGAAGCAGACTCAGATATTCTTACGTGACTTAATAGGTGTGATCTTTACTTTGATTGACTAAATAACATTAATATTCTGATCAACCAAATTTAAAGCTAAGAAACCTCAGTAAAATGAACTTTACTATGATATATCAAAGCAACTATACTTCTTGTCTCTTCAATTTAGAAGTAAACAATTATTATTGGAAGTTACTTTCATATAACAATGCTAGAATGTCATAACACCGATCACTACGATCTTTTGGCCATACATCCGACCGCCGTGTCATCCTCAGATGAGGATGCGGATAGTAGGGGCATGTGGTCAGCAGACCGCTCTCCCAGTCGTTATGATTTGGCCATACAGAGTGACACAAAATTTACATTTAACAAAATGGACAGGCAACTTTGGATCAGTATATGATATTTGAACAATGATGCTAACAAATACTTAAAAAAACTATATTAGAACTTTAGAAAACCATGGTGTTGACTATAACATTCTGATACACTGCTACAGACTGTTAATAGGAAAATTCTTGTGTGGTTCATTGCAGTCATACTGGAGTTCAAGTTGGTGCTTACTGTATCAAAATTTGGATAGGCTCTTCACGTCTCCAGTGATGGAATTAATTAATAAATACTACTCGCCTGCAGCAGCCATATTAACTTGCTGTATCATCAGATCCATATTTTGTCATATAAAAATCAGTCGGATATTCTTGCTTTCCCCACAAAATAAACTGGAGACGGCTTCAGAAACTATAAACCACTTTTAAAATGTAAACTTTCATGGCGAGAATTGTCACAAATAATAAAATATTCCAGGCTATTATGTCGTGCTCGAAGGGATTTCATTATAAAACCTGAAGTTTTTCCTGCGGAGGACATTTGCAAGGGGGATATAGAGTATTGCCACACCAAATATTAAGTACTTTCACTCCTAATTGTTATTGCTTGAGGATCACATCGGCAGACATGGCACGTTATGATACATAAGTTGCCAAGGCTCGATTGGAACTCCCTGGTTTTCCATTCTTTCTTCCTTTGCAGTGCTCACATCAAGGTTATCCAAAAGACTAGCTGTCATAAAGCCATAGTCGATTCCTTGCCTTTATGATTTCATTTGGTTTAATTGAATTACATATTCTAATACCCTTAGAATGGTCCAGCTACATCATTTATAATTTACATTCATTTTCATATTTTATTTTCGATAAAATTATAGATTTTTCACAAGATACTCTCTCCTTCCAATAAACATTTATCACAGACATTACACTTGTGCTTATTGACATAGTTATGGAGGTTTCCTTAATACTAATCTTTTGTACAAGATCGTTCATTGTACTCTGTTTATTTTTCTTGACACTGTTTTAAACAAACGAAAAATTTTAGACATTGCAATTTGAATTTAATGGTATCATCACATACTGTCTGTCCCACTCATCGATTTGGGTGAGGGAGGACGAGCGGTCTGTTCCCAATGACTCAAGTGCTGGTGATGGTCCGAAACAACAAAATGGAGGACGGTATTGGTCGCTAACATACGACCTGTCACAGCAAAACATCCCTGTGGTAGCACAGGGACAGTGCGCCAGTGAGTGGATAAGAAGATATCAAATGTGCCCCCACTTTTCAGCTCTACATACAATTTAACTCCTAGTGGAAACACATAATGTGGGTATAGAAGTACATCGTGACTGGGGCTTGCATGTTGGAATAGAAATATAAAATGCATTGAAGGGTGTTACAGTGCTTATTTCTAAGTTCAAATGGGAGTAAATATGTCGTGTAAAGCGTTACATCAATCAGCAGATGACCACAGAATATTATCCAACTCATACCCCATCGGATATTTGTCTTACTGGTGTGGCATGTGTATTACAACAGTGTATGATGACTCTGAACTATTTGTGAAATTGGATGACAGGCGTGTTTACCTATAGCACACTTCAGTTAGGAACTTATACCATGCGGGTACTGCACTACACTTTGCATTGGAGAGGCTGAGTCAATGGATGCCAAGCATATATTCCACATGCAGTGATGTAAACTTTCTAAGTATGCATAGTGTACATGCTGGTGATCTAGTACAGTACCTTTGTTTCTGCATGAACGAAGAGCTGAAAGAGAAACAGGTTAAATGTGTGTGGGAAAATCCAGAGTATTGTGAGGTACCCATTGGTCTGAAGAGGATGTGTGCGAAATTTACTGCATATCAAAAAGCTTCATTTGGGAATTATTGTACAGCAGCAAAGAAGATAAAAAAAGAGTCTGATGATTTTTTTTGAAATACCACATCCAATGTATGATACTTAAATAAGTAAGGTGTGTGCATAATCTCAAACTGTTTTTGTGTCTTATTTCATACCTCTCTCATTATAGTTCAAGAGTCCAGAATTACACCTATTAATATCATTATTTTCAATGCTGCATCTGTAACCATACAGCAGCATACCTCCTCACCAGTAATGGTCAAACTGAATGACAAAGTTAGTTTTCAGGTGCATACAGGGTGGCCCACTGATAGTGACCGGACCAAATATCCCACGAAATAAGCGTCAAACGAAAAAACTATAAAGACAAAACTCGTCTAGATTGAAGGGGAAAACCAGATGGCGCTATGGTTGGCCCGGTAGATGGCGCTGCCATAGGTCAAACGGATATCAACTGCGTTTTTTTAAAATAGGAACCCCCATTTTTTATTACATATTCGTGTAGTACGTAAAGAAATATAAACGTTTTAGTTGGACCACTTTTTTCGCTTTGTGATAGATGGCGCTGTAATGGTCACAAACGTATAAGTACGTGGTATCACGTAACATTCCGCCAGTGCGGAGGTATTTGCTTCGTAATACATTACCGGTGTTAAAATGGACTGTTTACCAATTGCGGAAAAGGTCGATATCATATTGATGTAAGGCTATTGTGATCAAAATGCCCAACGGGCGTGTGCTATGTATGCTGCTCGGTATCCTGGACGACATCATCCAAGTGTCCGGACCGTTCGCCAGATAGTTACGTTATTTAAGGGAACAGGAAGTGTTCAGCCACATGTGAAACGTCAACCACGACCTGCAATAAATGATGATGCCCAAGTAGGTGTTTTAGCTGCTGTCGTGGCTAATCCGCACGTGAGTAGCAGACAAATTGCGCGAGAATCGGGAATCTCAAAAACGTCGGTGTTGAGAAAGCTACATGAACATCGATTGCACCCGTACCATATTTCTATGCACCAGGAATTGCATGGCGACGACTTTGAACGTCGTGTACAGTTCTGCCACTGGGCACAATAGAAATTAAGGGACGATGACAGATTTTTTGCACGCAGTTTATTTAGCGACGAAGCGTCATTCACCAACAGCGGTAACGTAAAAATTCGTATTGAATACATGTATTATTGTTTCAGCATATATACAGCGAGTAATAGAGGAGTCGTAGAGACAACAGCTGCAGCAACAGCAACAACAGCAGCAGCAACAGCAGTGGCAGAAGCTGCACCAGCAGCAGCAGTAGCAGGAACGGAATGATCTGCAGTCTCATCGTAAATAGGATACATATTTTACATCGAATACATAATATGTTGTGACAAAACGAGTCTCAGGTTATTGTAGATGATTTCGAGGGACCCAAATCAATAAATGTTACTTTTTCACTAAGAGTTTCGTATTGTTGCAATATATGTCGTATACACGTAGTTTCTTCATAAATATTCCATCGTTTAGGTATTATGTTGTTCTTGTTGTTGTTGAAGTTGATTTCGAGGATCAAAATCGATAAAACAATGCTCTTTTTCTTTTCACTAGGAATTTGGTATTTTTTCAGTGTATATATCCATTAATTTTTTTCATCTCCATAGTACTGTATATACATAATTAAATTTCATCATATTCATAATCTGGTCCATATTCTTTGTTGTAGATGATTTCCTGGCAGACAACGAAGGGGAACAGGCAGAGGTACGTGCCATTGCAGGTCTCATGTAAGTGGATATTCTAAAAAAATATTTTTATTTTCCGAAGTTTTTGTGTGTGCATGTTTTTATTATTAGATCACTATGTTGTAGGCAATGTAGGGGAGACTGGATCGAAGAATCCACAGTGGTTCAGGTGAGGATGAAATGCTCCAATGGGCGGAAGAGATGGAGAGAGACGTTTGTCGTCATGAGGAGATGCCAAGGAGCTAGAGAGAAATACGAGGTGCGACAATAAAGTAATGAGACATGTGAAAAAAAAATGTTGCTTACCGTTTTAGTCAAGTTTAGTGTTGTCTCCTTCAAATTAGTTCGCTTCTGATTGCACACACTTTTTCCAACGCTTCTGCCATTGATGGTAACATTTCTGGAACTCATCTTCTGTAATATCCTCCAAGACCCTCGTCACAGCTTTTTGGACATCTTGTGTTGTTCGAAAATGATGTCCGTTGACCGCCGTTTTGACTCTTGCAAACAGAAAAAAGTCGCCCGGAGCGATATCTGGTGAATAAGGTGGCTGTGGTAGTACTGAAATTTGTTTTGAGGTTAAATATTGGTGTACTGACAGAGCAGTATGGCATAGCGCATTATCGTGATGCAGAATCCAATTATCAGCTATGTTGACAGGGACACGAAGAACTCTTTTACAAAGTCTTTCTAAAATTTCTTTGTAGTAATATTGGTTAACTGTTTGTCCAAGAGGAACCCACTCTTTATGAAAAATTCCCTTGGAATCATAGACGCACACAAGCATGCATTTCACTTTTGACTTTGACATGTGAGCTTTTTTTGGTCTGGGTGATCCCTTTGAGCACCATTGCGAACTTTGGCGTTTTGTTTCTGGATCATACTGAAGAAAAAACAACTTTCATCACCAGTGATGACATGGGTCTATGGGTCTACAATTCTGGATTGATTTGCGATTGCTCTAACAGATTGACTGCCACATTTTTCCGAGTTTCTAGCTGTTGTGGTGTGAGATTTTTGAGGACCATTTCTGCACAAATCTTTCTCATACCAAATTCATCAGTTATTATTAGACGAACCGTTTCTCGTTTGATGTTCAATTCTTCTGCAATCATTTTCACGGATAATCTTTGCTGAGATCGTACGAATTCACACACCCTGGCCAAGTTGAAATCTGTCCGTGAGATTGATGGTCGTCCACTGCGGTCTTCATCTTCAACATTCGTTCTGCCTTCACTAAACATTTTATGCCAACGAAAAACTTGAGCTCTTGACATAACCTACTCCCCAAAATCCATCTGAAGCCTACCGTCAGTTGTCATGGCGTTTCCACCCAATTAACGCAAAAAGAAGTGGCATACCGTTCCACTTCCATGATGAGAGATAGAAACACGTGTTAACTTATTACAGCACAACTCACGACTGAGCACTTGCATCTAGGTGCCGCGTGGACTAGAAGCTGCTTATAGACCAAGGTCAACGGTATTGTGCCTACGCAAGCCTGCACGGTCGCCACATCTTGCAAAGAAAATCAGTCTCATTACTTTATTGTCGCACCTCTTATGATTAGAAATAATCAGTGACCTTTCTTGCCTTGCACCAGCAGCAGCAGGCGATGCCTAGAAGGTAGCATTTAATTGCGTTCGTTATTCTTTCTCTCTTCTACAGCGACTACCTCAAGGGAACAATTTCCGCAACACGGCGTGGCTCGAATACTGGAGCGGAGAAGCCTGTAACATCTTGGTGGAGTCCAGTGCAGCATACTTCGCCAGCAAGGGCGCCACTAGTTCGCCGCATCACAAGTCACCACCACTGCCTGCACACCAGCCCAGCACTGGCATCCACAGGCGACACTCCCTCTGGCAAGCAGCTTCGTAGTTATAGTATCTGTCTAACCATTATATAATCAGTCTGAAACCTTCCATTGTCTCCAGGTCTCTTTCACATGTACTGCCTTTTCTAATGATTCTTAAACCAAGTGTTAAGGATGATTAAATTATGCTCTCCGCAAAATTCCTCCAGGCTACTTCCTCCTTCATTTCTTTCCCCCAGTCCACATTTACATACTATTTTTCCTTCTCTTCATTCTCCTACTACCGAATTCCAGTCTCCCATCACAATTAAATCTTCTTCTCTCTTAACTATCTGAATAATTTCTTTTATCTCGTCATACATTTCTTCAATATCTTCATCCTCTGCAGAGCTAGTGACAAATAAACTTATATTACTGTTGTAGGTATGAGCTTCGTGTCTTTCTTGGATATGATAATGCGTTCACAATGCTGTTCATAGTAGCTTAACTATATTCCTTTATCCTTCTACATTATTAAACCAACTCCTGCATTATCCATATTTGCCTTTGTATTTACAACCTGGTATTCACCTGGCCCATTCCTTTCGCCACTGAAATTCACTAATTCCCATTATATCTAACTTCAGCCTATCCATCTCCCTTTCTAATTTTTCTAACCCACTTGCCTGATTACGGATCTAATATTCAACACTCTGGTCTGTAGAATGCCAGTTCTGTTTCTCTTACTGACAGTAGCCTCCTAAGTAGTCTCCTGCCGTAGATCCGAATGGGGGACATTTTTACCTACAGAATATTTTACCCAGGATGATGCAATCATCATTTAGCCATATGGTAGAGCTGCTCGTCCTCTGAAAGAATTATGGCTGTACATTCCCCTACTTTTCAGCCATTCGCAGTACCTGTACAGCTAGGTTTGATGTTATAAGGCCAGACCAGCCAATTGTACACTGAAAAGGCTGCTTCTGCTTTTCAGGAATCACATGTTTTTCTCGCCTCTCAACAGATACCCCTGCATTGTGGATGTACCTACGATTCGGCTACCTGCATCGTTGTGGCATGTAAGGCACCCCACCAAGGGCAAGATGCATGGCTCATTGGGGGAACAATGGCCTTACACTTACGATTTTTTTATGTGAAGCCTCAAATGGAACTTGCGTACACAGTGGCACAGAAAAAATGTTCCTGTTGAAAACAGGTCTCATGTAATATTTTGCAATATGTTTCTGACTTTGTTTCTTGTCTCTGTTTCTGTCCAAAATGGTAAAAAAACATTGTTGTAGTGTGTTCACATTATCTCCAAGTTGTTTGTCATATTGTTTGCGCTTCGTCTACTATGTTATGCCTAGAGATGAGGAAATTGTAACGGTATGTGGTGGGTACTGCTTTATTTTATATATATATATATATATATATATATATATATATATATATATATATATATATATATATATATATATATCTGTGTGTGTGTGTGTGTGTGTGTGTGTGTTCACATGAACAAAATGATAGCAGTCACCATCGTTGGTGGACGAAAACAATCTATAGAAGAACTGGAGAGAATAACTTACCACAGGAGATCAATATTGAAGGCGGCTCACAAGGGGAGGCCGCCAATTGTGAAATTCAGATTCGATTCATACTGCGCATAAGAAAAGCTCATGGCCAGAGGTGTAATGTGGCAAAGCACCAAGATGCACTTCTCAGCCGTTGTCGAGAAAACCGACAGTTAAAAGAAACCGTTGCGGTGAAATACTCTCTACGATTTACGATTTTCTACAGCGTTGTGGCGCAGCGGTAAACGCTCGGGTTTGTAATCCGGAAGTCGCCGGATCGAATCTCGCGCCATGCAACTTTTTTTTTTTGTATTTGTTTTTTGTAATTCAAATGTGTATATACATATACACACACATATATATAATTCCCGGCAATCAGTTGCAACAATTATGCATATAATAAGTTGTTGAAAGTCGTTTGTCGTGGAAAAACTGGCGACTTCGAACATAATTATGTTTTCCGCAAACAAAGTTGTATTTCACAAATGTTATTAATTGTCTTCATAATGTTAACCACGTATAGTTAACGGAAGACGTAGAAACGATATTCCGAAACGAATACGTATAGCTTAAGTCAAACGTTCGAATTAGAATAGAGACCCCACGAACACAAATTTGCTGTGGCAGGTATGAAATATAAACTCCGTTACTCGCTCGTTTCACTTGATCGACATCTGTTGAATGGGCCGAAACGAGCAGCCACATAACAGCGTAGTTGCCTGCTAACTTCGAAAGGAGGTAGCTGCGGTCCCTAGCGCAACTTATAACATCGTCGAAAATCGGTGCGGGCGTGAGAGCTTTGGTACACCCTGTTAAACAAACGGAAAAATGGAGGCGGTACAATTGGAGAGCGATCCGCCTTCACCAACATGCAAAAGCAATTCATTAATAGTTTATATATATATATATATATGAATTACAAAAAACTAATAATAAAAATAGTTGCATGCCGCGGGATTCAATCCGGCGACCTTCGCATTACGAACCCGAGCGCTTACCGCTGCGCCACGACACTGAAGCAAGTTATTAACCGTAGAGAGTGTTTCACCACAACGGTTTCTTTTAACAACGGTTGAGAAGTGCATCTTGGTGCTTTGCCACATTACACCTCTGGCCATGAGCTTTTCTTATGCGCAGTATGAATCGAATCTGAATTTCACAATTGGCGGCCTCCCCTTGTCAGTTTCTATAATTTCACTCTGATATCCTCTATCGACTTTGAATTTCTGGCAAATATGGTAACACACTTTGTTTAAAAAAAAGAACGAACATCAGGAAAGCAATTACAGCCAACCAACCATGCTGTTATTCTTCGTTTTGGCAGCAGGAGATTCATTCCAAAGCCTTACGTAGTTATTTCTCATTTCTTTTACTATTAATACACATATCAAAAAAGGTTTGCATCACCCCAATTCCCAGAACTCCTGAAAATAGACGTTGATTGTGGATGTGGACATCTTACGAATGACTTCCTTCAGGATAACGACATCGCTCGACTAGAGTGGCCAGCGTGTTCTCCAGACATGAACCCTATCGAATATGCCTGGGGTAGATTGAAAAGGGCTGTTTATGGACAACGCGACGCATCAACTGGCACAGTCAGTCTGACTGTTCGGAGATGTTACTAAGCCTGCCCAAAGATCTAAGCAACCAGCGTCTATTACACAGGGGGTCCGACAACCGATCAGTTCCAGTCATTCCACCAGGAAGGAGGTACACAGCTCGTGTTGTCTGTGGTTTAACCATGCCTAGACGGTCAATATCTCTGTACGATCGCGTCCGCATTATTATTTTGCGCCAGGAAGCGCTCTCAACAAGGGAAGTGTCCAGGTGTCTCAGAGTGAACCAAAGCGATGCTGTTCGGACGTGGAGAAGATACAGAGAGACAGGAACTGTCGATGACATACCTCGCCCAGGCCGCCCAAGGGCTACTACCGCAGTGGATGACCGCTGCCTACGGATTATGACTCGGAGGAGCCATGTCGAATAACGCTTTTCGTGCAGCCACAGGACGTCGTGTTACGACTCAAACTGTGCGCAATGTGCTGCATAATGCGCAACTTCGCTCGCGACGTCCGTGGCGAGGTCCATCTTTGAAACCCCGACACTATGCTGCACGGTACAGATGGAACCAACAACATGTCGAATGGACCGCTCAGGATTGCCATCATGTTCTCTTCACTGATGAGTGTCACGTATGCCTTCAACCAGACAATCGTCGGAGACGTGTTTGGAGGCAACCCGGTCATCTTAACGCCTTACACACACTGTCCAGCGAATGCAGCAAGGTGGAGGTTCCCTGCTGTTTTGGGGTGGCATTATGTGGGGCCGACGTACGCCGCTGGTGGTCATGGAAGGCCCTATAACGGCTGTACGATACGTGAATGCCATCCTCCGACCGATACTGCAACCATATCTGTCGCATATTGGCGCGGCTCTCGTCTTCATGGACGACAATTCACGTCCACATCGTGGACATCTTGTGAATGACTTCCTTCAGGATAACGACATCGCTCGACTAGAGTGGCCAGCGTGTTCTCCAGACATGAACCCTATCGAATATGCCTGGGATAGATTGAAAAGTGCTGTTTATGGACAACGCGACGCATCAACCACTGTGAGGGATCTATGCCGAATCTCCGTTGACTGGGACAATCTGGACCAACAGTGCCCTGAGAAACTTGTGGGTAGTATATCACGACGAATGCAAGCATGCATCAATGCAAGAGGATGTGCTACTGGGTATTAGAGTTACTGGTGTGTACAACAATCTGGAGCACCACCTCTGAAGGTCTCGCTGTATGGTGGTACAACATGCAATGTGTGGTTTTCATGAGCAATAAAACGGGCGGAAATGATGTTTATATCGATCTATAATCCAATTTTCTGTACAGGTTCTGGAATTCTCGGAACTGTGGTGATGCAAAACTTTTTTTTATGTGTGTAGTTGGTTCATGGTTATCCACATACTACAATCCATAGCTACTCTTCAAGTACTCGAACGTTTTCTCGTTAGTGCTGCCTTCTCCGAAATGGATGTTAAAGTCATCATAGAACTAATTTTTGAATTCAAACGCATTAGGTAGCACAAACAGCTGTCTATTCAGGTGAGAACATTATCAAAGTCGCCATAGGTGCGTGGCACATGGACAAGACAGCAATATTTACGAGTACATCACACAGTTTTAATGAAACCAACTAAAATCCAGATCATTACAAAACTTGTTTAGGTCAACTTCCCAGACACAAAGACTTTTGTCAGCATAGACAGATATCCCACCAGAAGTAGCTGTTTTGCCATACCAAGCACTTATTATTTCAAGCTACTCCACTTGTCTATAATAATCCTCTTCCTGCTCAGCTAGCCAGTGTTCAGCGATGCACAAAATATCTTGTTTCACTTGATCCACATACAAGGTTGGAATGTTCAGTTTTGTTCTGGATGTTTGCATTTTCTTCTGGAATAATTATTTAATTGGAGAGCTGTGCTTCCCCTAGAATAAAAACAGCCTTATTACTACGTTTTTAGGCCACGCAGAAGGATTCATTAATTTATCCTTTAGTTCATAGTCAACACCTCGTGCTTACTTTCTCAACTACAAAGTTCTTGTGGTCTGGGAAACGCTTTTCCAAGAAAGTAGTTACATTTTCGGCTGTTTTGTGCGAGTTTTTACTCTGCTCAAATGGAGCCAGGCCTTCTTCTCTCCACAAAACATATCGTTCTTTACCAGTGCCTATAACACTCGTGGGGACTCTGAACAATAATATCCTTGATGGACGATGTATATGCTCTCTTCTGGAGTCACAAAAGTTGCTAGTTCGAGTCTCGGTCCGGCCAGGAAGTTTCATAGTTAGTATGCTCTGTGCTTTCGTACGAAACGGATGCTACGTATTGTACTAAGAGATTGGTAATAATTCACTATCGTATCGTAGGAACTGTGATAACTTATCACATTGGTGACCTTGAATCGTGAAATGCATCTGTCATCATAAGCATCCACGTCCGCTCCGAATATTCGTCGTACACCTTTGCGATCTCCATGGATGTGAGAAGCTACAGTGACAACTGACAAAATGAAAAGAGTGAAAATTTTGATTAACTTCAAATTACGAGTGTATCCTGTATTTCGATACTGACGACTTGCAACAATAGTTACTCTATAGGTCCGACAATAGGAACACTACATCAGTGCTACATGTATGCCCCAAATCAGTTCCCTCACTGTATTGAAAATTTCATGTGAGAAACCGCACCTCGACCGACCACCATGTCGCCAATGCGGACCACACAACAACAGCAATGGTCTTCTACCCCCACATAGTCAACTGGCCTCCTTCTGACGGATACTACCACTAGTGCCGACTTCAACGGCATAATTTCACCAGTCAACCGTGCGGATTGTCCTGCATCCCAAGTGTTCCACCGTATCTACAAGTGCCAGCACGGAGACGATGAGGGTGACATCAGCCAATAGCCCACTCACATGGACTGCGCCACGACAGGAGCGTCCTCTGCAAGAAGAGAACATAAGCACCACCCCTGCCAGACTCAACTGGACAGTATTAGCCCAGCACATGACCTGGCGTAGTAGAGAGTGCTACGATTGCAGTTACTAGTAGTCCGTGTCAATTGTTTAGATGGGCACTGTCTGTGGCAAAGAACATTACTTGTTTGCATGTTGCCCATCACTTTGGACACCATTGTAAATTCAAAGTTAAGTATTATCTATCTTCTTTATTGAAAAAAAAACTATTAATGGTATTTGCTTGAATTGTAGTATAGCATTCCAAGAACGCAGCATCTTTTAGACACCCTATAAGCGGCAACTGGGCAGGACCCAACACCAAGCTTCCATGGACTCGCCTCAGAGGCATTCGGTTTCGAGACAGACCAACAGCAACAGGCAAACAATCACAGTGCCGTGTTGTCATTACCACCACAGTTGCCATTCGGCAGAAAGCATAGCAACTGCACACACCACAACATGCAATGTGCACACAAGCTGTCAGCACGCCATGCCCATCACCAGGTTGATCATTAAGCTCCCGCTGTTCCACATGGATGACACGATATTATGGTTTACTTCAGCTGAATGTTTTTTCGCACATCGAGACATTACAGACGATTCAGAAAAATTCATTGCTGTGCTATGTCACTTGGACGAGCATGCCAAACTAGCTAGTGATGTCATCCTGTGACCACCACCCTCCAACAAATGTGAGATGGAGAAACGAGCGATTCTGAGAAGACTTTCACGCCCACTGGAACAACAACCACATCTAAAGCTATAGGAGGAGTGCCTTGATGACGACATTCCGTCAGAGCTGTGGCGACGCATCCGGCACTTGGCAGACGTAGTGGTCATCAACGATCGCATGTTGTGGACTATCTGGCATGCAAAGATGTTGACTGCAGTCCAGACAACACTGACAGTCCATGAGCAGCAACTGACGGAAGACAGTCTGCCACTGGCCGACAGAATATGTGCCCTCATGTGTCAGGACAACCGCCACGACGATGGACCACCCCACAACAACACGCCACACTGCAACATTGGTGCACCACATCTCACTACAACATGACGTCTGAACCACAACAGCACTATCGACATTCATCCGTCACAATCGTGGCCAAATCGGACAACGCCAACGCTGCTTGCCGGTATCACCATACATTTGGTGATAAGGCACAAAAATACTTATCTCTGCTCCAGCAGCCAAATGCTGCTGGCCGGCAGGACTAAGTGCACCAGCTCGCCACGCCACAATAAATCGCCTTCTGGCCACTATCACCCCGACAGGAAGTGGACGCAGTTTCGTCACAGACATCACAGACGACTCTGCTTCCTGACTTGCACAGGGTCTGATGTCAGTTTACTCCTCCAGCACCTTGCCTCAGTGTGATCCACCTCATAACTTCTGCACTGCCTGGACACCAGTGGCGTTCCTATATGGGTATGTGGCAATGCAACCGGAACAGCGACTTTCGCTGATGGAGTACAACGTGCGTGAACTTTCTACATAGCTGATGTCATGCAACCAGTTCTCAGGGAGGACTTCTTGCAACACTTCAGACTTTCCCCCGACTTGCAAAGATCTGCATTGTATCGCAACAACACACACACCATCTTCAGGACCTCAGATACTGATACTACAACTTCAGAATGTACCACTGATGCTAGCTGACTACAAACAATTTACAGCTCCTGTATTCACATGAAGAAAACCGCTCATTGCGCCAACAATTTCAGCAACTTACACAGGAGCTCAACATGACCTGCACCACAATCGGGCATTAAAACAGTAATGCACACGTCAATCTGTCGGATCCACAGCTTCCTCGTCGGCCACACCAGAACCACTCCCATAGCCAACCTGGGCAGACAAGTCGACACAGGTACGTACTTTGCACTATGCCCCGCATGCAACCACAGCCTGCACCGGTGTCCCTCAGTAGAGTATTCGTGTGCTATATGGAAAGGAATGGATTGGTCCATAGGGTTGTCATTACACTGGGACCTGTGGTATGACACAAGGCGCATAGAACCTCAAAAACTCAACTCTTCAATAGAAGCAGTTGATCAAATGATTTCATGTGGTGTGCTTTGACAATCTGACAACCTACGGGCCTCGCAAATAAAAGTGGTTCCAGAGAAAGACGGATCGGTCCACGCATGCAGTGATTATCATACATTGAATGCACTAACTGTGCACGATTTCTACCCTCTGCCGACGATTCAAGACCTTACCCACAAACTAGCAGGGGCTACTGTGTTTTCCATCACTGTATGCAAGAAAGCATATTACCAGATTCCCATGCACCTGGATAATATTCAAAAAACTGCCATCATCACGCCTTTCAGTTTGTTCGAGTTCTTGGTAATGCCATATGGGCTCAAAAACGCCGCAGAGACCTGTAAACATTTTATCAGCAGTGTGCTATACCTACATAGGCGATATATTAGTGTTCTCCAAAGACAATGAAGCGCATGGTAGACATCTCAAACAAGTTCTCGGCTCCCTACATGAAGCAGGGATCAAAATCACCAAGAACAAACTACAGGTTCGACAGAAACAAGTCACATTTCTAGGATACACCTTCTCCACTTCAGGAATATGTCCAACGGTCATCTTGTTGGCCATTGCATAAAATCTTTCAGGATCACAAACATTTGGCAATACCTTGGCATCTTAAACCTTTATTGAAGAAGCATCCCACATGCAGTGGACATACAGGCTCCCCTCACTGATGCATTAAATGGACTAAACAAACATCGACATCGCCAGATCACGTGGACTGAAGACAAGCAAGTGGCTTTTACATTTTCAGTTTTTAGCAGTGGCTTTAGCCCATCCAGTGTCATGCGCTCTTCTTACAGTCACTACCGATGCCAGCAAGGTAACAAATGGTTCAAATGGCTCTGAGCACTATGTGACTTAAGATCTGAGGTCATCAGTCCCCTAGAACTTAGAACTACTTAAACCTAACCAACCTAAGGACATCACACACATCCATGCCCGAGGCAGGAATCGAACCTGCGACCTTAGAATTCGCGCGGTTCTGGACTGA
The DNA here is from genome assembly GCF_023864345.2 of Schistocerca serialis cubense. Taxonomy (NCBI): domain Eukaryota; kingdom Metazoa; phylum Arthropoda; class Insecta; order Orthoptera; family Acrididae; genus Schistocerca; species Schistocerca serialis. The sequence goes on along the minus strand of NC_064641.1, from coordinate 5,403,612 downwards.
AGCTCCTAGAACCGAGTCACTGCAGCTGGCGGCAGTACTCCAACAAACCATCGACGAGCAGGTGCAAATTCTCTTGTTTTTTTTTTTTCAAAAATCTCTCAAAAGCCCATATGTAGTATTCCAGATTTGACCGAGAACTTTTAACACTCTACAAAGCCATCCACAATTTCAATGAAGATATTGACAGGCGAGCAATTGTGATTTTCACAGACCATAAACCAGTCATGGATGCAATTCGACATCCATCAACATGAACTACTGCAAGACAGTTTAGATACTTGGACTATATATGTCTCAATTTACTATGGACATCTGCTACTTAAGGGGAACGGATAACATTCTGGCAGACTACCTACCCCCATGAACCATGGACCTTGCCGTTGGTGGGGAGGCTTGCGTGCCTCAGCGATACAGATGGCCGTACCGTAGGTGCAATCACAACGGAGGGGTATCTGTCGAGAGGCCAGACAAACGTGTGGTTCCTGAAGAGGGGCAGCAGCCTTTTCAGTAGTTGCAGGGGCAACAGTCTAGATGATTGACTGATCTGGCCTTGTAACACTAACCAAAACGGCCTTGCTGTGCTGGTACTGTGAACGGCTGAAAGCAAGGGGAAACAACAGCTGTAATTTTTCCCGAGGGCATGCAGCTTTACTGTATGGTTAAATGATGATGGCGTCCTCTTGGGTAAAATATTCCGGAGGTAAAATAGTCCCCCATTCGGATCTCCGGGCGGGGACTACTCAGGAGGACGTCGTTATCAGGAGAAAGAAAACTGGCGTTCTACGGATCAGAGCGTGGAATGTCAGATCCCTTAATCGGGCAGGTAGGTTAGAAAATTTAAAAAGGGAAATGGATAGGTTAAAGTTAGATATTGAGGGAATTAGTGAAGTTCGGTGGCAGGAGGTACAAGACCGTTGGTCAGGTGAATACAGGGTTATAAATACAAAATCAAATAGGGGTAATGCAGGAGTAGCTTTAATAATGAATAAAAAATACGAGTGCGGATAAACTACTACAAACAGCATAGTGAACGCATTATTGTGGCTAAGATAGACACGAAGCCCATGCCTACTACTGTAGTACAAGTTTACATGCCAACTGGCTCTGCAGATGATGAAGAAATTGAAGAAATGTATGATGAGATAAAAGAGACGAAAATTTAATAGTCGTTGGTGACTGGAATTCGAGAGTAGGAGAAGGGAGAGAAGGAAATATAGTGGGTGAATATGGATTGGATGAGAGAAATGAAAGAGGAAGTCGTCTGGTAGAATTTTGCACAGAGCATAACTTAATCATAGCCTGGAGATACTAGAAGGTATCAGATAGATTATATAGTGGTTAGACAGAGATTTAGGAACCAGGTTTTAAATTGTAAGATATTTCCAGGGGTAGATGTGGACTCTGACCACGATATATTGGTTATGAACTGTAGATTAAAACTGAAGAAACTGCAAAAAGGTGGGACCTGGATAAACTGACTAAACGAGAGGTTGTACAGAATTTCAGGAAGAGCATAAGGCAACAATTGACAGGAATGTGGGAAAGAAATACAGTAGAAGAAGAATGGGTAGCTCTGAGGGATGAAGTAGTGAAGGCGGCAGAGGATCAAGTAGGTAAAAACACAAGGGCTAGTAGAAATCCTTGGGTAACAGAAGAAATATTGAATTTAGTTGATGAAAGGAGAAAATATAAAATCGCAGTAAATGAAGCAGGCAAAAAGGAATACAAACGTCTCAAAAATGAGATTGACAGGAAGTGCAAAATGGCTAAAGAGGGATGGCTAGAGGACAAATGTAAGGAGGTAGAGGTTTATCTCACTAGGGGTAAGATAGATACTGCCTACAGGAAAATTAAAGAGACCTTTGGAGAAAAGAGAGCCACTTGTATGAATATCAAGAGCTCAGATGGAAACCCAGTTCTAAGCAAAGAAGGGAAAGCAGAAAGGTGGAAGGAGTATATAGAGGGTCTATACAAGGGCGATGTACTTGAGGACAATATTATGGAAATTGAAGAGGATGTAGATGAAGATGAAACGGGAGATATGATGCTGCGTGAAGAGTTAGACAGAGCACTGAAAGACCTGAGTCGAAACAAGGCCCCGGGAGTAGACAACGTTCCATTAGAACTACTGATAGCCTTGGGAGAGCCAGTCCTGAGAAAACTCTACCATCTGGTGAGCAAGATGTATGAGACAGGTGAAATACCCTCAGACTTCAAGAAGAATATAATAATCCCAATCCCAAAGAAAGCAGGTGTTGACAGATGTGAAAATTACCGAACTATCAGTTTAATAAGTCACTGCTGCAAAATACTAACGCGAATTCTTTAGAGACGAATGGAAAATCTGGTAGAGGCCGTCCTCGGGGGAGATCAGTTTGGATTCCGCAGAAATGTTGGAACACGTGAGGCAATACTGACCCTACGACTTATCTTAGAAAATAAGTTAAGGAAAGGCAAACCTACGTTTCTAGCATTTGTAGACTTAGAGAAAGCTTTCGATAATGTTGACTGGAATACTCTCTTTCAAATTCTAAAGATGGCAGGAGTAAAATACAGGGAGCGAAAGGCTATTTACAATTTGTACAGAAACCAGATGGCAGTTATAAGAGTCGAGGGGCATGAAAGGGAAGCAGTAGTTGGGAAGGGAGTGAGACAGGGTTGTAGCCTCTCCCTGATGTTATTCAATCTATATATTGAGCAAGCAGTAAAGGAAACAAAAGAAAAATTCGGAGTAGGTATTAAAATTCATGGAGGAGAAATAAAAATGTTGAGGTTCGCCGATGATATTGTATTCTGCCAGAGACAGCAAAGGACTTGGAAGAGTAGTTGAACGGAATGGATAGCGTCTTGAAAGGAGGAGTATGGATTTAAGTGCCAGGAAGTCGTTTCTGAAAGTATTTGTATGGAGTGTAGCCATGTATGGAAGTGAAACATGGACAATAAATAGTTTAGACAAGAAGAGAATAGAAGCATTCGAAATGTGGTGCTACGGAAGAATGCTGAAGATTAGATGGGTAGATGACATAACTAATGAGGAGGTATTGAATAGAATTGGGGAGAAGAGGAGTTTGTGGCACATCTTGACAAGAAGAAGGGACCGGTTGGTAGGACATGTTCTGAAGCATGAGGGGATCACAAATTTAGCATTGGAGGGCAGCGTGGAGGGTAAAAATCGTAGAGGGAGACCAAGAGATGAATACACTAAGCAGATTCAGAAGGATGTAGGTTGCAGTAAGTATTGGGAGATGAAGAAGCTTGTACAGGATAGAGTAGCATGGTGAGCTGCATCAAACCAGTCTCAGGACTGAAGACAACAACAACAAGAACCTTTCACGGGTTAGTGCCATATCACTTCAGCTAGACTGTCTCCAATGGCACGGGAACAGACACTGGACCCGTCGACTACCGTGGTCGCTTCTGATGTGTCGACCAGTTTGAATACTGAACAATGTTAGGTACCAGAGATAGATGCAGCTCTGCTCTGTGATACTTCACTTGGAAAACTACAGCCACTGGTTCCAGCATCCTTTTGCGAAGCCACTTTTCAGTCATTGCACAATCTCTCCCATACAAGGTGTGATGTAACAAAATAAAAGTGATGTTGTTATTCAATGGAAAAGTTGGAATTTGAGATTTCGCTTACTGTTTTATCAGTCACAATTGGCGTAAGAATTGTGGATTGACCATTGTCTTAAAATATTGCATTATGAAATGTGAATAGTCTTTACTTGCAGTTATGTGTGATTAAGAAATTGCATTGTCGTCTTTCTAATTACTTCATGGTTGTAAATACGATCGTACCCGGTCGTGAAGTTATTGTTATGACAAAACAATTTCCTAAGGGACCAGAAAGTTCTTAAGGGCGCAAAAACAACTGTAACATCACACAAAAGGGAAATTCAATATTAAAGCTGATGCAAGAAGACGATAAAACAGTTTTCTTTTTGTCAATGTAACACGCACATTGGACTGCTGATCTTGGCGTCTGTAATATTAGCAAAATGCATAATTAAAATGAAAATAATACCGAGGAGATGATAGGAATGAGCACTGCTAAATGATTCAGTATTTCCAGAACAAATATTTATTATAACTAAAACATATATCTACATTAATTTTAGTACTACAAAGACGGTAGATTTTTATGTCCGTTTCATGTCCATTGACCGCTCTTTTATATAGCCATTGTCCTTTTGAGTCGCCCGTGCGTCGTCACGATAAATTATAACAGTTCTTCTTTTTTTACACTTCACTTAAACTTAGACGGAACACGTTTTTATTTATTTAATAAAAAATTAGATCAGACCGCCCAAATCTGTGTCCGTCTTACTTAAGAGAAGCAGTACAAGTGTTTAGCACTTAAGGCTTCATTTGTTCTCCAGCGAACAAAATAGTGAAGGATCGCATATCCATCCATATTCTACTGTTTATGTTGGCGCCCAAAGACGGCGAATTACATTATTTAGGAAATTCCACCGTTGCAATGCGACGCCTTATTATAAATTAATCATTCTTTATAAACAAGTATTTGCCTTCTGGCTGAAAGTATTAACTATTTGCTGTTTTAATGAAGCCAAATATAGCGAATATCACAAGGGATTCAGCCCACAACGAACCATGTCACTGACTGCTTCATATGGTCAAACGTTAAAAGCAACTACAATGTATGAACATGCACATGCAATGGCTGTCAACAAATCGCCACTAGGACTCTTCACAGTTCTGTGAGGAAGATTCTGTCACATTCATATGGACCTCGTTGGCCTTTCACTGGAATCGCCGGGAGGAAAATGCATCCTCTCCATAACTGACTGTGTGACACAATGGGTTGAGGCGACACCAGTGACTGATATGATGGCGGAAGCCACAGCCACAGCGTTTGTGCGTACACAAATCACCTGGTTCGACTACCAACTCACGATAACGACGGACCAAGGACAACAGTTTGAGGCCTTCCTGTTTGAAGCATTATGCAACACGTGGAGCATCGACCGCTGGCATATGGCAGTGTGCTACCTGCAGAATAATGGTCTGATCGAGAGGTGGCACAGAAAAATGAAAGCAGCACTCATGTGACATGGCGGTGAATGAGCAGATGTGCTCCCTTGAGTCTTGCTAGGGTTGCACATCACTGCAAAAGACAATTTACAGGCGTTACTTGCCGCGTTGCTATGTGGAGAGACACTGCAACTACCAGCTGACGTTTTCACAGCACCCACGGAGGACGACTAGCAACTATTACCGGAACTACTAAATCGAGAAGAAAGGGTACATGGCCATTCCACCACCACGGCCCCACAAAGCACCGCCTACCTGCATGCACAACGTGCTTGCGACGACGTCAAGCTGTGTGACGACACGATCTGACCTGCACTCACACACCCATATCGAGTCATCAGCTGCAACGACAACACCTTCCGAATCGAGGTCAACAGCAAAGTGACAACAGCGGCCATCAACCCTTTGAAGTCGGTGTGGACCGTGGGAGATTTCTCCACCGACTCCACACCAGTTACGTCGTCGCCGCCCATGTTTTCTGAAAGACTGGCGTCATCCACTCAATGGCCGACGACAGTGGATGACGAGGCGCCAGCTCCCACCTCGGTGTTTGGTTGACCACGACACCTCCCACGACCCTCAGTGATTACGAACCCACATAACTATCAGCAGTCATTCATTACAGTGATAGCGGTGGCTCCACACTTGCTTCACACATCAAGTGGGGGGGAGGGGGGGGTCTCTGTGGGGACGCTGAACAATACTATTGCTGGCGTACAATGCATATGCTGTCTTCTGGAGCCATAGTTAGTACGCTCTCTGCTGTTGTATCAAACGGACGCAATGTACTGTACTAAGTGGAAACAAAATGGTGTGTACAGAATGTAACGCGGTTGGTAATAATTCACTATCGTATCGCCTTGACTGTGAAAACTTACCAGACACTTACTGTCATTTTGGTATTATGTTCGTTTGAGACGTTCTGGTAGGCTAAGTCTTCACTTTTTCTTGTTGCCAATTTTCTTTCGAGGGGTAAGCACATTTATAAGGATTATCAATAACATTTGGATTCTCGTATACATCAGCCTTAGTGGTATATGTACTTACAACAGTCCACTTAGTGGAGCTTTCTACAGCTTCTCCAATACGTTAGCCCAAGCGATTCGGCGAGAATGATGCATTGTACTGGTGATTGTTTACTTCACACTATTAGTTTCTGTTTTAACACTTGGATTAAAATGTTCTCTATTTGTCGCTGTTTTTATGTTTGAATCACAATATTCACTTGTTTGTTGTCTGAATACACTTGCAACAGATTGCATTGTTCTAATTTACTTTGTTTTCCTGGTTGTTTAGTCGGTTAGGTTAGATTAATACTTGGCCCACAAATCATGAGTACGATATTTCGTAATAATTTGGTACGTGTCAGTTTAACAAAAGGTTTCGCTACGTGCCATAATTAATGTGTTTTTATTTTATTTGGTCACTTTGTCGGCACTTGACTGTTCCAAGTCGTCTACTCTGATCTGTACATCACTTAGGCCTTCTTCTCTCTTGAGATATTCATTTTCACTGATTAAATATTGAGCTAAAGAAGGTAGTTTACATTTACATTCACAAGTTTTAGTGTTCACATTTTTCGCTATTGTTACGAAGTAATACTTTTTACATTTCCAGTTACTCATTACGAAGCAGTTATCTTTCACGGAAAGGTCAAAACCGCCACAACTAAAGTGATACGTTCTGTTACATATTACGCACAATACGCCATTCTTCACTGTTTTCTTGCGCTTTTTCCATTTTTTACTGTTTAACAGCGTTGTTTCGCTGAAAGAGGTGTTGGCCAACTTTTACAGGATGAACTAGGATCAGAATACCAGGTCACCAATTTTTTTAAACCTAGTGCTGGTCTGGAGCAGGTGACAGAGGATTTAGGATCACTTTGCAAAGATTTCACTAAGGAAGACACCGTGGTTATAGTGGGTGGGGCAGGTAATAGTATTGACACAGATCCTAGGTACAGTATAGAGTGTGACCTGTCGAAGATTGCATCAGCATACTAGTGTTGAGTTTGTATCTGTTCTTGGGCGCCATGACCGACCTCATTTGAGCTCTTCTGTCAAGAGAGTTAATTTGGAGCTGGAATGGCTGCTTATGTCGGGTGCAGGGTCACACATTGGTGTGGTTCCTGTTGATTCTCTCAGTAGGTGGGATTATACTAGGTATGGCCTTCACCTCCACAGGAAGGGGAAGGGTAAATTGGCTGAGGAAATAGCAGGAAAGTTAAAGGGGGGGGAGGCACTGTCATGAGTGGTAAAATACCAGTGGTTATAGGGTTCAGAAAAGACCCTTTTTTAGGGTAGGGAGGACAGAATGAAAGCTAATTTTAAGAGAGGTTAGAACTGAGACAAACCTTCAGTTTGAGAAAGAAATCAAGAAACGTAATTCCAGCTTATTACATCAGCATAAACAGCTGTTGGTTAAGAATTTTCAGCAGTCCGCAGATATTATAACTCTAGCAAATTTTAACTCAGTCAATGTGAAATGTCAGCTATCTTTATTGCATCAAAATGTTCGAGGACTGAGAAATAAAATTAATGAATTAACTATCTGCATAGATGAATTAGAGTCTTCAAACCCAGCTGACATAATCTGCCTCTCTGAACATCATGTGACCACTGGTATAGAACTTTTAAGTATTACAGGGTTTAGGTTAGCATCTCACTTTTGTAGATCAGAAATGGAGAAAGGAGGAGTTGCCACATTCATTAGGAACTGTCATAAATTTAAGAACACAGACATTCATAAATTTTGCCTAGAACAGCATATGGAAGCATGTGCAACAGAATTAGAATTAAGTGTATATCGAGCACCTGCAGGTAACCCCAATCTGTTTGTAAACCACCTTGAAGCTGGACTGGCCCATTTAACAACCAAAAACAAAGAAATAGTGGTTGCTGGTGATTTCAATGTAGATTTCCTTAAAGACTCTCCCAATAAGAACTTATTTGAGTTAGTAACACTATCATTCAACTTAATTCCCACTGTAAAGTTCCCCACTGGGGTAGTCACTTGCTCACAAACAGCCATTGATAATATCTTTATAGAAAAGTCCAATGAACAAAATTATATTACAAAACCAATAGTAAATGGCCTCTCAGACCATGACATTCAGTTGCTTCTGTTAAATGTTAATACTGAACAGGATATAAAATCTGTTAAATCTGAGCTCAAGAGGGTAATCAATAAACCAAAAATTGATTATTTTAGGACACTCTTCAGAGACATTCTCTGGACTGATGTTTACAGTGCTCATGGCATGAATGAAAAATATAACACTTTTGCTAATAAAGTGCTTACCTTATTCGAACACTGTTTTCCCCCAAAACTTACCAAGGTTAGAGCAAAGTCTACAAAAGAAGCCATGGATTACTCGAGGAATAGGGGTATCTTGTAAAACAAAAAGAAAACTGTATCTGTCAATCCGAAACAGTTCCGATGCTGTTGCTATAGCACGTTACAAAAAATACTACAAAATATTAAAGACTGTAATATGGATGTCAAAGCAAATATATTATAAGGAAAAGATAGTCATATCAGATAACAAAATAAAGACAATATGGGATATAGTGAAGGAGGAGACCGGTAGAATCAGACATGAAGAGGAACAAATAGCATTAAGAGTAAATGATACATTGGTGACAGATGTGTATAGTGTTGCAGAACTTTTTAATAAACATTTTATAACTGTTACTGAAAAGATTGGGTTGTCAGGTTCGGTAGATGCTGCTATGGAATACCTCAGACCAGAAATTTCAAGCAACTTCCATAGTATGAATTTGACCCTCACTACCCCAACAGAAATAATGTCCACCATAAAATCTTTAAAATCAAAAACATCTAGTGGGTATGATGAAATATCAACAAAGTTAATTAAAGAATGTGATTCTGAGCTAAGTAACATATTAAGCTATCTGTGTAACCAGTCATTTATCAGTGGAATATTTCCTGAATGGCTGAAATATGCTGAAGTTAAGCCACTGTTTAAGAAGGGAGATAAAGAAATAGCATCAAATTTCCGTCCAATTTCACTGTTGCCAGCATTCTCAAAAATTTTCGAAAAAGTAATGTACAGTCGTCTTTATAACCATCTTATCTCAAATAACATACTGTCAAAGTCACAGTTTGGATTTCTAAAAGGTTCTGATATTGAGAAGGCTATCTACACTTACAGTGAAAATGTGCTTAATTCATTAGACAAAAAATTGCAGGCAACTGGTATATTTTGTGATCTGTCAAATGCATTTGACTGTGTAAATCACAATACCCTTTTAAGTAAATTAGAGTATTATAGTGTAACAGGAAATGCTGCAAAACGGTTCAAATCTTATATCTCTGGCAGGAAACAAAGGGTGTTATTAGGAAAGAGACATGTATCAAGCTATCAGGCATCATCCAACTGGGAACTAATTACATGTGGGGTTCCACAAGGTTCCATTTTGGGGCCCTTACTTTTTTTGTGTATATCAATGACCTTTCATCAGTAACATTGCCAGATGCCAAGTCTGTTTTGTTTGCCGATGATACAAACATTGCAATAAATAGCAAATCAAGCTTAGTCTTAGAAAGATCAGCCAATAAAATATTTGTGGACATTAATCACTGGTTCCTAGCCAGTTCTTTGTCACTAAACTTTGAAAAAACACACAACATGCAGTTCAGAACTTGTAAGGGGTGTCCCACGAGTATATGCCTAACATACGATGACAAGAAGATAGAAGAAGTGGACAGTGTTAAATTCTTGGGATTACAGCTTGATAATAAATTCAACTGGGAGGAGCACACCACAGAACTGCTGAAGCGTCTTAACAAATCTCTGTTTGCAATGCGAATTTCGTCAGACATAGGGGATATAAAAATGAAAAAGCTGGCATACTATGCTTACTTTCATTCCATAATGTCATATGGGATTATGTTTTGGGGTAATTCATCAAGCCAAGCTAAAGTTTTCCGGGCACAAAAACGTGCAGTAAGAGTTATATGTGGTGTGAACTCAAGAACATTCTGCAGAAGCCTGTTTAGGGAACTAGGGATACTAACTACTGCTTCCCAATATATTTATTCTTTAATAAAATTTGTCATTAAAAATATATCACTTTTTCAAACCAACAGCTCAATTCATGGAATCAATGTTAGAAATAAGAATAATCTTCACAAGGATTTAAAGTCACTTAGTCTTGTACAAAAAGGTGTGCATTATTCAGGAATACACATTTTCAATAACTTGCCAGCAGTCATAAAAAGCTTAACAATCAATTAAAATTCAGTTTTGAGAAGCCTAAAGGATTTATTGGTGGCCAACTCCTCCTACTCCATTGATGAATTTCTCAGTAAAACCAACTGAATATAACTTCTGCGCAATTTCAGTGCAGTAATGTGTTCATTGTAAATAAGTATTATAGTAGTTGTATTACATGTTTATTACCTTATAAATAAATAAAAAACTTTTTTATTTTAAATTCAGTGCATTAGTATTTGTAAAATTACTTTCATACAGTGTTCATTAAAAAATGATTGGTTGTCTTGTGTTTGGCGCGCGATTCAAATTACGTTGGAGCAACACGCTACCTAGTATTACTAGGAGCGTGTTGCTTGAAAATTCACTTCCGGTGCGATTGCGTAAGCTGATAAGAGTCCACATCCGCTGCGTGTGCCAGGACTGATGCTATAAATAGCACACTGTTCTGTCTAGCGCATTCACTCGGTTTGAGTGAATAGCCACTGAGGCACTGCTTCTTACAATGATGCGTAAACGTTGTTTTCGTCGTCGCCGGCGAATGCCGGTTTACAAATCACTTGTCAATGTGGACGGCACACTTGGTGCTTCGATATCTTCTGCGAAGGGCAAAAAGAACGAAATAAGAGGAGTTGGTAAAACTACTCAATTTGTTCTTATTCATGGACCTACTTTATTTTGTGGTGCGAGGTTAAATTTTTCTTTAATGAAAGTTTCTTCTTCTTCCAGTTTGGGTAACGGATGGCTAACTGTAGCGTTCGTTGCTTGTAACAATGCAGGAAGAGCCGGTTTGGAATCCTTTGAAACCCGGGAAATCTTAGCTTACCGTGCTATACCTGTTTCTGAGATTATTATTGCTAGTGAGGGTTCCTACTTTTTACCGCACGGGAGTTTGTCTTTGTCTTGTTGTAGACGTTGTAAGATAAATTCTGATTCCAGTATTCACTTATGGGTGAAGGCTAGTGGTCCTTCTTCTTTGGAAGATTGTCGCATTGTGGGTGATTGTACTTTATATAATCATTGAAAGCAGTTCTCAATAAACGGCCATTTTAAGGGCCAAAAATACTACACATTGATCTTGCCAAAAGCCGAGAAGCGATTCTTCTTGGTGTTTTAGCTCTCTGGGGCACTCTGGGATGCTCTCTGGGGCACTCTGGGATGCTCTCTGGGCAGCTCAATAGATGTCGAGCACAGTCTCTGATTGGTTGTCTTGTTTTTGGCGCGCGATTCAAATTACGTTGGGACCTCTGGAATGGTACATTAGCTTATTTGTTTTAGTTGTAAATATTTGTCATGTATTGTTGTTTTTCTGACATGTTCCACATCCTGGAGGACCTCCTGACTACGGATCAATTGGAATGAAAGTAAATCTAATCTAATCTAATCGCTAGCCTCACTGAAATTATAACTAGCTGCTGCCATGTTAAAAGGATGCTCATAATTAAGAAGCAAGCTAAGACCACCAACCTTTTCTCCTTTCTATGCATCTTTGTCAGTACTCTACCAAACTTAGCATCAACTCTCTGCATAGCTTCTGGTTTTCTTTTTTTTGTGTGTGCGTTCCGATTGCTTCGTACATTCCGCAAGCAGTCCTCAGCTTGGTACACCGATAACAACTCGACAGTTCGCTGCCACTATCACCTGTTTTTCTGGGAAAAAGTGGGTAGGGTGAACTTCGTGAGTGAGACTGTATGATTGTAGCCTAATTTAAATTTATAAAAGTTAAATATGGATTAGTAACTGTTAATGTTCTCTTCAGAGATACATAATACAGCAAGCAAACACACCACACCTAACAACCCTATACAATAGACGACACATCGCAACATGCAGGGTGAGGGTGGGCAGAAACAGTCTGAAAAGCTTGTAAGTGTGTTGCAGGGGAAGTTGTGGTGTGCAGTAATTGTTAAGAAAAATGCGATACGTTCCGCCGTTTCATAGTCCTTTAGCATTGACGTTAGCCAATCAGGTCGCCACGACCGCAAATTCAAGCAACTTGCCAGAGACATTGTCGCCCAACTTGTTCTTCGTTTAGTCTCATCAATCCGGAGAAACGTGGCTTTTGCTCACGTATCTTAAATTTGTCACTTCCCAAAGAGGCACTTCTCAGCTGGTAATGAGCATGTAACGCCGGAAATGCATATCCTCCTATTTTCATCTATTGTACTATTATTTTTTTCCTTGTTTTGCTACCTCAAGATATGACATTTCTGTCTCTTTATATATTGTAATTGTTTTACTGTTTGTATATATATATTTATGCACTTATGTCGATGTATAATTGGTTTGTTTCGTAAATATTATTTGTATTTTTACGCTGGGTCTTGCCTAGGGAAAACTGCTATCGAACGATTACATCGATAGGTCGTGTGAAGAATCAAAGTGTGTAGGATCTTTGGTAGTGTTAACTCTGCCGCGTGGGGCGCGGGCAGGGAGAGTCTGGCGGGAGTAGCGAGTGGAGCAGGTGTTGTGTGACGCTCCCGCGAGTTGCCGCGCTTTCGGGGTTTGGCAGCATGTAATTGCGCTCGACTCGCGATGATACTTTCTGACATGGTGTCGCGGACGGGAAGCATTAGCTGGCGCACATCAAGAGCCCGTTTCGTCTGGTGACCGTGTCGAGAAGAAGGCGCGCCAACATCCAGCTTCTGCAACAGCGACGGCCGACAATGAGTGACTGTCGCCACCTCCTCGATCGACGGCTTCAAACCTTCAATCAACCAACAAGGAAGACTAAAAGCACGTAAAGTTTCAGAACTGTATGGCAGACCTCAGCTTTTCAAATTGTTCCATTTGCCTCGCAAAATTACAGCAACTTAGCATGAACCTTTGTTGCTCATTGTCCCAATTGCATTGCCAAGCAGGGTCCCTTCCTTTTCCGAAATGAACCCGAGTGTCGTTGAAATTCAAACGCCAGCATTAAAATAATATAATTAGATTTCACTGCTTTAATTTCAAAGTTCAGTAGCTGGCTACAATATTTAGGTTACACGAGCACAAATTTAGAGTGCGAGTTTTGTTAGCATATTTTAGCTTACCTGTGACTGCAGCTCAGCTTGGTACGTACTAAATTTTACTATTGTTAATAGTTCAGAATCATTTAATTCAAGTTCAAAGTTAAATCTCTTGTTTCTAAATTGCGTAGAGTCAAGTTGCTTTTGAAATGATTGTTGAGGTAGTCCAAGACTAACCGTATTTTACTGGATTTCGATGTGCTTCAGAAAGAAAGCTCACTATTAACTTCAGTCACTAAATTAACTTTCGATTTTCCGGTTTTATTAATTCTTTTGCTAAATTAAGTCAGAGTGTAGCGAAATTTATTACTTCTGACAAACTTTCAGTTTTCACACTACACGTGTCAACCTTCAGTTGCCACGCTTCTAGTGTTAATTATATGGGCAATAACCTTTCTTTTTCAGTTACTATAGTAATTGTCCTTAGGACTGGCGACCGTGATTTCCCCCAAATCTCAAATATCTAATTACCGCTAGTTAATTGTTAACGTAACGGCCGCACATTTACTTTCTTTATTAACTTTATCCCTTTTCCACCAGTTTCATTTGCATTTTTCCTTTCATTAAGATGTAACCCTTTCCTCCCTCTTTACCGACAGGTTAACTTCGATGACGATTGCTTTTCCCAAATTTCCATTAGGTACACGCGGTTTAATTTTTCACTGTCATTAAGGTCGATAAGTGAGGGGGGAGGTTACAAGCATTTAAACAAGTGGTAACTCACGGCCTGTGTGTTATTATATATTAATGACTTGCCATTCTATATTCATGAAGAGGCAAAGTTAGTTCTCTTTGCTGATGATACAAGTATAGTAATCACACCTGACAAACAAGAATTAACTGATGAAATTGTCAATACTGTGTTTCAGAAAATTACTAAGTGGTTCCTTGTAAACGGACTCTCACTGAATTTTGATAAGACACAGTACATACAGTTCCGTACAGTGAATGGTATGATGCCAATAATAAATATAGACCTTAATCAGAAGCATATAGCTAAGGTAGAATATTCCAAATTTTTAGGTATGTCCACTGACGAGAGATTAAATTGGAAGAAACACATTGATGATCTGCTGAAACGTTTGAGTTCAGCTACTTATGCAATAAGGGTCATTGCAAATTTTGGTGACAAACATCTTAGTAAATTAGCTTACTACGCCTATTTTCACTCATTGCTTTCATATGGCATCATATTTTGGGGTAATTCATCACTGAGGAATAAAGTATTTATTGCACAAAAGTGTGTAATCAGAATAATAGCTGGAGTCCACCCAAGATCATCCTGCAGACATTTATTTAAGGATCTAGGGATATTCACAGTAGCTTCTCAGTATATATACTCTATTATGAAATTTGTTATTAACATCCAAACCCAATTCAAAAGTAATAGCAGTGCGCATAACTACAATACCAGGAGAAAGGACGATCTTCACTATTCAAGATTAAATCTAACTTTGGCACAGAAAGGGGTGAATTATACTGGCACTAAAGTCTTTGGTCACTTACCAAATAGTATCAAAAGTCTGACAGATAACCAACAAGTATTTAAGAAGAAATTAAAAGAATTTCTGAATGACAACTCCTTCTATTCCATAGAGGAATTTTTAGATATAAATTAAGGAAAAAAAATATAAAAAAAAAATAAAAAATAAAGAAAAACAAAAAACACAAAAAATAAAGTTGTTATATTAAGTTAAGTATGTTGTTAAATTAACCTAATTATGTCATGTATTGGAAAATTCGACTCGTTCCACATCATTACGAAATATCGTATTCATGATCCATGGAACTAGTATTAATCTAATCTAATCTAATCTAATCACATTTTAGAGCGTGCAAGTGCTTGAATTTGTCGGGGCGCAGAAATCCGATTGGCTAACTTCAATCTTAAATAACTCAGAAACGGAGCAACATAGCCAATTTTTTTTCTTGACACTTATTGTTTATCAGCACAACGTCCCCTCTAATATAGTGACTACCTGTATGTCATGTTGTGCCGTCTGTTATACAGAGTTGTCAGGTGTGTTTTCGCTTGCTGTTAAGCCCGGTCCAGACGCAACGATCTGTCTGCGCAGACATCGGCGCAGATGTCTGTACATGCAAAAGATCGCTGCAAATGTTGTGTGTTCACACGACACAAACCCCAATCTACTACTCGCCCGCCATCTGTCGGTATAGAAAAGAAATATCAGTGGCAAGCGACTACGCTCCCCGTAAACGTCAAAAACTTAATTCAGTTATTTTGAAACATAGAAATGGAGGAAGTTCTGTTGTGGTCTGTGTTCGCAACTTGTGTTGCAAAAAACATCCAGACCAACCGCAGGAAACAGAGAAAGCGGTCAGAATGGTGTAGACAGTGGCTGCTAAAGCGAAAGCAGTTTTCTCACGTAAATTTACTGCGAGAGTTGCAGGGCAAACCTAACGACTGGCGAAATTATTTGCGGATGGATGTCGGAATTCATAATTCTCTCTTAAAGCTTGTAACCCATCATATTATGAGAAAAAATACTTGTATAGAGAAGGGCAATTTCTCCTCATGAACGGCTGGCGGTAACATTAAGATTCCTAGCAACAGGAAGAAGCTACAGGGATTTGGAATTTTCAACTGCAATATCGAAACAAGAGTTGAGTGAAATAATACCCGCAATTTTTCAATTAGAGCATTGTATGCTGCTGTCTTTTGGTCTCTGTCACTATATTCTTTACTTTAATCTTCCACAAACATGGGTGGTTTCTATATATTTCAATGAATTCACTTACAAACTCTCGAGAACACTGAAGACTATCAGCCATTTTAATGCCCTGTGCGCACAAATACAAACACTAGACTGGTTTAGCGCCAGATTTGCGGCGATCTCCTGTCCACACGCTCCAACTTGTCTGCGCACATGTGGTTTGAACCCACAGATTTGAGAGGTTTCGCTCAAACCTCCAACTCCAACTTCCAGTTTTGCACACACCTCAGGTTGGTGCAGATCTTCTGTCCACACGCAACGATCTGTCTGCGCAGATGTGATGTGCGCAGACATCGTTGCGTGTGGACGGGCCCTTATAAGTATTTCCGAAGAGAGCATTTTAAGAGTTACTAATCCGTATTTATTTTTTGTAAATTTAAATTAGGCTACAATCAAGCAATCTGACACATGTTGTTCACCTTCCCACAAGCTATCTCACCCCACGATTATCAGTTTTGCTACGTTACTGTTAATAAATTTCTCTTCATCCGGTACTATCAAGGAGGTAGATTGGTACTACTCGTAAGCTGCGTATTTTTGTATTGATAGGTTGGCAGCGTGTATACTGTCAGATGTTTCTTAACTTTGTTTGTTTGTAGCCGTTTGTTTATACTGTTATGTAGTTTTGAATCAAGGAGTTTTGTTTTTGTTTGAATGAATAAAATATATAGAACTCCAAAGCTGCTCATGTTTATCTTTGAAGGACTAACCGGCGAAACATACATAAATTTTATTTGCTGCAGTTTTGCACAAAATTATTTATAGTGTTGTTGATGCATTATATTAAGAATAGTCATTGTAATTTGTTACAACGTCTTTGTAGTGAACCCATTTATTTACTTTATTTTGTTTGTTGCTGGTTTGACAGTTTTTATAGTAAGTTCAGAGTCTACTAATGTGTTCATTCTCTTTTCGAAATTTTCGTTAGAGTTCTTACGGCCGTCTCAATTAAATGATTTTTTTATTATTGCGTGATGAACGTAAAAGACTTGATGAGACCATTTTCTTTCAGAAACGAAGTGTTGGTTGTTTCATCTTGTATAGTAATGTGTATTTGAATTTGCTTACACTTGTGTAACATCTAAATAAAGCGGTGGACAAGAGTGAGTCTTTTAGTGTCATAGTGAGTAGCCGATAAATAAAATGAAAACTCTTTTTGCTAAGTCTTGATGTACCACTCGATATCCATTGTCTACAATCTGACATGTACTGTGAGAACCTAACATCACATGGTAAGTGGTATTTGTTGTTGATGTTTTTATGATTGTTTAGAGTGAATTGTTTGAAACAATTGTGTAGTTTGGAAGCATGATGAAAGAAAAAAATCCCGGTGTAAGAGTGTTCAGTAGGGATGCTAGCAGTTATGGAATAATAATACGAGATAAGAGTGTTTTGATGGTAAATGCCAATAAAAATGTGTGATGTAAGTAGAAATTTAATAGAAGCAGCTACAGTTGTACACACAACTGCACAATTTGTTTTGGAACATGTGAGTATCGTATCGAAATTTTAACTTGTAACAAGCACAATGTTTTGGGACATGTGATTATCGTATCGAAATTTAACGAGGAAAATGAATGAAACTTGCTGCATTTATTCCAAATGATGACCACCGAGAGTGGGCGGCGATAATTACATTGAATGAAACATTTACTCAAGTACACGTCCTTAAAATTACTCCAAATCTAAATGAGTTCATGCGAAGCTTAAATCAGCTTGTGATTGTTGAAACTTTTCATTGTACAATTGTTATCCAGGTTTCTGAGTTTGTTGCTTAAGGATGGTACCTTTAGCAAGGATATAAAACTGTGCTCTCTAACTTGTTTCAGTAGATGTGTTGTACAAACATTTTCATTGCTTAACGTTATGGCACCAGCCAAATTGTGAACCCAGTTTTGCGGGAAAGCTGTCATGATTCCGAGTTGATTGGGTCTAGTGAAAAAACTGAGCCATTGGTTTATTGTTTGAAGTGTTATTACATATATTATGTAGATTGCATCTGGAATATTTTTGTTTGTATGTTTCAGTTGTAGATATTGGTCGTGGGGATACTGGTCAGTGGTACAGCTCTAGGTCTTGGTTTTATTCAAAGGTGACGGTTTGACTGTTAGTTGATGAAACTAGCAAATGTTTATGTAAGATAATTGATCTGAAATCTACATTTGATCCATATGTAATGCACTTGGAATAATCTTTAATTTTTTGTGGACAAGATAGTAAGTATTTTATTGCATATTATGTACACATATCGTACATAAACTATAGACGTAAGGAGGGCCACTACATATCTCTTACCTGTGAATGCAATTGGAATAGACTGTCAGTTTATTGTTTGGTTTAATTAATGAATTTCTGCAGTTCTTTGAATTTTGTTGTGTAGCATCACTAATGGTCATTAATTTGTAGGTCT
The DNA here is from genome assembly GCF_023864345.2 of Schistocerca serialis cubense. Classification (NCBI taxonomy): domain Eukaryota; kingdom Metazoa; phylum Arthropoda; class Insecta; order Orthoptera; family Acrididae; genus Schistocerca; species Schistocerca serialis. Next base: position 5,385,162 of record NC_064641.1, on the reverse strand, counting down.
CATGTTTGCAAAAATACCCCTTCAGTTACAGAATGAATCTTTGTTACGGCAGTGGCATGTGCATTGTTTTGGCTCTTCCCAGGAGATTAAAACTGTGTGACAGACAGTTACTTGAAACTGGGAAGTTTCTTTTTGTGGTTTCTGGGCATACCAATGGAATTCTGAAGCGAGCCACTACAATTGTTACCAGTAAATTTGATCAGCACACAAGTAGTATGGAGATACTTTGTGAACTCAAAGGGAATTCCTGGAGGGAAGACGAAGATCTTTTCATGAAACATTATTGGGAAAATTTAGAGAACCAGAATTTGAAGCTCACTGCAGAACAGTTGTACTGCCACCTACATACATTTCATGTAAGGGCCACAAATATAAGATAAGAGAAATTAAGGCTCTTACAGAGACATATAGACATTCAGTTTTTCCCGTGCTCTGTATGCGAGTGGAACAGGTAAGGAAATGACTATTAGTGGTACAAGGTACCCTCCGCCAATCACCATATGGTGGCTTGCAGAGTATATAAGCAGATGTAGATCTGAGCACAACTATCCAGGTATCACTCAAAACCCATCCTTCAACTTTGCCAGGACTTCTCTCCATCATTCTGAACTTCGCAGGTCTCCTGCATGCCTTTCAAGATTAGCACTCCTGGTAAAAGAGGTCCTTCCTTCCAGAAGTGAATGTCCCGCAAAGTGTTAGAGCTTGTTAGAAACTTGAAAAGGAAGAGAGAGGTAATGGAAGAACTGAAGCTGTGAGCGTGGGTCATGATTCATACCTTCATAGCTCAGTTAGTAAGAGCATTCTAATTTCTTAGACTTTCCAATGATTCAGTGTCATCTCATGGAATCAGGTGTACTGCTGGTGATCTGCCTCTTCCCAACACAATATTTCGACGTCGTAACTTGGCTTCTTTGCATTCGTTTACAGCTGCTGGAAATGCCTGATTTGGGAAGATGCAGACAACCGGCAGTACACCCAGTTCCATGAAATGACTCAGTAAGGGCATGCCAATAAAAAGCAAGATTCTGACTTCAAGTCTGATGTGGTACAGTGTGTTAATCTCTTAGGAAATACTTCATAAGCCATTCTCCCTGTTGTGTACTGGCATATATCATCAGTTTTCTTAAGCAGTTGAACTACTGTAGAACATTTTGAATAAAATCATTTTGGGAATTATGCTACATTATTCTATATAACTAAATGAAAACTTTTGACAAAAAGCAAACTGTTTGATTGTGTGGCACAGATATCTAGCTGCTGGAAGCAAGTTGTTGATTTGTTGCTGCCTTCCAATTACCCTCTAGAGTAGCACAAGCTATGACTGACTGTGTGTTCACAGAACCCACTTGTCTCAGGCAACTGGGCAATCCATTCTGAAAATGCTTGCTTTTTGTTCGTAACTCATATTTAGTTTAAAAAAAAGTTTGGTCTGATGCCCCAGTTATTCAAATTGAGAACCACCATAATGCCTGCATATTTATACTAAAAACATTTTTATACATATATATTAGTTTTGATATTCTTAATATCTTAGTTGGTGAAACGAACTGTTCAGTTCTGTTTTACAGTAGCTCAACTAGTTAAAAGAAACTAGTGATATATACCCATTACGCAGTTCACTTAAAACTAATGTGGTACTTCCTGCAGATTAACACTGTGTACCAGATTAGTTATGTTCATGTTTAACTGGGTAGTGTCATACACTAGAGAATGGTACTCCAGTTTATGGTGCTTCTAGTGTTGCATGTGTGTTTAAGTTTTTGTACATTTTAGACAAATACTTTTATTTTATTTTCTTTGAAGTTTTTGTAATTTACTCATATATCACACTTGTTTCATGATATTTGTGTACTGATGCTAAGTGCAGTCCTGTTATCGTCAGCGAACTTCCTTAAGTTTTTTGTTTGCTTGTTTTGAGTCTTATTTAACAAGAGTAAAACAGTGAAAATTACTAAGATATGAAAAACACTAATGTGGTAAATATGTCATACACGTCATGTATATGTTGTGTAGCGATTATTTTTTAATGTGGTTTGACTACTCAGATTTGTTGTTTTATTGTTGAAGTTTTCGTTTTCAAGAATTATTGTCCTGTTCTTGGTTCTGTGGGCTGTAAATAGAATTAAATATCATCATCATCATCATCATCATCATCATCTCTTTTATACTGGTCAGTTATTGAAAATATGTTACAAAATGTTGATCTATATTAAAAAGGGGTGCTGTAATTATGTGGTAGCCTGTTGTTAGCACAGACGCACTTTCACTAATGAAATTGTTTAAAACAAGTTACTCCACTTCGTGTGCAGCATCTGTTCTCTATTCATGAAATCTGTGGTTCATCAGGTCTGTTTCACCTGTAATTTATTGCTCTCCATGAAGCATCATCAGTAAAGCAGGTACAGAGATAAAGCAGTAGCATCACTTCCAGTGCTGCTGGATGTGTGTGGAAATATCCCCTACTGGTCCCCTGATATAAAGGACCTAACATTGGTATGAATTAAGTAATAAAGTGGATATTCCACATATTAAGTATTTTCTAATACCTGGCTTCAAATTGTGTTCAGGTCAAACACGGAAAAAATATTTTATTTGTGGTTCTGACATCTGTAAGTAGGAAAATCTTGCTAAAATGTATTAGGACTGTTTATTTTCTGAAGGGTCTTATTTAGTAAAGAATGCCATAATTGTTAGTATAATTAAGCTACATTGATATTTAGTATTGCAGGTTTAATCAGGTAAATGTTTTGTATGTGGACAGTCTCCTGTAAGGACGTAAATACAGCACTTGGATTTTTAACAGTTAAATTAGTAAGAAGTTAATCATGAAATTTAACAATGTTTGTGCTGTGAATGTTATCAGTAAATAATAAAAAGATCAACTAATTGGTTTATACATTCAGTAAGCATTATGTGGAAAACAACTTCCTTCGTTAGGTGAAAAGGTGATTACTTAATGTATGAGCTGAAAATCTGCATATGCTTCCAGAAGAGTACGTAAATTTGTCTCTCTCTCTCTCTCTCTCTCTCTCTCTCTCTCTCTCTCTCACTGTCGTCAGAAAATGTAACTTTCGGTTGTAAACTCTGTGTAGATAACTTAAGATACGCTCATTTACCATACTTACATTTTTTGTAGTTGCTACAACAATATACAGTCTCATATAACATTGGTGGATATGTGAGTACTGATGTTTTGTAATTTATTATCTCTGTCTTTTTTTTTTTTTTTTTTTTCATTAAGCATTATCAAAACTGTGTGTTTCAATTTCTATCTCTACTGTATCTAAGACTAACAAGTAATTATCATTTTATTCAGCATAGGAGAATCTCATTATTGTTTTCGTTATTACATGTTACTATTTTTTTCTTAAATTGATACATTTCATTTACAGTTTTCATTGTTTAAAATTTTTGTTATGTTGAATGTACAAGGTTTCATATGTTGCTTAATACATTTTAAATTCATTTGTTGATGGTTATGTTGGACTTAGTAACCATTTTCAGGTGCTATGCATGAAATGGAAAAACTAAATACTTCATTTACCATTGGGTTGAAATCTTTTGTTTTTGAGAGAGGCGACATTTTTGGAGGTTAGTGTTTACATTTTCCACAGTCATCTGACAAGTGGGCAATCAACATTTATCACAAGTTAATAACTTGAATGCAACATATTGATGTTCCACAATAATATTTACTAGTTCATTATGAACTGGCTTTCGGCTTCTTTTTCCATCATCAGATAACTTAGTGTTGCACAGACAGTCTACACAGCTTCAGTGAGAACTCATAGCTGTACAAAGAATGCTGTACAATCTACTTGTTCATTGTCATTAAAATATCGTGAACAGAAGATAAAATAATGGCTTGGAGACAGACAGCTATTCGCATCACAAAGGAAGTCCAGGCAAGTAGGTAAATATATAAAAAAGCATTGATGAATCTTGACCCATCTTGAAATTTCTGGTCCTAAACAGAAAAAAATGCATGCACACATTCTCCCAATCCTGTGACTGCAAAAGAGTAAAAGCTTGAAACCTGAACCATAATTTTCAAATTCTTGTGTATGTACATATAGGCTAATTGATGCACTTTCTACAAGGTGAGTGATTGCTTCTCGTCATTTCATTATAAATTGTAATTGATTGTTATAGAGAATGTTTCATAGTTAACTACTTGTATATGAGGAATTTAGGTGATTAATGTTTTTTATATCTCATGTTGCATATTTAATAAATAATATGTGAGAAAAAGTCTTCAAATTTTTGGTGAAAATTTAACAACTCCCATTATTTGTTGATAACAGTTAACAGTCACTAGAGCTGTTTAGTATTACTGTCATTGTTGTGTTGCTAACATTTATAATAAATATGTGTTTTTGATGTGTCTTATCTACAGTAATTTTTCATGCTAATTTACAGCACGCAAATTTTGTTCTGTTCGCCCTACCACTACCCAAGAAAGATTTAGAATTCACCCTACATTTATCGTCCCTGTGAACATGTTTGTGTCCTCACTTGTGAATATCATGTGTAAAACCAAATTTTAAAAAATACATCTTGAAATTCTTCGACAAGAGAGAATGAAGTAAAAGACAGATTGGCTCAAATATTCATTATTTTTTAAACAGATCACAATTTTTTAAGATCTTTTTATTACATCTACGACAGTAAAGACATGCTAAATTTCTCAGGGTGTAGTAATGTGATGATAAAAATGGTTTATTGTACGAATGACAGAAAAGTATTTAGCAGTATGTATTGATGTTTGTTGTAATTTTGCTTACATTTAGTGTGACAAAAGTTAAATGTGTAGTTTTTTTGAATGTGTAAATTACACTCCATTGTGGTCCTGAATATATGTTACTTCAAGCATAGCTGTCCAACTGAAAAGTTTCGGCATTCAATTATAAGGCTATTATAGATTGAAACCTTATGTATTCAGATGATGGACCAAATTAAATAAATAAAAGTGTATTAACTGTGTTTTCAGTTAAAACAAATATTTGGTTTTTATTCTTTCCAGATACCATACATCATTTGGAACAACTACCATTCCGTTCTACAGAATTAAACATTTTGAAGTCTCGTCAAGCTTTTCTCCATTTCCAGTGTTGTCAGTGTGGAAATTGGTATCAGCATAAAGGTTCTCTCAGTCGACATCTTAGATTAGAATGTGGAAAAGAACCACTATTCAGTTGTTCCTTATGTTCGTACAAATCAAAACAGAAACATGATGTGAAGAGACACTTTCTTAAAAAACATATGAAACATTAAAATTGTGGTATCCTCTGCCATTTCTTGTATTGCTGCAATATTTTGATACAGGTGTTCTGGAAAAGTGATTGTAATTGGAAAGAATGTGTAAGATCTTTTTGCTTGTGCAGTTGTATCTTAAAAAACGACGACTTCTTAAGAAATTATGGTTATGATGTGCACTTTCATAACTTGTAACATAATCATTAAATGAAATCTGCATAATTTTTTCACATACACAGTTGAACAATTTGGTGGCGGAGGGGATTCATAATGGAGGATGAACTACCAGATGTCAGATAAATTTTGTGTCCTCCTTTCACTCTTTTTGTGCTTTTTAGAATCTGATTTTTTTGTTATTTTTTGCTTCACCAAATAAAAACAGAGTTACTGTACATTAACCGTATACCCTTGCATACAGGACCTCTTTGAAAATGTTTTTCCGCACAAGAAACTTATCATTTGTCCCCCTTCCCCCCCACTTGTTTCTCCCTCATACACTTTCAGCTAAGTCAGTTTTCACTACTAATTGTGATTCAAGCTGTACACAAATCTTACTCTTGGTCGATGCCCCAAACGGCCACTAATAATTGTAATACAAACTGTATAGAAATCTTTCAGTTGCAATTCCTCTAGCACCCATCTCTGCTTGGCTCCCCCAAGCATCCCAAACAATGGTTGGTGTCAGTTGGGTCTTAAACTGGCTGTGCCTCCATAGATTGATTGTTTTAAAAAATTAATACTTTATTTTCCTGAATGAGGTCACTTAATTCTACCTTGTGATCATAATTCTGATATTGTTGAAGTGACAAACAGTTCACAGCAGATTTTATATTCGCGAGAAATGGTATTCTGTAGTCATGAAATCATCTAAATTTTTTACGGTTGTTCTAGTGATGTGAACATGTTCAAGAACTATAAAGACTATTTCACACCTATGAAGACTAATCCAAATGCTATTAAAATTTCACGGTATAAAGTTGAGCAGTGCACTTGTGATGGGAAATACATTTTTAAGGTAAGAAATGGTCAACAAACAACTGTTTTATCTGTGCTTGTACCCTTGAAAGAAATATATACTGCAAGAGCAAGAAAAATAGTGCATCTCGGATTTTGGGAGGAATTACTGTATACTGTACTATGCTTTTACTTGTCAAGTAAGCTAAATATGAAGATATGATGAAGTATATTGCGATAGGAGAGACAGATTTCTATGAAAAACAACATCTCAAAAAATGAAGTTAGTTCAGGAAAATCAGAGTAAAACAGTAAGTTAAAACAATGAGATGAAACCACTTATAACTTTAATTTATGGTAATTTGTATCTTTATAACATTTGACTGTTATATATCTTACAGAGTATTTGATTAAAATATATTTTGAAATGATTGACTATTTATTTAATAAAATGAGAGCTATGTGGCAACATGAGTTTGTTTTTGTTCGTGCTATACAAAGGGCTACTATTAACATCATGTGGCTTTAATACAAAAAATAATGTACATTTTATATGGTCTTTGTTAGTATGACATTCAAGACGTGTCAACTACTCCCTACTCTACAGTCTAGTCATCTGTGGTAAACCTATTCACTCCAACACCAAAATTGTGAATGTCTATATCTCTCACCTTCCTTCTTGCGCAGATACCATACAGATCTTAACCACAAATAAATCTCCTGGGCAGTCTCCTCCTTTGACCCTCTAACCCTTGTAGGGCCTGCTATGTCACGCAGCACAGCCCAGGCCTTGAATACCTCGTATACTGCACACGGGATATAACTTTTTTCAAGTTAAACTCTCAGATGTGATCCTCTCTCCTCAGTATCCTTTCCACATCCCCCACTATCCTCTTTCTTCATTTTCTGATCCTTCACAATAAACTTTGTTTATCTCAACATTCCCACACCATTATCCCTACTCCACAGTTCCTATCCCAGAATCATTACAACTGGGAAAACTGCCTCTTACTCCAACCCCAAAGCTGATAAATACTGGAATATTTAAACACATGTGAAACCATCCATGTTGTTCACCAGTTGAATGTGTTCACTGCATGGTTATTTACAGAGCAACAAACTGTGTTCACTGCATGGCTATTTACAGAGCAACAACTTCACTGAATTGGACCAATGCATCAATGAATGCAGAAGAAGGGTTTATCTTGGGACCACCAAGAATCAGTTTGGCGAGCATACTCTTCAGTATGATTCAAAATACCTGTGAGACTTTATTATACAATGAGAACCATTTGTGTCTTCTTACCCAGTACTAATTAGTGAACCATGGAAATGGGAACTTACTTTCTCATCTATTGTCTTACATCTCCTTTTTCCTGGTCCGTAGGCATAGCATTCAGACTTTTCAAGTGTCCCCCCACCATTCTCTCTCTGTTTCCGTTTCTTAATTTCATTATTTTTTTCAGTTGCAGACCTGCATTTAATCATTCTGTACCTTCCATCATCTCTAAACTGAAACTGACACAATATATATCAGTGGACTAACTATAAACCCCTACTTCTGACAACTTATAGTGTTTTGCTATCCAGCCTTGGTGACCAGAGACGGTGGTCATATGTGTGTGAGTTGTGGCTTGATGAGTGTATGTATGTTTTCTACATTAGTAGGTGGTCTTTTGGCCAAAAGCTCATATTTATACCAGTCTTTTTGTTGTGCCTGTGTGCAATTCAGCATCTCCTCTGCTTTCTATTCTAAATGTGCTATTGGCAGAAATAGGAATTGCAGCTTCTGATGCCAGACTGACCAGCCATTCCATCCCTTTGTGATTTTAATCCGAAATTAATCAGTGCAATATGTCCTTTTCTAACAAGTCAGTCAAAACATGCCATATTAATGAACACAATTTGTTTTAAAGATTTCAAACAAGTGATCCCTGTAACTAGAGTACAAGTTTGTTTTTGCATTTTTGCTCTTGCAACAGGGCTTCCAGTTGTTGATCGTCTGCTGGAACCTATCATTGTCCTAAACATTGTGGATGTAGCAGCATATTATGTTCTCCAGAACATCCCATTCCTTTCGTAGAATGTCCTCCAGACACAAAGAGGCATGATGCACCGCTGCACTTTTACCAATATACCTGAATCAGAATAACAAAGAGATTGGCAGTTGAGCAAGGAAGGGGGAGATGTTGATTTTCCGTTACACACAGTTGCAGTGTGGTTTTGGTAGCAGCGGCTGTGTGAATATGCATTGAGTAGGTTCATACATTCCCTCTAAATGTCCACTATTGAGTTCACTTTGCAGGATCACAGCAGCCTTATCACTTTCCTAAGCCATTTCACAGCTTGCGCACTGCATTCTGGAAAATAAACATACCGCACGAGAAACAAATGTTGTAAGAATAAATCACAACAATTATGTACGGTGATCATTGTCTGCGACTTACTGCTAGGTGGCAGTTAGCAGAACAATATGACAACTGTGCACAGAACAGATGCTGCAACCAAACTTGTGCTCCGATTTGTTGTTGCTGTGGTAGCTGGCAGTAAACAACTAACTGTCAATTACTTTGTTATTCTGGTATAGCAGAGGCAGCAACAGAAGATCCCTGACAGCTAATGGAGCTCTTGCAGGCTGTCAGTTGTTAAGCTCTGATGGTTGCAGGCAAAAACACGGTACCGCAGCGCAGTGTCTGAGACACTGCATTGCTGATTGACAGTTGGATTTGATAAGATTGAACTTGCAAATTGTAGTTATATTTCCAAATAAGCTGTAGAATATTTAAGAACAGATGAATGTGCCAGGTCTGTTGCTGGCTGCACTATTTTGCAGTGGCAAGACAATGACGAGAGAAAACAGTGTCTCACCCTGAGCGGGAATCGTGGTAACATAGTGTGAGCACAAGGGAGAGTAGACCCGAGACAAATGGAGATTTGGGCTGTTCCTGAAAGTGTGCTTGGATAGCCGAAATGGTTAAGGGGACTGCTCTTGACATCTGGGAAATAACGGTTTTTAGTCCCAGTCTGGCACAAATTTTCATCTGTTTTGATGAAATACTCTATAGCGGATGCTATCAGATCTGTGGAACATAAACACTCACGAGCAATTAAATTAGACATAGCTGTTAACTACCCCTACCTTTTGTCTTAATGGATCCACGACATATTATGTTGCGGACTCTGTGAAAGACTGACAGCCATGGGTAGCCATCTTGATTCCAAAACCATTCAACTGCCGTCTACAAGTCACAGACATATCACATGATGGCATTCTAGAATATTCTCAACAGAAGTAAGGTCTGTTAAAGTGAGGGGACACACAAGCACCCTCATATCCATGGAGGGTTTCTAAAACTAATCTCTCACAATTGTGGAATGTTAGAACGGAGCACTCGCTTGCTAAAAGTGTAAGTCACCAAAATGGTTCTGTAAGTAGACAAATGTTTTTGCAGATCAGATAGCAAAGTGCTGTGTCATTTGTCAGTGAAATACATTAGCAGATGTATCAAGCCCACTTTTACTCCTGTGTAATCACTACTCTCACAAAAATTCCCTCGTCATCTGCCTGAAAGGTGAACCTGCCTGGCAGTCAAGGTGCATCAGCTCGTGTGGTTTCTAAGCACTTTGTACTTGACATTTATGAACCTGTACCACAATTCCACTGTCTACATGGTCTTTTCTATGCTTCATGCCTCCAGTGGCTGTTTTCCTTTGCCCATTCCAATCTATGTGCCCTGTAGAATTTCTGAAACTTACTTAGTTGTTGTGCCAAGGTTTGTAAATGTTAAGCATCTGTTGGAACACCCACAGCTATGTGGTTCTGGATGGTACGGTTTCTCACCAATTACTGTTGTCTGGTATTGAATTGCTGAGCGAATAACTGCACTGTGGCCCATGTTATCGGCTATGACAATCTATAGTATTCAGTGGCAACCCCTACCAACAACACATTGTTGCCCCTTGTATTTGACTTGAGCCATTACATTTTTCTGTGTGTTGAGCTATTTGTGGTACGTCCTTGACATTGTGTAGTGTAAAAACACAGTGCTTCCTCAACCTGATAGTGGTGCAATAAAATATGATATCATGCGTCATGTCCGTCCTGTCTTCACATATGCGGATTTCCAATAGCAGGTCTGACAATGCACCAGTCATATAATGTGCCAAGCTATTCCATTGACTGTGGCAACAGGCTTGCTCTCTCCATCCCATCTGAAATCTCTAAATCAATTGAGTACATGGGAATCAGTTTCTAGAGAGAGTGAGCGAAACCCTGTTCCAAGGTCCATGTCATAACCAGCTTTCTGCCTGAAGATTTGTTTGCAAGCACATGAATATCTAGTGCATCTCAAATTTCACATAAGAGGAATTAAAAGTATCCAGTAATCAATATTTAAGTTTTGTATGATATGTTTTTTTCCCTCCACGTTTGATTTCTTTCCCAAGCCACCTCTCGCTATGTTCAGGCTCAAGTAATCCAGTTGACCAGTGATCATGTTGACAAAACTGTAAACTCCAACATTCCTTTCCATCTAAGTAAACTGGTATAGCAATGCGCAACAGTCACATATTTCAGTTTCACTTGATTGAGGTACAATTAAGCCCTGTTAGTATAAACAGGTTATACTTCTAATGTCACATGTAACCTAATACCCGTTCATGATAATTGGGGAAAAAAACAAGTGCTTACGTGCCATATATTGTCAAACTGTGGAATCATTTGAAATAAAAAGTCAGTTATATGTATATGTGGCAGTGATGAAACTGTTTAAATGGCCTGTAACTCATTTCAGAATAATATTTGGAATAAGTTGCTGTATCCGTCTTTATTTTCAAGAGATATAAAAGATGTAGTTTCAAAAGTAAAGTGGCTATAATGTGGTCACGGAAAGCATTAGTATGTGAGGGCAGTATTGTGCTGTATTATGGTGCTGTTTAAGGGAAATGGGACTTGCTTGGTCAAGCTATGTGTGGGTTCTCTCTCTCTCTCTCTCTCTCTCTCTCTCTCTCTCTCTCTCTCTCTCTCTATCTTTTAATACAAATGTTATCAACACCTTAAATTTGAGAGTCATCACTGAATATTTAGCAAACAAAAGTCATCACTGAATACTTAGCAAACAAAAGTCACTCATAGTCCCTCCCCCCAATACATTTTCATTTATACAACTTGTACACCATTTGTGAAGTTAGAGAGCTGATTTTGGCAGAAGAAAATTATTAAATTATTTGTAATCTCATGTTTTCTGCATCAGTTTGGTGCATTTGTTGTTTCTTCATCAGTGTTTCTTAATTTGGAGTTTAGGTGTCCCGAGTGACATTTGACACTTTTATTCTATACTCAGATTGTAATGTCATCCATCATGATGTGGCAGGTCAGCTCATAAGTTTCTCATCATAATAGTACTGAGTTAGTTGATAAGATGTGTCTTATATATAATACACTTTGAAGGTAATTTGCAAAATGCTGGTGAACTGAATGGGTGAGTAAACAAGTAGAATTTCAAAGCTTCCCAACAGATTGAAACTATGTGCTGGTCTGAGACCGGACCTGGACACCTGTCTTTCACAGGGTCTACACAGTATAGTAATATCCAGAGATGAGTCTTGCAGTGCCTCACATCTTCTGTCTGCCAGTGGTTCTTTCCTAACAAACTGAAACTGTGTGCTGTGCCTTCTGAACTTGGTGCTTATTTTTATTTTTGTGTGTAATGATGACTTTTGCAAATATCATGTTGTTTACAAAGAAATAGTATGTATCACATTTGTGTATAAATGTTAATACACGACATAACTAGTTACGATTGTTAATACACACTGCAGCTTAGAGTTCTTTCAGTGACTACAGACATTTATATGCAAGAAAAGATTTTAATTTTGTTTTAAATGGATCCTCAGTATGTGCTCTTATGGATTCTGGCAGTTTGTTGTACCACATTGAAACCACAGATATGTACACTGTGTTCTGTTGCTTTAAACTTTATTCCTTGTCTGTATTAACTATGCTCATTTCTTGTGTTACGATTATGTACATCATAACATTTGGATCTATCACCCTGTCAAAACACACAGACACACCCACACACTCGAGTATACAGTGAGATATTTATTTTTGATAAGAACAATGCAACAGGTGTCCCTGTATCCCAGACCATGTATCAGCCTAACCCCACATCTCTATTCTGTAACTAGATTAGTGAACTTAACAAATCAGAAAATTGTCCTTTAGTACACCGTTTTCAGGTTTTTATTACATACAATGTCAGACTTTTGGCTAAGCAGTTACAGTACACTTATTTTTATGCATACAAAGTTAATATGGTTTTTCTATCAAAGATTGCCATCTGAGTGCAGACCAAGAAATTTACAGTCTTGATTGTCAGTACATGAAATTCCACAAATATTTTGTACATATCTACCTGCTTTGAACTCCAGGAACTGTGATGTTGTGGTACTCACTTTTAGGCCTAGGTCACTAAAATATTTAGTCACTCATGATCATTGTCACCATAAAACAGCAGAGAGCTGTCATCAGTGTTTAGTAATTATATGGCAATAGGAAACTTGTACAAAAATCGTTTACATATACAAGAAAAAGAAATAGTCCCAATATTGACCCCTGTGGCATGCCTTACGTTGCCGTTTGTTGTCACTGAATGTTAATTTTTGGTTTGCCACCTTGGTAATTTATATTTGTGTTTATGGCATTCTGAGTATGTAGACAGAAGTTCAAGAGATATTTATGTGCTATTGCATACCTCCAGTTTCTGCAGGAGAAGTGCTTGCTTGTCCAGACCAAAAGCCTTTGAGAGGTCTATAAATATGCCCACAATATTCTTTTCTTCATATGCATAGCTATAGACTTTGTGCAGAAATTCTGTGACAGCTGTTGTGGTATTGTGATCTTTTTTTGAAATCTATTTTTTTTTTATTTAAGAAAAAAAAGGCACTAAGCAGTGCCAGCATGTAGGACTCAGTGATATTGGTCTGTAATTTGATATTTTTTCCTTTGACCTTTTTTATGAATTTGTCTGACTGTTCCTTTTCAGTGCATTTGCTGCATTTTTGATGCTACAGTTGATTGCTATATCCAATTAGTTTAACCTCAACATTAATGCATTTTTTAACTGCTGAGATGGAAAGGCCGTTTCAACCATTTGAGTGTTTAATTTTTTGAGGAAATAAAGCTATCTTGCTTATCTCATTCCTTTACTTCCTCAAATTCAGATCAGTTACCTGTTGTATTGCAGTGTATTGTGTTGGATCTGTGTCTGGAATTATGGTGCCACTCGGGAAAACAAAATGCTTGTTAAGAATGTTACAGTTTTTTGATCTTGTGTCAGTTGACCTTCATGTCTGTATTTATTTCTTCCCCTTCTGTATTCATACATGATTTATGCTATTTGTTAATGAGATTCCAGGAGCCGCAGCCCACATTTGCTGACTATCCTAGTGAATCAATCTTTGTTTTGTACTGGTATAATTTTCTCTGAAAATGTGATGCCTAGATGATTTGTACAGTGTACAGAGGTCATGCATTTTCTGTCTGTATGAACATTCTCGGAGAACGTGGCTCACAAAAGGCAAGGATACACATTTCAGTCAAGATCTGGTACATAAGTTTAATTGTTCAGAATGTTTCATAGAGAGTATTTACCTTTTCATAAACTGCTGAGTCCTATTAAGAAATATTTGTGTGGACATTTTACTCTTAGAATGTGTATGAAATCTTTTGTGATACTTTCACCACTCCCCAAGCCTGTTAAGATTGTCATAAAGTATGTGAGTGATGATTCTGTAAGTTTATGGTGAAATAATGGCGTGCAGTCATATAATTAATAAATCTAATTTTAAAATGTTATATGCATTTTCATAGCTTATTGAAAAGATTTGTCCACTTTGTTACAGACATGTCAGAGTTAATGTTCACTTGATTGTTGAAGATAAAGCATTTCATACCCAGAGCAAAATTTGTTTCTTGAGGAAGATTAAGCAATCTTTAATATGTGCTTTTCCATTAAAAATGCATTTCGTACGATGTTGAGTGTGATAATTGTGACAGAATATCATATTATCAGAAGATGATAACAGTGTGAGGATAGGTGAGAAGTGGTTACAGTAAGCTCTAGATTGTACAGTAATTGTGTGTGTCAGCAAGGTTAGGAAACATATTGCAACTAAAAATTATATAGTATAAAAAGCCAGCTTTTGAGTACATATCTGTAGTAACACTTTAAAAGAGAACTGGATGGAGAAGATGATGTTATAATTTAGTCATGTAACGAACATGCCCCTTTACACAATGTATCTCCTGTTCCAGAGAGAATTTTACAGAACAGATTTGTTTGTCACACTTATTTGAGGTAATTGAGCTAGCTAATTTTCAATGTTGATGCATAAAAAGGTGACAAGCTGTGAAGTGTAAAAATTTTCATAACTGCTGGCAAAATATTTATAGCATAGAGAACTGAATTATTTCTTAATTGTGCCAGAAAATCTACTTACTTTGTATATGTATATTTCAGACCTCCTGCTGTCTCAAATGTGTTTTCGTGATCCATGGACACAAACTGCAGGATCTAAGTCTCCATATACTCGCAGATTTGAATGCACAAAGTGTGGAAAATCTTACATGCAGAAGAAAACTCTCAATAGACATGTGAAATTAGAGTGTGATAAAAAGCCGCAGTTTAGCTGTCCGTATTGCCCACATCGGTCTAAACAAAAAAGTAATCTGCAGCAGCACGTAATTGCTAAGCATACTGTCCTTTGACTGTAGGCCCATGTTCAAACCAGCTTATACACAAAATTAGCCTTAGAACACTCACTAAATTATAAGTTGTGATGTGACATCATTTTCAAATTTTATTGCGTACTGTTTCTAGTTTTGTTTACGACATTCAGTTTCTTTTTTCTGTCACAGTTACAAAAATACTGTTAATATTAAGCTCCTGGAAAGGCAGATCTGATTTTATTTGTATATTATTTAGTGTGATTCATGATAAGGATAAACCTTAAGTGTTCATCAGAAATAGACTCTAAAATAATGTTTGATTATGTTAATTGATATTCCATTACTTCTTGGTAGAACGACTTCATAATTAGGAATGAAAAGCACAGAATTGTGTATGTTCTATAGTACTAAATAAAAATTAAAATAATTGAAATCTTGTATGCTTGAACTATCTTTTGTTGTTGGAGTCTTAAAAGTAAATGTGCCTGATGTTCTGTTTTGGATGGTTATTAAAGTCAAGTACATTATGTACATTTATTCAGTTTTTTTAATAATAATTTAGGCACTTAATTCCATCTTTTTAGAGCAAGAAGTTAAACAGCATTCCTGTTTGGTTTGATTTCTTTTCTTCTTTCCATGGCATGAAGTTAAAAATTAAAATCTGGGATGTAATGACTCATTCATTTTGCATGTGGTTGAGTTGGTGGATAGAAAATGCCAGACGGACTGGACTGGTTTATTTAGCAAACATACATTGCATAATTTTTTAAGTGGTGCGTTTATGATAGCAACGAAATACGCTTATAACTGGTGTTAAGTATGTTATTTTATTTGTGTAACATGTGTTTGTTGATAAATTGATTCAAATAATACTTGATGCTACATAAACATTGATCACATTAACTTATGGTCTAAATTATTTTCAGTGTAACTTGTTCACTCTGAGAAGGATTTACATAAAATGAACTGTGAATTAGTACGTTCAGCACTTTCATAATCCAGTATGAGTGTTGTTGGGGGTGGGATTGGGACTACATTTTTCTTCTCTCAGCTAGTTGAATCAGGTTGACATTTTGTTTGTTTTTAACGAGGAAACAAAAGATTTTAGACTTAATGGCCTGAAGTAAGAAAATGTTTCACTTAGAATTGCGAGGATCTAGACTCAAATAAAAGTTTTGCCATGCTATTTGACACTATCCCTCTACACTCCTAGATTCTGATATGATCTTTCGTGAGAGCCAAGGCTCAATGTGTTGTTAAGGAGAGCAAGAAAAGTTCATGGCAAGGGTGCCTGGTCTGTATCAATTGACCTACTTGTTCTACAAAAGTATTTGAAGTCATCCAGAAGATTTCCGGTGAACATAGTTGTTAACCAATAGCAGCAGTGCTGAAATAGGGGTGTCTCGAAACAGTGCTCAGAGACGTTGCTCAGATGATGGCAGAGCATTTTGCAACAACTAAAGCCAATGTCAACAAGGATCTGGTGTTCCGCTGCTGCCGTGCAACTGCAGAGAGGGGCAAGTTGGACTTCAGATCCCACGTTCTGTGTCTTGCAACCACTCTTTCTCCATGTAGGAGCTTGAATTGGCGCTGTCTGAGACTCTTGATACTGCACCTGGTCACAACCAGTAGCGGTACTGCAAGCTTAGACATTTCCCGGCAGCATCAAAGGGAATCCTCCTCAAATGTTTTAATCTTATTTGGCAGATGGACAACTTCCCCAACTTGTGGAGAGAGGCAATTCTGATATCTCTCCTCAAGCAAGGGAAGAACTGCACATGTCCCAGTAGTTACTGGAGTGTCACCTTGACGAACTGTGTAGGAAAGTCTTTGGAGCAAGTGGTTAATTGTTGTTTGGTCTGGTCGATAGAGACCAGGCAACTCCTTAGCTGCTCTCAGTGAGGATTCCGGCGACTTCGGTCATTGTTGACAAACTGATCCTACTAGAGGCCTTTCGTGTGTAAACATCACTGTCTCGGTATATTCTTTTTATCATTAAGGACACTACTCGGAGACACAGTATTCTCATGCAACTCAGTCAATGGGGCTTTGGAGGCTTCCTCCCCATCTTCATATGGTCCTTTCTGTTTAAGTCCTTTTTTTATGTCCCGAATTAGAGACTTGCTGTTGGATTGTTTTGAGTAAGACAGTGATATTCCTCAAGGCAGTGTTTTAAGTGTTACCCTCTTTGCCATGGCCATACATCAGGTCTACAGTAAGGAATCCTGTACAGTTCCCTTTATTTGTGGGCGATTTTGCTTTTTTCTGTTCCTCGTCCAGAATTGCAACGGTGACTCATCAGTTGCAACTTACAGTGCGGAGGTTAGAGGAGTGGATTGCGAAGACGTATTCTCAGTTTTCTGCAGATAAGTTCCTTTCATACTTTTAATTTACCTGACTTGCGTATGAAGGACATCATTCTACATTTGGAAAACTCAGTGAAGTTTCTAGACATCATTTTTTACTTCAAACTGTCATGGTTCCCACATCTGAGAGACCTGAAAGCCAGAACTCAGAAGGCACGAAATATCATAAAGTGCCTTTGCCACGTGTCTCGGGGAGCAGATGCTTACATGACCAGCCCCATACACAGTCTGTGTGCCGAGGTTGGAGAGCTGCCACTCACCATCCGGCGGCAGCTCTTCGTGGTGCGCTAGGCATGTAAGTTTCTTGCAGCTCTGACTTCACTTGCATACCATACTGTCTGTAAAAGAGGTTACTGATTTTCAAAGATGGTGTACATGATGCCCTGTTAATGTTTTCCTCGTTTTTCAGATGCTGGAAAGTTATGCAACTCTGCCACGCTGCAGACTTCCCACGGACAGCCTGCTGAAATGCCTAGTGACTCTTCTTTGACACAACCTTTGTACATAAAGTCCACTGCATTGTAGGCAGCCACAGCCTGCTTGTATAGAGACTGCTGGAGACTGTAAGCAATCTCCTGCGTTTCAAGTATCATACGTTCAGTCGACAGAATCATATACACTCAGTCCAAAGTCACAATGCCTTGTGCTCTTTCCACAAAGCTGCCACGGTTATCGCAGTGTTCATTGTTCAGAACATACAAACAGTCTGGAACCTGGGGAAGAGAAATTAGAATGCAATGTAACAAAGAGACCAGGTACCCTTGTCCTGAGTGTCCACATGCTACAAAATGAAAAGAGATATTTTAGCTGGCATGTGTATGTGCCATAGGAAGTTAAAATGAGTAAACTGTCACATATGCGTGCGGCACTCTTCGTATTGTTTTGAAAGAAAGAAAAAAAAAGTCAGAAATGTGATAAAATTTACATACTGCTAAGTTTGCATAAATCATGCAAAGAAATTACATTAAAATTTCTGAAGTTTACGTAATGAAGGGTTGATCGAATTATTACTGTGGTGCTATTTGGGGTGTTTCCCATCTTCAGCTTAGTACCTGAGAGGGCTGATTAATATTGTATTATCATTGCAAAAGCTTATACTTTTTGGCCGCACCTTTCTCTGGTAATTGGGCGATTTTGGTCTTGCACTTATGAAGTGTATTGCTTTTCGTGACTGGCATCACTATTAAATACGCTTGCGGTTTGATATGTCACAAATGACAAACTTGATTTTACTATAAAAAGATCCATGATTGCATTTCTTATATTTTTGGATAACTTATACTATGTCAGTATATTTGAAGCACTTAAGATAAAGATTCTTGTTGATGAGCCTTAAAATTTTGATTTTTACAGTAGGAAAGGAGACTATATATACATACTTTACAGGACTGTAGGCAGGAAACATCTCTGACAACCACCAGTATTCCAACAGGTGAACATCCCTTCATTTTCAAAGCAGGAGAACATACTGCAGGTATATTTAAACCCGTGATAGGTGGGGCTTTACTGACCAACAATGATAATACAGCATATGCAGAAAGACAAAACACTCTCTCTCTCTCTCTCTCTCTCTCTCTCTCTCTCTCTCTCTCTCACACACACACACACACACACACACACACACATACACACACACACACACTAAACAACTAGTGACACTACGCAACCACAGATGACAAACATCAGAATTTATCAATATGAGTGTTAGTCTCCAATGGGTGAGCAAATGGCATTAACAATGTCATTTTGTTGTTTGGTTAGGGGGAGAGAACAGAATTCCAAGCATAAAAAAATCAAAAACCACCTCCTCTTTTTATAGAGTTACTTGCTAATTTAATTCCCCAGTAACACTATCTAATTCCCCAATAACACTATCTTATTAGCTGGAAGTGGCACCAAAATGTGTGTGTTGTTACATCCTATAGGATTTCTGGTACAAAGGCAATGTTTTGCAATAGCTTTCTATAACATTTGAATTTAATCCATTTGAATATTTGCGTAGAGGTGGGAAAAGATGATCTCCATCCTTTCCTTGATGTTTTGTTCAGGAGGAAGTTTAATGTTGGGACATGCCATTTATAGGAAGACAGCTCGTGCTGATTTGTATCTTCATGCTGGTACTTGTCACCATCTGGCTCAATATGATGGGGTGCTTTGACTTTGGTTCATAGGGCTGACATAATCTCAGGGCCCTGGAAGTGTGTTATCTGATCTAGTCCTCCTCAAAGTAACTTTTCGCCAGAATGGCTATAATGAAATGTATCAGGTGCATGTTCAGCTGTCAACCAACTGTAAATCGGGTGAGTGATGAACATAATGAGGTAGCACCTAAATCTAAGCAAAAAGACAGTGTGAAGTGTGCTTTTTGACTATTATATAAGATTAAGGCTTATAAAGCATGATTTTGAATTGTGTAATGTGAGTTTCTATGTATTATTAATATATAATTATATGTAAAACATGTTTATAGTTTGGATTTCCTGACACAATTCGTGTATTGCTTTTATAGAATAATACTAGTTGTTATATTATCGCCAAACTCTTGCATTGTTAGGGACATGTTCTCAGTCCATGAGGCAGTAATTTGCTTCAAAGTAATTATAAAAAGGTTACTGATTTTGAAAGACAGTATACATGATGCTCTGTTAATCTTTTCTGTATTTTTCAGGTGCTGGAAAGCTGTGGTACTTTACTGTGCTACAGCCTCCACTTGGACAGTCTGCTGACTTGCCAAGCAACTCCTCTTTGCCACAACTTTTGTATACTACATCCACTGGATTAAGTAACCAGCCACAACCTGTTTGTACAGAGACTACTGGTATTTCTAGCCAACCTCATATGTCTCACATACCATATGTACACTCGACTGAATCACACACACTCATTCCAGTGTCACAGGTGCCTTGTGTTCTTCCCACAAATTTGCCAAGGTTATCACAGGGTTCAGTGTCTAGAACTGCCAAAGATTCTCAAACTCCCAGAGACAGTAAAGTGGAGACAGCATACTATTGCCCTGAGTGCCCATATGCTGCAAAACGAGAATGCAATCTTTTGCGACATATGTGTATGTGCCATAGGAAGTTTAAATGAATAAATTGTAACACACACACTCACACACACACATTGATTTGAAAGAGCAGAAAGGCCATAAATGTGGGAAAATTGATGTATTGTTCAATACACACAACTTGTGCAAAGAAATCACATTAAAGTATTGAAGTTTTTACAGTGAAATGTTGGCTGTGTATGACTCATTTATTTCCATTCCTCAAATTAGTACCTTAGAGTGCTAAACACTATTTTCAATGATGTGATAGCATTGGCATGACCATATCAGTTGCAGTACAAAGATATCGTATGTTGTGCTATTGAGTAGGTGTTCCCCAGTCATTTTTGAACTCCCATCACCCATTTTGTAATGATGCAGAACAATACAGCTGTGACATCACAAGCCTCCTGCAATTTCTTGAAAATTTAACTTGCGTATTTTCTAAGTAGAAATTATTATGTATACTCTCTTTTCCTGATGTAACAATTTTTGAGACTGACCTCAGCATAAACCTCATTCTAAGTGTTTCAGTTACAGTGGAGTAATATAATTAGATGCAATCATGGAAGTCTTTATAACAAACCCAGTTCATAGATTGTGGCATATCAAACAAACAGTCATTTTCTACCAGTGTCACAAATAGTGACACTGTATGTAGGTGAAAATCTAAAGCTTCCAAAAAAAAATAATTTCATTCATCATAATCAATGTTTTTTTAAGCCTGCAACTGTGTTATTAATGGTGTACATAATACTACACCAGTTAGTTTTTTCATGCATAGCAGGCACATTTTAGGAATTTGTTCCCATTTTGAAGTGAAACTCGTTACATTGTTGTTGTATGAGGTGTCTGCCATCATGAATAGTTGCATTTGAAAATGGGAATACATCGTGATTGACAAAACTTGTAGAAAATGTTCATCTCATTGATGCATCACAAATTACGAACTTAGTTTGTTATAAAGAGTTCTGTGATTGCATTTATGTTACAATTTATACTATTTCAGTGTATAAGAAGCACATAGAATAAGGTTAATGAGGTTTGTGTTGATGATAGACACAAACTTTTAAATCAGAAAAAGAGAATACGCACAGTGTTTTAAGTCCAACTTGGAAAATATGCAAGTTAAATTTTCTAGGGATTCAGCAGGCGTTTACGCATCTACATCTGTTACATACTCCACGAGCCACCATACAGTGTGTTGCAGAGTGCACCTTGCATCACTGCTAGTCATTTCTTTTCCTGTTCCACTCACAAATGGAGCAAGGGAAAAATGACCGTCTGCATCCCTGTGTATGAACCCTAATTTCTCTGACCTTGTTTTCATGGTTGTTACATGAAATGCACAACAGCTGTACTGTTATGAATCATTGCAAAATGGGCAAAGGAGTTTGAAAGAAGCTGTGAAACACTGCTCAACAACATAACAGAAGACGTCTTTGTATTGCAACAGATAGCCATAAAGAAATGGTTGAATATTTGCTTGGACTTAGGATGGCTGATACCTACTTATCTGACAGCTGTGTGTCCCATATTAACATAAAGACCTGGCCACATAAATGTGAGAAGTGGAAATGTTCAACATTTGCCAACTAATAAATAATCCAAATAAGTTAGAACTTTATTTGTAAGCTCAAATTAAATAGCAATCACATGAATGTCATCATTCATCTTCATCTCAAAGCATGATGAGATGGTGATACTGACATATTACAAATACATTATCTTTGCAGATACTGAGAGACATAGGATAGCAGTTTTATTTACCGTGGATGGATTTGAGGTGGTGTCTTCCACAGATAACGAGACAGTGAGTGGACCTGACTTCCCAGCTCTAATAGTAGTCTCTCCTCTGTCAAGGTTCAATCCACCACAGAGGAGAAGAGGGAGGGGGGCTGTAATCAGTTTATGCATCAGGATCATGATGGCATCATAAGAGGAGAACAAGTGAAATGGGCATTTGGTGTGTACCCTGGGAGAAATAGTCCACCATATGGAGGAGGCCATCCTGAGATTTGGTTAGAGTACATTTGCAGTAGGCTGCAGGTTATCACTCATGATGGCACAGTTGATGTCAGTTGATGAGATGGTGATACTGACAATTACAAATGGATTATCTTTGCAGATACTGGGAGACATTAGGAATCTGAGACTATTTTCTGCAGGCTAGTGGAAGCAATAAGATAACTAACTCACTCGTAGGTCTCAGCTCAGCTGTCAGTTTTCAGCAGGATTGTTCATGTTCTAGAGTCGAGTGGAGTGTCTAAACCAGAGACTTGCTTCTGTGATGAGCTCAGCAGAAGACTCCTCAACTTGAATTACTCTGTGGAGAATTGTAAAGTCACCTTGGATAGGTCAAGTGTGCAATAGGCACTGGAAATTGCGTCAGCCGGCAGAGCACATGTGGACTGTAGACGTATTTTTTAAAAGTTAGGCGAAAGAAGCTAAGATCTCCAGTGGAAAAAGTAACTTCAGGTAAACCAGGTACTTCAACAAACTAATGGCTAATTTGAAGAGTAAAAATCATATAATATTTGTTGTTAACTACCAGAGGATTCATGGCATAGTCTCAGAACTCATTTTTCTCCTAGGAAGCAGTCATGATAGGAACTGGGAGTTGGTTAGAGCTCGGAAATGATAAATCAGTCTTACATTAATGCATACCAAGTAAAGTAATAAAAGATGATGAAGATCCACATTGGTTTAATGGTACCATTCAGAAAATGTGAGAACAGACAACTACACTCTTGCACAAACAGAGAAACTGATAGAGAGAACTAACAGTAGATACCATCTTTTAACCAAGATTGTTATGTGACGTACATCTGTAATTGTCTGTTTGCGTGTATAGTTTATGGTTGTCAAGGGTCATCTATTTTATCTTCTTGCACTTGAAAACCATTTGCAGAAGTAATCGTTGTCCAGGTATCTTGGTTTCAGAAACCTTTCCCTCTATTGTGATGCCTTTGTCAGCCTTAAAGGTTACTACGAGGTGCACAACTTTGGTTCCACCATTTTTTCTCCAACATTTGAGGCTTTAATGAAACAAATTGGTTACACATGTATCATTCAAAGTATTTTTCATTGCTGGCCATATTTCCTCCCATCTTTCGGGCAGTGTACGAATCCCGCGTTGAAAAAATTGTTCATCTTTCAAAGCGATCCACGAATTGATCCAATTTGTGACTTCTTCATGAGATCGGAAGTGTTGGTCAGCCAGGCCATGCGCCATTGATCTTAACAGGTAATAATCAGAGGGAGCAATGTCTGGAGAATATGGCGGGTGGGGTAGGACTTCCAATTTTAACGTTTCCAAGTACGTTTTGACCTCTTTTGCAACGTGGGGTTGAGCATTGTCGTGCTGCAAAATCACTTTATCATGCCTCTCGCTGTATTGCAGCCATTCGTCTTTTAATGCTCTGCTCAGATGCATTAATTGTGTTCGATAACGAGCACCTGTGAATGTTTCACTTGGTTTTAACACCTCATAGTACACGTCGTCGAGATGGTCCCACCAAATGCAGAGTATGATCTTGGAGCCGTGAATATTCAGTTTGGCCGTTGACATGGAAGCAAGACCGGGATATCCTCATGATTTTTTGCGTTTAGGATTATCTTAATGAACCCATTTTTCGTCCCCAGTCACAATGTGATGCAGAAATCCCTTCTTTTTGCCTCTGAAGCAACTATTCACAAACACACAAACGCCATTCAATGTCTCTTGGTTTCAGCTCACACGGGACCCAAGTTCCTTCTTTCTGAGTCATGCTCATAGCCTCGAGACATTTTGAAATGGCTTGCTGTGTCACTCCCATTAATCGTGCAATTCTTCTTGAGTTTGACACGAGTCTTCACTCTGCAATGTCTCCTATTCTGCATCTTCAAAAACATTCTCTCTTCCACCACTATGCTGTCTATGACGTTCAAATCACTGTTCTTGAAGTGTTGAAACCACTTACGACACATTCTTTCATTAATAGCATCCTTACCATACATACTTGAGAGCATTCAATGAGACTCGGCTGCTGTTTTCTTCATATTAAAACAAAACAGTAACCCCCCTCCCCCCACAAATGATGAGAATTAGGCTCGTAAACTGACATTTTCAATCGAGGACAACTTTATGATGCAGACACAAATCGGCTAATGTTTGAATGAGGTTATGTTGACCGAGGTCCAAGCTAACTGCCTGACGTCTGCGATCTGTATGCTTCGACCGCTACTTACCGTTGTCGCCACCTATCGGCAAACAGCGGAAGCAAAGTTGTACACTTTTTATAAAACCAGCTAGTACTCAGTGATCTTGAAATCTTCTTCTTTACAGTACATATCTTAAACTCCTGGTACAATGTGTTCATTGTTTTTAAAAATTCAGGCTAGATGCAGTAACAACATCTCTTGTACACCAAAGCTGTCAAGCCATGACTGATTTCACTTCACGGAGATGTCAACTGCCCTGTCTCCAACTCCTGAGGATTCCATAGACCAGTGTGTATCCCCTCAATGGGACGTCAGTGGATGGAGAAATCGCCTGCTGCAACAAGTTCCGCAATTCACCACAATATCCATGTTCACCACCGTGTGTCACAGATATACTGTGACCAGAAATTTGGGACACAGATGGCGGGTCGCAAACATCTTCTAAGTTAACTAGAAAATTCCTTTTAAAAACCTCAGACATCATTCGTTGGCTTGAAAGACCAAGGTTTAACATATCAGTTTAAGCCAAATTGATCTGTTACACCTCAATATACCATAATACAGGTTATCTTTACCGAGCAAGGTGGTGCAGTGGTAAACACACTGGACTTACATTCGGGAGGACCATGCTGATTTAGGTTTCCCGTGATTGCCCTAAATTGCTTCTGGCAAATAATATATCATATAGCATCAGTAGCACTATAATGTTCTTTGATGATGCTGTTGCCTACTGAAAAATATTGAGGTTGGATGATAGGAAGCAAATGCAAAAAGATTATGACAAAAATGTTCACTTGTTGTAATGAACACCAACTTGTTTTAAATGTGGATAATTATATGATAATGCCCAGAACAAAGAGAAAGAATCCAATAATATCCAGTTACAAAATTAGTGGTGAGCACCTGGAGCACACTGTGTTGTTCAGATATTTAGGGATAACATTGAGAAGTTGTATGAGATGCTTAGAACATGGAAATCTGTAGTTTGGATGGCAAAAGAAAGAGTTAGGTTAGTGGGAAGGGTTTTGGTGAAGTGTAAAGCTTTTGTAAATGAAATCAAATATCAGATGCTAGGAAAACAATTCTTGAGTACTACTCCAGCATTTAGAGCTGTGCTGTGAGGATCTTGTAACAGGTCAAGCAGTCTGTTTGAAACTATAAGAGAGAGGCGAGGGGACCTTAAACAGGAATTTTTTTTGGGTGAATTTAAAAAACTTGTTTTCGAGGAGTACCGTATAACTTTTCTGGTGCCATCCTTGTATATTTTGTTTTGGGTTAATGAGAATAAGATATTAGATGTGGGTATGTACAGAGCCATATAGCTAATCATTTTTCTGTCACTCAGTATGTTAATGTAATATGAAAGTTTTCGTTATTGGTGTGAAGAATTGTCTGCAGTCTGCAACACATTGCACAGTAGTTTGCAGTGTATGTAGATGTAACTACACTGTGTAGCTTTACTCATCTAATATTGCTTTTCTGTGATAATGGAAAATCCTTGGTGGAATATAAATGACTGGAGCAAATGTAACTCGCCCTATAGTTGAGGGACTGAGTGATCAATAGACACGTAAACAAGACTGAAAATGCTTCTGAGCTTTCGGACAGTGTCCCCCTTCAGAGCTAGCTCGTAAAGAATAATGGTCACCTGTACAGCTACAGTGTTGCGGCCAGTCAAGCTGTAGTGCCGGCACAGTGAGTTGGCTAGAAAAGTGTTGGGCACATTTAAAATGTATATATGTGTGTGTGTGTGTGTGTGGGGGGGGGGGGGGGGGGGAATGTATGCACACATTCTGTACTCTGTAACTTGATGAAGGTCATGTTTGAAGGCTAAGCAATGTTTTCAGCCTTGTTTATGTGCCTACTGACCACTCGGCGCCTCTGTGTGGTAGCTATTACCGTTACTCCTTCCATTATTTATTAATAATACTCTAAGAATATGGTTGTTTTCTTTAATTGTTTGTGTGTCTGATTAATGTCTTAGGCTGTAAAAATACTTAGTCAGATCCTAAAATACTTGTACATGTTTAGTCACGATGTGATCTGACTTCTTAACTGTTGAAATGTGAAGTCTACTCAACACAAGCGTCTGTTTTGTTTTCTTCTTACTCTTATGATCTTCATTTGTTTTTCATATCAGACTTCCTCCCTACATCCTCGCATTCTCTCTTAGATATTTCTGAATAGTTTTGCTTAGTTCAGAATATTCTATCATTTACTGGGTTATTACTTACCTGAAACTCTGGCGTTCTCAAAATGTTGCTGATCTCTGTTTTACATTTCCCCCCCTTCTACATATTTGCGACATGTTTTACTTTTTGCCTAAGTACCTTTTTTATAAAAAGAAAATAGTTGCCATTTTCTCTATTTCTGTATAATCTTTATTTTCAAGATGCTGGGTTGAGGCTCAATTCTTAGAGAAATTCTCAAAAGCTACAGTTTTGGCTTCCAACCTGATCAGTATTTACTGCTTGTCCATTTTCAGCCTAGATATTATTGGAAAGTGGAAAACAATTCAAGACTGTCACATCCTGTATAATTAGCATACTAGACTGGTATGTAAAGACCAACAGCATCCTGTAATTGTAGAACAAAATAATTGGCTGACTTACCCAAAATGCTTGTGGAATCTGCTTTGGCAAATATAACACTACCACAATCTTTTGCAGCAATCCTAGAATACATTCAGGAATTTTGTGCAGAAAAATTTGACATATCAGTAGCATGGAAATCTTTAAGTAAGTGTGTTTTATTGTATTAAGATTTTAAATTCATGGTGTGCAAAGTCTTTCAGGTATGTTGAAAAGAAGGAAAAATGTTGCAGACCAACAGACCTGATTATCTTTGTTGTATAATGTAAAAATGATCCTACACTGTTATAATGTAAAAATGATCCTACACTGTGTCCTTTTTTGTTTTCTGTTTTCATATTAAAAAGCTTTTAATACTGTATTGAAATGCCTCTGTAAGAATTATTGTAAGTGGCACATAGTCTTTTGCAAGAAACCAAGATAATACTGTATTTTCAGATTCTGCATTAATAAAGTGCCATTGAGAAAAGTACGTGTGCTAGGGTGCTATACATGTAGTGCTTGCAGTAAATCTTATTTATGTTGCAGCAACCTTTATCAACATGTGAATTTCAGAAGGAAAGAATCAGAATTTACATCTTCCACTGTCCACACTGAGTTAAATACAAAGACTACTTACCACGTATATTTTTATGGGCCTTGTGGCAGACAGAATATATGTAAATTATGATGTGGGTTACATTGATAAGTGTGTTCCAGGACACAACAGAGAGAATTCATTGAATGTTATATGACTTGAAACTTAGATTTACATGGAGCTGATGCTCTTATGTATGCATCATTACAAGACTGACTAGTTCATAGTAAGTATAGTGTAGACAGAACTGTGATAGATGTTGTGTTGTGTAAGCACATGTGTCGTGTCTTCTCCAGGTGCGAACACACTATTTTGACTTGTTCACAAAGGCACTTCACATGCTAAGACAGTAAATGCTATATAAAATTGTTTTTGTGTTCTTTACATAATAAGCTACAAGTTGATGTCAGTTGATTTCATATTCGGCATCAAACATGACAAGAATACCAATGCAATGATAGTTTCTGTGGAAAGGACACTAATTTTCTTCCTCATGCTTCCCCAACCTGAGCTTGTTCTCCAGCTAATCATCAACAAGGTGTAAAATTCAAATTTTCCTCCCTTTAGGAAAGCCAGACTTACTGCATTGAAGGAGCTGCATCTTTGAAATTAAAGGTAATGGGAAGCTATGAGTATGGAGTCAAAGGAGTTAGCTTACAGGTTTTGAAAGGCATCTAGAGATGCCACTTTGTTTGTACCTTGAGTGTTTTGGGTACATAGTCAGAGTGAACAAGTGCACTAGTCTGGTCTAGGTCAGAGTAATTTGGACCAATGAAAAATGATTTAAGATTTTAGAAGATTTGCACTCTCAAGTGTCTATGAGAGATACCTTTTAGGGCCCTTATCAAATCAACCATATGTATTCCCTAGAGTTTTGTTTCCTGCATTATTCAACTCTTTATGCAGGACAAAGCACTTGACATCAACCAGGCCTCTTCCATTCTGCCTCAAGAGGTACCAGATATGTGGGGCAAATTAGTTTATTAAATTTTTAACAGCATTAAACAAGGAAATATTCCCTGTAAAGTTCTGTTTGTTTATGACATAATAACTTTTCATAACACAGTCATAACGGTTTTTTGCTCACAGTCGCCATCTGTAGAGGCTACAATAGGATAAAATAAACAAAAGCTTGTATTAAGACCTCAAGGCAAGTAAATATATTTTTACTATATTTCTTGTGAGTTAAGTAATATGCAATTGATATAAACGTGGGTCATATCAGTGGGTGGTATTGATCCTCATGCTATTTGATTGCAGTTTGCTTGAATCAAGGTTGAACTAATAAAATTATTTTTACTTGGTTGAAAGTCTTAATATAAGCTTTTTTATTTTTGGAGTTCCAACATTGCATTGTCAATATCGTATCCCACTTATTCTAGTGTACAGTTTTGTGTGTCCCTTACACGTGCAAGTCTTTGGGCACAATTTTTTTTATCATTGTCGCAACACAATTATAATTGTGTCATAAAAAAAGAGATTGTTAAAAAATATAGAACTTTAAAATGAGTCAGTCACTGATCTCCTTAAGTGGAATGCCATTTCTTTTTCCAAAGATATTCTGAGCACCACTTGTAGTGCATCCCCTGTTGTAGGCCTGGAAACCCCTGAAAGATGTAATAGGGTGCCCCCTCTGTCCCCTTCTAACAGTTGTGGTGCTGGTCAATAGACGAAGACAGCGTTCCCATGTACTGGCTGCACACAGTAATGCATTAGTGTTTGTAACGGCAGTTGGTATTCATCAGTGCTAATACATGGTATTAATACTAGGAATAAGAACTATGTTCATAAAGACCCAAAAGCACTTACCTTGGTCCAAAAAGGGGTCCAATATTCAGGAACACACATTTTCAATAAATTGCCAGAAACCATTAAAAACTTGGTTTCAGATAAAGCACAGTTTAAACAGAGTTAGAAAGACTTTTTGATTGGCAACTCCTCCTACTCTATAGATGAATATCTTAACAGAGACTGTTAAGCCAGCTTAAATAAAAATGCCTGTTAGTTTTCAGTTTTGACACCATGTCAAAGATTAGGTATTTTGTGTACGATAAATTTATTAATAGTGCATAACGATGTTTCATTCTGACAGCGTGTTAATTCTGTAAATATTAGCTGCATTGTATTCACATGTTTCGACAATCTTGTGACAGATGATCAGGGTAGTAAGTATTATATTCAAACGTTTTATGTTATTCTTTCTGACATGTTCCACACCCACGAGAATCATCTCATTTTTTGGGTCGATGGAACGAAAACTGAATCTAATCTAAGCTAATGTAATCTAATTCTGACTATTTTGTGAAACAGTTTTCTTGCTTTTCCTGTCATCTCTCCGATACATTCATTAAATGATAATTTCTGGCCAATATATACTCCAATATAACTAGTTATTTGCTTTTAAATATATCAGCGTCATTTATAGCCTATTACAGAAGACGCTCACAATGTCGATCATTATAGCAATTGCATATTTTCAGTTAGAGTTTTGAATAATTCATTGGAGCTGATTTATCATGTCCTCTATCAATTTGTTTTTCCTAAAGTTGGACTGATTTGGATTAAGGTGTAGGAATTCCCATGTGTGCCTGTAGGATGCACAGGAGCTGTTCCTGAGCCTTAACTAGGGTATTTAAAAGGCATATTGACATTTGGGTCTGAGTTAATATTATCTACAGATTTCTTAAGTATAACTGTGCTCTCAGTTTTCCAAGCTGCATGCACCTGTCCCAGTTGTAAGGCTCCATTTATTACTTCATTAAGTATGGGGTTGTCTTTGGTGATACCTTTGGGTTTCAGCATAGATACCATCAGGTCTGTATGATTTTTTTATGTTTTAGTGTAGCAATTGCAAGTGTAACCTCTTCGTTTGCAAAGGAGCAGGTCGCAATCCCTCTTGTGTGTTCCCTGATCAGCTCTAAGCACAGACACTTGTGTTCTTGAGAGTCAGTTTGTTGGTCATCATCAAGCAGAAGTTTAAACTACATATATTCTTCTGTTCACCATCACTGCATCGTCATGCTGGCACTGTGTGTGTGTGTGTGTGTGTGTGTGTGTGTGTGTGTGTGTGTGTGTGTGTGTGTGTGCGTAGTTCTTATCCAATTGCTCAGCAGTTCGTAGGAAACCCCTGGATATTGTGTCGGTATATCGTCAGACTAATATTGTTTTTCTCCTGGTCAGTGAAGGTATCTGGTCTCTTGCCTTACTGTTCCTATATTGTTCTAGTCTGATTTCTCTGTCTCTTGCAGTTAATTCTTTTCAGTGCAGTTAATATTTGTCTCACGTCTTTTAAGTCTCTGCCCCCTGGGATTTTTTGTTTACATGTGGCATTGGTCCATAGCATTACATCTTGGGCTTTTTGTATAGCATCAGTAAGTACATGAATTTTGAACTCTACGCTTCCATGTACGTTGCCGTGATGAAACTGCTCAATTCTGTCTCTAAATTTGGGCAAGTTTGCTCTAGGTAGCAGGAGGCATCAATCTGTCTTTTATTATGTGTCCATCTGTGTCTACCGATTATGTGCATTGCATTGTGGTCACTTAGTGTCGTATTTGATAGTATTTCTCACATTTTTCTTTGGTCGAGCAAGCAATAAAGGAAACAAAAGAAACATTTGGAGTAGGTATTAAAATCCATGGAGAAGAAATAAAAACTTTGAGGTTCGCTGATGACATTGTAATTCTGTCAGAGACAGCAAAGGACATGGAAGAGCAGTTGAACGGAATGGACAGTGTCTTGAAAGGAGGATATAAGATGAACATCAACAAAAGCAAAATGAGGATGATGGAATGTAGTCGAATTAAGTCGGGTGATGCTGAGGGAATTAGATTAGGATATGAGATAGTTAAAGTAGTAAAGGAGTTTTGCTATTTGGGGAGCAAAGTAACTGATGATGGTCGAAGTAGAGAGGATATAAAATGTAGACTGGCAATGGCAAGGAAAACGTTTCTGAAGAAGAGAAATTTTTTAACATCGAGTGTAGATTTAAGTGTCAGGAAGTCGTTTCTGAAAGTACTTGTATGGAGTGTAGCCATGCATGGAAGTGAAACATGGATGATAAATAGTTTGGACAAGAAGAGCATAGAAGCTTTTCAAATGTGGTTCTACAGAAGAATGCTGAAGATTAGATGGGTAGATCACATAACTAATGAGGAGGTATTGAATAGAATTGGGGAGAAGAGGAGTTTGTGGCACAACTTGACAAGAAGAAGGGACCGGTTGGTAGGACATGTTCTGAGGCATCAAGGGATCACAAATTTAGCATTGGAGGGCAGCGTGGAGGGTAAAAATCTTAGAGGGAGACCAAGAGATGAATACACTAAGCAGATTCAGAAGGATATAGGTTGCAGTAGGTACTGGGAGATGAAGAAGCTTGCACAGGATAGAGTAGCATGGAGAGCTGCATCAAACCAGTCTCAGGACTCTACAATTATATGTTAGCAGTAGCCCCTCTTTGTTCACAGTGAATAAGTATAATTCATCAAGTAGCGTGTTTATCTTGTGGCTTCTGCTGTCAGTTAGAGTGCCAGAGCCTGAAGTAGGCATTAATATTAGCTATTATGGCTTTTTTTTTTTTTCACCCTAATTGCCATTTGGTCTGTTTTTCCAGTCAGAGGGAAGTGATTCATTCTTTGAATGACTGTTTCTTATGATATGCCTCTGTGCTGTTTGTTACATGCCTGTAGGCTCTAATTCGCCGAGTCATTGATGTGTGACTATTTCAATGCAATGTCTGGATTTAGAGTCTCCATGTTCAGTGCTGGAATATGTTTTGTATCAGAAATTAGTGTTTTTGTGTTGTGCGTGAGAGTGTTCTGCATGAACTTTGTGTCAGCATGTGAGGGATCAAATACAAGGGCTTCTTCATTGAGAGCTGTATCTCTTTGTTTGTGCCTGTCATATTGGTCTGAGTGTTAGCACTGGTAGGCTGTGGTCCAGGTGCATGGGCTGTCTCACTGGAGATTTGCATTTGATGTATCTCGCAGGATAGTGTCACCCTGCAGGTGAAGTATACCGCCCGAGGCGAAGGGCACCGATAAAGCATATAACTTGCTTTTACTTCCGTATCTGCTCGGCCGATGTATGAAATGTCGGTACTCCTAAAGCCTCTCTAGGGATATGTTAAATTTCAGTAATGCATATTTCTTCTTTTGTTTTTCACATATTTTGTTTCTTATTTTGCTTTTCGCATGTTTCTGAATATACTCCTCATATAGTGCAAGTTTCAAAGTTTTTGTAAAAGAGTGCAAGATATCTCAGACAGAATGATCTTCTCCATGCCAAACAGCATCGAGTCTGAAAACAGTGGTCATACTAAACCCAACTTGCACTTTCCTCACATGAGATCGAGAAAACTACGATCGAGGTAGTCAGATGGATGCGGCATTACTTGACTTTCAAAAAGCATTTGAGTCGGTTTATTAACAAGAGTACGACTGTATGGGACATCAAACAAAATTTGTGGGTGCACCGATTTCCTGGTTTGAAGAATCCAGAATATTGTCTTGCATGGAGTTGTCGACAGAAGTAGAAGTAACATCAAGTGTGGTCCAGAGAGGTGAACTGGGATCTTTGCTGTTTGTGTTCTATATCAGTGACCTGGTGGACAATGTTATTGGTAAACTCACTCTTTTGCAAAAGGTGCAGTTGTTTGTAAGGGAGTACTGTCTGAAGAAAGGTGCACAAGTATCCAATATTTATAAGATTTGAAAGTGGTGCAAAGATTGTCACAAAATGCAAAAAGGTGACTACTCTGTTAGTGAGTCATAGTTGGAATCAGTCAACTCTTACAAATATCTGAGTGTAATACTTGGTGAGCGTATTAAATGGAATGATCACATAAACTTAGTCATAGCAAAAGCAGGGTGCAGACTTTGGTTCGTTGAGAGAATACAGAGAAAATGCCGACAGTCTAAAGTGGAGATTGCTTATAAAACACTTGTGCATCACAATTTAGAATATTGCTCAAGTATGTGAGATATATACCATATAGGAATAACTGGGGATATTAAATGTGTACAAACATGAGCAGCATGCATGTTCACAGGTTTGTTTGCCTCTCTGGAGACTGTCACAGAAATCGAATGTTCACAGGTTTGTTTGCCTCTGTGGAGACTGTCACAGAAATCCTGAGTGACTTAAATTGGTAGATGCTTGAAGGTAGATACCAATTACCCTATGATAATCTATTTAAAAAAAATTTCAAGAACGGATATCAACCCAATGGTATCAAACGACGAGTTGTAGTCGCTTGCAATTGCTATAAGATTATGCGACAAGCTCAGCTCAAAAATGCACCCTTTGCTATACGAATGCAAGGAGATCAATATCTAACAAAAAAATTGCTCTTAAATGCATTGTAAAAAGAAGCACAGACTTTGTGTGTCACATGGAAAGAAAAAACCTCTTACCTCTTCAGGGCCAATGTTATACAGCACATATTAAAGAGTTCACAGCTACCTGAGAACTCTGTTCATTTTGTAATGCCCCAACTGAGGAGAAAAAATATTTCACAAAAATGTGTGTTGCATGCTTCTCAAAACGTGAAAGCATATGACACTAAAAATGTTGTGTTGCTCTACATTCAGCTAACTGTTTTGAGATCTACCATACCCAACAATCATACTGTCTGATATGTATAACAAACGTACTAGCCGATATGTGCTAAATCTAATTTTGCGGCAACAGGGTGACAAACTGCCTGTTGGCTTCTGTCTTGTTTTCTTCAACCGACATTGTTTGATTAATTTTTCTGACGCTTCACCAGCACAAGTGGCTTGCATTGTCAAAGCTTCACCTTCCACTGCTCTCAGTGGACTGGAGTCGAACTTGCGGCCGCAGATAATATGTACTTGGCACGCCAATGTCCGAGGGCTTTTCTGTGTTTATTTCCGTTGTGGTTCTCCCATTGCTGCCTGCAACAGCCATTCACTGCAGCACGGGAACCGTGGATTCGTTCACCTAGAGGCTTTCTTTTTTCTTGCTGAAGCTATGCTGTATTTCTACAGCTGCTATGAACAAGTGGATGTGATAGCTCTGCTCTACAGCAAGAACTTCTGTGTCAGCAAATTTTTCTACGTACTGGGTCTCACACGGTGCATGCTCCACCGTGACTGATTACTCCACCTGCCCCAGCCTGCAATGCTGCTTATGTTCGGTGATCCTGGCACGGACTGATCATCCAGTCATTCCAGCATAGACTTTTCTGCATGTACACGGTATACATCTTATTCCTGACACTGCAGGTGGATCCCTTTTCTCCCTTGCCCGTCTGAGACATTCTTTTATCTTCTTTGTTGGTTTTAAATAGTCTTATTTTGTTGTTCACCAAAGTGCTTTGTTTGGCTCTCATGGGGACTTTGCTGTTTTGAGCTCTACCATACCCAACAATCGTGCTAGCTGATGTGAAATGTAATTGGATAGATAAAAAAAAAATCTACTCACCAAGTGGCAGCAGGAGAACACACACATAAAAAACGATTTTGTGTGTGCAAGATTTTGTAGTCAGTGGCCCCCTCTTCTGGCAGAAGGATTGAAGGGGGCGTAAGATGTGTGAAGGGAAAAGACTAGAGAGGTTTAGGAAAAGGGATAGAATGTGTAGAAGTCATCCAGGACCCCGGATCAGGGGAGACTTACTGGACGGGTGAGAAGGAAACACTGATTCTTGAACAACCAATGTTTCCTTCTCATTCTGTTTGGTGAATCTCCCCTGACCCAAAGCTGACTCTTCCAAACTCTATCCCTTTTCCTAAACCTCTCCAGTATGTTTCCTTCACCACTCTTCCTTCACCTTCAGCCCTTCTGCTGGAAGGAGGAGTCACTGGCTCTGTGAGCTTGCGCAAGTAAAACCTTTTGTGTGTGTGTGTGTGTGTGTGTGTGTGTGTATATGTGTGTGTGTGTGTGTTTTCTCCTGCTGCTGCCCGGGGAGCAGATTTTTTTACACTGTCCAGGTTATCTGGATACTTCCCACTAACACCAACCTATCAGAACTCCGTAGATGGGAACTTGCCCTTCAGTATATCCTCTCTTCCCGTTACCCACGAGGCCTCAACCTCCGCTAATTTCAAGTTGTCGCCGCTCATATCTCACCTGTCATTCAACAACATCTTTGCCTCTGTACTTCCCCCTTGACTGACATCTCTGCCCAAACTCTTTGCCTTTACAAATGTCTGCTTGTGTCTGTATATGTGCGGATGGATATGTGTGTGTGTGTGTGTGTGTGTGTGTGTGTGTGCGCGTGTGTATACTTGTCCTTTTTTCCCCCTAAGGTAAGTCTCCGCTCCCGGGATGGGAATGACTCCTTACCCTCTCCCTGAAAACCCGCACCCTTTCATCTTTCCCTCTCCTTCCCTCTTTCCTGATGAAGCAACCGTGGGTTGCGAAAGCTTAAATTTTGTGTGTGTGTGTGTGTGTGTGTGTGTGTGTGTGTGTGTGTGTCAACCTGCCAGCGCTTTCGTTTGGTAAGTTACATCATCTTTGTTTTTAGATATATTTTTCCCACGTGGAATGTTTCCCTCTATTATATTCATATCATCAATTATATTTCAGATTTATTAAATCTGATTTCACAGCAACCATTAGGGTATTTAGATATGAACTTATTGGGTTAAGTGAAGAATCTAGAGACACACCTCAGCCCCAAGGTCCTATTCCTGAAGGGTCTGCAAAGACAAGATTAGTCTAATTACAGTGCACAGAGAGGTAATTGAGCAGCCATTCCTCTCATACTCAATGTGTAATTAGAACAGGAGGACACCCTTGTATGTGGTGCAATACTTAGGATCCACTTCACAGTGGCTTGCAGAATATGTAGATGTAGTAACGGGCTCATCCATTTCGGTTTGTACTTCACATAAGCTGTGTTAGTCTGATTTGAGGTGTCTGTGCTTGTCGATGAACATTAAAGTCACACAGAAAATTCACGTTTACTTCAGTAGTTCCATTATTGCCAATGTCAAGTGAGTTGTGTTATTGAAAGATGTATGTAGCAATAAAAAATACAGGAGTTGTAAAATATGGATAGTGTGAGATGACATCTTCGTTCTGGCAACATTATGTTCCTGAGCTACCCAGATCAGTTTAATTGAAATGTGTGTTCTACGTCCAACATAAATTAATAATGCTGGCCTCTATGAGCCAATATTTTTTAAAAAGCCATCTGCACATCAGTTGAAAAATAGCATTGTCTCCTTCCAGACATATTCCGTTACTAGCATTGAGTCTGTGTAAGCACCTTTCTGGCAATCCAGTTAAAAGCATTGTGTACTTTCCTCTAAATATTCTAAGCATTCGGTGTAATTTCATCATCAGCTTGACACAGTGAGACTGTAGTATTTTCTTGCTCAGAATAACTAGTCCTACAGTTGCTCAGTTTCATCTGTTCGTGACTTGGAAATAATTAAAGCATTGTCTTGAAAGGAGGATATAAGATGAACATCAACAAAAGCAAAACGAGGATAATAGAATGTAGTCGAATTAAATCGGGTGATGCTGAGGGTATTAGATTAGAAAATGAGACTCTTAAAGTAGTAAATGAGTTTTGCTATTTGGGGAGCAAAATAACTGATGATGGTCGAAGTAGAGTGGATACAAAATATAGACTGGCAATGGCAAGGAAAACGTTTCTGAAGAAGAGAAATTTGTTAACATCGAGTATAGATTTAAGTGTCAGGAAGTCGTTTCTGAAAGTACTTGTATGGAGTGTAGCCATGTATGGAAGTGAAACATGGACGATAAATAGTTTGGACAAGAAGAGAATAGAAGCTTTCGAAATGTGGTGCTACAGAAGAATGCTGAAGATTAGATGGGTAGATCACATAACTAATGAGGAAGTATTGAATAGAATTGGAGAGAAGAGAAATTTGTGGCACAACTTGACTAGAAGAAGGGATCGGTTGGTAGGGCATATTCTGAGGCATCAAGGCATCGCCAGTTTAGTATTGGAGGGCAGCGCAGAGGGTAAAAATCATACTAAACAAGATTCAGAAGGATGTAGGTTGCAGTAGGTACGGGGAGATGAAGCAGCTTGCACAGGATAGAGTAGCATGGAAAGCTGCATCAAACCATTCTCTGGACTGAAGACCACAACAACAACCTAGGATACTTCCATTCGCTTAGGACATATGGCATCATATTTTGGGGTAACCAGTCACGAGCAAACAAAGTCTTTATTGCACAGAAAACAGTCATCAGAATTATGGCTAGAGTGCACCCGAGATGCTTTTGCAGAAACTTATTCAAACAGCTCGATATCCTCACCATGGTACATTTTTTTCACTTATGTGCTTTGTGAACAATAATCATACAATTTACAAAAACAAACGGTCAATACCATGATCATGATACAAGAAGTAAACATGATCTTCACAAAAATATAAAAAAAATCTAAGCTTGGTACAGAAAGGAGTGCATTATTCAAGCATAAAAGTATACAATAAACTTCCATTCATGTTAAATCAGTCATTGAGGATATAACTAGATTCAAAGAACAGTTGAAACTTTATCTCTTGATTAGTTCTTTCTATTCTTCACAGGAATTTTTTGACAGTGTTTAAAAATTAATACAATGTGTTTAATTTTAACCATTCACATAAGAACTCAGAATGTATCAATTGATGACGGAGTGCTTTTTATATGTATTAGAATGTAAGACTTATAATTTGTTTATGTAATGATTATTACTACTATTATCTGTGTCATTATTTAAACACTTTAACCTCATGTATCTGTTTATATATGATTTAGTTTGTAAGCCTCTTGACCATTTAAATATGGTTGTTATTGTAATAATCTGATACGTTCTACACCGTAACGATACACTCGCATCAAGGATCTATAGAACACGAAAATAAATAAACAATCAATAATAAATGGAGACTTACTGAGCTATGTGGAATCAATTTTATCTCCCACTGCACCACATTATTATGGAGGAAATCAGTTGAAAACTTAACACCCTAGCTGTGTTTGACAAATGCTTGTGAATAAGATTCAGTGTATTGTTTCACAAAACTAAAATACTTAATTCATTCTAGAAACATAGCAGGAATTAAATACCCACCCATGCCACCATCTTTCCTTTTCTCACTTTTTACTGCCAAACTCCAGATCATCATCAATTTCAGGCCACTCATTTCTCTATCCTGCATCACACATACCCTCCTGCAAGTATCATCTTATTGAACCCATCATGTTCTCATCTCAGCCAAAAATTCATCCATAACTTGTAACAATAATGATATTTTGCCATGTGTTATCCATTGCAGACAAGATTACACATTGACAGAGTCATTGCAATGCACAATGAGCCCTCTCTACCAACTAAGTGTATTGAATTTATCAATATCATGTGCAGGTGGTACTAAACCAACTGCTGAAAAGTTATTACTACTGTTGCATTGAATATATTGTCATTTCAGTTTTATCTTTTTTATGCTGTTTTAATGGCAACAGCTCCATAGATATTTGCCTGTTGTTACTTATAACGTGTCAACACAACCCCACAATTCATCTACATTTTGATTCCATAAAATGCTAAACATGTTTAATATATAAAACTTTTTAACATTAACTGAATTTTCTGTCAGTGCTTGGCAGACTGTTATCATCTTTAATGTTGTAAAACTTTTGTTACTCCAAAGATAATTGTGTATTAAATATGTCTCTGAAGTGAAGGAGGCTTACATGTCATTATCTTGAGAAAGAATGCTTTCTGAGATTGACATGACATTATTCACTCCAGAATGGTTCAAGTTGTATACCGAGTGAGGTGGTGCAGTGGTTAGCACACTGGACTCGCATTCGGGAGGACGATGGTTCAATCCCGTCTCCAGCCATCCTGTATTAGGTTTTCCGTGATTTCCCTAAATCGCTTCAGGCAAATGCCGGGATGGTTCCTCTGAAAGGGCACGGCCGATTTCCTTCCCAATCCTTCCCTAACCCGAGCATGAGCTCCGTCTCTAATGACCTCGTTGTCGACGGGACGTTAAACACTAAACACCACCACCGCCAAGTTTTATAACAAGAGAAATTTATGAAGCCCTCACTACCATGTCCAAAATGAGGGTTTTGATCCCAAAGGATGCTAAGTGATTCATACCCTTTAATTAATAAATTTATTTGGCTGGTGAGAAACTTTACCAAGAAAGGGGTAGGGGAATCTTTAGTATTGTCTTTCAATCAGTTGTGAATGGTGTTAATTTTCTCATGAAATGGTTAATAATTAGTACAAGTTGAGTGCTGTAGGCTTTGCTAACATGAACAAATTTGAGTGGTATAAATTTATCAATTGTGTTGTCAGTGATCAACATGAGTGTTTACTTTTAAGATCTGCATCAGCTGTAAAACCTGTAGCTTTCTGATAAAAAAATTGTCATAGATTGGAATGTGATGTCAGTCACTCGGAGGACAGTTAAGATGGATAGTTATAATCAAATCCTCATTTGAATTCATCCCCCCCCCCCCCACCTCCCCCCATCCCATTGAGACGATGATACCAACAAAGGTAGCAATGCACTCAAAAGAAGATATGTCTTCAGTCAGATCATTGATACACAGTTTGCAAATAATCATTGGCTCTATATAGAGGATTATGTTTCAAGATATCTTGATACAGGGTGACAATTATTGAACTATACAAAACAAAATCATCATAACTTGTGTACGGTTTTCATTAAGATGTTCAAACTGCATGGTTGGCTGTGAGGCAGGGGAATTAGTATGTTGGTTTAGTGACAAAGCCCACTTTCCTGTGGATGGGTTCATCAATAAGCAAACTTGGCACATTGGGGGGGACTGCGTGATGCGCAATGTCCAGTCAGAGAATAATCGGTACAATATTCCTTGGTGGCATGGTTGCTACTCGAAAGTTCCTGAACATTTTGGAAGATGATTATATCCCCATTATCCAAAAGTGGCCCTGATTTCAACAAGATGTGGTTCATGCGAGACGGTCCTCAACCCCATCGAAGCAGGAGAGTGTTTGATGTGCTGGAGGAACACGTTGGGGACTGCATTCTGGCTCAGGGGTAGCAAGAGCATACTGGCATGGGCATCGATTGACTGCCATATTTTCTGGATCTGAACACATGTGACTCCTTTTTGTGAGGCTATGTTAAAGACACGGTGTACAGCAATAACCCCAAAACCATTGCTGAGCTGTAAACAGCCGTTCAGGAGGTCATCGACAGCATCGATGTCCCAGCACTTCAGCGGGTCATGCAAAATTTTGGTATTCATCTGCGCTACATCATCGCCAATGATGGCAGGCATGTCAAACTTGTCATACCCTAAATCTGAATATCTGTAGTTATGTTTACATGTTGAATGAAGTGTGTGCATGCTGTAGTTTGCAACTAGTTTACATTTTTTAAATTTTTCATTTCAATTATATTCACTCTGTATCTTCTCAATAAAATGTGTTACTGTTACTAATATACTTTTTGTAAAAAATAATTGCTTTGTTCTCAGTATATAAATAATAAAGCTGTCATATGACACTTACTTAATGTGCAACATTCGTATCTGGCAGGCACTATCTTTATAAGCAGCTTATATTTTTGGTGAATGTTTTTGTACCTGGTTTCATGTACAAATTTAGCTGGCACTCACAGTGTTGAAGTTATGTAATTTTATTCAGTAAATGCCTCGTAATACTTGATTATCATAATTACTAGATGTTAATTTCATTTTTCTCGTGAGTCCCAAATTCATAGTCATGTCTTGTTCACTTTATGATTCTAATAATTCAGCAAGAAACAGTAATCCATACCATATTGTTTGTCGTTAATAGCTGATCTGCCCTTTTTTTCCAGGCACTGCATATGCAAGAAACCACTGGATACAACCAGGTCACTATCCGTGCAATGTCTGTGGTAAATCATATCGTTACTACAGCAGTCTTTATCGGCACACTGCATTTGAATGTGGCAAAGAGCCACAGTTTGCTTGTCCTAAATGTCCATACAGAGCAAAGCAAAGGGGTACACTTCGGAATCACATTTTAATGCGACATCAGCGTAAAGTTCACCTTTCATCCACACAGCTGGATAACAGTTAAATAGTGTAAATGATTTTAGGAGCATTAATATAGTGAGTTTGTGCAATTTTTTTAATACATGTAACAGAAAGCTGTGAAAAATGTATCGTTCTGTGTGTCAGTGTATTTCTTGTAATGCCAAGCTGTGTTAGTTCCTTCTTTATAAATTCAAGGAAAAATATTTTCGAGAAGAAATGGCTGGCATAATAACCTGGTGGAGATTGAATTAGTCATCTGCTTTGCACATCTGGACAAAAGTAATTGTTAAAGATAACACCATGTGTTGGACATGATTCTGTGTAACTCAAACTGACCAGAGAAGAGTGTGTGTCTTCATTTCAATTATATTATTAATAAACTGGCATCTGTGCATCTAATGCCACTCAGATTGAAGAAATGTTGTTGCACATATCTTTATTGTTCATACATGCACATTCTGTGTTGCTGAGAAATCAGATAACACCCCCTCCCCTCCTCCTTCTCAGTTTAAAAACATTGCTACTCATCACGTAGAAGATGTGTTGAGTGTCAGACAGGCATAACAAAGAACAGTACTAGAAGTACAAAGTCGTTTCTCCTCTAAAGTTGAACTCTCACACATACACACTACGACATGAACCATTGTGTCTGCAATGGAAGACACGAGGCCATGAACTGAGGGAAGAACTGCTTTTGCAGCGTGTGGAAATAGCATTCACCGGTTGCCGTAGCATCGAAGAAGAACGAACCGCTGATTTCGTGGATTGACATCGCAACCCACATGCACACTTTCTCCCCGTTGGTGTCTTTTCATATGGATTATTCTCGGAGGTTCACGTGCCCCAAATCGAACCTCCTGTTTGTTCACAGCACCGTTCACGTAAAAATAAGCTTCGTCAGGAAACCGTGGGTTGTGTAGCACTGCCTCTCGATCTCACTAGATTGCCCACCTCAAAGACAGCAGCATCCGCTCATTATCTCTCGCAGTAATCTTATGCGCCACAGTCATCTTTTACGTATAGAAATGAAGGTCGGATAGAATAATTCTGTGTACAGATTGGCGTGAAATTCCCACCTCGGCACTGGCCCTTCTTGTTGATTTACTCAGACTACGAGTCAGAGCCACTCAGACTGCTTCAGTGTTTTGCGGCGAACGTACGTTACGTGCATGTGGCTGCTGACACTCCAAAACAGATCCAGTACCTTCAAATTTTTTATGTAATCTGCGTATTGCGTGTGGACTGCGAGCCCACTGTGTGCCGAAATGAGCACGCAACCTTCTCTGTGTCAGTGCAACGCTGTTTGTCGCTGTGAACAGTAACACCATCTTTGTCTTTTGTGCGAAGGTCAACCGTCCTTTGTCCGCCATTGCGGCAAACTTAAATGGCAGACTCACGACAGAACCGATGAACGCGCTATGACATCTGGTGTAATTTCAATGAATTGTATGGAGTTGAGTGCACAATATGAAAGCTATTACCCTGATAGTATATTTGTAGTATCAAAATTCAATCGGATGACTTATCGTGCACCACCTTGTCTTTGCATTTGCCATAGAATACAGATATCTGGCAAACATTATCAACTACATTATTTTCAGATTCACAAAAAAGATTTTTTGCAGCACCCTCAGGAAACTGCCAAGAGGTAACAATGAATTAGTACATTCGTCAAATTGCTGTGGAGAAAAAAAAAAAAACAATACAGAAAACTGATAAGTACACCAGTTTTATAAAAAAGACTTCTTGCAGTATACCGTGACCTGAATGTGAAAATATGTAATTGCTAGACAAGTGTTTGGGCATATAGCACATCACCAGTGACATAAACTGTAAGTGTTGGATACCAAATGATGTGTG
Organism: Schistocerca serialis cubense; assembly: GCF_023864345.2. NCBI lineage: Eukaryota > Metazoa > Arthropoda > Insecta > Orthoptera > Acrididae > Schistocerca > Schistocerca serialis. The sequence continues at coordinate 5,341,562 of NC_064641.1, read as the reverse complement.
TATCAAGTTTGAAATCTTTGTGATGTTAAAATTGATATGGATCTTTGTGGTACACAGGTTGTTGTGTGTACATTTTATAGCCACCAAATACTAAACAACCGTAATACTTGCTCATGTTGGACACTACTGTCACAGGATGAAAACAGCTATAACACGTGCACACAACTGTGTGTACTAAGAGATCCACATCTATTTTGACATCAGAAAGATTACATACTTGACACACGTTATTTGATACAGACGTACAAAATGTCCACTCCTGATGATAGTCTATATGTTAGTGGTGGAAAAAACTGACTGGTTAAAACTGATACCGTAGTTCTGAATAATCAATATTTTTCAGTATTTGTTCGATCATGGTTATAACAGTTCTTTTCTTTCATTTTTGCTAATAACTGTGGCATAAACTGGCTCATCAATTTGCCATAGCAGCAGTGCTAAAATTTTTGGTTTTTAAATAAAACATTTTTTAAATGAGTGAGTAACGTTTATTTGTAAAATTCCCATTGCCTTAAGAAACTAGCAGCAAACACATGACATGAGAATCAGTACAGCATTGCAGAGACAGTAATGCACCAGCTGCCATGTGGCATGGCCCAAGATGGTGCAAGACTACATGTAGTGTGCAAGACTACCTCCTACGTGCTCCATAAAGCATTTTCTCGGTGCCGTCCTTGCACGTCAGTTGTATTGCGCAAGGTTCTATCCCAAGTTTGGAACCACTCTACAAAGTGCGGAAGCACTGAAGTACAGTGCTCCATTTGCCTTAAAAGATTAAAAACAGGATGACCCAACAAACTTGCAACAGCATGAAAGGTGAAAACATCCACAATGAACCTTAGAAGAGAAGTTAATTTTGATTGATGTACCTACAATTTCATTGATGTGCTAAAAACTCGGGACAATAACTGAACCCTTCATTTTATGGTTGTTTCAGGGTGACAAATTGACACCATCCAAAAGTGATGATGCAGAGAAATCATCAGCTTGTGACTTCCGACTCACACTGTTGTCATGCCCATCTCCTTCACCTTTGCCATCTTTGCGGGAGTCATGAGACCAATTTCTGCTGCAGTCTGAATCCTAAATCAGTTGTGATTCCTACTCCTTCACCTTCATTAGAATTTTGCTCATGGTCCTAGTTTATTATTTGAAGTAATAGAAATAAAAAAAAAAAAGGTTCCCCCCCCCCCCCCCAAGAGCCATTTATTATGAGCGGTTTTGACACTGGAGTTAAACTGGAGCTTAAAAGAACCAGTGTAACCATAGACTGGTAATTTCATCGATAACCAGCTTCCCTACTATATACCCGCATCCCAGTCTGGCCATGAAATATTTGTACATTCAGCTCATCGTGAACAGTAATATATCTTTTACAAATACTTACAAGCTGCAGAGCACCAAACATACAAGATCATCACACTATTAGTAGTATTTTAAATAATGCTCATTTTAAACAGCTTAAATTTGTAATTCTACCCACTTAACTAAGCTTTAAACAGTACAGGTTTCATCATAACCACACTAAATAATACATTAACTGTATAAGAAGTGACTCTTCCAGCTATAATGAATCTCTGACAACATACCTTCTATTTAATAAGGTTAATATGGTTCATTCGTTCAACAGTTTTCCATTTAATGATGTTTCTGTAGAATGTCATGTACTCATCGCGGACATACTGCAGGAGCTCGATGGTGTATCTACTTTGTAGTCATATCACTGAGGTTTCATCACCGTAGCATTTCTATCTTGCCAGGGATGTTACTCTTCCTGCTAAGGAGGTGAGTCTGAAGTCTTTTAGCCTGTTGCTGAAGTCTCAAGTTTTTACAACACCTGGAATCAAGCTGTCGTGTTCAAACATATAATAATTATAAATTTGAAATGGCACCCACATTTCTTTTGGAACTCCATGGCCATACAGTGCTATAGAACAGGTATTTCTTTTTATGAATCAGACTTACACAACCACTTTTCAACTTCTTGCATTTAGTGCAAACATGAACCTATCAAATCTCAAGAAACAGTGTTCATAAAATAGTTATAATAAGCCTGATGTGACAGGTTTGATTCTGAATGTAGTTGTTTGGAACGTGTGTGAGTGATTCTCGTGTTTGTGTTCTTGAATGGCCCATTTGAATAATGTGCTGTCATAACTTAAGATGATTATAAATGCTGAGCTACTTGTTCACATACTTCTGCAGGTGTAGCTGTAGTTCTATAATTTACATTGTTCCGCTCATCTGTTGTTAGGTACATCTACAACTTTCAGTACTGATGTTAGTCTTTGCATTTCTTTTGATACTGCAAGGTGAATGCAAAACTTTATTACACCTTTGAACTTTTGTAACCTCTTTCTTGGTACAGTAAATTACTGAAAATGTTCTGGGTATTGACTCTTCTTCTTAGTTTGGCTTTTGTCTTTTAAATGATACTCATTGAACCAAAGCATGAAGATAAGCATTGCTAGTTTTTACTTCCAAATTTGACAGTATTATGAAAAGGATAGATAGCTACTCATCATATAGTGAAGGTGCTAAGTTGCAGATAGGCACAACAGAAAGACTGCTAAATAAGTAAGCTTTCAGCCAAAAGGCTTCCTTCTGAATTAGGTTACGTAGACACACTCACACACATTCATGCAAACACAACTCCCACACAAATGAGCTGCTTTTGCTGGTCGTGTGTGGGTTGCAATTGTGTGTGTGTGTGTGTGTGTGTGTGTTTTGGTGCGCTTGCGCACACTTGTGGTCTAATTCAGAAGAAGGCCTTTTGACCAAAAGCTTATTACTTATTTAACAGTCTTTTTGTTGTACCTGTCTCCAGCTCAACATTTCCACTATGTGGTGAGTTGAGTAGCCATCTATACGACGTGCTATCCAAAATTTTCGGGACTGGTGCTGCCATCTGTTGAAAACCTTACCTTTGGACTAATGGTCACCATCACCCTCGAAGTAGTTCCCATCCGCATCTACACACCACTCCCAGCGCTTCTGCCACAGGTCGGACGTTTTCTGGAAGTCCTGTTCTTTGAGGGTGTTTATCACCGCCATCAATGCTTCTTGAATCCTCTCTAGAGTGTCGAACTGACGGCCTTTCAGTTTCAGTTATGGGAATAGTGCGAAGTTGCAAAGTGCCAAATCTGATGAGTGGGATACAACCGCCATGTTGTTTTTTGCCAAAAAGGTCATGGTGAGTAAGGACATGTTGTCGTAATGCAGCAGCCAGTTCCCTTGACGCCAAAGTTCGGGCTGTCATCGCCGCATGTTTTCACGGAACCATCGCAAAATGTCACAATAGTGCGCAGAATTCACTGTTTGTTTGGGTGGGACAAATTCTTTGTCCACAATTTCCTTGGTATCAAAGAAAACGAAGATTGTGCTCTTCACTTTACTCTTCACCTGTCTCACTTTTTTGGGTCTTGGAGAGCCCGGGCTCTTCCACTGGGATGATTGTTGCTTTGTCTCTGGGTCATAACCATAAATCCGGCTCTCGTCGCTGGTGGTAACCCTTAACAAGAAGGTCAGATCATCAAATGCGGTCTGACAAAGGTCCGTGTACACTACAACACGCTGTGCCTTCTGATCGGCAGTCAGGATCCCTGGCACAAATTTTGTGGCGACACGGTGCATGCTCAATTCATCAGTCAACATTAATTGACATGTCCCATAAACAATACTAACTTCATCCACAAGGTCTTGAATGGTTCGACGTCGAACTGTACAAACCAATTGTTGAAGTTTGGCAACGATGTCCGGCATTGTGCAGCTAACGGGCCTTCCAGTGTTAGCATCATCTTCGACTTCGGTACGGCCGGCCCTGAACTGAGCATGCCACTCAAACACACTCGTATGGCTCATGCTGTCCCCCAAACACTTGTTGAATCATTGCAAGGGTCTCCGTAGCACTTTCCCCGAGATTCGTGCAGAAATTTATACATGTGCGCTGTTCTGTTCGCGGATCCATCTTAAAATCACCACACACCAAACACGGAGTATTACAGAAATCACTGTGGACACACAACACGTCCTCTCAGCTGAATGCCACTCCACACACTGACTCATCAGATATGCAGCTCTCACCACTTAGCAGTGCAAAGATGTACTACTGCTACTTTCCAGATGGCAGCACCAGTCCCGAAAATTTTGGATCCCACCTCGTACTTTTCACAGTATTGTCATTATTCCATCCATCCCGGATTTTCCATTGTTTGGTTTTACTTCTAAATTTGTTGATTTTAATGAGGATTGCTGTACAAGCATCCTCATTATATATTTTGAAGGTGTTCCAGGGGTATGTTTGTTGAAAAGTTTGAGCTTCTGTCACAAACTGTTGTACCTGAATAGGATATTTGTGGTTCACCTTGAAGCTTAGCCCTGTCAATAATAGGGTATTTATATGACTTATGTCTTCAAATCACTCTTTCTTTCCTTCGACAAATCATTAGACACTATTGAAGAGACAGTTTCAGTAACACTATTTGAAAACATTATTTCAATACAATGTTAATATCTGACAATATTGTAAGCATCCATATAGAAATGAGTACTACAAACAGTACCCTAAAAAACAATGAACCTTCAGTTTAATGGTAATCAAGTCATTAATAGTTGTGTATTTCCAACCAGAGGGGCAATGTTTACCTTTGTTTGACACATGTCAGTGGCTTGTCTTTATTTCAAAATAATTATAGCATTTGCTCAGTGATAAATTTCATAGAGATTCCATGGACTTCTGTTCTTCTATATGAAAATGTGTATTTGAATATGTATATCATATTAAGTGACATAACCCAATTTTGCTCATTTAGCGACTAAAAGCCATTCAGAATCATTGATTCAATTGTATTAGATATTTATTGAGAGGTTTGACAAGTGACATGGTGTAATATTTGAAAATCAGGTCATTTGTACACAAAAAAAGATGTCAGTTAACAATGCCAAATTAAAAATACATACATTAACATACTAGAGCTTGTACATTAGTAGGAAAATTATGTATTGCATAATCAGTTATCACTTTTAATGTATTGCTTAATTATTACATTGTAAATTGCTGTGTGCATTGTGTCTACTTTCATAGCAGTAAATCTTGTAAACCATTTCATGTTTTATTGGTTATGGACAGCAACATAATGAGAGGTCATAAAATATAATTAAATATTATAGTGTAAATTGCTAGGTGCATTGTGTCTACTTTCACAGCAATAAATCTTGTAAACCATTTCATGTTTTTTATTGGTTGTGGACAGCAACATAATGAGAGGTCATAAAACATAATTCCTGAATATTTGTCAATACCTTTCATTTTCATGACACTATTACATAACTTGAAAATCATAATTTATATGATCTTCAGTAAAATTGAAAACATTATTTTTCTAAAATATATGTATTACTAAAAGTAGCAAAATATATGCATCCTTACAGAAAAAAGAAGGAATTAACTTTTGTATTTGCAGTTTTTGAAATTGAGACATATTTAATTTTCTCACAATATTGACTAAGTCAAGACTCAATATATGACGTTAGACCATGGAGAGATACCTCCTGTACAGTACCCATTCTGCAAAACACATGAAAAAATATAGTTGTTATATGTTGGGAGATGTTCATATCGGACACCTGTCATGTTAAGATAGAAGCTGACCTCGGGGGCGATCAGTTTGGATTCTGGAGAAATATAAGAACACATCAGGCAATACTGACTCTGCGACTTTTCTTAGAAGATAGTTTAAGGAAAGGCAAACCTATGTTTATAGCATTTGTAGACTTAGAGAAAGCTTTTTATAATGTTGACTAGAATACTCTCTTTGAAATTCCGGAAGGTAGCAGGTGTAAAATATAGGCAGTGAAAGGCTATTTGTAACTTGTACAGAAATAGATGGCAGCCATAAGATTTGAGGAACGTGAAAGTGAAGCAGTAGTTGAGAAGGGAGCGAGAGAGGGTTGTAGCTTATCACTGATGTTATTCAATCTGTACATCGAGCAAACAATAAAGGAAGGGAGAAATGACAATTGCAATAAAATAATGGAAATCATAGCTCGCACACAAAGATATAGGTGTTCGTTTTTTCCGCGCTCTGTTCGTGGTTGGAATAATAGAGAAATATTGTGAAGGTGGTTTGGTGAACCCTCTGCCAGGCACTTAAGTGTGATTTGAAGGATATCCATGTAGATGCAGATGTAGATATAGAAGGCAAAGAAAAATTTGGAGCCAGAATTAAATTTCAGGGAGGAGAAATATACACTTTCAGGTTTGCTGGTGGCTTTGTAATTCTGTCAGAGACAGCAAAGGACGGAGGAGCTGAACATAATGGACAGTGGTTTGAAAGGAGGTTATAAGATGAACATCAACAAAAGCAAAGCAACAATAATGGAATGCAGTTGAATTAAATTATGTAATGCTGAGGGTATTAGATTAGGAAATGAGACACTTAAAGTAGTAGATGAGTTTTGTTATTTGGGCAGCAAAATAACTGATGATGGCCAGAGTAGAGAGAGTATAAAATGTAGAGTGGCAATGATAAAAAAAGCATTTCTGAAGAAGAGAAATTTGTTAACAGTCTTTTCTGAATGTATTTGTGTGGAGTGTAGCAACGTATGGAAGTCAAACGTGGACAATAAACAGTTTAGACAAGAAGAGAATGGAGGCTTTTGAAATGTGGCACTACAGAAGAATGCTGAAGACTGTGTGTGTATATCATATAACTAATGAGGGAATATTGAATAGAATTGGGGAGAGAAGAAATTTATGGCATGTCCTGACTAGAAGATGGAATTGGTTGATAGGACACATTCTGAGACATTGAGAGATGACCACTTTATTATTGGAAGGGGAGGGGGGAGAGTGTAGTGGATAAAATGGTAGAGGGAGAGCAAGAGTAGCAGTAAGCAGAATCAGAAGAATGGAACTTGCAGCAGTTATTGGAGATGATAAGGCTTACACGGGGTAGAGTAGCATGGAGAGCTGCATGAAACCAGTCTTCAGACTGAAGACCACCATCTCTACAACAGCAGCAACAACAACAAAAAACACACACACATTCTGGTCCGAACTGCCAGAAATGGTGGTCATGTGCGTGAGGTGAGTGTGCTTGTTTGTGTTAATGAGTGTGTGTGCGTGTGTTCCCTTTTCTGGCGAAAGCTTTGGCTGAAAGCTAATGTGTAAACGTCATTTTGTTGTGCCTGTCCTGCAACTTAACGTGTCACCTTTACGGTAAGTGGCAATCTATCTTTTCCTTATATGTTGATATTCCAACTTGGAGTTACTGTTGTTAGGTGTGATACTATTTAATCTTAGCTGAAATTATCATTTCATGCTCCATGAATTCTCCTACAGAATGTGAAATTTTGTAATCTGTGGCTTCATATTAAGAATTTTTTTGCCCATTAATTTATTATACAGGAAGATTCAAAATTTGTATTACAGAGTTCTAGGGGTTGCAATGGGGACTTACAAGGGGAGGCCGCCAATTGTGAAATTCAGATTCGATTCATACTGCGCGTAATAAAAACTCATGGCCAGAGATGTAATGTGGCAAAGCACCAAGATGCACTTCTCAGCCGTTGTCGAGTTAAAAGACAGTTAAAAGAAACCGTTGCGGTGAAATACTCCCTACGATTAAGTATATTCTACAGTGTCGTGGCGCAGCGGTAAGCGTTCGGGTTCGTAATCCGAAGGTTGCCGGATCGAATCTCGCGCCATGCAATTTCTTAATTAGTTTTTTGTAATTCAAAAAAATATATATATACACTATTAATGAATTGCTTATGCATGTTGGTGAAGGCGGGTCGCTCTCCAATTGTACCGCCTCCATTTTTCCGTTTGTTTAACAGGGTGTACCAAAGCTCTCACGTCCGCACTGATTTTCGACGATGTTATAAGTTGCGCTAGGGGCCGCATCTACCTTCTTTCGAAGTTAGCAGGCAACTACGCTGTTATAAGGCGGCTTGTTTCGGCCCATTCAGCATCTGTCCTTCAAGTGTAACGAGCGAGTAACGGAGTTTATATTTCATACCTGCCACAGCAAATTTGTGTTCGTGGGGTCTCTCTTCTAATTCGAACATTTGACTTACGCTATACTTATTCGTTTCGGAATATCGTTTCTACGTCTTCCATTAACTATACATGGTTAACATTATGAAGACAATTAATAACATTTGTGAAATACAACTTTGTTTGCGGAAAACATAATGATGTTCGAAGTCGCCAGTTTTTTCAAGACAAACGAATTTCAACAACTTATTATATGCATAATTGTTGCAACTGATTGCCGGGAATTTAATTGTGTGTGTGTGTGTGTGTGTGTGTGTGTGTGTGTGTGTGTGTGTGTGTGTATACACACATTTGAATTACAAAAAACAAATACTAAAAAAAAAAAAAAAATTGCATGGCGCGAGATTCGATCCGGCGACCTTCGGATTACGAACCCGAGCGCTTACCACTGCGCCACGACGCTGTAGAAAATTATTAATCATAGGGAGTATTTCACCGCAACGATTTCTTTTAACTGTCGATTTTCTCGACAACGGCTGAGAAGTGCATCTTGGTGCTTTGCCACATTACACCTCTGGCCATGAGCTTTTATTATGCTTGGTATGAATCGGATCTGAATTTCACAATTAGCGGCCTCCCCTTGTTAGACGAAGTTTTGGTTTGCACCCACCTGGGGAAATGTACTGTTTCAATTTAAAATCAGTTTGAGGATTGGATCACTTTCAAATCTCCCACCTTTATGGAATCCACACAGTGGAGATAATGTGCTCTGACTTGTGTGCTGCAGGAGCACATGACATGGGCAGTATTTCAAATACTTGTCCTCATTTTCTCTTCCATGTAATGAAGGATATTATCTTCAAAGTCAAGAGTGATGTTTGTTCGTGGAGCACCACAACCAATCCTCCTAGTTTCAAACATTCAGATTTCTCACCAATTGTTGTAGTCAGACAAAGGTCTTGTGTCATGTCATAATTACAACAGGGACTGACAATGAAACATCCGTCTCAGCTTGTGTGCATTCTGTGAGGTGGGGGATCCATTATTCAAACTTATTTTGTATACAAACGGCATTTCTGGACATGTGTTCTTCATCAGAACTTCATCTACTAAGTCTCCTCGACAGCCCCTAGAAGCCTGTAATAGGAGTTTTGAATCACCCTGTAAGGAGTCATTCCAATCCCGGGAGCGGAAAGACTTACCTTAGGGGGAAAAAAGGAGGGTATACACTCCCACACACACACATATCCATCCACACATATACAGACACAAGCAGACATATATAACCAGATAGATGCCTCTTGCTATCTAAAGCAAACCTGCACAAATCTAGGGACATAATAGAGTAGTTTCATCAAGACAACATACACTGAGTGTAGACATTAAAATCCATGTACTAACTGAAGCTATACAAAAAGCCCAATGCAAAATGAAAACAAAAAATCCATAAATTCCTTATCAGTTATGTTTGCAGACAATTCTCTCTTTTAATTGAAGCTGTTGATTTAGGAAAAGTCCAAGCTCTATTATGAACGTACCCTAGCAAACTGATTTGAATTAAATCGATGGTTGAAACTGAACACTGCAAAATCCATATGACACATTTCAAACTAAATATTCAGAATGAGTGGAACTTAGAATACAAAGTAACAATCAACTTACATAAGAAATTGACATCATCAAATTCCTTGGACTAAATGTGGGCAAGTTAAACTAGAATACACATACCGACTTCCTATCGAATAAATTGTGCATTTTTTGTTTGCAATGCAAATTGTACTGACATGGATACACAAAAATTGCATTCTGAATTTGATAATAGGTACGGTAGAGAGTATAGTTTTCTGGGGAAGTTCAAATAGTATATCTCAAATACTAAACTGCAGAAGAAAATAGTCAGATACAAGTGTACCACAAAAGAAAAAGAATGTCATTCAGCCATCATTTCAAAAACTAAAAATGCTAAATGTTCTGTGTACATTACCAAAATTATAATCTTTGTACACAGCAGACAATAGTTATTTGATGACAATCACACACACCCAACACGACACACAAAGAGAATTTTATGTTGCAAACATAGCAATTGAAATTACAGATGAAGACTCCACAGATCATGGGGATTCCACTGGGATTGCAAGGGCAACATTAGACTAATTACAGCATACACAAGAGCATTCGAGTAATAATTCTTCCTGCAAACCATACATGAATGGAATGGGAGAAAGCCCTAACAACTGGTACAATGAAATGTACTCGCTCCCATGTACTTCACAGAGTGAAAGTGCTGGCAGGTCGACAGACACACAAACATACACACAAAATTCAAGCTTTCGCAACAAACGGTTGCTTCATCAGGAAAGAGGGAAGGAGAGGAAAAGACGAAAGGATGTGGGTTTTAAGGGAGAGGGTAAGGAGTCATTCCAATCCCGGGAGTGGAAAGACTTACCTTAGGGGGAAAAAAGGACAGGTATACACTCGCACACACACACATATCCATCCGCACATACACAGACACAAGTAGACATTTGTAAAGGCAAAGAGTTTGGGCAGAGATATCAGTCGAGGCGGTAGTAAAGAGGCAAAGATGTTGTGAAAGACAGGTGAGGTATGAGTGGCGGCAACTTGAAATTAGCGGAGGTTGAGGCCTGGCGGATAACAAGACGAGAGGATATACTGAAGGGCAAGTTCCCATCTCCGGAGTTCTGAAAGTTTGGTGTTAGTGGGAAGTATCCAGATAACCCGGACGGTGTAACGCTGTGCCAAGATGTGCTGGCCGTGCACCAAGGCATGTTTAGCCACAGGGTGATCCTCATTACCAACAAACACTGTCTGCCTGTGTCCATCCATGCGAATGGACAGTTTGTTGCTGGTCATTCCCACATAGAAAGCTTCACAGTGTAGGCAGGTCAGTTGGTAAATCACGTGGGTGCTTTCACACGTGCCTCTACCTTTGATCGTGTACACCTTCCGGGTTACAGGACTGGAGTAGGTGGTGGTGGGAGGGTACATGGGACAGGTTTTACAACGGGGGCGGTTACAAGGCTAGGAGCCAGAGGGTAGGGAAGGTGGTTTGGGGATTTCATAGGGATGAACTAAGAGGTTACGAAGGTTAGGTGGACGGCGGAAAGACACTCTTGGTGGAGTGGGGAGGATTTCACGAAGGATGGATCTCATTTCAGGGCAGGATTTGAGGAAGTTGTATCCCTGCTGGAGAGCCACATTCAGAGTCTGATCCAGTCCTGGAAAGTATCCTGTCACAAGTGGGGCACTTTTGTGGTTCTTCTGTGGGGGATTCTGGGTTTGAAGGGATGAGGAAGTGGCTCTGGTTATTTGCTTCTGTACCAGGTCGGGAGGGTAGTTGCGGGATGCGAAAGCTGTTTTCAGGTTGTTGGCGTAATGGTTCAGGGATTCCGGACTGGAGCAGATTTGTTTGCCACGAAGACCTAGGCTGTAGGGAAGGGACCGTATGATGTGGAATGGGTGGCAGCTGTCATAATGGAGGTACTGTTGCTTGTTGGTGGGTTTGATGTGGACCACCACATCTCTGTCAAACTCTTCACACAGTATCATATCTCCCATTTCATTTTCATCTACATCCTCTTCCATTTCGATAATATTGTCCTCAAGTACATCACCCTTGTATAGACCCTCTATATACTCCTTTCATCTTTCTGCTTTCCCTTCTTTTCTTAGAACTGGGTTTCCATCTGAGCTCTTGATATTCATACAAGTGGTTTTCTTTTCTCCAAAGGTCTCTTTAATTTTCCTGTAGGCAGTATCTATCTTACCCCTAGTGAGATAGGCCTCTACATCCTTACATTTGTCCTCTAGCCATCCCTGCTTAGCTATTTTGCACTTCCTGTCGATCTCATTTTTGAGACGTTTGTATTCCTTTTTGCCTGCTTCATTACTGCATTTTTATATTTTCTCCTTTCATCAATTAAATTCAATATTTCTTCTGTTACCCAAGGATTTCTACTAGCCCTCGTCTGTTTACCTACTTGATCCTCTGCTGCCTTCACTACTTCATTCCTCAAGGCTACCCATTCTTCTTCTACTGTATTTCTTTCCCCCATTCCTGCCAATTGTTCCCTTATGCTCTCCCTGAAACTCTCTACAACCTGTGGTTTAGTCAGTTTATCCAGGTCCCATCTCCTTAAATTCCCACCTTTTTGCAGTTTCTTCAGTTTTAATCTACAGTTCATAACCAATAGATTGTGGTCAGAGTCCACATCTGCCCCTGGAAATGTCTTACAATTTAAAACCTGGTTCCTAAATCTCTGTCTTACCATTATATAATCTATCTGATACCTTCTAGTATCTCCAGGCTGCTTCCATGTATACAACCTTCTTTTATGATTCTTGAACCAAGTGTTAGCTGTGGTTAAGTTATGCTCTGTGCAAAATTCTTACCCCCAATCCATATTCATCTACTATGTTTCCTTCTCTCCCTATTCCTACTATCGAATTCCAGTCACCCATGACTATTAAATTTTCGTCTCCCTTCACTACCTGAATAATTTCTTTTATCTCATCATACATTTCATCAATTTCTTCATCATCTGCAGAGCTAGTTGGCATATAAACTTGTACTACTGTAGTAGGCATGGGCTTCGTGTCTATCTTGACCACAATAATGCGTTCACTATGCTGTTTGTAGTAGCTTACTCGCACTCCTATTTTTTTATTCATTATTAAATCTACTCCTGCATTACCCCTATTTGATTTTGTATTTATAACCCTGTATTCACCTGACCAAAAGTCTTGTTCCTCCTGCCACCGAACTTTACTAATTCCCACTATATCTAACTTTAACCTAACCATTTCCCTTTTTAAATTTTCTAACCTACCTGCCCGATTAAGGGATCTGACATTCCATGCTCCGATCCATAGAACGCCAGTTTTCTTTCTCCTGATAATGACGTCCTCTTGAGTAGTCCCCACCCGGAGGTCCGAATGGGGGACTATTTTACCTCCAGAATATTTTACTCAAGAGGACGCCATCATCATTTAATCATACAGTAAAGCTGCATGCCCTTGGGAAAAATTACGGCTGTAGTTTCCCCTTGCTTTCAGCCATTTGCAGTACCAGCACAGCAAGGCTGTTTTGGTTAGTGTTACAAGGCCAGATTTGTCAATCATCCAGACTGTTGCCTCTGCAACTACTGAAAAGGCTGCTGCCCGTCTTCAGGAACCACACATTTCTCTGGCCTCTCAGTAGGTACCCCCTCCGTTGTGGTTGCACCTACAGTACGGTCATATGTATCGCTGAGGCACGCAAGCCTCCACACCAATGGCAAGGTCCATGGTTCATGGGGGTTGGGGGGATATATGCTTACAAATGTAAATTGCAATTGGTGTATAAGAAACAAAGTATGTTAATAGTTACAGTCTTAAGCATTTTCTATGGTAAAACAGAGGTATAAAATAATAAATTACAATTTTCCATATTACAAACTATACATTAGCAGGAATTTGATAGTGCCAATTGCTTGAACACAAATACCCATACTGGTGTAGGATGTATTCAGTTACAAAGTGGCAATAGCAAATATTACAAGTAAACTATTACATCTGAGTTACAATACTACATTAAAGAATTGATTAAGAGAGTAAAACGCTTTTTCCAGAAGATATTCCTTCAATTTACTCTTAAATTTTGGCATTTCACTGGTAAGATTTTTTATGTCAGACGGGCGTGCATTAAACACCTTTATGCTTGAGTAGTATATTCCCTTTCGTATCAGACTCACGTTTTTTCTGTCAACATGAAAGTCATGTTTTGTTCTTGTATCATAGTCATGATAAGAAGTATTGCTTTTGTACATGTGTAGGTTCTTAGCTGAAAAGCACATAAGGGATAGGATATATTGTGAGATCATTGTTAATATTTTGTGTCTTTTAAAAAGATTTCTGCATGAATGATTCCTGTTAACTCCACTTATAATTCGAATTGGTCTTTTCTGAGTTACAAATACTGTATTTGCCGTTGGTTGGTTACCCCAGAATATCAAGCCATAGGATAACAATGAATGGAAATAGCCAAAATAAGCAGCCTTAACAGCATCACTGTTAGCAGTTGTTGCTATAATACGTAGAGCATAAGTTGCTGAACTAAGTCTTTTTCTCAAGTCCAAAAATGGCATGACCAATTTAATTTATTGTCAATGTGGAGGCCTAAAACTTTTGTTGAATAACCTCCGTGTCTATGTTGATCATTACAGCTTAGACTTATGTCATCCTGAACTTTGTGAGACCCACGGAAATGTGTGAAATGTTTATTTTTTATTTTTTAGATTTAGGCTATTGCATCTGAACCACTTATGAAGATCATGGAACACCAAGTTGGCAGATGATGCAATATCATTTTCAGGTGTTTTTTCAATTACAAGGGATGTATCATCTGCGAAAAGAGTAAATTTGATGGTAGCCTTAGAACAGTGAGGAAGGTCATTAATAAAAATAAGAAAGAGCAAAGAGCCAAGCACCGAACCTTGTGGCACACCTACACTAACTGTTCCCCAGCCAGTGGAAGGTATTGAGCCATATTCATGATTCAGCAATACCCTCTGCTTTCTGTCAGTCAGGTATGATCCGAGCCACATTCCCACTGTGTCAGTTAAACCATAATAGGCTGCTTTTGAAAGGGGGATTTCATGGCTCACACAGTCAAAGGCTTTGGTTAAGTCGCAAAAAAAAAAATACCAACTGAAGCTAATTTATTGTTCAGTGCTTCTAGAACATTATTAGTAAAGGAGAATATAGCATCATCAGTTGACAGACCTGATTGGAAACCAAATTGGCATTGACTAAGAGCCTTGTGGAAATTCAGGTGTTCTACAATTCTACCATGCACCTGTTTCTTGAGAACTTTGGAGAAGCATGTTAAAAGGGATATAGGGCGGTAGTTAGAAGCATCAGTTTTTTCCCCCTTCTTGAACAGTGGTTTCACATCGGCATACTTCATTCTATCAGGGACAATATCTTGTCGAAGGGATGCATTAAATATATGGCAAATTATTACACAAATGGCTTTATGGCAATGTTTAAGTGCCTTAGTGGAGATATTATCAAAGCCAGATGACATTTTGGTTTGCATTTTAGTGATGATCCTTTTCACTTCACTGACTGTAACTGGGACTATGAGCATTTGATTAATTTTGCACAGACCAAATCCTTTCAGAAGGTCCATAGCCTCGTTGAATGAACCCCTACAGCCAGTTTTCTCAGAAGCCATTATAAAGTGCTCATTTAAGACTGTTGCAATTGCATTCGTTTCTTTAATTAAATTACCACACTGTCTCATTTCTATGCCAGATACACTCTCCTCTTTTTTTTCCCAGCTCCCTTTTGATGACATTCCAGATGGTTTTTATTTTGTTGTTAGAGTTGTCTATTAGTTTTCTTGTGAAATACAGCTTCAGAGAGGGACATGAATTCATCTGTGAATTGGTTGAATTTAATATTAACTATTCTTTCTTTGTATATTGGGCTCCAGTCAGTCTGCTGCAAGAGCTGATTTCTAAAGTGTCCACATTGATTGTTCTGAAGGACCTAAAAACCGGTTTATATTTTTTAACCCTTTTAGTGCCAAATACGATCTGATCGTGATCCAGATTTTTGGCGAAAAATGCCAGTAACGATCTGATCGTGATGCCTTTCTCATTCGCTAGGAAATACTAACAACTTTGCCTTCAAGCACGGAAAAAATGAATGAGAAAGGCATCACGATCAGATTGTTACTGGCATTATTCGCCGAAAATCTGGATTACGATCAGATCGTATTTGGCACTAAAAGGGTTAATGCCAGAACATAAGTCATTAAGAGTTAGCAACTGCCCGTCATGGTCTGAAAGACCGTTAAGAATTTGACTGTCAATAAGGCGTACACCGGTGTCTATCACTCGGGCAGGAAATTGAACTATTGGAGTTAAATTAAAGGTTTCCAATAAATATTCCAATTCGCTTCTACTGGTGTTGCCTGTAAGGAAGCTTACATTAAAGTCACCCATAATGACTAACTGCTTAGCCTTTGAATATATTTTTACCAAACTGATTCAAGCTGTTTTAAGAAAATACAGATTTTCCCTGCAGGAGCCCTGTAAACTGTTACCACTATAATAGGCTTATTATCAGCAAAAATTTCAGATCCACATGCTTCAAAATTAAAATCTTCACAATACATACTTAAGTCAAGTGATTTATGAGGTATACACTCCTTGACATAAATTACAGGTCCACCTTTCTCTCTGTTTGATCTACAGTAACTATCAGCTAAAACATAACCTTCCAGATGGGGCATCAGCATGGCAGACCTTACATGGTTTTCTGTAAAGCACAATATGTGAGGTTGGTTTTCATTTAACATGAGACCCAAAAGCTCCAATTTTCCTCTAAGGCTCATGATATTTTGGTGGAATATACAGAATTTATCTTTCAATACAGATTTAAAGTTGCAGTTTATGGGTGTTAAATTAGAAACTCTCAATACATCAGGATTGATACTTGATTTACTGACCAGTTCCCTGTTAAGGGGCCTGCTTGTGCACACATTACTTACAATTTGTCAGTTTAAGTACTGTTGCATAGTACATAATTTTTATTTGGAATAATACTGATGTTTGATTTTTTTTTTTTTTAGCATTCCTTACTTGTGTTGTTATCTAATCCATTTAATTGTATCCATTCTCCCAAATACTTAAATTTGTCAAATGTTTTCATGTTTCTGTGTGGTGCTCATTTATATAATATCAGTAGTGCTTTGGATATAATTCTTGTGAGTGACGTTTTGTACAGAATTGTGTTGGTAATTGTTGGTGTCTTTCCTGTCTTCCTTCTTAATGTGGTGTATGGATTGTGGCTTGTCGCCAGTCATCCGTTATTCTTCCTTTCACCCAGCAATCTTTAATAACCTCATAAATGATTTTGGCTGCCCACTTCCCTCCTGGTTTCCACATCTCAGTTAATAGCCTATTTTCACCAAGTGCTCTGTTGTTTTTCAGCTGGCCAATGTATCATTCAATTTGATGCAATGATACTGGTTCTTGATGTGGTTTTCCTTTTGAGGCTGTCTGAAAATCAGTCATTGTGTTAGTTTCTACCCGTTTAGAAGATTTTTGAAGTATTTTACTAATGACTACCAATGTTCTTTGTTGTTGGTTTCTACCAGTTTAGAAGATCTTTGAAGTATTTTACCAGTGACTAACAATGTCCTTTGTTGTTGGTAATCATTTTCCCTGTTGAATCTCTGAAGTGAAGCCTTGCTGACTTGTACCCTATTATTTCTTCTTTGAAAACTTAGTAGAAGTGCCTAGTGTTATTCTGTCTGAAATTTGTATCTGAGGGAGAAGTTCGGGTCGATTACACCAATCAACCCTCCCATTTTGCAGTAGTTCGTTTATTCACCTAAACACATCAAAGGCTTACAAAGAACTAACATGGCAGTTTTGCCCAAAGATAATCTTAATTTAGTTCAAAGACGATACTCAGATTGATCCTGGTGTCGACCTCATTGGCGCTGCCACATACCCCCCCCCCCCTCCCCTCAGTACGGAGTACTCTTGATAGACCGGGGGGGGGCGGTGACTATGACGTCGGCAGGGGCGGTCCACGGGAGCCGGACCACGGTCAGTTCGACAGTGTCGTCGGGGAGCTGTGTCGGTAGATGTCGTGGAGGAAGGTTCGGCCACCGAAACTGGAAGTCGTGGTCGTGCAGCGACAGGGAGGCCGGCAGTTTGCGGGTGGAACAGAGCGACTACGAGAGCGGAACACATTTCACCAGGTGGCACAGAATGGTGGATGTTGTGTCATGAGCACCGGACGAAGGGAAGCACACGACAAACAGTGTGTCATAGCATATAATTATAGAGATGTCGTGGATTATGAGGCATGTTCAAGATGGGGTGGGGGGGGGGGGGGGGGGGCGTGAGAAATCTCGACAGGGCGAGGAAGGCGACGGGGGAGAGGTCTAAGGGACCGGTGAAGGGCCCAGTGGCGAGGGCGTGATTGTAGGTAAGATCGACGTGGGGAGCATGTGATCACCCAATGGAGTGTGTGAGTCCGGAGTAGAGGGCGAGATCGGAGAAGAGCTCGACGATTGGAGCTGGAAGTCACTCGACTGAGTGTGTAAGTCCGACGTGGAGGGGGTGGTCGGAGCGTTGTGAGCCACGACAGTGAGTGGTGTGGTCGTGGCCTGAAGGGGGGTAGAAGCGGGCTCGACATGAGCAGGCTTAAGTCTGTTGAGAGAGACTGTGACAGCTGAATCTTTTATCTGGATGTCATATGTGTTGGCTGAGCGCTGGAGAACTCGGTACGGGCCGGTATATGGAGGTTGGAGGGGAGCACGGACATTATCATCTCGGAGCATGATGTATTCGCAATTGTCCAGAGATTTCGGGGCGTGAACCTTAGGGTGGGAGTGGCTGGCAGGCAGAGGGATATGGAGGTTGGTGAAGTGGCGTCAGATGCGGTCCACGAAGGAAGGTAAGTCAGACTGAGGTAGAGAAGCGGAAGGGCTCACAAGTTCGCCAGGGAGAACAATGTTCTGGCCGTATACGAACTCGGCTATTGTGCCTTTGAGGTCTTCCTTATAGATCGCACGAATGCTGAGTAGCACAAGGGGAAGGTCCTCCGTCCATAGAGAGTCGTGGCATCGAAGAGCCGCCTTGAAAGTGCGGTGCCAGCGCTCGACTAGCCCGTTACTTTGCGGGTGATATGCTGTGGTATGGATGCGCCGGATGCCGCAAATGTTACAAATCTCGTTGAACAGGGCCAACTCAAATTGTCTGCCCTGGTCAGTCATGATAATAGCTGGACATCTGAAACGCAATGCCCATTACTCGACGAAAGCTCGAGCAATAGTTTCTGTCGTAATATTAGGGAGCGGGACAGCCTCGACCCAGCGAGTTGTTCGGTCAATAGACGAGAGAACGTAACAAAAGCCGTTAGAGGGGGAGAGAGGGCCAACAATGTCAATATAAATATGCTGGAAACGCCCAGGAGGGATCGAAAAGATGCCAAGGGGGGGTGAACTGTGCTTGTGTACTTTGCAGCGTTGGCATGCGACGCAGGAGTGTGCCCATTGCTGGCAGTCCTTGTTGACATTTCTCCACACAAAGCGCTCCACTACGAGGCAGGCGGACGCACGAACACCGGGGTGGACTAAATTATGCAATGCGTTGAAGACAGCTCGACGGAGCATGGTTGGGATGAGGGGGTGTATTGTGCCCGTACTGTCGTTGCACCAGATCTCACCATAAATGCCAGGGAAGGTGGTGCGGACGAAGTGTAGTGAATAGGTAGAGTCTGAAATCAGGTTTTGTTGGAGGTTAGGCAGTTCAGAGAGGTCTAACAGCGAATGAACGGCGTCGACTCGTGAAAGGAAATCAGCAACTATATTGTCAGCACCCTTTATGTGTCTGAGATCGGTGGTGAACTGAGATAAGAAGTCCATGTATCTGAAGCGGCGAGGAGGCGGGTCAGCTGGCGGGTTTATAATGGCCGCAGCCAGGGGTTTGTGGTCCGTTAAAACATAGAAAGGGCATCACTCAGCATCAGTCTTAAAATGCTTGATCGCTTCATAGACCACGAGAACTCCCTGTCAAATGCGGAATATTTCCGTTGTGCATTGCTGAGCTTGCGCGAAAAGAACTGCAGAGACGAAGTTTGGCCATCGATTGTCTGGCTAAGGACCGCGCCAATGGCAATATTGCTCGTGTCTGTGGTGATGAAAAACTGCGCATTGGTATGAGGATGTGCGATGGTGCAGACCTCGGCAAGAAGATTTTTGAGGGCAATGAAAGAGGCAGTCATAGCAAGGGTCCATGGAACGGGCCTAAATCCAGAAGTGTTGGTGCCTTCCAAGGCGTCCGTCAGTGGAGCCTGAATCTCCGCAGCCTGAGGTAGATGTCGGAGATAATAATTAACCATCCCCAGAAAGCGCCGGAGCTCTTTGAATGACAAAGGTCTGGGTAGGTTTAGTATTGTTTGTACTTTCTCAGGGGGTGGTGAAATGCCGTCGGCAGAGACTCGAAAACCAAGAAAAGTGACAGCGGGTTGATGTTTGTCCTGGTTGGTCTCGATGCCTGCTGCCGCGAGTGCAGTTTGCACATGTCGAATGTTGTTCTCGACGGAGGAGCTGAACACAAGAATGTCATCAAGATATGCAAAGCAGAATTTTAGCTCGAACAGCACTTTGTTGATGAAGCGTTGCCAGGTCTGGGTTGCGTTTTTCAGACCAAAGGGCATGAATCGAACCTGAAATAACCTGATCGGGGTGGTGACTGCTGTCTTCTCGATATCTTCATGTGCCATGGGGATCTGGTGGTAGGCCCGTTTGCAATCAATGACAGAGAACGTGGGCGCACATGCGAGGGAACTGGTAAAGTCGGCAATGTTGGCTATGGGGTAGATGTCCAGAATTGTTCGTGTGTTTAGTCGACGGTAGTCTCCGCACGTGCGCCAGGACCCGTCTTTCTTGGGTGTCATATGTATGGGTGTAGACCAGCTACTGGCAGAGGGTTCAATGATGCCGGAGCTTAGTAGTTCAGAAATCTTAGAAGCTTTTGTTTGGAGTAGTAGGCTCTATTAGCATTTGCAGTTTCATTTTCACTTCTGATTGTCTGATTTTGTTTGTCTGTCATTGCACCCAGAAACTTGGACTATTTGACACATTTGAATTAATGTTTGCCAATTACTAGATGTGATCAATTGTCTTGTTCATCTCTACTTCTTTGAACTATCATGTATTTTCTTTTCTGATTGTTTGCTTTTAAGCCAAGCTTGAGTCTGCTTCTACAAGCTCCAAAAATAACTCTCTAATCTCTATTTCACTTTTCCAGTGAATAAAATATTATCTGCGTACACTAAAACCTTAACTGTATTCCTTTGGGGGATCTGAGAAAGTAGTAGTTTGAGTTTCCTGACAATTCTCTCCGAGGCTGCATTAAAGAGAAGAGAGAAGCGTGTTAATAACAGTATCCTAAATGTAATACAATTTTTGTATGTGGTAAAAAGAGATGTAATATTAAATTACTTCTTGCTCAAATTATCATTTCAACCTCCATGAATTCTTCTGCTGAACGGTAGTATTTACCTCACAAGATCTGCTGTAGTCCCATTATTAGAATTTCTGGCTTTATATTAAGTATGTTTCACATTAATTTATTATATATTTTGATTTGCATCGACATCTATACTCTACAAACCACTTTGAATTACATGGCAGAGTGCACATTTCATTGAACTAATTATTAGGGTGTTCTCCAGTTCCATCATGCATGGGTCACAGGAAGAATGCTTGCCCTAAGCCCCTGTGTGTTCTGTAAGTAGTCTAATCTTGTCTCTGTGACCCCTTTCAGATCACCATCTACTGTGGAGTACGTGTGTATAATTTTAACTGGTGTTTGGGTAGTACAAAATTCTCTTTGTGTTTCGTCTTGTATGTGCGGCTAAAAGATTGTCCTCAAATAATTTTTGCCAGCTGTGTTGAAAGATTATAATTTTATAAATTTATGCAGAACAGTTTGGATTTGTAGTTTTTGAAATAATGAGTGTCAAGACCTTTTTTGCTGTGCAGTATACATGCACCTGTCCATTTTTCTTCTGCAGTTTTAGTATTCAAGATACACTATTTGAACTACTCCTGAAAATTATACCATAATTAATGACAAATTCAAAATAGCTGTACTATTTTTCTGCACTCACTTGAGTAGAATTCACTATTATTTGCATTGAAAACAAAAAAAACTGCATAATTTTTTTGATAGCAAGTCAGTATGTGTATTTCAGCTTAACTTTTTGTCCACATTTAGTTCAAGGAATCTGATCATCTCAACTTATTCCATAAGTTAAACAGTTGAAAATCCAAGTGGAATATGACAATATTATGAAAAGGATAGTTGCTGACACCATATAGAGGAGGTGCTGAGCTGCAGATAGGAACAACAAAAAGACCATCAGAACATGAGCTTTCAGCCAACTAGGCCCTCGACGGAAATAGACAACACACACTCACACAGATGCAACTCATAGACACATGCTGCTCACTGTCTGACCCCTGCAGCCAGAGACTGTGGTCATGTGAGTATGAGTTGTATTTGTGTGTGTGTGTGTGTGTGTGTGTGTGTGTGTGTGTGTGTGTGCTTTCTATTTCTGACAAAGACCTAGTTGGCTGAAAGCTTACTTTCTGACAGTCTTTTTGTTGTGCCTATCTGTGGCTCAGCATCTCTGCTACATGGAGAGTAGCAACTATCCTTTTCATAATATTCTTACTCAACAAGTTGATTGATATGTCATATTGTAAGTCCCACACATTATGAATGTTTCATTTTGAAGTGTATCATGTGGCTTTTTGCACTGTTTAGTTTCAACCCAGTTAACGGGAGCCAGTTTCCTAGGGTATCAACTATTTTCACAATAGACCTTGGAATTTTTTCTAAATTATCAGCTTCAGTTAAGGTGAAAGTATTGTCTTTGAACATGACTGTCAGGGAATTTATACTTACAGGTAAGGTATCTATGTAGAATAGGAACAGGATTAACTCTGAAATGGAGCCTTGAGCCACACCTTGTGATACTGGACGCCATTTAGAAGAATAATTCACTTTTCTGTTCTGCAGGTATGATGTAAGCCATTTCAGAGTGTTGTCCTCAGTCCCATATTTATCTAAATTGTAGATAAGCATGGCGCAGTTTGCTGAGTCGAAGGAATTTGTAAGGTCACTGAAGATAACTGCAACTTTGCTACTTTGATATAATGCTTTGCTTATATTTTCAATAAATGTATTCACTACATCTAGAGAGCTTCTTTCCTTGTTGAAATCCAATTTTGTTACTTATAATAATATTTTTTACAGTAAAATTATGAATCTGGATTGCAGATATTTTCTCCAACACTTTCATCAAGGTTGTATGAATAGATATAGGGTAATCTACATCTACATGACTACTCTACAATTTCATCAAATCATATTCAAGCTATTTCTCTACTGTTCCACTCTCAAATAGTACGTGGGAAAAATGAACGCTCCAGTCTTTGTGTGTAAGCTTCGATTTCTCTTTCTCTCTCTCTCTCTCTTCTTCTTCTTCTTTTTTTTTTTTTTTTTTTTTTCAGTGATCATTTCTGCCTATGTAGGTGGGCACTTTCACATTTGGAGAATAAAGTGGTGATGGAAATTCTGTAAAGTGATTCTTTGACCACAAAAATACCTTTGTTTTAAAAATTGCCATCCCAACTCATATCATATCAGTGACACTGTGCCCCTACTTTACAATAGTACAATATGAGCTGCACTTCTTTGAACTTTTTTGATGTCCTCCATCAATCCTATCCGATGTGATCCCACATTGTGCAGCAATACTCCATAAGAGGACAGGTGGTCATAAAGAAGTCTTTTTAGTAGACTTGTTGTATCTTCTGAGTGTTCTGCCAATAAAACAGAGTTTTGGATCACCATCCCCACAACATTATCTATGTGATTGTTCCAGTTTAAGTAGTTAATAATTGTAATTCCTAGTCATTTAGCTGAATCCACTGCTTTTAGATTTGTATGATTTATCGTGTAACTGAAATTTAACAGATTCCTTTTAGTGCTCATTTGGATAACTTCATACTTTTCATGTCCCACGGTAGTAAACTAGAGATTTGATACAAGAGCACTTGCAAGGTGGACATTTAAAGCCAATCTTGAAGGGCAAACTTGACAATAAGTCAACAATACAGTCAGCATGCCCTTTATCACATTCATTGATAGGTCTTCCCATTAAAATACTGAGGCAGATATGCAGTATTAATAATCAGCCAATTTGGATGACTAATGGCATTAGAATATCATGTAGGAACAAATGTGAGTTGTATCATAATATGAAGAACATACAGACTGGCTACAGAATTTCACTACAGAGAATACTGTAAAGTGTTGAAGAATGTCATCAAACAGACTAAAACAGTGCATAACACTAGAGAATGAAAAGCTCTCAGGACAAAATTAAAACTATGTGATCAGTTGTGAAAAAGATATGAGGGCAGAATGTGGTTGCTCAACACATTAAACCTCTCTTGTGTGAGAATGAAAGTGTTAGTGATCCATCAGAGTTGAACAAAATATTTGATAATCACTTCCTGTCAGTAGTCATGAGTTTGAATCAAAAGTATTTTTTGGTACAGGTAAATGTGCAGTGCTCTTGCAAGTTGATGCTACAACACAACTACATCACATACTGTTGCAGGAAATAAGTAAATATGAAACTGAATCAGTTATTAAATCACTAAAGAGTAAAGACTCCCATTGGCGTGACATAAGTTCAAGTAGGATTATGAAGATCAGTGCCCTTATACTACTTCTGTATTTAGTCACCTGTGCAGTGAGTCTTTCAGGTACACTCTGTTGTTCCCAGACAGACTGAAATACTCAGTAAACCACTTTTGACGTTTTTGCTACCAGATTCTTTTTGTAAAGGTTTTGAGAAGCAATGTGTAGGAGAGCAGCAACACGTCTCAGTACACACAATTTGCTGTCAAACTCACAGTTTGGCTTCAGGAAATGAGTATGCACAGAAAAGACAACTTATTCTTTTGTATGTGATACACTAGCGGGACTAAATGATAGGTTGAGGACAAAAGGTCTTGATTTTGTGGACAATCATGGAATTAAGCAAAAAGCTCAAAAATGGTTCACACCATATCTGGAAAGTATGAGACAGAAGGTTGTACTCCAGTTTTTAATCTCACTGAGATAATGTTAAGTGGATGACGTCACAGGGTTATATTCTGAATCCTTTGCTTTTCTTGATAGTATATATCAGTTATTTTCCATCAAAATGACAGATAACTCAAAAATTTTTCTCCTTACAGATGACAGAAGTGATATTGTGAAAGACATGAAATGTAATATAAACGATGTAGCTAATAGGGTAGTTGGTATCATCAGGATATGGTTTTCAGAAACAGATTAACACACATCTGTAACAAAATGCAGTACATACAGTTTCTTAAACAGAACTCCTATGAAAATGAATAATAATAATATATGGCAGAATAGGCTGGTGCAATTTCTCAATTGGCTGCCGCTTCGATGTTGTAAAAGTGAAATTATACTGCCCCCAAGGTGATCAGTCAATAAAGTTGGCCTTTTTAAATTCTTAGGACTAATGGTAGATGGAAAGCTTTCTTGGAAGTATGATGTTCAAAACCTTGTGCAGAAACTGAATGCAGCTTTCTTCACTACAAGAATAATCTCCACAACTTCTGATGCTGAGACATGAAGGCATGTTTTATTTGATTACTTTCAGTCTATTATCTTTCAAGATGTATTTTTTGAGGACATTTTTTGTGCATCACCAACTTAGCCTAGGATATGCTGGTCAGATTAATCTGCGGTGTCAGTTCTCAAAAATTTTGTAGGCTGTTGTTCAGATGTCTCAAAATTCTAACACTGTCAACCGTGTACATAAGTTTATGGAATTTGTTATTGACAATACTGATACATTCAGAAGAAGCTGCAAAATTCATTCAATGAACACCAAATGGAAAAATGAAAAGCACTTGGGTAACCCGACCTTAAGCATTATATGGAAATTTTCAATAAGCTTCCAGCAGAACTGAACCAATTGAATGATAAACTCCAGACGTTCAAAGCAGAATTGATATGTTTCCACGAGGTACACTCATATACTGTACAGGAGTTCCTTGCAGCATTTAAAGTGTTATACACTTGTAAACTCTCACAGTTTCTTCATGTTTTATTGATTCTCTTGTTCACATGTTTTCTCATCAGCATTCTGTAACTATGTACTGACTTGTTCCTTGACCAAGTAGGTTTGGATTGCATGGTCCCACAGAACCTTATAAATTGCATCAGGTTGTTTCCCAGATAGTCTAAAGACAGCACAAGTAACCCCAATTCACAAGAAAGGTGGTAAATCTAAAATTGAAAACTACCGCCCCATCTAAATGTTACCTGCATTTTCTAAGGTTGTTGAGAACGTTATTTATACTAGACTAATGACATTCCTGAGGCAACACAATTTAATATTTGAAAATCAGAATGGCTTTATGAAAAACAAGTCAACATCAGTAGCAGCAGCACAATTAATAGACAAAATAATAACAGCCATAGAGAACAAGGAGTATGTAACTGGAGTGTTCCTTGATCTAGAAAAAGCTTTTGATTGTGTCAACATCACCATATTACTTGACAAGCTGTGGAACCTGGGTATCAGAGGAACTGGCTATGAGCTAATAAAATCATATATGAGCAATAGAAAACAATTTGTCTTGCTTAAAACAAACAGTGGGTCTTACAAATCTAAAATTACTGGTATCAAATATGGAGTGCCTCAAGGTTCTGTCTTGGGACCCCTTCTTTTCTTGATTTATGTTAATGATATACAGTATTGTTCTCCTAACTGTACAAAAATATTGTATGCAGATGACACATCAATAGTGTGTAAACACAAAGACTATGAGAGTCTGGAGGTACTGTGCAACAGTGTAACTAATGAAATAGTCAAGTATTTTAATGAAAGCCATCTAAATGTAAGTGCTTCAAAGACTGCAATGATGGAATTTAAGACAAGGAAACAAATAGAATCTGACATGAAATTATTCATAGGAAATGACATTGTAAAAAAGGAAAAATGGACAAAGTTCTTGGGAATTACAATCCAGGACAGCCTCAAATGGGACATGCATATTGATACCTTAGCATGTAAGCTGTCGAAGAATGTGTTTGCTATAAATATCATTAGCAAATATTGTAAGGACATGTGTGTACTAAAAACTGCTTATCATGCCCTATTCTCATCAAACTTAAACTATGCTGTATAAATATGGGGTGCAACAACTCAAGCCAACCTAAGTACATTATTAATACTACAGAAAAAAGTTATCAGAATTATTTGTGGTGCCAAACCTCGAGAATCGTGTCGGAATCTGTTCCCAAAATTAGGTGTGCTTACCATTATAGGTGTGTACATATTGAAAGATATATTGCTTGTGAAAACAATAAATCCAAATTTCAACTGTAATCCGCACCAGTATGATACAAGGCAAAAGTTCAGATACCATGTAAATAGCCACAGAACAGCTTTATATGAAAAAATGCACTTCATGCTGGGCTGAAGCTAGCCAATGCCCTACCAAAAAGTCTCACAACCCTTCCTACTAACAAATTAAATGATCAGCAAAAAAGAATTCTAATTGAAAACCCTTTTTATTCCCTAGACGAGTATTATATCTGTATGAAAAGTGCTTCATAAGTATGTCAAGCTCATAGTTTTAAGTAACCTACAACTATATAATGTTGATAAAAACAATATTTGTAATATCGTGATTGTATACTACCAAATGTAAAATCCATCAAAATGTAAAATTTATTAATACAAACAAATCTTTAGTTTGTAATTTATAAATGCTGAAGATTAGATGTAAACAACCAGCTACTGGCAGAGGGTTCAATGATGCCGGAGCTTAGTAGTTCAGAAATCTTAGAAGCTTTTGTTTGGAGTAGTAGGCTCTATTAGCATTTGCAGTTTCATTTCCACTTCTGATTGTCTGATTTTGTTTGTCTGTCATTGCACCCAGAGATTTGGACTATTTGACACATTTGAATTAATGTTTGCCAATTACTAGATGTGATCAATTGTCTTGTTCATCTCTACTTCTTTGAACTATCATGTATTTTCTTTTCTGATTGTTTGCTTTTAAGCCAAGCTTGAGTCTGCTTCTACAAGCTCCAAAAATAACTCTCTAATCTCTATTTCACTTTTCCAGTGAATAAAATATTATCTGCGTACACTAAAACCTTAACTGTATTCCTTTGGGGGATCTGAGAAAGTAGTAGTTTGAGTTTCCTGACAATTCTCTCCGAGGCTGCATTAAAGAGAAGAGAGAAGCGTGTTAATAACAGTATCCTAAATGTAATACAATTTTTGTATGTGGTAAAAAGAGATGTAATATTAAATTACTTCTTGCTCAAATTATCATTTCAACCTCCATGAATTCTTCTGCTGAACGGTAGTATTTACCTCACAAGATCTGCTGTAGTCCCATTATTAGAATTTCTGGCTTTATATTAAGTATGTTTCACATTAATTTATTATATATTTTGATTTGCATCGACATCTATACTCTACAAACCACTTTGAATTACATGGCAGAGTGCACATTTCATTGAACTAATTATTAGGGTGTTCTCCAGTTCCATCATGCATGGGTCACAGGAAGAATGCTTGCCCTAAGCCCCTGTGTGTTCTGTAAGTAGTCTAATCTTGTCTCTGTGACCCCTTTCAGATCACCATCTACTGTGGAGTACGTGTGTATAATTTTAACTGGTGTTTGGGTAGTACAAAATTCTCTTTGTGTTTCGTCTTGTATGTGCGGCTAAAAGATTGTCCTCAAATAATTTTTGCCAGCTGTGTTGAAAGATTATAATTTTATAAATTTATGCAGAACAGTTTGGATTTGTAGTTTTTGAAATAATGAGTGTCAAGACCTTTTTTGCTGTGCAGTATACATGCACCTGTCCATTTTTCTTCTGCAGTTTTAGTATTCAAGATACACTATTTGAACTACTCCTGAAAATTATACCATAATTAATGACAAATTCAAAATAGCTGTACTATTTTTCTGCACTCACTTGAGTAGAATTCACTATTATTTGCATTGAAAACAAAAAAAACTGCATAATTTTTTTGATAGCAAGTCAGTATGTGTATTTCAGCTTAACTTTTTGTCCACATTTAGTTCAAGGAATCTGATCATCTCAACTTATTCCATAAGTTAAACAGTTGAAAATCCAAGTGGAATATGACAATATTATGAAAAGGATAGTTGCTGACACCATATAGAGGAGGTGCTGAGCTGCAGATAGGAACAACAAAAAGACCATCAGAACGTGAGCTTTCAGCCAACTAGGCCCTCGACGGAAATAGACAACATACATACACACACACACTCACACAGATGCAACTCATAGACACATGCTGCTCACAGTCTGACCCCTGCAGCCAGAGACTGTGGTCATGTGAGTATGAGTTGTATTTGTTTGTGTGTGTGTGTGTGTGTGTGTGTGTGTGTGTGTGTGTGTGTGTGTGTGTGTGCTTTCTATTTCTGACAAAGACCTAGTTGGCTGAAAGCTTACTTTCTGACAGTCTTTTTGTTGTGCCTATCTGTGGCTCAGCATCTCTGCTACATGGAGAGTAGCAACTATCCTTTTCATAATATTCTTACTCAACAAGTTGATTGATATGTCATATTGTAAGTCCCACACATTATGAATGTTTCATTTTGAAGTGTATCATGTGGCTTTTTGCATTGTTTAGTTTCAACCCAGTTAACGGGAGCCAGTTTCCTAGGGTATCAACTATTTTCACAATAGACCTTGGAATTTTTTCTAAATTATCAGCTTCAGTTAAGGTGAAAGTATTGTCTTTGAACATGACTGTCAGGGAATTTATACTTACAGGTAAGGTATCTATGTAGAATAGGAACAGGATTAACTCTGAAATGGAGCCTTGAGCCACACCTTGTGATACTGGACGCCATTTAGAAGAATAATTCACTTTTCTGTTCTGCAGGTATGATGTAAGCCATTTCAGAGTGTTGTCCTCAGTCCCATATTTATCTAAATTGTAGATAAGCATGGCGCAGTTTGCTGAGTCGAAGGAATTTGTAAGGTCACTGAAGATAACTGCAACTTTGCTACTTTGATATAATGCTTTGCTTATATTTTCAATAAATGTATTCACTACATCTAGAGAGCTTCTTTCCTTGTTGAAATCCAATTTTGTTACTTATAATAATATTTTTTACAGTAAAATTATGAATCTGGATTGCAGATATTTTCTCCAACACTTTCATCAAGGTTGTATGAATAGATATAGGGTAATCTACATCTACATGACTACTCTACAATTTCATCAAATCATATTCAAGCTATTTCTCTACTGTTCCACTCTCAAATAGTACGTGGGAAAAATGAACGCTCCAGTCTTTGTGTGTAAGCTTCGATTTCTCTTTCTCTCTCTCTCTCTCTTCTTCTTCTTTTTTTTTTTTTTTTTTTTTTTTTTTTCAGTGATCATTTCTGCCTATGTAGGTGGGCACTTTCATATTTGGAGAATAAAGTGGTGATGGAAATTCTGTAAAGTGATTCTTTGACCACAAAAATACCTTTGTTTTAAAAATTGCCATCCCAACTCATATCATATCAGTGACACTGTGCCCCTACTTTACAATAGTACAATATGAGCTGCACTTCTTTGAACTTTTTTGATGTCCTCCATCAATCCTATCCGATGTGATCCCACATTGTGCAGCAATACTCCATAAGAGGACAGGTGGTCATAAAGAAGTCTTTTTAGTAGACTTGTTGTATCTTCTGAGTGTTCTGCCAATAAAACAGAGTTTTGGATCACCATCCCCACAACATTATCTATGTGATTGTTCCAGTTTAAGTAGTTAATAATTGTAATTCCTAGTCATTTAGCTGAATCCACTGCTTTTAGATTTGTATGATTTATCGTGTAACTGAAATTTAACAGATTCCTTTTAGTGCTCATTTGGATAACTTCATACTTTTCATGTCCCACGGTAGTAAACTAGAGATTTGATACAAGAGCACTTGCAAGGTGGACATTTAAAGCCAATCTTGAAGGGCAAACTTGACAATAAGTCAACAATACAGTCAGCATGCCCTTTATCACATTCATTGATAGGTCTTCCCATTAAAATACTGAGGCAGATATGCAGTATTAATAATCAGTCAATTTGGATGACTAATGGCATTAGAATATCATGTAGGAACAAATGTGAGTTGTATCATAATATGAAGAACATACAGACTGGCTACAGAATTTCACTACAGAGAATACTGTAAAGTGTTGAAGAATGTCATCAAACAGACTAAAACAGTGCATAACACTAGAGAATGAAAAGCTCTCAGGACAAAATTAAAACTATGTGATCAGTTGTGAAAAAGATATGAGGGCAGAATGTGGTTGCTCAACACATTAAACCTCTCTTGTGTGAGAATGAAAGTGTTAGTGATCCATCAGAGTTGAACAAAATATTTGATAATCTTTTCCTGTCAGTAGTCATGAGTTTGAATCAAAAGTATTTTTTGGTACAGGTAAATGTGCAGTGCTCTTGCAAGTTGATGCTACAACACAACTACATCACATACTGTTGCAGGAAATAAGTAAAAATGAAACTGAATCAGTTATTAAATCACTAAAGAGTAAAGACTCCCATTGGCGTGACATAAGTTCAAGTAGGATTATGAAGATCAGTGCCCTTATACTACTTCTGTACTTAGTCGCCTGTGCAGTGAGTCTTTCAGGTAGACTCTGTTGTTCCCAGACAGACTGAAATACTCAGTAAACCACTTTTGACGTTTTTGCTACCAGATTCTTTTTGTACAGGTTTTGAGAAGCAATGTGTAGGAGAGCAGCAACACGTCTCAGTACACACAATTTGCTGTCAAACTCACAGTTTGGCTTCAGGAAATGAGTATGCACAGAAAAGACAACTTATTCTTTTGTATGTGATACACTAGCAGGACTAAATGATAGGTTGAGGACAAAAGGTCTTGATTTTGTGGACAATCATGGAATTAAGCAAAAAGCTCAAAAATGGTTCACACCATATCTGGAAAGTATGAGACAGAAGGTTGTACTCCAGTTTTTAATCTCACTGAGATAATGTTAAGTGGATGACGTCACAGGGTTATATTCTGAATCCTTTGCTTTTCTTGATAGTATATATCAGTTATTTTCCATCAAAATGACAGATAACTCAAAAATTTTTCTCCTTACAGATGACAGAAGTGATATTGTGAAAGACATGAAATGTAATATAAACGATGTAGCTAATAGGGTAGTTGGTATCATCAGGATATGGTTTTCAGAAACAGATTAACACACATCTGTAACAAAATGCAGTACATACAGTTTCTTAAACAGAACTCCTATGAAAATGAATAATAATAATATATGGCAGAATAGGCTGGTGCAATTTCTCAATTGGCTGCCGCTTCGATGTTGTAAAAGTGAAATTATACTGCCGCCAAGGTGATCAGTCAATAAAGTTGGCCTTTTTAAATTCTTAGGACTAATGGTAGATGGAAAGCTTTCTTGGAAGTATGATGTTCAAAACCTTGTGCAGAAACTGAATGCAGCTTTCTTCACTACAAGAATAATCTCCACAACTTCTGATGCTGAGACATGAAGGCATGTTTTATTTGATTACTTTCAGTCTATTATCTTGCAAGATGTATTTTTTGAGGACATTTTTTGTGCATCACCAACTTAGCCTAGAATATGCTGGTCAGATTAACCTGCGGTGCCAGTTCTCAAAAATTTTGTAGGCTGTTGTTCAGATGTCTCAAAATTCTAACACTGTCAACCGTGTACATATGTTTATGGAATTTGTTATTGACAATACTGATACATTCAGAAGAAGCTGCAAAATTCATTCAATGAACACCAAATGGAAAAATGAAAAGCACTTGGGTAACCCGACCTTAAGCATATATGGAAATTTTCAATAAGCTTCCAGCAGAACTGAACCAATTGAATGATAAACTCCAGACGTTCAAAGCAGAATTGATATGTTTCCACGAGGTACACTCATATACTGTACAGGAGTTCCTTGCAGCATTTAATGTGTTATACACTTGTAAACTCTCACAGTTTCTTCATGTTTTATTGATTCTCTTGTTCACATGTTTTCTCATCAGCATTCTGTAACTATGTACTGACTTGTTCCTTGACCAAGTAGGTTTGGATTGCATGGTCCCACAGAACCTTATAAATTGCATCAGGTTGTTTCCCAGATAGTCTAAAGACAGCACAAGTAACCCCAATTCACAAGAAAGGTGGTAAATCTAAAATTGAAAACTACCGCCCCATCTAAATGTTACCTGCATTTTCTAAGGTTGTTGAGAACGTTATTTATACTAGACTAATGACATTCCTGAGGCAACACAATTTAATA
Organism: Schistocerca serialis cubense; assembly: GCF_023864345.2. NCBI lineage: Eukaryota > Metazoa > Arthropoda > Insecta > Orthoptera > Acrididae > Schistocerca > Schistocerca serialis. Next base: position 5,308,569 of record NC_064641.1, on the reverse strand, counting down.
TTTGAAAATCAGAATGGCTTTATGAAAAACAAGTCAACATCAGTAGCAGCAGCACAATTAATAGACAAAATAATAACAGCCATAGAGAACAAGGAGTATGTAACTGGAGTGTTCCTTGATCTAGAAAAAGCTTTTGATTGTGTCAACATCACCATATTACTTGACAAGCTGTGGAACCTGGGTATCAGAGGAACTGGCTATGAGCTAATAAAATCATATATGAGCAATAGAAAACAATTTGTCTTGCTTAAAACAAACAGTGGGTCTTACAAATCTAAAATTACTGGTATCAAATATGGAGTGCCTCAAGGTTCTGTCTTGGGACCCCTTCTTTTCTTGATTTATGTTAATGATATACAGTATTGTTCTCCTAACTGTACAAAAATATTGTATGCAGATGACACATCAATAGTGTGTAAACACAAAGACTATGAGAGTCTGGAGGTACTGTGCAACAGTGTAACTAATGAAATAGTCAAGTATTTTAATGAAAGCCATCTAAATGTAAGTGCTTCAAAGACTGCAATGATGGAATTTAAGACAAGGAAACAAATAGAATCTGACATGAAATTATTCATAGGAAATGACATTGTAAAAAAGGAAAAATGGACAAAGTTCTTGGGAATTACAATCCAGGACAGCCTCAAATGGGACATGCATATTGATACCTTAGCATGTAAGCTGTCGAAGAATGTGTTTGCTATAAATATCATTAGCAAATATTGTAAGGACATGTGTGTACTAAAAACTGCTTATCATGCCCTATTCTCATCAAACTTAAACTATGCTGTATAAATATGGGGTGCAACAACTCAAGCCAACCTAAGTACATTATTAATACTACAGAAAAAAGTTATCAGAATTATTTGTGGTGCCAAACCTCGAGAATCGTGTCGGAATCTGTTCCCAAAATTAGGTGTGCTTACCATTATAGGTGTGTACATATTGAAAGTTATATTGCTTGTGAAAACAATAAATCCAAATTTCAACTGTGATCCGCACCAGTATGATACAAGGCAAAAGTTCAGATACCATGTAAATAGCCACAGAACAGCTTTATATGAAAAAATGCACTTCATGCTGGGCTGAAGCTAGCCAATGCCCTACCAAAAAGTCTCACAACCCTTCCTACTAACAAATGAAAAGATCAGCTAAAAAGAATTCTAATTGAAAACCCTTTTTATTCCCTAGACGAGTATTATATCTGTATGAAAAGTGCTTCATAAGTATGTCAAGCTCATAGTTTTAAGTAACCTACAACTATATAATGTTGATAAAAACAATATTTGTAATATCGTGATTGTATACTACCAAATGTAAAATCCATCAAAATGTAAAATTTATTAATACAAACAAATCTTTAGTTTGTAATTTATAAACTGACGTATTCAGAAGAATAATCTGTATGATGTCCTGAAACTGTTTTATTTCTAGGGATTGTACTTGATTATTCGATGTTGAATAAATATTATTATTATTATTATTATTATTATTATTATTAAATGTTGTTGTTGTTGTTGTGGCGGTGGTGGTGTTGGTGGTGGTATTATGTCTCGAGGCTGGTTTGATGTAAGTCTGCATAATACTGTATCCTGTGCAAGCCTCTTCATCTCTGAATAACTACTGCAACCTCCATCCATTTGAACCTGCTTACTTTTTTTATCTCTTGGTCTCCTTCCACAATTTTAACCCCCCACATTTCCCTCCAGTAGTAAACTGGTGATCAATTAATGTCTCAGAATGTGTCCTGTCAATAAATCCCTTCTCTTAGTTAAATTGCCTTCCAGTTCTATTCAGTACCTCCTCATTAGTTACATGATCTACCCATCTAATCTTCAGCATTCTTCTATAGCACCCTGTTTCAAAAGCTTCTATTCTCTCCTTGTCTAAACTGTTTATCACCCATATTTCACATCAATACATGGTTACATTCCATACAAGTACTTGTCAGAAAGGGCTTCCTGACACTTAACCCTATACTTGATGTAAACAACTTTCTTTTCTTCAGAAATGCTTTTCTTGCCATTGTCAGTCTATATTTTATACCCTCCCAACTTTGACCATCCTCAGTTATTTTACTGCCCAAATAGCAAAATTCATCAACTGTGTTTAGTGTCTTGTTCCCTAATCCCTCAACCTCACCTGATTTAACTTGACTGCATTCTGTTATCCTTGTTTTTCTTTTGTTGATGCTCATCTTTTACCCCCCTTTCAAGACACTGTCCATTTCATTCAATTGTCCACTGCTCTTCCAAGTACCTTGCTGTCTTTGACAGAATTACAAATTGTCATCAGCAAACCCCATTTTTCTCTGTTTTTAACCTTCCCTGAACTTTAACTACACATCAAAAAAGTTCCGCATCACTCCGGTTCCCAGAACTCCTGAAAATAGAGGTTGATTGTGGATATTGTATCACAGACACAGTCCCTTTGAGTGTCCAGAGATGTCACAGAACCTGCCAAAAGATGTCAACAAACATGCATTAGCAGTGCCTATTAGACGGAGGGGGTCTGACAGCCGATCATTTCCAGTCATTCCACCAGTAAGGAGGTACACGGCTCGTGTTGTCTGTAGTTCAACCATGCCTAGACGATCTATACTGCAGTTCAATCGCGTCCAACATGGAGGCGATGCAGAGAGACAGGAACTGTCGACGACATGTGTGAAGTACCATGTCTTTGAACTGATGTTTTTTGACTTTAGTTCACTTTGTCTATGTCTTGCTGCATGCCATGTTCAACGGCTTCTCTTGTATTCGCTTTGTTCAGTGGTAAAATAAATGTTGATTCAACTGCAAAAGTGTGTCATTACGGTTCCACACCACGTAATACCCACAGAGAAGTAGGTAGTGGGGGGCGCACACACATGGTCCTTTAACAAAACCCTGAGGATAAAAACCACTTTGCATCAGATTGTGTGTGAATGTGGAGGTCATGCAAAACAAGCTTCATCATTTGGCCTCTTGCAGCCAATCCAGCAATCAGTTACAGTATCGTTTAACAAATTGTGTACTGAGTTACGCCAGTGAGACAGTGCACCATCTTGCTGCTGTGGTTCGGCTTCTTCCAGTTGAGCAAAGAGTCACAAGTCTAGCAGATCAAGATAAGAAACACCAGTTACAATTGCTTCACAAAAAAAGAAAAGTCAATAAACTTTCTGCCAGGATACAGGCTAAAAAAGTTCAATTTAAGGGAGTCTCGTTGCTACTGTACCATCTCTTGGGGATTTGCTGACCCCTAGATGCAGACATTTTTTGTGTGTGTGTGTGTGTGTGTGTGTGTGTGTGTGTGTGTGTGTGTGTGTGTGTGTGTGTGTGTGTGTGTTTTTTCACATTTCCACTCAGATCAAATGTTGATTCATCACAGAAGATGACACGATTCCAAAAAATTTTCATCGACATGGGCAACACTTCATTTGTAAGGTTGGCATGCAAACTTTAGTCTGTAGGCTTTAGAGCTTGTAACAACTGCAAACAATAAGGATGTAGTTGTAAGCATTTCTTTAAAAGTCTGCACACATACATCACTGGAACTGCTAATTGACGACTAGCCTTCCAAACTGATTTCTTGCAGCTGCCCATGAAATACTCTCACTTGTTCAACACATCCTTCAGTCACTCTAGCTCACTTTGTAGTCTTCCTTTTGCATGCAGTTATACAAACAAAACCATTTGAGTGCTCTTTCAATAGATGTATTATTTATAACTGTAAGTCGAATGTCATAAATGCAACAAAGGCTTAAAACCCTTATATTCATTATGAAACAACCCGTATATTGGTACAGTGCACTGTTGCGCACAGACCGATAACGTTCTCTTGAAATTTCTGTGATTTGTGCAGACATTTGATCTGTGATCTATGTAATTACTAGGCATCTTAAAATATCTCCTTTGTAAAAGATTTCAGGGATCTGAAGAGAGCATTGGCTTTGAGAGATAACATACTTTTTACTCATTTTTTATTAATGTGTTGTTAATTATTAAAATATATGAATAGTGTTGCATTTATGTAAGTGCTTATGTGTGAGTCATGTAATGCATTGTGAAATACTGAAAATTATTCTGTGATTTCAGGTGATGCATTAGTGGGAGATCATCACTACGTGTGCACTGCATGTGGTAAAACATATCTTCACTACAGAAGCCTTTACCGGCATACTGTTTTTGAATGTGGTAAAGAACGTCAATTTTCTTGCCCTGTTTGTCCTTACAAAGCTAGACACAAAGATCATCTTAGGAGGCATTTTGTAGTACGACATTTGGATAAATAATCATGAATCTGAATCCATAGACACAGATTGCAATTAAGCTGTGGAAAAGTACAACAGATGGATCCATGTGTAATTTCATTCACCTGACTGTCTTTATAAATTTCATTTGTAGCTATAGAAAGTTGAAGTATAAACACTTAACATTCTCTTTAGTTTCTTTTACTTAGTTTGCAGTAGGTTTTGTTCCCATTTATTGTCGGGAAACAATGTGTGATAAAGTTTGAGATTTCTGGTTGAAGTGACAGATTTTCTGATATGAATACTAAACTGACATTAAACTCATGCAAAACCCAGCAAAGGAACTACTGTTTCCTAAATAATGAATATTATTTCATTAATAGTTGAACTATTCATGTTTTTTGTAAGAAATAAGTGGTGGATTGAAACATGCTCAGTCTCATGTCTACACGAAGGATCTACATTCTCACTAGCATTTGATTCAGTCTTCACTCTGATACTAATTGAAACAATGTGATCTCTTTCATAATGTACTATACCATTTCGTGATTTGTTTTTGTACTGTGAATTTCAATAAACATAGCTCTGGCTGCCCGTGAAACACGAATGATGCCCTTCACTTTCCACTTCCCCTTCCCCCTCCCTCCAATCCCCACCCATTTGACCTGCAAAACATAAACACATTGGAAAGCCTAATTTAGCTTTATCAAGATGTTAGTGAAGGTCACATAAGGGCAATCATACACAATAACAGGTGCACACCTCCGAGAAAATATGACCCAGAAGGATTAACATCAGAACACGATAGGCAAGCAAACACTGTCATAGCCTAAATGTATGTGTTTCCAGAGAGCTTAGAACACCATTGCAGCAATAGAGAAGTGCAGTGGTGATTGCTGTGAATAGCCGGAAGTCAGTCCCATGGGTAGTTCACTTAGTCTACTGGTTGCCAGTTAATTCGTGGAGGATTTTGAAAGACAGGCGCTTGATTTGGTATCTTGTAAACATAAGGTGTGGTACGAGTATCAGTATTACCTTCATCATGTGAAGGCACGCTGAGGAACAGCTCAGTGACTTCCTAAGGCATCTGAACAGACTCTATGCCAACATTAAATTCACTGTGGGGATGTGCTGGTTTCGAGGAATAGTGAGAATCTGGGCCACAGTGTGTACCAGAAACTGACACACGTGGACTGATACTTGAAGGGACGTCCAAATCATCATCCAAGGCAGAAACGAGGTGTGATTAATATGCTCATAATTTACTGTGTGATGTTCCCTATGTATATCTGTATGTGTATACTCTCAGACTTGCATTTCTTGACTTCTGGTGGTTTTAACTTTCTGTAGCTGAAATAACACTATTTTCTGCATGATGGTGCAGATTATCAGATGCTGGGTTACTGTTGTAGTCTTCAGCATGCTGGAATTGAAATGCTTCATGATATATGGAATTTTTATTAATAAATAGAGATTCTTCTGTAACAGTCTCCATATATCATTGTTCTATAAAATATAACAACTTCTTCTATTCAAAACTTTACAACATAGGGAGCATCACACAAGCTGACTCCTCATGCTCTGACATAAAACTGTAAAATCAATGAATATCATGTTTAGTATTACTGTTTCTGCATACATCTCTCTCATTATTGTTATTCTGCAGGCATTTATCCTGGGCGTGTCACACTACTCCAATCTGGGACAGATGTATGGAATCTGTATAAGCACCCACATAGGTACTTCATCTCGTGGAACTACCTCGACCACCACCCCACTTTGAAGACACAGCAGCTGTCCACCCACTTATTACGTGCAAAAATATGCAAAGAACCCTCTGAACACTTTCATTCTTATAACTTTGAAACTTCTATATAACTTGAAGATTGCAATATCATTCACTGGCTAGGCAGATGTAGGTTTACACATCACTCTACGACAGCTTCAGATGAATGTATGAGCTGCAGCACCACAGGTGTGAGACAACAGCTGGTACAATGGGTACTCCACCAATTGTACGCACGTCAAAAAAAGTTTTGCATCACCCCGGTTCTCAGAACTCCTGAAGACAGACGTTGACTGTAGATACCGTATCACAGACACAGTCCCTTTGACTGTTCAGATATGTCACTAAACCCGCCCAAAGACGTAAACAACCGTGCATGAGCAGTGCCTATTAGACGGAGGGGGTCCGACAGTTGATCAGTTCCGGTCATTCCACACAACTCGTACACAACTCGTGTTGTCTGTCCCTAGAAGGTCAATATCGCAGTTTGATTGTGTCCGCATTGTTACTTTGTGCCAGGAAGGTCTCTCTACATCTACATCTACATCTACATCTACATCTACATCCATACTCCGCAAGCCACCTGACGGTGTGTGGTGGTGGGTACCCTGAGTACCTCTATCAGTTCTCCCTTCTATTCCAGTCTCGTATTGTTCGTGGAAAGAAGGATTGTCTGTATGCTTCTGTGTGGGCTCTAATCTCTCTGATTTTATCCTCATGGTCTCTTCGTGAGATATACGTAGGAGGGAGCAATATACTGCTGGACTCTTTGGTGAAGGTATGTTCTCGAAACTTCAACAAAAGCCTGTACCGAGCTACTGAGCATCTCTCCTGCAGAGTCTTCCACTGGAGTTTATCCATCATCTCCGTAACGCTTTCGCGATTACTAAATGACCCTGTAACGAAGCGCACTGCTCTCCGTTGGATCTTCTCTATCTCTTCTATCAACCCTATCTGGTACGGATCCCACACCGCTGACCAGTATTCAAGCAGTGGGCGAACAAGCGTACTGTAACCTACTTCCTTTGTTTTCGGATTGCATTCCCTTAGGATTCTTCCAATGAATCTCAGTCTGGCATCTGCTTTACCGACGATCAACTTTATATGATCATTCCATTTTAAATCACTCCTAATGCGTACTCCCAGATAAATTATGGAATTAACTGCTTCCAGTTGCTGACCTGCTATTTTGTAGCTAAATGATAAGGGATCTATCTTTCTATGTATTCGCAGCACATTACACTTGTCTACATTGAGATTCAATTGCCATTCCCTGCACCATGCGTCAATTCGCTGCAGATCCTCCTGCATTTCAGTACAATTTTCCATTGTTACAACCTCTCGATACACCACAGCATCATCCGCAAAAAGCCTCAGTGAACTTCCGATGTCATCCACCAGGTCATTTATGTATATTGTGAACAGCAACGGTCTCATGACACTCCCCTGCGGCACACCTGAAATCACTCTTACTTCGGAAGACCTCTCTCCATTGAGAATGACATGCTGCATTCTGTTATCTAGGAACTCTTCAATCCAATCACACAATTGGTCTTATAGTCCATATGCTCTTACTTTGTTCATTAAACGACTGTGGGGAACTGTATCGAACGCCTTGCGGAAGTCATGAAACACGGCATCTACCTGTGAACCCTTGTCTATGGCCCTCTGAGTCTCGTGGACGAATAGCGCGAGCTGGGTTTCACACGACCGTCTTTTTCGAAACCCATGCTGATTCCTACAGAGTAGATTTCTAGTCTCCAGGAAAGTCATTACACTCGAACATAATACGTGTTCCAAAATTCTACAACTGATCGACGTTAGAGATATAGGTCTATAGTTCTGCACATCTGTTCGACGTCCCTTCTTGAAAACGGGGATGACCTGTGCCCTTTTCCAATCCTTTGGAATGCTACACTCTTCTAGAGACCTACGGTACACCGCTGCAAGAAGGGGGCAAGTTCCTTTGCGTACTCTGTGTAAAATCGAATTGGTATCCCATCAGGTCCAGCGGCCTTTCCTCTTTTGAGTGATTTTAATTGTTTCTCTATCCCTCTGTCGTCTATTTCGATATCTACCATTTTGTCATCTGTGCGACAATCTAGAGAAGGAACTACAGTGCAGTCTTCCTCTGTGAAACAGCTTTGGAAAAAGACATTTAGTATTTCGGCCTTTAGTCTGTCATCCTCTGTTTCAGTACCATTTTGGTCACAGAGTGTCTGGACATTTTGTTTCATTCCACCTACCGCTTTGACATAAGACCAAAATTTCTTAGGATTTTCTGCCAAGTCAGTACATAGAACTTTACTTTCGTATTCATTGAACGCCTCTCGCATAGGCCTCCTCACACTTGTTTGTCTGCAAGTCTTTGGCTATGTTTATGTTTGCTGTGAAGTTCCCTTTGCTTCCGCAGCAGTTATCTAACTCGGTTGTTGCACCACGGTGGCTCTTTTCCATCTCTTACGATCTTGCTTGGCACATACTCATCTAACGCATATTGTACGATGGTTTTGAACTTTGTCCACTGATCCTCAACACTACCTGTACTTGAGACAAAACTTTTGTGTTGAGCCGTCAGGTACTCTGTAATCTGCTTTTTGTCACTTTTGCTAAACAGAAAAATCTTCCTACCTTTTTTAATATTTCTATTTACGGCTGAAATAATCGATGCCATAACCGCTTTGTGATCACTGATTCCCTGTTCTCTCGATACAGGAAGTGTCCAGGTATCTCAGAGTGAACCAAAGCAATGTATTTCGGACATGGAGGAGATACAGAGAGACAGGAACTGTCAATGACACACCTCGCTCAGGCTGCCCGAGGGCTACTACTGCAGTGAATGACTACTACCTACATATTATGGCCCAGAGGAACCCTGACAGCAATGCCACCGTGTTGAATAATGCTTTTCGTGCAGCCACAGGACATCATGTTACGACTCAAACTGTGCGCAGTAGGCTGCATGATGCGCAACCTTCACTCCCGACGTCTGTGGTGAGATTCATCTTTGCAACCACGATACCATGCAGCGTGGTACAGATGGGCCCAACAACATGCCGAATGGACCGCTCAGGATTGGCATCACATTCTCTTCACCGATGAGTGTTGTATATACCTTCAACCAGACAATTGTCAGAGACGTGTTTGGAGACTACCTGGTCAGGCAGAATGCCTTGTACGCACTGTCCGGCGAGTGCAACAAGGTGGAGGTTCCCTGCCGTTTTGGGGTGGCATTATGTGGGGGCGATGTACACAGCTGGTGGTTGCGGAAGGCGCCGTAATGGCCGTACAATATGTGAATGCCATCCTCCGACCGATAGTGCAACCATATCAGCAGCATATTGGTGAGGCATTGGTGTTTATGGATGACAATTCGCGCCCCCATCGTGCTCATCTTGTGAATGGATTCCTTCAGGATAACGACATTGCTCGAGTAGAGTGGTCAGTACGTTCTCCAGACATGAACCCTATCGAACTTGCCTGGGATAGATTGAAAAGGGCTGTTGATGGATGACGTGACCCACCAACCACTCTGAGGGATCATCACCATTGGGGAGTGGGACAATCTGGACCAACAGTGTCTTGATGAACTTGTGGGTAGTATGCCACGATGAATACAGGCAAGCGTCAATGCAAGAGGACGTGCTACTGGGTATTAGAGGTACCGGTGTGTACAGCAATCTGGAACACTACCTCTAAATGTCTTGCTGGACGGTGGTACAACATGCAATGTGTGGTTTTCATGAGTAATAAAAAGGGCGGAAATGATTATGTTGATCTCTATTCCAATTTTCTGTATAAGTTCCGAAACTCTCGGAACCGAGGTGATGCAAAACTTTTTTTGATGTGTGTATAAGAAGTGTGCTGAAACCTAACAAATGGCAAAGGAACAATTCAGAAGAATAAAAGTCAGTTATGATTTTTTTGTCATACATCCCCAGAGTGACAGCTGACAAAAGATCCCAATACAAAAGTGAAGAGGCAACATCAACAAATGGCTATGAAAGCCTCAACAATTTTTTAATAGGGAAGTGCTTGGTCACATTGAAAAATTGTGATTGCCTGTAATTTCTCTATCAGGGAAATCACACAGGATCATGGCACAATAGAAGTGTTATCTCATTAAAAATAAACTGGTTCTGATTTTGCTATCTTTGAAGTCGCTTGCGATACCACAGAAGTTTTGTTTGGCCATAAAGCAATTTCAGATATCCAAAGGTTATTTATTGGAAACAGTTTTGTCAGAAGTGGACCATGCATGTGTGCTGGTTTGGGGAGGGGATGGGGATGGGGATGGGGAAGGGGATGGGGTAGGGGTGACAACAGGTGTATGTGATGTAGTAGTGGGAGCAGGGACGAAGATAGAGGCAAGGGGGGGCAGAGACTAGCAGATGTCGAGACCGGGGGGGGGGGGTTAAGAGATCGAAAGGTATGTTGCAGGGAAGAATCCAGATAGCATAGGCTGCGAAGCTGTCATTTGGATGCTATGCTGAGTAATTGTGCGGTCTAGCAATCTCTATGCCACAGATCAGCAGTGACCATTCATGTGGCCTCTCAGAAATGTCTTCCTCAAATTGAGGCCTATGTCTGATACTACTAGACTTCTTTTGGTGAAATGCCACCTTTACCTCTACTAGCCTGGCCCAAGGGCACCCATACCAGGTTGCAAGGAGGGCATTGTGTGTGTGTGTGTGTGTGTGTGTGTGTGTGTGTGTGTGTGTGTGTGTGTGTGTGTGTGTGTGTGTGTGTGTGTGTGTGTGTGTCTCTCTCTCTCTCTCTCTCTCTCTCTCTCTCTCTCTCTCCCTCCCCCCCCCCCCCCCCCCCACCCCACCCCCCCCTCCCAACTCAGTTAAAGGATAAAGATTAGTGTAGTATGATGTTTTTCTTTCAAGAAAATGTTTTAAAAGTCAGTATTATGCAGGTTTTTTAACAGGGTCAGAGCAAAAATTTCTTATGGCTATTTACAAGGCAACATTCATCTTCCGGTATATTAAAAATATTCCACCTCACCAGGTACGGGCCCCCAGGTTGTCGTCGTCTTCTTCTTCTTCTTCTTCTTCTTCTTCAGTCCTGAGACTGGTTTGATGCAGCTCTCCACACTACTCTAGCCTGTGCAAGCTTCTTCACCTCCCAGTACCTACTGCAACCTAAATCCTTCTGAATCTGCTTAGTGTATTCATCTCTTGGTCTCCCTCTATGATTTTTACCCTCCACGATGCCCTCCAATACTAAATTGGTGATCCCTTGATGCCTCAGAACATGTCCTACCAATCGATCCCTTCTTCTAGTCAAGTTGTGCCCCCAGGTACAAATTATCATTTGGGCACCTTTGTGTGCTCCTTATGTCCTTTCACCATCCATCGTGTTACTCTGCTTTGAAAGTAGCAGAATTCCATCATTTTGTCTACTTTATGGACCACAGTTTTCGTGCTAAGTTTATTGCTAATCTAATTTCTGGTATGCATTACTTTCATCTTTTTTCAATTTACTCTGTAGTGTTTGTTCATTAGATTGTTCATTCCATTTAACAGGTCCTGCAATTCATTCTCACTTTCACAGAAAATAGCTCTGTCACCAGCAAATCTTATCATTGATATCCATTCACCCAGAATGTTAATTGCGATACTGAACTTTTATTTTATTTCTGTCATTGTTTCTTTGATATAAAGCTGGAACAACAGGGACAAAAGAATACGCCCCTGTCTTACACACTATGTAACCTGAGTGCTTTTTTTTTTTCTTCCAATCTTTTACCCTTTGGTTTTTGTACATATTGTATTTCACCTATATCTTCTTATAGCTTGCATCTATTTTGTGATATTTTCGAACATTCTCCCCATTTTATACTATCAAATCCTTTAAGTCAACAAATTCTAAGAACATGTCTTTTTTTTTGTAAAGTTTTGCATCCTTTATCAAGTGTTATGACAGAACTGTCTCTCTGGTACCTATCTTTCATAAAGCCAAACTGCTTGTCATTTAACAGATTATGTTTTCATTCGTCTGTATAGTATTCATGTTTGTAACTTTGATGCACAAGTTAAGTTGATTGTGCATTGATTCTCCCACTCATCCGCTTTTGCTATTTTGGGATTGTGTGGATGATATTTTCCTAAAAGTCTCATGGTATATATCCCGACAACTAGTTTCTGACCTTATGTCCATTTAAAAAACCACAGTCTTAAATGTAAGTCTAATAATGCAGTCCACCAATTGTATTCATCATTAGAAACCATTACATGAATATAAAATGTTAGACTTCATACAATTATATAATACAGTTTCCTCCCAAACAAACGAAGGTCGTGTTCAATTTGAAAGAAACCACATTAAATACTCATATGGAGCCTAACATTTTGTATTTGTGTATGATTTTTAACAATGACCGATAACGTTTGTTACTCATAGGTACGTTGGTGGACTGTACAATTACACTTACATTTAAGGCTATGATTTGAAAATGGGTCTGATGGTTGGAAACTATTCTCCAAAAAAAGATGACTTATCGCAACTGTGACGGGTATTGGAGAAAATAAACATATTTCATACCAAAGTTGCTGGTCCTACCCTCCAATATGTTGGAACTTTGTAAATCATTTGACTACTACTTCCCCAATGATTTTAGAAATTTTGAAGGAATGTTATCTATGCTTATTACTGGATCTGAATTTACAAGGGAAATGACTCTTGTGCTATTAATGTTGATGCTTTTAATTCCACTGAAGGTTTTTTTTTTTTTTTTTTTTGCTGAATTAGTCCTTTGGGTGACTATTTCTTTTTCAATTTCTTTACATTTTTGCTGTAGCCATTTCACCTTGGCTTCTCTGCACTTCCTATTTGCTCCTTTGTGTATTACTTTCTTTTCCTGAACATTTTTGCACTTCCTTCTTGCATCAATCAAATTAAGTATTTCTTCTTTAACCTTCATTGTACTTAAACTCTGGCTTTGAGTTGAAACAGCATGGAATGACAGTCTTATTTGTCATCCAGTCTCAGTTCAATTCCCCTTCAACTGAATTGCCCATTGTGGTATTCATTATCACATTACCTACCTACAGCCTTAGAGAACTGCAGATGCACCTCTGTTCTTCAGTAGCACGCTCGTTTCCACACTAATTCCTCCATCCGATTTTCTAAATCTTCAGTTTACTCATCATTACTAAATTGAGATCTGCATATACATCTGTTCCTGGATATGACTTCCAATTCAATACCTAATCTCCGAGTATACATCTGGAATTAGGTCTATTGTAGGGATATGAGCCATGGAATGTAGGGGGTTGAGAGCATTGATGGAATAGGGACGGACAAGGATATTTCTAGATTGGGCGACCATAGTGGGGAATATAACTTTCATTTTGGGGGATGAGCAGCAGTCAAAACCCCAGTGGAGAAGATGATTCGGTTAGTCCAGTCCTCAGTATTATTGGGCTACAGGCCGGATGCTGCTCCTTTGTGGCCAGTCAGTGGTTGTGTGTGTGTGTGGGGGGGGGGGGGGGGGGGGGGGAGTAGCTGTCTGGGGAAACAGGGTCCTTGAGATCTGTTCCTGGACAAGTTGGTGAGGGCAGTTAGGGTCTGAAGGCCTCTGTGTATTTCTAGAGCAACTGCTCATCGCTGCCAGTACAATGTTCACAGGTGTTTAGGCTGAATGGAAGGGAATTCTTGAGGCAGAACGGGTGGCAGCTGTAGAAATGGGGTTATTGTTGGTGGGTTTGATGTGGACATAGTTAATAATGGAGCCCTACAATGATGAAGGTGGCTTCTTGAGGAGAAGAGGACCAGGTGAAGCAAATTTGGGACAAGGTTTTGAGGCTCCAGAGCCATGTTGATAGTGTGTGCTCACCATCAGTCCAGATCTGAAGATGTCACCAGTAAACCCTAACTAGGTGAATCATTTAGGATTACGGGTGGCTAGGAAGGATTTCTCTAGATGGCCCATGAATAGGATGGCATGGGTAGCATAGGTTGGTGCCATTCTGGTGCCATGGCTGTACCACAAAATTGTTTGTAGGCAATGCATTTACAGGAGAATTAATTATGAGTGAGGATATAGCTAGCGGTAGTGACCAGGAAGGAAGTTTAATGTCTGAAGTTAGCCAGGTAGTGGGGAATGTATATCATGACAGTGGCTCTAGCATGCATGGGCCCTCTCCCCCCTCCCCCGCCGTGTGCGTGGAATTAAGGTGGTCCTTCTCTGGTGGGTTATATTATAGTTGATAATATTCAAGACTCTTCTTTCAATGTGCCTTTCTGTCACTTAACATGTGCTCTTTGTGGTAACAATCTATCCTATTTCATATTATTAATATCTTTGTAATTCCCATAGTAAACAATACGAGAGCATGAGCACTATTTATGACTACTTATGCCCACAGCAATTGCTTCTGCCTTTTTTAATGTATAACATGACTGTTCTATACCTCTGAGGGTGTACGTGATGGTATTTGTGAAACTGTGGTAATGAATAGAAAACAAGAAGTCTCTTTGCAGTGGAATTAGTGGACTAATAGAGAACAATATATATATTTGTGGATGTTAAATCTACTTACAGATTCCACTGAAGTTGTTTAGGGACATTTGTGAAGTAGTTTGGTAGAAGGAACTCATGGCTAATTACTCAGTGATATTTTGATTGGGTAGTTGTGTAGTATTTCAGAATCAAGTCACAAATTTTGATATTGCAAATGAATTAACTGCTCACCATGTTTTGATATCCGTTATATCACATACACAGGAATAGGTAACAAAAATTTACAAAAGAAACTATATGAGTAATTCACCAATGTTCATGCTGAAAGTGTTCTCTTTTGTTATTGTTAGCATAAAATTCTGTTTCACTAAAGCAGTTGTTCAAAAAGGTGACTACAACAATCATTACAAACTACTCAGTGACATATTGTTGTTGCAGCCATTCTAGTAGAGGTCCATGTTTGCACCAGATGACCCAAGAGGAAATGTTTATCAGCATCATCTAGTAACCAGATTAATCACAGGACAGGATTCATTGAACGGTGACCCTGTATCACGAGTAAAGTTTTCTGGTTCTTTCTCATGATGAAATCACATTAGACATAGTCAGTAGAAGAAATTCCAGAGGGGCATACTTTCAAGCACAATTTTGTAGGCTTCCATTTATACTTGGAGGAAATACAATTATTTGATAATGATTTGTTGGAGACCACGTGTTCCTATTTAATACCATTCAAGCATTTTTGAACAAAATTCAGATGTTTGTCACATACCGTTGTTGAGTTGTTGTACATTGATAACACAGAACCCAAATACAGTAATCGAAGCCAAGTAGGTGACAATTTGGCTGGCATAGCAAACCTCATGAAGTACATTTCTGTCAGTGGTCGGCACAGAAACAACTGTCAGATCACAGAGTGCAAGCCCTTTTTGAGAACACGCAAGTGGTCCTCTGGTAGGTATGTTGACAACTTCATTCCAATATTATTGTAAATTATTCATGGAATGCAAATTTCATGGCAGCTGCAATGGGTGTAGATTTAGTATAAAAATCTGTGCCAGACTGGAACTCTAGCACAGATTTTTCTGCTTATTGCAAGTGGTCATCTTAATCATTCTGGCTATCCATGCACACTCTCCAGTTTGATCCAAACCTCCATTTATTGTCCACTTAAATTGTAGTCTTATGTATGTCTCTCTCTAAGCTCCAACATTACTTGACTCCTGCTCAGGAAGAACAACATTACCACATGGAATCTCTACCATTTTTATCATCATGTGCTCCATCTCTGCTTGTGACATGATTTGACAATCAGTAGTTGTATGAAATAATATTGCCATTTATCAGGTTGGTTGCTGTGCCCTACCTTTATGATCCTCTTAATGTTACCTTTCAACGGGGTAATCAAAGATTGTATATTGCCCATGATGGCTTGACCTACCTTGATACTGATGATGTTCGTGGGTTGCTCCAGTCAGCACAGTCTCCAGGTGTCTCGTGCAGTGAATATACCTCCTCATAGGTTGGCATGCCACCTCAAGTCAGGCACAATGATTGATAAATTCTGGCTTGGAGTTGAAACAGCATGGAATGACAGTCTTGTTTGTCATCCAGTCTCAGTTCAACACTACGCTCAACCTGATTAGAGGCACTGTTGTTGCCCAGGCGTGGCAGTTCTGTGTAGTAAATTGCACATCCTATAGACAACAAAATGACATACATATTTAATCATTTTCTCTTCCTGCTATGTAACCACAGTAATTAAAATTTTGTTCTTTTCTATCCTGCCTGGTATGTATTCATTCATTCACTCACTCACTCACATCCACTAACACAAGCTCTAATGCAATTTTAATGCCAGCTCTGTGTGTTTCCCTACGTATCAGTTTTTCCTTAAGATTATAGAATACTTCTCTCAGTGCTGTGTGGCTCTCAGTTAAATTGTGTGTTATTATCATTTTTTTTTTCCCCAAAACCAGATTTCATCGAAATATGCCATGTGCCCCTAACCTTCCTCTATTAAGGCTCATGTATTCTGATAAATAAATGTACTGTGCACTTTTCTAGTGCATATATTGTATGCTGTGTCCAGTAAGTAAATACCTCAAGCCGGCCGCGGTGGCCGGGCAGTTCTAGGCGCTTCAGTCCGGAACCGCGTGACTGCTACGGTCGCAGGTTCGAATCCTGCCTCGGGCATGATGTGTGTGATGTCCTTAGGTTAGTTAGGTTTAAGTAGTTCTAGGGGACTGATGACCTCCGATGTTAAGTCCCACAGTGCTTAGAACCATTTGAAGAATTTTAAATACCTCAAACTCTGATGGTTGCCTTTATCTCCTTTTTTAACAATGATAACTGTCTCCTAACATTCTCCAATTACAATAATTGTGTTGAGTAGGGTTTTTTATCCATCGAATCACATTAATAAATAACAGTTAACTTGTCACCTAAGTCTGACAATACTACTAGATTTATTCATTTACTGTTGCATATTGTCACACTTAGGTGACAAAGTAAATAACAAGCAGGCTTAAAAATTTGCTTGCTTTCATTCTGTAAGGCGATGCAATGTCAAATTTTAATGCAGCTTCTGTAGTTGAGCTATAGTTTTTGTCATCCACAAGCACATAGCAAATTATTTACTATGAGAGTTCAGATAGTCCAGCAGTCTTTCAGTGATTTTAGTATACTGATTAATACCTCATTTTTTCTTAATGAGATTTCCCATAAATCACACCAGCAGATCACTTCATAGATTCATTACTGAGGGTAAGGTGGTCTGCATAAAGATGTGAAAGTAATTACTTTTTTCAGGGGTTTTTCTAATAATTGCCAATGTTTATTTTCAGTAACTTGACAGCACCCATAAAAATTTGGACAATAATCTAAGGATTATTTTGTATGTTCTAATTATTTTCTTTATTAGAACATGCTTGTGACAATTAACATACTAGTTTATAAGCAAAGTTGTTCCCTTGTGTTTTACCAGGGCATTTTCATGCCACTATTGTTTACACCATGAAAATATGAAGTTTCCACTGCTTTAATTGGAATCCCTTCAATGCTCATCATCTGGATGGCCTGTCAGTGAGCATGTCATGTAGTATATCATTTTGCTTCTATTACATTTTTTCATGTAGCACAAACGTTTATGTTTAATCAAGTAAGTGATTTATATGGCTCAAAGACTCATTACGACTTCGAGTGACAGATTATCGGTGGCTCATGACATAGAAACTCTGAATAGAATGTGAAACATTACGTGTACAATGGACTAACTTCTGATTGTTTCAGGAGTAGGATCACAGTGGAATTTTAATTAGCGGCATTGTTGTAATCCTCCATTTTGAACACCAAATGTAATTTGATGAATTATGATAACATTTCATCTTGTACAAGAGGAAGATGTGTACTGAAATGTAGCAAGGAAAATCGTGTATGTAAAATTATAATTTCATGAATGGAAAAGGTATGTTCAATTCTTTGGTTGTTTTAACCTCTCCCTTGTTTGTGCCTCAGAACATTGTTTGGTGTGTTGTAATTGTAGGGAACTTCGTATCCTGGGAAATCAGTAGACCCTGCACCATGGTCATTTATGTTCAATTTTATATATTAAATTATGGACTTTATTGAAATTGATGTGCAACTTGGACACTGATCCTCATGCTGCAGAGTGAGTATGTCATAGCACCAAGACAGCTTCCCCATGGTGTACGATTCTGCCTCTGATTATTTTAAGAATTTTCAGAGTCTTTGATCGCCAGAATTCTGCAGAGCCACAGATATTTTATTCCATTTGGAATAATTAGTTTTATACCTGGGAGAGCGGAAGATAATTTAATAATTTTGGAGAAGGGACTTCTCTTGCCCCAAAGTTTCCATTCAAGTTACTAGATATTATTCACTCATAGTAATCTAACTTCAGTTTCACAGGGGGAGGGAAGTTAAAATTATATCTATGAGCTGACCTGAAACATCTTTAGTTGAGGGTCACAATCTGGAGACGACAATTTACGGACATGGAAGACTACGAAAATAGCATTTTCTTTATTGAGTTTTCAAATTATAATTTCATTTTCTTTATACTCACTTTCATATGATTTTGTTACCATGTAGAATAGACTTAAGACCAAACCAATATGTTTACAATGGAGTCAAGCTATATAATGTACTGCCACAAGATGTCAAAAGACAGGAGTAGTATGTAATTTGAAACAAGTCTAAGTATATTTACTAAACTGTTTTTACTCTACTAAAGAATTCATCCAGTAAAAATTGTTATTACCAATAAATAATCAGGTTGACCAATAACGCAGCTAATGAGGATGGAGTATATTTGTAAACAACATAATGCATTTCTAGTTTGTGAATTCAACAACATAATCTGAAAGTTGTACCATCAGAGACTGTAGTGATTCAAGAATTTCTGTGTAAATTCTAGAACCACTCAGCCTTCTACTGTCTCTAACACATGAGTGTCGGATAGTAGAATCCTACCTACTGTGTGTGTGTGTGTGTGTGTGTGTGTGTGTGTGTGTGTGTGTGTGTGTGTGTGTGTGTGTAGGTTTACAATCAGTCGCAGGAAGAAAGTAGACATGGCGGACAAACGGCACTGACGAGTACTTGTCGGGCAATCCGTAGAGGTTTTAGTGAGTGTGTAAGGAAGAACCATGGAGTTTATATGCAGCTCTATGCTTATTGTGTCACTGACTATTGTTATTTAAACAAGGACAGTTGAAAAAGAACTCTTGACATAAACTTGCTATAGACAAGACTTATTTTCTGATTCATGTTAAAAGTTATGGTATCCAAGTGAACTTTCTTTCAACTGTAACTCAATTTCTTTCTGATGTTCGGCTGTACGAGAGACATACAGGAAGTTACATATTTATGTGGAAAGTGAGAGTTTTATTGTGTATTGAGGTCAAATACATCGTTAATTGACGAAAAGTAAAATTTGTATGTCTACTTATTTCATAAGTATCAAGAATCTAAAAATCACTGCACCTAGCATTATTTGATGGAGAAGTAGTCAAGAGGGTTTCTGGCAGCCGGCTATCCAGTAAAGATGAGTGGCTACAAGTTCCAAGTAAGTCACGTCATAAAGAAGTGGAAGGTGGTTTGAGGGAATAAACTGATGTAACCCAGATCCACACTCACACTTTAAGTTGTTAGAACACCCCTCTTTCATTTCTGTTGTGAGCGATAAGTTCCTTCCATTCCTTTTATCATACATAATTCATTTATTTGAAAGAAATTTCTCTAGAAATAAATGAATGAATAAATAAATAAAAACTAATTTTTATTTTAGCTGTTATATAATGTATTATTTTTAACCTTACTCCATTTCTGATACTACTTGCTTCTTGTACTGCAGTCATTGTGACAAGGTTATTTAATAACTCTACGGGATGCCACCCCATAAAAAAACTTCCAATGTTAAAGTATTACTTCCATCAATGTGCTGTTCTCACAAACAAGATTAGTTTATTTTGGTATCTCACTAAGAATGGAGAAAAACTTTATAGCCCATGTTCAGTATTCTGTTATCATATTGACTTTGATTCCTTCACAAACACTTTGAACTCTCACTAATTGAATCATATCACAGCAATAGAAAATAAATTGTAAATCATAACAGCCAAAAGTCACAGACTAAGTGTAAAACGAGGTGTTCCTCAGGGCTCACTACTATTTATATTATTTGTAAATGACTTTCCGAGTAACTTACCCTGTAAATCTATCCTCTATGCTGATGACACAACATAAGCTAATTCCAGAAAGGATATAAACAAATTTAAGGAGGAAAGTGAAGAATGTCTCAAAATATCTAACATCTGGTTTAAAGCTAATGAGTTAACTATGAACCATGAAAAGCCTGTCAAGATAATCTTCAGTCTATCAAACAGCAACATTGAGTTATCATCTGTTAAACTACAAGGAATACACATTGACTTGGAATTAACATGGGACACACATACAGATTATGTGTTACACAAGATTTATTACTTCATTCATACCTCGCCTTCTTTCACTGCCATCTTCAATATGGCATTCTTTTATGCGGTAACTGGATTCACTGACAAGACCTCATGTAGACCTTATTTTAAGCACTTCAACATTCTCACAGTCCCATCTCTTTGCATATATTGTTGCCTATTAAACACAAAAGAAAACTTAAACTGCTACACTATAAGGAAATCTGTTCATCAACACAATACTCAACAAACAAATAAGATTGATATACCCACAACTAGGCTTAAGAAAACCCAATCTAGCTATGAATACATAGGCATAAAATTATTCAACGCTTTACCCATACAGGCTCAATTGGTTTCACTGGATATTTTCAAAACTAAAACCAATGTGTGGATGAAGGAAAATACTTTCTATAGTATAGAGGAATTTCAGAATAGTTGTAAAGATGACAATTTATCGATAAATTGAGGCATACTGCCGAGCACTTAAATGTGAATTGCAGAGTAATCATGTAAATGTATGTATAGGTATGGGTGTAGAGGCAGCTATAAGCTAACAGGGTACAACACTGTTATATTTTTACCATGTAATGTTTTGTTACGTAAAACATAATGTACAAATAGCTGTAATTCTTCTGACTACATCAATTGCATGTCAATGCTGAAAGATGGATAAAATAAATAAATGAATATTAATAGGAATAAGGAATTTTTTAAATATTAATTTCTTTATTTGTATATTACATATTTTCACACATTTTCCTTTATTTAAAATGCACTCTCTTCAACTGTTACATCAGTACAAAAATTTAACACAGGTGTCTAGTTAATGGGTGTTCTTCATATGATACAGTGGTCAGTACTCAATAAAATAAAAAACTCTTCATTGTTATGTTGAATTTGCAGCACATTTCATTTTAACATTTTATCAACTACAGAAAGTTCACTTTAAGCATGTTCTTCACTACTACTATGTAAGAAAGAAAAACTTAACATGCCTGAACAAAAACTTTCACTTACATTTTACTGACAAGAGCATCAGGTACAAAGAACATTTTTTAAGGAAATGGGTTGACACCATAACATTTTGTTTACACACACACACACACACACACACACACACACACACACACACACACACACACAGAGTACAGTTATTGAGAAATCAAATGTGACATTGTGCTTTACTATCCGTGCTATCACCCATGCTTTCTATTCTTGCAGTAGTGAAGCACTATCAAAATAATCCACTTCACAAACAGAATTTTCACTTTCTAAAGTGAAAATTCAACTAATAGGTAATAGCTCCTTATAGACAATGTGCCAATAACTAAATATGTTTTGCCACTGACATAAAATGAAGAGTAAGTAAGGTTGATGCTTTCCTATACCTACATAATGAATGTGGGTAATAGTTACCTTCTTGCAAAATGAAATAATAAGGATTTTACACAAGAATTATTCTAAATATCTAGAAAATGAGTGTGATGATGTGCAGACAATAGAGTTAAAGAGAATTAAAGTAACTGCAAACTGGCAAGAGCATACTGCCAGTATAATTAACATTTTTAACAATAAATTAAATTCTTGTAGAATATTTCTAAACACAGATTCATAAAGGAATGTTGGTGTAAAGTAGTATGAAAAGCCATATTTTGTATACAGAGATTAATACTGACACACTACAGCAGTCCACAATTCATATATATATATATGAATATGTACAAAGCAATATTTAAATTTGTGCGTGTTGTTTATATTAAGATGAAAATCACTGGTCTTAAGCTTACAGGACACTTCACTGTCTTGTAAAACCATCACTTTTTCTTAACAGATGACAATTCCACTATAAATTTCATGTCTGGCATGAAGTTAAACATCCTTTACATTTTCTTTTCTGTAGCATTCGTAGCTACAGATATTTACAGGAACACACTCTCTGGTTAAGTTCTCCGATTTAATTAAACTCCCTTTACACAACACACATCTGTGTTCCAATCATGAACACTGATTTAGAAGTGGGGTTTTATTCAATCATCATAAACAGTGCACATGAGAAAATCATCCCCAGCAACTGAAAAAGAAATTTTCATTAGGCAGCTACAGGACAAATTTATCCTATAGTTTACATTTATAGAATGTGTGCAGTAACTCCAACACTAGAGATACTCTTAATTATATAGCATGTGCTAATACTACATTCTTGAAAATAATATGATAAGCTGCTGTTTATGTCGGATTATTATTTCAGATTATGTACAATCTGATCCTCAAATTCTGGCAACACAGCCAGTTAATTGCAATCTCCATCAAATAATTGTTGTAACTACAGTTTATTTTTATTACATTTGATGTTAGTATTTACAGTTCAGAAACTTTTCTCAGCTGCAGAGATTCAGTAAAATTGTTGTAACTTTTCCACAGTTAATACCAAATTCAGTTGTCTTGTAATGTACTTTAAACATGATGCTCAATTCTTTCCTTAATAGGTTTGAAAAACTTATTTAGAAACATCCACAATAGATTTAATTAGTCATATTTGAATCCATCCGATAATATTTTAGAAAGCCATGAAACATGGCTTTTTAAAGCTCATGAGGAAAAAAAGGTCTCACGCATCTTTCTTATTGGCACAACTTTATCTGTTCATTCAGGCTGGTTCAAGGCCTAAGTGGCAAGCAGCTGCTGGGAGGTGCATCTGAGGTGCATTTCTTAACAAGAAATTTAATACTTGTTCAGTATCTACATTTACATTCATTCATACTCCACAAGACACTGTACAGTGTATGGCAGATGGTGCTATTTACTATTACTAGTCATTTCCTTTCCTGTTCCATTCACAGACAGAGCGAGGGAGAAGTGACTGTCTCAAAGTGTCTACGAACTCAATTTTTCCATCTTATTTTCATGGTTCTTACACAAAATGTACTTTGGCAGCAGTAGACTCCTATTTCAGTAGGCCTCAAATGTTAATTCTCTAAATTTCTGCACTAGTGCCTCACTAGGAGAGCATTGTCTTCCTTACAGGGTTTTCTATTAGAGTTCAAGAAACATCTCTGGAATACTTGCAAGCTGATCAAACCTACTGATAACAAATCTAGCAGCATACCTCCAAACTGCTTTGATGTCTTCCTTTAATCTGACTGGTGGGGATGCCAAACACTAACTACTAAGGAATAGGTCACACCAGCATCATATACACTGTCTCCTTTATGAGTGACGAACACTTCCCCAAAATTCTCCTAATAAAACAAAGCTTCCCTACTACAAACTTAATATGCTTGTTCCATGTCATATTGTATTGCTACATCATACCTAGATATTTATCCAATTTGGCTGTCAAGCAGCACCTTACTAATGCTGTATTACAGGAATGCTTTTCCTACTCGCCTGCATTAAATTATATTTTTCTATATTTAGAGCAAGCTCCCATTCATAACCACTACAAATTTTGTCCAGGTCATCACTTGTCATCCAACAGTCACTTAATGACACCATCCCAAACACCACAGCACCATCAGCAAACACAGTAAATTGTTGTTCACCCTGGTCATCAGATCACTGATGTAGATAGATGACAAGTAGTCCTACAGCACTTCCCTGGGGCACTCCTGACGATACCTTTGTCTCTGATCAACACTCACCATCGAGCACAATGTATTGGGTTCTTTTACTTCAAAAGTCTTCAAGCCACTCAAATATCTAGAAACCTAAACTGTATGCTCAGACTTTGATCAACAGCCTGCTGCGAGCCCCTTGTCAAACACTTTCCCAAAATATGGGCATATGGAATCAGCCTACTGCTGTCCATCCATGGTTTGCAGGATATCCTGAGGGAATGGCAAGATGAGCTTCACAAAGTGATGCTTTCTAAATTTGAGCAGAAGCTTTTCTGTCTGAACCAACTGTATTACATTCAGACTCAATGTTTTCAAGAATTCTGCAGCACACAAATATCCAGGATATTGGTCTGTAATCATGCAGGTCTGTTCTTTTACCTTTCTTATATACAAGAGTCATATGCACTTTTTTCCCACTTACTGGAGACTTTTTGCAATGGGCAAAAGAATTTCAAAGGATAAATGCCAGCTAAGTAAGGGGCAATGCCACCGAGTACTCTCTGAAAACTGAATTGGGATTCCATCTGGACTTTGTGACTTGTTTGTTTTGAACTCTCATCTACTTCTCTGTGCCACAGATGCTTATTTCCATGTCGTCCTTGTGGGAGCATGTACAACTGTCAAATGACAATTTGTACAATTCTCCTTTGTGAATGATTTGTTAAATCTGAACTTTAAAACTGCAGTTTTATTTTTGCTGTTTTCTATTTGCACCTCAGACTGGTCAACAATTGAGTGGATAGAAGTCTTCAATCTGCTTAGTGATTTTATGTATCATCAGAATTTTCTCAGGTTCTCGGCAGGATCTTTCCCTAAGGTATGATTGAAGTAGATATGTGCTTCGCATATTTTCATTTTATTATCTTCCTGTGCATCATTTACATGATGTAGGAATTGTCACAACAAAGTTATCATACAAGTACTACAAACATAATAATGGAATATCACTTTCAAGGCATTTTTAAAAGTATAATTTAGACATATAAATTAAAATTTTTGGCAATAAATTTACACACAATCAAAGCATTCATCTGTGTCACAGAAAGTTTTGCTTAGAAGGTAATTTTTAAGCTCAGTCGTAAGTTTTACTTCATCTACTATTTCCTTTATGTACACTGCAGAGCATTGTAAAGTTTTATTCCGAAATAACTTACATGCTTTTGGGTTTGTGTTGTCCTTACCATTTCTACATACAAATTCTTATGACTTCTAGTATTATAATTGTGGCAGACCTCATTTGTACATAGATTTTTCATATGTGCTCTTGTACATAGAATGCTTTTAAATATATACAGTGATGGTATTGTATTTGTAGTTGTTTGAAAAGGGGCCTACAATGAGTTCTTGGAGGATTGTGTGTTATGATTCGTATAGCTCTTTTCTGAAATTTGAAGATATCTATTAAGATTGATTTAGTTTTACCCCAGAACACTATGCCGCAAAACACTATGGACTGAAAGTAAGCAAAATACACTAGTCTAGTACAGTCTGTGCTGCATACTCTAGATAATATCCTCAATGCAAAACATGCCGAATTGAGCCTGTGGGATAAATACTTGAGATGGTCTTCCCAGCTTAAGTTTTGATCAATGTGAATGCCCAAAAAGTTTGTGGATTGCACACTATCTCATATCAATTAGTTTTAACTGGAGGTCCATATCTTGGGTTGCTTTGCCATACTGTATATAATTTGTTTTACTTAGATTAAGTGTTAACTCGTTAGCCATTGTTGTATATATTTCAGGACTAAGTCACTTGTGGTGGTTAATGATTTTTTATCACCACTTATAGTTATGCTCGTGTCATCTGCAAACATTATTTTGATAGAAATATTTGGATTTTTATGCCACTTATATAAAGCAAGAATAATAATGGACCAAGAACACTGCCTTGTGGGACATCTATTTCCAATTTCTTTGCATCTGAAAACTGCTTGGTTTTCTGTTCTATTTCTACCACTTGAATTCTATCTTTAAGGTAAGATAGAAACCATTGCCTCACAACTGCCCTTACACCTGTTGCCTCCATCTTGTTTAACAGAATTAGGCGATTTACTGTATCACAAGCTTTAGATAGATCTAAGTTAATTCCCACTACACATTTTTTAGTGTCAAGATTCCTGACAATCTCTTCAGTATAGGCACCGATAGCTGTTACGTGGTGTGGCCCAAACGAAAGCCATGTTGATTACTGTTCAGAAGTTTGTAAGCATCTAAGTATTGATATATTGATCATCTTATTGTCACATGAATTTCTTTTAACTTTTGGCTGTCAACTTTTGCACATTATTTTTTTTTTTTTTTTTTTTTTACCGAAGGTTCATCCTCAATCAACTTAATTGGCACAAACATCTCCAGGGTGCGAATTACAATCAGTTTAAATTTTGCCCATAATTCCTTTATGTCCACCATATTGAAGCTAAATGATGTCCATTTTTTGTCCAAGTGGGATGCTAACAACTGTGTACCTGCTTTTTTTCTAGTATAAATACTCTCCTTGCCCTCGCGATGGTTTTATTAACTATAGTAACTACTGTCACTATGATGACATGATCACTAATCCCAGTTTCTGTATCAACTCTTGATAAAGTCACGCCTGTTGCTAGCTACAAGGTCTAGAATATTTTCATTGTGTGTGGGTTGTTTAATTGTTCAAGGATGTTTTCAGAAAATGTGTAAAAACTTACTTCACAAGGCTGTCTGCCCATACCACCTGCAGTGAATCCATAGACATCCCAGTCTATACTCTATAAATTAAAGTCACCTCCAACTAATGATAGATGATCTGGGTATTTCAGCACTACTGTTTGTAAAATTTCCTTAAATGATTCTAAAACTATTATGGCAGAATCTGACAATTAGCTTAAGTTCACCTAGGTCTGCTACTGGTGTCCACTGTCACACTGAAAATCAATCTCATTGGAGACAATATTTTTGTCAACAAACAATGAACACCCACCCCTCCCCTCCTCCTCAGGGTTTCAGCCAGCTCTCAGTTCTGAGAATAATTTGAGTGCTACAAATACTTTGACAAATTACAGTTAAAATTTTGAGAGTCTAAGTACCTGCACTCCATACACAACCTGATTTTGCTTTCTGCATATCTAATGGTGAGTGTTCGGAGGACCTTAAACAACCGCTTAGCCAAAAAGACTCGTATGCCTTCTGCAAGTACCCTGCTACCTGAGCAACTGTTTCTTCGTTTAGTGCACCCCTAATCTATGAAAGGAAGTCTTACAACTCTCCACCCATAATGCAGATCCAGAAATCTCCCACCGTGACCCTCCACTTGACTCCAAACCAAAGGACCCCAATTGGCTCTGGGTACAATGCTGCAAACTGTGAGCTCAACTTGCATCCTGCAACCAAGACCAACAGTCTCCTTCATCTCCACAAGCCACCTGTAGGAAATGAAGGAAAACACAAGCAACTGGTGTCACTGTTGACAACATGACTACTATTCCCTGCCTCCTCAATAGCCACAGGCAGGGCTGCCTTCACATCTCAGATGAGGTCCCACAGGAGACACACTGAATGCACATTAGAACTCTTTCTGGCCCTGGGCACTGTTTCCCTCGGGGTTTACACGAGGCACCTAGCATTGGAGCTTCCATTAAGTAGTGACCCCTCCAACTGAACTCCAACACCTCAGACCAAACTGCCCAAGATGGCAGTCGTGGACATGTGCATGTGTTTCCATTTCTTCTTCTGATGAAGGCTGTGGCTGAAAGCTTTTGTACAAGTGTCTAATTGTGCCCATCTGCAACTTAACATGTCATCTTTACGGTAAGTAGCACTATTTCTTCCTACAGTGTTCATGTTCCAACCTGGAATTTCCATTGTTTGATTTAACCATAATACTTTGTTTTGTTACCCAAAACACTTCAACAATTTCATCTTGTTTAGAAAATGTTTTAATGTTGCTCCACTACTGGCAAACAAATTTATCACTACTCACCATGATGCATGCTACACCTATACCAGCACCACCAATCACAGTTGCATGATCTTGCACAAATTTTTCAGCTTTTTCAAGGCAGCCAGATTCCCATGGGTTGCAGAAAGTCTAAAAGTAAACACAAATGTAATTACATTACTTTTAGATACCGCTTAGGCCACACAGCATATGGTACTTTAAATACAAAGGTAAGACTCATCCACACACAATTTTACTGGATACTTAAGAGATGTGCAATGCTGATTATACTCTTCCCTTCTCAAGGATTCATTCGTGATTTAGGAAGAGTTGTTGAAGAAGGCACTGTTAACATTTTTCAGTACACTACTATTGTTGCTTTCTGTATGACAGGACAAATAATTTCTTAAGTTTGCTTTATTCCTGTGAGCAAAATATTCACAAGGAAATTATGTTCCTGATTTATTCATTCTTGAGTTTCTAAATGTCATCATTAGTACTAAACTGAGGGTCAAGTTTGTGTCACAAGACATTAATGACTAAAAATACACAAAAATGTTGACTTTTGAAACAAGAACTTTGGGGGCAGAAATCAAAAGTAGTTGACAAAAAAAATTAACATATGCTGGAAATCTTTTTTTTATGCACATTATCTTGAAGTAGAAGTAGTGAGCACGTGTCTTAAAAATACAGAACGTCTCGTCTTGTTTTCCTGCACTAAAATTGCTAACACTTGTCTCTTAAATATAGTGTTACAATAAAAATGCTCAAATGAGTCTAAAACACTAACTTAGGAGATGACGACTGGAATATCACCCAGAATGCTTCACACACAATTGAAATTTAATGCAAGTCAGGAGGTAAACCTGTTGCTACACACGTTTCCTGATACACTTTCAGTTAAAATTTACTGTTCAAATATTTGTATACCACAGGTACCCACACAATGGTGGACCCTCTGCTAGAGAAGAAACCTGTGTATCGTAAGATGGCAACCTATCGTGAGGTGCTGTTTCCTCAGTGGCCAGGAGGTGGTGTGCCACAGTGCGGGGGAGGGGGGGGTTGATTTGATGGCTTGACTGACTACAACCACTTACTTGCAGCCAATTTCACTCCCACTGACATGATGTGCCTCAGCAGCAAGATAATATGTAGGTGAATGGCAAATTGGGCCACTATGTGTCATATGCAGGCACCCTCAGCTGCACATTTGCAGTCAGGTATTGTCTTATCCCCAACTTCACAACACGTACAAGGGTTTTCTCCCTTCAAGAATGTGAAGACTGTCCTGTCTCTTAAAATGGCTATTACAGTGTCTTGCACTGTACTGAATATCATCACAGTACTAGTATCAACTGCTGCTGACAGTGCGTCAACTAATTCTAAGAAATTGGTGGGACTTGTCGGAAATGAAATTTCACTTACTCTTACCCGAGGGCACTGGGGTAGCAGAAAGCTGACTCCAGAGCAGTTGCAACAGTCACATATGTGTAATGTTCTGCCGTTGCCCAAACAAGGTCTACAGTGCTTGTGTGTAGGCTCCGTTGTGCTAGCATGACTTAACATTGGAAACCTGGAGCGTGCGTTTGAAATTTCCCTGATAGCTCTCCGTGCTTTAGTGGAACTCTCAGTTAATCAAGTTCGGGAACTTTCACTGACCTTTTTATTACTTTCCTAATTAACTGGTCTTTCTTTCACCATAAAAAGCCAGAAGTCACGTCGTTCATTGTTGGTCTGCACTTTATCTTTCATTGTTTCTGTTTGTGACCACAAAGCAGCACTCATTCAACCAAGGGAAAAGCTGCTGTCCAAGATTGCCCAAAGACTGATGTGTCAACAGCCATGTGGGTCACATCTGTTACTCACTGACAAATCGAAACTGTTACGCAAGAAGCTTCTGTTCAATATTTTCAAACTTTGTGGGGACTGGAAGGATTACTATTCTCATTGGTGTTATGACATAGTAAATAATATAATATTACTCCTTACATATTGTTGGTTTCAGGAACTTTTGAAGCTGATTGCACCTTTTCCTGGTGGAGGCATTGTCTTTATTTTAATGTCAGCAATGACCAAGTGTAGTGCTGGTAATGTTGTGGGCACACATGCACATGTGTTTTTTGTGTGTTTTCTGAAGGTTTTTATCTAAAGTTAAATGTGTAACAGACTTTTCTTTGTACTCATCTGCAGCAACTTACCATGTTATCTGTACTGTGATTAGTCATCTACCCTTTTCCAGTTATTGTTGTTGCTAGTTGCATCACAGTTTAACTCCCTTCTTGTTCTAAATCTTTCACAGCATACATGCTGCTGGAGGGAACGAAATATCAACTGCACATCATGGTCAAATGTAACAACTGTTTCGATCTAATGACATGATGGATGCATATTCTTGCTTGTGTGCCTTAGTATAATTTGGAATGGATTTGTATATTTAATTTATTGAATGACAATCTGGTGAGGTTTGTATGAATTGCTACTGAACAGTAGTGACAATTATTGCTACTTCCTTTGGTAACAAGGGATTTTGTTTTTCTTGGAATACACTACAATTCATGCCAAATTTTATAAAAAGATTCTTAGGGGAAATTGGCTTAATATAATTGGTCAAGCTAATTGCTTACCCTGACTTACTTAAAAGGATTTATGACTAAGTATAACATGTAGCAACAGTTAAGTAATTCCCCATCAATGTAATCTCACAGTGATGTAATAAAGGGAATAGGTGCTTTTTTTTCTTTGATTATTCCAATTTGGAAAGAAATAATACCATAATATAGTTGTAAATCGCAAAGGGAATTTGATAACCAAACAGCTTAAGATTTATTTACATACATTCCTGTCTGCAGCTCTATGGTGAGAAGAAATCTATCCTTTTCATAATAATAATAATATTGTCTTGCATTTTGATACGTGAACTTGACATTTACATTGAGACTGAGGATCAAGGAATAATGTTCATCATGAATTGTATAATATCGCTAGAATATGCATCACATTGATTGGAGAAGTGTCTTTTTTATTTATGCAGTCTGGTCTCAGCAGCTAGAGCTGCATTTGTGTGAATGCATGTGTATGTTGTCTCATTCAGAATGATGACCTTTTGGCTGAAAGCTTACTTGTTTGATAGTCATCTTCTTGTGCCTATCTGCAACTTAGCATCTCCACTATATGGTGATTAGCAATCTCTCCTTTTCATAATATTGTCATTTACACAGTTGTACATTTGCTGAATCTGAAGAAGGCTGAGCTTTTTAGAATCCAGGGTCACAAAGCAATAAAAAGGTGAATAAATA
This sequence comes from Schistocerca serialis cubense, assembly GCF_023864345.2. Taxonomy (NCBI): domain Eukaryota; kingdom Metazoa; phylum Arthropoda; class Insecta; order Orthoptera; family Acrididae; genus Schistocerca; species Schistocerca serialis. Next base: position 5,277,279 of record NC_064641.1, on the reverse strand, counting down.
ATATCAAATAATTACAGGCGACGGAAAAATTAGTCGCCAACACCGGGGAATACCACAATATTCATATAAGGTGACCCCATTAGTATGAATACACTCTTGTATTCACTGTTGCTTGACAGCAAATAGCCTCCAGATATCTTGAGGGCTTTCTTGCTATCCCTGAATGGCATGCTGTGTCATTTCATGAACACTGCTGTGTGCAAGCTTGTATGAAAGTATATATTTTCCCATCACATCCCACACATCTTATATGGGTGACAAAAGCAGGGGATTCACCAGGTCAGTCAAGCATTTTCATATTTTAGAAGGCATGTATGATGTGAACTGCAATATGGGATCTTGCATTAATCTGCCGAAATACGACATCTGGTACACTGATCAGTAAGAGTATAACAACAAGGCTACCATTCTTTCCATATAGTGATGAACATTCAGCCTACTTTTGACAATCACCAAATCAGTTCTGTCATCATATCCAACAACTTAGCACAACACAATTCCACAAGTTGGAGAAGTAAGGGTGTTGAGAACAGCTGCTTCATGTGACTATTCACCAGGTCATCTGCAGATACTTCAGAATTATTGTGTCCACCACAAACAAAAGTGAAACTCATTGCCAGATCCCACAGAATGCCACTAAAAGTGCCAGGCGACTTTGGTTCTACACCACGCGAGACCCTTTCGTCTACAGTAAGCAGTCATCAGTAAACGAAACATGACAACTTGAGATTTCCACTAGCTTTCAGTAATCAGTTACCAACAGTTTGTGCTGGAACTGCCTGTAACACCTGCCCAAGCTTCAACTGTTGCCTTTTGTCTCCATGTTAGCTCCAGTTAAAGAACCCACGGTCATCTCGTGGTACGGCCCTTCTGGAAGGCCTGTGCCTACCCTTTTCGCCACAATGTTGTCCTGAGACCATTTCATTGTCAATGATTCTACAGTCAATGCACAGCAGCGAACACACACACACACACACACACACACACACACACAGTGAGTGAGTGAGTGAGTGAGTGAGTGAGTGTGAGTGTGTGTGTGTGTGTGTGTGTGTGTGTGTGTGTGTGTGTGTGTTCGCTGCTGTGCATTGACTGTAGAATCATTGACAATGAAATGGTCTCACGACAACATTGTGGCGAAAAGGGAGGGTGTGTGTGTGTGTGTGTGTGTGTGTGTGTGTGTGTGTGTGTGTGTGTGTGTGTGAGAGAGAGAGAGAGAGAGAGAGAGAGAGAGAGAGAGAGAGAGAGAGAGAGAGAGGGGAGAAAACCACAAGAATGACAGGAGGGCAACAAACACTAAAATTGACAAAATTTGACAAGAAAACCACAGAGAGACCCAAGAAACATGTAGAAGAGATCAAAATAAGAGAGCAGATTATCATGGCTGGTTCACCACTAGAATAAAAAGGAGAAGCCAGCCACTCTGCAACGCATTGAAACCTCCACCCAAAAAGCGCTAGGGTGGAGGACACAGAGGGACAAAGGACAAGTGCTAAAATTTAGATCAAATATAAAACCCACTCTCACGAATAAAACTCAAAACTAAAACTGCTGTTGAGGCACCAAAGGTGATAGGAAAGTTGTAATCATGCGTTAGCCACGTATGGCCAATGTGGACCTGCCAGAGGACAATTGATTCCCTGTGAGAGGACCGCATGGAAGACTTCCACACATTCGTAGTCTCCTTGTAACAACGACAATGCTGTTCTATTGTACATATAAGTAATTTTTTTTCTTCTTCTGATTTTTCGATAAACTTGTGTAATTGATGTTCTGATTTCATTTCTTTTTTTTGTTTCATGTTGTTATGTTAAGAAAACTGTAAATAAGTCTCAATGGGAATATTAATGTGTATGTCAAATATCAAGCAATATTGTAATAAAATTGAACTGTAGCAAATGTTGGAACTGTTTTAAGATGTTTAAAAATTGTAACTGTGCATCTGGTCCATACGTAGGCAATGTGTTAGGATATGTAGAATGCAAAACCTCGGGTGAATACCCGGTCTGTAAAGGAGCGGTAATAGGTGGATGGCAGGCGAGCGCGGGAAAATGCGCACGGGCGCTGCACAGCACAACAGGCTTCAGTAGTAGTTCGAGTTTGGCATTGGTTTGAGCAACACCTTCTGGTGTGAGGAGGCTCTCCTGGAAGACATAGCTTCACTGAGCCTCGGGTATGCCGTTCCATCGCCCACACAGTATGGCAAAATTCCATAGGCGCTAAATGGAAAGGTGTTGCTACACTAAGAAGAATTAAAGTGCCGATACGTCAAGAGCCATAGCTGTGGTTGTTTGTGTGCTCTGTGCCTCGCCATCTCGCCGCCCGCCAACCGCCGCATCGATACAAGCAGGTTGAAACTTTTAGTACTGTATTCGTATGGACCATAGAGTGAACTGTTCAATAATAACCTGAATTTTACCAGTACTTTCCCATCATTTAATTATCCTCACAACTAACCTAGACAGGGTCCTTTCCAAATATTGTGCAATCTGAGTGTCCCGAAAGAAAATTTAGAATTTGTGTTAATAATAATTATTTGCAGACTTAGCTATGTTAGAATGGTGTTTAAAGAAATGTTTCGTTAATGAACCAGTAGATGAATAACGAAAGTGTAACGAAGTTGAAAGATAACTTTAATATTGATATAGTAATGAAGTTTAATTATTTTGAGACAGATATAAAGGTATTTAAATGAGCAGTAAATAAGATGAAAAGAGTAGTAACTTATATACTGGAAATCTTGAACGCATAATAAATTCAGTAATCATAACAGTTTCAGGGTCCTCCCCCCCCCCCCCCCCCCCCACCCTGCCCTTTTATTCATTTGAATTCTGAAGTGTTCTAAATTGGTTTGAACAGCAGAAGTTAAAGTCAATGTAAAAGACAAAATTTATCAGTTTTTATCTTTATCAAAATTGACATTTTGTGTGTGGCTCGAAAGTGCTATCTCTAGGGTAACCTATGCCCGATTTTAATCAGATTAGTAGACAGTATAAAGTTTTGTAGTATAAATTATAGTGTAGTGTTATGTACTCATGGTTTTTCCATATCAGTACAGAACGTAAAACTATTAGTTCAATAGATTTTCTGCTTGTAAAATTCTACTATATTATGCAGTGTTACTACTTCTTGTTTTGCATGAATATCTACCAACTTGTACAGGGAAGAAACTCAGTTAATGCCTAATTAGGCTGGCGACCGCATTATTAACAAATTGGTAGCATTTTCAGGGTTGCTTTTGGTCCATCTTGACGTGTAATTGCATTTCGAACTTACTTGACGGATCATTATTATTACAGAGTGGGTGTAAGTCTGATTTGCCACCATTCAGGTACACGCGGTCAATATCTATACGAAAATCCTTTCTCATAAGGTGAACCCCGCTCACTTACCATAGTACAGGCTTTAACGAGTACTGTGTCACGCGGAGGTTACATCCTTAATGACACAAAGTTTGTTGTGTGTACTGTTATGCCATTCCATAACCCAGAGCTGAAAAATCCTGCAGCATAAGACAGAACACAGGTCAGTTTCAGAGATGCCCATCTCCAGAAGAGGTTTCTGCATAGCCTGTCAGCATTTTCATTGCCTGGGCTTCTGATGTGTCCTGGGGTCCACATAAACACCACTGAAAGACGGGACCATTCCAGGACTCCTGACTGGACACTACCAAAAGAGGGTGAGGGTAGCACTGGTCAATAGCTCATATGCTGCTCAAGAAGTCAGTACAGAGGAGAAATGACTCACCAGGACATGAGCGGATGTGCTCAAAAGCACGCGATATGGCCGCCAGCTCTGCAGTGAAAACACTGCAGCCATCTGGCAAGGAGTGCTGTTCAAAATGTCCTCCACGAACATATGCAAAGCCTACCTGATCATCAGCCATCGAGCCATCAGTATAAACCACTTCGTGGCCCCAGTACATGTCCAGAATCGAGACAAAGTGATAATGGAGAGCCGGAGGGTTAAAGGAGTCCTTAGGCCCATGCGAAAGATACAGAAGAATCTGCAGCCTAGGTGTACACCGTGGAGGTGTACGTCAATGGACCTAGAGGAGAGATGGTATTGGGAAGGACTCCAGTTCAGACAGAAGGGACCGCACGTGAACTGCAATCTTAAGCCCTGACCTGTGCCGCCAATGCGGGAGATGAACTGTTGTGGTTGGGGAAAGGAGATGGTATTTCGGATGCTCAGGAGAACTACAAATGTGCACAACAAAACTGGCGAGCAGTTGTATACGTCGGTTCTGCAGTGGATGGACTCTGGCCTCCACAAGGACACTGGTCACTGGACTCGCTCTAAAAGTTGCGGTCACTAGACAAACTATACAGTAGAGCACTGGGTCAAGTACAGGCAACACTGAGGGCACCACCAAACCATAGTGAGACTCCCATAGTCAAGGCAAGATTGAGAGCAGCAGCAGAGTAAAGCGATCTGCACCCCAGGTGGTGTTGCTCAGGCAGTGGAGGGCATTGAGGTGCTGCCAGCACTTCCGCTTCAGCTGACGAAGATGAGGAAGCCATTTTGATCAAGTGTCCAAGACCAATCCTAAGAATCGATATGTCTCCACTACAGTGAGTGATTGTAATGAAGGTAAAGTTCTGGGTCTGGATGATTGGTGCTATGCTGACGGAAATGCAGCACATACGACTTGGCAGTTTAAAACTGGAAGCCGTGGGCTAGATCGCATGACTGTGCCTTGTGGATGGCTCCCTATAGGCGCCACTCAGAAACACTAGTCCTGGAGAAGCAGCACGAAATGCAGAGTCATCCGCATACAGAGGAAACCGATGGCCCTACAGCTGCTGCTAGACCGTTAATAGCCACTAAAAATAGGGAGACACTCAATATGGAGCCCTGCGGAATGCCATTCTCCTGAATACAGGAGGAGGGGGAGGGGGGGCGGGGTTGTACTATGGGAGGTCCAACTTGGACATGGAAAGTATGGAGCGATGGTAAGTTTTGGATAAAAATCAAGAGCGGGACCCGGAGACCCCACTCGTACAATGTGGCAAGCATATGATGTCGCCAGGTCGTGGCGTATGCTTTACGTAAGTCAAAAAGATGGCAACCAGATGTCGGTGTCTGGACAAGCCTGTTCAGATGGCAGACTTGAGGGACATAAGATTACGAGTGGTAGAGCGACCCTGACAGAAGCTGCCCTGACACGGAGCCAGTAGGCCACGTGACTCCAGTACTGGAGGAGCAGTACGAAATGCAGAGTCATCTGCATACAGAGAAGGTGAGACTGACGGCCCTTACAAAGAATGTTGGTGAGGCTGATGGACCGATAGCTATCCACATCAAGCAGGTTTTTATTGGGTCTGAGCACCAGAATGATGGTGCCCTCCCGCCATTGCGATGGAAAGATCCAGCTGAATATGATGAAAAGATGTCGCATGTAGGCAGATGAGATACGTTTAATCATCTGGCTGTGGATGCGATCAGGCCCAGGAGGTGTGTCGGGGCAATGTGCAAGGGTACTGAGGAGCTCCCACTCTGTAAATGGGGCGTTATAGGATTCACTGCAGTGTGTAGTGAATGAGAGGGTGTTCCCTTCCAGCCGCCGTTTGTATGTGCGAAAGGCTGGGAGGCTAATTCTCTGACGCAGAGGCTCGAGCAAAGTGCTCAGCATTTGTGTTTGCGTCGGTACATAACTCGCCATTTATGGTAACTGGGGGACAGCTGTTGGGGCCTGGTACCAGAAAAGACGTTTGGTCTTTGCCCAGACTTGGGAAGGTAATGTGTGGCACCCAATGGTAGAGATGCATCTCTCCCAACAATCCTCCTCCCGTTTTTGATAAGGTAGCGAACGCGGGCACGGAGTCGTTTAAAGGCTACGAGGTGCTCCAGGGCAGGGTGCTGCTTATGCCGCTTTTTCACCCAGAAAGCCTTTTGAATCAGACAACATAAACATGTTCGTGCAAATGCAACTTATGCAAACATGACCACTGTCTCTGGCTGCCAAGGCCATACATTACTGGATGCAGCCATGACTGAGTGCAGTATCACGAGTCTCAGACAGTGCCGATTTAATTCCTGCATGGAGAAAGGATAATTGTAAGACTCAAACTGGGCTCTGAAGTCCAACTAGCCCCTCGCTGCAGTCACCCAGTAGCAGCAAACTGCCGTATCTTGGCTGGCAACCTGGCAGTAGTTGCTGCAAAATGCTCTGCCATTGTCTGAACAATGTCTCTGGGTGTTGTTTGGTGACATCCCTTTTTCAGGTCTGTTGGTGTTGGTGAAAGAATGTTTATCAGAAACCTCTGGATGGCTTGCCAAACTTTTGTAAAAAGTGGAATGGTTGAGAGGGTCAACAATTTCTTGCCATGACCTCTCAAATGGCCCTGAGCACTATGGGACTCGACTGCTGTGGTCATTAGTCCCCTAGAACTCAGAACTGCTTAAACCTAACTAACCTAAGGACATCACACACATCCATGCCCGAGGCAGGATTCGAACCTGCGACCGTATCAGTCGCACGGTTCCGGACTGCGCGCCTAGAACCGCGAGACCACCACGGCCGGCGCCATGACCTCTCCTCGCTCTCATTCATTGCACGTCGCGCCTTGGCTCTCGCAGCCCGAAAGGCTGTGAGGCTCTCTGCTGTTGGGAGGTGTTTATACCACTTAAGAGCCACAAGCCTGCCCTGGCTTGCTGAATGGCACTCATCAGCCCACCATGGTACAGGTCTCCTCCTAAGATTATGACTTAGGTATGGATATGTCAGTGGCATGACGTATTGCTCGTGTAGTGTGGTCCATTCATTCCTGGATGCTGCCACAGTGTTCAACACAGCCAGCTTGCTTAACAGAATCCATTTTGGTGGCTTCTGTTACAGCAAACCTTCATCCAGTAGGTGGATCCACTGTGGGAAGTGGTCACTGGAATGAAGATCATCAGTTGCTTCTCATTGTGCTCAGTTGGCAAGGGCTGGAGAGCAGAGAGAGAGAGATGTCAGTAGCCGAGGACAACGCAGTAGCAGTCGAAAAATGAGTGGGGCTGCCATATTGAGGATGCACAGCTTCCAAGACGTCATGAATTTCTCAAAGACTTGACCCATGGGGCAATTTTAGTTCAAGTTCCATAATACATAATGGGCATTGAAATCGTGCAGTAGGAGAAACAGGCGGGGAATTTTTGCAATAAGGCCTGCAACAGCATCAGAGTCTATCATGTTCTGTGGAGGTAACTACAGGAAACAGATAGTTATCTTCTGACCCACATGAACAGCAACAGCTACTGCTTGTAGGTAAGTAAGCAAGGACGGAAGGAGAGAGGGATGTGGTGTGCATGTCTGGCAAACAACAACAACCCCTCCCTTGGTAGTTTCTCCAGTCAGGTAATTCTTTTGGTGGAGGGTATAGCCCCGTAGGTCAGGTGGCTTTGAAATGTGTTTCCTGTAAACTCAAGGACAGGGAGAATGCTTGTGTCAGGAGTTTCAGTTCATCCAAATGAGTCCTGAACCCATTTATTTTCCACTTTAGTACAGGAGCCATTTATCACAGAGTTCCAGTTTCACCCTCTATTTTTTTCTATCCAGGTACTTATATTTTCAAAAATTGATTATTTCATTGAAACATAACTATAGTCACACTGGTGGTGATAACATGTTAGTGAATACATAAGAATCACTAAAATCATTTTGGTTTTACTGTGCTGATTTAAATAGGTTTTTTTAAATTGAAAACTCCTCAATGAACAATACCAGTAAGGAATATCACATGTGGTAGTGAAAATGCCACCTTTCTGGTAAAAAAGTAAATATGTGGTTTTTGCAAGTGGTGTCCCCATTCATTACCACAAATATTACCAATGAGATGACAAAATATCGTTACATTTCGGGATCGCTTGATAATGAAATTGCTGATCTGATTTTCACATTTTGTGTCCAAATCATCAACCGCTTCCCCATATGCAGACTTTAAAGTATGTCTCACAGTAGAATTTGAAGACTTAAGAGTCATGCAAAGCTAAAATATTGCTAACCAAAGTAGAACTAGTAAACAAAACAACCGTTTTTTATCCAAGAGAAGTGTGAAGGCAGGTTGTGGGGCAATGCACAGTGGCAAGGAGCAGGGTACCACATGACATTCCAACCGAGAGCATCGTGCTACGTGGGCAAGATAAATTCCCAAGAGAACAGTGACAAAGAGGCTGTCAGTCAGTTACAGATACAAAAGAATAAGGAGGGAAAGGCAGGACCCAGGCCAGACTACCGTGCTAAATAGTGCTCGGTTAGCCATGGGTCCTTGGGTTGCAGCAGGCAATGGGACTTCCATCCACTCCCTCGAGCAGCTAACAATGGTAATGAGTTCTATGTAACACTGAGTAAAAACCACCATCACAGGGAAAACGTAGACCAAATAAGCCACTTTAGCACTGTCCACTAACACCACAGGTAGCTTATCAGCAACCTAAAGGATTTGCTGTATGGTGGCCACATTAGGGCAGTCCAGTAGGATGCGTGCCATTGTGAAACGGGCATCACACCAACGGCGGGGTGGATCCTCACGGAGGATGTGGGCGTGGATCGGCCAAATCTGGCCAATGTGAAGGTCAGTGGAGTGTTAATGTATGGTGTGGTATTGTATGTCAACGCATCATGGCCCATACTTCATTGATGGCACTCCTAAAGGGGTATAGTTTACCCCCTTCTTGAGCTGTACCTTACTTGAACTGGTCCACTTCTTATAATGTGTCAAATAAGACAGTATCAGAATGTGGATGTCCTACGCACAATGTTTATTGTTGCGAAATGACAACTAGAGGTACAGTTAGTGGTAACACAATGGGTTTCACGTTTCTAAACCTCATAAGTTCTGAAGTATGTAGCTTGTACAGGATAGCAATGGCATCACCGCATGTAGTACCGTGCTCGGAGCAAGGGTTGCCTGCACTGGCACCTGCATACTGCCGTAAACATACCAGAATCACCACAGCAAGCTCTACCTTCGGTGAATAAGTGTCTCCTAATCTGGTCTGCTGAACTGCTCTCATACTGTAACGTATTTCACATACGCTGCCACATTAAAACCTGTTTTCTAGTGGCTCGTTACATTTGCAATCATCTAGTCGATATGTTGGTCTTCAGTAATGAAGAAAAACTAGACATTATTTTAATTTATGGCGTGTGTCAGAGAAATGCCACTGCAGCTGTGACACTGTATGCTGAACGCTACCCAGATCGGCGGTGTCCGTCACGTCAAGCCATTGGCAACTTCTGCGAGACACCGAGACACTCGTGGAAATAGGAAGCTGGGCTCCAACAAAATGTCTACGTACAATGCCAGCGACTGGCAATGGAAACGAAATTGCTATTCTGGCTGCTGTAGTGCACAATCCACAGGTGGGTGTACAAGAAATTGCACGAGGTGTAGGAATAAGCCACAGTAGTGTGTGCACAATCTTGCATCGGCATCTGTTTTATCCGTTCCATATCTCACTACACCGAGAACTGTACAGGAATGACTTTGTATCCCACATTGCGTTCTGTCGTTTTGCACTTCTGCAGTTGCAAGGTAATCCAGTATCCCTAAGCAATATGCTGTTTACAGGTGAGGCTTCATTTACAAATCATGGTAATACGAATTTGCAGAACATGCACTACTGGTCCTTGCAAAATCCCCACTGGGTTCGCCAAGTCGCTCATCAATGACAGTGGAGTGTTAATGTTTGGTGCGGTATCATTGCTAACCATATTGCAGGTCCCTATTTTTACCGTGGAACATCGAATGGACAGAGATATGCATCATTTCTTCAACACACACTAGCGCTCCTCAGGGAGGATCTACGATTGGAAACTCATCTATCAATGTGGTTCCAACATGATGGATGTCCCGCACACACTGCAAAAGTTGCCAGAGACGTTCTATATGCGACATTTCCAAATAGGTGGATGGGGCGAGGAGGTACTGTGCGATGGCCAGCACGGTTCCAACAATACAGTTTCTGTGGGTGACAGGGCACTAGTAAATGTGTTTAGCTAAGTGAATTCAAGTGTGTATCTCTAATTGTAGCTCTAGTTCTCATTTAGTTAGAACATACATACATTTACAATTCGAAAAAAGTAACTTTGCGTTGGACATGTTACTTGTTTATTTTTGTGGATTGTGCATACCTTCCCATTGTGTGAGTCCCTGACACAGGCAGTGTGAGGTGCATGCTCGAGTCTCAGGACTTGCACTAGCTGTGCGCTTCATTTATTTCAAGTGTCAACTTCGCTTCGCAATTATTTAATTGATGTATTGCGATGCAACCAACGCCATTATTTTTGTGATTTTTCATGCTATTGATTGCATACGAAATAGTGGGTGCCCATTTAAAAATACACAAGTTTGTGTTGAAAATAGTATTTGTTTACATTTTAAAATTTCGCATAGTATTTGGTTTCCTAAGCCCCTGCCGTACGTTCGTGCTGGTGAAAACCGTTTTTGAATATCTATTTATTGTTCCAGGATATCTGAGGAGGCCAGAGTTAGGTGAGACACCCTGTAATGGTACTGATTTGGTAAATCTAATTTCCTATCCATTTTTCTTCTCGATATAGAATAGTTTCTACTCAGAGTCAGAAGATTATTTGAACAGGAAACAACAAGTCTAAGAGCTACATTCCATTTCAGCTTTTTGCACAAGGTTATCATGTTTTCATGTAAGTAGCTTGCCCATGACATGCCATGATAATTTGGCTTAAATGTAGGCACTCATAGCAGCACTTGGGTTAAAATATGAACACACTTTAAATTAAAGAAATCTTATATTTATTTTTTCTGGCAATAATGGAGAACTGAAATTCCATGTAATCACTGTTTTGCTTTAATTATGTTGGATACTCTCAGATGATATTTGCTACTGTGTAGTCTTACCTTATTTTTTCATTTTACTAAGGGAGTATAATTGCAAAGGCATCCACCAACTGCTTCAAAGGAACCCACAATACTCTCCGTTGTTTCTTTGGACATAAAATTCTAAGTTACGTTCCACTTGCTGGAGAAATTCACGAGAGAAAATGGGATATGCCATTGTAACTTTATCCATATATGGCTTGCTATCAAACATATGGTTGATGGGGGGAGGGGGGAAGGTGAGGGATTGAGACACCATAAGCTTCGTAATGCTTTTAACAGCAACAGTGATTCATTCAAACTACTGTCTTTACACATACTTTTTCAGGACACTATCTGAAAACCTAAATAATTAATTGGTTTGCCAAACAATGCATTGGTAGGTTTATTGTGGACAGAAACCTAATAATTATTTTACACATTATCTTTACTTACAATTTGTGTGTTTCCATAACTCAAAGCATTACTTTTTAATGCCTGTTTAGAATGATAATAAGCCAGTTTGCATTTCAATGAAACAAACATTGAAATTTAACTGCAAGAACTTTGGAACTAAGTTTTTGACTTCCTGCAGAACATTTACGATTCCTCCTCAACAGGCCATAATATACTGCCTCCTAATGAACTGACCAACAGATTAATACAGAACACTGACAATGTTTTCGGCAGCACATTGATTTACTGAGTTATTCTTGCAAACTCAACAGATAATTATAAACAACATGCAGTACAAAGCTTATGTTTAATGCAGTATATCTTTGCAGAATACATTCTTTCACACCCTCTTACATCTCTGCTTTCACAGTTGTGGCAATTGTAATGACTAAAGTACCTCCCTATAAATTTCTTATGTAACTTAATTCCTTATTTCAAACTACTGCAATAGGAAGATTTTTGTTGAAATACTGATACTTACACTTGTCTTTACTTTGCAGCAACTATTTGGCAGTTCATCTCCCCAGCTGCTGTGGTCTTGGATTCCGCAACATTTCAGCTGCAAAAGAGATTGTGTGTGTCAATATATTTTATTCTCAGAAGTTCTATTCTGTCACTTGACTGCACTGCATCGAATTACACTGTTTCAACTCAGTTGCAAAAATACTACAATCATTTGTAACCAGTGAAATAATACATGTGTGTATTTACGGGATTAAAAGATCTGCCATATCTCACTCCGAGTAGATTAAAATGTTGTCGCGATACGAAGGATTTGTCGATTAGGGGTCTGAACAGTGAGGTTATCAGTCTCTCGGTCAAGATGTAGTCACCTGGTATCAGTGGTGTCTGCCAGAAATTTAATCAGATTATAGTAATATGTAGAGGTGTGACAAAATTGAGGCTCTAGCGGGAATATTTATGTCCAAGCTGAGGAGGAATTTAAACATAACTAAAAGTATGTGAGGTTGAGCCAGTACATTGGTCATGGCAGATTAGGGGTCTCCCAGGGCTCAGATGTGGCAAGAGAGACCAGATCCTCATCCAACACACCTCATCTGCCCCCCCCCCCCTCCTTCCCTCCCCCCCCCCCCCCCGACCCCCACCACCTTTATTAAGGGCTAAGACAGTTACATAGCAAAGAACACCTTCTAGCCAGGAGATTCATAATAATTAACGTGAGAAGGCTAAAAACACAGTGGACGTCAGGTGGACTGACATTAACAAAACCAGGGGAGAGAAATAATAATGTCAGTACATTAGTGGCACTGGACAAGTACTGCCATAAACGTCATAAATGCTAAAAAGACTTTCAACCCCAATATTCATTTTGAAACACCTGGTACTGGGTATTATGAGCAACCAGTGTTGTTCTTGACTAGTTTTAGAGCTGTCAGTGTAAATGACAGTTGCACCCTGATACACCTTAGGAACTGAATGGAACAGATGCTGAGCTGTCACGGATGTAACAAAGTTCTGGACCTGAAATAGATCTGTCCTACTTTATGGTCTGAGTGCTAACGAAGTGGAAGAATGGAATGAAGGTGTGGGTGCAAGAAAACACCGAGCACATTCTAAGCAGGTCCAAGCCAAATGCCTCAAGGTACATCACATCAGGTAATCCCACCCAAAGGCCAGTATCATTTTGTTGTTGCTTTAGTACACAAAACTGAGGTCATAAGCACCCATGTCATAACTAAAAATGGTCAATTACCAAATGAAATTGAAATCTACAATAATCAATGCTTAATCAAGTCGAGTAGAAGGATACCTAAAAACGAGTACTTCCCCTCTGAGGGGGGTGGGGTGGGAAGGTGGAAGGGGATTTGCTCATATGGTTAAAAATTAAATTTCCTTTGCCATATTACTATAATGAATAAAAAGTAAAACACAAACTATAGCTCATGCTGTATCTACTAAAATATCTGGTAATTCAGATGGCAAACTTACATTAAAAGGTAAACAGTAATAAAAATGGCACTGGGTCAGAAAATGGCACACTGTCAAGGGTCGGTTGCAGTAAGCACAGAGTGGTGCAGAGTCTCCACTTAAATGACTGCCACTGAAACAATAGTGCCCAATACACATTCTAGCTAAAAATACTTCCTCGTGACGAGGGGCAAGAGGAAGTTGGCCGAGCTGTTGGGCAGTTTAATTTCCCAGAGTTTGTTCCCGTACAGAAAAGACTATTGTTCGTGCCAGAGGGACACAGTATTCCTATGTGCGGCAACACAGAGATCATCTGAAGGGACAGAATAACTAAAAGGCCTGGGTAATCAGCCACAGTGTTGGCAGCAGCATTCCCCAACACTCCAACATGACCAGGGAGCCACACGAACACCGTGTTGGCTCCGTCATCAGTGAGGGAGTGAGTGGAGGCATTCTTAGGTTTGTTGTACTAAGAGGTGGTATGTGTACAGCACACCGAGGCTCTGGAGGGCACTAAGTGAATTTGAACGTAATACACCATCGAGAAGTGTGTGTCAACAGATGTGACGGGTGGCCTAATCGAGGGAAGAAAGCTCTGCAGTAAAAACTGAACACTGTGCTATGAGCCGGTACTGAAAATTTTTATTGTCAATGACAAAGGTACAGCCAACATCACGGATAGTTTGGTTGGTTGGTTTAAAAGAGAGGGAAAGGGACCAAACTAAGAGGACATCAGTCCCTTGTTCCGAATAAAACAATGCCACAAGTGTGAGAATAAAACAAAAGAGACTGACAATTCAAAACAGAATAAAGGGGGGGGGGGGGGGGGGGAATCACAAGAAAGATGAAGGGCTACTAACATGTAAAATGGACAAAAGGGGACAAGAAAACCATAGAAACGGGATGAAGAGATTAAAACAACAAAGCAGATTACCATGGCTGGCTGACCATGAGAATAAAAAAGGAGAAGCCAGCCACTCTGCAACACAGTATAACCTCCACCCTAGAAGCAGTCAACCGGGCACCAGACCGACACTCAGGCGGGTCTTCACGGCGCAGGAGGTAACCGTGAGTCACTCGAGTGTGGCCAGTGAGGAGCTGGCAGAGGACAACTGATTCCCTGTGAGAGGCCCGCATGGAAGTCTTCCAGACATTCGTAGTCTCTATCATGACGCACAGTTTGTTGTATGTACTGTTACGCCATTCCATCTCCCATAGGCGAAAAACCCTACGGTGTAAGTCAGAACGCAGGTCAGGTTCAGAGACGCCCATCTCCAGAAGCAGTTTCTGCATAGCCCGTTTGTTCAGCCTGTCGGCAAGTTCGTTGCCTGGGATGCCGACGTGTCCTGGGGTCCACACAAACACCACTGAACGACAGGACCGGTCGAGGGCATAGATGGACTACTGGATGGACGCTACCAAAGGATGGCGAGGGTAGCACTGTTCAACAGCTTGTAGGCTGCTCAAGGCGTCAGTACACAGAAGAAATGATTCCCCCCGGGGCACGAACGGATATACTGAAGTGCACGAGAGATTGCCACCAGCTCTGCAGTGAATACAATGCAGCCATTGGGCAAGGAAAGCTGTTCAAAATGTCCTCTGTGGACAAAGGCAAAGCCAACATGACCATCAGCCATCGAACCGTTGCCGTAAACCCCTTCAGAGCCCCAGAACATGTCGAGAATCGAGAGGAAGTGACAGTGGATAGTGGCAGGAGTAACCGAGTCCTTAGGGTCACACAAAAGGTCCAGACGAATCTGCGGCCTAGGTGTACACCATGGAGGTGTATGCGAATGGACCTAGATGGGAGGTGGTAAAGGGGAGGACTCCAGTTCAGACAAAAGGGATCCCACGTGAACCGCAATCGTTACCCCTGACCTGGGGCGCCAATGCGGGAGATGAACTGCCGCGGATGGGAAAATGAGATGGTAATTAGGATGCTCAGGAGAACTATGAATGTGTGCAATTAACTGGCAGATAGTTGTGCACGTTGGATCTGCAATGGAGGACTCCGGCCTCCACCAGGACACTGGTCACCAGACCCGTTCTAAAATCTCCCGTCGCTAGGCGAATGCCACAGTGGTGCACTGGGTCGAGTACACGCAACGCTGAGGTCTGCTGCCAGCACTTCCTCTTTGGCTGACAAATATGAGGCAGCCACATCAAT
This sequence comes from Schistocerca serialis cubense, assembly GCF_023864345.2. Taxonomy (NCBI): domain Eukaryota; kingdom Metazoa; phylum Arthropoda; class Insecta; order Orthoptera; family Acrididae; genus Schistocerca; species Schistocerca serialis. The sequence continues at coordinate 5,261,907 of NC_064641.1, read as the reverse complement.
CAGGCATCAAAAACCAGTCCTAATAATCAATGTGTCTCCACTACAGTAAGTGGATCATCATTAAGGTAAACTTCTGGTTCCGGATGAACGGTATGACGCCATCAGACGTGCACGACACACAACTTCGCAGATGGTGGTGGTGGTGGTGGTTAGTGTTTAACGTCCCGTCGACAACGAGGTCATTAGAGACGGAGCGCAAGCTCGGGTGAGGGAAGGACTGGGAAGGAAATCGGCCGTGCCCTTTCAAAGGAACCATCCCGGCATTTGCCTGAAACGATTTAGGGAAATCACGGAAAACCTAAATCAGGATGGCCGGAGACGGGATTGAACCGTCGTCCTCCCGAATGCGAGTCCAGTGTGCTAACCACTGCGCCACCTCGCTCGGTAACTTCGCAGATGAAAACGAAGCCGTGGGCAAGAGCTCATGGCTGGGCCTTGGGGATGGCTGCCTGTAGGTGCCACCCAACAACACCAGTTCTGGAGGAGCAGTACAAAATGGAGGAGTTGTCTGGGTACAGAGAAGGTGAGATAGACAGCTCAACAACTGCTGCTACACTGTTAATGGCCACTAAAAATAGCGAAACACTCAATACAGAGCCCTGCAGAATGCTATTCTCCTAGATACGGGGGGGGAACTATGGGAGGCACCAACTTTGACTCAGAAAGTACAGAGCAGTAGGAAATTTTGGATAAAAATCTGGAATGGGCCCCAGAGACCCCACTCATACAATGTGGCAAGGATATGTCGCCAGATCGTGTCTTAAGATTTTTGTAAATCAAAAAGACGGCAACCAGGTGTTGGCATCTGGAAAAGGCTGTTAAGATGGCACACTCAAGGGAAACTAGATTATCAATGATAGAGCAGTCCTGGTGGAAACTACCCTGGCATGGAGCCAATAGCCACCAACTTACCATACATTCTAACAGCTTACAAAGAACATAGGTGAGGCTGATGGGCCAATAGCTATCCATATCAATTGGGTTTTTACCAGGTTTGAGTACTGGAATGATGGTGCTCTCCCACCATTGCGACCAAAAGATGCCATCACACCAGATTCAGTTGAAGATGATGACGAGATGTCGCTTATAGTCGGACAAGATGTGTTTTATCATCTGACTGTGGATCTGATCTGGCCCAGGAGCTGTGTCGGGGCAATGTGCAAGGACATTGAGGAGATCCCACTCTGTAAATGGAGCATTATAAGGTTCACTGTGATGTCCAGTGAACGAGAGGGCTTTCCTTTCCATCCGTCGTTTGAAGGTGCGAAATGCTGGGGGATAATTCTCTGATGGAGATGCTCGAGCATAGTGCTCAGCATTTGCGTTTGCATCGGTAGATAACATGCCATTTATGTTAATGCCAGTGACACCTGTCGGGGTTTGGTACTCACAAACACATCTGATCTTCTGCCAGGCTTGCGAAGGTGACATATGGCACCCAATGGTCGTGACGCACCTCTCCCAACATGTCTGTTTCCATCTTTGCATAAGACAACGAAGGTCCTCACTTTCACTGGGGGCACCCAAGAGAACAAGGGATCATGTTTTCTGCCGCATAAACGATCGTTCTAGAGAGCTGCTTGACCACCACATCGATGGTACCATGTGGTGGAGATTCAGTGGCGACAGCAGAGGTGAGAGCTTCCCAGTCTGCCTTGTTTAAAGACCATCTTGGTAGATGTATGGGGGAATGGCGCTGTGGTAGCGTCAGGAAGATGGGAAAGTGGTTACTACCACACAAGTCATTGTGGGCTCTCCAGTGGACAGATGGGAGAAGTCCTGGGCTGCAGAGGGATAAATCAATGGCCGAGTAAGTGCCATGAGCCACAATGAAATGTGTGGGGGACCCAGCATTTAAGAGGCAGAGGTCAAGTTGAGACAGGAAAGTTCCAACATCTCTACCTTTGCTAGTAAGCACAGTGCCACCCACAAGGGGTTATGGGCATTAAAATCTCGCAAAAGGAGGAAAGGTTTAGGGAGCTGATGAATCAGTGCAGCCAATGTGCTCAGGGGTACTGCACCATCTGGAGGAAGATATACATTGCAGACAGTTATTTCCTGCATTGTCCTAATCCTGACAGCCACAGCTTCAAGAGGGGTTCGAAGGGACACAGGTTCACTGCATACCGAGTTCGGGACAGACACAAACTCAACATGACACACTATTATAGTCGCTACGGTTCTTGTAATATCCCCTATAGCTGCGAAGGGCAGGGGTCCACATTGCTGGGAAACAGGTTGCCTGAAGGGCAATGCAGAAAGCAAGTGTGAAGCTTAACGAACTGTTTGTAGTGCACTAAGGGAGTCAGAACAGACAAGAAACCTTGTACCGTGATGTCTGCAACTCCTCTCCAGTGCCATCATAAGGCCATACAACTCCACATCATAATTCGTAAATTGTTCCAGAAGACATATGCTGTCAGGGAAATCAGCAGTACAACAGAACAGTCTCTTCCTGGGATCAAACCAAATAAACAATGAAAACTGTGAAACATACTTAAAATGGAAGAAAAAGTTATGAAAATGTGATCTGGAGTACAAGTTTTCTTGTATAACGTCAAGCTTAAAACCACTTTGGACCTCTGAAGACACCGAGGCAGCAACATGTTCTGTCCCTGGCTGTGTATTCGGAGGTCTGACAGATCTAGATCCTGAAGACAGACAGCAGCACGTATCCCAAATGGCTTGGTTGCATGGGGCTGATTCCTGAACAGCCATTCAAAGTTTGGTTGTACCACTGCATTAAATGCTGATGATTAAGGTGACAGATTTTCAGTGCCTGACGAGCCAAAAGGGTAAGTCGCTGAATTTACCTTGAAGTAGTATCAAACTTTTCCAGGGTTAGAAAATGCACAAACCAAATGGTTCTACCATAAGAAAGACTGCTCTGTTGCCATTTCCACCAGTATTAAGTTTTCAAGAGTGGAACGGTAGCACCTGAAACCACACTGGGAGCATCTCAGGTGGCCATGGGATTTGAGCAACCAGACAAGGTGGTGGTTGACCATGCTTTCAAGAGTCTTACACATACAACCAGTAAGGGTTACATTCAGGTAACTGTTGGGGGCACTACAGTCCTTGCTTGGTTTCCATAATGGAATTAATACTGCCTCCTTCCAAGTCATGGGACACTGTCCATCAAACCAGATCTGACTGAAACAAGAGAGAAGCTGTTGTTTCGTTTTAGAGCACAGATGACTGAGCATGGCATAATGAATCATCAGGTCCAGCAGCAGCGTGTCTGGCTGCAGGCAGAACTGATTCCACTTCCCACATGGAGAATGGAAGGTTGTAAACTTCCTCATTATATGAGCAGGGAAGGAGCTTCCTCATCTCTGCAGTCCTATGGAACACCTGAAAGGCAGGAGCTTGTCTGGATGATGCACTAATTGTAAGAAAGTGTTCAGCTAAAACCTGATACCTATCTTCAGGTGCTCCCACTACGATCCCATTATTCGACAAGACTGTAACAGAACATGTACTGGCCTTGCCTGAACTCCACCTTATTGATATCCAAATTTGCACAGTGGAAGTGGACTGGTTAACTGAAGTCATGAATTCTCTCCAGGAATCTCTCTTACGTTCTTTTATCACTTGCCTTGCATGTGCTCTCTCAGATCTGAAGGCATGAAGGCTTTCTGTAATTGGATAGTATTTGAAGTTCTCCAGAGCTGTTTGTCTGGCTCTGATGGCCATGTGACAGCTGTCGTTCCACCAAGGTACAGGCCGTCTTCTGAGGCGGTTGCTAGACCAGGGGATGGGCTGTGACAGCCTGCTGTATCTCACAAGTGATGTGGGCCACTGTCTCCTCTTTGTTCAAAAATAGCCTGTCAATTGCAGTGCAGCCAATTTGGCCTTTGAATTGTTCATCTTCGTGGTCTCCTGTTTTCCACCATTCGAGTCAGTAGACGTCCATATTGGAAAGTGGTCACTAGAATGTAGATCTGTAGCCACTTCCCACTGAACCAAGCCTGCAGTAAATAGGGAGCAAAAACAAAGGTCACTGGGTGAAAAAGACCCTATAGCTGTGGAAAAGTGTGTCATCTGACACAAGTTCAAAAGGCAGATATTCTCATAATATATGACTCGCTCAACGTGACCCCTGAAACAAGTGTTAGCCATGCCCCACAGCAAATTGTGTGCGTTGAAGTCCTCCCCACAAGGAGGAATGTGTGTGGGAGTGCCTGGAAGCATTGTGTCAATGCGTCTGCATCCAAAGGAGCACGAGTTGGAAGATACAAAGAATACACTGTGATTTTAAATGGCACTAGAACAGTCATAGCAACTGCCTGTGTGGCCATTTGTTTGTTTTGTTTTGTTTTAGGGCACAAAAACAACTAAGGTCATACACACCCATGTTATAACCGTAGAACACAAACACGAAAAAGGAGGTAAAAGGAGTTAAAAAGCAACTACACATTAAGCCCAGTTGACAGAAGGAAATACAGCTAAAACCAGGGACTTCCTCTTGGAGAAAGATCCATAAAATACACTCCAGAGACAAGGGAGTTTCTGAACTGAGGGGAATATCCATCATATTGCTGTGACAAGTAAAAAGTAAAACACAGTCAACAGCCCGTGCGTTGTTCACTAAAATGGCCAATAACTCACACGCCAAATGTAAATTAAAATGTAAATGGTTAAAAAAAAATGGCATTTCATCAGGAAATGGTGAACTGTCAAAGTCTGATGACAATGAACACAAAGTGGTGGGGGATCACCACTTATCAAATGGCGATAGCTAAAAAGATGATGCCCAATATACAGCCTAGCTAAAATGATGTGGTGATGTCAAAATGACATAGTCTGCTGTCAGGTGGCAACACAGATCATTGAAAGGAATGGAAGAAGTAGCGTGCCAAGATACGAGGACTGCAGTCTTGGCAGCAGTGTCAGCGGCCTCGTTTCCCCTTTTACACCAACATGACCAGGAACCCACAAACATCACAGTGGTTCCATAAAGAGTGAGCAAGTGAAAGCTTTCCTGGATCTGTTGCTCTAAGGGAGGGACAGTGTACAGCACACAAAGGCTCTGAAGGACACAGAGCCAGAGCAAATGACAATTAAAGAGCCTGTTTCACTAGACGTACTGCGAGGCCTGATACAGGGCAAAGAGCTCCACCGTAAATACTTAGCAGTGTTCCAGAAGCCGACACCAAAAATCGTGAGTGTCAATGACAAAGGCGCACTCAACACCACAGTCAGTCCGAGAGCCATCAGTGTACAGAAAGGTACTATTGTGAATTTCTGGGTGCAGTTCGAGAAACTTATGGCGATAGTGCAAGTTTGGAGTAGTGTCCTTAGGAAGTGAATGAAGTCCGAGATGAACATGGGCCACAGCATAAAGCCAAAGTGGTGAAAGGTTTGCACCCACTGGGAAAGTGGCAGGGAGTGTGAAGTTAAGCTGCCAGAGCAATAGCCGAAAGCCAACTCCAGGAGGTAACATAGAAGAACGGTACGCCCCATACTGGCAGTCGAAGGAGTCATTGAAGAAAGACACACAGGAGGGTGACCAGACATAGCAGACAAACATGTATCTGCTGAGGAGAACACCATGTTGGTATTGCAGCAGTAGTTCAGCAGTTTCTACATACAGAATCTCAAATGGGCTAGTGTAGAAGGCGCTAGTGGTCAAACGGATGCCACGATGGTTGATTGTATTTAGATGGCATCTGTTATCAAGCCACTCCACCTTAAGCCTGTCTCTAGTAATACTGTTCTTCCCTGTGGGGGGTGCTAACCCCTTAATGCAGGTGTGTCTATGACTTTAAAATAAGTTTCTTGTAAGCAGATGCAGTATGGTTTCTCCTGGACCAGGAGCTGTAATTCTTCCAAATGTTATCAGAATTCATTCAAAGTCCACTGCAACACAGACATCCTGGTGGGAGCCATTGATTAGCAATGGTTGGTCTTGTCTTTCTCCCTCAAAGGAAGTGATTTATCCTGGAGGTCGGGGGAATGTTGGCTAATGCCTGGTTCTTGTTCCTCCAAGTGGGAAACCAAATCCTCAGTAGTAAAGTCTCCATCTGACAGGGACAGCACTCACTGATCCGAAAGTTTAGATGCCACATTGACTTTTTGAGGGACTTTTTCCTTATTTATGGGAGGAGTTGATTGCTTGGGTTGAGGGGATGGATTAGAAGGCTTCTGATGGTGGGCAGCAGTATGTGGCTTAGGTTGTAAGCCTATCACCAGCAGCTTCTGAATAATTTCTGGTTCGAATTTATCATGAGATGCTAGGGAAACAAACGTCAACCCATGCAGAGTCCTGCATGCCTGAGCAAGTCTTATACAACTGGGGGAGGGGGGCAACAGGTGCCACAGAAGTTGCCCACTAGAGACTTACTTCAACAGCCATTCACCTTATCAGCACATAGTACACTGAGGTCAAGGGGCTTCTTATAGAGGTGTGTACCTTTCTCATGGCCCAGGCAGTGAAGCCGAGGCCCCAACACGCAACATTCCACCACTGCACCACACGGTGGTCACTGAAGCATGCCTGAAGCTTATGGTACCAGTTGGCTGGCAGTGCATAGCAGTCCCTAGCCCCCAGTTCAGGAACCTGGGGTTAGCAAGCCTGTATTCAGCAAATGAATGTTGAGCCCCAGGGAGGGAGGAGGTTGGAAGGATACTGAAGCTCTTGCAAACAGTTCAGCATGAACCAATGCACGAGTACAAACACTACCATGAAAGAAGAGAGACCAAACAGTTTTTCCATCTTTGGCAGTTCAGTGGACTCCAGAGCTTGACCCACACCTGGATGAAGGGAGGTGGTGTTCCCAACGAGAAGATTTAGCATTCCTGACATTCCTTCTTACTGTGTTTAATTAGGTAGTGAGCCAGAGCATGAAGCCGCTTAAAAATTAGGAGGGTGGACTGTGATGGATGTCATTTGAGACATGTCTGTTGACCGACCTGAAATAGCTGTTGCTAATTCTTTGGTCCACTATGGTACCAGTCAGTGGCAGAAAGGGCCCGTAGGAATGGGAATAGCAGTACCAGCTGCATTTGTGACCACATCATGTGTGTCACCCACAACCTAGTTAATGCAATCTGACTGGGGGGCAAGGTGAGCTGACCATTGGAAGAGACCAACATTGTAACTGGTCTCTGCTTGGGACCCTGTCAGATTTTTGCAGACTACAGTAAGTATTCCTTTGACTTGAACGTAATTGTCATAGATGATTATTCTAGAAGATGGCAGAAAGTGACATACAAATAAGGTGGAATTGGTGCCTACATGTGAAAAAATTATGTTTGGTGATCTTAAGGATTAATCTGTCCCTGTGTAGTGACTGCATATTGTTTAACTACTGTTTTAGACAAACAAAAGGAAATATTACAACTCCCGGAAGGATTCCATGTGGTCTGCAATTATTTCATGTTACATACTTGAAAATGGCACACTGACAGTAACAACAACAATAATTTTACTGTCACTATGCCAAGTTTTGGGCAGTGTGAGTCGTTCAAAAATTCATAGCAACTGTTGATCAAAGATCAAAGGAAATTCAATTTTTAGGAGCAACCGTCAGAATTAAAGTTTTAGATAACTGAGGAAACGTCATCAATATCAAAATACAAGAAAAAGAGGTTGTGTGTGTGTGTGTGTGTGTGTGTGTGTGTGTGTGTGTGTGTGTGTGTGTGTGTGTGTGGGTGGGTGGGGGAAGAATCCTTTAAATTCTTGATTGAGTGCACCAGTGGCATGCAAAATACTTGACATTCTTTTGTTATTAAGAGGGCAGTTCTGTCATTGCATTAATGGAAACCACACCGTGTATCAGTGATTTCTCCCCTGCTACAAATTGCTACTACTGTTTTACAGTAAAGTGAACAAATTAAGAACCACATAGATACATACTAAAGAAACCAACAGACATCTACAAATGTTACAATACTTACATTAATTTGAGTGTTGTCCCATGCCCTTTGCACTTCTGGATTCTCATGGTACCTCCTAATTGAACTTTCCATTTCTTTGTACATTGTAGTTTTAACTTTTTCACGGAAAACATATCCTAGAATTCCTCCAATAAGCATTGTAATGAATATCAGGAACACTATAATGAAGTACTGAAAAGATTAACAGAATTAGCTAAAAATGATAGCCTTTAGTTCCCAGTCATAGAAAGGAAAATAAATTGGTAACACATGAATTTATGCAAAGATAATAATTTTAATAAAATGACATACCATGAGCAACATGCAACGGACTTCCTTTACCGCTCCGAGACAGCCAAGAAATGCTATTAAGGACACAATAGCACCAGTTACTATTAGTATATAGACAGCTCCCATGAACAAATCAGTTCCAAGAAGCTCATTAACATAGGATTTGTCAACTAGTGTCCATATTCCAATTCCCAAAACAACCAGACCACCAATCTGGGAAGAGACAAGAATAAAACATATAAACTGGCCAAATAAACCCTGCAATTTTCTCAAATATTTTCATTATGCTAACTTTTGCAATTGACCTGTTACACTTTAGCAAGGAATGTAACTTTCTTCCATTGCATTTTAAGAGCTAGTATACTACATGTTGCAATTAGGCCTAATACAATTCAGTATTTCACTGCCTGTTTGCTGTCTCATTTAGCACCAGAATATGAAACTAAGCAGAATTTATTTTCAAAATGAATCTTTGGAAGACAATGGACATTCTCATGAAACTGTTGTGCAAATGGAGAGAAACTGTGTTTGAGGAAAATTTCTCAAGTTTGTTGGCACCACAGTACATTTGTGTCAGAACCTCGAGAGTGTGTGAAACTGGAGAAAGACTGTGTCCATGTCTCTAAGCACTGTTAGATAGGTGCCTGTTGTAAGTAACTCCTTAAACTACTAATGTTATCTGCAAGTTAAAGTTAGAATATTAAATCTGCTGCTGTTTTACTTTTCCCATGTTGGAGCTCCTGTTGTTTGCTACACATTATTTTAAAAATAAGTGTCAAATGTTCAAATCTAGGTATCAACCAAAAATGTTACCGATTGTGTAAGAATTCTATTGAGGAAAGGCCTGTGACTGGCATGTTTAGCATCTCCAGTGATCAGAATATTTTCAGCTTTAAGTACTAGAGCCAATAAAGTAGCCTTGAAATTTATCACTTTCACATATTTCATTATTAACATATGGGCAGTAAATGTAAAATCTGTAATTTCTATTGATCAGAAAAAATTGCAACCTGTTGTATTTTGTAGTTATATAATTTTTCACGGTGCAGTTTAACTGCCTTCCACAGAAAACTATGTAGTTAGCAACTGTGGCCAGTCACCAACATTTAAAAATTTAAGGACTGATTCACAGGTGACTTAATTCTGTCACATTCACACAATTCAAAAGGAGGTTCCAGTTAACCATTTCCAGGCCAATAATGCAAACAAAGATATTGAGCCTCAAAATATGTTAGTGATCACCTCATTTTCATTATCACTGCACCATTTCAGTCATCATCACAGTTTAAAATGTTGGATAATTGACAGCTGGCATGACAAATTTAACAGCCATGATAGTATAGTTTCATTTTGTTAGACTGCATTTTTATTTCATCTGTTATTCACTCTTATCTACTGATAAAGTCTTCACAGTGTGCGAAGGGTTCCAGACACCGGACTGGTCTGTTCAACGTGACAGTCATTAACTTCATACACACTCTGCAATGAGTATATCGTAACTAATGAAAATTTGCGTGAAACTGACTCAGTCCCAAATTTCCAATTTTTTTGCAAACAATAAACTTCTACCATTAGGCTCCTTCCAGGTACTCTAGAATCACCTTGTCACTGTTTCATCCCATTACTTCTGAATGAACACAGCTGAATAGGACTAGCATGAAAACACATGATAGGCAATCACTGCATATTCTGCCTCAAGGGACATACCTCAGTCAAACTGAATTTACTAACAAAATTGATGAAAAGTAGTGGGGATGAAATTAATGACAAGAAATGAGACCAGTGAAGTAATGCTGGCAAGTCCCAGCCAGGCACAAATTTTCATTAATCATGACATATTGATTATTACAGAGTTCAGCACTTTGAAGTATTACTTCAGTATTATGTCATTGCAGCTTTGAGTGATATTCCATTACCTCCATCCATTTTTGTAAGTGAATTAAGTTTCCACGATAGACCATTAGTATTACGATCTCAAGCCATTTGTTTCATATATAATTTGTATAATCTCTCCTGGCATTGGTAACTGGCATGAGCACACACCCACACCCTGAATGAGAGAATTTTTAGTGGGCAAACATTAAATAAGGTGTCCCATAAGGTTTGGTCCTTTGTCCATTTCTGATCCTAGCTAACAAATGTTTTTACCTGTGAAACTAGAAAACTATTCAAAAACTCATGTTTCCATCAGAGAATAGTGGATACGTCTCCTGTCATGTAATTCTAAAGGAATCAAAATGCCTTAATGGTACCAGAAAGAGAGACCAGTGGTTAGACAATGAATGCGAAGTTCCTAAATATTCAGATAGATACTAAAATGAGGAACCACCAAGCATGTGGATAAATTAAGCAAAACACTCAGCTCTGTCCAATGTGTGAACCAGTAGATGGTATTTCTAATCGTTATATTCTGTTCTGCCCTATGGCATAATCTTCTGAGTCAATGCAGCTAAGGTCAAGAAAGTATTAAATTTACTGAAGCATCAATAAGAATATTGTGCAAGTTTGACACCCAAATATTTTGTGAAAGCCTTTTCAGGGCCCACGGATTCTTACACTTACACATGACTATGTATTCCCTGATATTTATGATTAACAATAGGAGCATATTTGGGGTTTAGTTTGTAACAACTAGAATTCTAAAAATAACAATTTCCATATATAATACGCATCCCTTTCTAGAGTTCTGGGGTATAAAATAATACTAGCAAATGTTAGGAACAAAATTTAAAATATCCACATATCAAAAATAACATACCAATCCAGTTAGATGAAAAGTGGAATATTACTGGGATGGTTTGGAAGAATTTTTGTCAAAATATTCCTCGTTCCAGTGCATGATGAACCTCTGCCAGAGAATGTGGTGAGCTGTTCCACTATGGAGTTGTACTATTTAATATCACGTACCAGGCCACCTGACAGTGTACGGTGGAGGGTGTATCTGGTATCACTAACTGATCCCCCTCGCTTATTCCATTCGCAAATGGCTTGAGGGAAGAATTATTGCCAGCAAGCCTCTGTATTAGCCTCCATCTCTCAAATTCTCTCATCTTAGTCATTTTGTGAAATATGTGGGAGGAAGCAATATGTTGTCCGACTCTTCCCGGTTATACTTTCTTGAAATTTCAATAGTAAACCTCTCAGTTATGCACATGCCTCTTTTGTAGCCTCTGCCACTGGATTCTATTGAGCCCATCTGTAACACACTTGTGCCAACCCAACAACCATATGATGGAGTCTGCCCCTCTCTGTTTGATGATCTCTACCTCTTGTCAGTCCTACCTGGTAAGAGTCCCAGCATGATAAACAGTAATCAAAAACTGGTTGAACAAGTGCCTTGTAAGCCACTTCTTTCATGAATGAGTTACATTACCTTAAGATTCTGCCTATGAATCTCAGTCTGGCATCTGCTTTTCCTACTGTATGTTTCCTCTTGGGTCACTCTGCATAGTTACTCACAGATATTTTATGATTGATAGTGTTTCCAGCACTATCATCAATAGTGTAGTTGTACAGTTGTGGATTTCTTTTCCTATGTATGCACAATATGTTACATTTATTTACGTCCAGGGCCAACTGCCGGAGCCTGCACCATTCATCAATTCTCTGGAGAGCACACTGCAAATTGTTACTATTTTATGGCATTGCTGCTTTCTTATAGACAACCAAATCATATGCAAACACTCAAAGAGGTTCCAACAGTTTCTACTAGATCATTTACATACATTGTAAACAGTAAAGGTCCAATCATACTTTCTTTGGGTATTCTGAAATTACATCAGTTGATTTTGTTCCATTAACAGCAATGTGTTGAGTTCTATTTGCAAGGAAGTTTTGAAAGCACTTGCAAACCTGGTCCAATACTTGAAGCTCTTTGCACTAAATGGCAGTGCGGGACCATCTCAAAGGCCTTCCTGAAGTCAAGTAACACGGCACCAACTGAGCATCATTGTCTCCATCACTATGAATCTCGTGGATGAGCAGAGCAAGCTGAGTTTCGCAAATTTTCACTTGGCAGAATCCATGTTTATTTTTATAGAGGAGATTTCTGTTCTATAAAAGCTTAATACTAGAGCATAAAACAGGTTCCATAACTTCTACAACAGTTTTATGTCAATGGTATAGGCCTATAATCACATGCATCTGTCCTAAGACTTCATGAAAACTGGAATGACCTGGAGTTTTTTGAGTCACTAGCTATCCTTTGTTGCTGCAGTGTTCTACGATGAACTGCTGTTAGAAGGGGAACAAGTTCTTTCACGTAATCTTTGAAGACTCTTACAGGTATCTCATCTGGGCCTAATGTCTTTCCACTACTAGGCAGTTTTCGTTGCTTTTCCATTCTGTGTTAAGTTCTCAATATTTGTTATTTCAACATTTGTACAACTACTGAAACGCAGGACGGACCATATTAGCATCTTCCATACTGAAACAATTTTGAAGACCAAATTCAGTATTTTGGCCCTCTTTTATCTTCCAGTTTGGTGCCATTATGGCCACTGAGTGACTGAACACGATTTCTAATCATTTACCAGTACTTATGTTATTTAACATCAAAACCTTTTAAGGATTTTAGTCAGATCAGTTTACAGTATTTTACTTCACCGGATCCTGCTCTCTTTGCAGTCCTTCCACTCAAAGGGAACATTTCACTGCAACTGGTTGGTGAAAGTTACTACTAGTAGCATAGGAGCACATGGCGAGGGATATCTCCCAACCTATACAATATCTTTGTTAACCTTTGTGTCATTGCTACCTCCAGGTCTTTGTCACACGATTCATCGATTTACATTCTACTTTGAGACAGAGCCAATTGCGAAAGCTGCCATGTTGTATGTCAATTTACTGCAGTTCTACACAATCTTAAGTGGCTATGAACAAGTTTTTCACTACTTCTATTACTACGAACCAAAAGTTGCCAAGAACAATGACATCACTGGCAGAGATTGCTTCTGAACAAAACTGTCAACTTAAATGGCCGTTTCAAAATTTATTTTATTTAGTTCTCTTATGACCCATCATGCTTCTTTCCACTAAAAGAAGGAAACTTTCTGAATTGTCCTGGTAATAACTATCTACATATTTATTGTCTCCCCTATTTCCCTGGTCTATTTCCTGCGCTTCACTTACTCCTTTCCATCGCAACTCCCTAACCATCCCCCCCTCTAAATCAGCTTCTTACTTTTCACCCCTCCAGATAACAATGGTTTGTTTCAGAAGTATATGAATTATCATACTTTCCGTTCCAACTCTGCCTATGCAAGCACACATCCTCTGAAAAATAGAAGGTCACAGTTAGTGTGTGTGTGTGTGTGTGTGTGTGTGTGTGTGTGTGTGTGAGACAAAGGCCTTGTTGGCCGAAAGCAGTGTTTTTGTTGTCCTATCTGCAACTCAGCATCTCCACTATATGGTGAATGGCAACTTTTCTTTTTATAATATTTTTACATTCCATCCTGGATTTTCCAGTGTTTGATATTGAGGGATTAAATTGTTCCCACTCCTCCCAAGACTTTCCAGTGGTGTAAAAATGCCCTGAATTTTTAGTACTTTCATTCATTTCTTGAAAATTGAACTTCAAATAATCAATGTGTTATGTATTACCTAATGAAATTAGAAAATGATAAAGTTTTGAAAGTTTAGATATCCGTCATACAACCTCCTTCCAAAGCTCTAGAGAACATTTCATTGGTGGGAAGATAATTCAAATAAATTCATCTGGTAGTCTAACTAGTTTATTTATATACCAGTAGATGATGTACCAATTATCTTATAGATTTCCAACAACTGCACTCTATTTTATTTATTATTTACTTATAGAATTCGTGCTACTACTTTTTTACCCATTACGTTTGCTGCAGGTACTCTATATTCATTTAATTACAATACTAATAGCTTCTAATGCAATACAAAAATTTTTCAGATTTCAGTCAAAACGAAGTTGGCATCTAATAATAATGTTGCATGCAACTGAAACATCCATCTGCCACTATGTTTTAAAATGTTTGCCAGCTTTGAAATGTAATCTAGTGATTATTTTTATCAGCTCTGTGATGTATAACTGACTTAGTTCTCCCACAACTGAACCTTAAAATACTATATGAGTAAGCAGTTTCACCTACACATAAACTTCTCATTAAAATACAAGAATATTTCGCACCAATGAAAAATTGTCAGTACAGACATTGGTATATTTCTCTGGGCTATAAAACATAGTTACAAATCTTAGTTTATTACTTATCTGAGTGGACACACTTTGGGAACATAACTGAACTACAGGTAAATTTAAGCCTCGAGTCAACTTTCAAGTCATGCCAGTATAGCTTGGTTGGTAGGAGTTGGCTGCAAAATGAGTAACACTTAGGATCTAAACTTAACTGTTTTGTAGTTACTGTACTTTAACTAAAAGATAGTCCAAAGAGATACTCATCCAATCTGTCATTGGGTAGATGCTTATCACTTTTTCCTTTTGTTTCTGTAACTTCCACATCTAGCACGAAGCTTTTAAGCAAATATTTCCAAAGTTCAACATGCTTGAATGTTCTCAAATTTTATCAGCTGTTCCTGAGAACTACTAAACATTTTGGGAACATCAAATTATGCCATCAAATCAGAATTGAGATTAAGAATGAAACTTCACATTTACTTACAAATATTATGAAGTTAGCCACAAACATGCTGTACTTCATACATTGGCCACAGCCATCCATCTCCCTGCCGAAGCCCATTGTTCTTTAGATCTGCGAAGGAAAAAAACAGAAATTAGTTGCAACTACTCTAAGTACTTTATATGGTAGGAAATGTCTTACTGTAATGCATTAACTTTTGTTTATTTGTTTACCTTGGGGCTTCTCTCAGATCAGATATCTCATTTTATAAACAGGTGCAGCATGTAATCACACAAAATTTGTTATACATGTGACAGCAAAATTGTTTCCAATCTAGGGCTCCAAACTGAGTCCTATTTATTTGCAGTCTATACCCTGACAGCCTTTCAATCACCACTAACTTGTCTTGCAGCTTCTATCCATCACTGTGCCATCCTACCTTTTAATAGCATACCAGTAAACTTTGCTGCGATGCGCAAGATTCAATCTGAAAATATTCTGGAAGTTTAGAACTATTTCTACACTACACTCTCCTACAGGAGTTCTGGGCCAACAAGGTATGCAGGAGAGCTTCTGAGACAGACAGAAGGAAGTGCTAGCAGAGATAAGTTAGGCAACTTGTGAATACGTGCTTTAAGAATAACACAAAGAAGAGCATTGCCCACAGAAACCAGTAGGCCTGACTAGTTCATTTCAGTTTTCATCTGTAATGGGATTTCAAAATGGTGTGACTTACACTGAGATCTTTAGGGATTTTGATATCTGGTGAGAAGCAATCAGTAGTTTATTCTGAATCAGTTAGAACAGTTTATTCCATATTTACATGCTTGCTACATAGTCGTGACAAAAGTAATTTATAGTGTAAGGATTCAGTGTGTGTTGAATAGTACTGGTGTAGAAATGCTTTGAGAAGAGATGTGAGGAAAAGGGAGGGGTACATTTATTTAGGAGCCAATGGAGCAAACAAACGTGGAGAAATTACATAATGATCTGATGATGCATGTCATGTTTAGACTTCTAGTTGCAGGATGGTTCATACACTGGTTATTGTTCAATTCATATTGTACCCATGAAGATAGGTAATCAATCCCACAGAAGAAATTGTCACAACTATTGCAGCATGAATATGATTGTTGGTTTGAACTACTATAGAGCATCACTGAAATGCTGAAAAACAAAATAGTAGATGACGATACAGTATCTCAAGAAAGCCAAGTGAAGAAGTTTCAAGAACTAGTATAAAATGATTAATCTAGGAATCAACTATGGTCTAGTACATATTATATTAGTTTAATTTTAGTATGCACCAACACATTCAAGCTGTCTTTTTTCTCGCACTTGATATGCAAAAGGAATGGAAAGAACCCCTAATAAGTAGCACAATGGAAAATTCATATGCCATGCGCTTGACACTGTTTTGCGGAGTACAGATGTAGGTGTCCACCAAAGCACCCATGCGTTTCCAAATTTTGTCCCAAATACAAACAAATCAACAATGTACTAGAGGGAATACAAAAATGTGGCATCATCAACTGCAGCTTCCTACTGGTGGCCAAAGTCGCAGTCTAGAATGTAGTACAAGACAGATAGCTACTTACTGTGAAGAAGAAACATTAAGTTGCAGACACACAATTAAAACATACTTACATAACGCTTTCAGCCACGGCCTTCATTAGTAAAAAGAGACATACACACCATCCACACACACAATTGCTTCCAAAATCAATATATGCGAAAAAAAGGAAAGGTTTGCAGGCCCGGATCGGGCGTGGGGGCAAACTGGGGTATCTGCCCAAATTCATATTCTCTAAGAAAAAGAATCTCGTTTCACAAAGGGCCTAGCATCCAGCGCACGTCGGTCTATCGATTGTTCGTATGATTTTGAAACGCATCCCTGTTGGTTTTTGAATATTTTTGAACACATTCGAAGTCGATTTCTGAACGAATCATAAGTTCATTTTTGAATGCGTGCATAGTGTACGCCTATGTGATGTGTCTGCCAGCGTAATCCCCGTCGCATCTAGAAATAAAACTTTCCCGCAGACAAACGGGGACGGGGCTATACGAGACAAGTTGAATAAACCTTAACGAATGAATGAGTGCCAATCGCTTTTTCCTGGGTGTGCCAATGATAAGCGTTGTTATAATTACGAGCGAAATCCATAGATTCAGATTACCACAGTGGAAATAACTAACAGGTAAGAAAGACTACGTATTAGCTTCTCTGTGTATCCACGAAAATGAAGTTTTGGCAAATTTTTGCCCGATAGTTACCCGGTTAGCAGCTGCTTAAGTTCTATTTTCGGAATAGCGAGGGAAACGCGTTGTATGAACACACAGTAACGCCTAACTGGAGTATAAACTTTAGATTACTAAAATGATGATTCTGGCAGGGTTAATTAAGTTAACCGGAGAATGTTTTGACACGACTTCGTGACGACAAGGTTGATTGTTAGAACATGGAAGGAGAGGAAACGGAGACATCAAACAAGTTATATAGAAGTATATGACTTCTAATTTATATAAAAATACCGTACTATTTATCCATTTCATGCTTGAGAAACTGGAGCGTAAGAATGAAATGTGAAACTATTTCCTAACAAGAAACTTTTTGCTTTTAGTAGGCCTATAGGCATCTGATATTTCGTGCACTATATTGTATCGGTTTTCTATGTAAATGAGGTAGATAAAAACGACCATTTTCTACCAGAACAGTTTCGCTTATTTGGCGTGTTAGAATTGGTGCAATTATTGAAATGCATATTTCGTGAACAGTGACAAAATTGACATAATCAAATCCAGAAACCTCACCAGTCTTGGGTACAATTAGTCTTAACAGCTTTTTCAGTATTAGACGACATTTTTCATGTAGCAAAACGTTTGACGAACTTTGATGACGTAATAGATTCTTTCACAGAAAGGAAAGCAGGCCGTGTAAAAACTGTAGCAAGAGAGAGGGGTGAAAAAAGGAAAAACTACTGTTACCTAAGGACAGAGAATGTGTACTGTCTTGCTTGTGTCTACTGGTTTTGTGTTTCCTCTATTTAATTTGATGTCACGCAGAAGAGAAAGTTATTAGCTAATAGGCAATAAAGAGTGCAAATTTTCTGCAGATTTATTATTCTCATGGTCGCAAATAATCCCACCCCATTAATTGAGAGTTTTTTAAGGGGGTTAGGATGTCAAACCGGCAGACTGGAAGCAGGAGAGGCATCACAGAATTTTAATTTCCAGTGTCTTGAATATACGTTTGATGGTTTCCGTTACAAAATATACACGTTCGAATTCCACAGAGCGAAATACGGCGACATGCGATAGAACAATGCTGTGTGAAGAAGTGTGGAACTGCACTTCGGCTCACGTTAAGACCAGACCACGTATCTTCCATTTACTCAACATGTTCGTTTTA
Source organism: Schistocerca serialis cubense (assembly GCF_023864345.2). Classification (NCBI taxonomy): domain Eukaryota; kingdom Metazoa; phylum Arthropoda; class Insecta; order Orthoptera; family Acrididae; genus Schistocerca; species Schistocerca serialis. Next base: position 5,243,721 of record NC_064641.1, on the reverse strand, counting down.
TATGTATGTTTTTTCAAAAAGATGTGCGCTACATAATTAACACTTTTTCAAAAAAAAAATTTTAATTTTTGACGTTCTATCTCAAATGCTTGAGGGATGGGGAGGTATCACTATCAAGTTTTTGCCCCGGTTCAGAAATATCTTAGATCCGGGGCTGAAGGTTTGATGTAGGTAGTAATTGAATGGTTCAATATGGGCCAAACTTAAAATGTTTGCTTTGTGGAGTATTTCTCTGCTGCAATAAAAATATTTTTGCTGCTCTTCAGTTAATAACTGTAACTGCCTTCCTATGCCCAATGATTTGTAATCTTAGTGCGTTCGAACACCTTTGGATTTCTTCTGTAGGAAAAGTGCTGTACTCATAACTGTTGGTCGGCGAAACACTGGAGGGCCAGTAGCTTCATGAAGTAGCACCTTCACCTTCGTAAAATGTTACAAAAATAAAATTCCTAGAAAAAAATCACTTTTGTTATTTACTGCTTGTCCATGAAAAATTGAAATTTGTGTGGTTTTCATAGTTCTTGCAACAAAGGGTGAAGCTAATTACGGTTAAGACTGACCAGATAAGTTAATAACTCCCCTCTGGCGGAAGGGCTATGAGAATAACTTCTAAGCGAATAGAGTATGTTCCAAGCGGCCTGCTGGACGATCGAATTTTAACGACCGATGAAAGAGAGAGCCACGCAGCAAAGCACATTCTTGCAGAGAAAGCGAAGCCGCCTCTGGCGCTCTCCGAGATTATTGTTCTTAGTCGTCTGCGCAGGCGCAATACCCGCTCAACCACTTCGGCAGCGGCGCAAGCTGAGAAGCTATAGCACCGAGATCACTAGAAAAAGAGAGGGTATAGCGGTTTACGATGCAGTCATTACGTTAACATGGGGCTTCCCAATGCAGTTTTTGTGAACAGATTTCCCAATAACGTACCGCTTCTCAAAAGTCATGAAAACACTCCAATATCCGATCCGGACGGGTTTCATCTTCCACTATCTACATCTACATCCATACTCCGCAAGCCACCTGACGGTGTGTGGCGGAGGGTACCTTGACCACCTCTATCGGTTCTCCCTTCTATCCCAGTCTGGTATTGTTCGTGGAAAGAAGGATTTCGGTATGCTTCTGTGTGGGCTCTAATCTCTCTGATTTTATCCTCTTGGTCTCTTCGCAAGATATACGTAGGAGGGAGCAATATACTGCTTGACTCCTCGGTGAAGATATGTTCTCGAAACTTCAACAAAAGCCCGTACCGAGCAACTGAGCGTCTCTCCTGCAGAGTCTTCCACTGGAGCTGATCTATCACCTCCGTAACCCTTTCGCGATTACTAAATGACCCTGTAACGAAGCGCGCTGCTCTCCGTCGGATCTTCTCTATCTCTTCTATCAACCCTATCTGGTACGGATCCCACACTGCTGAGCAGTATTTAAGCAGTGGGCGAACAAGCGTACTGTAACCTACTTCCTTTGTTTTCGGATTGCATTTCCTTAGGATTCTTCCAATGAATCTCAGTCTGGCATCTGCTTTACCAACGATCAACTTTATATGATCATTCGATTTTGAACCACTCCTAATGCGTACCCCCACATAATTTATGGAATTAACTGCTTCCAGTTGCTGACCTATTTTGTAGCTAAATGATAAGGGATCTATCTTTCTATGTATTCGCAGCACATTACACTTGTCTACATTGAGATTCAATTGCCATTCCCTGCACCATGCGTCAATTCGCTGCAGATCCTCCTGCATTTCAGTACAATTTTCCATTGTTAAAACCTCGCGATATACCACAGCATCATGCGCAAAAAGCCTCAATGAACTTCCAATGTCATCCACAAGGTCATTTATGTATATTGTGAATAGCAACGGTCCTACGACACTCCCCTGCGGCACACCTGAAATCACTCTTACTTCGGAAGACTTCTGTCCATTGAGAATGACATGCTGCGTTCTGTTATCTAGGAACTCTTCAATCCAATCACACCATTGGTCTGATAGTCCATATGATCTTACTTTGTTCATTAAACGACTGCGGGGAACTGTACCGAACGCCTTGCGGAATTCAAGAAACACGGCATCTACCTGGCAACCCGTGTCTATGGCCCTTTGAGTCTCGTGGGCGAATAGCGCGAGCTGGGTTTCACATGACCGTCTTTTTCGAAACCCATGCTGATTCCTACAGAGTAGATTTATAGTCTCCAGAAAAGTGATTATACTCGAACATAATACGTGTTCCAATATTCTACAACTGATCGACGTTAGAGATATAGGTCTATAGTTCTGCACATCTGTTCGACGTCCCTTCTTGAAAACGGGGATGACCTGTGCCCTTTTCCAATCCTTTGGAACGCTCTTCTAGAGACCTACGGTATCTGAATACGCTGACACATTCTTGGCCGGCCGTTGTGACCGAGCGGCTCTAGGCGCTTCAGTGCGAAACCGCGCTGCTGCTACGGTCGTAGGTTCGAATCCTGCCTCGGGCATCGATGTGTGTGATGCCCTTAGGTTGGTTAGGTTTAAGTAGTTCTAAGTCTAGGGGAATGATGACGTCAGATGTGTCCCATAGTGCTTAGAGCCATTTGAATCATTTGAACACATTCTGGAGACTTGCTTGGGTTGTCGGGTTTCTACTTGCTTTTTAAAACGTCCGCTAATATGAAGGAAGTAATTTTTTGCTGTGAAGGAGGAGAAATACTGGGCTGCTAAGACCTTAGCCATTTTGTGATGTGAAGGGAACAGCCAAAATGCCAGCTAAATCGAATACTGCAGTAGTTTATTTCCAGAAGCCGTTTATGCCAAACAAAGATTGCAAAGCAAACTGAAAATCTGTTGGCAAAACAGATTCAGGCCTTAACATGTAGATGCACCAGCAAAAATTGTTTCAGACATTCTTTTTTTGTTCGGAAATCCGATTACGTAGAAAGTGATACACGGGACTTTATCTCAAGAGGAGTCAAGCGGATATCCTCTGGTATTTCAGTAGATGCTTTAAATTTCTGTTCCGCATTATGTAGATCGTGGGTAAAAACAAATACAGCTCATGTGTTTCTTTCGACGCCTGTGATGCCAACAAAAATGTTTCCCATTATAAACAGCTTTTTAAAGTGAAATTTACTTTCTTTGTTCGGTGGAGCTGTCCCAAATTCGTCTTTTAGGGTATTTTGTTTAACAACGTTTACGTTGCTGCAGGGTTGCTGAGGGTCTCCACACAAGAAGAATTAAGTCGAGCAAGGGAAACATGGTCAACAAATGTTTCCAGAAAATCACTTAAGGGAATATAGGTAAAAAAAACGCATGACTGAGCTCTTAAATAGGCTCGTCGCATCAAACATTTGAATAAAGACTCCTTTTGTGAAAGAAAGATTTCTTACATAGGACACAACAATGAAATCAGACGATTATCCGGATCTGTCTTTTTTTTACCGAGAGGCCAAGGAAGCCAAGTTTCTCAGAAATGGGAGACGTTTGGATTTCACCTGATAACATGAAACGTGGTGTGTAAAGCGAAGACTTCATGGGCAACAACCAAAATCATAGAACATACGCAGCATTTGGATTGAGGAAAGAAAGAAAGCTCGTGGAAAAACCTGTAGGTCAGTGACAAGCCTTAATGGCAAATAGGGTTGAAATGAGCCATAGCTGGCACCAGCACAGCATTAGAGATCATTAAATTTTTGTTACAGTAAATTATTACAATGACCGTCTTATTTACGTCTGCGTTAGTGATCTGTCGTAAATATAACAATTCTGTCACCAGTGTGCAGTGATTTACCAACATGAGCATTGATACAGTACGAAAGAACCTAGATCAAGAATCAAGTGGAATGAGAAATGGTGATTAATAGGGGAATTTCAACAGAAGGAGTACGAAAATAATGGAAACAGAAGAGAAGAATAAAAAGGACGCGACAGCAATCAGAAAAGCTGAGAAAGATTATAGGACTGGAACATATTGTCGCTCGTTTGTGACGTAGTAAACTGCAGGAATATACTAAAATAGAATCTACGCCAATAAAGGGAAAGATGCAACCACCTCTTGAACTCCACTTGGTTTTGGATCTCTCAGCTTTGTTTTAGACACGTGACAAAAACGGCAATGGAAACAAGAATAATTTAATTAGGCTTAAGTACAGGCAAGGCGTTGACGCTTGACCTGTTTTATTATTTACGGAATCACGATCAGTACTTGAAGTTTGAAGAGAGGTCTTGAGCACTACGAAACCAACGAAGAGTAAACATGTTGAAATGTTTTCTGGTCTCGTGTAAGCTGTCCGAGGGTAACAAATATTAATGTTGTCAGGTAACCTCTACAGTGTCTCATATCTGCATTTATAGACAGGCATTTATGTATAGCTGTAATCTTATGGGTGTGTTCACTATTCGTACCCTGTCTTACAACATCGCAATAGTCTGAATTGGAACTCTACCAACTCCTGTTTGGCATGTGAAGAAATTTCTCAAATTTAGATCTACATTTAGCAAGAGCTTTCCTGCACATTGTTACAGTTTTCTGCCCAATTTAGATTTTCATTTAGCATTATGAAGAGATCTATCACATTTTAAAAAAAATTATTTGGGTAGGTCTACCTTAAAGCGTGATAAATTATTCATAATGTATTTATTTATCAAGTTAGGTTCAGTTTAAGACAATTTTCCACTCATTCCTTGACAATGAAGGAAGGTTAGTAGAAATTCTATTCTTAGGACTAGTACTAAGATATAGATAGAATTCATCGACGTATCATTGGTACAAAAGTTTGACATTAATGCAAAGTCCGCTCCTTTTCTCACTGTCTATCAATGCTGTCAACACAATCTCTCGTTCCATTTTTGTTTATGACATCTATTCCGCAGTTGGCTCATTTGTGTGTGTTCCTCAAGCAACTGAATAACCACATCAGCACATTGAGTAAGTAAGCAATTTCATTCTGCAAATGAGCTGAATAATTACAAACGTCGTCTCGAAATCAGTACCGAGGGGAAAAAAAGAGTCATTTCATACCTGTTCATGACATTTTGAAACCGGCACTGCAATGCCACAGTTGAGCGAAGACTGAACGTGAAAAGTTTATTTGCTTTGAAAACTGCAGAAACAATGCGCGAGGATGCAATTTGGAATAATCTCATCGGCTCAGTTGTAACTAAATCAAATAGGTAATTTCTTCGGTAGGAAACTGGAAAAGGTCCGTCAGCCTACGAAAGTCATATACAGTCGCTACAGCATGTATTTAAATACTGCTAAAATATGATATCCATAACAAGTTAGATAAGTGACAATCTTCGTATTTAAAGAAAGGCAGCAGGAATAATTTGTTTTATGCCTCCTAGAAGAACAATTTGACAACATCTAAATTGAAAGAGAGCAAGAACTGATCTCTCGAAAACCAAGTTAGAAAAGACGAAGCATGGGTCTTCAAAGCGGAATTTACTAATATTCTTACGCTCCCTCTGTTCAAACGCACGCTAGCAACGGATAGCAAAGGTGCATGTAAGCTGACACACTTCAATTTTTCCACCCATGAACGGAACGGGTAGAAATACGTAGCACAATGAAACATATCCTCCGCCGTTCATCTCTTGATTTCACTAACGCGCAGGATTTCGCAGACACACGTCGTGCTTGCCTTGGGGCACCTTTCACCGCTCCCTGGCCTTGCAGAAGCGACGCGTCTTTTACACAGCGCGCTGTTAAAGGCGAATGGCCACCAGTGCCTTCTCCCTTCTACCTATGGCGGGCGGGAGAGGCGAGGTGGTACAGCTGCCATTACAACGAATTTATCACCGCAGTAAGTAGCGGTAGGAATAGATTGTACCTAACTGTGCAATGCCTGCACATTGTTGCCAGCTAACTGAATGCATTCCATCATTTTGTCTTGTCCGTATCCTAGAAATATATCCCTTGCGTTTATTACAGATATTTGTAAACACTTTGTATAACGCGTCATACAAAGAGAGCGACCGACACTGTAGCTAAGTAATGAATATACACGTTAGTCAGAAACAGACTGAAAAGCTTGTAAGGGTGTTGTAGCGTAGGTTGTGCTCCCAACTGATGATAAAATTCGATACGTTGCGCTGTTTCCGAGTTAATTAGCTAATACTGAAGTTGGCTAATCAGACCGTTGCTCACGCAAGTTGAAGTGCCTTGTCAGATGCATTTAGTGCCAGTTCTCATAGCGCACGAGACTGTTCACCCCTTAGGTCGGGTTCGATCCTTACTACCATCCCATGCCCGTATTTTGTATCGCTAGAGTGCGGTTTTAGGAAACCGAAGCAAGAAGCACGTTTGGCGTCACCGCGTCTTACGGGCCGCTCGAATGTGCGCGCGACTACCTGACGGGTCAACTTGAATGCTGATTAACTCTGGAACAGGGCAATGCTCGAATGTTTTTCTTAACAGTTATTTCTCAGCACAACCAACCTTGCAATACCCTTACAAACTTTTCAGACAGTTTCTGACAAGCCTGTATAACAGAAGCACAGTACAAGAAACCTTCGCTATAGTCGCAAAACAATCTCGACGGATCCTTTGGCATATATCGATGGAAAAAGACTAGGAAAATCTTCCTCTGTTCGTTTGTCCATGGTTCATTATACCAAGAGGAGAACACGATTTTGATCTCAGTATGCTAATCATGCGTAGGAAGTGGCAAAGAGGTTTCTCGGCATATAGCGATCATTCGACGACATTCCTGTTCCAGTGACCAATTACTTTTTCGCAAAAGGAAGTAATTTTGGGAGAATAATATTTGAGGTATTACCAAAGCTTTTCGCAAATTTAGAAGTGTGAAACACATTGCATGTCTTACAATGTTTGTTACAGAGCTTAAACTGAACTGTATTTTTAAGTGGAAGTTACGTTCATAGCCGCGATTTTACGCAAGGTCCGCATTCGTTTGCATTGAATGTGTCTCTGGAATGGCTGGCGGTTCGTTCCAGTTGTGGAATGCGGTTTACAGGTAGCTCCCAATACAGTTATCACATACTCACCGGTTCTTGTAGTTCAATGTTTTTCTCAGACGCATGTTGCCCTGTTCTTCACCTCCAGTTTGGCTCACGAGGACAATACGGCAAGTGCCATAACGTGATTTCTCAGTAACTTCTCTCAGTGGGTCAAAGTAAGTGAACCCGTATTTCGGCTTATCCGTAGATACTCGACCGTTTCTGGGAAAACGACGGTCAAAGTTTTCGTGGCACTTAACGAAGGGTACTCAAAAAAGCGGATTTTTTAAAAGCTACATATTTTTAAATTTTTTACAAAACCTTATCCCGTTCAAAATACTCTCCATTCCAACTAATACATTTGTCGCACTGGAGCTTCCTGTGTTAGAAACATTTTTTGTAGTCATCTTTAGAAATGGCTGACAGCTCTTACCTCCTTTTTTCTCGACTTCTTCAATGTTGCCAAATAGCGGGTCTAGTGAAGCAGGAGATACAACCCGTCGGCTTTGAACAATGACGTCATTCCTTAGTCATAGATAGTAATGTCTTCACTTCGAGGCATAGATAATAAAGCAGTTCTGTGTTCTAATAAGCGCTATCATTAAAATAATTGAATGTGAATCTAAAAGCGATAATTTATCTATATTTCACTATTTTGCCATATTTCACTTTCTTATTCCACCAATATGCTTCAGTAGCTGATTCGTGTTTTTTGGCTTTTTTAAAAAAAAATCTCACGAGATAGAATAAACTGATCCTAAGATACAGATGCTTCAGTAGCTGATAAGTGTTTTTTGGCTTTTAAAAAAAATCTCACGAGATAGAATAAACTGATCCTACTTCATTAAGCAATCAATAAAAAACTAAACTAAAACATAACAGCAAAAGACTTCGTAATCTATTCTATTTTCAGTTTACCATTTTCGCTTTTGCTGTTATGTTTTAGTTTAGTTTTTTTTATTGATTGCTTAATGAAGTAGGATCAGTTTATTCTATCTCGTGAGATTTTTTTTTAAAAAAGCCAAAAAACACTTATCAGCTACTGAAGGGAGCTACAATACTAAGAAGAATCGCTTCTCGGCTTTTGACAAGATCAATGTGCAGTTCTCTTTCAACAAGTGAAACGCAAAGATTAAATAAACAATCAAAACATATAAAATGAAACAGGTTGCAAATGTAACTTACGTGTATTTCCACCTATTCGTTATCAGTGTACATATATCGAGGTCAATGGAAGTCTGGTATACATATATTACATACGTAGGTCCTTCTGTCATCAGTAATACTGATATGTACGTAAGAAAAGACTGTTAGTAATAGCGGAGACGAAATAAACAGCACATCTACAATTTGTATCCCGTGTTCCACTTAGGGTTTACTGAAGCGGAGGATACATCGTTCAGGTGAAGAACAGGACAGTAATGCTAGTCAAAACGAAGAAATCGCCTTACGACAAACTCTTATTCCGGACTATACCTAAGCAACACACTTCGAATGAGCTTTTAATTTGTATCGGGTGTTTCATTTGCGGTTTAGTGAAGCAGGGGATACATAGTTCAAGTGAACAACAGGACAGCAATGCTAGTTGAAACTAAGAAATCGACTACGCTGAACTTGTATCCCGTACTGCACTTAAGCAATACAGTTCGAAAGACTTTCGAGATACAACTGACAAACATGTAACGTGATGTATTCTTTGCTAGTAATTTCATTCATTTCTTTCCATTGTATTTTGCGGAGAAATACTAAGATACAAACACGCGATATCGTTAACGTGAAAATACTACTGGCCCTTACATATGTGAAATAAGGTTTATCTCTCTCGCATTCCTTTGTTTCTCAACATTCTCCTCAGCTCTTTCATCTTTGTAATACATGCTCTGTGGCGACTTGTGACATTGTTCAAAGCCGACGGGTTGTATCCCCTGCTACACTAGACCCCAAATAGCTGTCCTTTCACGCCCCTTTTCATGCGCCGAAATAAAAAGTAGCACGGAGCCAGAGGTGCGTGGGGCAGCTGAACCATGCCATTTTGAGCCAAAATTGGTCTAACAGAGATGACTGTGTGCAGGTGCGTTGTCGTGGTGGAAGAACCAGTCTCCTGTCTGCCACAAATCGGGTCTTTGACTAACACTGTTGTGCAATCTTCTTAAAATTCCAAATAAAAGATCTGATTGACAGTCTGACCTAGGGGGAACAAACTCTGAATGAAGAATACCTTTAGCATGAAAACAGTACATCAGCATTGTTTTGATTTGACCTTTTTTTGGATGGGGTGACGATGACCTCTTCCATTGGCATGATTGTTGCTATGGTTACAAAGCATTAGGACTAGAAAAATTCGGCAGCAACCGTTTTCATTCCCAGATCTTCCGTTAAAATTCGCTGAACCGAGCTGCGAAATAAGCAATTAATCTCACAGTTCATCAGTTGTCTGTTGGCGGTCTGTAAGCACAAGCGCTCTAACTTTTTCAATATTTTCGTCAATTCGGGCACTTTATGGACGTGCAGAACAAGGTTTGTCATAAACCGAAATGTCGCAATTTTTTAAATCTAGCAAACCACTCCTACACGGGTTTTTTTTTTTTTACCACCGCGCCATCTTGGTAAGCTGTTTTTAACATTAAACAGATTCAGCAGCGTTTTTACCTAGTAGAAAGCAAAATTTCACAGCTTCACATTGTTCACTTAAACTTGCCATCATTAAAAACTGAACAAGGACAAAACGGGGCTAGCAAAATCAATCACTGCAGAGGAACAGAGCAAACCAGATAGACAACACAGGCGGCACTGAACTGGCAATGAGTTGCTCTACACACGCCTAGTGGCAGAAATGCGTACTACACAAGCTCCGCCCACGGCAATGTTTTTCCGGTTCTTTCTTGGGCACCCCTCATATGTGCCATTTAGCGAGTAAATAGTTCGACCGAAGTGGTGGTACAGTGGATATCGTCGCGGCTTCACGCTTTTGCGTTCCGTGTTCGAAACCTCATTATTACTTTTATTTTTTTGTTTTTCATTTATGCACCCATGTCTGTGAGAAGATTACTACACTAATGTTTTCCAGTGTATATTTAAACAACGTTGTTCTGATTTGTCTATGAGTTGTATGTCAGGTGACTGAATTAAAGAATTAGAAAATTTGGAATTGTTTTTGGTGAAATTCCTGTAGCGTATTTTGGTTCATGATCAACTGCAAGCGCCAGTTTTCGGAAAAGTAATCCGTTATGCATAGTTTGCGCCGAAATTATTGCCACTGCACGAATTATTGTCACTGTGTCAAACCCACCTTTCGTGTGATGATAGGCACCTCAACTGAGCGAGTGCATAATATCCTCCACAGAGAATTGGCTATGAAAAAGCTACAGGCGAGTTGGGTGCCGCAGGTGCTCAGTTCTCCAAAAGCGCATCCTGCACAATATTTCAACGCAGTGTCTGGCTATGTTTAATCTCAAGACGTTTTGCGCCGATTTGTGATTGCTGATGAAACCTGGATCCATCGTTACACACCAGAGTCAGAACACGGACAAAGGCTGAGGGAAGACAAAGGCAATTTTGTCAGCTGGTAAGATGGTGGCGACTGTCTCTTTTGGATTATCAAGGAATATCCCCACAGATTGCCTAGAAAAAGGCAGAGTCATAACTAGGCCCTATTATGCTTTATTGTTGGACCGTTTAGAACTTGAATTGGCTGATAGACCACATCTGGCAGTAAAACAAATGTTCTTTCTCCAGGATAATGCGCCATCCCACACATTAGCTGTAGCAACAATGAAATTGCATGGAACCGGACTTTGAATTGGTACCTCATCCGCACTATTCTACTAGTCTTAGCCCCAAGTGACTTCTTCCTGTTCTATAACTTACGTAGGTTGCTGGGAAGATATTCTCATCAAATGAAGAAGTGATAGTTGTCAACTAGTATTTTGCAGATATGAAACTTCCTGGCAGATTAAAACTGTGTGCCCGACCGAGACTCGAACTCGGGACCTTTGCCTTTCGCGGGCAAGTGCTCTACCATCTGAGCTACCGAAGCACGACTCACGCCCGGTACTCACAGCTTTACTTCTGCCAGTACTTCGCCTCCTACATTCCAAACTTTACAGAAGCTCTCCTGCGAACCTTGCAGAACTAGCACTCCTGAAAGAAAGGATATTGCGGAGACATGGCTTAGCCACAGCCTGGGGGATGTTTCCAGAATGAGATTTTGACTCTGCAGTGGAGTCTGCGCTGATATGAAACTTCCTGGCAGATGGTAGAGCACTTACCTGCGAAAGGCAAAGGTCCCGAGTTCGAGTCTCGGTCGGGCACACAGTTTTAATCTGCCAGGAAGTTTCATATCAGCGCACACTCCGCTGCAGAGTGAAAATCTCATTCAGTATTTTGCAGAGTCTGACAGAACCTATTTTTCCAATGGAGAAGCTAGAAGACCACTGAGTCTGATCTCTCAAAGCAGACTATGTCCAGAAGTAAGATGAATTGTTTACTATTTTTCTTGATTTTTTTACCAGTGTATTTCCCTGCATTGTACTTAGCGGGATTATGGGCCGCTCCTGGTCCAAGTGTGAAGTGAAAGACCAGAAACGATTTAGTACAGGCAGTGTAGTAGCTAGGCACCCTGCGGCGGACCGCTCAGGTTAACTGACCTAATTCACGCCCACCGCGTGCCAGAGGCTTCTGTCTGCTTGTGGCGCCTGAGTCACAAGGCCTGGTGAGCTTGGAACGTGACTCACTATCCTTGATCTCGACCCACGATGGGGGAAAGCAGGCGTTCCGGCTGGCAGGAGGTCGACCGCTCTACCGTAGAAACAGGACGGGCTGACGAGCTGGGCACACCGTCTCTGGAGAACGTATACTCTGCGTACTGTGTGTAAAACTGAGGCGTAGCGCCGTATACCGATCCTGCCTTGGAGGCGGTTAAGTGGGAGACGTGTCTCAGAGCTGGACAGTGACAGATGGTGACGCGAGACTGGACGCGCACGTAGTTTATGTATCAGCCGATAGAGGACAGTATTGGATAGGGGACTGATTTTAGTTTCGATTGTGCCCACTAGAGTGCACTGAAGTAATAGAATGTTTTTCATAAACTGTTGTAGTATTTTCATAAAGTGTTATATCTTTTTGTGTATGTAAAATGTTATAAATGTGTTTTCGCAGTATGAATGATGCGTGAGTGTGGTTTAAGGTTAATATGAAGATAACTGTTTAACGAGTTATGTAGTGGGATTTAGCGTGGGAACATTTCGTAGTACTATGGATATGGACAAAGGGGATTTTTGTAGAATAGATTTGTAAAATAAGGTATAAATAACAATAGTAAATAACTTTATGAATAAGCATAACTTCAGCATATTAGATAATTACGTCGGAAAAACGTGCAGTCGTTAGGTTTACTATTTTGCGATTGGTTATTGGTGAAAAGCGCGGACTGACGCGGGAGAATGTTCTTTTGCTATTGGCTGTTGAGTAAACTGACCAATGGTAAAGCAGTATTCTTCGGGCGGCTTTCTCTGCTGGTCGGCAAGACAGAGTATTCTACAGCAGGAGTCGGAGCCTACCAATGAAACAGTTCGGACGTGTGTAGCAGTAGTTCCGATGGAAACGATAAGTTGCCGGATCTAGCAGTGTTTCATACATCAAAAGTGTGGTAAAGTGGGCGTGTAGAAATTTCGGGATTATTAAGTGAATTTTGTGACGAGAAAGGACATATTCCGTGTGGCGTATTGAGCAGGCCAGTGGCTAAAAACTGTGACTGCATTTGGTACCGACAGACTTAATATTTGGCGAGCATTCTCAATCAAAAACAATCAGTATTTTTGTAGCTATTGCGTTTTCGGAAAATGCAACACCATAAACTTGCTAACCTGAGTGAAAGGGATTGTGAGAGACTGTGTTAAGACTAGCACGGGCTTGGCAGTGATACTTGTTCGCCTAAGTTTCGGAATATATTAATTGAGGACAGAATTTCCAACCTTTCATTTCGCGTGAAAACTTTCTCCCGAAACGTAGATTAGTGACTTTAATTGCAGCCTGGTTCACGTCGAAGTACAGTTCATTAAATTTCTCCACGATACCTTTGTTGCAACCAACTACGCCAATGTGATCTTTATGTTTTACAGGGTTGTCGAATTGATGTAACTTGCTTTGATGTATAATGAGGTCATGACCTAAACTTGGTAAAGCTGAAGATATGAGCACCAGGAAGCATTCTGTTCAGTTACTATTGGTTTTTTCCTTCTTGGGCTTACTGTAAGTAAAAAATAATAATTGATGACAGCTGCTGCATAAGATGGCCATGCAAACAAACATTTTATGTTCAGTTTTATGATGTATTCCTCGATCAGTCAACACGGAAGAGGCATTTTGCTGTGTGTGGTGACTAGTCACTAGTGCACTATTTTATTGCAGTGCAGATGGCGGATACCAGCGTTCGCCGCATCCTGAACAAAGATCTTCACTCCCCATGCACACAAGATGCAAGTTGTCCACTGGAAGGAATAAGATGAACAGGCTACCAATGCCAGATAAGGCCCCATTTCCGATTGGCTGTGTATGTAAACAGAACTGATGGTTCTGGGCCGCGCACAACCAGTGTGAATCGGTGCAGCGTCCTATGCTTAGTGCGAAAGTGACAGCATTATGTGGCATTCCTCCCGAGCGCATTGTCGGTTCGTATTCTTTTGGAAATTAAGGTATTACTGTAACAAGTTCTGAACGCTTCACAGCCAAGTTCCAAACATTTCTGCGTATGATGTCAATCTCCACAGTCACCTACGGTTCCGGCAAGATGGAGCGACATCCCATACTTCAGGTCTTTCCATGGAAGTCCTGAATTAAATGTTACCACGCCGAATCATTTATCGCTTTGGGGACAACTGGTCTGCTCGTTCATCCGACCCAATAGTGACCAAAACATGAAGTTAACAAGTAAGGCCCAGCCAGTATCGCCGAGCTAGAAGATCGAATTCGTTGTGGATTCCGGAGATTCCGAATGGCATGTTGCGGCTACATTATTCTGTTTTTCCACATGGTGGGCACTGCTACAAAAGAGCAATCGTGCTACAAGACTTCGCACAATGCGAAACCATTGCCATACATACAGTAGGAAAGGAAGTTGAATGCATCAATTACGGAACACTAGCAATGGTATCACACACCTCCAAAATACTGACTGACAGTCAAAATCAGGGTGAAAGGAAAATTAGGTAAGCTGATTGATTGACTGAATTGAGGTGGAGGTAAGAAACCTAACAATGAGGTCATTAGTTCCTCGATCCAAGAATGGCGCATTCGGAAGTGGGGACATCCACCGCCAAGGTTTCCTGTTTTAGTCAGCAACAGTAAAAGCGAGAAGGCTAAAAATTTAATGGATGTATTTTGTAGCATCAATAAAAACAGCAAGATGAAAGAAATAGGGAAGCCAGCAGGTGGGTGTTGCTGGAGCGCTGCACGCGACAGGGAACGTCGACCACAGCTACCCTACCCCTGGTCCATTACAATCGAGAGACCCTGCTATTCAAAGTTGGATACCCAGAACAGAAAACTGATTGCTGCAGAAACGAGGGAAACATCTGGTCAAAACAGAGCAAAAGAGGGATGAAAGTTTCCTGGTCGGGGAATCCCCAGATCTAGTATACAGCGGTGGACACCCCACCCCCAACCAACCTACCCCTGCTACGGGGGTAGATTAAAACCTTGTAACTGAGAATGAAAACCACTTTCACAGAGAAAATTGAGGACCAGTTCAACCATACGTGAAATGTCCGCCAATATCAGAGGCAATTACTCCTGCAGTCCCCACTTAGCATGAAGGCCAAAAGGAGAGGGCATTCCACCAAGTTATTAACTACTGTAAACAAAGGCTCCACAACCACAATGTGTGTGTGTGAGGGGGGGGGGGGGGGGGCGGGGGGCTCGTTACATAAAAGAAAACTATGAGTTAACCTGGTGTCGCAGATGTTGTCCACGTGAAAATTAGGTAAGTGTAATGGGGAAGACCAATTTAGATCTAGAGGAACAAGAGAATCAATTTTGGCCTTGCACATGTTATTGGAAAGAAGGGAGGATGTGAATAGAAGAACTTAACCTTACCTTTAGTAACTTAGAGAAAGCTGTTGACAATGTAAACGGAATGCTTCTCTGTAGAACTAGGAAAGAATAGGATTAAACTGGGAGCACAGAAGAATAATTACTCAACTGTATTAGTGTCAAAGCACAAAAATAAACCCGTAACATAGAGGAAGAGGCCAAGATTCTAAAAGGAGCTAATGATATCGTGATAGTTGCACACTCCGAAACAGAACTATGTTGCGAGTCCTATCACAAACTATGGAAACTACAAGTGAACAAACGGGGAAAAAAAAACGTAATGGTAGCACGGAGAAGTATGGGAGGAATTAAGACCAATATTAAAATTATCGTCAGAACTGACCAGGTGAAACAAATTTGCTAGCTCGCCAATCACAGAGGACAGTAGACGCTTGACGGATCTGAACGCCAGCATTGGCAAAGCAGGCATTCATGACTAAGAAAAACATATGAATACAGATCCTTTCCGTGATGTACACTGCTTTTTGGAAGGGCAACTTGGACTGTGGGTAGGTTGGAAAGGAATAGACTTTAAGCTCCTGAAAAGTGAATAAGGTGGAAAATGACAAGAACGAGTTGGACGGAAAGTAAAACTTTTAGATCGCAAGGGAAGCCAACGAAGAGAGAAGATTATTGAAGGAAATGGTAAAAAGAGAAACTTTATCATGTCAGACAACACCGTCATTAATATTCTCGAAGGGAAAGTTCTGGGAAAGAAAGTAAGAGGAAGGCATAGGATGAAGTATTTGGAAGACATCGAGAAGAGGATAGGATGCCGCTATGTGGAACTAAAACGAAAAGACAATGACGGGTGATTGCGTCAAGTAGGCGTTAGCCTTCAGAATGTGTGTGTGTGTGTGTGTGTGTGTGTGTGTGTGTGTGTGTGTGTGTGTGGACACATTACCCAATGTTATTTTCATTAATTACCGATACGCACTAATACTCCATAAAAAAGAATATGTATCTTTAGCAAAAAATAAATATTTACACTTTCCTCTGCATTATTGTTTTATTTTCAAAACCGTCAGGCACTTCTGGCACACCCTGAGTAAGACGCGTTTCATGATAAAGAGTAACATATGAAAGCAGGGCTCTTCCGCCTTACATAGTAATCGGCTAAGATTACTAGAAATTTCTCGTGCGTGCAATGCCTTTTTCCATTCGATTTACATCTAGTAGGGCTTTTCAGCGAACTTTTCGCCCGAAGTATGTCTCGTACAGGTGTCTCGTGTACGTGGGAGGAAACGGCACACCCGCAGTGCTGCGCTTCTTATCTGCAGCTTGCAGTGACCCAGATGCCGCCGCTGTAAACCTGATGGTACTCACTGTAAACCTGCACCACTGACTCACTCCTACTGGTACTCAAGTGTTGGTACAATATATCGTCAGTTCTAAACTGAACGGCGGTAAAAAGGATCTCGTACACTGCTTGTAGTATGACGTTCTTTGGGCATGGATATTGTATGATATTATTTATTTAATGGGACAAAACCACTGGCTCATCAGTCCCTCCATTTCATGAAACACGCAAAAAGTTAAAGAAGTGAAACGTGGGGACTTGGCCGTTCCAACATCATAATCAAGTCAAAGAGTTTGAAAGTGGCGTGAGGGCAGTCTTAACACGATAGGTGAAAGAAAACTGAGATGACCGAGGCAGCGTCGTGCACAAGAGGGTCTAAAGGCACAATAAGGCGAGGGGGCGGAGAAAGTAACCTGCGGTGATTTTGGGGGGGGGGGGGGGGGTACCCATTGCAGGGGGAGTCTCTCCCCCCCCCCCCCCCCCCACAACCACCCCTAAACACTGAAAGTGGAAGAGTATTATAGTTTATTGTAAAATCGGGTTTCCCCAGGAAATTCAACACTTTGGCAGTAGCTGTCCCTTCGTCCAGAAGCACCTGAGGCAGTGAGACAGGCAATGGGGATATGGCGGCTAAGGAGGGGAAGAAATCCAGTGTGCACTCCGTGTGCATTCCGGGCGGAGTCATTCCTGATGTGGAAAGGGTCCTTCCGGATGCCACGAAGAGCACAGGGTGCAGCCAGCTGCAGGTGGTGGCACATGTCGGCACTAATGACGTGTGTCGCTTTGGATCTGAGGAAATTCTCTCTGGATTCCAACGGCTATCTGATTTGGTGAAGGCTGCCGGTCTTGCTTACGAGATGAAGGCAGAGCTCACCATCTGCAGCATCGTCGACAGAACCGACTGCGAACCTTTGGTGCGGAGCCGGGTGGAGGGTCTGAACCAGACGCTCAGACGGTTTTGCGGCAGTGTTGGCTGCAGATTCCTCGACTTGCGCCATAGGGTGGTGGGGTTTCGGGTTCCGCTGAATAGGTCAGGAGTTCACTACACTCAGCTGGCGGCTACACGGGTAGCGGAGGCTGTGTGGCGTGGACTGGGCGGTTTTTTAGGTTAGAAGGCCTCGGGAAAGTACGGGGTGGGCTGCAATCTCAAAGGGTGCGTGGCAAATACAGGACGTGCTTGGATCAAGGAACAGTCGGAATTGTAGTTGTAAATTGTTGTAGTTGTGCTGGGAAAGTCCCTGAGCTTCAAGCGCTAATAGAAAGCACAGAAGCTGAAATCGTTATAGGTACAGAAAGCTGGCAAAAGCCTGAAATAAGTTCTGCAGAAATTTTTACGAAGTCTCAGACGGTGTTAAGGAAAGATAGATTAGGCTAAATTGGTGGTGGAGTGTTTGTGTCTGTCAGTAGTGGTTTATCTTGTAGTGAAGTCTAAGTAGATACTCCGTGCGAATTGGTATGGGTGGAGGTTATACTTAACAGCCGAACTAAGTTAATAATTGGCTCCTTCTACCGACCCACAGACTCCGATGACATAGTTGCTGAACAGTTCAGAGAAAATTTGAGTCTCGTAACAAATAAATACCCCACTCATACGATTATAGTTGGTGGGGACTTCAACCTTCCCTCGATATGTTGGCAAAAATACTTGTTCAAAACTGGTGGTAGGCTGAAAACGTCTTCCGAGATTCTCCTAAATGCTTTCTCCGAAAATTATTTCGAGCAGTTAGTCCACGAACTCACGCGAATTGTAAATGGTTGCGAAAACATACTTGACCTCTTAGCCACAAACAATCCAGAGCTGATAGAGAGCATCATGACTGATACAGGGATTAGTGATCACAAGGTCGTTCTAGCTAGGCTCAATACCGTTTCTTCCAAATCCACCAGAAACAAACGCAAAACAATTTTATTTAGAAAAGCGGATAAAGTGTCACTAGAAGCCTTCCTAAGAGACAATCTCCATTCCTTCCGAACTGACTATGCAAATGTAGACGAGATGTGGCTCAAATTCAAAGATATAGTAGCAACAGCAATTGAGAGATTCATACCTCATAAATTTGTAAGAGATGGAACTGATCCCCCGTGGTACACAAAACAGGTCCGAACGCTGTTGCAGAGGCAACGGAAAAAGCATGCGAAGTTCAGAAGAACGCGAAATCCCGAAGATTGGCTAAAATTTACAGACGCCCGAAATTTGGCACGGACTTCAATGCGAGATGCCTTTAATAGGTTCCACAACGAAACATTGTCTCGAAATTTGGTAGAAAATCCGAAGAAACTCTGGTCGTGTGTAAAGTAGACAAGCGGCAAGACGCAGTCAATACCTTCGCTGCGCAGTGCCGATGGTACTGTTACCGACGACTGTGCCGCTAAAGCGGAGTTATTGAACGCAGTTTTCCGAAATTCCTTCACCAGGGAAGACAAATGGAATATTCCAGAATTTGAAACACGAACAGCTGCTAGCATGAGTTTCTTAGAAGTACATACCTTAGGGGTTGCGAAGCAACTCAAATCGCTTGATACGGGCAAGTCTTGAGGTCCAGATTGTATACCGATTAGGTTCCTTTCAGATTACGCTGATACAATAGCTCCCTACTTAGCACTCATATACAACCGCTCGCTCACCGATAGATCTGTACCTACAGATTGCAAAATTGCGCAGGTCGCACCAGTGTTTAAGAAGGGTAGTAGGAGTAATCCATCGAACTACAAACCTGTATCATTGACGTCGGTTTGCAGTAGAGTTTTGGAGCACATACTGTATTCAAACATTATGAATCACCTCGAAGGGAACGATCTATTGATACGTAATCAGCATGGTTTCAGAAAACATCGTTCTTGTGCAACGCAGCTAGCTCTTTATTCGCACGAAGTAATGGCCGCTATCGACAGGGGATCTCAAGTTGCTTCCGTATTTCTAGATTTCCGGAAAGCTTTTGACACCGTTCCTCACAAGCGACTTCTAATCAAGCTGCGGGCCTATGGGGTATCGTCTCAGTTGTGCGACTCGATTCGTGATTTCCTTTCAGGAAGGTCGCAGTTCGTAGTAATAGACGGCAAATCATCGAGTAAAACTGAAGTGATGTCAGGTGTTCCCCAGGGAAGCGTCCTGGGACCTCTGCTGTTCCTGATCTATATAAATGACCTGGGTGACAATCTGAGCAGTTCTCTTAGGTTGTTCGCAGATGATGCTGTAATTTACCGTCTAGTAAGGTCATCCGAAGACCAGTATCAGTTGCAAAGCGATTCAGAAAAGATTGCTGTATGGTTTGGCAGGTGGCAGGTGGCAGTTGACGCTAAATAACGAAATGTGTGAGGTGATCCACATGAGTTCCAAAAGAAATCCGTTGGAATTCGATTACTCGATACATAGTACAATTCTCAAGGCTGTCAATTCAACTAAGTACCTGGGTGTTAAAATTACGAACAACTTCAGTTGGAAAGACCACACAGATAATATTGTGGGGACGGCGAGCCAAACGTTGCGTTTCATTGGCAGGACACTTAGAAGATGCAACAAGTCCACTAAAGAGACAGCTTACACTACACTCGTTCGTCCTCTGTTAGAATATTGCTGCGCGGTGTGGGATCCTTACCACGTGGGATTGACGGAGGACATCGAAAGGGTGCAAGATAGGGCAGCTCGTTTTGAATTATCACGTAATAGGGGAGAGTGTGTGGCAGATATGATACGCGAATTGGAATGGAAGTCATTAAAGCAAAGACGTTTTTCGTCGCGGCGAGATCTATTTACGAAATTTCAGTCACCAACTTTCTCTTCCGAATGCGAAAATATTTTGTTGAGCCCAACCTACATAGGTAGGAATGATCATCAAAATAAAATAAGAGAAATCAGAGCTCGAACAGAAAGGTTTAGGTGTTCGTTTTTCCCGCGCGCTGTTCGGGAGTAGAATGGTAGAGAGATAGTATGATTGTGGTTCGATGAACCCTCTGCCAAGCACTTAATTGTGAATTGCAGAGTAGTCCTGTAGATGTAGGACTTCTTAACTGCTCTTGTTTTGGGTCGTAGTAGCCTCCCATTCCTATTCCCAGAATCTCTAAACATGGCGTCGAAGTTGTGATCGTCAGTCTGGGCCAGTTATTCCGACGTCAAGTCCCGTTCGGCGTCTTTAGCTAGACGGTTGACAAGTTCATTTCCTGGACTGCCTATGCGGCTTCGTGTCCAGATGAAGGTCGCTGCCTTTCCCGAGCTGTAGAGGTCAACCGTTGTGTCTTGGGTGTTGGGGCCAGAAAGATTTTTGGGGCCAGAAAGATTTTTGGGGGCCAGAAAGATTTTTGGGGGCCAGAAAGATTTTTGGGGCCAGAAAGATTTTTGGGGCCAGAAAGATTTTTGGGGCAGCAGAAGGATTTGCCTTTTCAGCAACTCGTGCAGTCGCTACAAATCAGGCGAGGAATCTGACGTACCGCCAAGCCTGAGATATGGCAACCAACTCTGCAGTGTATCCACTGGAGGCGCTCGGCAGCGAGTGCTTTGCATGTGCAAAAGTTTAACCGATCCTGTCCTTGACTTTTGATCCGTCTAGATGCACACTGAATTAAAATAATCGTGGAGGATGGAACGAAACAGGTGTCTGAGAAGGGTAGGATCAGCGACATTTTTGGGGCCACAAAAGAGGTCCATATGTATCACAGGACAGGGTACAGACCAGGGTGGGTGTCGAGAGGGAGTCCTAGGAACAAGGACTGCTGGAGGCTGTTGGAGGTCCTTCAGTAGAGTATCGAGTCGAACCCCAACGGGTCTACCCAGTTTCTGGTGTTGCGCGAAACTTTTGGTTGTGGAACGGAGTTGAGTGACATGATACAGTAGTCATCTGACAGATTCTGTCTGCATGATTAGCCAGAAACCGCTCTCATCTAAGCTGCAGTGATGGGACAGCGGCTTCTGCCAGGAGGCTCTTAACAGGGCTCGCACGGAAGAATCCCCATTGCCAACCGTACGCCATTGTGGTGAACAGGCTCCAGCAAGCTCAGTACGAAAGGTGCTACCGACCCATAGACAACATCCACAGTTCCAGCGAGATAAAGTCAGCACTTTGTAAAGTCTCAGAAGAACTATGCGGCCCGCGTCCCACGAGATGTTACTGAAAAACGGAATGCATTCAGCTTTTTCATGCAAGTTGCAAGCTGGCGGACATGTGGCAGCCAAGTTAGCTTGTTGGCAAATAAAATGCCGAAGAATTGAAAAGTTTCAACGACTTCAAGTAACTGGCCACCAAGATAAATTTCTGGATGCAAGTACACCGCAAAAATGCACAACTTGTGATTTTGCAAGAGACAATTTGTAGTCGTGACTCAAAGCGCACTCATGTACTCTCCGGACGGCCCCCTGAAGTTGGCGCCGAGTGATGTTCCTCTTTGCTTGTTTGAACGGCGTAGCGGTGCAACAACAAGCAAGTTTCGCAGGAGAGCTTCTGTAAGGTTTGGAAGGTAGGAGACGAGGTACTGGCAGAAGTAAAGCTGTGAGGACGGGGCGTGAGTCGTCCTTGGGTAGCTCAGTTGGTAGAGCACTTGCCCGCGAAGGCAAAGGTCCCGAGTTCGAGTTTCGGTCCGGCACACAGTTTTAATCTGCCAGGAAGTTTCAAGATAGCTGGAGTCGTAAATAGGCAACGATACAAACCAATCTTCCGGCCACCCGCAAAAATTAAATAAATATTGCGGCCCCGTTAATGGGCCCGAGACTGCCGGGAGTTTATAACATTCCTTGCGGGTGTGACAAGAATTACGTCGGCCAGTCTATACGCACAGTTGCTGATCGATGTGCTGAGCATCAACGTCACCTTAAATGTAGGCATTTGGATAAATCAGCGGTGGCAGACCACAGCACGTTAAGTGGTATATTTGCTTACGCTTCGCACTGCCGGGATTCTGATAAGAGAGATGTTGAAATTAGACTGCGCGAAAAGAACTTCAATAGCGCGAAAAGAACTTCAATAGCGCGAAAAGAACTTCAATAGCGCGAAAAGAACTTCAATAGCGCGAAAAGAACTTCAATAGCGCGAAAAGAACTTCAATATCGACATCGACTATGCACTTGTCAATGCATGGAAGCGTGCACCTGACCAGGGAAAGACAGAGGAATAATACTCTCTCGTGACGTAATCCAGCCAAACGGATGCCGTTCTGTGGGTATAAGAGAGGGAACCTTGCCCGTTCACAACAATCAACCAAAAGCCACATCTGACAAAATGGCAATGTCGTTCCCGATGTCCAAAACTAGCGGCAGTCCTAGTGTTCCCATTTTTACGTTACAATTAGCCCTGTTTGGTTTGCTGCACACTTTGTTCTTTCTTCCCCCTAAAGACTGGATTTTTTCAGGGTGATACAACTCCAGTCTTCCAACTAAGATGGCTACCATCAGCAAGCGGCAGAGCTTTGACGCGCGTTCCCGAGCATAACGGCACCCCATCCTGTTATGCACACGGTAATACCGTGTAACGGGTCTATTTTGGCGATCATAATTTGACGTCACAGTTGTCTGCCATTGCTCAATAACATCGTTGCGAAGTCGAGTTGGGAAAATGGCGTAGGACAGGTGATACACTGCGTCTTGGGCTAAATTGCTCATGCGGAGCACAGCATGGGCGATCTAGACCTGATTTCTCGTTTGTCATTACGTGTTAACAACGTGACAAGTTCTGACAATCGATCATTTGAGAGCACGTTGCCGTATGGTGCAACAGAGTGTAAATAGATCCACGCCCTTACGGAGCTGTAAAGTCTCATGCGTACACCCCAAACGTACGTTACGTCGGAACTGATGGTTGTGATTGGCGTGTGGAACAGAAGTGACAAGTTACAAAAAACCCAACTGATTGCGCATATTGGGGAGAGAATCCAGTGGTGCTCACGCCACATGAAGAGGTAGCGGATGATTTGGCACATTAGAGAAACATTTCCCACATATTCACGCACGTAAGTATGCGTGACCCCACTGACAGGACAACCGCTCTCTATACAACTTTCCGACGGACTACATTCGTAACCTGGACAAATTTCACCGTGTGGCTACTAAGTTATTCGCGAAGGAGTCCTTGCATAAACATTTCTCGGTTCGCTTTCCGCGTCAAATTCGGATAAAATTCTAAGCTTTCGACGCTAGAAAAATACAAGGTTGTATATAGGGAGGCGTGTTACGCCATCGCTTCGTAGCTTTGTGCGTTCCCTTTGAACGTTTCGTTGTTTCGTACAAAAAAACGTTAACATTTCCAGTAACATAAAACAGATTTTCATGTGGATGCTACTTTATTTTGTGAAACAAAATTTTCAACATTTTCCATAATGTAGGTTTGATATTTCATTACTTTTAAATACCTTAATAATAAAAACGGTTGCGCCAGCGCCATAGAAAACTAATAGGCAGCCATATGCGCATGCGGGTACGTACTGTATGAGGGTCACACCTACAAGGGTGCCCTGCTTATTACTGTAGGTAGTATTTGACAGTCTGGTTGAATCTGTCCGCAACGTAAACATGGGCTAAGATAAAAAAATTTCAAATGTGTGTGAGTTCTTAAGGGAGCAAACTGCTCAGGTCATCGGTCCCTAGAATTACACACTACTTAAACCTACTTTAATTTATATTAAGAACAACACACACCCATGCCCGAGGGAGGACTCGAACCTCAGGCGGTAGGGGCCGCGCAGTCCATGACATAGCGCCTCAAACCTCGCGGCCACTCCGCGCGGCTAAGCTTAGATTAATGAGTGTGTTGTTGCACACTGTACATTTGGCTGTGCAGAAGTTGTTCGTACCATTGGCACCATATTGTATGAATAATTGTTATTAATAGCAAGGTATGTCTATGAGAATATAACTACCTCTAATACGGACGTACATACTGTTTGTACACTTTAATGTAAGGCATGCACTTTGTAATTTTAGGTGTGTGGTTTGAGAATGGGCGTGTCAACCCAGCACCGGTAACACATTACAGCAGAATTTATCAATGTACCTGAGACGAACGAAATAAAGAATCTAATCTCCTCTGCACGTTTTCCTACTTTTAGAGCAAGCTGCCATTCACCACACCAACTAGAAATTTTGTCTAAGTCATCTTGTATCGTCCTACAGTCAATCAACGACGAACCCTTCCTTTAAGTGAAAGTATCATCAGCGAACAGTCGTGAATTACTTCTTACTCTGCCCGTCCGGTCATTGGTGTACAGAGAGTGAAAGTTGTCCTTTCACGTGTTCCTGGGACACTCCTGATCATACCCTTGTCTCTGATGAACATTCGCCGTCGAGGACCACATACTGGGTTCTATTACTTAGAAGAAACTTCGAGCCACTCGTGTCTGTGAACCTAAACTGTACGCTCGGACCTTCACCAACGACTTCTGGTGGGGCACTGAGTCAAATGCTCCCTAGGAATATGGAACCTTCCTCTTGCCTTCCATCTCGTAGGGATGCAAACTTATAGTGATGGAAATTCTAGGTTTCGTCCACTGGTGTCGCGAAGAGGGGTCTTCGAAAACTAAGTTACACATTATCATTGAAGGATAACTTATTGATACTTCACTACTCTTGATAGTGACGCAGCCTCCGAGGCGCCGTCGACGTTGTCGGAACATTGTGCAAGTCGTAATTGTTCTCAGAAATCCACTGATTGGTGATGCTAAAGTTCAAGAGTCGCTGCGTGATGGTCCTCACGGCTGGGAAGTGGCTCGATTGTCTGGATAATGTTGTAACTAGTAGATGTCGATGGCCTTCCTTCCTGATCAGCATCGCCCACATCTGTTGGCACCTTTTCACTACAGCTAGAAAACATTGCATTATGTCCAATATAGCGTCAGAATTTCACGATGAGTATGTGCGCTTTGTATGTTTCGCCTATAAGAATCTTACTGTCCTGCGTACTTTAACTTTGGTGAACAATTGCTTGGAACTGCGTCTGCAGGAAATCTGGGGCTTATTCACTCTTCTGCTAATATGCCACTTGTTGCGCACGGTCTTAGCGTGGAGCGAAATGTGTAACTGTCTAAAGCCCCCCCCTCCCTTCGTACTAGCTGCTAAGAGTCACTCTTCAGTGGACTGGGCCATGACAATCTGAAAGGCTAATGCCTGCAGACAGCACACGCTTTGCGCAAGGATATCAAGAGTTGCAGCGGCATGAAGATTTGTCAGTACCATTCATAGGCGAAACAATGATCGAAGAGACATCTGTCGCAGATTATAGTGAATTCTGAAATGAAAAGCAGATCTAAATAAGCGATCATCACAGACGAAAAATGTGGAGAATGCAATGCAGCATTAGCAGTCAAATACGTCAGCATGCCGTAATATTTTGCGTCTAGTGTGTAAGGCAGGCCTTTGTAAATTGAAACTTCCTGGCAGATTAAAACTGTGTGCCCGACCGAGACTCGAACTCGGGACCTTTGTCTTTCGCGGGCAAGTGCTCTACCATCTGAGCAACCGAAGCTACCAGGCTGTGGCTAAGCCATGTCTCCGCAGTATCCTTTCTTTCAGGAGTGTTAGTTCTGCAAGGTTCGCAGGAGAGCTTCTGTAAAGTTTGGAAGGTAGGAGACGAGATACTGGCAGAAGTAAAGCTGTGAGTACCGGGCGTGAGTCGTGCTTCGGTAGCTCAGTTGGTAGAGCACTTGCCCGCGAAAGGCAAAGGTCCCGAGTTCGAGTCTCGGTCGGGCACACAGTTTTAATCTGCCAGGAAGTTTCATATCAGCGCACACTCCGCTGCAGAGTGAAAATCTCATCCTTTGTAAATTCTTCAGGCGAAAGATTGGTACAGTGGCACACGTACAGAACACGGCCTGACTGCAGAGACTGCACGCTTATCCGCAGCGACCGGGGTGTCAGAACACAACAGACGGCGGCGAACAGGTGTCGACAAGGAAACGGCGAAGTGGCCGCGCCGGGTAAACACGGCGGCGGCGGCGGCGCCAAAACGTGTTTTGCCGTGGGTCACCGACCCCTGCGCGGTCGATAGGATTGGACCGCCCACGGTTGCTGACCCATCCACACTCCGAGGTTCCGACGAGGCACTGCGGTGTCGCCTGTTTGAGTATGTACCACACCAGCTCTTTTCAACGAATGTACGATCATGCAGGGTATCAAACCAGTTACGTGATAAAATTGATTTCTTATTAACGGACCTTGCCGTTGGTGGGGAGGCTTGCGTGCCTCAGCGATACAGATGGCCGTACCGTAGGTGCAACCACAACGGAGGGGTATCTGTTGAGAGGCCAGACAAACGTGTGGTTCCTGAAGAGGGGCACAGCAGCCTTTTCAGTAGTTGCAGGGGCAACAGTCTGGATGATTAACTCACCTGGCCTTGCAACATTAACCAAAACGGCCTTGCTGTGCTGGTACTGCGAACGGCTGAAAGCAAGGGGAAACTACGGCCGTAATTTTTCCCGAGGGCATGCAGCTTTACTGTATGATTAAATGACAGGAATACTCTCTTTGAAATTCTAAAGGTGGCAGGGGTAAAATACAGGGAGCGAAAGGCTATTTACAATTTGTACAGAAACCAGATGGCAGTTATAAGAGTCGAGGGGCATGAAAGGGAAGCAGTTGTTGGGAAGGGAGTAAGACAGGGTTGTAGCCTCTCCCCGATGTTATTCAGTCTGTATATTGAGCAAGCAGTAAAGGAAGCAAAAGAAAAATTCGGAGTGGGTATTAAAATCCATGGAGAAGAAATAAACACTTTGAGATTCGCCGATGACATTGTAATTCTGTCGGAGACAGCAAAGGACTTGGAAGAGCAGTTGAATGGAATGGATAGTGTCTTGAAAGGAGGATATAAGATGAACATCAACAAAAGCAAAACGAGGATAATGGAATGTAGTCGAATTAAGTCGGGTGATGCTGAGAGAATTAGGTTAGGAAATGAGACACTTAAAGTAGTAAAGGAGTTTTGCTATTTGGGGAGCAAAATAACTGATGATGGTCGAAGTAGAGAGGATATAAAATGTAGACTGGCAATGGCAAGGAAAGCGTTTCTGAATAAGAAAAATCTGTTAACATCGAGTGTTGATTTAAGTGCCAGGAAGTCTTTTCTGAAAGTATTTGTATGGAGTATAGCCATGTATGAAAAGTGAAACATGGACGATAAATAGTTTGGACAAGAAGAGAATAGAAGCTTTCGAAATGTGGTGCTACAGAAGAATGCTGAAGATAAGGTGGGTAGATCACGTAACTAATGAGGAGGTATTGAATAGGACTGGGGAGAAGAGAAGTTTGTGGCACAACTTGACTAGAAGAAGAGATCGGTTGGTAGGACATGTTTTGAGGCATCAAGAGATCACAAATTTAGCATCGGAGGGCAGCGTGGAGGGTAAAAATCGTAGAGGGAGACAAAGAGATGAATACACTAAGCAGATTCAGAAGGATGTAGGTTGCAGTAGGTACTGGGAGATGATGAAGCTGGCACAGGATAGAGTAGCATGGAGAGCTGCATCAAACCAGTCTCAGGACTGAAGACAACAACAACAACAACAACAACAACAACAACAACAACAACAACATTACGGAGAACGTAGTATGTTACCTTTGAGACTCCGACAGATGAGGCAACTTCAGCGGTATCACAAACATATACAACCGCTCGCTAGACGAAAGATCCGTACCAAAATACTGGGAAGCTGCACAGATCACACCAATATTCAAGTAAGGTAGCAGGAGTAATGCACTAAAGTAGAGGTCCATATCATTAAGGTCGATACGCAGTAGGATCTTAGAAAATATAGTGTGTTCGAACACTATGAATTACCTGTAAGAGAATGGCCTATTGGCACACAGCCAACATGACGGCCTGGACGTCGTTCGCTAGAACGGCCGATAACTCAGACGGCAAACATACGTTAGAACGTAAGTGGTTAAAAAAGGGCATTCGGTTAGGAAATCAACTGTGAAAGGCTGATGACAATGAGCACATATTGGTGGAGGATCACTACTTAAACGGCGATGGCTAAAACGACAGTGCCCAATGCGCAACCTAGCTAAAATGATCCCGTGACTTGAGGGCGAGAGGAGGTCGGCCAAGCCACTGCCAGAAGTTTCATTCCCCGGACGTTGTTCCTATGAAGACCAGTGGTGACGCCAAAGTGACAACACCTGCTGACAGACGCCAACAATGAGATCACCGGAAGGAACTAGCGGGCCGAGGCAGGAGGACTGCGGCCTCTCCAGCAGTGTCAGCGGCTGCGTTTTCCGTCAGACCGCCGTGGCCTGGAACCTGTGTTAGCACAGTGGTTCCATCAGGAGCGAGCAAGTGGAAGCTTTGTTGGACCCGTTGCACTGCGGGATAGATTGTGTACAGTACACGGGCTCTCGAGGACGGCACATTTCAAAAGCCTGTGTCGCCGGATGTATTGCGGGTCCCGATACAGGGCGAAGAGTTCTGCCGTAAATACTGAACAGTGTTCCGGAAGCAGATACCGAAAATCGTCGGTGTTATTGGTGATGGCCCACCCGACTACGGTCAGTTTGATAGCCACGAGTGTACATAAAGGTACTATCGCTAAGTTCTGTACGAAGGTCGAGAAACTTACAGCGGTAGATCGAATCGGAGTAGCTTCCTTAGGAAGCGAATTAGGTCCAAGGTGAACACGAGCCAGTGCACGAAGCCAAGGGGCTGAAGGGTTCACGCTCATCAGTAAAGTGGCAGGTAGCTTGGAGTTAAGCTGCCGGAGCAATAGCCGAAAGGCAACTCCAGTTGGTTACAGACAAGAGGGACGCGCCCCATGCTGGTGGTCAAAGGAGTCGCCGAAGTTTGGTCAAATTGGCACCATTTCAACACAGTTGGAGGCGGCTTTGCATCTGATCAAAATACCCCAGAATTTGACGGTCTATCTGTGTGCAATTTAGATGTTAAGTCCACAAAAGTCTCACGGTCTCGCGTATTTCAGCTTTCGAGTGCTTGTCAAGTTGCCACCCCACTCCACTCGCACAATGTGCTACACCTGTTAACCGTACACTGCAGAATTGTCTGCAGGAAACCTTGTAACGCCGGAAATGCATATCCTCCTATTTCCATCTATTGTACTATAGATTTTTCCTTGTTTTGTTACCTCAAGATATGACATTTCTGTGTCTTTATATATATATATATATATATATATATATGTGCGCTTATGTCGATGTATAATTGGTTTGTTTTGTAAATATTATTTGTATTTTACGCTAGGTCTTGCCTAGGGAAAACTTTGCTATCGAACGAATACATCGATAGGTCGTGTGAAGAACGAAAGTGTGTAGGATCTTTGGTAGTGTTAACTCTGTCGCGTGGAGTGCGGGCAGAGAGGGGTCTGGCTGGGGTGGTGCAGTGGAGCATGTGTGTTGTGTGACGCTCCCGCGAGTTGCCGCGCTTTCGGGGTCTGGCAGCATGTAATTGCGCTCGACTTGCTATGATAGCTTCTGACACGGTGTCGCGGACGGGAAGCATTAGCTGGCGCACATCAAGAGCCCGTTTCGTTTGGTGACCGTGTCGAGAACAAGGCGCGCAAACATCCAGCTTCTGCAACAGCGAAGCCCGACAATGAGTGACTGTCGCCACCTCCTCGATCGACGACTTCAAACCTTCAATCAACCAACAAGGAAGACTGGTAGCACGTAAAGTTTTAGAACTGTATGGCAGACCTCAGCTTTTCAAACTGTTAAATTTTTCTCACTAAATTACAGCAACGTAGCACGAACCTTTGTTGCTCATTGTCCCAATTGCATTACCAAGCAGGGTCCCTTCCTTTTCCGGAATGAACCCGAGTGTCGTTGAAATTCAAACGCCAGCATTAAAGCAATATTATTCTACTTCACTGCTTTAATTTCAAAGTTCAGTTAATGTATTCATAGCTGGTTACAATATTTAGGTTGCACAAGCACAAATTAAGAGTGCGAGTTTTTGTTACCGTATTTTAGTTACTTGTGACTGCAGCTCAGCTTGGTACGTACTAAATTTTACTATTGTTAATTGTTCAGAATCATTTAATTCAAGTTCAAAGTTAAATCTCTTATTTCTAAATTGCGTAGATTGAAGTAGCTTTTGAAATCATTGTTGAGGTAGCCAAAGACTAACCGTATTTTACTGAATTTCGATATGCTTCAGAAACAAAGCTCACTATTAACTTCAGTCACTAAATTAACTTTCGATTTTCCTGTTTTATTAATTCTTTTGCTAAATTAAGTCAGAGTGTAGCGAAATTTATTACTTCTGACAAACTTTCAGTTTTCACATTACACGTGTCAACCTTCAGTTGCCACGCTTCTAGTGCTAATTATATGTGTGACAACCTTTCTTTTTCAGCTACTATAGTAATTGTCCTTAGGACTGGCGACCGTAATTCCCCCCAAATCTCAAATATCGAATTACCGCTAGTTAATTGTTAACGTAACGGCCGCACATTTACTTTCTTTATTAACTTTATCCCTTTTCAAAATTAATTTCCACCAGTTTCATTTGCATTTTTCCTTTGATTTAGATGTAACCCTTTCCTCCCTCTTTACCGACAGATTAACTTCGGTGACGATTGCTTTTCCCAAGTTTCCATTAGGTACACGCGGTTTAATTTTTCACTGTCATTAAGGTCGATAAGTGAGGGCGGAGGTTACAACCTGTAACATATAATCCCTATTTGCACTGTGCTACTTTTTGTGTGCAGTCGTCTTAGCATGGGACGAGATGGTCTAAGGTCCGTAAGTACTGAAAATGGAATGGGCGGGCCACGTAGTCAGGTGAATAGGTACTGGAACGACCAAGGAAGTTGTTTGCAGGATTCCAATACGTAAGGCACCATCGACACAACGACCTGATGGAAGCTGGGTAGAGAGAGGAAAACATAGAAGCGTATTGTTTGAAAACGTGATGCATCAGAAAGGCTCGAGTCTGTGGCTGTCTAATGACCACCAATGCTTTGATCCCTTTATAACCAAATCAGGTACCGCATAGTTAATCTTCGGCACTGTTTACGGAACTTGCGTCCAATTGTAACACATCAAACACTTCGATAGTGTGTGTCTGTAGAGGCTCTCGTTCAGACCAATGTAGAGACAAATATATTTTACATCCTGTTGGTTCTTTTGTCGTCAAGAAACAATCTGTGAACCTCGTATGTAAACATCAGTTGTTTGGATAGTTGGTCATTGAATCACAGGTACAGCCAGATGTTCAAACAAAGAATTAATCAGCAGAGTGTGTGCTTTTCCGTTAAGCGTGTCACGTGCAGCGCCTGTCATAAATGATTATCTGGCGGGCGACGCCCATTCGTGACAGAAGCCAAGTTCAGCTGGCAAGGTCACTGGGACAGCCACGCATTTGTTTACGACCTTCAACACGTGTGATCCACGTAAAAGGCCGATGTGCCCCAGTAACAAAACACACGGACAGTATAAACACTCCCTACGTCTGTCATTAGGGATGAACGTTGGATAAAACGTATCATCAGTTCCCCAACGTAATCTATACCGTATTCATTATTTTAGGTTGGTTCAAATGGCTCTGAGCACTATGGGACTTAACATCTGTGGTCATCAGTCCCCTAGAACTTAGAACTACGTAAACTTAACTAACCTAAGAACATCACAAACATCCATGCCCGAGGCAGGATTCGAACCTGCGACGTAGCAGTCGCGCGGTTCCGGACTGAGTGCCTAGAACCGCTAGACCACCGCGGCCGGCATATTTTAGGTTCATCTATTGAGTCACAGCGGGTTTCGCTCTATATGACCATCAAATGGCAGATTTACAGGAATGTCCCGGCGACATGATTTAAAGTGCTTAATCCCCTAATAAATCGTTGAGAGCCAGGCACGGTGTCCATGAAGTGAATCGTCAGCTTGGAAACTATTAAATAATCGTCGTTTACTGTAAAACTTTTAGCAGCTCTCAATTTTTGTTTTCCTTTCTGTTTTATTGGGGTTCTGGCTGAAACTGGCGACGGACCAAGAGAAGGAGCAACTCATCTCGTATGTATAATCCAAATCTGGGAAAACTGTATTGTGGAATTTCAGCGCCAGTATGGGAGGGCACCACGGGCACGAACAAGCATACAGATGCGGTTCTAAAACTGTGCACGGGCCTTCCTCTGTCTCTCAAGCACGTGTTAGAGTGCAAGCTCCATTCCATCGCAGCTACCAGAAGTCAACGCGCTGTGCATCGCCCAATTGCAGGAACAAGAAAAACTGCCCATAAAGTGTTACGCATGTAGTTACCTCGTTTTGCGTACGGAGTACAAATGGCACGAGCTTTGCAGCCAAACAATCGTCTTCTGCGGTAATAAATCGCGTGTTCCGTGCTGGGCCCCAGAGATACCGACAACTACCACCTGAAGAAGTGCGAGTTCAGACGAAGCAACGGTCCAAGTTTCTGCAAATGATAGTTGCCACAACATTAGGATTTAGGTCTCCGAAAATCCACAACATACACTAACGCATTCGTGACAGCCCGACACCGGGTGTTTGGTGTGGCCTAAGGCCGGTATTACACTATCAAATTTCTTTGTCCAATATCTTTGTCAAAGATATTTGATAGTGTAATAGGGACTTTGTCAAATGTCGTCCAATATTTGATGAAATCTAGGGCCTCGCTGTATATTTGATCAAAGAAAACGCTTGTCTTCTGTTCACTGCAGTGTGACATGTTACCACGTGGAGCGGTAGCATCGCTGCGGCGTTCTGTTGTCTGTAGTGTTTTTATAACCATTGCCGGTAAATACAATTGGTGTGTGCCGACAACTACAAAATTAATAGAGATGTATGAAGCTGATGAGGCGCTTTACAACGTGAGGCACCCTGAATACAGAAACAGATTAAGAAGATTGGAGACCTGACCTAACCTAACCTAACATAACATAACCCTCTCCTGTGGCAAGGAATCGGAGTGTTACAGTGAGCCTGTCTCCTGAAGATGTGGCAGTTCTTAAGTGAGTATTGTGCTTTGTGATATGAGGATACACTTCATTGAGCACATACAGAAATGTATGCTCATCCATTCTTAAGTAATTGATGTATGACTTGACGTCTTCCACTGTAAGCTCACGTAACAAGTTTTTTTGAATGCTTTTATCGTGTCGTCGTAAAACCCACGGCTTCACCCAGATTAGATTAGTTCTTCGTTCCATAGACCCGTGCTGAGGAGATCCTCGTGGATGTGGAACATGTCGATTTTTTTAGGCTGAAATAACAATACTAATAGTATGAATAAATACAATACATCATTTGTTTCTATTAAAAATTTCGCCAATGGAGTAGAAGGAGTTGGCCAGTAGTAAGTCTTTCAGGCTCCTTTTAAACTGATCTTTATTTCTAACTAAATTTTTAATGTTTACTGGCAAATTATTGAAGATGAGTGTTCCTGAGTAGTGGACCCCATTTTGAACTAAAGTAAGTGCTTGTAAGTCCTTGTGCAGATCATTTTTGTTCCTGGTATTGTATGTATGAACTGAGTTTGTTGGAAAAAGAGATATATTATTTATGACAAATTTCAATAAGAAGTAAATATACTGAGAGGCAGTAGTTAGTATACCCAGTTCTTTGAAGAGGTTTCTACAGGACGCCCGTGAATTTACTCCACAAATAATACGTGTTACACGCTTTTGGACCTTGAAAACTTTTGTTTGACTTCAAGATTTACCCCCAAAATATTATCCCATATGACATTATGGAATGAAAGTATGCAAGCTTTTTCATTTTTATGTTGCCTATGTCTGCTAACACTCGAATTGCAAATACAGATCTGTTAAGGCCTTTCTGCAGTTCTGTGGTGTGCTCCTCCCAACTGAATTTATTATCAAGTTTTAATCCCAGGACTTTTAAGACTGTCAACCTCGTATGTATGGTTCCATTTTTTCCCCCCACTTCTTTTCCGCATGTGCACACAATGCAATTGGAGTACGTAGAACTGCTGCGGTTAATAACAAGTTGTTGCCAGCCGTCTTGAACTTTGACGAAAAATTTGATGACAGTGTAATACCCCTTCTAGCGCTCCGTCAAAGATCTTTGTCAAATATATTGGACGGAATATTGGATCACATCTTTGATCAAATCTTTGACAAAGAAATTTGGTAGTCTAATACCGGCCTAATTCATGATAGGATGATGGGGCCCCAGTTTTCTTCGCAGAAAAATCGGATAATTTTTTTTTTTTTTTTTTTTAACACACGGGCATGCCCGAACAGTTTCTGCTACTACACGTCGAAGAGCTGCAGCGGTCCATCACCTTCCAGCTTGATGATGCACCGCCATATTGGAATGTAAATGTGCAGTATGTGCAGAGTGACATTTCCTGAGAGGTGGAGGGGTCGTGATGGCTCCATCGTATGGCCGCCGCGCTCTTTCCCTGTCCCGCCATTTTAATCCTTTATGTGGATTTACGTTAAGGGTCGCGTTGACACAAAATCAGTCAAGGACATCGCTACCCTTCCTGCAAGTCACTGAAGCACCGAGAACAGTTGTGCAGTGCTTACTCGTACACGGGCAGGACTCTAATATCGCCTTGGTGTTCCAAAAGCGATGAGAGGGGCAAGCGTTTAAATTCTGCCACAATAGGGGCAAAAAAAAGAGATGCTACACGTTCTGCAAACAAACCACGATGCTATCTCTCGTAATTTAGAAGTTATGACCTTTTGAAATGATAGCGGGGCTGTGTGTACACCCTGAATTTTGGAATGCAAGTACAATGTTTCTGTTTGGTGTAAGCACAGCCGGCAGTATGTGCTGGGCACAAAAACCAACATTCAGCGCTTACTAACCATATTCCCTCGCGGTATCTCTGACACACAAATCGTGACCAAACGGAATTCAGCAAAATAATATGCCGCAAACGTTATGCATTAAATATGTACAACATTCTCGGTTTTCTTGTTGCGCCATTTCGGGATAAGATCTTTAGCTTTAGACGATAGCCTCCATTGTCATCGTCGGGAGCAACTTTTTTCACTGCTGCTGTTGTGGCCTTATATAGCCCGTGGACGGCTTCTGCTTGGTCGGCTTCTGATTCGTCTGCTGTCGCAATACTGTAAGAGTGACAGGTGTGTGCTGTCGACAGGCACGCGGGACATCTGGCAGGTGGTTGCGATGACAGCCGCCTCGCCTCGTTCTACGACTCTCCGTGCTTTTTATTACTGCCAGGCCTCCGTAGACATTCTGCAAGCCACTACAAACTAAAACCTGCGATGCTCTGGTTTTCCGCCAAAAATACTCAGTCATAGCTAGGGTGACCAGACGTCCGGATTAATCCGGACATGACCTTTTTAGGTCTTTGTCCGGGGTCCGGGCGGATTTTTACAGTGTCCGGCTTTTTCGCAAAGTTGCGTGTAATACAAATTCACAATTCGTCCCGTTCTGTAGCTCTTTTCTTAAATACTTCAACTATTGGCACAGCCTTAGTGATAGCACAGCCTTAGTGATAAACACGCACGAAGGCGGTGTCGGTAGGTGGCACAAGGATCGGCGATGTTATCGTTGATCGACCTATAAGCGAATGCAAATATCGATTATTTAAAATTTTCGTCTCGTATCTTCGCTTTGTATTGGCTTGGGTTCCTGTAGTGCACGTTGGATTTGCGAGTGTAATTTTTAACCGAGTTACATAAAATATTTAGCTATGCCTAAACGAAAGTGTACATTTTCTGATGTTCTTTCCTGCAAATATCCGGCTTTCAAGAAAGGGAGAAATGAATTTGAAGCGGAATGTAAGATACGTGGAGCTGGAACGTACGTCTCAGTGGCCAATAAAGGTAAGAAAGAACTCGACAAATCAAATGTCATGGTTTTATTTCATTGTTTCATAGTCATTCAATTTATTTGTATTCGGAAGGTTAAAGTGCAGTTTACATGTCGTCAGCTGCTGTTTGAATTGTACAGGGCTATTACAAATGATTGAAGCGATTTCATAAATTCACTGTAGCTCCATTCATTGACATATGGTCACGACACACTACAGATACGTAGAAAAACTCAAAGTTTTGTTCGGCTGAAGCCGCACTTCAGGTTTCTGCCGTCAGAGCGCTCGAGAGCGCAGTGAGACAAAATGGCGACAGGACCCGAGAAAGCGTATGTCGTGCTTGAAATGCACTCACATCAGTCAGTCATAACAGTGCAACGACACTTCAGGACGAAGTTCACCGAAGATCTACCAGTTGCTAACTCCATTCGGCGATGGTATGCGCAGTTTAAAGCTTCTGGATGCCTCTATAAGGGCAAATCAACGGGTCGGCCTGCAGAGAGCGAAGAAAAGGTTGAACGCGTGCGGGCAAGTCTCACGCGTAGCCCGCGGAAAATTGGCTCATGCCACAACTGGAGACCGACAGCGCCGACTTCATCTTTCAACAGGATGGTGCTCCACCGCACTTCCATCATAATGTTCGGCATTTCTTAAACAGGAGATTGGAAAACCGATGGATCGGTCGTGGTGGAGATCATAATCAGCAATTCGTGTCATGGCCTCCACGCTCTCCCGACTTAACCCCATGCGATTTCTTTCTGTGGGGTTATGTGAAAGATTCAGTGTTTAAACCTCCTCTACCAAGAAACGTGCCAGAACTGCGAGCTCGCATCAACGATGCTTTCGAACTCATTGATGGGGACATGCTGCGCCGAGTGTGGGAGGAACTTGATTATCGGCTTGATGTCTGCCGAATCACTAAAGGGGCACATATCGAACATTTGTGAATGCCTAAAAAAACTTTTTGAGTTTTTGTATGTGTGTGCAAAGCATTGTGAAAATATCTCAAATAATAAAGTTATTGTAGAGCTGTGAAATCGCTTCAATCATTTGTAATAACCCTGTAGATGTTGGTAGCGGTGCGTCGAATGAAGGGAGGTGAATGGTCCTACGTTTTTCACTTTGTAAACAATTGACGCCACACAGTCACCACAATCAATGTTTTTAATTTTTTATATTGCTCAGTTAACTACCACCGGACCATCAGTAACAACTGACAACTAGTTTTAATTCCCGGCAGGAACACGCAATCTTATTGGCTGCCTGAACGCTATAAAACGAAATGCAAGTTGCTTTGTCACTGAAATGTTAATTTCTTGACAGGTGGCCAAGATCTTTAACATCACATTGCCACTCAGAAGCATAAAAGAAAACCTTCAGGCTTCCAGTTCAATGTCTAGGATAGAAACATTATTTCAGCAACAACAATCTACTTCTGCTATAAGCCACAGAGTTGTTGCTGGAGAGGGAGCATTAGCATTCCATAACGTTAGACATCATTTTAGGTACAGATCAATGGATTGTACGCGAAAGAATGTATGTACGTTATGTCTATAAATAATAAACTCATTTATTAAAACTGAACGTATGTTTGATGGGGAATACTGCAGATGAGTCACATGTAAGTAGCCAATCAGGAGTGGCGTTTAGGCAGCCGTCTTCGTTAAATCTTAAAACTAAACTAAATATTAAAAACAATTGATGCCACACTGTCACCAAATTTTTTTTAATTTAAAATAAAAAATATTGTTCTGGGAATCACCACCTGACCACCACTAACAATTAACTATTAGTTTTACCGGTAATTCGCGGCAGTCACGTGACTTGTCCAAAGCTGACGGGTGGTATCGTCATCTGCAGTTGACCCGTTTGATGTGTCCTCTTTTCTTCCTTTGTCCTTTTTGAAGCTGTTTTGTCCTCCTCTTTAAACAATTTCATCTGGTCACCCTAGTCATAGCTGTCTGCTTGGAACTCACTTCCTTTACAGACGCCATTTTGAATGTTACGCATAGCGCCGCCACCTGTCAGAACTTCATGGGCTGGAGCGGAACTGTTCCACGATGTCGCATTTTTTCAAGCAAAATTAGCCGAGAAAAAAGTAACATTACTTTCTGAACGCCCCCATCTAATTTAAGAACACAAAAATCCTGGTAAAACTGCGTATGTTCATAATGGCTTCGAGTGCATGTGGTAGATGAGAAATGTGCAGTATTCGATCGAGTGTGGAAGAAATAAGAGGAACAATTGCGCCAGAGCTTTGCTAAGCACGCAGAGATTACTTCCATGCTGGAACTTAAGACTGCAGCGTAGACAGTCATCTCGGTAACGCAAGACACGTCTCTTAACACCACTTTCCATCTATAAATGGTATCTCGCTCTATGAAAACCACTGGCCATTCTTTGGTGAATCTCCTGCACTGGCTCATTCCGTGTTACCAGCCCAGCTGATCTTGTATACAGGCACCTACTCCTACAGGATCAACAATTTTTTTTCTGTTAAGTTTTCTGGTAAGGTCGATATTGCTCGAGGCCTGCGACTGTCTCCTCAACCGAGTTTGAACTTAATGCTCTCGCTCTCACTTCCTGTCCCAAAACACGGTCATTATACAAAATGCTCTGCAACACGCGACCAAGAGCCTTGCATAACCAAATGTGTGCCATGCTGTCTACCTCTTATCTCCCTCTCTCAGGCACAGTTTTAAAATTAACTATGTAAACTTGGTACCGCGTCATTAGCACACTTCCTGTTATGTAGCAAGGAACCAAAATATTGTGATCCCTACAGTTCCTTTAACAGAGCAGTCCAACTAAGTCCATGTACCATTTATTAAGAACTCGTCGTGGGCGTAACTTCACGCGTCCTCTCGGCTATGTTGACCATGCTTATTTCAGCATGTACGGGAAGCACCCAAAAAGCAATGCACCACATTTTTTCACAACAATTATTTATTTGGAAACCAAAGAACACAAGTTATCAAAAGAGAAGCGACATTGGCATTGTAAATGTTCTAATGAATTTTGTTTGCGTTTGAGGTGGTTATTATTACCACGCTTGTATTATTTGTTGGACATTTCAGGATGGCGTACAACCTTCGTTCCTCTCTGGGATTCAGAAGAGCAGCATATGAAAGATAAGTGTTTAGATGAATTACGTACAGGTTTGGAATTTATGTTTGGTAGTATAACCGGCGTATTTGATGTTCAAAGTTGTTAGAGTAGGAAATCTGCTTGAATTTATACAACCAAATATGACTCGGAGCCTTTGTCTAACGGTAATGATTCCGCTTTGTTGTTTAATGTCAGGTTACGCAGATGCGCCGAACGAACTGCTAGGTTCGATTATACTGATTCGCCTTTTTTTTTCATGTAATCTCCTCCCCATTCTATTGCCTCCCACCAGCGAGCCAAGGCCTGTATGCCCTACTACTGTATTTCCAAACAAAAAAACGGGGGATATTACAATCTTCAGGTGAACCACAATAGCTTACGTTTTCACAAAAGCATTTTTCTCGCTTCCAATAACCTTTTTTAAATAACTCTTTCTTGGATTTTATGTTCAGTATTGAGAATGAGCGAGATCTTTATATTTGTTATTGACGATCAACACATTCTTTACACATTGTGCAGGAAGGCTTCCTTTCATCAATGCACTGTATATAGATAAGGAAACTTACTTTCCCGCAGCTACATTGTGGGCAGAGATCGATAAAAGAAAGCATTTCCAAAAATATTGATAATTCGTCTCCGAAACGATTGTTCATTAAAAATCACGTCATCTATCAATTATAGCTTTCTCTAAAAATGTTGATCCGTTTTCCGATTTGGAAAGAAATTCATTCAGGTAATTTCCCTAAATCTATCAATTATAGCTTTCTCTAAAAATGTTGATCCGTTTTCCGATTTGACCTGTTCTCTTACAAACATTTTTCGGTGATTTTCTACAAACAGTTCAGTGTCCTCAGCAAGAACATTTCTATTTCTCAAACAGGCTACAGCATCTCCCACTCCCTCCCGAGCAAGTTCTTTGCTAATAGTTAGCTTGTGTAATATATTCATCGTACTGCCTCATGCACTTGCTAATGTAGTCTAATTTGCTAATGAAATCACTTGCCAGCCATTCTGGAACCATCGAAGGCCTTTACAACCACTTTGTTAGTACAACTCGTGGAGCTAAAACTGACGGTGCTTTACTGTACGAAATTCACATGCTGCCTCAGCTGGTGCTATCTTCATATCACTTTTACTGTAGGTTTGCTGGAAGAACTCAGCAATTCTTTCCAATTGCTTATCTTAAGATGAGACTAGTAATAAGCTGCGTGTAACGCATGGACACAAAGCTGCAAGCTCTGCATTCATTTTCTTGCACGTAATTTATTTATATTTGAGACTTAACTGCACAGCACGCATTCTGTCATACACTTCTTCCTTCTCAAAGAAATTCATTCAGGTAATTTCCCTAAATTTGCATTTACAGTTACCTTTAGGCATATTCTTAACATTCTCTACCATCACAACAGCTAATATTAATGACGTGGCGAAGACCACGACCAACTCTATACGCACTGTACGCTACTCTGGAGTTGTGGAGCTGAAGATCAAGTCGCGTGCCATGATAGTCAACGATCGCCTGAAGTGTTGCCAACCTGCTTTCATCTTTCCCAATTTACACCCACTTCCACTATCAGTCCGCTAGTTAAACTGACGTCATAGAACAACTTGACATTGAAGTCCAAGAATTGGAAGTTTTTTTACAGTTTTATAAATTTGAAACAGTTAATATACGGGAGGAATCTGGACAAACCCGGACATTTGGTAACCCTAATCGGTACCACATTGTTCTGGTCACGAAACCATTTCGTCACTGTGCTCTCACCTCTTCGTAATACTCGAAACATCTTCCACGAATGGCGCTTTTTAATGGGTCAAACAAATTCCAATCTGGAGGTAGGTCACGAGTGTAGGGTGATGGTGTAACGCTGTCCAACCCTGTTTAGTGATGTATTCCGAAGTCCTCAAACTTGGGAGGCCAATCACCTGGGTTATTGACTGCACACACACTTCTTTTGCAGATTGACAGCTTCAGCGCTGACTGCCGAGTCGTCCTGAGTCGGTCCTCGTGAATGAGAACATCAGCAAGCTGTATCTTGTCAGATGACAGCCGCGAGTGGTCTCCGCGAACGCTTCAAATCTGGAAGCTCTTCCGAACCGCCGTCTCAGAATGGCCCCACCCTTTGTTTCACATCTTGAGTGGAGCCTTCTGCTTTTTCAACGATTTTACTTTAGCTTCCATGTCTGTCAGCCTTTGAGCTATAAAACTATGTCTTCTGTTAAATCCAAATCTTCCAGACGTTCATGAATTCCCCACAGTACTCTTCTCCTACCCGCTCTGAGTTAACTGAGTCAAGGACAAGTAGGAAGAGAGTTGGCTACAAAATAGAACCCTGCTGGACTTCTGTTGTTACCTCTATTGGATCTGAGAGATTTCCCTTGTGGAACACACAACATTTGTAGCCATCATATAGACCTTTGTTATTGATTAGTACATCATACTTCCACAACAGCTACCACAGCACTTTGTTTCACAGAATAGAAGGCCTTTCCAGAATGAATGAACGCCAGTTACACGGTTGCCTGGAATTCTTTGCTTTGCTCTAATATGGCCTTAAGAGTGTTACAAACAATCCTGTCTGAGGAACATCATGAACTGAGCATTATAGCAGACGTTGCAAATACAGCTTCAGTTTTAAAGTCCTTTTTATTTAGAACACGACCGGTTTCATGCTCATATGCACATCATCAGGTCTTATACTGAAAATAAACAAGAGACAGGAGCTAATAATAGTTTTTACACGCAGTAGCACACACAAAAAGCAA
The DNA here is from genome assembly GCF_023864345.2 of Schistocerca serialis cubense. Classification (NCBI taxonomy): domain Eukaryota; kingdom Metazoa; phylum Arthropoda; class Insecta; order Orthoptera; family Acrididae; genus Schistocerca; species Schistocerca serialis. The sequence continues at coordinate 5,201,834 of NC_064641.1, read as the reverse complement.
AACAAATTCCATACAACGTTTTAGAAACCAGCTGTCGGGCTAGCTGCGGTATAATCTAAGTCAACGGCAAAGTGACACCAGACAGTACTACGGACGACTTCGTGGGTAAAGAAATATTTAACGAACAACACTGTTAAACCCAAGTCGCCAAAGTACTGCCATCTGTTGATGGGAAGGAGAACGCGGGTCCAACCAGCCCGGCCTTTCACAATTTGAATTAGTGATTTACATTCGAAATGAAAATAAAAACCATCACACACGAACTTACATGAAACGCGTTAAAAGTACATTGTGAGTGGTAAAGGTAAATATTGAACAGGGGAGCACAGAACTGTAGTAAAACTAACAAAACCGGCGACATAAAATGTATAAACCGTAAGAAACAACGAAAATTTTTCCCTTTCCACGAGTGGCGCATAAGTTTTTAATTTCGTGGGGATACGTTGGCGACATGGAAAAGCACATGACTCGTGAGCTAAAAGAACACACACATGTGCCACTCCTATTAAAAAGCATCTCGCTACTGAACAAAGTGGAAGGTAGCAACACGTTACAGCTCACACTGTCGAGATCTACTACGCCAATTAACAGCTGGACTTGCACGCCACTCGTGGAAAAGGAGAATTTTTCATTTTTTACGGTCTATACACCAATTTTATTTCTCCGTCTTCTAGCTAGTTTTATTGCAATTCTGTACTGTCCCTGCTCAATAAATTCCTTTAACACTCATAATGTACTTTTAACCCTTTTCATGTAACTTTCTATGTAATCGTTTTCATTTTCATTTTGAATGTAAATCATTAATTCAAATTGTGAACGGCCGGGCTAGTTGGCGTCGCGTTCTCCTTCCTATAAACAGATGGCAGCAGTTTTGCCACTCTGGTTTGTCAGTTTTCTTCCCCTTCTCCACGCTCTGTGCTCGCTGGTGATACACCCCTACCTGTACTGTTCCACCGCGGCGCTCCGGGTCACAGAACGAAGTGTTAAGTGTCCTGGTGCTCGCTGCGTATTTTGTACCCAGGCAGTGGTCCATGGTATCGTCTGGTGTCACTCTGCCACTGACTTCGGTTTTACCGCACATACCCCGACCGCTGTTTTCTAAAATGTTATATGGAACTTTTTTGCTTTTTTATGAGTACTGCTGCGTGAAAAAAGTTTTAGCTCCGGTCTCTTGTTAATTTTCAGAACACCACTTGATATTGGGCATATACGAGCCCGAAACCGGTCGTGTTCCAAATAAGAAGACCCTTACAACTGAAGCGGTATTTTCAACTTCTGTTCTAAGATATTAATAAGATCAAATGCTGTGACCGAATACCGGCCTCTTCTTTTCAACTGAATTTTTAATCTAGTTTTAAATAACTCTGGTGAGGACCTTACTGTGCACTCACTGACAGCTATGCAGTTACAGTGGTCAAAAATTTCCTGTTCTGGGGTCTTTACCAACAATCTAATTTTCCATTCCTTTGGGGATTTATCTCCGAGCCAAATATGCTTCAGGAAGGGATGGAGCGTTTTAAAGATACTTTCGAAATTGGTTTTGAAAAGCTCCGTTGCTATGTTGTCTAGGCCTGGAGACTTTGCATTTTTTAGGCTTCTCAAAGCACTCCTAATTTTGCCCTTTCTAGGACACTGCAGATTTACATCTTGATCTGCTCCGAATTCCTCTGGAACATTCATCACCCGTTCCTCTTGGTTGTCTTTACGATTTAACAACTCCTAGAAATGCTCCTCCCATCTCTATCTTTTGGATTGTAACCACCACCCCTAATTATCAGGGGATTTATGGCATGTAATATAATTGTGCGGCACTCATGGTGTACAAGAAGGATGTGGATTTGAGAGAACGTTTATAGATTTCTGTGAAGCGCAGTTTCCAGTCTTGCGACAGCAGCAAGGCTACGTCAGGGGCGTAGTGAACTGCAGCGAGCTTGTCAATTTCCCGGAGATTCCACCTACGTTAGGGGCGTTGGAGCTCTGGCACTGTACAGACGTAACAAAGGTCTAGATGTCGAGAAGGTGTGTGTGTGTGTGTGTGTGTGTGTGTGTGTGTGTGTGTGTGTGTGTGTGTGAGAGAGAGAGAGAGAGAGAGAGAGAATCACGAATAATCCAGTAGGGGCAAGTGGCCAGAATCTTGGCAGTGGTGTGGGAAGATTGGGCGGGACGACGGCAAGTCAACAACAGTTGTGGCGGGTGCTAAGCGCAATTGTGGGAGTGAGGTCATGGCGGCTAATTGTGTCTGCTCCCACGGGCCAGCTCAGGAAGTCGCACAGCATATTGAGGCTGCCGCCTCAGTTTAGTGGGTCCACGCAGGCGCGAAGAGAGCTCCAGTACGAGGCCCGCCAACGTTCATGGAGAGAAACATTACATGAATTTTTACTAACAGCCACTTTTTATCTTATTTACATTTTTACCATTCGTGATCATTGTGCAAGGAATACTCTTAAGTTTATCACATCGAAAAAATAAATTTACGTAATTTTGTTTTGTTTGCAGGCGCAAGTCTACAGTCTTGGTATGCATTGAATTCCCATGCCCCACTACCGTAACGCACGGCTATAGGGGTCTCACCAGGTCGCACAGCCGTTTGGAAAGTGGATCATTGTGAAGTAATTCGTTTTCTGCACTTTAAGCAGAACGCTGCAACAATGCGCACTAACTTGCGAAAGTGTGCGGCGAGAACGCACCATTATTAGGACACAGCGGTTAGGTGTACCGCACCGCCCCTTTGCGGATAAACATGCCTGAATGACCGACAGAGAAATGGCAGACCATTCCTTTGTGAAGAGTCGTGGATCTCAACACAAGTGGGAGACCCTTCGCATTCGAGTACGGTTGAGGTTATGGTGAGGAAAGCCGACCAGCCAGGGCAGGTCTGAACATGTTGCACCACACTGCAAGGTCATCACCAGCTGGGAGCGGCGAGCACTCACAATCGTATGAAAGAAAAATGGAAATGATCGTATGGCATTGTTGGCCGGGAGGCCCTATTTGGTGGAATTCGGCCGCCGTATTGCAAGTCCTTTTTAGTTGACACCACTTCGGCGACCTGCGAGTCGATGATGGACACACAACACCCAGTCCTTTATCGGGAATCGAAACCGGGCCCCCTGCGTGGTTGGCGGAAACACTACAACAACGCTACGGAGGCACACTCATCTGTCGAATCGAGGCAGCGGCGGAATCGTTGCAACTGTAAGCTCCATCCAGGTTACTTCCTTACCTGCCCAACCATCATGGTCGAGTGCTGCTTGTCTGAGTACGACCCTCAGACAAAGTAAGCAAAGCAAGCCGTTATGTGGATTCACAACCGCCGAAAAGGCTGAACGCTTAACCACCGAAGGAAGCTAGTGGTGAGTATCTTTTGAGATTGTTGTGTCCTGCTGACAAGCTCATACGGGAGCTAACCGTGACAGGGGAGTACCACTTAAATCTCCGGACGAGGTAACGGACAAAGTCAGGCACGTGCAGCCCTGGGCAATCAAATTTTGTCTTTCCCACTATTCTACTGACATGGCAGCCAGCTGCTTCTTCCTCTGCCCTCGGATGAAAAACCATTTCATGGCAGGCATTTTCAGAATGCCGAGGCGCTTTTAGGGGGGAACGTTCCATTAACAACCACAAAGCGGACTTTTACACCCATGGTCTTTGCCAAGTCACACACAATTGGAAGAATGTCTCATTCGAGGGTGAAGACTTGGACTAACACGAAGTTCAATGGTGACATTTTTCCCATGCTCTTCGTGTAAGCACGAGGGTCATTCGATAAATTAAAAAGCTACAAAGTTCTCGTCGTCCAATAAGCTATCTCCCAGTGTATCACGCTGAACTCAATGGTTCAACAATCTTCGTTGCGACAGAGTCTACAGCTGCTATGAATTTTTTGAAACATTTCGTGTTGCCTTCAGCTGCCATTCTCTCTCTGTACGATTGTACAGTTTCGGCCTTAGGCCATTTTGAAGTATTTTATGGACTTCTGTTTAGTTGTGTATTATGTCATGTACTTCCTTGTTCTTATGACTGCATGTAATTTTCACAATACATACTAGAAATAACTTTTCGCTATTTTAGGGGCACATTACTTGTGAGTAGTAGTTAGCATCGAGTAATTAAAGAAACTTTTTCTTTAAAGTCAGTACCGCCATTAGATTTGTTTATTTACAGTGTTTCACTTACACAATCATGATTTCGGCTTCAAAGTGCCATTATCAAGTGTTTTAAGTGTTATAAATTACCTAAGATGGCATAGTGTCGTATTAAAATACACTATTAGACACGTTGTCTAAGAGTCGATATTTCTGGCAGAGCCTACTGCTTTGTTTCATTACTGCATACACCATCTTGACTCCAATTTATAACATTTAAAACACTTGATAATGACACTTTGAAGCCGAAATCATGGTAGTGTAAATGTAGCACTGTAAATAAACAACAGTCTAATGGCGGTAATGACTTTAAAGAAATGACTGTGGCCCCGCTTTATGAAAAAATTATTAAAGGAACGTCCATAAAATACTTCAAGATGACTTAAGGTCAAAATTGTACAATTGTATATCAAATACAGATAATGGCAGCTGAAGGCACCATGAAATCTTTCAAAAAATTCATTGGTTCAGTTATGCAGTTCCCACCGCGTCTTGTAGCATTGTTATACCGTACCTCTAAAGATCTCTCTTGGGATGTGAGGCAGTTTTAGCACAAAGTTGGCATCTCCGTTTCTATGGAAAAAAAACGCACTTACTTTCTATACCTGGTGTTCTGTACAGAAGGTCAATATACAAGCTATATTTGAATCAGAGGGTTGGTGGTTTTATAAATTCATTAGAGAGAAAAGTACCGATGTGATTGTTAACGTTGTTTTTCAAATAATTATCAAGTGCTTATCTGAAAAAGGACACTCTAAATTTTGAAGAAAACACTACGGTCAGTTCTGTACAAGTAGAATCATACTAACAATAGAAGACAAACGCGGAAAAACAGACTAACCGTCAAATGTGAAAGCTTAGAGAAGTTCTGCCATCTGTTGCTCGGCACGGAAACTATCAGAACTGACCTTGGTCTCACCAATTTTGGTAGGTCCCGTACCCAGTAACAAACCAATAGCAACCCTTATCTCGAATCTTCTACATTTGGGGGTTAGCTCGTTATTTCGCTAATTTCTTCAGTCGATGCAGCACATGAGGAGGAGTCAGTAAACAGTAGAATGCAACAATTTGTGTATGCACATATTGACGAAAACTTAATGGAAGAAGCACATTACTAAACATCTCAAATAATTAAGGTCGGCTGCTTTTTGCTCTTCGTGTAAATGCTAGTCTCGGAAACAAATGAATCAGCCACCTGACATTTTCTTATATCCACGCAGTGTCTTATGGAATAATTTTCTGGAGTAACTCAGCATTGACTGCACAAATGTGAGAGGTAGGAAATGTGTTCACTCGCAGTTGTCGTGTAGGTACCTTTTCGAAGAGTTGGACATTTTCACTGCGTTGTCACTACACATACATCCACTAACGAAATTCGTCATAAATAATCCAACATAGTTTGAGAGGAATCGTGATGCGTATAGCTACAACACTAGAGGAAAAATGGCCATTACACATTACTGAAACCGTCAATGGCTTAAAGGAGTTCAATATGCACCAACAAAAATTTCTGATCATTTACTCAATAATATAGCATGTCTGACAGGTAGCAAAGCAAGTGTTACATCTAACCCAAAATCTTTTTCCGTAGTCAACTATTACTCTATGGGCCAATTTCAACCCGGAAGGGAAAACTTTTTTAAAAAATTGCAAAACTTTTCGTGATCTATGGCAAGTTACCAGAACAGTGAGCCTACGTACCTTAGCCAGAACTCTAAACTTTGAAGTTGATTAAAGGATACAATGTTTCTGGAGAGTCTCTCTATGTTGTTTGTGTACGAGACCACAAAGCATCAATAGGATTGGAGAAACTTTTTAAGTTACCAACCTGACACGCGACCGTCAACCCATTAGCGCCCGTAGTTCTTCGAAGAAGTCTTGCTCATTAGTCGTTATACATAGCTGGACAGTCTACTGAAATACAGTAACTGGAATTGCCAAGAACGGAGAACAGTACCTGGTGCTCTAAAACCAGCCTGTAATAGCAATGTATGTTCAGACTGAGGTCAGTACGATTGAGACGATATCGCAATAGTAGCACACACTGCTCAGCATGAACCTACTTGCTTCGGGACATTTTCCAAGATGGTATGAAGTGACAGAACTGTGCGCCTCGACTCGAACATCAAAAATGCTCGCATCACACGGCTTCGAATCATCTGCGCAACAGGTCCACATCCACTGAAATGCTCCAATGTCGGGCCAATACTGTTTTAAGCTGAACGGAACGCCACGGCCATAAATACAGCTGCCTGCGATTGCCGAGTACCACTGTCATTTTGCCTGATCCTACAGTAGTTCGTCGTTGCCTACACTTCTAGCCCGGCCAATAGCCCCCTCCCCCTCCCCTGTCTACCCTCGCTCCTACATTACATTACTATCATATTGCCATTGCTCGCAGCTCGTGGTCTTGCGGTAGCGGTCTCGCTTCCCGCGCACGGGGTCCCGGGTTCGATTCCCGGCGAGGTCAGGGATTTTCTCTACCTCGTGATGACTGGCTGTTGTGGATTCTTCATCATCATTGACGCACGCAAGTCGTCGAAGTGGCGTCAACTAAAAAGGACTTGCAATACGGCGGCCGAACTTCCCCGCATAGGGCCTCTCGGCCAACAATGCCACACGATCATTTCATTTCATATCGCCATTCGATGGCGTCATGTTACGGAGAATCAAACCTGTTTCCCGAAGACCGATCATTCTGCAGCGTCCGAACTCACTAATACTGCAACACTTAATCTGGACGAGGAATGATGGCATTTGCTTTCATTTCATTTGACGGCTCTTCACCAGCTGAACTTTCTATAAACTTTTTATGCGAAAAACGACCGGTAAACTGCTGGATCAGTTTTTTCCCTACCATGCCTTTCTGGGTCACAAATAGCACTTTTTCAACATATGCTTGTTTCAGTTGTACAAGAGAACCTAGAAGCGGTTACGGAATACCCTATTTCCTACTCTAAAGGAAAGACATTACGAAATGTGCTGTATATTCGATAAAAATTAAGTTCCTTCTCTAGGAACGCACACGCCGCAATGAGGTCGCTAGACAGATGTATTTGTGTCAAGAACGGAGAGCGGAGGGGCCTCTTCTGTGGGTCACAGCTCACGGCCACATGGCTGCGCCCGGACAATCTCTTCAGAGACTATCTGTTCTGTCTGCCTGTTGTCGGAACATCTGGTTTTCTGTCAATCGTGCACTTTGGAGGATTTAATATTTAGCTGGTAGTTGCTTTGGTTTATTTCCACGTACGTGTCTTAAGGCTGCACTTTACAATGTTTGTCCTTCTTACAAAGACATAGCCAGGATTTTGTTCAGTCCTTTCTGTCAAGAAGGACGTTAAAAAGTTCACATGTTTTCATTATTATGAAAATTTATACAAAGAACGATAACCCGTTTCATTCGACAATGATTTCTTAGTTTTCACCTAGCAGAACTATAGCCTAATGTCGTTATTCGGGAGTGCTGTATTTTGGCAAACCACTAAAAAAATCATGCCCTTATCTCCCTTCACCTTCCAAGGTCATTTTACATTATTATTATTCTTCTTTCAATCTGGATTTGAGGTATAGAAGTGATCAGGAATGGACGAGTGCGAATTTTTGAAACATTTTTACCAACAGGGCTATTGGAAAAAGAGATCTCTGTTAATGAGAGAAGCTAGGACAATATTTGATGCCGATAATGCAGAGAATCAGATTATTCAACTGTGCACTTTTCCTAATTTCCTCATCCAAGGATGCATCTGTCACTTCTTGCAATGTAGAAAGATCATTTACTGCATTAAAGAATGTTACTGCAGATAAACGCATGAGCCTAAATGGAAATAATTTGGGTTATTATCTATCACATGCGTTTTAGTGCCAGGAGAGTCAACAGAGACATTCACGGTTCGACATCGATGCAGCTCTTTTCATGTAAGCAGAGAGGTCGTATTTTTAAGGGAATTGGAACATGTCTGGAAAGAAAGGATAGTGGAAGGAACTGGTTGTAGTTTATAGTAGAGACCAATCCCATAATTTGTCTAAATAAGAAGCGGGAAACCAAAGAAAATTAATTTCGAAGTTGTCGACGGATAGTTTCGAACCACCTCAGCTCTTTAATCCAGGGGTTGCTTGCTCAGCGCCTCAAGGCGCAGAGCTATTCCAGTCTGTAAACTGAGAACTAGTTGTTGTACAGTGTTTTAAAATAAAATGCATCACAACAATGGATGGAATTCTGACTGCATGTTTTTCCTTTAACTGTGCATGTTTGGTCATTTGATAGTGCACGAATGTATGCATATTTTCAGATTTAATTGTGCATGGAATTCCTGGCTTTAATTATTAAGCCTTAGAAGGGTGTAAGCAGTTCTTGGATGAAAGGGTGGAGGTGGGGGGAATACAGGGTGAAGTTTTCTCGGACGAATTCAAGCAGCCCACTGAAATAAATCTTTTATAGACGAACGATAAAACGTGCTTTCGTCACAAATCTCTTTCGCTCTCCACAAACCCCTCCGCATTGTTCCGTAACGGAACTGGTTTTCATAACCACGTATCGGTTGAGTGACTAAGTTAGGCGATATTTTTGCCATATGGGCTACTAATGATAGAAGTCTGTACTTTTTAAAAAAAAAAAAAAAAAAAAAAAGAAATGCAACCACCATCGCTTGGGCGATATAGGCAAACTCATGTTTGTCTTTATGCACTGATATTAATTTAATGTTATTTGTAATAATTATGTTTACCGTTCCTCTGCCTTGTGAAGTTTGAAAATCGATTTTCCTCTTCCTTCTTGTTACAAAGTTATCCATAATTGGAAACTACACACCAGTAAACGATACAATAAAAGTGAACTGCAGCATATACATTAAATTCAACTACAAGTTAGGACTGAACTGATTAATAAAAACAATAACTGAGCTAAAGCAAGGCCAACAATGTAGGGCAGTTTGTCTTGGCTAAAGTAGTAATGGGGACGTAGCCTGCTGTGCTCTCGATATCTAGATAAATACATTAAATATATTGATGGCCTTGCTGACTATCGGTAATGTGCATCCCTTCTTCATCGTATGATTGAATATCAACATATCTTTTAATTTCGCTACGCAGCACCTGACTTGTGTGTGATTTTTAGATGACAGGAGTGTCCGGACCCCGGACCCCCTCCCCCTTTTGGTTAGGTCCTATCTTATTTTTTGGTTTTTGATATCGAATACCTATACTTTAGAGGAATGGAAGATGAGCTTCGCAACAGCAGACATTTCTTTGATTCTCGATTAACTTTGTGATTTCCTCATGTATTACTAATCACTTATTTTTTCGTCATTGTGACCATGCTTATCAGTGCCATCTTTCGCTACCCATTTAGTAGTCGCTGTGGAAGTACTCTGAGCAGTGCTGTTAGGCAGTTTCCAAAGCACTAACAGAAATCTCTCAAAATTGTAACTCACAGCACTGATGGACCTGAATCGGTCTTCGTGTCGAGCAGGAAGTGGAGTCGTCCAATGAGTAACACATTTGGAAAAATTTCCAGCGCCGCAGTGATTGTCAGAAATCGTGTGATAGCTTTCCTACAAAAATATACTCAGATGAAGTGTCGGTTGGGCCCACACTCTTCCAGCAATGACATCAAACGATGTCATATGGCATAAGTAGACATCTTTCTCAGTGGAAGAATTAGTTCGATTATGTCACAGTGATTTTAGTTCTCTTTCTCTAACGAATGTAGTCCCCTTCCTGTTGTTGCATATAGTTACGTACAGGGTGACCGAAGAGTCCGGAATAATGTAGGTAGAAGATTAAAACTGTCGCGCATGCTTGAAAGGGCATGAGGCTTATTGAAACTGAAAAGTGCGCAAAATAAACAATAGATGGCACTTCACGTGATACAACAGAAATAACTGGCATAAGTTAATTTTTAGCAAAGACTATGTTCAGTGTAAGAAATGCTCAACATGTCTGACGTAATTCATCAACAATATCTTTATTCCAGGGACAATATTGGTGTAGGATATTGTCTTTAGATTTCGGGTAAACCCACAACCAATAACCACACGGGGACCTGGGGGACCACACATGGCAGCTTTGCACGCAATCCTCACCAAATGATGTGCGCCAGAGATCTTTCACACGCCTAACAACATGGGGCGGAGCGCCATCCTGCATAAAAGTCGTAGCTTCCAGCAGGTGCTTATGAGCTAGGCTGGGAATGAACTGACTCCCTCTCCCACTAAATATAATTCCATACAACATCAACATGCGTCGTCACTGGCTGTTGCTGTCCAGTGCGATCTGTTTGCCAGTTTTTGCACTCTTTTGCTTTCAATAAAATCCCATGTCTTTTACGTATGTGTGTGAATTTTTACCTCTCTACCCACGTTATTCCGTGAATTAGTACATTTTCAAATGTTAACGAACTTTTGAGTCACCATGTATACAGTGTGTGAGACAGGGTTGTAGCCTATTCCCGATGTTAGTCAGTCTGAATATTGGGCAAGCAGTAAAGGAAACAAAAGAAAAATTCGGAGTATGAATTAAAATCCATGGAGAAGAAATAAAAACTGAGGTTCGCCAACGACATTGTAATTCTGTCAGAGACAGCAAAGGGCTTAGAAGACAGCTGAACGGAATGGACAGTGTCTTCAAAGGAGGATATAAGATGAACATCAACAAAAGCAAAACGAGGATAATCGAATTAAATCAAGTGATGCTGCAGGAATTAGATTAGAAATTTGTTAACATCGAGTACAGGGTTAAGTGTCAGGAAGTCGTTTCTGAAAGTATTTGTATGGAGTGTGGCCATGTATGGAAGTGAAACGTGAACGATAAATAATTTGGACAAGAAGAGAATAGAAGCTTTCGAAATGTGGCGCTACAGAAGAATGCTGAAGATTAGATGCGTAGATCACATAACTAATGAGGAGGTACTGAATAGAATTGGAGAGAAGAGAAATTTGTGGCACAACTTGTATAGAAGAAGGGATCGGTTGGTAGGGCATATTCTGAGGCATCAAGGGATCACCAATTTAGTATTGCAGGGCAGCGTGGAGTGTAAAAATCATAGAGGGAGACCAAGAGATGAAAACACTAAGCAAATACAGAAGGATTTAGGTTGCAGTATGTACCGGGAGATGATGCTTGCACAGGATAGAGTAGCATGGAGAGCTGCATCAAAGCAGTCTCAGGACTGAAGACTACAACAAACAACAGTATTCAGTGTTTCCACGTGTCGGCATCGCCTGCCACCTAGCCACTTTGTTACACTGTACCCCGTGCTGTGTGTATTTTGCAATAAGAGCAATTTCAGGTGTGCTGCTCCAGAGTGTACGACACGTAGGAGTGACAACTTCATTGGATCACACTTGGTCTTCCCAAAAAAACAACAGTTTGTCAAAAGCTAGTTGCTACCAACAGATCTAGGGATATAACAAAATGGTAGTTGGACTGCGAGTGGATAGGCTAGTAGTGGTTTGAAGTGTGCCAGCAGAATCTGGTAAAGCCACTCGCAGGCGAGTATAAATAGCCGGGGACTGCCGCGGCGTGTGCCCGGCTGACTCTGCCAGTTACTCAGCAGCTGTGAGAACACCGGCTGGGCGCAAAAACTGCTGCCGGCGTCATTACAGAGATCTGCCCGCTCATCAAGGTCTTTATCCAGGTCGACGACGTCTCTGCAGGGTGCTGACTGACTCATCTGTCGACGGGGACACCTCTAGAGGACTCCTGCGCGGTCGAAGCAAAATGTTTGACACTGCCTGGCGAGAAGCTTTTGCTTCTACAAATATATTTAGCTTTTCCTTGCATTAACGAAACATATTTACAACACATATTTTCCTGGCCTTCACACGTGCCTCGATACAAAAAATGCATTCGATAATACACGCTAACGCGCAATAAGTAGCGACAATGGCAATTACAAACCCGGCTGTTGTACCTTAATTCGAGTTCTTCCCGCTCATTCAAATGATGCGTAACTAAGAGTATTTCAAGAGCGAGAATTCTGGGTCTGAATGTTTAATCAGTCTTGTGTGCTTTATTCCTAACTATATACTACTAAGCAGCTATAATTTAACAGAAAATGGCCTTTGAAGTCAGAAGGTTTTAGAATGTGCTTGATACAATAGAACAACTGAACAGTTCGAACTATAAAAACTAAAGAGTAAGACTATGAAAACTAATAAAATTAATAATAATATTCAGAAAAGCGAACTGCCAGTAATGTAAAAGAAGATATATTAAAAACTGAAACAGGTAGCTAATTTAACCTGTATTGGTATAGTGAATATATATACGGCAATGCTACCGTTTTCATTTGAGCTTATCAAGTGGACACGGCGAAGCGACGTACACTGGTTACACGTGTGTGCAACGGGACCACTGTTTTCTTAAACAATTCCAGCGACTTCGCTATACCACATTAAAAAGAAAAAAAGAAAAAAAAAAAGACTTGGCACTAGAACCTGATACCGCCGTTCCCTACCGACCGAATTTCGAAGGTTGTACAGAGATATATTTGGAGTGTGTTGGTATGAGGTATTCGTGGACTCCACTGATTCGTTACCGAGTAACAGTGTAGTTATGTGCGCCCCGTTATCCCCGAACAGTATTAAATGAGAGCTAAGAGTGAAGTGGCCTTCACTGTCAGCGGTTAAGTACTGCGGGTCAGTGCAGCGAGTGTATTTCCAAAGAAGACGCCCAGCGCATGCTGTCGACATTTGCACTGTTGTGCCCATATTTTCAGCGCAATACAGATATAAAGGTAAATGGAGGGGCAATAAGTAAAAAATGCTGTTACTTGGTAACGTGGCACAGGAGACCGCAGTTCCCTTGTACCGAGTACTCAAAATATCCTGGAAGAACCAAAATTTTGTTGGTGTTCGGATTCACGCTGTAAATATCGAATAGGCAACATGGGAACCACTAGTAATAACCGCTCCGAATACACCTTATAGTCTCCTCTCTTAAGGAGGAAAAGACTGCTGGTTCTGTTGCGCAATAAACTGAGACATTCCAAAGACTAAACCAACTCTATATATAACGCGTATGTGCGTGTTTTCCGTCAGAATTATCGCTTCGCTCTGTTTTGTTGTATGTTTTGGTGTGATTGCTTCTTCAACCTTGTCAAGTTATTTTTTACACACACACACACACACACACACACACACACAATAATGGGTTAGCAACAGGCTATGGGGAGATGATGTCAAACAAGTGAGAAAAGCATAATGCTGGTATTATTAACAGCCGCATACACAATTTGTTCAGTATGAGCACGAGAGATGTCAACGAGTAGCTGTACAGCTCCAGATTTGCACCTGGTGGCAAAAAAATTGAATTAATTTTTCCCAGTGCATTAGAATATCTACCAAGTTTCGCTGCCACGCTATAATTACAGGCCACAGTGGACTCCAGGTAGCTGCACTTTAATTACATGTCGGACCTCCTTTTAACTGGCGTGGTGGAGCAACTGGACGCGGCACGGACTCAGGTCTTGGGAAGACCCCTGCAGAAATATTATGTCCCATAAATGTTTGATGGAATTCGTGTCGGGCGATTTGGGTGGCTCGAATTGCCCAGAATATACCTCACATTAATCGTGAACGATTGTGGCCTGGTGATATGGCACACTGCCATCCATAAACATTCCGTCTTTGTTTGGGAACACAAAGTCCACTAATGGTTGCAAGTAGCCGAACATACCATTTCCAGTCAACGATCGGTTCAGTTGGAGCCAGTGTGCTATTTGCAGGGGGGGGGGGGGGGGGGGATGGGGGGGATTTTCCCCCTCTGCATCAGACTATCCCCTCCTCTGGTTTTAGTTTATGCATCCCAACCTGGGATGTTTATTTCCCAATCACTGGAGTAAAACTTTACATATAATTAAATCTGTCGCGCCGAACACTGAAAGTTTTTAATACAGCCTTACTATTAATACTATTAATATGTTTGCTTATTAATTTGGAAAAAGTGTTATGTAGTAGGTAAGCATTTCGAAACATTTAGTTCTAAACGAAAAGACGACGGACGCCGCATTTCCGTAGCATGCCACAGTGTTGCAAGATGTCGCCCCAGCGTAAACGAGGCTTTAGAGCCAGGTCTGTATTGTATGGTGGATGTGATGTGTTGCGTACGAACCTAAAACCTGCAATCAAATCAAAACGTCGTGGAAAACTGTGAAGAGGTGTCATCCTGCAGCAAGATAACGCTCGCCCACATTCTGCCAAACGGACAGCCGACGCAATAAAGGAGTTTAGATTCGAGGTGCTGGAACATCCACCATACAGTCCAGACCTGGCTCCAAGCGATTTTCACATGTTTGGACCCTTAACGGAAGCACTACAGGGAAGAAAATTTAAAAGTGATGAAGACACCATTGCTGGTCGTTTGGTTACAGATGGAACCGATAAACGTATTTTCTGATAAAATAAAAAAACTCTTAAAACGTCGGGAAAACTGCACTGAAGTCGAGGGATGTTACGTAGAAAAATAATGCATGTTTCAGTTTTCTATCATCAGTCATCAGAATTAGTACAGCTTTTCACAAATGTACCTTTACTTTTTGCATTCCCCTCGTATACCTGTATGTAGAAGATTTTGTAAATAAGCTTCACCTATAATGTACTTTTAAAGATATAACAAGGGATGGCTTTTCTGATAGTGCATACGCATTAATAGTGAGTTTCGGCATTAACATCTATTTATAAATAACTGTTTAACCATGGGTAACGCCACGGTCCAAGCTAGTAACATATATAATTATACTAACCCCCTAGGACATCCCCCCCACTGGTAAAAGCAGAAATCGCACCCTGGTTGTAGCAGAGGACCCAGTCCACGTAAAAACCGCCCACGCCATTATGGTGTGCCTTGTTGACAACTTGCTTCGTGGTGGCTGCGCACACCAGCTCTTACCAACTAAAATGGACAGTCACGTGACCGGGTCACGGCTTTTCATTTGTCTTGGGTCCAACCTAAGCACTTTCCAAACTAAGCACCAATCCATTCTGGAACTAATATCACGTTTTATGTATGGATCGTCGTGTGCTCTACACTTTGGATACGTTATCACGTTCTTAGCACAGGTTTTCGAGCTGTAGTTCATTCTGTTTACGCAAACACGTAGAAATGTTTTGTTCACCGTGCCACACTGTGTGCCGTTTAAGCCTTGTCAATAGCTGGCAAGAGGACTAGCCTTGTACGGAAGATGTATGACGATTTGTCGTACAGCGACGATCGCTCTGCCGCTGTTTAAGTATAGGAAAAACAAGTAAGCGGGCAAAGTGACACCTACGGCCAAGGTGGTTCCAAGAAAGTACTCGATGCGACGGCTGAGGTGGTTAAGTCACCATCATTCCACTGCACGCTGAGGGCGTTCTGTTTATTCTTGCACCGACGCACAACTGCCTGCCAGTTCTTGGCTAGGCGCCAATTCCTAGTTGTCGTTAGGAACAGTTAAGTCAAACAGCCACGTGTTCCTCAATATGCTACCGCCGTTTCCTTTTCAGGCATGATTTTATGTTCGGTGAGCTGTACTTTTTTGAGTGCGACAAAAATTTATTGCCGACACTTCCTTCGCAGGGTGCTTAGGAGAATACGTGCGTCCGTTCCCAGTGAGGACAACTTTGGTTTTGTCTGGAGCAGTTGAAAAACTGGAGTTTACGCGTAAAAACGAGCTTACATAGAGTTACTTATACCACAGAAACACCGAGTCTAACAATTTAATTACAGCTCGCCTACTGCTGTTAAATGAATTTACTAACCGCTGTGTTGTTTGGCAGACAGCAGCAGATACATCCTGGAGAATACTGTTCGAGTCCACAGCAAAGCAATTTTACTGCATAACACAACAGCAAAACCTAAAATGCTTCTCAGCATATCATCCTCCCCCCCCCCCCCCCCCCCCCCTCTGTGCATCATCGCTTCACCGATCTATTCATCTCCTCCTCCTGATGTCCATTTCAAACCTACCTCTCCCCCCCCCCCCCTCTCTCTCTCTCTCTCTCTCTCTCTCTCTCTCTCTCTCTCTCTCTGCCCCCCCCCCCCCTTCTTCCCTCCACCCTCTGACTTTGAACCTTGTTTACTCGCAAGGCAAACGAAACATTGATTCAGAGTTGAAGTTGCTTAAAATGAGTGGGTAGGTCTTTTGGGATCACCAGTATACGGAGTATGAAAGACACCTGTCCAGCTGTTGGATCTGTATCCTTGAATATAGTAGCTCTACTGACAGTTTATCTCCGGTTTAATCTGCGAATGGATAGCATTTCAAAGTTCGGACATTGAGATACCGTAGTAACATTCTAACTACAAACCGATAAGCCGTAAATAGAACTTGAGACGAAGCAGCCCTGCAGTCAAGCGACTAGCGCCAGTTTTGGTGTTCTCATAAAGATAAGTCATTTTAGATTATAACATTCAATTTAGTACTGATTACGTGGTAAATAGGTGTATTATAGTGTGTTCTTTAAGCGTACCATTAAAGGTTTCATTTTTCTTTACGCAATATAGCAGAAAACGCTTTAAGATCGTACAGTAGAGTTATAGTCGTATTTTCTGTTTACGTTTTGCCGCAGCAAATCTATAGAATTTCGTTTAATTGTACTTTGCACTCTCCAGCGATTTAACTGTAGCATACCTCTTCACTATTTAACTCACATTTCCTGAAAGTAGCGTAAAGTAAGTTGTTTCAGAAATTTTGCACTGTTTTTGTTTACATACAGCTGCGTATAGGCCAAATTTGTGGAATCGTATTTTCGTAATTTGACTGACTTATTCTTAATAAACTATTACTTTTATCATGAGTGAAAGTGCTTGACTTGCTGTAGAACTGTCAGGTTGGGGCTTTGGTGTGGCGGGTGCTGTACTTTTTTCGATGTGGGTGACTGCAGTAGCGTGGGAGTAGGGGAAGTAAATGAGACTCATCAGTGGTTTTGTAGGCTATGTAGTCGAGATAGGAAGATACTAGAACAGGAGGGGAAAATTGCCGCCCTTCAGGCTGAGTTAGACAAGGCCAGGGGAAGTCTTGACAGGTTAAGGAGGGAGAAGGGTAAAGAGAGGTGGGAAGTGGCAACAGGCAACAAGCGGAACAGGCCCAGAACATTGTCTGACAGCTTCGTGGTGAATGTGGAAAATAGATTTGACCTGTTGCTTCAGTTAGAAGCTGGTGAGCCTCAAGCAGTTGAAGGTATAGACAAGCCGCAACAAACTTTCAGCAGCAAATTGAAAAGTAAGAATGTAGGGAAATCAGTAAAGAGAAAGAAAGTGTTGTTAGGTAGTTCCCACGGAAGAGGTGTTGGCCAACTTTTGTATGTTGAATTAGGATCAGAACACCAGGTCATCAATTTTTTTAAACCTAGTGCTGGTCTGGAGCAGGTGACAGAGGATTTAAGATCATTTTGCAAAGATTTCACTAAGGAACACTGTAGTTATAGTGGGTGGGCCAGGTAATAGTATTGATAGAGATACTGGGCACAGTACATAGTGTAGCCTGGCAAAGATTGCATCAGCATCGAAGCATACTAATGTTCAGTTTGCATCTGTTCTTGGGCGCCATGACCAAGCTCATTTGAACTCTTCTGTCAGGAGAGTTAATTTGTAGTTGGAACGGCTGCTTACGTCGGGTGCAGGGTCACATATTCGTGTGGTTCCTGTTGATTCTCTCAGTAGGTGGGATTATACTAGGCATGGCCTTCACCTCAACAGCAAAGGGAAGGGTAAACTGGCTAGGAAAATAGCAGGACAGTTAAAGTGGGAAGGCACTGTCATGAGTGATAAAATACCAGTGGTTATAGGGTTCAGAAAAGCCTCATTTTTAGTGTCAGGAGGGTAGAAAGAAACCAAGTTTTAAGAGAGGTTAGGATTGAGACAAACCTTCAGTTTGAGAAAGAACGAAAAAAAACATAATTCTAGCTTATTACATCAGCATAAACAGCTGCTGGTTAAGAAGTTTCAACAATCAGCAGAAATTTCAACTCTGTTCAATTTTAGCTCAGTCAATGTGAAATGTTAGCTATCTTTATTGCATCAAAATATTCACGGACTGAGAAATAAAATTAATGAATCAATTATCTGCATAGAGTCCTCAAACCCACCTGACAATCTGCCTCTCTGAACGCCATGTGACCACTGGCATAGAACTTTTACGTGTTACAGAATTTAGTTTAGCATCTCACTTTTGTAGAGCAGAAATGGAGAAAGGAGGAATTTTCACAGTCGTTAGGAACTGTCAAATTTAAGAACACAGACATTAATAAATTTTTTTCAGAGAAGAGCATATGGAAGCATGTGCAACAGAATAAGAATTTCATAAAAAAATCTTTCACACTATCAAGTGTATATCGAGCACCTGCAGGTAACTTTAGCCTGTCCATAAACCAACATGAAGCTGTACTGGCCCAATTAAGAACCAAAAACAAAGAAATAATGGTTGCAGGTGATTTCAACGTAGATCTCCTTAAAACTCTCTCAATAAGGACTTGTTTGAGTTAGTAACACTATCATTCAACTTAATTCCCACTGTAAAGTTCCCAGGTAGGGTAGCCAATTGCTCACAAACAGCCATTGATAATATCTTTGTGGATAAGTACATTGAACAAAATTATATTACAAAATCGATAGTCAATGGCCTCTCAGATCATAACATGCAGTTCCTTCTGTTAAATGTTAATTCTGAACAGGATATAGAATCTGTTAAATCTGAGTTCAAGAGGGTAATCAATAAGCCAAAAATTGATTATTTTAGGATACTCCTCAGAGACCTTCACTGGAGTGATGTTTACAGTGCTCATGGTATGAATGAAAATGGCAACACTTTTGCTAATAAAGTGCTTATCTTATTTGAACACTATTTTCCCCAAAACTAACCAAGGTTAGAGCAAATTCTACAAAGAAGCCATGGATTACTCAAGGAATAGGGGTATCTTGTAAAACAAAAAGAAAACTGTATCTGTCAATCTGAAACAGTTCTGATGCTGATGCTATAGCACATTACAAGAAGTACTGGAAAATATTAAAGACTGTAATACGGACATCAAAGCAAATATATTACAAGGAAAAGATAGTCATATCAGATGGCAAAAGAGAGACAACATTGGATATAGTAGAAGCAGACATGAAGAGGAGCAAATAGCATTAAGAGTAAATGCTACATGGTGACATGTTAGTGTGTTGCAGAACTTTTTAACAAACTATTTGTAACTGTTGCTGAAAAGATGGGGTTGTCAGGTTCTGTAGATGCTTCTATGGGATATCTCAGACCAGACATTTCAAGTAAGTTCCATAATATGAATTTGACCCTGACTACCACAGCAGAAGTAATGTCCATCAGAAAATCTTTAAAACCAAAAACATCTAGAGGGTATCATGAAATATTAACAAAGTTAATTTAAGAATGTGATTCTGAGTTCTGTAACATATTACGCTATCTGTGTAACCAGTCATTTATCAATGGAATATTTCCTGAATGGTTGAAATATGCTGAAGTTAAGCCACTCTTTAAGAAGGGAGATAAGGAACTAGCGTCGAATTTCCATCCAGTTTCGCTTTTGTCAGCATTCTCAAAAATTTTAGAAAAGCTAATGTACAACTAGCTTTACAACCATCTTATTTCAAATAACATACTGTCAGTCACAGTTCGGATTTACACTTACAGTGAAAATGTGCTTAATTCGTTAGACAAAAAACTGCAGGCAACTGGTATATTTTGTGATGTGTCAAAGGCATTTGACTGTGTAAATCACAATATCATGTTAAGTAAATTAGAATATTATGGTGTAACAGGAGATGCTCCAAAATGGTTCACATCTTATCTCACTTTTCTCATTTTGGGACGGCGCGTATTTACACTTCATCTGGTGACACTGCTTTTCATTGTGTCTCCTCATGTGGCGGCAGTCGCATTCAAACGCCCCAGGCTGCTACTTTAATGCACAGACCTTTACTAAAATAACCACAAATTTTGCGATCTCATTTTGTCAGAAAGCTCTGTATATGAAGGGCGACAGAAAATACCTAGTTTTCACAGCTGTTCGTTGCGCCTGGCTGATAGGTGAATCCATTATACGTTATTGTTTAGCTGAGAGCGTAATTGGGAGGCAATTAAGGCTGAGCGACCTGCCGCCCAATCTCGGAGAATCACGTTAGCAGCGGCACAATTACGCACTACAAATGGACTCTCGTACTATTTTCGAAGTAAAGGGCCCGATAAGAGTATACTCCACTACGTGTGTTACTGTACAAAACCATTAACACGACGAGTTGCCAGAGAGCTGAAACGGACATACTGACAGAACGTCAAAATCAAGTTTATTTACTTCGTTTGCAGTTATTCTTGAATTATATTCATACCGATTCATACTGAATCATGAAGTTACTTTCTTTTTACCTTCACCAGGCTCCTCTTCAACATTCTATTCGCCGTTACAACGTTGTTTTGGAAGCTATGAGTCGTGACGTTTATTCATCCTGACGATCAGCTGCGTTAAATAATAAAATCACGAATTCGTGAATATTGCACTGTATACGATGCCTACGTAACGTTAATGCCGACTATTTTATATAATATGAATCAGTGCACTGTGTGGCACATTTTTATAACTGAGGATGTAATGTATTATTATATATGACAACAGTGACGAATTCATGGCTTTTATTATTTGACACCGTTCATTTAATAGCGCCTAGCACGATGTAAATGCCTTATGAACACGATGATGGACCTTGGACAGAAACTGGTTGCTGAAGAAAGAATATTTATCAGCAGCTCTTGACGATATCACGTTTTTCAAACCGCGGCGAGTGTTGGACTCGTGTATATTTTGGCTATGATCATACGTCCACTATACTGTTCATAGCAGCCTAATCGCAATCCTATTTCCTCATTAGTTGTTAGACCTATTGCCGCTCAAACTACTCCTGTTGCTAGCAGACCTGAGGTGCTTGCAAAGATTACCGATTTGTTTCTCCCCAAGGGATGCAATCTTTCCTTGCTACACTCCGTTAAACAGACAGTGTCGAATAGTTCAGTCTGAAGATGGCTTGGCGATTCACAGGCGAAAGACACCAAGAGAAATGGTTTGGTTGCATTCCCAGTACCTCATAGATCAATAAGTAATTATATGCAAATTACATTTTAAGAAAAACTTATTCGAATAAACTCAAAACAGGTGTACCACCTTTCCTATCAGTACATGCTCAGATCGTTACCAGAATGAATTTTCATTCTGCAATGGAATGTGCGCTGATTTAAGCTTCTTGGCATATTAAGACCGTCTACCGGGGCTGCACAGAGGTGAGGATTGATCGGGTAAGTCTTGTGGTGGAAGATCCTTGGACGGCATAATTCCCATGTACGGTCTGTCAGCAGGTTGGTTTATTTTTGTCTGTTGAGGTCAGGGGATGTTTGAAGCCGAAGTACAGGCTCTGCCTGACCTATGCATCTTGGACCGTACTGACGCGTTTGATGTCTCGTCAACAGTACATGCGCCTGGCCTCCATTACACATGGAACAGTGATCGTCAAACTTTTCTGCTGAAGATCCAATACCGACATTGTCGAAAGTTCGAGTTGTGATGGCCAATTTGCCATCTCCCTACCTCGGCCAGTAAGCATGGCCCACCCCACATGGGGGTTATGCGCGTTAAAGTCTCCCAAAAGTAGGAAAGGTTTAGGAAGTTGATCAATCAGTGCAGCCGATACGTTCAGGGGTACTGCACCATCTGGAGGGAGATATACATTGCAAGCAGTTATTTCCTCTGTCGTCCTTATCCTGACAACCACAGCTTCAAGAGGGGTTTGAAGGGGCACAGGTTCACTGCATACCGAGTTCAGGACAGACGCAAACTCAACATGACCCACTATTATAGTCACTACAGTTTCTGTAATGTCCCTTATAGCCGTAGAGGGCAGGGGTCCACATTGCCGGGAACCAAGTTTCCCGGAGGGCATTTTCTCCACGTGGCCAATACGCGAGATGTATGTGGGGGGAAGTAATACGTTGTCCTACTACTACTGACAAGTGCTGTCCCGAAATTTCAGTAGTAAATCTCTCCGTGATACACAACGTCTCTTGTAACATCTGCCGGTGGAGTTCAGCATCTCCGTAACGCTCTCTCGCCAGCTAAACGATACCGTGGTGAAACTCGCCGCTCTTCGTTGAATCTTCTCTCCTCTATCAGTCCTACCTGATAGAGATCCCAGATAGATGAACAATACTCAAGAGTAAGGCGAACAAGCGCCTTATAAGCCACTTCTTTCGTGGATGAGTCACATTTCCTTAAGATTCTTCCGATGAATCTGAGTCTTTTGTCTGCTTTCCCCACTATTTTATATGGTCATTCCATTTGAGGTCGCTCTGGACAGTTGAGCCTGGATATTTTACGGCACACGCTGTCTCCAGCTGTTTGTCATCAATAGTGTAGCTGTACAGTACTTGATTTCCTATGAATGCGCTACGTGCTACATTCATTTTCCCCTGCTCTAGTCTGGTCTCCTTAATTTCCTACCTTTTTTGCTATTTCTTCTGTTTTAATCTACAGTCCATAACAAATTGTGTTCAGAGTCCACAGCTGCCCCCGGAAATATCATACAATTTAAAATATGGTTCCGAAATCTGTCTTACCGTTATGTAATCTGAAATCTTCCGATGTCTCCCGGTCTTTTCCATGTATACAGCCTTCTTTCATGATTCTTACCACGGGTCAGCGATAGTTAAACTGTGCTTTGTGCAAAATTCTACCAGATGGCTTCCACTTTCTATCCCTTTCCCCCAGTCCAGATTCACCTACCATTTTTCATTCTCTTCTTTTTCCTACTATCGAATTCCAGTCCATCACAAATTTTTGTCTTGCCTAACCACCTGATTTTTTTTCATCCTATCATACATTTCTTCAATGTCTTCATCTGCGGAGCTAGTTGGCATAAACTGTTATTGCTGTCGTGGGCGTGGGCATCGTGTCGATCTTGGCTACGATAATCTGTTCATGGCAGCTTACCCGCGTTCCTATTTTATTATTCGTTATTAAACCTGCTCCTGCATTACCCCTATGTAATTCTATATTTATAACCTCAAATTCACCTGACCATAAGTCCCATTCCTGGTGCCACCGAACTGCGCTAATTCCCACTATAACTTTAACCTATCCATTTCCATTTACCTAGACAAATGTATTTCCTAAAATTCATTACTTTGCATTAATTGCTTTTAGGCGCCGAGACTTTCCTTTTTTTTTTGTCAGTGTACTTCAGCAAGGAATCGGCAGCATACCAGAGAACGACATGCTTCGAGAGCCAGAAGCGAAACAAAAGATCTTACGTTAGAGGACGTGCATACGTAACAGGTGTGCAAAGATGGCAGTTAGGTATTACACTGCCGCCAAGTCAGACGTTTCTATTAATAGGTGAGTATTCTACAGGAATTCGCAATAGACGTGTGCTGAAAGATGTGTACACTTCTCACAATTTCAGTAATTTAACGCTTGTAGATTGGAGTAGTGTCAGGGGCTGCTTAAACATGTAATTGCATGTAACACATATCGACACTCTTCCCCCGCCCCCCCCCCCCCCCCACCCCCCCTCCTCTATCTCTCCAATTCAGACAGATCGCAAGGGTCAGCGATTAAAAAGAATGGCTTCTAAGTGCTCGCCAATAATACGCGCGGTGGTAAGAACCTGGACTAATAGTTACTTTACCTACTCTTTATGCAACAAGAATATTAACAGCGACTTGGTTGCATTAAATACACGGTCTAATTCACTCGTTTCCGACCTGGGGGGTAACAACCCCTGTGCGGTAAAAACAGAAGGTTTCAATTATGTTTCAGTCACAGCATTAAATTGATGAAAGATTATTGTTATCGCTATTTCGTAAGTTACCATTAATTAAATATTTTATTTGAAATTCTAGCAGTAACGCTTGACATTGCCTTGTAGGGTTACAGCTTGTGAAACTAAAGCTTATATACATCTTATATACATAGTTGACCCACCACACATACCGTATAGTTTGTACCACGCATTTATGACAAAATTGAGACATATGCTTAATTATCTCGTGAAAATACGTTCCGAGTTGCAGGTAGTTCCCGCAATAGACCAGAAACTGCTTCATTAGTCACTTCACAATGATAAATGCAGTAATTGACAACGTTTTAGCAACTATGTAACGCTACTACACTGCTGGAGGCCCTTTACAGCATTATTCTGATTGGTATTGGTGGGAGTGCTAAGAGAGACAGCAACGGCAGCCTGAAGTCTTCCAATTTCTGGTAATTTGGAAGGAAGGCGTCCAACAATCAAGTGATTTACGAACTAAGTATAGTGCACACCGTTTGACTCTTGATTTTAAATGGGATTGTCGCTAGGTCTGAGTGGTACAGACGAAGTCTACACTCAGCATGGGTCAGTGGCGGACACATAAAGGGGGGGGGGTTGGGGGTGCGCCCCCCCCCCACTCCCCTCCAGTCAGCCCCCACGTCGACTAGACTGGACCAAGTTGTCGAGTAGTGGTACGAGGTGCATTCAAGTTCTAAGGCCTCTGATTTTTTTTCTAATTAACTACTCACCCGAAATCGATGAAACTGGCGTTACTTCTCGATGTAATCGCCCTGCAGACGTACACATTTTTCACAACGCTGACCCCATGATTCCATGGCAGCGGCGAAGGCTTCTTTAGTAGTCTGTTTTGACCACTGGAAAATCGCTGAGGCAATAGCAGCATGGCTGGTGAATGTGCAGCCACGGAGAGTGTCTTTCATTGCTGGAAAAAGCCAAAAGTCACTAGGACCCAGGTCAGGTGAGTAGGGAGCAAGAGGAATCACTTCAAAGTTGCTATCACGAAGAAACTGTTTCGTAACGTTAGCTCGATGTGCGGGTGCGTTGTCTCGGTGAAACAGCACACGCGCAGCCCTTCCCGGACGTTTTTGTTGCAGTGCAGGAAGGAATATGTTCTTCAAAACATTTTCGTAGGATGCACCTGTTACCGTAGTGCCCTTTGGAACGCAATGGGTAAGGATTACGCCCTCGCTGTCCCAGAACATGGACACCATCATTTTTTCAGCACTGGCGGTTACCCGAAATTTTTTGGTGGCGGTGAATCTGTGTGCTTCCATTGAGCTGACTGGCGCTTTGTTTCTGGATTGAAAAATAGCATCCACGTCTCATCCATTGTCACAACTGACGAAAAGAAAGTCCCATTCATGCTGTCGTTGCGCGTCAACATTGCTCGGCAACATGCCACACGGGCAGCAGTGTGGTCGTCCGTCAGCATTTGTGGCACCCACCTGGATGACACTTTTCGCATTTTCAGGTCGTCGTGCAGGATTGTGTGCACAGAACCCACAGAAATGCCAACTCTGGAGGCGATCTGTTCAACAGTCATTCGGCGATCCCCCAAAACAATTCCCTCCACTTTCTCGATCGTGTCGTCAAACCGGCTTGTGCGAGCCCGAGGTTGTTTCGGTTTGTTGTCACACGATGTTCTGCCTTCATTAAACTGTCGCACCCACGAACGCACTTTCGACACATCCGTAACTCCCTCACCACATGTCTCCTTCAACTGTCGAATTTCAATTGGTTTCACACCACGCCAATTCAGAAAACGAATGATTCCACGCTGTTGAAGTAAGGAAAAGTATTTAAAACAGTCCTCATTCTCGCCGCTGCCGGTAAAATTCCATCTGCCGTACGGTGCTGCCATCTCTGGGACGTATTGACAATGAACGCGGCCTCATTTTAAAACAATGCGCATGTTTCTATCTCTTTCCAGTCCGGAGAAAAAAAATCGGAGGCCTTAGAACTTGAATGCACCTCGTACTTTCCTATGCAGCACGCGCGACCGCGTCATCGTATTTTATACGTTTCTGTCTCGCACATACCTACGGTCTTTCTAGTGATCTCGATACGTTATTCTTACTAACTAGACTAATGGCAGAGGTTCTTCAATACAAGCAAATGGGCATAAACGCCCTTAATGATGGTGATTCGGTTATGCAAGCGTCGTCTGTCTGTCCTAGATCTGGCTATGCTGCTTTGCACACTCTGCACAAAATATTTGCTTGTCTACCTGCATCTATTGCTACAGAAGAAAGAAGTTTTTCGACACTGCAGCGTACAGAGACATGGCTGAGATCGACAATGCAGGAAGATGGACTTAACGGCTTAGCTCTGTTGAACACTCACCCTGACACTGATTGTCCTATTGACGATGTAATTAACCGATCTGCCAGGAAAAATAGGCGCATAGAAGTCGCCATTTAAGGAAGAGAATCAATTTTAACTTTTTTATATCACAATGTGGCATTTTTGTATGTGTGTATGATCATTTTAAATAAAACTTTCTTAAACTTTGCATGTGACAGTTTTTATTACAGTGAAAGTAAAGGTAGCTCAAGGTATCTTTAACGTCCTCTCCTTGAGGTCTTTCTGTATCCGCCACTCATATGGATACTTAGCTTCTTTTCTGAGGAGGAATTGCAGGTAACACTCGCAATTCACTGAGAACTGCTTCAACAGTGTGTAGAAGTGGTTGTTAGAAACAACAGTACTATTTGTCTCAATGGCTTTAGTCGGCTTACTAAAAACACCTACAAAATTAGTAATAATGATTCAGAATCTTAAAAAATAGAAGTGTTCAAAGGCAATGCTATTTTATTCTAAAGTTTAGTTGAACGCTAATGTTGATAGTGCGGTGAGGGGAGGGGGGGGGGGAGTAGCTAACGTCTGATTGCACTCAGGGGTAAGGGTCTCAGCAAGCTTGCGAACCAGAAGTCTAAGCAGATAGTGGGCCAGAAATATTTTAAATTTATGATAAAGGGGCTTCTTATTCGTGTAAGGTAAGCTGAATGAATGTTTCTACTGCGTTAGTCCAACTACAAGTAAATGACCGGAAACTGTACGTCCCCACAGCATTTGCGAGAGTATGCTGTTCCTTCTGAATACTCGATACGGATGTGTCCCCTTTTTTTAGTATGAATTGCGTTCTGTGCGTGTTTTGTTTTTAACAATATGATTAAATTTTTAGGTGAATGTGTGACAGTTGACATCGATCTACGTGTAATTGTCTTATTGTAGACGTCTTTTTTCACATTATTCTTATTTGCGTAAGGCGTAATTGAGGCGGAAACGCTTATTCAGCCCATCAGTGGCTAGATGAGTGCGGGGTAGCCACCTGGAAACCGCACACAGGCCGTCGAAACAGAACCCGAGGTCGAATCGATACAGCAGTCGCTTCCACGATCTAGAGATTCTAGACGATACCGAGTAGCGCCTTCAGCGGGTAAACAATTTTCTAATTACGATAATGATAGACCAATTACACTGCTCCTTATGATTTTTATTGCATACATCACAATGGGCTCATTTTGCCATATTCCCATCGTCTTTATTCTAAGCTGTAACTGTGATCGTAATGTTATTAAACATTAGATTGGTGTTTTTACCATACGTGTAATATCGATGTTGCCATGTGCTGACTTTCTTGGAATGTGTATTTAGACATTACTTCGACGTCCGTTGTAGACTTTTGTATCTGATTTTTAGATATAGATTAGTCAGTTTTTTGCCTTATTTTTCCTCTTGGCGGCCTGGCTGACATTGGATCAGTGATATTACATGTTTACAAAGTTAGCACTAGAAGCAGGTGGTATCTGGAAAATTGTTACATTTTGAGTATTTTCTAAGATTCACCTGCAACCACCTCTGGATTGTGTTGAGACTTATTTGTATTTTATTTTTACGTAATAATTTTGTTATGGTAGGCCACGAAAACTGACAACGGCTGGGAGAGGGGTGTGCTGACCACATGCTCCTCCGTATCATAAAGTGACTGCTGAGGATGACATCGCGGCCGCTGTAGGTACCGTTGGGCCTTCACACCTGTTCTGACGGTGTTTTTCGTTTTATGGTCTGATGTTTACTTGGTGTGTATCTTTGTTGTTCTGTGTTTATGTTATAACAATGAAAATGTGTTAGTATCTCTGGTTTGTTTGTTTAACTCATTTTCCTGCTTTATAATATCAAAGCTTTCAATATATCGGTATTTGTGTATGAGGTCAGTTTGTTCGTTCAGTAAATTAGAACATTATTGTGTGTATGTCAATATACTGTATCTGTTCCTTAAAGGATTGCTCCGTTTTGCACTGGAAATCCTTTATATTACTCAAAAGGGGGCCAATCATTAACACCTTATGGAAATGAAGATACTGAAATGCTCAAAAGAACTCTTTATAAAACGCAAAAACGGCCAAAATAAACCAGAGATACTAATAACATCCGTCGTAACAGTGTAATAATCATACAACAAGCTATAACACCAAGTAAACGTCATAAACCATAACAATCAAAACAACCCATTTTCCAAACATCACCTACTTCTAGTGGTAACTATGTGAGCATGTTATGTCGCTCATCCACTGTTATCCAATATGTCAAGAGTGAAAATAACGCACAAACACTTACTAATGTATATCTAAAAATCAGATATAACAGCATATCTACAACGAAAGTGGAAGTGTAAATAAAAATTCCAACGATGACAACAATAGTACACGTAAGGTGAAATGAAAATGATCGTATGGCATTTATTGGCTGGTATATTCCCTTCGGGGTTTGGCCGCTATATTGCAAGTCCTTTTAGTTGACGTCACATCGGTGACTTGCGTGTCTGTGATGAAAATGATAGACACACAACACCCAGTCCCCTGCCGGGAATCGAACCCGGGCCCCCCCTGGCGTAGTAAGCGGTAACACTAAGGCTGCGCTACGAAGGCGGACTAGACGCGAGGTAGAAACACCAGTTCAATGTACAACGCCTTGGCGATGATAGCTACTGTTCAAAATAGACCATCGCCTATTAACGTATTTTATTTACAGAACATCTGACACTGGCATTAAACCGAAATTCCCTCATAGTCGTTTGCGCAATAAAACTCAAAAAGAGCAGTGTAACTGGGTATCGTCGTCATTTTTCGCACTGTAGGGCCCCAAAGAACAAAAATTTTACTTATTGTGAAGGGACACAAAACACAGGGCAAGCTTGTATAAACCGAATTTTTTCCGTTGCTCGTATTAATTCAGCAGGGTGTTAATGTCTCTCTTTGTTGTTGCCATGTAAACTTGACCGAATGCGCAAAGGGATTTTATATGCTCTTGGAAACGCTGGGACACATGTTAACAGTTCGGATTGCCGAGATTGTTCAAGTTCGAAACTCCTATCCGAGTCTCCACCGTTAGATGGCGAAATGTTAGGCACAGAAATATTTGTCTGCAGCTTAAAGATCACAAAACAAAATTCACAAAGGACGCAAGTACCGGCCGTGAAAACTTGCACTGTAATGGTCTTCCATTAACACATTATACGTAGACAAACTAAATTTAAGAAATATCTGAGTGCATTTCACTGAATATGTATCAGGCAGTTCATCGATGAAGCGGGTCCAGGAAATCGTTAAACCGGTTGTGCAACCTGTAACCCACTCGGGCGAAGATCGCAAGCAATAGCAATTTCAAGAACAGACTTTGAATACAATGCGGCGCACCCTAGTCAGGTACTTGTATGACAGACCTATAGAAAGCTGGCTAATCTGCTTCGTAGTTCCACTGACCAGCCTCAATAGGTTTGGGAGAAAGGAGAAACCTTATGCCGACTGCTGTTTGCCTCGAAGCATGACCTCGACCCCAAACGCGAGTAACGCAGGCGGCTATCTGGGCTGTGACGGCAACGAGGCCTTGATCTCGTCACACTGGAGTCCCCCGGCGTACATCTAGGCTTTCCGTACACCATTAGGGCGGGTTTACAGTCACATCGCACTGAACATTGCTTTCATACTGAAAGGGTACCACTAAAGATTCTTTTCAAGTTCTACGCATCTTGAGAAATGTGCTCCCATTTTAAGATGTCTCCTCCTCCCCCTCCATCCGTTGTGAATCTTCGTCCCGTCAATGATTTTCCGCCAGCTGTCCTAATTTTTAACACGTTTTTATGAGGTCACTGTTCAGTAAAAATATTGCAATTGATTTTTAACTAAGTTCCCAGTGAGCTAGATACTTGAAATTTTGAACATAGCTCTCAGAACTGGATGGAAATGCAATATTAACTCGCTTTCTTGTCGGTTTGTTCGGTAGGGGCTGAGGGGGGTAAAAGAAAGGTTGGTAACACAAACATCTGGGCTGCCCTGCAGGATGGGTGTGTTGCGTAGGTGGTATCTCTGAGTGCATTCCAGGCAGTATGCAAGCAGATGGGCACGGATGAGGAGGAGGGTGTGTGTGTGTGTGTGTGTGTGTGTGTGTGTGTGTGTGTGAGAGAGAGAGAGAGAGAGAGAGAGAGAGAGAGAGAGAGAGAGAGAGCGAGCGCAATGTATGTGAAATGCATATGCGGGCATGCTGCAGGTGGACAGCTAGTATTTATATGAATAACTAGATTAACGCCAGCTGTTTCACTCTTGTTGACTTTTTGGTCTGTACCCATTTTTTTTATTTTCCCTTAATCGAATTTTACGTTGTTCATGAACTGCACCGTTATCTAAACTTTGCACGCTAATTGAGGCCATAGAAGCATGGTCTTTTCCGAATTTACTTTTAACCAAAGAGCGAATCTGGCAGCTAGAGTCTAAACTCTGTTAATCCTGCCATTTCAGTTTTTGGGGTGAGATTTACATAGAAACTTTCATCCCCTAACACATCTGTCTAGAACTCTAATGCTACTTTTCACAGCTCTAGCTGTAAAATGTTTTACTATCAAAATTGCATTAATAGTGACATTTTCAAAAAGCCTTTCAGCTTCTATTTCACCCCGTTAGTGGTGGAATATCGAAAAAATCCCTTCTTAAGTGACCTACACTGTAAGAAACACCCGCTGCAAATTTCAGGTTTCTATACTGAGTGGCTTGGCTGCAAATTTCACAACACTAAAATACAGAAAATATTTAAATAAAAATAATTTAATATAATGTGTTTTTAAATCTGTCTAGGAAGATAAAATAATCTCTTCTACCTCCAAACAGATTCCTAAAACCATACAACAGTTCTGAGAATCTGTGCTTCTGAATTTTTAATAGCCATGACAAAGCTTTTGAGATTTATAACGAAAAAACCTGGGGTGTATTCAATAAACAACAGTTAGGAAGTTAACTATTCATGCATCAATTATGTATTGCATGCCTCCCATGTTGTCAGTTATAAAACTTACAAATATTACTGTAGCTATTAAAAATATACAAGCGTAAATTTTCAGGACTACCCGAATGGAGGTAGGAACCAGTAAGGGGCTAGAAGAATTTTTTTTAGTCCGAGTTAATTACTTTATATTAACATTTTTTATTAAAGCTGCTTTATTTACAAATTCCTGTATCCCAGAGTGAGTTTTCAAGGCCATCTAGGCAGCTGGTTTTCTGTCAGCTGCACCATTCTTTGTAATTTGCAGCTAATGTCTTCCGCACTCCCTCTGTACCAGCCACCCTTCCTGGATGCCCGGCTGATATTAGTGTTTCTAACAGTATTCTGATAGCTGGATCTTTGTAGATGTTACATAGTCATTGGTACACATTTTCTCCATCTCCCTACTTGAATTCAGGCAACTAATACTCTGTGTATTATCTTTCTCTGAAGGACGGCCAATATCATGGTATCACTAACTGTTAATGGCCAAAATTCCGATGCGTCCGTGTGCACTGTCTTATCTTTTAGATGTGATTAGTGTAGTGAAACAAGACCAGTGCCGAAAACAAAGTAAACTATTAGATGCTTCAGTCTTAATTTTATACGAGGTTTTTCCGTTGTGGGTGACGTTCTATTCCAAGTATTTAAGCTGTTCCACCTTAAAAATCTGATAATTACTAAGATGTTTCCTTGTTTGAATGTAATAAACGCCCCTCCTACTGCCCTCTGACCACCTGTGACGCTGTACATCAATGTAGGCCAATACGTTGCACTATTTTGTGGAAGATTATCCCGTACACAGCACATGGGCTTCCAACACAATGTTGTAACGGCGAATAGATTATTGAAGAGAAGCCTGGTGAAGGTAAAAAGCAAGTAACTTCATGATTCAGTATGAATCGGTATGACCAATTCAACAATAACTGCAAACGAAGGAAATAAACTTGATTTTGACGTTCTGTCATTATGTCCGTTTAAGCTCTCTGGCAACTCGCATGCAGTCTTCCCTAGATATTCAGCTGCTCATAGTATTCCTTGATCCCCTACTCTGAATCTCACTTTTTGTTATCGTCACCAGTCCGAATAGTTGGTCAGAAATTCCCGTTTCTCTCAGGGTACTACGTAATCTCCCCCTGTTCGCACTATCATATGCAGCTTCAAAATCAATGAGTAGGTATGTGTCAATACCAGACCCATTGCTTTTTCGTTATGTAAATGAGTAGCCAGTTGCTATAATGACTGTGTGGACCATGTGGCCTGTTGTACACCTTATTTTAGATCTATGTTACGATGCTGTGCTGATTGTATGTTTTTACGATGTCATTACGGCCTTATCACTTTAGGACATGGTGTAGAAAAGATCTGAGGATGGTCATTACGGGCTGAAACCGGTCATCGTCAAAACAACTGAGAGTGTGATCAAAGACTGGGAGAAAAAACATTTTAACTGCAATGAAACTTGCTAGCTGGACGAATGTGAGTATTAGCATTAATATGGAGTTACATGACGTTACTTAACCTTAGTTAGGCTGGTTATCACTTAACTGACAGACCGAAAAGAGCTGACTGTAGGAAACTAATAAATCCAGCGTAATTAAGGGAAAGTTGGACAGTGAACGCTAGTTCAAAGAAATAATTAGGGACCATCAAATCGTTAACGTAAGCCTTATGCAATATCCGTTACGCTGTAACGAGCGAGTTACATTAGTATGGGAAGGACGGTGTCGTTCAGCATGTGTCTGCAAATGGTACACGTTTTATTTTGTGCTGTTTTTGAGCGACATAAGGACCCGAACGGGTGTTTTCCTGTAAGTTCTCAGGCCCGGCTGAGCTGCGTACCGCAACAACGCTAGCGGGTTTCATGCGGGCCCAACTGACTCGCAGCGCTGTCTCAACGACGAAGTCCTGCCTGCCAAGGACGATAACAAAACTGGTAACCTAGAATGAATATTGGCTCTGAACACTAGAACTGCCATTTTGATATACACGAGTTAATCATATTGCTGAGGTTGGCAGCTCCTCTTAAGGTTTTTCCGTGTTTTTGTGACTTAAAATTTGTTCTTTTTTTTAAAAAAATTCAATTCCATGCAAAAGTTTTTAATTCACCCGGACATGTTTCGAAACCTATGATTCCTCTTCTGTGGGTTCAATTTATTTCTGTAAAGTATAATAAAACGTTTATTAAAGTTTGTATTATACTTTGCAGAAATAAACTGAACTCACACAAGGTAAGATGTTTGGAAACATGCTTGGGGGAATAAAAAGAAATGGTGTTTTACATAATTCAGATTTAAGAAAAACCCAGAAGTTTTGAGCGATACAGTTTCGAGAGACTGTGGGTTTATTTCTGTAAAGTATAATACAACGTTTATTAAAGTTTGTACTTTGCACAAATAAACTGAACCCACACAAGGTAACAAGTTTGGAAACATGCTTGGGTGAATAAAAAGAAATGGTGTTTTACATAATGCAATTTAAGAAAAACCCAGAAGTTTTCAGCGATACGGTTTCGAGAGAACAAAATTTTACAGGTGGCACTACCTGTTACATCTCAGAGAATGTATGTGTATCCACTGAATATATGAATAAAATCTCTGTACTCCAGATTCGACGGGCGGCGGAGGGGGAGGGGGGCGTGAGGGGTGCCCCTCTGCACCCACCCCTTACCCCCCTTACCCCTCGCCTTGCGGACACCTATGGTAATATTTGAAGCCTGATGCAGCATAGCATGGATTACGGTACACCAGGGGAAACTTAGGTACGGGTTTTTACCAATTACCACAACCAGTCGCCTTTTTAAATAGATGTATTTCAGTAAACCATAAACTGTTTCGAGCTGCCTAGTAGCTCATCTGATGAAACTAGGTGTAAATAAAGACACTGTTAACGTAAGGTCATTCAGTTGTGCAAAGATCGTCTCCGTTCCGTCAGTACATCTAAACCCTGCGAATCTCTGAAGTGCATGGCAGAGGGCACGTCCCACTGTACAAGTTAACAGAACTTTCTACCGTTCCATTCACGTGTGGAGCACGGGAAAAATGGTTGCTTAAATGCCTCGGTGCGTGCTTTAATTAATGTAACCTTATCTTCACGATTTCTATGGGAGCAATATGTAGGGGATTGGGGAATATTGCTAAGAGTCAGTTAAAGCTGATTCTAGAAACAGTATTTCTCCGGACTGTTGCCGCCTCTTTTGAAGGGTCCGCCAGTTTCGACACCTCGGTGACACTCTCGCGCTGATCAAACCTGCAACTATTTGTGCTGCTCTTTTGTGTATGCGTCCAATATACCCTGCTGGTCCTATTTGGTACGGGTCCCACACGCCTTCGAAATATTCTAGGATGGGCCGTTCGATGATTTGTAAGCGGTCTTTTTAGACCGATTTGCACTTTCGTAGTATTCTGCCAGTAAACAGAAATCTGCCGACATCCTTACCCAAGACTGAACCGTTGTGATCGTTCCACTTCACGTCCCGACTAAGCCTTATACCCAAGTGTTTCTATGAATTTACAGTTTCCAGCTGTGACTCACTAATATATTCATAGGACACTTTTTCGTTTTTTGAACTGCACAATTTTATAGTTAATTTTATAGTTTTGAACATTTAAAGCAAGATGCCAATCATTGAACCACTAAATACTATCAAGGTCTGACTATTTGTACAGATATGCCCAGACTGTACTTCGTTGTAGATAACTGCATCATCTGCGGGAAACTGACGTTACCAGTAGTATTGTGGACAGTATCATTAACCCACAAGCTGCAGAGATTCAACAACAGATGCCAGAGGGACACCCTGGGGATACGGTGGCCAAATGTCATCCCTAACGAAACTCTCTGGGAAACAAAACTGAAGCAAGTTCAGCTGCAAATCAGAAGCAAGAAATGCAGATGGTTAGGACATACTCTTAGAAGCCCAAATGATCGTATTGCGAGAGAAGCACTTGACTGGATCCCGCAAGGACGACGGAGACGAGGCAGGCCCAAAATGACATGGAGACGGTCAGTTGGAGCAGAAGGCCATCTGCAAGGAGTAGGATGGGAAGAAATGAAGATACTAGCAGAAGACAGAACAATATGGCGATCCTTTGTTGCAGATCTATGCTCCACATAAGGACTTAAAGGAAATAATAATAATAATAATAATAATAATAATAATAATAATAATAATAATAATAAATCATTAATATACAGCAAGGGATCCAAGACACTTCCCTGGGGTACACCCGAAGTTATTTCTATATCTGTGGATGACATCCAAGATAACATGCTACGTTCTCCCCACCAAGAAAAGTCAGTGGAGTCATGTTTCGTCTGATACCCCATATGATCGAACTTTTGACAATAAGCGGAGTAGTTGTACTGGCAAGGACAACTCAGATTTAGTGGTAAAATGGCCCGTCAAAAAGTAAACAAAAATCAAGCATGAAAACAGGAAGATATACAGAACTGTGGGGGGGAAAAGCAGAATGAAAGCAGTGGAAGATCCAAGCTTATTAAGGGCAATACGTAGAGAAACTGAGCAGTCGGGGAATCGCAGTCAATTGGCCACGCTGTTTTTCTGTAAACGAGACGAGCCGTGGTCAAAACTTTTTTTCGCAACGTTATGAACTGTCCAGTCGCTGAAACGTTGGTTCTCTAGTCTTGGCAGTTGTCATACTAAGCATTGGTTAAAGAATATGAATCATGCAAGAAGGTGTTGAATAGTGAGAGCAAGCGAGATACATGTCTCTCAGAAATGAAAACAAACAGGTGTGAACTATGTCACAACAAAGGAATCCAGGAGTGAGAACTTCCGAAACGGAATGCAACTTCAAAAACGTTAAAAACATACGTTTTGACAGAGCACAGAGAAACCGTGTTTTTGTAAAAACTTGTGTTCATTTGTGGCAGCTTAGGTGGCAAACTACTATGTTTTCATCATTTCCTTGGGAGTCATCACATTCATGCACCGAAGTCGGTCAAGCAGGCGCATCTCACCAGGCGTACAAATTAGGTGCATCGATAACAGATTCCTATCATACGACACACGTACTGTCACCAATGCCGTGTATGACACACAAGACGTTTTGCGTCTGAGGATTCGGTTAGCCTTGTCACCAAACGTTTGAGGTTCCCATTCGAAGGGCACTTCCTTTTGGCTGCTACTGATAGAGCAATTGCGCGGAATCAACTGTCGTTATAGACCCCTACCGTACAGCTCGCTGTTGCAAACGGACGTTACACCACCGCACAGACACTAATCCTACTACAGCAAACAGCGGAAAAGAAAGAAAAAAAATTGGCACGAGAGAGGTTTGGATTCGGCTCGCTAGGTTGGCAGTCCAACACCGTGACCACTTAACCGTGACGCCGCTGCTCTACATTGCGCTTCTTGTCCTTGGACCGTCCCGTTCACCGTTTCTATTTTGCTACTGTTACCACAGTTCAGTACACCACTTCCCTGTTTTCACGCTTCATCTGTGTTCCGTTTTTGACAGGCTGTGCACTGGGCCCTCTTACTGCTAAATCTGAGAGGGAAGGGGGAGGGGGGGGGGGGAAGAGTTTGCCCTGTGAGTCGAATGTTTTTCGGAAAACG
Organism: Schistocerca serialis cubense; assembly: GCF_023864345.2. Taxonomy (NCBI): domain Eukaryota; kingdom Metazoa; phylum Arthropoda; class Insecta; order Orthoptera; family Acrididae; genus Schistocerca; species Schistocerca serialis. The sequence continues at coordinate 5,164,991 of NC_064641.1, read as the reverse complement.
AGAAATACTGCATCAGCCTGACTGCCTTGACCCCGGCTTTCAGGAGATCGTGTGAGAAAAGTGCGAACTGAGTTTCACACGATGTATTATTTTCGAAATCCAAGCTGGTTGGCTCGGAGGAGGCTGTCCTCTCCGAGAGGCCTCACTATGGGCGAGTGTTGCTGGGAGAGGTGAGCGGCGGGGCAGTGTCAGGTTGTGGGAAGGCGTGGCCGCCCTTCCCATGGCGGCCGGGCCCTTCACGGGCCGCCGCCCACGCCGCAGCAGAGCACGGCACAGCACGCCAGGCTCTGAGCTTCGCCTCGCAGCTGCAGCTGCGGCCGCTACTGCGCCAGGGACGGCAACACCGCCGGCGCCGCAGCCACGGCGCGCCTTCTGCCTCCTGCCCGCTGCCGCGCCGGTTGGCGGAATGTACGCGCGTTGCCAGGGCGCGGTGAAAGTTTGCCTCGTCTGCCACGCCGTACTGTACACAGGAACACACCTGCCTGCTGCTAGCGTCCCACTTACTCCGAGCATTGTAGTTCACGTGATGCAGCCTACACAGACTTGTGTCCTGAAAGCCATGGATCAAGGGCAACTGGACAGTCACTAAGGGTTGCCAACTTTTTACAGACAAAATAAAGGATCGAGAAGGAAGCCTACAGAATATACAATTCAAATATTTTCTACAAAAAAAATATACAGGGGGGAGGGGGTTCATTGATCGTGACAGGGCCAAATCTCTAACGAACTAAGCGTCAAACGAAAAAACAAAGAACGAAACTTGTCTACCTTGAAGGGGGAAACCAGATGGCGCTATGGTTGGCTCGCTAGATGGCGCTGCCATAGGTCAAACGGATTCAACTGCGTTTTTTTAAATAGAAACCCCCATTTCTTTACTACATATTCGTGTAGTACGTTGAATGGGGGCTTAATTATAAAATGAATGCAATAATTTTAATGCCGGCCGAAGTGGCCGTGCGGTTCTAGGCGCTGCAGTCTGGAACCGCGAGACCGCTACGGCCGCAGGTTCGATTCCTGCCTCGGGCATGGATGTGTGTGATCTCCTTAGGTTTAATTAGTTCTAGGGGACTAATGACCTCAGAAGTTGAGTCCCATAGTGCTCAGAGCCATTTGAACCATAATGAGATTTTCACTCTGCAGCGGAGTGTGCGCTGATATGAAACTTCCTGGCAGATTAAAATGTGTGCCCGACCGAGACTCGAACTCGGAACCTTTGCCTTACGCGGGCAAGTGCTCTAACCAACTGAGCTACCGAAGCACGACTCACGCCCGGTACTCACAGCTTTACTTCTGCCAGTACCTCGTCTCCCACCTTCCAAACTTTACAGAAGCTCTCCTGCGTAACCGGTTGGCCCTGACTAGTATTAGTACGCAATCTGACTGCATAAAATAACAGTAAAGAATGAAAGGAAATTTCCGTTAACACAATTGATTAATTAAGTCCCCAGCAACTATAAAAGGTACGAAACAACAAAGCACAAGTGTAACTGTTCTGTGTGTGGAAGTGTGACTCAACGTACACGTATCTTGCACGGTTGTTCCTCTATACGACGAGATATTTTAAACACCATTTTCAATGAACTAATTAAAAAACCAGAAATACTATAATTGCACATAGAAACCAGAATTACAAGTCTAATACATGAACACGAGCCAGATGCTTTGTTGACTGAACCTGTGACCAAGAGGCATTGGTATTTAGGAAATTTGAAATAAAAAAATTGTTTTGTTACCTCCATATATAATGACGAAAAATACACTCTGATCATTACAACATCTTCTATATATACATTACACCAACCGAACAGTATCAACTCTCTCGGCCAACAGAACAATAACTGCACACGACATGCTCTGAACTAGTAGTGCTCTCTATATCCTCTCAACAAGTACTTCCCACAGCAACCTCTGAACTACAACTACCCACGACAACAACTGAACTACAACTGCCAGTGGATGCGGCGGAATAATACTCTTTGGCGCAATCTCTGGCGCTGTGACTCAGTGTAGCCACCTTTCAACGTAAAGAAATATGAATGTTTTACTTGGACCACTTCTTTCGCTTTGTGATAGATGGCGCTGTAATACAAACACATGGCTCACAATTTTAGACGAACAGTTGGTAACAGGTAAGTTTTCTAAATTAAAATACAGAACGTAGGTACGTTTGAAAATTTTATTCCGGTTGTTCCAATGTCATACATGTACCTTTGTAAACTTGTTTCTGAGAACGCATGCAACAGCGTGGGTACCTGTAAATACCACATTAATGCAATAAATGCACAAAATGATGTCCGTCAACCTCAATGCATTTGGCAACACGTGTAAGGACATTCCTCTCAACAGCGAATAGTTCGCCTTCCGTAATGTTCGCACATGCATTCACAATGCGCTGACCCATGTTGTCAGCCGTTGTCGGTGGATCACGATAGCAAATAGCCTTCAACTTTCCCCACAGAAAGCAATTCCGGGGACGTCAGATTCGTTGAACGTGCAGGCCATGGTATGGTGCTTCGACGACCAGTCCACCTGTCATGAAATATGCTTTTCAGTACCGCTTCAACCACACGCGAGCTATGTGGCGGATATCCATCATGTTGGAAGTACATCGCCATTCTGTCATGCAGTGAAACATCTTGTAGTAACTTCGGTAGAACATTACGTAGGAAATCAGCAAACATTGCACCATTTAGATTGCTATCGATAAAATGGGGGCCAATTATCCTTCCTCCCATAATGACGCACCATACATTAATCCGCCAAGGTCGCTGATGTTCCACTTGTCGCAGCCATCGTGGATTTTCCGTTGCCCAATAGTGCATATTATGCCGGTTTACGTTACCACAGTTGGTGAATGACGCTTCGTCGCTAAATAGGACGCGTGCAAAAAAATCTGTCATCGTCCTGTAATTTCTCTTCTACCCCGTGGCAGAACTGCAGAATTGCCATGCAATTCCTGGTGCATAGAAATATGGTACGGGTGCAATCGATGTTGATGTAGCATTCTCAACACCGCCGTTTTTGAGATTCCTGATTCTCGCGCAATTTGCCTGCTACTGATGTGCGGATTAGCCGCGACAGCAGCTAAAACACCTACTTGGGTGTCATCATTTGTTGCAGGTCGTGGTTGACGTTTCACATGTGGCTGAACACTTCCTGTTTCCTTAAATAACGTAACTATCCGGCGAACGGTCCGACACTTGGATGATGTCGTCCAGGACACCGAGCAGCATACATAGCACACGCCGGTTGGACATTTTGATCGCAATAGCCATACATCAACACGATATCGACCTTTTCCGCAATTGCTAAACGGTCGATTTTAACACGGGTAATGTATCACGAAGTAAATACCGTCCGCACTGGCGGAATGTTACGTGACACCACGTACTTATACGTTTGTGACTATTACAGCGCTATCTAGCACAAAGCGCAAAAAGTGGTCCAACTAAATCATTCATATTTCTTTACGTACTACACGAATATGTAATAAAAAATTGTGATTCCTATTTTAAACATCCGTTTGACCTATGGCAGCGCCATCTGGCGGGCCAACCATAGCGCTATCTGGTTTCCCCCTTCAAATTAGACAAGTTTCGTTCTTTGTAGTTTTTTCGTTTGACGCTTATTTCGTGAGACATTTGGCCCGGTCACTATCAATGGACCACCCTGTATTTAAAATGTCCATACCTGTCTTATTTTACATTACTGATTCTGTCTATTTACAGACATTGCTTCTTTTTCCAAAGAATCATTAGATTTCACATTCGTAAATAATTCTCTACAGTTAAAATTTACTGCTACTCGCAGCTCTGCTTTTATAAGCTCGGTGGTACATTTCTTGCTCAGCTCTGTCCATTTATGGTTCATTAGGGAAAAAATTCTTTCTGCCTCAGCATTTGAACCAAGATGCTTAATACAAATCCAACTACTTTCAGCAAGTTGGGAACCTGAACTTTTTGGTTCTCAGGGTACAGGGAATACTAACATACCTGTTTGCATTTCCTTCTATAGACATGCTTTGCACAACAAAGTTCCTCATGCAAATAATCTTCATCTACATCACCTATCTGCACTGACTCAATTATTACTTGAAGATGCTTTAATTTTAGCTCAGAACTTGGACAAAGAGATAGCCAAGACTCAACTGACATTGAAATTCTTGAGCAGATGTGTTTTCAATGACGCACGAAGTTCCATAACATTATCTTCAATGCGTTTCTGGTTACTGAACAAAATAACTTATTTAAGACTTGCTGTATCAGTATATGTGTGGCCTCGAGTCGGTGTCAGCAGGCCAGATAGTGAAATTTATGTACTCGTGACCAGTGTAAGAAAACTATATGCATACTGTTTTAGTTGTCCTGCCTTCGTGGTTCTGCTCGGTAGCCATCGGAAAAAGTCTAAAATTTGTGCCGTTCTCTCTCGTTCTCTCTTACAATTACTGCGAGAGAAAGCAAAACATAACATTTTCATTATTTTCCAAGTATCTTTTCATAACGGATTTTTTCAAACTCCCCCAACGATATACAGCTCCTGTAATGTCGAGTGTAAAAAAAAAGTTTCTCCACGATTATTTCTGAAGTGTTTTAAATACAACGAACCCGCCACACTGCCAGTATCCGTGTGCCGCTACTGTCCCTCAGAGTCAGTATCCACTGCCACGAATTAAGGCAGCCTCGGCGATGCAGGATTTCTCGACCCGAAAACATTTGACTCTCGACTGCACCTACGCTTCTTACGCAGGGATCGTCAAGGGCTTGATCCATTTCGGGAGTGCAGCCACATATACCTTAGCCGATTTCAGGGTGAGCAAACACACAAACTATAGTACTTGTTCCGTCGCTTTAACCTCGCTGTCTGTTCTGGTCTATACGCCCCGAAATTTTTATAAATTTTGTTGCTCATCATTTAAAAATCAAGTTAACTTTATGAAATTGGTGATTCCGAAAATGCATAAGCAACACGCGCAAAAATATTTAAAAAAATTTGGTTAGTTTGGCCATTTGGTCGTGATCACCTCAGACTATACTGCCCGGTCAAATACTTTCCAGTTCTGTCTTATGCTGTATAGTAATAAATATTTTTATCGTTCCAACTTAATCTGTACGAACAAGACGCCCCGACTTACAACAATGTGCTTCTTTTTGCTTTTTCCGAAACATTGTTTACCATTTCTCAATTCCGAATATTTATTGTGTCTGTTCGAACTGTGCCACGATTCCCATTAGATCATTAATGTTGGGTTGGAAGAATCAGTAAATCCAACAGATGAAGGAAAACTTTGTAAGTTTGAAAATTATGGAATTAATGCATCTGAAGGCAAGTGTTCTGATGGTGTGACAACAATCCACAACCTGTACAAAATAGTTTACGGTCTTTCTTCCTAGAAACGGGCATGTAGAATGGCCTGCTATGAGCTTCGAATACCACCGAGAGCACTCCTAGAGTTACCAGGTAACAATCAGTACAACAAGTGACGTAAAATGTTCTTTTTAAGTAGTATTTGTACAGTGCTTCAAAATTAAATAACTGAGATAAATACTGAAGGCACAACATTCTTAGAGAAACCACGAAAGTCTGCTCGCGGAACACAATGCATCAAGCAAGCGTTTACCAAGTGCAGTAGGTTCTCTGAGAATCATCTGATGCATTCAAAATTCGGAAAATGTGGCAAATTTGTCAATCAGCGGCAACAAGAAAATCTACTAAAAGTGCACGCTTTAATCCGTGTGCAGAAAGCAATGACAAGAAAACATACATTGTGTGGAAAATGTAATAAACATGTTTCCGAAATGTCACCTACTTATATGAGAATGCACGCTTCCTCGGCGAATCTCGATGATAAAATCATCTCGGGTTGACGGAGTCAATGTGTTGTTATCTAGCAACGTTTCAGCAAGTTTCTTACTTGCAATCTTTAGGAGAAGTGGCAAGTAAGAAACTTGCTGAAACGTTGCTGGAAAACAACACATTGACTTGGCTGTCAACCCGAGAAGATTTTATCATGTCACCTATGTGTGTCCATACTGCAATCAGCCGACTAAAATAGTATGAAAAATTTAATACGGATCTCCAACATTTTGGTACGCAACAATGTCAAGAATTGTATGGAAACGTATTGGAAGTTTTTCTGCAGTCTTTTAATGTCGGGTCATACGGACAGACAATACATTTGAATAAAACGTTACCTGTCTTCAAGCCGCGTCAGTTCGAATAAAATCCGCGAGCTTTCGATGACCATCTCCGCCCTCGTCGTCAGGAGTTCACTGACTGCCGGCGCTGCAACGGTTTCTCGCTTGTATGTGCATGATATCTCATCAGCAGCCGATCAGATAGACCCGGGCAGCTAACTGATATGTTGCCCGTGGCAGCGCCGGTGACGTCACGTGGCGCCAGGGGCCAGGCGCCACGTTTGAAACTGCCGCTCCCGCGTCGCGCATCTGTCTTTGCGTTCTTTCGATGTCCAACGGCCGCCCCCATGCCCTGCTGAAGCGGCCGAGATTAGTCACGCAACAACAATTTCAACAGAGGCCAGGGATACACACACTCAGTAGGGCATGGGGGCGGGCGTTAGGCATGGAAAGAAAGCAGAGACAGATAGCGACGCGTGAGCGGCAGTTTCAAACGTGGCGCCTCCCCTGGCGACACCTGACGTCACCGGTGCTGCCACGGGCAATAGCTCAGCTAGCTGCCCGGGTCTATCTGATTGGCTGCTGATGCTATCGTGCACATATAAGCGAGAGACCGTAGCAGCCCCGGCAGTTGCACCGGAGAACTCCACAGAACTGCCTACACACCGATTCCGGCAAGCGGCACATCGTTTTTATGCGGCCGCACGGATGTCGGAGAACGAACTCGCCCGCAACCTGGGCAACCAGGTGCACTGCCGCCCGACCACAAGGTGGCCAGACCTGTTGCTGGTGTTTTTTTTTTTTTGTTTGTGGTTTTAGGGCGCAAAACTTCTATGGTCATTAGCGCCCAGCCCGTGACGTAGAAAACAGGAAAAAAACGAAATTTAAAATCAGCAGCAATGGAAACATAGTCAGAAAATTGGAGAAACTAAAGGCAGAAGGAATGCTTAAAAGTCCACTATAGAAAGGGGTTGGTTGTCCACAAAAAAAAAGCTTCAAATGACTGACGTCATTTCACTGTCACTAATAAACTGTAGAACGCGGTCAGCTGAGCGCGTGTCATCTGCTAAAATCGACGATAGATCAGGCGATAGCTGTAGACGGGAGCGTAACGGATTAAAATAGGGGCATTCAATTAAAAGGTGTCTGACCGTCCACAGCTGAGAGCAGTGGGGACAGAGTGGGGGAGGATCACCGCTTAAAAGATGTCGATGACTAAAAAGACAGTGCCCTATCCGGAGTCGAGCTAAAATTACCTCCTCCCGACGACGCGTTCGGGAGGAAGAGGTCCAAGCGCAAGGAACGGCTTTCACTTCCCGCAATTTATTGTGGGGAAGTGTTGACCAATGCGCATGCCATAAATGAGCTACTTGGCGACATAAACCGCTCCGTAGATCGGTAAACGGAAGAGACTGAAGAGCTGGCCGAGGAAGAGAGACTGCAGCCTTGGCCGCTATATCGGCCGCCTCATTTCCACAGATACCAGCGTGTCCCGGGAGCCAGAGGAACGTCACCGAGACGCCCCCCAGGTGGAGCAAGCGCAGACAGTCCTGAATCCGGTGGACCAGAGGGTGCACAGGGTAAAGAGCTTGGAGACTTAGGAGAGAGCTGAGAGAATCTGAGCAGATTACGTACTGTATCCGCTGATGGCGGCGGATGTAGTGGACAGCCTGGAGAACAGCGTAAAGCTCTGCAGTATAAACCGAACACTGGTCGGGAAGCCGAAAGTGATTTGGGGTGTCGCCAACAATATAGGCACTCCCTACACCTAACGATGTTTTCGAGCCATCGGTGTAAATAAATGTGGCTTCCGTCATTTGTGCACATAGAGCAGCAAATGCCCGACGGTAAATAAGTGTAGGGGTACCATCTTTGGGAAATTGACATAGGTCTCTGAGCAAGTCGATCCGGGGACGGTGCCAAGGCGGTGCTGTACCCCAAGTTGTCAAGAAGGTTTTAGGAAAGTGGAAGGAAAGAGAATGGAGCAGGTGACGGAAGCGGACTCCCGGGGGTAGTAGGGAGGAGGAGCGGCCTGCATACCCGACATCAAAGGAGGCGTCGAAAAAAAGGTTATGGGCTGGATTAGCAGGCATGGAAGACAGATGGCTAGCATAACGACTCAGAAGGACTGCCCGCCGATTGGACAGCGGAGGTTCAGCAGTCTCAGCATAAAGGCTTTCCACAGGGCTGGTGTAAAAAGCTCCAGACACTAAACGTAATCCACGGTGGTGGATAGAGTCGAGACGCCGAAGAATAGACGGCCGAGCAGAGGAGTAGACTATGCTTCCATAATCCAATTTCGAGCGCACTAAGGCGCGATAGAGGCGGAGAAGGACCACCCGGTCCGCTCCCCAAGAGGTACCATTCAGGACACGGAGGGTGTTAAGGGAACGCAGACAGCGAGCCGAAAGATAGGAAACGTGGGAGGACCAGCACAGTTTTCTGTCAAACATAAGACCCAAGAATTTAGCGACGTCGGAAAACGGAAGGTTGACAGGACCTAGATGTAAGGAGGGCGGAAGAAACTCCTTACGTCGCCAAAAATTAACACAAACGGTCTTACTGGGTGAGAAACGGAAGCCGGTTTCGATGCTCCACGAGTAGAGGCGATCGAGACATCCTTGAAAACGTCTTTCAAGAAGGCTGGTCCTTTGAGAACTGTAGTAGATCGCAAAATCGTCCACAAAGAGGGAGCCCGAGACATCAGGAAGGAGACAATCCATAATTGGATTAATGGCGATGGCAAACAGTACAACACTCAGCACGGAGCCCTGGGGTACCCCGTTTTCTTGGGAGAAAGTACGGGAGAGAGTAGTGTTCACCCGCACCCTAAATGTGCGCTCTGCCATAAATTCGCGAAGAAAAAGGGGCAGCCGGCCTCGAAAGCCCCAAGAGAACAGTGTGCGGAGGATGCCTGTCCTCCAACAGGTATCGTACGCTCTCTCCAGATCAAAAAATATTGCTACCGTTTGGCGTTTCCGGAGAAAATTGTTCATGATATAAGTGGAGAGAGCAACAAGATGGTCAACAGCAGAACGATGCTTTCGGAATCCGCATTGGGCTGGTGTTAAAAGACTGCGGGACTCCAGCCACCAAGCTAAACGGTAATTCACCATACGCTCCAAAACCTTACAGACACTACTCGTGAGAGAAATGGGGCGATAGCTAGAGGGGAGATGTTTGTCCTTTCCAGGTTTCGGAACGGGAACGACAATAGCTTCCCGCCATCGCCTGGGAAAGGTACTGTCGGTCCAAATTCGATTATAAAGGCGAAGGAGGTGACGCAGGCTATGGGTTGATAAATGCAGCAACATTTGGACATGGATACCATCCGGTCCTGGGGCGGAGGAGCGAGAAGTAGAGTGTGCATGTTGGAGTTCGCGCATGGAGAAAACAGTATTGTAACTTTCGCGATTTTGAGAGGAGAAAGCAAGATGCCGCACTTCTGCTGCACGTTTCTTCGGGAGAAACGCTGGCGGGTAATTTGAAGAGCTCGAAATCTCAGCAAAGTGCTGACCCAATGAGTTAGAAATTGCGACGGGGTCCACTAAGGTATCATGCGCGACAGTGAGCCCAGAGACCGGGGAGAAACTAGGCGCGCCTGAGAACCGTCGAAGCCGACTCCAAACTTCCGAGGAGGGAGTGAAGTTGTTAAATGAGCTAGTAAAGAATTTCCAGCTTGCCTTCTTGCTATCGCGGATGACGCGACGGCATCGCGCACGGAGCTGCTTATATCGGATACAGTTGGCCAAAGTTGGATGGTGACGGAAAATGCGAAGAGCACGTCGCCGCTCACGTATTGCGTCACGGCAGGCCTCGTTCCACCAAGGAACTGGAGGGCGCCGGGGCAATTCGGAGGTGCGTGGTATTGAACGTTCCGCAGCTGTGAGAATAACGTCGGTAAAATGTGTGACCTCATCGTCGACGCTGGGAAAGCGACGGTCATCGAATGTCGCTAGAGACGAAAAAAGCGTCCAATCGGCTTGGGCAAACTTCCAGCGTCGCGAGCGCATATATGGCAGTTGAGGCTGCAGTCGAAGAACACATGGAAAGTGGTCACTCGAGTGTGTATCATCAAGGGCGAACCATTCGAAGCGCCGAGCTAGCGGAACAGTACCGACCGCAAGGTCCAAATGGGATAAATTTGCCGTGGAGGCAGACAAAAATGTGGGGACCCCAGTGTTGAGGCAGACTAGATCCGCTTGGTGGAAGACGTCTAGCAATAGTGAGCCACGTGGACAAGGATGTGGAGATCCCCAAAGCGGGTGGTGGGCATTGAAGTCCCCAACCAGCAAATAGGGGGGTGGAAGCTGATCAAGAAGATGAAGGAGATCAGCTCGTGCCATTGGTGTAGACGATGGAATGTATACCGTACAAAGAGAGAACGTGTATCCAGAAAGGGAAAGACGGACGGCGACAGCTTGGAAGGAAGTGTTTAAGGGGATTGGGTGATAATGGAGAGTATCATGGAGCAGAATCATGAGTCCTCCATGGGCTGGAGTGCCTTCAACTGAGGGGAGGTCATATCGGACGGACTGAAAATGAGGGAGAACAAAGCGGTCATGGGGACGCAGCTTTGTTTCCTGAAGACAGAAGATGACCGGCGAGTAGGATCGTAAGAGGATCGACAATTCCTCCCGATTGGCGCGAATGCCGCGGATATTCCAGTGGATAATGGACATAGGGTGAACAAAAAATGGAGGAACGGCACCAAGGGTGCTGTCAACTCAACGACTGCTCAGAGCTTGCGACCGACAGCATGGAATGGCATTCAGTCGAAGGCAGAAGATCCTGATCCATAGGTTGGTCAGGAGCAGCTCCTGCCACCAACGATCGGCCAGTTGACCGGCCACCAACAGTGCGCCTCGGCGACACAGAAGATAGCCGAGGGCGATTTCCGCCAGGTGGTGCTGTAGATGGGACACGCCTTGGCGGAGAAGGAGAGGAACTGTGTTTCTTCGTAGCCTTCTTGGAGGTATGTTTAGATGAAGGAGGAACCGATGGTTGTGAAGTTGCAGTACGTAAAAGCTCTTCACGAGAATGCTCTTTTTTTGTAGACTTGGCGTCTGACTTTTGGGCTCGAGATTTAGCAGAACCCGACGAAGGGTGAGCCATAGAGTGGGCAGGCGAAAGAGGTGAGGTTGAACGGGCGATCTTTGCGCTGGCCGATCTGACGACCGTGGTACTAAATGTGAGGTCGCAAGTCTGCGTGGCCGCCTCCTTTGTTGGCCGAGAAGAAGCAAGGACAGCGCTGTATTTTCCTTTCTGAGGCACGGTGGGCTGTCGACTGGCGAGTAACTTTCGAGCAGCAAAGGTCGACACCTTTTCCTTCACTCTTATTTCCTGGATCAGCTTTTCGTCCTTAAAAACAGGGCAATCTCGAGAGGAAGCAGCGTGGTCACCCATACAGTTGATGCAGCGAGGGGATGGAGGTGGACAAGCACCCTCATGGGCATCCCTGCCACACGTAACACATTTGGCCAGATTGGAACAGGACTGGCTGGTGTGATTAAACCGCTGACAGCGATAGCAACGCGTAGGGTTTGGGACATAAGGGCGAACGGAAATTATCTCATAGCCTGCTTTGATTTTTGATGGGAGTTGAACTTTGTCAAAAGTCAAGAAGACAGTGCGGGTTGGAATGATGTTCGAGTCAACCCTTTTCATAACCCGATGAACAGCGGTGACGCCCTGGTCAGACAGGTAGTGCTGAATTTCTTCGTCAGACAATCCATCGAGGGAGCGTGTATAAACGACTCCACGCGAGGAATTTAAGGTACGGTGCGGTTCCACCCGGACAGGGAAGGTGTGGAGCAGAGAAGTACGCAGCAATTTTTGAGCCTGGAGGGCACTGTGTGTTTCTAACAACAGGGTACCATTTCGTAATCTGGAACAAGACTTTACAGGACCCGCAATTGCGTCGACACCTTTCTGAATAATGAAAGGGTTGACCGTGGAAAAGTCGTGACCTTCGTCAGACCGAGAAACAACAAGGAACTGTGGCAACGATGGAAGAACCGTCTGTGGCTGAGACTCAGTGAACTTACGTTTGTGAGCAGACATAGTGGAAGGTGAGGAAACCATTGCGGAAGAATCCCCCATGATTACCGGCGTCTCCGATGGCGCGCTCCTCCCTTGTGGGGGCCCTCAGCGAGGGCACACCCGCCTTAGGTGATTGTTCACACCTCAGGTCACACCTCCCGACATACGGACGGAGGGACCAATCGGCACTTTCGGAAGGTATCAGCTCGGGTAATCACCCCTCCCTGGGCCTGGCCTTTACCAGGGGGTACGTACGTGTCCTACCTGTCTACCCGGGGCGGGGAATTACGCGTTACCCCGTCACCGGCTACGCATGGAAGTGCGTGGGTCGGCCTTCAGACACGCACAGGGAGGAAGAAAGAGAAAGGGAAAGGAAAGAAGAGGGGGTCTCAAACGCCGCAGCGGAGAAAAGGGTAAAGAGAAGAGGTAAGGAAAGGAGATGGACAAAGGAAGGAAGAAGACATACAAGCAAGGAAGAAGAAGAATGCGGTACATTTACAAGCGTCCATCTCCGGACGTAGGCGCAAACCATACTCCCAGAGGGGGAGAAAGTGAAGGAAAGAGCAAGAGGTGAGGGGAGGGGTGAAGACAGGGGATGGGGAAGGATGCGGAAAGGGAAGGTATGCAGCCCGGAAAGGAAGGAAGGCCACATTAGCTCGGGGCCCCGTGCTCGCTACGCACGTATCCACAAAAGAGTTGTGGATCCCCTGGGGGGCTGTTGCTGGTGTGAAGGCACGCCGCAACATTAGAAATAAGACCCACCAGCAGCAACGCAACCGCGAGGACGATTCAAACGAGAAGACAACACTCAACACCCCAAGGAAGTACAGTGTGTAAACTGTAAAACGGCCGAGTTGTGAGGGGAGTGCGGGGAGAGGAGGAAGGAAGCATTGGCTGGCGAGGGGAGGGGGGAGGAGCCGTTGGAAGGGGGGGGGGGGGGAACAAGGCACGCCTGCCAGTTGCAGTGCTGGCACTACAAACTGCGCGTCATGTTTATACGAAAGCAGACGAAAGGCTTGGAAGTAAAACTCGCTTTAAATGTTGTTCGTAAACGAAACTTAAATCGTCATATATATATATATATATATACAATGTTTGTCTACTATGCACTCACAAAACATTCATCCGATTGCAATGAAACTTTGGTGAGTTGTTCTCCGAACTGGAAGCAGTGTTCGCAGGCTCGGCACAATCTTCCGCACTGAATAAAATTCCGCTATCGTATCGCGAATGACGCGCTGGTTGAAATCATCGATCATTACTTCGATTCCTCCACTTCTTTTCCTAAGTTAAAAGAGAGAAAGATTTATAAGAAAATGCCTTCTGCACTGCACGTATTTTTTTGAATTTGGAAATGTACTGTAATATGAATGTGTTTCGAAATAATGCAGTAACCAGTGGTGTTTCCATACAAAGCAATACGGTAGCAAGGAAAAATGAAATATAAGGTAATTCGGACGAAATAGGGGGCTCCTTCAAAGTTATCGCGAACAAAATACCTGAAATGGAAACTCACCTTTTCTTGCCAGGCTTTTGTGGTGATGCGCCAGGATGATTCTTGGAAAACTGTTTGAATCTTCCAATGCTACGCATGCTTTGTCCTGTGTATGTAGCAGCTCTCACTGAAGATTTGTAAATGGGGCGAAGCAATTTTTTCTGCTCTTTCCCTTTCGCAGCATTAAATCACACGCAATGTAATTTTGCGAGCATCGCTACGTAGTACTGGTTTCCTTCTAACCGTAGGCCTACCGGTAGGGGTTGTTGGCGACTCCAGAGATGGGCCAGCAACTGCCTCTTCACTCATTCTGATAGTGTTCAGCACAACTGCACGATAAAAACACGCAAAACAGTACACCGCAAAACAATAACGAAGCAGACGACAATGGCTACCTTGTACAACACAGTCAGCTACGTAACGTTTGCAGCAGTCGAAACTGCGTGCCTGCCGAAGCCTCCCGACGTTGACCGACTTCTACCGATTCAGGACTAGGGAGAGGTCTGCCATCTAAAAGATTACACACTGTAGGAAAGGCGTGATCCGCTCACGCTACAACTCACCGGAGCGTGAAGCTCCGTCAATTAGCCTAGCGTAGCCCTGGCAGACAGTGAACTCCTGACGACGATGGTGGAGATGGTCATCGAAAGCTCGACGATTTTATTTAATCTGACGCGGCTTGAAAACCGAGAACGTTTTATTCATGCATGCCGTCGCGAAAGACTCCCAGGACAAACAGTACATTTGTATGGCAAAAGTCAACAGAACAGCAGCGTTAGACCACTGAAACCACACGCGCCGGAGATGGTTGGTTGCTTGATTTGGAGGAGGGGACCAAACAGCGGGGTCATCGGTCCCATCGAATTAGGGAGGGATGGGCAACGAAGTCGGCTGTGCCCTTTGAAAGGAATCATCCTGGCATGTGCCTGGACTATTTAGGGAAATTACGCAAAACATAAATCTGGATGGCTGGACGCCGGTTTGAACCATCGTCCTCCCGAATGCGAGTCCGGTGTGCTGACCACTGCGCCACCTCGTTCGTCGCCAGAGATGCAGATCGGCCGCGAAGTGTGTGCTTATTTTTAATCTGTGAATTGAATAGAACTGCACGTCCAAAATGTTAAACTTTTCGTTTTGGCCTGGTGAAAACTGCAGTGGCCTCATGTGTTCTCTTATCCTCCGATATTTTTCATCTTTTCACCACGTCTTTTCATTCATTCAGGTTCACATTTTTTCCTTACTGCTTCCTCCTCGGAATCGAGAATTTAACACTTTTCTGCGAATTATTTTTCAGCTGCCTTTTCTGCTTTTCTTTTAAATCTTTGAATCCAGCTTGTTAATTTCCTTTACCAGAGGTACTTGATATCTGTGATAACCTCGTGGCATTAATCATTTATAAACGTAAAAACTTTCCTCGTCTTAATTTTTTTTGTATTTCATGTCTTCCGGAATACTTTCTTATCAACACAATTTAGCACAATGTTTTAGCAAATTTCTGCGCTAAAGGCAAAGTTTTGATGACGAGCACACGTAGTTACGACAGTAAGAACAACATCCATCTTGAGGTTAAAGTTCACTCTCGTGTCCGTGTTTGTTTAGAAATTTGTTTTTCGATAGATTATCCCTTGAGCAAATTTCTTCTTCTTTTCTGTCTAATAAGAAATCCACTGACGTTGCTGTAACTTCAGCGAAGCATGTAGGAAAGTTCTACACTAAATTCTCTACGGTTGCACATGACAAACTGTGGAATGAAGAAAGTTATAAGGCAAAATACAGAAAACCACACCATCTGCTACAAGGTTTTCAAGTATGTAAATAATACCTTAAAAACTGAAATTGTTCTATTATGTGCAGGAAGTTTAATAGAGAGAAAGTAGAAAACCTACTGATACTTTAAATTCAGCAAAATATCTACAAGTTGGTAGAAAAGAAGAAGAAGTTGCTCAAGTTCGAACCTAGCCAAAACAAATAGAACAGTTTATATTCTCAACAGGCTGTTAAGGTAAAATTCATTTTAAGCTTAAGTTTTACAGCACAGGGATAAGACTAAAGCAGACAATTGATATTTAATATATTCATTTAAACTTAGCTTTTATATGATTCTGCCTTCTCTAATTTGTGATATTAATATCGTATCCATTTACACTGTTTTATAATTATCTCGCTGTTTGTAGCTCAACATGCTCTGTCATTTATTTGATCTCAAAAGCGAAAAGAGCGTATTCCTCACTAATGTCACCTCTCAGCTGAAGCTCACAAAAATGCTAGCAGTTGGCAGTTGACTCTTCACATAGCCACTGACAATCTTTATGTGACTAGTTCTAAGGTTTGGTTGGTAAATTTTTGCTTCTTTTGACTATTAATGTATGTACAACATTTGTCCTCTTATGTAACTATCGTTGCAGATCGTAATAGCCGAAACATAAATGAAAGGATTTTTTTTAAAAAAAAATTCGTAATGACAGCGGACTCATTCAAGGAGTTTATTGCATTCATTAGTAAGAGTACACTTCGTCGTATCTTTTCCAAAGAACGATCTACTTTAGGGAAAACTACACACTCGTCTACACCTAAAAGATAATAGCGTGAAGTTGGTAATGTGCTCTAACTAGAAACTATCATTTTGTACTGATATTAGCGCAAATTATCAAACTAGAACTAAACAGACAACACGTTTCCTCTTGGGAAACTTTTCTTACGCTGCACTAGTGGAAACCAGCACGGTGTTGAGGGTCAAAAAACTTTTCATACCACCACGTCAGTTCGTTGGCAGGCTTTCTGTTGGGGTTACTTCGTAACAACTAGCTTTTTCGTAGAAGTGGTGCTGTGTCGAAACGATATTCTTTCCTCGAAAATTATTTCCTGTGCTGAAGCACAGGGGAATTTATGGGACTCACTGAATGACTAACAATGTTCTTAGAAGCTTCGCAGCAACTACAGAGTCATGAGCTGATGTCGGTAGGCTTGTCTCGTTTCGAAACTTCAAGCTCTGCGACCGTTCTGTGCCACTGTTGTCGGGGGTGGGACGACATACATCACCACCATCGTACATTCAACGGAATTCGTTGAAATACTCATTAATGCGGTCGCGCTTACACCAGGCGTCTGGGAGTTGCTGCACGAGATTACCCCTTTGGAGCAAACCAGAAGCAAGTCTTCATCGCAATTCTTATTAGATATTATGAGTTTCTGTAATCGTCTTCACATTCTGTGGAATAAGCGAAGGACAGAAATCAAATGTGTAACGTGAAAGCGAGCGGATATATTTAACAGCAAAGTACTTACAACCTAAATACAACAATTGTCGTAAAACGGCACAGTATTACGATGATTTCAGAACACGTAGGCGGGGTGCAGACTGGATGCGAAGTAGATTGTAATACCATGGCAAGTATAAGGAAACCATAACCGCCGCTAGATGAAAGCGTAATGCCCAGAGATACTGACATGATTGCTTATACGTAAGGAGTGATATGGCCCAATTCACGAATTATATACTCGAATAGCAAAATAATTTTTTTATGATTTGGAAAGTAGACTTTTGAAACTGACACGGTCAAGATGGTACCCAACAGAAAGAAAAAGCAAACTTTTGGATAGTAATATTGTGACAGTATACAACAGGTATTTTTCAGTTCATTTTGCTGATACAGGACCAACAACCTTTACTATTTCATGATTATCAAATCCATCATGAAATAAAAATGTGTTGTTAGGACCTCCCGTCGAGTAGACCGGTCGCCTGGTGCAAGTCTTTTTAGTCACAGTTGAGCTGCATACGTTTGATGACTAGTTTCGGACCAACTGGTTCATTCTCAAGCATAACCTGAGGCTGCACAGTCCCTGATGTTATAACAATGGCAATACATGCTTTACACGGTAATCATGGATAAGTGTCGCAATCGACGTGTGCCTACTTAGCAAGTCAAAATTCTAACTTGCTAAGTAGGCACCTGTTGATTGTGGCACTCGTCTACAATTACTTTGTAAAGTATGTATTACCATTGTTACGTTCGTTATTAACATCGCGCAATGTCGGTGCAGCCTCAGTAGGTCAAGCCTGAGAATGAACCACCTTGTATGAAACTCGTCGCCAAATATACGTACTGCAGCAGTGACATCTGGTTATAAAAGCTTCGTGAAAAACTGGTATGCCATATACAAGAACTTAAACACATCATACGGCAGTCTAAAAGACATTACAGATATAGTAGAGGATTGATTACACAATCTGTAAACATTAACATTGCAGAAACGAAACAGTAACAAAGATATAGTCCCAAGTAAAAATTTAAGTAGTATCTGACTTTCGCGAGGCCGAACAGGATGTGTATGCCCGTTAATTTATTTATTAAACCTGATCTTATTAGGGCCGTCAGTCAATCTTAGATCGGACCAGGGTTTCACTAGCTTTTTTACGTCATTGTTACCTAAGAAATACCTATTTTTATTACATAGTCTTTAGAATCCAATTTACGCCTCAGCAGCTCTGACGCCAGGATACAGAAATAAGGTCGAAAGCCGATACATTTTACTGTTCAATAGTTTCAAAACAATATGGAAGCGTTCATCCTGATGCTAACTTAATTAGCTATGCAATCATTTCAGGCCGAGTTTACCTCATTACTGGAACAGTTAGGTTGGGGGATGGAGGCAGAAAAAGTGTTCCAGAAAAAATGATCCATCCGATATTCTGTATTGATTTGAAGATCATTGGGTATCGTCGAAACCAATCTAAGATTGTGGAACGAACTATTTTTTTTTAACTGACGCATTTTATTACCAAAAGTGTTTACGTGAATTTCACGAAGCGTTCTTGTCAGTTTCGTTAGACTTCCATTTTTATTTATTTTTCACTTTTAGATTATACTGTAAACGAGACGCTCTTCTCAGACAATTGACTTTTGCAAAAGACGTGAATGCAGTCCGGATCGACACGTAGCTTACATAGGTAAAGCAAATTCCAAAGTACTGTCTTTACTCTTTGAAACAGAAAGATAGAGCGTGTCCGAGATCACTTTACGAAAACAGTCCAAACTCCGCTGGCAACAGACCCAGGGGCTGACGCAACGGTATTTCTGAAGTGGCGGAAACCTCCAGTGCTGCTAACTTGGGCAGCATTCGTCCATCACTGGCGTACTTGATCGCACGTCTGCCTAGCGTTGCCTCTCGGACTTGCGGAAGTCCTCTGGGGAAAGCAATACTGTCTACAGTTTCTTCATTTTACCGTGGAAGTGCCCTGAGCTACTTACGCCAGCCGTCTAAGCTCTCCAACTTACAATTTTGTGTCGGGTCTGCTTGTCTGACAGCGAGAGCAATTCTTTTCCAGTGTCGAAGCAATAGTCACCTGAAAGCGACGTGATAAGCTAAACTGCAGCTGTGGTGCATTTTTTTTACAAGGGAACTTCTATAACTCCTAACCTTGAAACCATGTGGGTTCATTCAGAAGTGACACGCTTTTTTAAAAATTTTTAGGTCTTTCCGGAACAGAACTGAAAAATTCCTACTATCTCCATGTCGCACGGTTTGTAGTTATAAATGTCATTTGTCTCCCCTAAGGACATGCGAAGTGTCCCATCTTGAAAAATCCATAACACAACTCAGTGATTGCTAGAGATGTGCACTAATTTCAGACGCTTCTGGGAAACTGCTATCTTATAATTTCGTACGCTTTACATCTCCGAGACTTCACTGACAGTATTAGAGCTATTTCTTCACACAACTACCTTTGCGTAATCCAAGTTCCCAGGAGTTTTCCTAAACCGCAGACCAGGTTTCGTTTCCTCCGACGTTGCACTTCCGCTATGCGCAACTTAGCAATGCGAACTCACCAGTCACATTCGTCATCGTCGTATTTCGTCGAAAAGTTGCCAAGTACTCTGTTGGCGTCATCTTCCGCGTTTCTGTATTTCAGAACGCGAGTCCTCTTTCAGCGGCAATGTTTGGGACGCTGTAATCGCACGAATGCCTCTACATATATGCTAAAATGTTGCAATAGATTCTCTCCTAAGAAGAACTGCGCTGTACTACATCGGCAACTTTTTTTCTTGCTGATTCTAGCGGCAGTTGCTTACCTTAAGAATATTACAATACATGTTCAAGTGTCGCCTACAAATTCATTTCTATTGTGCAATCACCGGTAGTGGCTGGTTGCTTCTGATGTAGATGATCGAGACAAACCAAATCGAGTAACTACATGTACTAAGACGACGGAGAAAAGAATGTCTGCCGGTACTAAAACGTTAAAAATGCTTTCCTTGGATGATGTGGTACGTTTACACTGTTCATTTTCCACTATTTTGCACATATTTTCCGCTTACGAAATTCATAACCTAACATTAAACATTTTCGTGACAGGAATATGCATTTCACCTCATTCAGGAGAATGAAATAAAACATGTATTAAGACAAATTACACCTGACGACGGACCCACAGGACCCAAAATGCATCGTGTAGTTAATAAAACACGAAGAAGTTCATACTTCCAATGTTTTGAATACAGTCACGTTTTAAGCTGCAAAATATGGATACAATTACATCGAATAAGGTTTGGTAACTAACTATCTTTCGTGAGTAACAATTATTCACCAAATCAAGTTCTGTTGAGTCTTCATCGTTAGGCGACGTATGCGCTTGTTTTACCGTAGATCATTCTGGCTAGATATACCTAGAAGTTCAAAAAACTTAGCTCTAACCAAAAAACACTTATCAGTGACTTACGCAAGCGGTGACGGTAACGCCAACTATCAGTTTTACACGGGCAGTGGAGGGTAGCGATGCCATTGTAGACAGATAGTGACGTGTGGGATGCCAATGTATATGAATAGAGCAGTAACGGACTGTTCCATATAGATGACTGACTGTGTCCGTTTCTCGTTGCCTGAATTTCAAGTCACAGCTCTGCGTAGCGACTGCTCAGTATCGTCTATTGATCCACAGAATTTTCATTCCGTTGACAGTGGAAACTTTCGCCGCAACTGTAATGCGTAAATTAAGTTTTCTACCCAACGTATTTCTAACTCCCTGACTTTTGTAATGTAGACGCGAATATATTTAATCGTAAAATTTTGTTTTTATTATTACCCATTACAGAAAACGGTAATTTCGACGATGGAGGAACTTACCCAAGTTAAAAATATTTTAACAAGCAGTAAGTGGGCTAGTATAGGCTATGTGATTTCTATACAAATAATTCTTAGTCCAGAGATTAATTTGGGGAATATTCGGAACTATAAAAGTATGCGCTTCCAGTGAGGTAAGACAAATGTAGCCATTTAAAATATCGCATCCGTCATCAAGTCTCAACGAATGAACATTAAGTTCATACAAGATGAAGCAGCGCATGTATTCTTTGTCGGTACTTATTGGCATAATGGCGCCTAACACGAGTGCCAGAGTGCGTACTGGAAGGTTCTAGAAGCGTTCATAATGGCCGGAAGTCTCACAAAATGTGCCGTAAAACAACCAGTTCACTAATCTGTATCATGACAGCGATCGTTACTGTGGTGGTCCGGAATTCTGAGTTTCGCTGAAACGCCTTGCATAAAGTGAATTGTACTCATTGCATAGGGCACCAGAGAACTCCAGTATTATGCAAACAATACCAAGATCCAGTTTATATCTGTGTCCCGCAATCCAGTTTTCTTTCATGAGGAACCTGCTCATATTGAAAGTATTGGTATCTGGAGCACAGTATCCCAATAGTGTTCGACAGAACAGCAAGTGGACGAGGACCTGCAAGTTTTCCTTTCAGTCCAGTCGTCAACCAACAGAACACTACTTTGCAGCAAGGTTGAGCAGTTTGCAGTAGACATTCAAGTTGTATGGCTGCATATCGGAGGTAGGATGCTTTTCCCGTGACGGTAATGGTGCATCATATTGCAAATTTGGCTCTACCACACTGCTCCTTTGTGGGTTGAATGAACCGCTGTATACTAAGTGAGCCTCACCTCTTCTAACAGCTGATGCTTATCATGAGGGAAATCGCTGTGCTACATCTACGAATGAAGGCTGTGCAATAAAACAGCAAGTTTTCCGCAATCGGGTGGCCACCGCAGGGCCTCTGTTTATTAATTGTTGGACAGACATTGCTGCACAGTCTCCGTGAGAGTTATTTTGGATTCATAATTTCCTAACCAGAAAACGTCCATTTTTCGTAGTCTTAGTAGTAAAAAATCGCCAGAATTTATGTCTAGCGAGTCCAATGGCATTCTGACACGCTCATACACAATTTATAGCTTTCCCTGCATCTTTCATTCGCTACGCTGGAGGGCAGGGCACATTGTTGAATTTAGTTCTTTGTGCAAAATCCCAGCATTTTTCAGATTTCTCGTCCTCTATCCTAAGATAGTGATGCGTGTACATCGACCTAGCGGTTATCGATCACGTCTGGCGTAAAGTTTGCCTATATAGCGCGCGCCTGAGGCGAGGCACAGAAAGAGAGTGAACACGGAGCCGCTAGGAGGTGCACGCACTGTGTTTGGAAGCACGCTGAGCGACAGTAAAAGCCGTAGAACTGAGACTTACTGCTGGCGTTAGCGATTCTGACGTTCATTGGTTGTTGGGACTCTGAGTGGACAGCCTTGTTTCGGCTCACGACGGCATTGGAACCATGGATTTTTTTTGTGAGCAAAATTTCAGCCTATGAAATGTGGTAACAACGTGATTTTATGTATTGCTGCCTCTTGTTGCCTCATTCGAAATTCTCGTCAGCTGCTTCAATCTCTGCTATGGGTATTGCCAACCGTCAGTCCTCAGCGATTTCCTTAGTAGTGAAATCACCGTATTTTGATGATTTATCAAGTGCGGTTAAATTTTTTTTTATTTTATTTACTGGACCAACTGGTTGCTTGACGTTTTCCAGGCCATAGTTTAGATTGTCATTATTGTCGGGCCTGTATTCCTGAAACACGTATGAAGGTGTGTTTGAGGCTTGTTGAATTAACACCATCTGTCTGTGTGTTTTAGAAGCTTGTGTTGTTACTTTGTGTTCTCTCCCGTGTGTACAACGACCTGCCTGAGGCGGCGTGTTGATTGTTGGAGAGTAAAAGGGCTCGTATCAAGAGCGGTAATTCATGTGTAATGAAGGGAAAGCTGTGTAATCCTGCTTTGAGTATACGCTTGCAATTGCAACCATTATCTCTTGGTGCATCTGTAGTTGCCTTAGTGGTGGCTTAATTTTAAAACCACGAGTTTGTTTAATGATCCTGTGTTGAACTATTGTAGAAGTTAACTCTTAAAGTCATTCACTTGTCAACTTTGATTTTAGAGGTTCCTATATTTAGAGTAATGTTTTTATGAGAAACTGTCCTAAAATTTTATGCTCGGCGTTTTTTTTAAACCGTCGGCTTATTGGTAGAGGCCAGCTTAGAATAAGGTCTAAGGTTATACTCTGGCCTAGTTATTTAGTTATTTTTCTAGCTGAAGTACCAGGCTTATTGGATACTTATTGCTTTGATAGTGTTTGTTTGAATATTACTACTTGGTAAAATATATTTTAGTCTTGTTATTTTAACAGCTTGCCTAAAAGTTTAATGCTAAACGAGCTGATGTTTGTCTACCATGGCTTAAGATCAAGTCTGGTAGCGCAATGATTCTGTATGTATATTTCGCATTTTTTTTTAAAGAAGTACCAAGGAATTAAACTTGCTCAGAGTTATATTGTAATAAAGCCAATCATGTCGAACCTTTCCTGTGCTAGCTGTGGCCCTTTGTAGAGCTCAGGTCTTTTCGTCCAGTTCTAAGTTAACCAATTGGGACAGCGGCACTCACACATTTGCGGCATATAGAGGCGGTCATATAGCGATCCAAAACCAGTAAAGTTTACCAGACGTCTATTTTTTTTTAATATGCCGAGAAGAATTATCTTAGAAATTTAACAGCGTGAAATATGAGTAAAAGATACTTACGTGCAGCGGTTTCAGTTCGAGCGGGATCTCTCTAAAATCTGTAAAGAGAGAAAATTTAATAAGTGATCAATTTCTCAGTTCATGCTAAAACATATGTAGCATGGAGAATTCAATGGCGTAGGTTAATGTAATTCACGTAACTTATATGTTTACACTACAAATAGTAAAATCGTGGCAGAAATTTCGTTCAGGCTACCAAGGAGTTTTAACCCAAATGTTCAGTAATAACACCCCATTTCGTAAGAAATCATTTCGCACATACTACCTGCAGTTTCGACATACTGCCCAACAATTCTGTTTACCCCCTCCGGTAATACCAGTCTCTTCTAGCGGGGATTGTCCACCTGTGTCTTTCGCTGTGTCTGTATTACGCTTGTCCTCATTTTTATTATATTTCTGTGGCACCTTTCTCTTTCTCAAAGTTCACATTTAACTTTGATACAACAGTATGTTCCGATTCTTCGCTAGACAGGTCAAACTGAGGTGATAACCACTGTATGTTTCACAATTTCATCTATTCTTAGACGCACATACTCATTTTTCCATACGAAAACTCCAACACGTATCAAACGCGTGATAAGAGGCAACAGGAACCACTTGTTTCAAGGACAGTACGAACAGCACCTTTATGCAGTAAAAAACAAATACAGGACGAAGTCTAGTCTTAAATCACAGTCGGAAGGTATGCTGTAATAAGTTCTATTCACCCTGAACGTCATTACATCATAAAAATCAACTTCAATAGGGTTTACTTTACTGATTAAGCAGTTTCCACAATGAAAGGTTATCATTAGCTCCTCTGTTATTTATGCACAACGTAGGCTATTCCTTTGTTCACGTATCGCAGAACGTAGATATTTCCCCTGTTGGTTATGGGCACCCTCACGAGATAACACTCACAGGAAACGAAAGCACTCTTGCAGCCTACACAGCGCGTCACGAAAACAAAACGCAAGCAGTGTAAGATTAGGAAGCCGTAAAGGCAGGAAGTCCGCTACAACACGAGTAATCACAGTGAGAACAGGTCAGCATCAGGTGACAACGACTTGGCTGCGCTAGGTGAGTCACGTAACGCAACCCTCCCGTCAGCGTCCTAACATTCTCTAGAATCTCAACACCATCTACAGGAGTATACCTACCTAAAGCACTTTGGAGTTCAGACCAACCTTCGGGATGAGGACAATTTTACTTCTGATTAGGGGAAACCCGAAATATCTCAGTACCAATTCTCAGTGTCTTGAGGTGCGAGTGTACTCAGTTGCCAAAAGTTACACAGGCTTAATTTCATTTGCTTCCTCACCAGTTCCTTTATTTGGCCCGGCCGTCATACCCAACGCTCTCTGTAGTACATTTCCAGTTTCAGTTGTTACCGCTAACGCCCATCGCAGCACAAAATCGGAAACTGGCGAGAAACAGGAAGTTATGGAGAAACTAGTTTAGAGTCCTGTTATCTATTTCCAGGAAATTTTACAGGGTCTCTACACCGAAATGTCATTTTCTGAAGCAGTTTAAAAATAGTAAATCTGTTTCAGGTCTGAATTGTCCGTTGTGTGCAGGAGGACGTAAAGTTGCAGCTTAATTTGTCAACGTTTGAGGCGTTTTCATTGTTGTCCGTCCAAGCGAAAATGGCGTCATTTCAGAAGGCACAAACCGCGCTTTGGTGCGCAGTATTTAAAGCCATTGTTATGGTGCAAAGACAGTTTCGTTGTGTTTACATGAACGTAGCACCAGACGCCATGAGGATAAAAGCACGGCATAGGCAGTTCCTGGACACTTGGCAGCGTTCTGAAGAGTCACGCAGAGGTCAGCGTGTGCCTTAAGATTAACCCTAGGACGCCTGAGGAAGGGGGGGGGGGGGTTCGGGTCGTTGAACCCACAATTTTTTTGTGTCCCCTGCTTTTGCCCAAGTAACTTTCATACTACATATTCCCTTTGAGTTATTGTTTGTTGGCTATTTTATGAAACGTTAGTGTCAATATATTTTATAGAAAATTCCTACTTTGAAAGAAAAATAAATTAACTTATTATGGGTCCAACAACCCCCCCCCCCCCTTAGGCTTCCACGCTATAGAAAATTTCCCTTAGTAGGATTTCGTATTACTCATCTCTACAACAATGCAAGTTAGTTTCTTGTTGGTTGGTATTCTTGATATTCACAACAATCGGTTTAGTTTCAGAGGAAGTGATTGTTGATGTCAGTCAGCTGTTATTTATCTTGTAAACTTGCAGTGAGTTAGTGCAGTTCCCTATGTTCACACCTAGACTTAGAAATGACTAAAAGAATACGTGACTCGTCTTTAGAAAGAGGTCTGAATGAAATTTTAGCTGAAGATTCTGACTTGGGGAGTGAAAGTGAGTATGAGGATGGTGTTATGGAGTATGATTCAGATCGGGAAAGTGATGTGGATGTTAGAGAAGATGAAGACAGCGCAGCTTCAGGCAGTGACCATCAGGATGTCATTGTGGGCAAGTCTGGAAGAAGGTGCGTAACCACACAGCCTAGAATTCCTCGGAGGTCTGTTGCTAATATAGTAAGAGAGCAGGCAGGAGTAACTCCAGCTGGTGTTTGGCATTCACCTGGAGAAGCCTTCAAGTTACTTCTTACACCTGACATCGTGGATGTTATAGTAACACATTCAAATGAAGAGGCACTTAGGCGAAATGTTACTTTGACTAATGAGAAAGAATTGTATGCCTTCATAGGAATCCTGATACTTATGGGGGTAAATAAGGACAATTCTGTCGGTGTACACGGTCTTTGGTCAGACCTAATGGGTCGGCCAGTTTACAAGGGTATTGTGGCAAGGAGAGGTAGGTGCCATATTTGTGTAACAGAAGCTAAAACAAAGAAGCAGAAGTACAACAATCTAAGTAAAGCAAAACACAAACATGTGTGTAACACACATTCAGAAAAAACTGAAGTGTGTCTCTTGCCTTGAAGTTGAGGACTCAAGAGTAGTCTATTGTATGTGAACACTTCTGTATTTTGTATTGTAATATGTCAATTTTTATTCACTCAATACAATATTTATAACAATTAACAACATTTATAAACCGATGCCTTAGTTAAAATACATAAACCATTTTGAAAGTTGTAATTTTTCCGTCAGTAAACTTATTTAATAGCTGTGGGCTCGCCAAACCCTCCCCTTAGGCATCCTAAGGTTAAGTGAGAATGTCTGCCTAGCATGCCAACCAAGTGCTAGGAAACCAATTCGTCAGAATTCACGGAACTTCAGGTGTCAGTGAAACTATTCACATGATCCTTAAAAATGCGTTGCGTATTCATAAAAGGTGCAGGTCCACAGGCCGTAAAGCCCGACGACAAGAACGGCGGCCATACCCAGTAGCAGCAAGACCGGTTCGAGAGCATTTTTCCATACAAACGACATATTTGACGCAACAACCCCCCCCCCCTCCTCCTCAACGTTTTCCTTCCCTTCCTTATACATTACTTGCCGTTACTTCGGCTCTTGATAAGACCCTTGAAAATGCATCTAAATCCACTGGGCGTGGAA
Source organism: Schistocerca serialis cubense (assembly GCF_023864345.2). Classification (NCBI taxonomy): domain Eukaryota; kingdom Metazoa; phylum Arthropoda; class Insecta; order Orthoptera; family Acrididae; genus Schistocerca; species Schistocerca serialis. Next base: position 5,137,893 of record NC_064641.1, on the reverse strand, counting down.
ATGGTCTGTTTTCGTTACTAATTACGATACACATGGCTTAAAAATTTTGCACTAAAGGCGCCTCCATCGGGGTTTCAGCTTGGTGCCCTAAGCGATCGCTTGTGACGATGGAGCCCTTAGTATCACGAAAAGGTGCGTGATAGTCCGAAAGTCAATGTGTGGTGTGGCCTCACATGCAAGAAAATAACGGTGTCACCCTTTGTTGAGGAGACAGTCACAGGAAAGACGTAGCTAGAGGTGATGTACTTTGGTTTCAACGAAATGGTGCTCCACCTCACAGGCCGTTGGATGCTCTGACAATTCTGAATTTAAACATTTCCAGGAGACTGGATTGGACGTGATGGACCCACGAATTGGCTTTCTCCTGACATCACACCAGTGGATTTACACGGTGGCCAGGGTCTTCGCCACGGCAGCGCGGGACCTTCAAGACCTCCGTACTAGGATGGTGGAAGCACCATCCCTCCAGACACGTTGCAGAGGACCTGGATGGATGTTGAACGCAGACATTCGTGTCACCATAGCGGCTCTCGTGAAAGAGCTTTTTGGTACGTGATCGTTTTTTTCAAAACTTAACTGAAAACATTTTTAAGAAGGAAATAAAATTTAATTATGTGTCGGGAACAAACTGAAAATAAGGGCATTTCGATGTAACTGCCATGTATATTGTAGTCTCAAAAATTTAGTGTTTACAGCGACGGAACGTAATCAGTTTTGCAAAGCCGTATTTTTGTGTTGTTAAGGCCTAACGCTCAGAGCTTCCAAAAACGATGCACCAACTACAGCTTTGTACAGATGCTGCGGATGTCCGGAATAATAGAATGGGGCAACGAAAGTCATGGCATAGCGATATGTACAAGTGGCGGTAGTATGCCAAACACAAAGCATAAACAAACAGGCAGTGCATTGTTATAGCTGTCATTTGTTCCCAGAGGATCCGTGTGATAGGCTTTCCGATGTGATGATGGCCGCACGATGACAATAGACTGCGCGGAATCGTAGAAACAATGGGTGACAGAAGAAATACCTAAGTTGATCGATGAAACGAGGAAGTGCAAAAATGTTACGGGAAACTCAGGAATACAGAAATACAAGTCGCTGAGGAATAAAATAAATAGGTAGTACGGAAGTACAGGGAAGCTAAGACTAAATGGCTGCATGAAAATTGTGAAGAAATCGAAAAAGACATGATAGTCGGGAAAACTCAGAATATAGGAAAGTCAAAACAACCTTCCGTGTAATTAAAAGCAGATATTATGGTAACATTAAGAGTGCAACGGCAATTCCCTTGATAAATGCAGAGAGAGAGAGAGAGAGAGAGAGAGAGAGAAAATAGGTGGAAAGAGTACACTGAAGGCCTGTATGACGGGGAAGGTTTGTGTGATATGATAGAGAAGAGAGAGGGGTGGATGTATTAGAATCAGAATTTAAGAGAGCTTTGGAGGACGTGAGATCAAATAAGGCAGAACAGATAGATAACATTACATCAGAATTTGTAAAATCATTGGGGGAAGTGTCAACAAAACGACTATTCACGTTGGTGTGTAGAATATGAGTCTCGTGATGAGGCTCTGAGCACTATGGGACTCAACTGCTGAGGTCATTAGTCCCCTAGAACTTAGAACTAGTTAAACCTAACTAACCTAAGGACATCACAAACATCCATGCCCGAGGCAGGATTCGAACCTGCGACCGTAGCGGTCTTGCGGTTCGAGACTGCAGCGCCTTTAACCGCACGGCCACTTCGACCGGCTCTGGTGATGTACCATCTGACTTTCGGAAAAATATCATCCACACAATTCTGAAAACTGCAAGAGCTGACAAGTGCAATAGTCATTGCACAATGAGCGTAACAGCTCACGCATCCAAGTTGCTGACAAGAATAGTACACAGAAGAATGGAAAAGAAAACTGAGGATTTTTTAGAGGACGATCAGTTTCGCTTTGGGAAAGGAAGAGACACCAGAGATGCAATTCTGACGTTGCGGTTGATAGTGGAAGCGAGACTAAAGAAAAATCGAGACATTCTTAGGATTTGTCGACCTGGAAATAAGGTTTCAACAACTTAAAATGGTGGAGTATGTTCCAAATTCTGAGAAAAATAGTGGTAAGCTACAGGGAGCGACGGGTAATATGCAATGTGTACAAAGACCCTAGAGGATCTAAGTGTGGACGACCAAGAACGAAGCGCTCGGATTAAAAACGGTGTAAGACAGGGATGTAGTCTTTCGCCCCTACTGTTCAATCGGTACATCGAAAAAACACTGCTGAAAATAAACGAAAGGTTCAGGAGTAGAATTCGAGGTGAAAGGACGTCAATGATACGATTCGCTGATGACATTGCTATCCTGAGTGGAAGTGGAGAAGAATTACATGATCTGCTGAATGGAATGAACAGTCTAATGAGTACAGAGTATAGACAGAGTAAATCAAAGAAAGACGAAGGTAATGAGAAGTAGTAGAAATGAGAACAGCGAGAAACTTATCGGGATTGATGGTCACGAAGCAGGTGAAGTTAACTAATTCTGCTACCTACGCAGAAAAATAACCAATGACGGACGGAGCAAGGAGGACATCAAAAGGAGACTAGGTGTGGCAAAAGGGGCATTCCTAGCCGAGAGAAGTCTACTAGTAAGAAACATAGGCCTTAATTTGAGGAAGAAATTTCTGGGAATGTACGTCTGGAGTACAGCATTGTATGGTAGTGAAACGGACTGTGGGAAAATCAGAACGGAAGAGAATCTAAGTATTGAGATTAGTGCTACAAACGAAAGTTGAAAATTAGGTTGACTGATAAGGTAAGGAATGAGGTGGTTTTGCCTAGAATCTACATCTGCATTTATACTCCGCAAGCCACCCAACGGTGTGTGGCGGAGGGCTCTTTACGTGCCACTGTCATTACCTCCCTTTCCTGTTCCAGTCGCGTATGGTTCGCGGGAAGAATGACTGCCGGAAAGCCTCCGTGCGCGCTCGAATCTCTCTAATTTTACACTTGTGATCTCCTCGGGTGGTATAAGTAGGGGGAAGCAATATATTCGATACCTTATCCAGAAACGCACCCTCTCGAAACCTGGACAGGAGCGGAAAGGAATATGTGGGAAACACTGATAAGGAGAAAGGCCAGGATGATAGGACATCTGTTAAGACATGAGGGAATGACTTCCATGGTACCAGAGGAAGCTGTAGAGGGCAAAAACTGTAGAGGAAGACAGAGATTGGAACACACCCTGCGAGTAATTGAGAACGTAGGTTGCAAGTGCTACTCTGAGATGACGAGGCTGGCACAAGAGAGGCATTCGTGGCGGTCAGAAGGCTGAAGAGAAAAAAAACAGTTCTTAGACTCATAGGACATGCCATTTCGGAAATTGTTATGGGATCAGTATTCAGAAATCCACAGTGTCAGGAGTGTGCCGAGAGTACCAAATTACAGGCATTACATTTCGCCACGGACAACGAAGTGGCCGATGGCCTTCACTTAGAGAGCAGCGGCGTTTGCGTGTCATTGCCAAGAGACAAGCGCAACAGCGTGAAATAACCGCGGAAATGAATGCGGAACGTATCACGGACGCTTCCGTTAGCGCAGTGCGGCGAAATTTGGCGTCAGTGGTCTACGTGCAGCAGACGGCCGACGTCAATGCCTTAACTAACAGAGTGGCATCGCCTACTGCACACCTCATGTGACCATACAGGCTGGACCCTGGACGACTGGAAACTGTGGTCTGGTCATACGAGTTGATAAGAGCTGGTGGTAGCGTTCGAGTACGGCGCAGAACTCACGAAGCCATAAACCCACGTTGTCCACAAGGCACTGTGCAAGCTCATGGTAGCTCAATAATGGCGTGGGCTCTGTTTTCGTGGAATGGACCGTGTCATCTGGTCCAACTGAACCGATCATTTACTTCAGATGGTTACGGTTGGCTGCTTGGGATGATTCGCAGCCTTTTATGTACTTCATGTTGCCAAACAACGATGGATTTTTTATGGACAGCAATGCGCCATGTCATCGGGTCAATTGTTCGCGATTGGTTTGGAGAACATTCTAGAGAGTTCGAACTAATGATTTGTACACCCAGATCGCCCGATTTGGGACATAATCGAGAGATCAGCGTGTGCACAAAATCCTGCACCGGCAACGCTTTCGCGATTATGGACGGCTATAGAGGCAGCGTGGCTCAATATTTCTGCAGAGGACTTGGGACGACTTGGAGAATCCACACCAGGTCCAGTTGCTCCACTACGCCGTGTGAAAGGAGGTCCGACACGACATTGGGAGGTATCCAATGACTCGTCACCTCAGTGTATCCACTTTTTGGTTTAAAGTCGGACAGTGTCGTCTTATATGATATGCATCAAAATGTGTTACTAGCACTCAGTGAATGAAATTGCATGAATCACGGACACATGAATATATCGTCTGCGGGCGTACTTGGAATGTTTGCGAGGCCCAGGTTGAGCGGCAGCGTTTTGCCGCCCTTAATGTACTGCCTACGACCGCTTCACGCGCACCTATCGATTTGCATCACGGCGACCTGACATTACTTGCAATCCGTGGAGCGCGCTCTACCCGTCGTTCGCTACAAAAGCGGTGGTTTTATCAGCGTTTCTGATAGGTATACTTAGAAGAACACAACGCAGTCGTCACAGTAACACTTGTGCCACATTGCCATGATTTAACATTTCGGTGAATAAACACGCATTTGGTAAATGAACCATGTGACTAACATTTAACGATGTGCAACATGTGACAACTGGTGACTTCATTTGACTTCCAACTACCAAATGTTCTGCTGAGAATTTCACGAAATTCAATTCAGTAATTACGACACAATGTTGCAATCTGTAGACTGTGTTAGGAATATGGCAGACTATATTGTATTAAAATGTTACTGTGATCTATGCCCATGAGCTTATTCTATGAAATGTAAATTACGACGTTGGTTCGTTGAATACTGGGTGGAAATAAACGGAGCGTTCCGAGTGATTCAGAGCGGGCCACATACATCGCAGGGTGCTGAAACAACATAGGCATCACAACAGACGACATAATCGTCCTCAGAGATTCAGCAACTGTTTACATAATTAAGATAACTCATTTATTGTTCCGTCTCATTTACACAATTTTAATTAGATTACATGTTTCGATCAGTCTCGGTCATCATCAGATCGACATAGTTGAGTCAGCAACCAGTCTTGTCTACTCAGAACGCCATATCGGATTTCTCTGATACGTGGTTCTGTATAGACAAGATCGGTTGCTGACGCTACTTACATCTGAAGATCTGATGATCATCCAAACATGTAATCTACAGTAATTAAAAACGTAGAACTGTGACCGAACAATAAATGAGATCAATCTTAATGATAGCAATGTACAATAATCGGCGCGTTGGCGGAGAATGCTCAAGAAAAATATTTCCGCTTTCTGCATCTAGGCGAAAATATTGCGCTGTAAGCAGTCGTAATGTGGTGTGAGAGTAGGGAAAGGGGAGGAACGATCAGACACACAATGGTGGTTCTGAAACGTTTATAAGGATGTGGCCAAGTTACAAGTCTCCCGACTCACCACATGCTACATCCTTAACACGGTGAGAGCTGCTCACAGTAAATCCAGTGTAATCAGAGCCATACGTCGTCGTTCACATCAGCGAGAGTCTAGATACATGATTGATAGACACCATCTTTCGGATAGTCTCACAACCGGAAGTAAGTTGGTTGCCTCGTTGATTTGGAGGAGGCGACGAAACAGCGAGGTCATCGGTCCCATCGTATTAGGGAAGAGTGCGGAAGGAAGTCGGCCGTGCCCTTTCAAAGGAACCATCCCGGAATTTGCCTAAAGCGATTTAAGGAAACCGCGGAAAACTTAAACTAGGATGGTCGGACCCGGGTTTGAACCGTCGTCCTCCCGAATGCGAGTCCAGTGCGCTGACCACTGCGCCACCTCGCTCGGTACAACCGGAAGTCACGTGGATTTAAGTGAGGGGATCCGGGCCCCACATCTTGGAACCGCATAGAGACAATGCGGTCGTCACCGAAGATTTCTCCAAGCAAATCTTTCACCCAGCAAGCGGCATGAGGTGTCGTCCCATGTTGCACGAAAATAGTGGTGTGGATACAGTTGCATTCTTGCGAAGCTGGAATCACGTGCTGCACAAGGAGGTCCTTATAACTTGCAGGTGTCACTGTACATCTATCAGTACCGCGAGGTCTCATCTATTCGAAGAAAAACGGACCGAGAATGAAGGAGCTTGTGAGAGCGCACCATGCAGTCACATAAGCCGAGTGCTGTGGATGTTCGTGCTCAACATGTGACGGAGTAGAACCGCAATGAGACAGTTCTGTGCATTCAAGCACTGTTCACAGTAAAATCGGTCTTGTCTGTCCAAAGAATGTTCGCCAGGAATACGTCATTTCCGTACGTGCCGATAAACGAAGGGCGAAGTCACGGCATTGTACCCTATCTTGGGGCTTCATTTGGTGCGCATTCTGAATCTTGTAGGGATACCAGAGTAAACTGAACCCAAAATCTGTTGAACCGTTGAGCAGGGACGAGACTTCCTTCAACAGCTCGAGTTGTGGCTGCAGAATCTGAGGCCCGGTCAGGTGCAGCTACAGCAACTCCATACACAACCGCCATGGGAATGGGCTGCCTGCCCCTCCCTGGTGCACCAACCGACTCGTCTCTTTCTTAAAATTTCTCTACCATATTCTTTAGCCATTTTACTGGAATGGGGCCTCTTCGCAGCCGTTTTTGTCGGCGATATTCTTACAGTGCGGCGGTGCTATTACTGCCCATTCTCGTGAAACAGCATTACCAGCAGGACACGATCTTTCTTCTACGTAACTATTGCGTTTCGTGTGGGAAACAACCTTCTTAACCCTTTACACTAACGGCAACTTCACGAAAGAAGTCAACACGCGTCGCCAAATGAAACAGGATACTGGTGTCAAAACAGGAAACATTTCACATTCTGACTGCCTACAGCGCCGTATTTTCACCTGGTGACGGGAAATTTGAATTGCTTTTCAGCATACCAATGAACATGGCTAGGACTTTTCAGCGTACTCCACTAATCGATGAACATACCTGAGATATTTCAGCGTCCTGCGATGCATACAGCTGGCACAGCAGAAGTGTGAACACAATCAGTTTAACTAAAGCACTCGGTATTAAAAGGATTTCTAGCAAGATCCTTGAACATACGTGATGAACAAAAATGTTGTGACCCTGAAGTGCAGAGAGAAATGAGTTTAAATTTGGTATGACTGACATTGAAATACGTCCCGTTGTTAATTCACAGCAAAACTTCAAAGTAAAATGCGGAATTCATTAGACAAATACTCGTGCTACTGTACTGTCATAGCAGTGGTGTTTTACAAAACACCTACGAATGCGGATAAGGGACTTGCGAAAGTTGATAGCATCTCTCTCATCCGCACAGAATTCTACACAACATTTTGTATGCTGAAAACACGGACAGCTTTTACAAATTCTCTCTCAGTACTACTCAGCTTTCGTTAACATCTCTAAAATTCAAGAATGAAATTTTCGCTCTGCAGCGGAGTCTGCGCTGATATGAAACTTCTTGGAGGATGAAAACTGTCCCGAACCGAGACTCCAACCTTTGCCTTCCGCAGGCAAGTGCTCTACCATCAGAGTTACCCAACACTACTCACGATCTGTCCTCACAACTTTACTTCCGCCAGTACCTCGTCTCCTACCTTCCAAATTTCACAGAAACTCTTCTGCAGAACTCGCAGAACTATATATGACTGTAGTATCTGTTCCCAGAAGAAGTTATCGTTCATGACTATGCAGCTTTGCTAGAACGAAATGATAATTAAATAGACACCCTAGCTGCAACCAGGCGTTGATATACTTCACTGGGGACATGTTGAAAATGTCTACCCCGACCGGTACTCGAACCCGGGACCTCCTGCTTACATGGCAGACGCTCTATCCATCTGAGCCACCGAGGGCACGAGGATAGTGCGCCTGCAGGGACTTATCCCTGGCACGCTGCCCGTGAGATCCACATTCCCAACATGTCCACACCACTACATTCGTAGTGCGCATAATAGATTTTTGCCCATCATACCCAAGACGAACGCACACGCTATGCCCGAACACGTACGGGACTTGGTACATTAATCTGCCACGAGTAATGAGTACGATGGGCAAACATCTATTAGGCGCACTACGAATGTAGTGGTGTGGACATGTTGGGAATGTGGATCTCACGGGGAGCGTGCAAGGGATAAGTCCCTGCAGGCGCGCTATCCTTTGTGCCCGCGGTGGCTCAGATGGATAGAGCGTCTGCCATGTAGGCAGGAGATCCCGGGTTCGAGTACCGGTCGGGGTAGACATTTTCAACATGTCCCCAATGAAGTACTTCAACGCCTGGTTGCAGCTAGGGTGTCTATTTAATTATCATTTCACTTGCAGTACTTGCACTCCTGGAAGAAAGGATATTGAGGAGACATGGCTTTGCAACACCCCGGTGGATGTCTCCAGAACGAAATTTTCACTCTCCAGCGGAATATGCGCTGATATGAAACTTCGGCGAAAGGCAAAGGTCCCGAATTAGAGTCTCGGTCCGGCATACAGTTTTAATCTGCCAGAAAGTTTCGTATCAGCGCACACTCCGCTGCAGAGTGAAAATTTCACTCTGGAGACATCCGCCGGGGTGTTGCAAAGCCATGTCTCCGCAATATCCTGCTAGTTGTGCAAGGTATGCAGGAGAGCGTCTGTGAAATTTGGAAGGTAGGAGACGAGGTACTGGCAGAAGTAAAGCTGTGAGGACGGGGCGTGAGTCGTGCTTGATTGTAGAGCACTTGCTTGCGAAAGGCAAAGGTCCCGAGTTCGAGTCTCTGTCAGGCACACAGTTTATAATCTGCCAGGAAATTTTGTCTCTAAAATTGATAGTCATTAGTTCGAGAGGATCACTGCGTTACTGAAGATATTACTCTGGGAAGACTGTGCATGATACGCGTTTCCCCATTGCAACTCGTACACATAGAAGAAGGCAGGCAGTTTCGACCTGACACGCCATTCTTTAACGCAGCTAGCCCAAGGTCGCAAGACGACGCCGTGACAACAGAAGCTACACACGATGCTTCCGTGTGTTGCACAACGTCTCCAAAAGCAGGAGGCGGGCGTGCATGCAGCAACGGCAGCTTCTGAGTAGCTGGCTGCGTGCTGCACTGCTGTGGGTGATTCCCCTCCTCTTCTTGGAACGCCATAAACTCTACCGTCGATAGACTGACGTGGCCACGCTCTGTGCTTACTACATCTCAGCACGTTGACAGCGCACGCCTGTAGTAAGTAATACGAGCAGAGTCGGCAACCATAGAGCTCCGCATCTAAAGCCATTCACCGGGAAATGATGAATTCGAAGTGAACCTCTCTACAACATACATAGATCTGTTATCTCTGTCGGTGAGTCCATATTCTAACTAGCTGAAGACACTAATTGCCAAGTGAAATATTGAATATGTAAGTTAATATTTCACTGGTTACACTGTTCGACATGGGTTCTATTTCTGATATTAAAGTATGTGCTTCTAGACCATTTTACCGTGGGAAATTCAAATATGTAAACAAAATATCGTTGTCAGGGATACTTTTTATGTAATATGTATATATACGTATATTCACAATTCATGGCAATCACAGAGACGTTATAGAGAAGTACGGGTATGTTGCCGCATCCAGTAGTGAAGAACGTGATAATTTCTTGTGCAACAGCAGGTGGGAAAAATCAGACATCATTGAGTTATCCCCCGCCACACCTATGTCATTAAGACCACCTTAAACATCTCATTAACTCGAACGGAGACAGCCGGTCGCTGCCTCGGCAGTAAAGCTTCCTAGGGGCAGGTGCATCGAGTTTACAACAGTGGTGTTAGCCGCAATTGTGTCAGTATTAACGAGTGGGTGTTTTGGCTGCCAAGTAACTGTCTGTCATATTTCCGAGCACGGTTGAAATTTTTTTAGTTCCTGTGTGTAAACTGATTGAGCCTGGTGCTGAAGGTAAAACGACTGCTTGTTTTTACACATCAGCGTTCCTCTAGTTCCCTACTATTAATTTAATACAGGTGTATCACCGAAGTGGTATTTTTAAATTTGCAGAAATGCCACGTCGTCGTGGATGTCGATATAAGCCGGACAATGTCTGCTACATCTGTGGGAAGTTCACTTTTGCCAGAAATAGGAAGAAAATATCTTCAGTCATAAAGAAAGCATACAAACATTACTTTGGAGTACAGGTAGGACACCAAGATAAAAAATGGGCACCACATTTCTGTTGTGCTACATGTTACTGTAAACTAATTCGGTGGTGGAAAGGTAAAGAGAATGTGGCATTGTTTGCTGTTCCCATGGTGTGGAGGGAGCCTAAGGACCATGTTACTGATTGTTATTTCTGTCTAACAAAAATTCAGGGTTTTACGATTGTTATTTCTGTCTAACAAAAATTCAGGGTTTTACAAACAAAAAGTCAAAGAAGCACATTGTTTACCCAGATTTGCCTTCAGCGAGAATGCCAGTGCAGCATTCCGACAATCTTCCAGTACCTTCAAGAGCTCGAGGTCAAATTCCGAGTGACAGTGAAATAAGTAGTACTGAAGAAATCACAGATGACGATTCTTTATATCACTGCACAAGCGAGTCATCACCACATTTGTTAACACAAGCAGTTTTAAATGATTTAGTACATGATCTACGACTAAGTAAACAAATGGCGCAACTGCTTGGTTCAAGATTACAAGAGTATAATCTACTGCACCAAAGTACTAAAATCAGTGTGTACAGGCACAGAGAACATGCTTTTATTTCTTATTTTTCAACTGATGAAGCACTGACATTTTGCAATGACGTTGCTGGCCTGATGAAAGTGCTGAACTTCACTTATATTTCACAGGAGTGGAGACTTTTCATAGATGCATCGAAAACAAGTCTGAAGGGTATTTTGCTCCATAACGGAAATAAAATACCCTCTGTTCCAGTAGCTTATGCTAGTTTGACAAAAGAAAATTAAGAATTCGTACAAAGGATGCTTAAATTCATTAAAATACAATGAACACAAATGGAAAATATGTGCAGATTTCAAGGTAATTGCTATGGTACTGGGAATGCAACAAGGCTACACAAAGTATGCCTGTTTCCTTTGCGAGTGGGATAGTCGAGACCGAAATTCTCACCACGTGAAAAAGAAATGGCCTAGGCGAAGATGGAAAGTTGGCGAAAAGAATGTACAACGTGAAAGTCTGGTAGCTCCTGAATAAATACTACTTCCACCGCTTCACATCAAACTTGGCCTGATGAAACAATTCGTGAAGGCCATGGATCCAACAGGCTGTCGGTTTGCATATCTAGCTACCAAATTCCCCCGTCTTTCAGCTGCAAAAATAAAGGAAGGTGTATTTGTAGGCCCACAAGTCAGGGAGCTGCAGAAAGATGCAAATTTTGAAGCATGTTTAACTGATAAAGAAAAAACCGCATGGGACTGTTTCAAGATGGTGTCGGAAAACTTTCTCGGAAGAAGAAGAGCTACTAACTACAAAGCAATGGTGAAGCATATGATCAAAGCATATCAGGACTTGGGGTGCAATATGTCTTTGAAGGTACATATGATGGACTCTCATCTGGACTACTTCAGAGAGATGTAGTGACGTATTGGATGAACATGGGGAAAGATTCCATAAAGACATTTCTACCATAGAAAGGCGCTATGAAGGGAAGTGGGTACCTTCTATGTTTGCAGATTATTGCTGGAATATCATTCGAGAGAAGAAAGATTCACAATACAAGAGAAAATAGTGATGTGCATTACAAGGCAGTGGCTCATTGTTTGTCAGTTTTCTGTAATTTCTCATGTCAAATAAATGCTTCAAAGTGTACACACAAAGGTTACTGTGTTATATGTTAGATCCCACCCTCCATTAATGTGATGAACTTATAAAGATGTGCATTTGTTTGTCGAATTTCACCTCACGTTTGCTGCACTATATTAGAAACTGAAAAGAGAAATAAAATTGCGATTACTCAAACTATCCCTGACAGAAAAAAACCAAAAACAGTTTTCAATTCAGCACTCAAAATACAACTAGGATCACAATATTTTTATCAGAAATAGAAAAGGTTTTTTTTGTAGAACAGTGTTATCATTTAGCGTATGGAAAATACATAATTGTCAGCAGATAATGATTGATTGAGCCGTTGTGGGGACTAAACCGGTGAGATCATCAGTCTCACGATTCGAAAGTTACATATGTAAGGTAGAAGTGTCCGCTGAAAGCTGGTGCATCCAGTAAGAGGGGTCAAACTACAAAGCGAGGAAACTAAGACCGCACACAGTAGAAGGCATAAATAAAAGCGTTCTTTACAAGGGGGAGTGGTCATAGGTCCCAGATTCAGGAAGAGGTCCCACCCATAACCACCTTCAGGAGTAAAGCAAACCTTATAACTGAACATAAAAACCACGTTCACGTAGGAAACTAAGGAACAGTTTAACCAGCCGTGAATCGTCTGCTAATATTAAAGACAAATAAGGCTATACTCAGTAAGAAAGCCCAAAAGAAGGGGACATTCCAACTCTGTGAGATAACATCAGTCTGGTTCCACAGCCACATCATGGGGGCGGCTGGTTACACAAGAGAAAACAATGGGTGAGCCTAGTATGATCGATGAATAGACAGCGTAAGACAGTGGACTCTTTCTGAGAGGCGCGGAAGGAAGAGCGTCAAACTGCAACAGACTCCTTGATTGTGGGGACTTTACTATTGAGTGCAGTAGCGCACCAGATTTCGTTAAACTTTTGGGTAAAGTGAGATTTGATGGGTACCCACATATCTGCGCCTGGAATCATGAAAGGGAATGGTGGCGAATATCTGCCTGTAGTCAGTCAGCCTGTTCATTACATGGGATGCCCACGTGACTTGGGACTCAGACAGACAACTGAGCAGGTGGCATGGCCAAGGGCAGAGAGAAGGTCATGGATAGCAAAGATAAAAAAGACAACCCACCCAAGGGTGGGTATCAGGAGGGAGACCTCCCTCGTTTGCTAAGAGGACACAGTACAAAGGATGGTCAGGGAATCTTAGAATGGCAACTGCATAAGAAACCAAGAGTTGGCTCTGTCGTATTTGTAGAGGGCGAATCCCCACTTCTGCGGGGAGACTCGACAGGACTAATGCAACAGGCACCCCATAATGATGAACAGGATAAAGTAGTTTCAAAGTGGAAGGAGCCGCAGTCATAAACCAGAAAACCATAATCTACTCTGGACAAAACCAGAGTGCTATAAATATGGAGAAGAGTAGCAGTGTCTGCGCCTCAAGTTATGCAGGAGGTGCGGAGCATTAAGCCTCTGTATGCAGGTAAACTTTGGGTGGTGAAAATGGGGCAGCGACACCAACTTTTTATCACAAAGAAGGCCCAAGAAATGGGGCTTTGCTACAGCATCTAGGCGCTGGTTGCCTAGGTGAAGTTCTGGATTGGGGTCTACTGTGGGTCGATGGCAAAAATGCGTAACCATTAATTTGGAGGGAGAAAACTGGAAGCCATGGGAAAGGGCCCATCAGATGGCACCTTGGAACTGGCCTTCAGCAGATGCTATCGAGTCAGAGCTGTACCAGGTGCAGCAATCGCCGACATACAATGCTGGGGTAAGCATAGGCCCAACAGAGCTTAGAAGCCCATTGTGGTGATGAGTGACAACACAGAACCCTGTGGGTACCATTCTCCTAGGTCTGATGGGTGCCAAGGGAGGTGTCACCTCGAACCCAGAAGAGCCAGTGGGATAAAGATCAGAAGGGGGCAGTGAAAGTCCCATTCATGGAGGGTAACTGTGACAGCACCAAGCTATGTAATATGCTTCATGTAGGTCAAAGAAGACTGCAACAAGGTTTCAGCGTTTAGAAGAAGCCTGTTTGCTATTTCAAACCTGAGTAAATGATCGGTTGTAGATCGTCCTTCCCAGAAGTCACTCTGAAACGGCGATCAAAGGTCCAGAGATTCGAGCATCCAATATAATTGGGAGGTAACCATCGTCTCGAGCGATTATCAAAGTACGTTGGTCACGCTAATTGGGTGGCAGCTGTCAAGAGGCGTTGGGTCCTTCCCAGGCTAAAGGACAGGGATAACTATGCTATCTCAGCATTGCGAGGAGGAGACACCCATGAGCCAAACGCAGTTGAAAACCCTTAGTAGATGTCCCCAGGTAATGTCCAAGTGCTGGATCATCTGGTTGTGGATGGAATCTGGGCCAGGGGTTGTGTCGTGTGAAGAGGTAAGAGGCTGCATGAATTCTCACACAGTGAAGGATTCATTATAGGCTTCAGCTTGGTGTGGGTTTAGACAGTGGATTTCTTCAACTCATCGTTTGTCAGAGAAAGCTGGCAGGACAGGTTTCTTTTGTGGTTTTAGGGCGCACAACTACAGTGGTCATTACCCAGACTAAATTATGAATGCACTGCGAGGCACAAGGTTAAAACAGCAACTAAAAAGAACAACACTACAGGGTTATTACAAATGATTGAAGCGATTTCACAGCTCTACAATAACTTTATTATTTGAGATATTTTCACAATGCTTTGCACACACATACAAAAACTCAAAAAGTTTTTTTAGGCATTCACAAATGTTCGATATGTGCCCCTTTAGTGATTCGGCAGACATCAAGCCGATAATCAAGTTCCTCCCACACTCGGCGCAGCATGTCCCCATCAATGAGTTCGAAAGCATCGTTGATGCGAGCTCGCAGTTCTGGCACGTTTCTTGGTAGAGGAGGTTTAAACACTGAATCTTTCACATAACCTCACAGAAAGAAATCGCATGGGGTTAAGTGGGGAGAGCGTGGAGGCCATGACATGAATTGCTGATCATGATCACCACCACGACCGATCCATCGGTTTTCCAATCTCCTGTTTAAGAAATGCCGAACATCGTGATGGAAGTGCGGTGGAGCACCATCCTGTTGAAAGATGAAGTCGGCGCTGTCGGTCTCCAGTTGTCGCATGAGCCAATTTTCCAGCATGTCCAGATACAAGTGTCCTGTAACGTTTTTTTTGCAGAAGAAAAAGGGGCCATAAACTTTAAACCGTGAGATTGCACAAAACACGTTAACTTTTGGTGAATTGCGAATTTGCTGCACGAATGCGTGAGGATTCTCTACCGCCCAGATTCGCACATTGTGTCTGTTCACTTCACCATTAAGAAAAAATGTTGCTTCATCACTGAAAACAAGTTTCGCACTGAACGCATCCTCTTCCATGAGCTGTTGCAACCGCGCCGAAAATTCAAAGAGTTTGACTCTGTCATCGGGTGTCAGGGCTTGTAGCAATTGTAAACGGTAAGGCTTCTGCTTTAGCCTTTTCCGTAAGGTTTTCCAAACCGTCGGCTGTGGTACGTTTAGCTCCCTGCTTGCTTTATTCGTCGACTTCCGCGGGCTACGCGTGAAACTTGCCCACACGCGTTCAACCGTTTCTTCGCTCACTGCAGGCCGACCCGTTGATTTCCACTTACAGAGGGATCCAGAAGCTTTAAACTGCGCATACCATCGCCGAATGGAGTTAGCAGTTGGTGGGTCTTTGTTGAACTTCGTCCTGAAGTGTCGTTGCACTGTTATGACTGACTGATGTGAGTGCATTTCAAGCACGACATACGCTTTCTCGGCTCCTGTCACCATTTTGTCTCACTGCGCTCTCGAGCACTCTGGCGGCAGAAACCTGAAGTGCGGCTTCAGCCGAACAAAACTTTATGAGTTTTTTCTACGTATCTGTAGTGTGTCGTGACCATATGTCAATGAATGGAGCTACAGTGAATTTATGAAATCGCTTCAATCATTTGTAATAGCCCTGTATAAAAGACACATTAACAGGCAAGGGATTAGAAGAAAAAAGCATAATCAAATGTCCTTAGACAGGTCTGTCAAGTGGATAAAACGAAGAACGCGAGCAGCTGCTCCTGGGTCACCCACTAAAATTTCGCCCAGAGTACGCGGCAGGCCAAGATCAATGCGCAGTGTATTAAGATTCGGACAGGACGTTAAAATGTGGCGTACCGTCCGCCGAGATGGGCGTGAAGAGGTCGTCCGAGCCGTGGGGAGAGGTTTCGAGGCCCGAAGCTTGTTTTCAGTAAGTGTAGACCAATCGGCATGCCACAGCGATAAATGCGCCGACAAATGACCCTGCTAAAATCAAATGAAGGCACACAACAAGAAGCTGTCCGAGGCTGGAGGACCGCAGCCTTGGCCGCGGCATCTGCAGCTTCGTTCCCAGGGATACCGACATGGCCAGGAACCCACATAAAGGTAACTGGAGAACCGTCGTCCGCCAGCTGCTGAAAGAGAGCTTTGGATCTGGTGCACGAAAGGGTGAACCGGATACGGATCACTGAGGCTCTGGATGGCGCTCAGGGAATCAGAGCAGATGACAAAGCAGAATGTCGGTGGCAGCGGATGTAAAGAACAGCCTGATGGAGGGCAAATAGCTCAGCTGTGAAGACCGAACAATGGCCATGGAGCCGGTATTTGAAACTTTGTGCCCCGACAATAAAAGTCGGGACAGGATGAGGACGCCAATGGTGTCACAAAGCATGTTGCGAGGTGTTCTGCAAGGACCAATAGAGGACAACCTGTAAGACCCTGGGCATTTAATTGTCGTTGGCAGCCTAGATGGCTGTGGAGCTTGGACCAAACCTGAGATGAGCCATACATCCCCAGGGAGAAAACAGCACTCTGAGCGTTCCTTTTTATTGTGCTTAAGGTAGCGAGCCTCAGCATGGAGACACCTAAAAGCGATAAGGTTGGTCTCCAAAGAGTGACGTTTAAATCACTGTCGCGCCTGTCAGCGGCCCTGTACAGCGACTGCTACGTCCTTGGTCCACCACAGTGTCAGTCGACGACGAGAGGGACCTATGGATAGCGGATAGCAGTGCCATTGGCTTCAAGAAGAGTGGCAGACATCTCTTGCACGACCACATCAATGCAACCTGAGAGAGAGGTGTCTAAGTGCACAGCAGACGTATACAAAGGTCAATTGGCTCCGTAGAATTCCCAACGTGTGGGCCTGGGTGCTTGGTGGCAGCAGTGGAACGATAGAGTCACTGGAAAGTGGTCACTGCCACAAAGATCATGTTTGCAACTATTGTACTGAAGCCACAAGAGAGAGGAGAGGAGATCCCTATCTTGGGAGCAATAGCAGAAGAGCCATGAGCAGCACTGAAGTGGGTAGGAGAACTGTCATTGAGGAGACAGATCAGTCTGTAATAAGTTTGTCAGAGGATTTCTACCCATCGAAGTGGCACTCCCGACAGAGCATGGGGTGCACTGAAGTCTCCAAGGACGAGATAAGAGATAAAGGGACAGGAGTTGCTGTATTAAGGAAGACAGTTCAACATAAGTGGCCTACCTGAGGGAGGTAGACATTCCAAATTGTGATTGCTGGTGTCGTTCACAGTTGTACCACTATTGCTTCCAGGTTGGTATGAAGGGGGATCCTGTCACTAACAACATCAGTGCGAACCAAAGTGCAGACCCCTCCAAATGCTATCTAAAGGATGGCACAGTTCCGACAGAACGCCCAATAACCATGAAGCATTGGAGAGTGGTCATAACAGAAGTGAATTTCTTGAAGGGCAAGACAAAAGGCAGACTAAGAGGAAACAAAATGCATTTCCAGTGGGTGACAGTAATATCTGTTGCAATTTCAATGGATTATCATCAGATGAGTGTCCAGGTTGGACATAAGCCGAGGGGAGGTCATGTCACTGTGCCAGTGGTTGATGGGGTGACATCCATAAAAACTAAGTCTGATTTGGAGAGAGGAGGGGCGAAGCACCCCAGGGCGCTTGGGAAGAATCGTCCTTGGACTTGCACCGTTGGTGTTGCTGTTTCTCCCTCAGTGGGAAGGAGGAGGGAGGTGGTTATCAGTAAGGGAATAGGGGAAGTTATATCTGGGTCGGACAGAGTGAGCAGGTTTGGGACCCTCTGAGCATGGGCCCTCTGCCCAACCCGATGTTGCGGACTTCCTATGTTGAGAACGTTAGGGAGGGGTGTTTCTAGAGGAATCCCCATCCCTAGCAAGAGCCAGAGAAGAGGATTTCTTCTCTGGGTGAGAAGAGGGGAAGGAGTTCCTTGAGGGGAAGAGATGGGAGCTAAGGAGGAAAGGGAAGTGGGGCAGAATGGGAGTAAGGAGAGGGAGGAGGGGAAGATATAACAGACAGAGGTAGATGAGAGATTCACAAGGTTACATCTGTCAGACTTCTTCCTGGCCTCAAAGTAGCTGGATTCTTTTTTCCTTTGTATACCCTGGACACTGGTGAGCAGAGAGAATGTAGACCAGAGCAGTTTACAGAGTTAGGTGGTGGGGTGCAAGGGCACTTCATGTGCAGAGAGCAGCCAGTCACCACAGATTGGGGGTGGCAGCTTATTGCAAGGAAATGTGGCCCAACTTGAGGCAACAGAAGCAACACATGAGAGGTGAAATTAATGGTGTGATGTATCTGTATACCATCACCTTGACTTCTGGCAGGGATCCCCTACAAAGGTCAGGATGAAAGCGACAGTGTCTCCACAATTGTTCTTAGGGCCTGTCTGAATATGAACGCCACTTTGTTCCAGATTAGTCCTAAGTTCATCATCGGACAGAGAAGGCTGCTGTGGAAAATTACAACCTATACCACAATGAAACACTTGTGATGAGTCATATTCAGTGGTATGTCTCCTAAGTGGTCATAGGTGTGGAGGGAGCCCAACTGGCTGGAGTTGTCTTTATGGGGAGGGAGCTTCACCAAACATGTGCTCAATATATAAAAAAAATTTATTTGGTGGTGGCAAAAGTATCGCCATCAGTCCTGGTACAGACCAGGAGCCGCAGAAAGGGTTTTGCCCCAAGCCCAGGGGGTAGCCAAGGCTGGAAAGGCAGAAACAGAAACCGAGACAACAATTCCTAGAAGAGAGACAGTGTAGAAGAGCGGCCAGAGACTATCACTTGTCATGTGTCGAACGTTCACCTTGGTACCACTTACTCTGATCAGGGGCTGGCTGACATGACAGTAGTTGCTGGGAGTTACAATGCCCCGAAAAGATGGGAAACCAATTCAGTGTTTTCACAAGGTGTTCGCCGTGCAGATACCAGCAGTATGATCCTATGGTGTCAGGGGGCTCAGCTAGATGGGTGGTTAAGAGCCCCACCACATGGACTGGCTACCGAGCTGGTGACTTAGCAAGGAAGTATAAGGCCTGTGGAGGGGAGAGAGTAGAAGGGGGGAGGAGGAGAACCCACGCCGAAGACGCTAGAGGAGGAGTTCTTCCCCATCTGTCTCACACTACAGATTTCAGATTTAGAAATGGAGGTCAAACCCATAAGAGGGGCCAAAAAGGAAAGCCGAAAAGAAAGAAAAGCAAACAAACCAAAACCGCAAGGCGTGATGAAGTCAGGAGGATAGTCAGGTTGACACTAATAAGAGCAAGCGAAGGGAAGGAAGCGAAAAGGGGAAGTAATACAGACAGTTAGGGAGAAGGAAGGGGAAGGTACAGCAGCTTGAAAAGAAGAAAGTCTGTAATAGCTCAGGGACCCGTGCATGCAACACAAGTACCACAAAAGAACTGTGGGCCCATGGGGACTGTAAGCAGACACACAGATATACACCTATATACAAATGGGAAAGAACAGACTTAGCAAAGTTGTGTGTTTTTCAATCCAGTGCACACCCTCTGGTCCTGCTACAAGGAAATCATATTGGCTAGCATGATATGCTCGAATCTGACACAATGTGATGCCATGTCTTGCGTGGAGCTCTGCACTCGCCGTCTGATCTGCATAGCTTGTTCCACTTGTGGAGTGTATCTTTGCTCCTACCACGTCCCGTTCGGATTCGAATCAGGGTTTTTCAGGTCTAACATGATAGGTGGCAGGTGATATCCGCTTGGAAGCTCAGCACTTCCAGGTGCCCGTTAGTTACAGCTTCCTACCTTCTCCATTCTGGCAACTATGTCAGAAGTGCCATGCATGGTGGAATGTCTTGATTGAAACCTTTTAAGATTTAGAAGTGGCAGGTCCCTGTGGATGGATACACCAGCATGTGAATTCCCTCGTAAGAGCAATAAATCTGTACAAATCATGTGGCATAATACTTGTTAACTGTAGATACCAATGAACTGCATAGGTATGATGGCGCCAGATAGTATGCGCATAGTCATAGTCAGGTGTCTACTAGGTTTGCAAAGTGACTGTTCATCCAGTCAACTGCACAATATTCAGCATTTTTTTGTTTTAGGGCGCAAAAACAAATAGGGTCATATGCGCCCATGTCAAAACGTAGAACACGAAGGCAAAGAGGAGTTAAAACGATTACACGTCAATCCCAATTCAGCACTTGAGTACACCACATCCAAGGATGAAGGCACAATGGTTGCTGAGGATCCCCTGGTGGTTCTAAAAAATTATAGCGAATGTTGTTATGAGTCTACAATTTCTGAGCTATGCCCAGAAGATACTGCTTGAAGGACAGTGTTTGGTCCAAGGCGACGCTTCCATATTTTAAGTTCCAATTATGATGAATTCTCCCTGTCGAAATTGCGTTCAGTTTTACGTTCGCCAGATTACTGAAATAGAAGAAAGACACCCTTTGTTCACATTGGGTTGGATTCTCCTGATTTTGATGTAAGCCTCCAACGTAGACAAGTCATAGGTCAGCATCTCTTCCGTCTGCTCCAGTTTCTTAAGCTGTACAGGAATAGCTAACTCGTTGGCACAGCAGAATTTTCTGGAGAGTATCAAGAAGGCAGAAGTTGAACAGCAATGACAACTGATCCTTGGAACAATCTGTTGTTGAGCTTCCTCTCCTAGCTTATCCTGCTTCCAATGATTACCCTGAACTTCCACCTTATTGCCTCTGACAAACTGATGAGACTCCAAACAATAACCTCATGTGCCAGTTTTATAACCCGTAACACGCAGACTTGCCGAATTAAATCAGGAGATGCTCAGGGGATCATATTATAAAATTAAAGTAGTAAAGGAATTCTGTTATTGGGCTGCAAAATAATTGACGATCGTCAAAGTAGACAAGATATAAAATACAGACTGGTAGGTGACCGTTTCTGAAGAAACACATACGACTTTTAAAATGTTAGGAAGTCTCTTCCAAGTATTTATTGTAAGTGCAGCCTTGTGCGGAAGTGACTGCAGAAGAATGTTAAAGATCAGGTGGGGTAGATCTGATAACTAACGAGGTACTGAATCGATTTGGAAAGAGAAATTTTAGGGACAATTTCATAGAGACAACAGCGAGGTCGATAGGACAAATACCGAGGCATCAAGGCGTTGGAGTGTGGAGGTGGAGGGGGGGGGGGTAAAGTTGTAGCGAAAGATACGGCTTTAAACCGGTTCGAAGCGATGTAGGTTGCTAGAGCTACATCAAACCAGTTTTTAGACTGAATAAGACAACTGAGCATTGTAGTCTGTTAATGACGTCATGCTCTAACTATAAAATTTACGAAATCAAAACTTCCAGATAACAACGAAGTGTTCACTTAAACAGAATGGGGGGGGGGGGGGGGGGAGGGAGGGCTGTGAATGTGTTACAGTCCCCTTTGACGCCTAACGAGGAGTGGTATTTGGCAAAGGAGCAGCACTTCGCCCCACGGAACCAATTTTCCGAGTTATTGAACATGAAAATTTGGAGATGGTGCCAGATACTAGTATTAACTTGCAATAGCCTTTTCGTTAAATAAAGACAATGCCATTTTTACGTAACGTAAGAGGCAGCCATGGCCTTTTACTCTTTTGTAAGTTTGGATTTACTCAGCGTTAGTTCGAAAAACATGCCGCAACGTATTTGGTGAAATTGTCAACAGCCGCCGAAGCTGTGGAACGAGATATAAATTATGAGTGGGGACGGGAGTGTCATCCATGTCCTTTTAAAGTAATAATCTGACTATTTTTTCTTCTATTTATTGTTCGAGCTTTTAAACAGAGATGAGAGACTAATATAATACCATGATGTTGCCTAAGGATTTCAACGGGCTGTGAGTGCTGGGAATCTGTAGACTAAATTAGTTAGTCTGCTGGATCATATTTGGCTTCCATGCCCTACGTGGAACTACGCTACGCTGAAGGCATGAATCTCCCAACTGCTACACTTCCAAAGTTAAGTGCAGCGTTCAGATGATGTCCTCTGTACATGAACAGCGTGAGAGAGAGAGAGTCGGCCGTGAACCGTAAGGAAGGTGGTAATCATAAAAGTTAATTCAAATATCAGGGCTGAGCGAGGTCTTTGCTGATAAAGTCAATTAACTGTCACCTGCTGCTTTTACTGACATTTTGAAACTGATGCAGCCAGCGATTTCTCCTGTTTTCGATTGTGTTCGATATGGTACCTCTTGGCGGTACTAAATTCATTCGATTACGAAAACCCATGCCATTAGATTGCAGTTAATGCGTGTGACAAACACTTTTTTCAGAAAGAAGGCATATTTAGAAGTCTCTTTCACTGCTGAAATTACCGTTTCAAGAACAACTTGTTGCGCCTTAGATTTTTCATGTCTTCATTATTTAAGTCACCAAAAAATATAAACAATCCATATTTGGTTGACAAACCTTTTATTCGGTGAAAAAAGTTCAAACAAAAAGCATCTTTAGCCGCTGACATTATTTCACAGGAACAAAGATAATGCAAATAAGTCTGACGAGCATTGCCCTCACGGTGCCCAAACAAAACCCACGTAATAACTTTAACTGTATTCTCGCCCATGAGATCCATATACAAACGACACGCATTTGCTTTTCTGAGATTCTTCTCAACTTGAAGACCCATAAACCTGCCTCTGCGGACACAAATGTTCCAAATGATTCTCTTTAAAATATTCAGAAGTAATGAATAAAGATTTACAGTAAGGAAGCCTCGTGTACGTGATTCATTCAGCGACGAATTCGACGAAATTTGACCATTCATGTATCACTTTAAATCAGAGTGAATCACATGAGGAAGAAAAGCTTCCCATCAACTGTAGTAAAGAACTACTACGAATGACGAAGTTGAAACCCATCGATATTTTTCATCGCACTGCCTGCTAGTTCAGGCATATTTTCATGAGCTTTAGCGTAAGACTGATTCATACCATTAAAACCTAACGCGTTACTAACGACCTTCCATTAAAAATCTCTCAGCAGCCGAATAATGAGAGAGAACCCCGAAGATAACAGATCAGCAGTGTGGTTGCATCACTTCGTTGGGAACGGTGCCGAAGGCTTGCTGCCTGGATTACCCGCATAGTGGGAAAGTTTAGCTGTAGCTAGGAAAGGAAATCAAACCGTTCAGAGAGCTGCACAATCTCTTGCTCCTTCCTGATCGTAGCTCCCCTGGACACAATTTTACATTTTCGTTATTGTGTAAACATAAATTCAGTAGTGCCGAATGTTCTGATACCCGAAGGAAAGTCCACATACCTGCAAACAAGGGATGAATCGTTCAACCGCGACCGTCAATGAATTGGAAATAGTGGACGTTATTCAAGTTTCTCCCTTGTCTCAGACTGCATTGCTGGGACGACAGCGGTCCTCTGGACCTGATCAGTGCCAAAAAACATGCCTTGTAAATACTTTTTCGGTTATATTAATTTGTGCTACACAGACAAACATCTCCGCTGTGCATGTATTCAGTCACTATCTGGTGGTGAAGATTACGTGAAATCCTTTGGCAGAGATTGAGTGTCGGCCATTTTCCAAAGACATACAAAAAATACGTGGCATACCACTTATTCTCAAGGAACTGAGTCTGTGGCCAGTGTTCCGTCATAGCATATTTGCATTAGTGCCTGCAAGATATTTGTTTTCACAAACAGCTTCTTAACAGCATGTACTGGAAATGACGCCCCACTACGTTAAAGTTTAAATAGTGAAGAAATTTCTACATTTAACGAAAGACTACCAACTGAGACCAATAAAACCAATGACTGGTAAATTTTGCAACAGCAGCTACACTCCTGCGATTATATTATGCCATCCACAAATACATGAAGTAAAAGTATAAATCGCCTGTGCCTAACAAATAGTAGCAAGGGCTTGTCAGAGTGAGACATTGCAAAAAAATGGTTCAAATGGCTCTGAGCACTATGGGACTCAACTTCTAAGGTCATAAGTCCCCTAGAACTTAGAACTAGTTAAACCTAACTAACCTAAGAGCATCACACACATCCATGCCCGAGGCAGGATTCGAACCTGCGACCGTGGCGGTCGCGCGGTTCCAGACTGTAGCGCCCAGAACCGCTCGGCCACTCCGGCCAGCTGAGACACTGCATTTAGAGAATTTTAACACAGAATATTTTCTTTTGAAACTATGGAAAATCCAATTTCATACCCTCAACTTCGCTACCAAGTCTACTCACTTTCTTGCTTATTACCAGCCCCAGTAAGTGATCAATACTGCACGAAGAGCTACTGTCCATCATAGTGAAACAACGCCAAAATCTCATAGTAACGTAGATTTGGTGGGACAATTCTGAAAAATACAGGAAGTTAGTAGTACATCCCAATGTAATATTCATCTGGTCTCCAACCTAAACCAGTTAGCTCTCTGTACTCTCAAAATACTCATGTTCCATGAAGGTGTGCACTATCAGTAGAAAAGCGTGAACTGATGGTATTCACAGTGTTCTCCATTTGTCTAATCATTTTATACCTCAATTTCATTGCATCTTAAATTATTTCATGTAGATGCCTTATTCAGCTGGTCACTGACATTGTTTTATATTAATAATTACTACAAAAGCCAAAGGTGAAGCTAAGATTGAGTAGTAGCTCTGATTTCACAGGAATGGAGCAGTAAATAATGTTCTCCTCGCTGAAGAAATTATTCCAAAGTTACCCCGAGTGCAATGGAAGCCACTCCCCCCCGCCACACACACACACACACACACACACACACACACACACACACACACACACAGAGAGAGAGAGAGAGAGAGAGAGAGAGAGAGAGAGAGAGAGAGTAATGTTATCTGTACTTTTATTCACTCATTGCTTCTACAGTCAGTCTCGAATTTACTACAAACGGTTAGGATTAAACATCCCATCGACGTTGATGACGGCAGAGAGGGAAGTGTCATTTAGTCAGTAAATATCACTTAACATGGAAATCCGGAATATTATCCGCAAAACGAGTACTCCATTTGTGAACCTACCCTCGTCCCTGAATGATTCTGATAATACTAAGGACAGAAAGTTACTATTATTGACCGAAGAGATGTAGGGTTTCTTTGTTCCTTGTCTGCAACTCTAATGAAGGCATTATGGGGGTACTTTAGCTTCAGAAATAAAAAAAAAAACAGCTGCTGATTGTGCAGAGGCAACTACAGACAGACGGTTATCGAAAACCTCAGTCAAAGATATGACGATCCGTGCGCTTTTTGGTTGTCATCCAACCTATCTCAGCGTGCCGTTCAAGGTTAAACAGTGGAGAAATAATACTATACAGTGTTTAGTGGCTGCGCTGTGTACTTGAGACAGGGGAAGTCGTAAGAGGTCTTTTCCATGTTATCCTCTCTGGACAGGCCTGCACGTGGGGGAGGGGGGGGGGGGGGGTTGGATGGCAGAGGACCAGGGGACCGTGGCATGCCTCTCCCCTCCCCCCTCAAGTATTTGGACTTCTACTAGATACCAATGGAAATTTTCTAGTACCAGAATGCTTTCTTCATATTATTCATTCTTCGTTCTGACAAAGTCACGGTAAAGGAGTTTCAGGTGTTAATAAATTGATGAAAAATGGCAGCGGAATATTCATGAAACTGTATGAGGCTTCAACTCTTATAAAGCAAAGTAGAAGATGTTTCGTAACATAATTAAACCTAGATTTGGGTGAAGATTTCCGTATAGCTGCAAATAGATCACACAAGGGGTATACAAGGAAAAATGTAGGTGCAACATGGGTGCGTCTAGGATAATTCGGAACAAAAGAGACTCAAGGTTCGTCTGACAATTTGTTTAAAGTAAATAGATGCCTTGCTTGAAGAAAAAATAGTGAATGATTTTGCGGTGTGAACTTTTCGAAGTGTGTGTTTTTCTACTGCGCACTATGTCCGATTGATACTTCAGGAACACCATTTTAATATTGTGTAGTAATTTTGCGGAGATTTGAGCTATTGATACGTTTGGTCCATTTAAAGGGAAATAAAACAAGAATCAATTATGTGATCTATTAAAAGGTTTAATCGAATCTGTGTTATAAAAGTCTCACTAGGTAAAATTAGCTTTCAGATATTCTCTCCCCCCTCCAGAAAAATAATCCTGTCCCTGGATAAAAATACAAAAAAGTACGCAAGAGTGTTACCGAGAATGAACTTAGCATACTGCATTAAATGGTTCTGAAATTCGTTTTCCTTCCACACATGCCACGTTATTCAGATTCTATCTGGACGCATTTAGCAGACGAAATAAGTACACTTAACAGTATTTAGAAAGTTGAAGTAAAATTTCCCTTGCCGCATGATCTACGTGTGAACAGCGGATAGAGACAGGAGTTGGGCTACCAGCACTGTTCATTTTTCTCATTAGTCTTCATTCCTTCCACTGGATTAATTCAGTCCGCCCATCTGATCCTGTGTTTTGGTCATCTTTAAAGGTCAGCTACGAGCGATTTGATACGTTCTGTCTATGTCACGTCACTGACGATCTCTTTCTAACCCGAAAGAAATTACTGCTGTCACTGAAAGCAAGTCATTCTTAACCAGTTTCTAAGTGAACAGAGCAAAAGGAACTGCATGCAATGGACCTTTGAAATCTGGTACATCACAAACGGCCGTTGTTTACAGCGCACATAAAGCTGCACGCCTTTAATGGCCTAAAAAACACGAATTAGACACCAGCTGTGTGGAGCCGTGTAGTGTGCTCCGATGAATCGCGATTCAGCCTCCTGTTCCAGTAGTTAAAGGCCCAAAGAGGTGTTTAACCCACAGTGTGTGTAGGGCTTAGCTCAGACTGAAGGCAGTTCCGCGTATCATGGGCCCTTTCATATGAGTTGTCATCAACATGAACCACAATGCCTACATCAACATTCTCAGTGTCAATGTGTACTTTCCTATGGATCGTCACGATAATATTGTGGACATTCCTGTCTTCGAAAATGACGATAGCCGTACCCAGAGGTCTGCACGCATATGTTCCTGGGTTTGAACCCCAAAGCACCTTATGGCACCAAGACTGGTCTACTGAATCATCTCATTATAAGCCCCCGGAAAATGTCTCGGACCATTTAGAACAGAGAGTGGTACGTAGCAGTCAACGTCCCCACAATGGTAACTCTGCAGGATCTAATCAAATGGATGTGGCAACTTAAAGTTGTAGACTGTCTTCCTCGCAGATTGGAGCAAATTATCAAGGCTAGAGGCCATGTTACACGGTATTCGCGTGATTCCCCTGGTAGTGCCAAACTTTTCGTCCGCAATTAATTTATCATTCGCTCAACGCTGAACAAAATTGTGCTGTCGTCATTTCGAACCTTAGCACAAAGTGACTACGCAGAGATCTTTGCTAGTGTATTAAGAACGAATTAACATTGGCGGGCCCGAGCGAGGTGGCGCAGTGGTTACCACACTGGACTCGCATTCGGGAGGGCGACGGTTCAAACCCGCGTCTGGCCACCCTGATTTAGGTTTTCTGTGATTTCCTTTAATCGCTTCAGGCAAATGCCGGGATGGTTCCTTTGAAAGGGCACGGCCGACTTGCTTCCTAATCCGATGGGACCGATGAACTCACTGTTTTGTCCCCTCCCCCAAAACTAACCAACCAAGGCGCATTTTTGGGACCGCTAACACTTTAGCTTCCCCTTTACTGCACGAAACCCGAGCATCGTTCCACAAGAACGAATTGCTGTCTAACATCCGCTGCCAGAATGTGTCAGGTAACGGTCGAGTTTCTCGGTGAAGACTCACTGCAGCTCCAAAGACGGCATCGGCCGCCGCCTTTAAGTGGCTTAAAACGCTCGGCGCCGGGCCGCCACAGCGGGCGTGGGGACCTCCAGTCTAGACACTGTACGTGCGTGCAGCGTCAGCTGCAGGGCAGGTGCGTCTGAACTATGCGGCGGTGACCTCAGACCGGAGGGAACTGGACAACCGCATCAGCCAGATATCCTGGGCGGCCGAGACTGAATTCATTACGAAACTGACTTCTGGAGTCCTGTTAGCTGCTGCGTATTTATTCGACAACGAATGTCTTGATCCCCATTAGTTGCCATCTCATTTTTCCGTAGTGTACGGTGTTTCTCTTTACACATGTGCTACAGACGAACGTCGAAAATTAGTGGACTGATAAGGTAAGGAGAATCTGGGAGGAAAAGAATATGTGGAAAAGAGAAGAGACAGGATGATAGAGCATCTGTTAAGATATCAGGTAATAACCTCCGTGATATTAGAGGGAGCTGTAGAGGAAGACAGAGATTGGAATACATGCAGCAAATATTTGAGGACGTAGGCTGCAAGTGCACCTCTGAAATGAGGTTGGAACAGCAGAGGAATTCGTGGTGAGCAGCATCAGACCACTCAGCAGAAAAAATGTATATTTCCCAAATGGAGTGTCGGGATGAGAAGAGCAAAATCGAGCACTCAGTTTAGAATGGAACGTGTACTAAGTTCGGCCCACATAATGGGCGGAAGTCGCTGTCGACGACAGTGTAGGCATGAAGTAAATAAAAATTGTGAGGTTTGCGGGACATTGGGTCTTCGACGAAACAGTCTCCAATTTGGTCAGGGGGCAGGAGAGGCAGTCCAAACAAAGCTTCAGAAGTCTTCCGATTTCAGATTCCTGTGATTTAAAATCACCTAATAGCCCCAATGATTTAATCATTCTTCACTATGTCTGTCTGAGAAACTCTGAAACCCTTTGTTTGGGGCCAAACAAGCAATAGCCTGCTGAACTGCCATCGCAGAGTCAACGTATATAATGTCCAGAGTGGTGTTCTGTGAGATTGCAGTCTTTTTAGGCGTATTCCACTGATGAATTCTCCTCGGGTTATCAGCCGAGTGGTGGCATCGTCTTGTCTCAACGTTTCAATGAGTGAGTTTCGTACCCATCTTCTGGCTGATAGTCCGAGAAGAATTCATCAGCAGATTGGTGTTATTTGCAATTCGGGACAACGCATCATTATGTACTTTGTTTTTTAGTTTGCGGGCAAAAACCAATACCAATGGGAAATAGTTGTTTTCATTCACCCCACCAATTACAAATATTTGATGTAACATCTCAGGGCAACTCTTAATGGCCCTACATATAAAGTTCTCGACTGTTCCAGAAAATTCAAATTGCTTCGGTATGAAAAATCACAATATTCGTATCAGACGTACACAAGAAATTTGTTCCTCTGTGTGGTAAACATTTCTCGCCAGTGCTTCATGCAATTCTGGTTACGTTACTTGGCAACTTTTGGAAGTTTGTTTAATCGAGCGGCATTAATAATTTCCCTTATTCGATCCAATTCCTCAGGGAGTGTGTCAATATCACCATTATCTAACTCAAGGGATTTAGGTTTGGAGCGGCGCTCACACTTGTTTGCCTCTTCACGACATTACTGATCTCGGTCGGTTTAATATACTTAAGTCATCCTGTTCATGGTTATGGTGTAGCTGCGAACCGACAGAACAATTTAAAGAATTAATTTCACAAAACATGTGCCTCTCGTACATTTTAATCTATCGACTCCATAGACGAGACACTTACAGAAACAGAATTTATATGCCCTTTTCACTTATATGAGCCTCCGTCGCTCACACAAAGTGCACTTACTACTTAAAAGCCTCTTTGACCCGAATGTGCGGCGATGGATTGGAGTAGCGAAGCCCCGCGACCTGTAAAGTCCCGCGGAATCATCACTGATGTTATTGTTCAGCGAACGTATCGAAAGAGAGAACAAGTGTTTCACTGTTCGTCAGCAGGGGGACGCAAAACATCAGCGTACTGGACGAACGATTTACTACAACAGTTATTTTGCACTGTGCTCTGGTACATCTAAATATCGGATTCTTTTAACATGCGCTTGTTTCAAACAACCGCAGAGATTCAAAGAACACATTGCAAAAGACATATGAAGCCACGTTCAGGATAGTGTGCGTCACTTCCGGCGTAAATTTTCGACAGACTTCCGCAACGGCTGAAGAGGGTCAATAACATGCTTCACATTTCCGTTCCGGAGTTAAAGGGCTTTTCCCCGGTAATCTACTGGTATGCACGAACACCTAAGCTCCATTAACTATTGTCGCTATTGACATTGGGGACTGTTTCTTGAGCGGCCAGTCTGGTTAGTTTTCAGTGACTTCCCCTTATCATTCCAGGCAGATGCCAGAATAATCACGGATCGCATGCAAAGATAGTTATCGTTCCTAGCTTATCAGCGACGTTAAGAATTTAATAATATGGATATAATGATAAACAATGTATTCGTTATCCACTTCACGTAAGAAGTTCACTGTGTTTGTAGAATGTTAATGGACTCTAATGAAAGAAAACACTACAATTCCAATCGAGGAAAGCACTCTTGCTCCATGTTTAACTAGAAACTAAAGCTATCAACGTAGGCCATCATGTTGATTGGTTGGTTGGTTGATCTGAAGAAGGGGACCAAACAGGAAGGTCATCCGTTCCATCGAAATTGGGAATGGATGGGAAGTCGGCTGTGCCCTTTCAAAGGAACCATCCCGTCATTTGCCTGAAGCGATTCTCTTCATATATGTATCTTTTTACTTTTATTTCCTTCACCTTTCTTCGAGTGATTCAAATTTTCCTGTTGCTGTCAGTTCAAGGTGTGGGTTCCTGTAGACATGTCCTAGTTCATGAACCACAGGCAACGTATGAGTGGCCAAGTAAGTGGTCCCGACAGTCGGGATACCAGTTACTTTGGAATAAGGCTGGGCATCTCGGACATATTCTGAGTCGTGGTCACCTTTGTGCTCATACGGCAAAGACTACCAAATCCACTGGTTAGTCCCTCAGCCGTTAGGGGTAAAACCCAATGGGACTCGGGGCAAGTAAGGCTAACAACCTGCTTCCCTGGTACTTTAAATATGATGCTGGCAACAATCAGAGCAAAATGCCTCGGACCTTTGGAGGTGACGGAGTCCCACCTCTAACTGACAAATCAGGGACTCCTAAGATACGACTTGGCAAACAAATGGTAATGAGATGGGGAGCTATTAATATCAATGGGGCTACTCTGGGAGCAAGGTAGAGCTGGCAGAGGCTGCAAGTAAGATGGGGCTGGACGTTTTAGCTGTTAGTGACATTCGGGTAAGGGGTGAGAAAGAAGAGGAAGTGGGAGAATACAAGGTCTACCTGTCAGGAGTCAAAGCAGGAATAGCACAATGGGGTGTAGGGCTTTACATGAGGAAAGAAATGGAACCCAGCGTAGTTGCAATAAGGTATGTAAACGAACGACTGATGTGGATAGATTTGACAGTGTCTAGCAAGAAAATTAGGATTGTGTCAGTATATTCGCATTGTCAAGGGACAGCCCAAGATAAGATGGATATTTTTTTATGAGGCACTCAGTTATGTAGTTGTTAGAGTAAAGGACAAGGACAGTGTTCTGCTCATGGGTGATTTTAACGCCAGGATTGGAAATCGAACAGAAGGGTATGAAAAGGTTATGGGTAAATTTGGAGAGGATATGGAGGCCAACAGGATCGGGAAACAACTCTTGGATTTCTGTGCCAGTATGGGCTTAGTAATCACAAACTCCTTTTTTAAACATAATAACGTTCACCAGTATACTTGGGAAGGCAGGGGAACCAGATCTGTCATTGACTATATAATAACAGATCAGGAAATCAGGAATTCAGGAAGGCTGTGAGGGACACACGTGTATTCAGGGGGTTCTTTGATGACATTGATCATTATTTAATCTGCAGTGAAATTGGGATTGTGAGGCCGACAGTGCAGGAGGTCAGGTCCATATGTAGGAGGATAAGAGTGGAGAAAGTTCAGGACAAGGAAATCAGGCACAAGTACATAACAGTGATCTCAGAAAGGTACCAGTTAGTTGAATGTAGTCAACTGCAGTCATTGGAAAAGGAATGGACAAGGTACAGGAACACAGTACTAGAAGTGGCTAATGAATGTCTTGGAACAGTAGTGTGTAAAAGTAGGATGAAGCAAACAGCTTGGTGGAATGACACAGTCAAGGCAGCCTATAAAAGGAAAAAGAAGGCGTATCAAAAATGGCTACATACTAGAACTCAGGTAGACAGAGAAAGTTATGTTGAAGAAAGAAACAAAGCCAAACAGATAATTGCAGTACCCAAGAAGAAATCTTCGGAAGGCTTTGGAAACAGGTTGGAGACTTTGGGTCAAGCTGCTGGAAAACCATTCTGGAGTGTAATTAGCAGTCTTCGAAAGGGAGGTAAGAAGGAAATGACAAGTATTTTGGACACGTCAGGAAAACTGCTGGTGAATCCTGTGGATGCCTTGGGCAGATGGAGGGCATATTTTGAAGAGTTGCTAAATGTAGGTGAAAATACGATCAGTAATGTTTCAGATTTCGAGGTACAGTGGGATAGGAATAATAATGGAAATAGGAATTTGAGGAAGTGGAGAAAATGGTCAATAGATTGCAGTGCAATAAAGCAGCTGGGGTGGATGAAATTAAGTCGGAACTCATCAAATACAGCGGAATGTCAGGTCTTAAATGGCTACACAGGATAATTGAAATGGCCTGGGAGTCGGGACTGGTTCCATCAGACTGGACAAAAGCAGTAATCACACCAATCTTTAAACACGGAAACAGAAAAGATTGTAACAACTACAGAGGCATCTCTAATCAGCGTTGTGGGTAAAATCTTCGCAGGTATTGTTGAAAGGAAAGTGCGAGTATTAGTTGAGGACCAATTGGATGAAAATCAGTGTGGGTTTAGGCCTCTTAGAGGTTGTCAGGACCAGATCTTTAGCTTACGGCAAATAAAGGAGAAGTGTTATGAGTGGAACAGGGAATTGTATCTACGCTTTATAGATCTAGAAATGGCATATGACCGGGTTCCTATTAGGAAGTTATTGTCTGTTCTACGAGATTATGGAATAGGAGGCAAACTTTTGCAAGTAATTAAAGGTCTTTACATGGATAGTCAGGCAGCAGTTAGAGTTGACGGTTAATTGAGTCCATGGTTCAGAGTAGTTTCAGGGGTAAGACAAGGCTGCAACCTGTCTCCACTGTTGTTCATATTATTTATGGATCATATGTTGAAAACAATAGACTGGCTGGGTGAGATTAAGATATGTGAGCACAAAATAAGCAGTCTCGCATATGCGGATGACTTAGTTGTGATGACAGATTCGATTGAAAGTTTGCAAAGTAATATTTCAGAGCTAGATCAGAAATGTGAGGACTATGGTATGAAGATCAGCATCTCCAAAACGAAAGTAATGTCAGTGGGAAAGAGATATAAACGGATTGAGTGCCAAATAGGAGGAACAAAGTTAGAACAGGTGGACGGTTTCAAGTACTTAGGATGCATATTCTCACAGGATGGCAACATAGTGAAAGAACTGGAAGCGAGGTGTAGCAAAGCTAATGCAGTGAGCGCTCAGCTACGATCTACTCTCTTCTGCAAGAAGGAAGTCAGTACCGAGACTAAGTTATCTGTGCACCGTTCAATCTTTCGACCAACTTTGTTGTATGGGAGCGAAAGCTGGGTGGATTCAGGTTACCTTATCAACAAGGTTGAGGCTCCGGATATGAAAGTAGCTAGGATGATTGCAGGTACTAGTAGATGGGAACAATGGCAGGAGGGTGTCCACAATGAGGAAATCAAAGAAAAACTGGGAATGAACTCTATAGATGTAGCAGCCAGGGCGAACAGGCTTAGATGGTGGGGTCATGTTACACGCATGGGAGCAGCAAGGTTACCCAAGAGACTCATGGGTTCAGCAGTGGAGGGTAGGAGGAGTCGGGGTAGACCAAGGAGAAGGTACCTGGATTCGGTTAAGAATGATTTTGAAGTAAACAAAGTTTCAGGGAAAGCATAAGGGAACAATTGACAGGAATGGAGGAAAGAAATACAGTAGAAGAAGAATGGGTAGCTCTGAGGGATGAAGTAGAGAAGGCAGCAGACGACCAAGTAGGTAAAAAGACGAGGGCTAGTAGAAATCCTTGAATTTAATTGATGAAAGGAGAAAATATAAAAATGCAGTAAATGAAGCAGGCAAAAAGGAATACAAACGTCTCAAAAATGAGATCGACAGGAAGTGCAAAATGGCTAAGCAGGGATGGCTAGAGGACAAATGTAAGGATGTAGAGGCTTGTCTCACTAGTGGTAAGATAGACACTGCCTACAGTAAAATTAAAGAGACCTTTGGAGAGAAGAGCACCACTTGTATGAATATCAAGAGCTCAGATGGCAACCCAGTTCTAAGCAAAGAAGGGAAGATAGAAAGGTGGAAGGAGTATATAGAGGGTTTATACAAGGGCGATGTACTTGAGGACAATATTATGGAAATGGAAGAGGATGTAGATGAAGACGAAGACGAAATGGGAGATAAGATACTGCATGAAGAGTTTGACAGAGCACTGAAAGATCTGAGTCGAAACAAGGCCCCGGGAGTAGACAACATTCCATTAGAACTACTGATGGTCTTGGGAGAGCCAGTCATGACAAAACTCTACCATCTGGTGAGCAAGATGTATGAGACAGGCGAAATACCCTCAGACTTCAAGAAGAATATAATAATTCCAATCCCCAAGAAAGCAGGTGTTGACAGATGTGAAAATTACCGAACTATCAGTTTAATAAGTCACGGCTGCAAAATACTAACGCGAATTCTTTACGGACGAATGGAAAAACTGGTAGAAGCGGACCTCGGGGAAGATCAGTTTGGATTCCGTAGAAATGTTGGAACAGGTGAGGCAATTCTAACCTTACGACTTATCTTAGAAGAAAGATTAAGAAAAGGCAAACCTACGTTTCTAGCATTTGTAGACTTAGAGAAAGCTTTTGACAATGTTAACTGGAATACTCTCTTTCAAATTCTGAAGGTGGCAGGGGTAAAATACAGGGAGCGAAAGGCTATTTACAATTTGTACAGAAACCAGATGGCAGTTATAAGAGTCGAGGGGCATGAAAGGCAAGCAGTGGTTGGGAAGGGAGTGAGACAGGGTTGTAGCCTATCCCCGATGTTATTCAATCTGTATATTGAGCAAGCAATAAAGGAAACAAAAGAAAAATTCGAAGTAGGAATTTAAATCCATGGAGAAGACATAAGAACTTTGAGGTTCGCCGAGGACATTGTCATTCTACCAACGACAACAAAGGACTTGGAAGAGCAGTTGAACGGAATGGATAGTGTCTTGAAAGGAGGATATAAGATGAACGCCAACAAAAGCAAAACGAGGATAATGGAATGTAGTCAAATTAAATCGGGTGATGCTGAGGGAATTAGATTAGGAAATGAGACACTTAAAGTAGTAAAGGAGTTTTGCTATTTAGGGAGTAAAATAACTGATGATGGTCGAAGTAGAGAGGATATAAAATGTAGAGTGGCAATGCCAAGGAAATCATTTCTGAAGAAGAGAAATTTGTTAACATCGAGTAGAGATTTAAGTGTCAGGAAGTCGTTTCTGAAAGTATTTGTATGGAGTTTAGCCATGTATGGAAGTGAAACGTGGACGATAAATAGTTTGGACAAGAAGAGAATAGAAGCTTTCGAAATATGGTGCTACAAAAGAATGCTGAAGATTAGATGGGTAGATCACGTAACTAATGAGGAGGTATTGAATAGGATTGGGGAGAAGAGAAGTTTGTGGCGCAACTTGACTAGAAAAAGGGATCGATTGGTAGGACATGTTTTGAGGCATCAAGGGATCACAAATTTAGCATTGGAGGGCAGTGTGGAGGGTAAAAATCG
Organism: Schistocerca serialis cubense; assembly: GCF_023864345.2. Classification (NCBI taxonomy): domain Eukaryota; kingdom Metazoa; phylum Arthropoda; class Insecta; order Orthoptera; family Acrididae; genus Schistocerca; species Schistocerca serialis. Next base: position 5,102,017 of record NC_064641.1, on the reverse strand, counting down.
TAGAGGGAAACCAAGAGATGAATACACTAAGGAGATTCAGAAGGATGTAGGTTGCAGTAGGTACTGGGAGATGAAAGAGCTTGCACAGGATAGAGTAGCATGGAGAGCTGCATCAAACCAGTCTCAGGACTGAAGACCAGAACAGGTTTAACATCAGAAGAGGCACCAATGTTAGCACTGAATAGGGGATCATGGTGGAATTTTATAAGGGGGACTATGCTCCAGTCTGAACGCTGAAAGGCATAATCAGTCTTAAATGATGATGATGATGATGGTTCTCACACAAACACGTGTAACCTGAAGTCGTACCCGATGGTTCTCTACACCATGACCACAGGGGGAACAGCTGTGCCGCTCCGAAACGTTTGAAGATGGTCATCATATTCGCCGACGATGGTTATGCGAGGTAGTGCAGAGACAGGACTCATCACTGAAGACAGTGTGGCGCTGTTCACCAGTATTCCACACTTCCCGGTGGCGGCGCCACTGCAAACAGCCGTTTTTGTCGTCTTAACGCCAGCCTAAGCGTGCGACGGTAAATCCGTACCACGACGGCCGCTAATCTCCGACCAATGGTGCGGATGACAATGTTGCAGGGAGTCTCTTACTTGTCGGATGGCAGACGTAGGCGTGAAGCGGTACAAATTGCTCGGTGGACGGTTCGGCGATCCTGCCTCGTGGTCAACCGCAACCTTGACGAGCATGACTGCCCTCGCGATCTCAGTCTAACATCGTGCCAGTCAAAAATTTGTATACGACGTATCTTCAAAAAATTCAAGGAACATCCGTAATTTCGCGCCAGTAGTGTGTTGTAGTGAAATGCGGTTGGCATCCCTGCACACACCTGTGTTTATTGTGTAACTCCCGGAAGTTTCATTGTTGTATGTCTGTTAGTAGTTGTTGAGTCTGTATTGAGTAGAGCGTTGTGTCGCACAGTCTGCGAATTCTCAGATGGCAGAGTTAGAGAAGCAACGCGTCTGGATTAAATTTTGCGTGAAGCACCTCGTCTTCAGGCCACGAGTGGCCTACCGGTACCATCCGACCGCCGTGTCATCCTCAATGGAGGACGCGGAAAGGGAGGGGCGTGTTGTCCGCACACCGCTCTCCCGGTCGTTGTGATGGTTTCCTTTGACCGGAGCCGCAACTATTCAGTCGAGTAGCTCCTCAATTGCCATCACGAGGCTGAGTGCATCCCGGAAAATGGCAACAGCGCATGGCGGCCTGGATGGTCACCTATCCAAGTGCCGGCCACGCCCGACAGCGCTCAACTTCGCTGATCTGACGGGAACCGGTGTATCAAATTTCGCGTGAAACTCAAGGAAATCTTTACAAAACGATGCAGCAAGCCTACAGTGACGCGTGCTTAAGCCATACTCTGTTGCGAATCGTCCAAACGGTTTAAAAGTAGCCAGGCTGAAGTTAAAGATGACGGTTGTTCAGGACACTCTTCGATGTCTACCGAAGACGCTTACGCTGGGAATGTCAGCGAAATTGTGCATGCCAATCGAAGACAGACTGTCCGGGAGATTTCAGAAAAATGTATCACTTCAGTTGGATCATTTAATGAAATCCTGACATCATATTCGGATGAACATGTTGCCGCCAAGTTCGTCCCATGGCTCGTAAGTCAAGACCAGAAACACCTTCGCTTAGCAATTTGTTAAGAACTTTTTGATCGCGCAAATGAGAACGAGATGTTCCTTAGAGAATCATAACTGGTGATGAGACGTCGGTGTACGGTTATGATGACGATATCAAGTTTCAGTCTTCACAGTGGGTTAGGAAAGGTTCTCAGAGACCAACCAAAGCTCGTCAGGTCAAATGTCAAACTCAAGGTGATAGTTTTCTTTGACTTTGAACGATTAGTTCATCACGAATATGTGCCACAGGGAGAAGCTGTCAATCGATTTTACTGTCGGGAGGTGTTGCGACGCCCGAGAGAAAATGTGAGAAGAGAACGACCTGAAATGTGGCGACTACGATAACGCATCCGCACATTCGTCTCTGTTGTTGGGTGACTATTGCACAGAAAATGAAATCACTGCGCTGCCTCATAGTCCGTACTCTCCAGACCTGGCCCCTGCGGACTTTATTTTCAAACTTGAAACCCCCGTTGAAACGACGAGGATTTGTAACGATACACGAGATTCAAGAAAATTCGCGATACAACAGGCGTACCAAGACTGGTTACGGAAACGGAAACTGCTTTGGGAACTGTTTATCAATTGTGGAGGAGATTATTTCGAAGGAGGCAATTCACAGTAAATAAAAGGTAAGCGTAGAAAAATTTTATGGACTAACTTCCAGAATTTGTTGAACAGCCTCGTATTGCACGATTCGACCAGTTAGCCAAATGGAGACCCAGAATGCTGCTGCTTTAAACTTGCAAGGTGTTAATAACGCTCTATGATATGAGTAAGGGCCATTGTGTTTCACAGTTATCATTCACCATCTGACGCTATTCACGCTTCATATACCCTACCATGCCTCGTAACAACACTTTTTCACCTCGGTGGTCGTATCTGACAGAACTGCAACTAATCATTTACGCACCCGCCGATGGTGTGTGTATGAAGTGACATTGGCATCCGACTGTTATGTAAGTCCTTGGTTTCTTTGTCGGACGGTGCAATATGCGGGCCGTTGGCGTCGGCAGTCCGTAACCAACTGATTCTGAATAGTATGGCAGGTCGCCAGTTGCCGTCCACTACAGAATTTACAGGTTGTTTACTTCACTGCAGACAATACCCACTGATCTGTCAATGTGTTGTCCGTAACACCAGACGGGATCGGGGGTAGTTTCACCCACCGCACAGCCTTGACACCGTGGACTAGTGTTACGATCTGACAGCGATCATAAGCGCCGACTTCGTGGGTCTTTCCCATCCTGCGCCCCCGACTGCCACTCCAAAAGGGCGTACGAGGTCTGGCGCACCCAGGTTACGTGCCGTATCTAGCTACTCCATTTTCAGAGACTGCAGCTGGATTATCTTTGTCAACATAGTACGTTCAGGTGCTCGCAAGAATGCGATAACCTGTCACCGAGGTTATTCGCCATATTATGTAGAAATTAGTTCTACCTCTACATAACTGCTCAGCGTGGTTGACAGAGGATCCGTCTGACCACGACTGTTTCTCTAGCGTTCCAGTCCCGAATAGCATGTGGGGGAAAAACGAACACTAATCTTTCCGTGCGAGCTCCGATTTGTCAGTTTGCTACTGTATATGACTGTTGGTCGGCGAGCCACTGTTGGAATCCGCCAACTCACACAAATACCTGGGTAACACTTTGTAGCGGTACGAAATGGAATAATAAAGGTTCAGTCGTTGGTAACGCAGGTGTTAAGACGTCTGTTTATTGGTAGAATACTGGGGCAGTGCAACCAGTCTACAAAGGAGATTGATTACATATCACTCGTGCGACCCATCCCAGAGTATGGCTCAAGTGTGTGGGACCGATACCAGAGAGGACTGACGGGGGGATATTGAACATATACACACAGAGAAGGGCAGCACGAATGGTCACAGGTTTGTATAATTCGTGGTAGAGTGTCACAGAGATGCTGGAGGAACTGAAGTGGAAGACTCTTGAAGACAGACGTAAACTATCTCGAGAAAGTCTGGTAGTAAAGTTTCAAGAACTGGCTTTAAATGTACTCTAGGAATACACTAAATCCTCCTTACGTATCGCTCACATAGAATAATTACTGCACGCACAGAGGCCTTCAACCAATCATTCTTCCCGCTCTCCATACGCGAATTGAACAGAAAGAAACCCTAATAACTGGTACAATGGGATGCAGCCTCTGCCACGCACCTCACTGTGGTTTGCAGAGTATGTATGTAGAAGTATCGCAGTGCCTGTGTTAAGAGGAACGATGCAAGAACAGGCACTGCAGCGACTACAGCCGACGAGTGGAAATTTGGGGGTCTCGCCGTGGGTCGTGCACGGATAACCCAAGTGGTAAGGCGGCCGCTCACGAAAAAGTGGGAAATCCGGCTTCATGTCCCGTTCCGGCACAAATTTTCATTGTTGTTCCCTTACACAACTGATGATTAATTGTATTCACAGCTTTAATACATTTCATTTATTGTCTTACTACTAGCATGCTGGTCATTTTTCCCTATGTAGATGTAAGTAAAAATATTTTCACATTCGTAGGAGAATGTTGACAAATTTCGTGAAAAAACTAGAAACAACGAAAAACGCCTTCGTTTCAACGATTGCCATCCCAACTCACGCATCCACCCGTGACTCTCCCCTACTTAGCCATAACACAAGACCAACTGCCCTTCTTTGAACTTTTTCAATGTCCTCCAATCCTATCCTGCAAGGATTCCTTACCGCACAGCAATAGTCTAACAGAGGACGGACAAGCGTCACGTAGGCAGCCTCTATATTGGAGCTGTTTGACTATCTCAGCGTTCTGCCAATAAAACGCAGTCTTTGGTTCGCCTTTCCCACAACATTGAGTGACCGTTCCAATTTAAGTTGTTAGTAATTGCAATCCCTGTGTTTCTGAGTTGAACTGGCAGCCTTTAGATTTGGGCGATTCATCATGTAACCAAAATAAACAGACTTTTTGCTACTCATGTCGATCATCTGTTTTTATTAATTAGTGCCACTTGTCTAAATTATTTTGAAATTGGTTTTATGTTATCATGACTTTACTGGACGACAGACAGCATCACCTGCAAGCAGACAGAGGGTTGCCAAATTGTCTCCTAAATAATTTATACAGATTAGAAACTGAACAGAGCCTGTAGCATTTCCTTGGGGAACGTCAGGTACCACTTTCTGCTCGTTTCCTTTCGGGCTGGTAATTACTTCGTTGTCGGGAGTAAGACACAAAATAACAAAAACGCGATATATCGATATTTAATGAGATATCTGAATCTGCTCTCGATATATCGAAAAAATTGTCGATATATCTACGTAAATGGCTATAAAAATATCGGCTGCACATTTAAGCATTGATTTACTATTATTCTGTAAATCAACAAGCTAGGAGTTTACCTATCCCCCTTACAGCAAGAATTAAAAACGATGCATGTTCACGCTTTGCAATAATTACTAGCAATGGTAAATGCATGCAGCTGGCATTATAAAAGCGTGATGGGTCCACCGTTCGGTTTCGTCAAATATCGGATTTCTGCGGAACACTTCATGTCGACTTCCTTCTCTCATTTCTGCAAACGTCAGCGCCCTAGTACTTGTCAAAATCGACCGGTGACGCTAAACGTTGCAATTCGTTGGTAGCGCCGGGCGCCGATTACGTCAGCATTTCCCCCTCACACGTCTCCCACCACCGCAACGACCATTATTCATTTTCAGCTAGTGTTTTTGAAGAATGTCTGTGTGAAAATTGTTTAACACATCTGGAGTGCCGTATATTCACATCGGAAATATTGCATTCACCCCGCACCCTCTAGTGCAATCGGAGTAGTTCTTTTGTGCCACACTTACTTGCTTCACACAGTCAAAGAGAAAGACCGGACGTGATGAAAACTCAGAAAGTAGTAAGACTCCACACAGTTAAAGCAAAATTATGCCCTACTACAATCTTAAAAGAAGTTCAAATATTTTGCGGAAATTTTGATAAAAATGTAAAATAAAAATATTCGGTTCTCGATATTGCCTTTTTACATTGATATATTGGGGGAAATATCGCCAATGTTCATATCGATATTTTTTGGAAGAAATATCGATATTTTACCAACAGCCCTTGTCACGAGTGACGTTACAAACGGCAGATTTAGCCTCGTGTGCTTCAGTCCTACTGTGGCAGGTGTGAATCAACAGAACGCTCTTGCTACCAGAGCTGTGTAGAGAGGCATCAGACACAGAATGGCATTCTAACAGCGTGCACCACTTACGGTGCTTACCTCTGCTGGATATTGCACAACCAGTAAGGAGCTTTACGACTTTGCATAAGGACGAAATAACGGAGGCGGCGGTTCGTGATGACTCAGGAATTATTTTTCCCCACGCTCAGTTTGCGACTGGCTGCTGACAAACTGCATGAGCTACGAAGAGCAATGTGGCAGGATACTGATCAAGGAACAGCCTGTTTGTTTTAGATGATCCAGGGAGTGCAATCCAGTGCACTACCACAACTTTTGACTTCCACAATAATCCCGTGAAAACCAAGAAATTTACTGATCAATAAAATATTTCACTAGACTGCTTCCGAAAGGAAGTGTTTTACTGGGGCAGACGAGTGGCACATTACAGATGAACCAGTCCGTCAGGCCAGATATTAACACTGCGAAAGGCAAATGTGTCACGAAAGTTCAGCTCTTATCAAGCTGCTGATGAAGCGGCCAACCGATTCAGATAATTCTTCAGGGCCACAACAGTGCGTACTGCTAAGTGCATTCACGAATAAACACCCTACCACAGCTTGACCTCCACACAAATCCACAAGCGGGCGACTTTAAAACTAACAACCTCGTCGTCGCGAAACAAAACTAGTTCAACATTAATACTGTAAAATTAACACATTGCCTTGCCCAGTTATCGACAATCTTTCACGCCAGAGAACGACCGACGACTAGAAAGAGATCAAGATTATGCATATTTATAAGAGTAACATGGCTGCACTAAATTACATATGTAGTGCACGTCTGTTGTGGGATACTGAACTGAACACGCTTTCCACCAGAAGAAACATGGGACCACCTCTGACGAGTGTTGTTGTGCCCGCTTTTTTCGCACAAGGTTTTGCAGTTAGCAACACACTATAATACAGAATATGTAGCGGTGTAAGATTAATAGAATAGCTGTTATACTGGACGGCGAACGTTCAACGAATTATAAGAAGCCATGCCAAGTATTACTCGCTATTTTTGTTATTAGCTACATTGCAAATTAGGATCTTCAGATATTGATCACTTGATGACTCGTCAAAATTCCAGAGCTAAGCTCACAAGTGTGACAATGGTGCCGAACGCAGAGCTCTAAACTTTTGACGTGTGGCCATCAGGGTGATGAAAATCTGAAGATGCTCTAGATAGCTGAGGGGAAACCAGTAACAAACGGCAAGTAATACTCCATCTGTGACGGTTTGTCTTACGTTAATTTTTTAACGGTAGCATGATCGCTTGCAGGCAATGCTTGTGTCCCTACAACAAAACAATAGGACCACAAATGTGGTCAGTAAAGTGCTCTCGATATCTACAGGAGACAATCATCGGTGGAGGAGTGTTGTGGAGTTGCCTGGGGAGTTAAGAACATTATTTTCACGAAGCGCGCGCCAGATGGCAGCTCACTTTAAATAAGGGATTAATAGTTTGTGGTTAATTACTACGAGGCAATAACCGGAGATGGGGGGGGGGGGGGGGCGGGGGAGAGGGTTCCAGGAGTGCTGCAGTGGTCTTAGAAGTGTGACGTAGCCCATAGGGAGGTGTAGCAAATGCATGGGGATGAATCCGTCTGCGTTTTCACATTAAAATCTCTTGGTTCAGGCAAATTCAGTCCTCCCTTCACCTCTCCAAATGCGGGTGGAAGAGGAATATCGGGTTATTCATGTACCGTTCGTTGCACTTTTGCGGCGGTTCGCATGTGGCTAGCAGATCAATGGCTAGAGTGTGGTACGTCATCCCTCGGATTACGTTCCGAAACGGATATGCAGCATACCCACGGCTCAAAGCTAGTAACTCCGCACTTAGCGCAGAAACTGCGCGTCAAATTTTAAAAATGTGTTACACAATAGATCTCCGAAGATGATATTGCTGTATATTAACTATGCAAGGGTGGAAGGAGGGAGCGCTATATACCTTTTTTACTCTTTACTATATCCATACAAAACAGGTATTTACTAGGAAACTGCAGAATAATTTCCTGTAATCTGTGGCAAGCTTTTGACAAGTGGAGGACAAATGCACTGGCTCGTGACCGCCGGAAATTCTATTGTTGGCAGTACAATTACATTTTTTGAATTTGATCATTTGTTTACATTCTGAAGCATCTGTATCCCGTCATATCTCCGAACATGGTCATAAATCTGTACCGATCACCGTTGTTACAATCAAATTTTGGAATGCTGATTGCTTTCATCTGAAAGGTCAAGCACCCTCTTAATGTTCATTTCCCTCTTACATGTGACACTGTGGAAGATCGAAATCTGTAGATCCGATGTCGATACGGGCTAATTTCGAAAGAGAGAATATGCTTAAAACTAACTGCTGATCCCACAACATTATGTCAATAATAGACACCACAATATATTCCGCAACAAAATTAGTTTTTCGATCAATAGAAAGCGAGGTTCAGAATCGTGGAATAATGCCTGTTTAGCCATGACTTCATAAATCTGCTTTTTTTACGCACCAAATGTTTATGAGTTTATATGTGACAGACGGGATTAGTCAACGTGGGCCCCGCCCAGACTGAAGGAAATATGGAGATACGAGTCTCAGGCCCGCATTACACTAAAACATTGTCAAATGTCCTTTTATAAAAGAAGTTTTATAAATCTGACTGTACTGGAATGCAAATTTTTAATAAGAACATGGTCCCAGCTGTCAAACACTAATTTCTACGACTATCAGATAAAGAAACATACGCGCGACAGTAAATTATCGAACAACTTTAAAACGTTGCTGATAAACTACTGCATCCAAGAACGACAGCAATAATGGTCTACTCAAAGTTCACGTGTCCATTACGCCAGGACATGTACTGACCAAGGCAATAAAGCCGAAACAAGCTTATATACTAAAATATCAAGCAGCACACCGTCTTGCAATTCTCTGCATGATTTTAGAAAAGATTTGTCGAAGGACTTAGTTTCGTAAGGCCTGTATTACACCAACAGTGGGTGACGTCACTAAAATGAGAACATTAGCAAAATAAAATCCGACAAACTAACGGAACGTCCACAAGTATAAGGAATTTTTAGCTGGAAATGATACTGTTATCTTCAAACATTCAAAATTTGAAAATATCAGACCACAACGGAAAAGTATGGATGGACCAGAAACAAAAAGTGAAAACTTGCAAGTTACAGTACATAAAAAAAGTGGTCATAATTCGTTGGCTCCAACTCTCAACCAATCCGTCACCTTCAAATGTAACCTAAGACTTTGGGCTACACTACAGTTCAATATGCCACCCTCATCCCATGAAAACGCATTGGTGTAGTAATCAAAACAATCCGAAACACCGCTCCTCTCAATTGTTCGCCACCTCCATTAGACCCATATAAACACTAAACACGATCTATGCACCAGTCGGAACAATTAAATATTACACACAAAACCTACGATCGACAACAGAAAAATGAAAAACTCTCAGACGCCATCTATGTAACATACGGCCTCATTTGAGAAATTGAATGTTTCGCGCCCACTATACTCTTTTACTGCAACTTTAATGTGTCTTACGCATAGTAAATTATTCGATGAGTAGTCTTTGTAGGGACTAAGCATATCTTTCCAATATTGCTTGTATGGGATTTACTTTATAACCTTTCAGTTGCATTTTTTATTTTTGAATGGAATTCATTCCCTGAACATTCGTCACTGAGGAAGAGACATTTGCTCTCGGTGAACTTAAATCGAAAGTTGAAGTGGAAGTTGGTCCTACACGTAAGTTTAGTTTTATCTAAATAAACTACGTAACTGACTGCTACTTTCCACTGAATTCCAGCACTCTTCCTCGATATTCTACGGAGACCCCCCCCTCCCCCCTTTTCCAGTACAAATTCAATCGTCACTTGCTGAAACCTAAAATTTTCTCCGTATTCATCGTGTGAACTATAAATTTGCCTTTCTTAGCACAGTTCAATGTTTGCCCGCTAAATAGCCGCTTTTCCAGAAGAGGGCTTTCAGAAATGAATGTAAATATTGTTGGCTGCCTATGTCAACAGCAGAAGGAGAAACATTAGCTTAGTTAACTGCAGCCACACTTAGAGAACTACTAAACACGAAAAAGTCGTCACGAGTGCACGATTACGGTAGCATGAAATAGATGTATACAGCAATTTAACTGACACTTAATACTAGCACTTTCAATAATCGTTACGTATGTGCCGCCATCTGAACAACATTCACTATCTTGCAAAACTATCTGTTCCTTGTAAGATCCTCTTACACCTGTGGGCATTTCAGTAAGGAGCAGTCATGAAATTAGCCGCCGTACTGAAATACTACGGACCTGAAGTGAGAACGAACTCCAACCGCGAATAAGAAAGCCAGAAACACGGACAGCGCGTGGTTTGCAGCCCGCTGGGAAACGGCGGGATAAATCACTGCATTCCGTTCCGCTGCCGCTTAGCATGCACTCTCTCTTCCCTTTCTCCGCTGGGCACACACGTGTGAACGCTATAGAGTTCCGCTAAAATACCAGGCCGCGGCACTTGTAGGGCCGCACCAACGACTTTTTCCCGACGACTCTGTGGCAATACAGCCACTGTTCCTGCCTGCAGTCAGCAAGAAGTACCAGGAGAATTTTCTGGAGAAAGTAGGCGAACAGCACACTATCTATAGGCTACATACGGCTGTTACCAGATCCGGTGAGCTGCAAGCGAGCGGCCTAACAGTACAGCCCCCCCCCCCCCTCCCCCCAAGATTCCACTTTCGATGGATAATGCTGGTTACTTTTAATATTTCCAAGCAAACTTATATGAAACCGCAATTACTGACGTACTTTGCAGATAAAATACGAAAGCCCTGTCTTTACTCTTGCGAAGCGCAATGTAGCGCACAGAAAACTCGCGGTCGTAACAAGAACTAAAGAGTGGTCTACAACCCAAGTCGACAATCGTTAAAAGCCACCATACATGTAATTGTTTACCAGTTGCCTAAGCATCACTCACACACACACACACACACACACACACACACACACACACACACACACACAGGAAAACTTGCCTGTTTTTATAGTCACATCCAATCTTGACGGTGAATAACGCTTTCAGACTCCGGCGTTGAACGAAGGTAACAAGTTTTATTCTAGAATGAAAGTTTCACTCTAGAGCGGAGTGTGTGCCGATATGAAACTCTGTGGCAGATTAAAACTGTGTGCCGGACCGAGACTCGAACTCGGGACCTTTGCCCATTGCGGGCAAGCCAAGCTTGGGTGGCTCAGTTGGTAGAGCACTTGCCCGCGAAAGGCAAAGGTCCCGAGTTCGAGTCTCGGTCCAGCACACAGTTTTAATCTGCCAGAAAGTTTCAAGTTTTATTTATTGTCAAGTTAATAAGAGAAGCCGGTGGTTTTTTGAATCCATAGTTAAGACGCAAGTGCTCAACCGCTCCGACACGAAAACACTGCTACACGTCCATAACGACAAGAAGTAATTATTACCACCACAAATGTCTGCCAAGAAATACGCAGACTTCAATAAAAAGGTGAGAAACTACTCTCATTTGTGGTAAATATCTAAAAGGCAACCATTCACCCCGTTCCAAACAATGCAAATACGCACCTTAATACCAGAACGTAGAGAATAACCCACTCTGGGAATCCCAACGTTTGATTTTTGGAGGGACTGACGGAATCTGTGCTTCCTTTGCTCGCCGTAAACAGAATGCGCAGACGTCGCGTGTACGGTTAAGAAGAGACATTAACCGTGCCATGCTGTTGCCGCTAGTTGCACAATAGGGATTCGTTATACGACGGGTTCGCCCGCAGACGAGTAAAGCAAGCGAAAATACACTGACTAGGCCAGAGATTTCACTGGGTGGCGTCCAGGAGTGACAGACAGTAAGCGTGCCTACCTTTGTCGTCGTGACGGCGCGCTCGGGGCACTGACTGTCCTGCGACGCTGTCGGACGAACACTGGGCCCTAGCGGCGGCCGCAGAGCCGGTGGCGGGGACCCCGTGACGTCACGGCTGCCGCGGCTCGTTGCGTCACACACCTGTTGCCAGCGCAGAGCCCCCACCCCCAGGGCACGCCGGCTCCGGCGTGCAACAGTCCTATAGAAATCCTCACACATGACGGCAGTTGGAGCTATTCTCAGCAGCTTTCTTTTTTTCGTAGCTCTGTCGAAGATTTGTTTATTTTTTCGTCCTCCTCTGTCACGTTCAGCGGCAGATTGCAGGTTTTCGTACTTATTTCAGTTCCGTCTGTCCCTTTGTTTTCCGTTATTCTGTTGCAGAACTGGTTGACAGAAACGAGTCTCCCTGAATGTGATGCAGTTCAGTATCCGAAGGTGTTCGCTTGGCAGAAAAAAGAAAACGCAAATCGAACGTAACATTAAGTGGTATGCAGACATTCGTACCAGGCGGTACCAACTCTCTTAAGGTCTCCTAAAGAGAGCTACTCACGCTCCAACCATCTGCCCCCGGTAGCTGAGTAGTCAGCGCGACAGAATGACAAGCCTAAGGCCGGTATTACACTATCAAACTTCTTTGTCAAATATCTTTGTCCAATATCTTTGTCAAAGATATTTGATGGTGTAATAGGGAACTTTGTCAAATGTCGTCCAATATTTGATCAAATCTAGGGCCTCGCTGTAGATTTGATCAAAGAAGGCGCTTGTCTTCTGTTCACTGCAATGTGACATGTTACCACATGGAGCGCTAGCATCGCTGCATTCTGTCGTTGTAGTGTTTTTATAAACATTGCAGGTAAATACAATTGGTGTGTGCTGACAACTACAAAATTAATAGAGATTTATGAAGCTGATGAGGCGCTTTACAACGTGATGCATGCTGAATACAAAAATAGATTATGAAGATTGGAGACGTGACCCAACCGAACCCAACCTAACCCAACATAACCCTCTCCTGTAGCAAGGAATCGGAGTGTTACAGTGAGCCTGTCTTCTGAAGATGTAGCAGTTCTTAAGTGAATATTGTGCTTTGTGATATGAGGATACACTTCATTGAGCACATACAGAAATGTATGCTCATCCATTCTTAAGTAATTGATGTACGACTTAACGTCCTTCACTACAAGCTCACGTAACAAGTTTTGCTGAATGCTTTTATCGTGTCGTCGTAAAATCCACGGCTTCACCCAGGTATGTTTCCATTTTTCTCCCCGCTTCTCTTCCGCATATGCACACACTGCAATTGTGGTACATGCAACTGCTGCGGTTAATAACAAGTTGTTGTTGTCAGCCATCTTGAACTTCGACGAAAAATATGATGACAGTGTAACACCCCTTCTAGCGCTACGTCAAAGATCTTTGTCAAATATATTTGACGGAATATTTGATCACATCTTTGATCAAATCTTTGACAAAGAAATTTGATAGTGTAATAGTGGCCTAAGGGCCCGGGTTCGATTCCCAGCTGGGTCGTAGATTTTCTTCTCTCAGGGACTGGGTGTTGTGTTGTCCTAATCATCGTCATTTCATCCCCATCGACGCGCAAGTCGCCGAAGTGGCGTCAAAATCGAAAGACTTGCACCCGGCGAAGGGTCTACCCGATGGAAGGCCCTAGTCACACATTTATTTACGCTCCAACCGACCGACGGACGAATATTCCTTGTCGGACGGTGGCACTGAAACATTTGAAAAGGGGTCTTGCATGCGCCAACAATGTTTGGTGATACTGGTTCTGAATTCGTTCAAGTTTCACTGTAAAATTGGGAGACACCACATTGCTGAAATTTATTTTGGATGTCTTCTTCCTCTTCCACACATTTATAGGGATTCCATCTTCTCCAGTTCTTCTAGGACAGTTTCTATTTTACAAGTTGCCACGGCTCCCAAACAGAATTTAGGGGCTGAAGTATTCTGAATTCCCATCTCTTGTGGCACGCCATTTGTATTCCATTTTTGAACTAATCACACCACTTGACAGACTGATTATTTCAGCAAAAATGTAGAGTTTTCTCTTGTCCTACTCCAGTTACTTGAATTTAAATAATGTTCACATTACTCATTCTCTCAAGAGATGAAGTCATGTCAAGCCTTGAAGCTTTTTTTAAACACTCCTCAAAACAACTGGGAGATGAAGAAGCTTGCACAGGATAGAGTAGGATGGAGAACTGCATCAAACCAGTCTCAGGACTGAAGACCACAACAACAACCTCAAAACAACGTGGCAATATTATGTCAAGGATAGATTGCTAGCCATCACACAGTGGAGATGAAGAGTCACAAACAGATAGAACAAAAAAACTGTTAAACAAGTAAACTTTCGGCCAGAAGGACTTCTTATGAACTAGACAACACACACTCGTTCGACTCGTACACACATGACCACTGTCTCTGGCTGCCATGGCCGTACTGGGTGCGGTCGCGATCGGGTGCAGTATCGCCAACCTCAGATGGCGCCGATTCCAGCTCCTGCACGGAGAAAGGGTAGTTGTAAGACTCAGAATAGTGGGATCTGAAGTCCAACTGGCCCCTCTCTGCAGTCGCACGGCAGCAGCGAAATGCCAGACCTCCGCTGGCACTGGCTGTGGTTGCCCCACAATGCTCTGCCATCATGTGAGCGATGTTTCTGGGCGTTATTTGGGGACATCCCTGTTTCACAACTGTTGCTGTAGGCAAAGACTGTTTACCAGAAATCTTCCGGATGGCTTCGCACACTATTTTAAAACAAGTGGAACGGATGAGTGTGTCCACGAAAGCTTGCCACGACCTTTCATTCCTCTGCTTAATTGCGCATCGAGCCTCGGCTCTCGCAACCTGAAAGGCTCTGAGGTTGCCTACTGCCGGGCGGTATTTGAATTGATGAAGAACCACCTTTCCCAGGTTTTTGAACCGCACTGATCAGCCCACCATGGTACAGGTTGCCCTCTAAGAGGACCTGAAGACACAGGGGTGGATAAGTCAGTGGCGTGATGGATCCCTCGTGTAGTGTGGTCCAACCATTCCTGGACGCTGCCGCAGTGTTCAGAAACAGTCAGCTGGCTGAACAGTGTCCAGTTAGTCCCGCTGACCTTCCATGTCGGTGGCTTCTGTTACACTATCCTCAATCCTTTAGGTGGATCCACTGTGGGAAGTGGTCACTGGAATGAAGGTCATCAGATTCTTCCCACTGTGCTGAATCTGTAAGGGCAGAAGAGCAGAAAGAGAGGTTTATGGCTGAGAACAACCCAGTAGCAGCTGAGAAATGACTGGGTCTGCCTTTGTTGAGGATGGACAGCTGAGACATCATGAGGTTCTCCAAGACTCAAACTCTGGGGTAAGTATAGTTCCAGCCACATAGTACATATGGGCATTGAAATCACCCAATAGGAGAAACAAGTGGAGCAGTTGTTTAATGAGAACTACAAGTCTCAAACTTCGTGGCAGATTAAAACTGTGTGCCGGACCGAGGCTCGAACTCGGGACCTTTGCCTTTTGCGGGCAAGTGCTCTACCAACTGAGCTACCCAAGCACGACTCACGCCCCCTCCTCAGCCTCACTTCCGCCGGTACCTCGTCTCCCACGTTCCAAACTTTACAGAAGCTCTCCTGCGAACCTTGCAGAACTAACACTCCTGGAAGAGATGATATTGCGGAGACATGGCTTAGCCACAGCCTGGAGGTTGTTTCCAGAATGAGATTTTCACACTGCAGCGGAGTGTGCGGTGATATGAAACTCCTGGAAGATTTAATCTGCCGGGTAGTTTCATATCAGCGCACACTCCGCTGCAGAGTGAAAATCTCATTCTGGAAAAGTCTCGAAGTCTATCGCTTCCTGCAGAGGTAAGTACTGGGAGGGGATAGTGATCCTTTGACCCACGTGAGCTGCAATGGCTGCTGCTTGTAGGTCAGTGACCAAGCAGAGAGTAAAGGAGTGGTGTGTGTTATTGAGAAACACAGCAATACCTCCCTTGGCTCTTTCCCCAGTCAGATCAACTTTTCCATGGAGGGTATAGCCTCATAGCAGAGGGCCATAAATGTATTTCCAATGTGTTCCCTGTAAACAAGAGCACAGGGGTTGTGCCTGTGCCAGAAGTTTCAGTTCCTCCACATGTGGCCTGAACCTGTTAATGTTCCACTGGAATATGGGCACGATCTATTAAGGAGGTTGCACTTTCGCCCTGTCTTTCCACCAGGCAATCGAGCCTGTAAAGGATGTAGGCTCAGTCTTGGAGCGAGATGACTGCCCCAGTGTAACATCGATGTCCATTAGCTCTACGGAAGAATTGAGAGAGATGTCAGACAGGGTGACATCGTTCGACTGTTTACTTTCTCTTGGTGGTGGACACTTGACCTTTGATTTTGTCCTGGGTTAGATTTGGGCCTCAACCGTGGCAGTGGTAGTGGCAAGGCTGGAGAGTTGACCAAATTGAACTTTTGGAGGAGCAGGGAGCTCCGCAGTGACAGCTACCACGGCCTTGTCTGATTTTCTGGGAGAAAGTGTAATCTTCAGAGTAACTGTAGCAGCACAAATGCACTGACAAACACAGGCACTAGTGCCAAGACTAATAACCTCCTTTTGTGTAGCAGCACTGGTTTTCTGAAGTGACTGTTTAACAACCGAAGCAAAGGAAGTAGCGAACATGGGGTCTGCTGCATGGCCCTATAAAGCTTTTTGGCCTCGCCATAGTGATCCATTCTATAATTTTAATCTCCTGTATCTTCCGTTCTTCTGCGAAGACGCAGCAGGGTGAGTCCCAGAGCAACTGACACACTTTGAAGGAGATGAATATCCGACTCCTGTGCGGCCAGCCTTACCAAATTTCCACAAGTGGCTTCTCCCTTACATCCAAACACTGGAATTTAAATTGAAGAAAACCTTCATAAATACGCCCTGGGGGTTTCGTGCCATTGAAAGTGAGGATGAATGAGCCAGACTTGATCTGATCAGCTTCCGCGTTTTCCATGATATTATTCATGCCTACAGTGCCTTCTGAGACTGACTCAACATTCAGGTCTTCTTTGCGAATGTCCACGAGGCCCCTGCATGCCAGAATATCTTTGCTGTAGTTTAAGGTTGTATTTCCCCAATGCTTTTGGCCTTCTGCAAGTTTGTTCCTTATTGAGAACTCGAGATTTCGGCCAACTTGAGGTTTCGACCAACAATATACCATCCTGCAAGCACTTAACAGATTTTAATGTACCTTCATTGTGCTGGCGTGAGTTCTCGCCAGCACACTGGTCGGCAAACCTGGAGCACGAGGATCGATAGTAGATGCTGGATCATGGGAGGGGCCAGAGACAGACTCGCAGGCAACGCGCTGGCAACGCCCTCTCAACCACTCACCAGAGGGCTTCAGTCGCTCAGTCACTGGCTTCACTGTCTCACACTTCCAGTTTAGCGTCTGTCACTCCATCCGCAGAGCGGGCTTATGCTACGACAGTACATAGCGACTAGGGTAGTGATTATAGCAGGATTTGTATTTCACCTGCAGCTTCTACCACAACACAGGGACTCTGTTAAAGTTCAGTAGTAGCTATATGTTCGTGTAAATAAGGAACTGTGCTATCCACGTGTGCATTTGTGTTGTAGAGAGAGGATACCGGCTGCCCATATCGACATCCTCTCCCTTGCTTCTAGTGGTACAAGACTTTACGTACAATACCCACTAAACCCTTTCGAATGAAAAAAGGTCACACTTGTTCAAGACTTGCCTCTTTCCTGTTAACCAATAAAAACACCCTCTGACCAGCAGTATGCATTCTGCACTAGAATTTTTAAATGTCCCCGAGTCTGGAGGAGTAGCTATACGACTGATCTTATTTGATTGGGTATTAGTACCTACCAGCGGCCACACATTCTACTGGGAGGCGGAAGAGAAAATTTCGAAGCATCCATCTCGTTCCTACGGTAGCTAGGGAATAAATGTCAATCTAGACACAGCCCCACGTGCTTAGCCAAACTCTGTACAATGAGGAATGGCGGAGGTTGCACGCTAATGACCGTTCCGCTTCAACAGCTACGAATGTCATCAGCGTGCAACGTGCCTTGAGGCTGAGGGTTCATTTACAGAGGGTTTTACCAGTCTTACGACCAGGGCGGTCAAGTCAAGATCCCCAGTCCTTGTGACTCACAACACTCCACCGCCGCGCCGCAGAGTGGTCGCTGAAGCACGCCCAGAGTCTGCAGTGACAGGGGACTGACTGGCGTAGCTTACCAGTCCCACAGGGGACTGGCGTTGCTTACCAGTCCCACAGGGGACTGGCGTTGCTTACCAGTCCCACAGGGGACTGGCGTTTCTTACCAGTCGCACAGGGGACTGGCGTTGCTTACCAGTCCCACAGGGGACTGGCGTTGCTTACCAATCGCACAGGGGACTGGCGTTGCTTACCAGTCCCACAGGGACTGGCGTTGCTTAGCAGTCGCACAGGGGACTGGCGTTGCTTACCAGTCCTACAGGGGACTGGCGTTGCTTACCAGTCCCACAGGGGACTGGCGTTGCTTACCAGTCGCACAGGGGACTGGCGTTGCTTACCAGTCACACAGGGGACTGGCGTTGCTTACCAGTTGCACAGGGGACTGGCGTTGCTTACCAGTCCCACAGGGACTGGCGTTGCTTACCAGTTGCACAGGGGACTGGCGTTGCTTACCAGTCTCACAGGGGGCTGGCGTTGCTTACTAGTCCCACACGGACTGGCGTTGCTTACCAGTTGCACAGGGGACTGGCGTTACTTACCAGTCCCACAGGGGACTGGCGTTGCTTACCAGTCCCACGTGGGACTGGCGTTGCTTACCAGTTGCACAGGGGACTGGCGTTGCTTACCAGTCCCACAGGGACTGGTGTTGCTTACCAGTCCCACAGGGGACTGGCGTTGCTTACCAGTCCCACAGGGGACTGGCGTTGCTTACCAGTCGCACAGGGGACTGGCGTTGCTTACCAGTCACACAGGGGACTGGCGTTGCTTACCAGTTGCACAGGGGACTGGCGTTGCTTACCAGTCCCACAGGGACTGGCGTTGCTTACCAGTCCCACAGGCACTGGCGTTGCTTACCAGTCCCACAGGGGACTGGCGTTGCTTACCAGTCCCACAGGGACTGGCGTTGCTTCCCTGTCCCACAGGGACTGGCGTTGCTTACCTGTCCCACAGGGACTGCCGTTGCTTACCAGTCCCACAGGGGACTGGCGTTGCTTACCAGTCCCACAGGGGACTGGCGTTGCTTACCAGTCGCACAGGGGACTGGCGTTGCTTACCAGTCGCACAGGGGACTGGCGTTGCTCACCAGTCCCACAGGGACTGGCGTTGCTCACCAGTCCCACAGGGGACTGGCGTTGCTTACCAGTCCCACAGGGACTGGCGTTGCTTACCAGTTGCACAGGGGACTGGCGTTGCTTACCAGTCTCACAGGGGGCTGGCGTTGCTTACTAGTCCCACACGGACTGGCGTTGCTTACCAGTTGCACAGGGGACTGGCGTTACTTACCAGTCCCACAGGGGACTGGCGTTGCTTACCAGTCCCACGTGGGACTGGCGTTGCTTACCAGTTGCACAGGGGACTGGCGTTGCTTACCAGTCCCACAGGGACTGGTGTTGCTTACCAGTCCCACAGGGGACTGGCGTTGCTTACCAGTCCCCAGGTCAGCAACTCTGGAGTCTTCAAGCCAGTACTCAGCGAACGAATGCTGAGCCCCTCAGGACTTACCTCCAACTGACAAACTGCCTATTGGCTTCTGTCTCGGGTTCTTCGGCCGACGTTCATCTAATGATTTTTCTGACGTTTCGCCAGCACGAGTGGCTGGCATTGTCAAAGCTTCACCTTCCAGTGCCGGTGGTGAACTGGAGGCGAGCTCGCGGCCGCAGACTATGTGTACCTGGCGCGCCAACATCCGAGGGCTTCTCCGCGGTCATTTCCGGTGCGGTTCTCCTCTTGCTACCTGCGACGGTCGTTCGCTGCAGTACGGGAAGCCAGGATCCGTTTACCTTAAGGCTTTCCTCTTTCTTGTTGAAACTGTTCGGGTGTTTTTGGATTTCTACAGCTTTTCTGAACAAGCGCGTGTGATAGTGCCTCTCTACAGCCAGAACTTCCGTGTCGGCGAATTTTATTACGTGGTCGGTCACTGACTGTTTACGTACTGTGAAGAGTTTTCGAACCAGAAAAGAAAGCATTTAAAACGAGTCATTGTTGTCTCCATAGAACTTGCACAGTGTAGCGTTGAGTGTAATGGGATTCACGACAGTAAGAGAAACACAACAATAAAATTCATTTTTTTTCTTTCTTGCTATGTAACAAACATGTATGGGACCTATGGAAATATATAATAATTCTAAAATAATATTAAAATAGTTTGAGTCTCGGTCTGGCACACAGATTTACTGTGCCAGGAAGTTTCATATCAGCGCACACTCCGCTGCAGAGTGAAAATCTCATTCTGGAAACATCCCCCAGGCTGTGGCTAAGCCGTGTCTTCGCAATATCCTTTCTTCCAGCAATGCTAGTTCTGCAGGTTCGCAGAAGAGCTTCTGTGAAGTTTGGAAGGTTGGAGACGAGGTACTGGCAGAAGTAAAGCTGTGAGGACGGGTCCTGAGTCGTGCTTGCATAGCTCAGTCTGTAGGGCACTTGCCTGCAAAAGGCGAAGGTTCCGAGTTCGAGTCTCAGTCCTACACACAGTTTTAATCTGCCAGGAAGTTTCAATATTAAAGTAAATAAAAGTATGCAGTACAGTGTAAAATATGTATTATGCCTCAAAATTTGTAAAAATGTATAATTTAAAAATTTGAAATAATGGTATTTTCAGTGTAATTCGTCGACTTTTAGTTTTTCTTACAACTATGAATAAAGAAACAAAAATGTAATTACATAAAATCTGGACACTTGCGGTAACCAATGTTTTACCAATAAAAATGTACGTGTATTTACGGAAATTTAAATAAATTGTAAGAGTAACCTGTTATCAACCTGAAGGTTGGTTTAAACACCACAGTAGGTTATTAGATATGGTACTATTGGAGGTGGTATGTCGTTGTCTTCCTCCGACCTTACGCAGGTACCCAGGCATTACACAGAGGGAACCACAGTTTAACATGGATTCCGAACCGTGATGCGGCTTAACAAACATTGCAAGAGGTGAACCAGTTGATTAGTGATGGAAAAATATCTTAGACTGATCTGTGGGTTCATATTCCGGTTCTTACCCATCACATTTTAAGAAGATTTTGCTACATATAGTAGTTCTTGAGGCACATGGTTCAAAACAAATTTTGACAGATCACAAAGTGTACCTGAAACAAGAAATGAAACTTGGACAGTTCACAGTTAAGTTCCATTAATCCAATACGAATGTAGTAGTGACATACATTACAATTCTTATACAAAAATATATGGTATTGTAATCTGGAAATCAACAAATACTTATGGCGAATAAAACAATAAGAACAAATACAATATTACTTTCATTTATTATGGACATAGATCGCTGGAACTGTGATGAGTAAACGTCTTCCGAAATAATTGCTACCAGCCATCTTTCGTGATGGTTCAATTTTTAACGTGCCATGACCAATTGCAAATTGCCTAGTACCTATATCACCGGATGGTACACACTTTTAATCATTTATTTGTAGTACTGTTGGGGGTTGTGAAGAATTATTACCACCCAAGACTTATTGTAATTACAAACATAACTCTGGAAAACATAATTTGTGTTTTCTAGTTGTGTTAAATTCACAGCACGACACAAACTTTGTCAACAGTCTTTCCCGGCGTTCTGTTGACATTTTGAACAAACGGGAGTTCTGCCGGATGTTCGCGTCGTTCTCGCACGATATTTCGACGGCATAACTCGCTGTCTTCTTCAGATGCTACCCGAGAATGGCCCTTGGGCTTTTATTGAGAGATGGGGCCCCTCCACGCCCGCACCAACGTGGTGATCAAACCAAAAGTTCTACTGTCACCTCCATCAATATGTTAGTTATCTAGTAAGTGGATCACAGGATGCTGGGCTGAGATGTTGTCCGTGCGTCTTGGTAAGGCTACGCATTAACACGGTCCATCAGGTGATAGATAGTGGACGAAACGCGAGTGAGGGTAGCGATTTGAAGAGCAGAGGGAAAAAAGTGCCATGGCTCGTGCCGTGGGAAAAAAACCTCTGCGACAGTGGGATGGGTAGTAAGAGCAGTAGTGGCTTACTAGCTGCGATAGCTCATGCAAGGTTGGATTTGTTAGTATAGGTATCATTCATCATTACCATGGCAAGCGATGGCGATGTGTCCCAGTTGCTGCAGCTGCTACATTCCTGGAACAATCAAGATCGTTATACAGTAGTGGGAGATCGGCCATAGATCATCTCACTGTGTGGGGGATGTGTGGAGCTTGTCTGCATGCAGTGTACGGTACGGCTTCCCTGTGTGGTGCCAGTTATTCGGCGGCGTGTTCCAGCTGGATATCCAGTAATGGCGTCTGATTAACAGGGGCTCGCCTGTGCCGTTATGTTTGTGTATGCTTGGCCATAGATGTTATGTCCTTACAAGTATGTCTTTTGGTCTTTTATGTTTCCATCTATGGTTGTGGTCGTAGTTCCCCAGATTCCGAATAAACGGGTTCTGCGAATGTCTGGAGTTTCTGTATAGTCTTGTGGTGAGTTTGTGGATTACCTCCGTGAGAGTCTCAAGTCGGTATTCCCGGTGAAGGTCCGCGGTGCGTGTGTATCGTGGAGCATTGCTTATGATTTTGAGTACTTTGTTTTGTATGAGCTGCAGACGGCGCAGGCGTGTAGGCGCAGCGTATCCCCAGACGGGAGCTGCATACGTCATCAGGGGTCGAATAAGTGTCGTGTACGTGGACCTCGACACCCTTCTGTTCAGTGTGCTACGCCTGTTGAGCATAGGATAGAGCGGTTTGAGCCTCGCGCTAGCTCGGTTGGTCATGTGTTGTATGTGGCCCCCCCAGAGTAATTTCCGGTCCAGCCAGACACCGAGGTATTTGACTTTCTCGCGGAAACGTATTGGACGTGCATGTAGAGTTATTGGTCTGCAGTAGCGGTGTTTGCGCAGTTGCTTCGGTCTTCTAGTGAACAGAACGGCTTCGCACTTGTCGACGTTTACTCTAACACGCCATTTCTCCAACCAAGGCTCGGCCACTCTGAGTGCAGTCTGTAGACGTGACGTAATGTTTGATGGTTTCCAATCTTGCGCAAGGATGGCTGTGTGATCTGCATAGATTGCCATCATTGTGTTGTGTGTGGTTGGGAGATCGTTTATGTAGAGGTTAAACAGTAGGGGCCCTAGGATGCTTCCCTGGGGTACTCCCGCGTGTATACCGTGTCGTGTTGACTGTTTTCCCTGCACGTCAGTGTTGAAACTCCAGTCTGTGAGGTATGAGTGTATTAGACGCAGCAGCCCGTCGGGGAATCCCGCGTCGCTGTGTTTGCGGATGAGGCCGTTGTGCCATAGACGGTCGAAAGCCTTTACGATGTCCAGGAATACCGCCCCTGTAGCTTTGTTTGTGTTGAAGCCATATGTTATATGTTCAACGACCCGTAGGAGTTGTTGTGTTGTGATTCCTGAAGCCGAATTGCTCCGGTCTCAGGATGTCATTTGTTATGCAGTGCCTAGTGATGCGTTTGAGAATCACCTTCTCAACAATCTTACTGAGCGAGCTCAGAAGGCTGATGGGTCGGTAATTTTGTGGGAGGCTGTGGTCTTTCCCCGGCTTCCTGAACATCAGGACCCTGGCCGTCTTCCAAAAGGCGGGGAAGTGTTGGTGTTTTAGTATGGCATTCGTTATGTGTGTTAGGTACTCAGTTGCTTTATCCGTGAACTCCTGGAGGACGCGGTTTTGAATGCCATCATGACCAGGGGCTTTCCTAGCAGCGGAATGCATTATAGCCCAGGAGACTTCGGCTGTGCTAGCATGTCGAATGTCGTCGCGCGATGGTTGGGCTAGAATGCGTGTAACCTCCTGGTCAGTAGCAAGTGTGAACACTGGATCTGATGGTACCAGGTTCGGTGTGAATGACGCTGCGAGTGTGCGGGCCATTAGTTCTGCTTTCTCTTCCGCTGAGTATGCAGGTCCGTCAGGCCCTTGAAGCGTTGGGGTGTATATTTTCTCCCTGGTGAAGTGTCGGGCTAGTTGCCACACGCCAGGTCGTGCGGTGTCCAGCCCTTCGAGTTTTTGGTTCCACTGTTGTGTTCTATGTCTTTGTATTTTATCGCGTATGATGCCCTGTAGCCTGTTAATGTGCCGTTTGAAGTACGGACGCCTGGTGCGCTGCCATTGTCTCCTGAGGCGATTTCTCATTGAGATTAGGCCCAGGATTTCCTGGGGCAGGGCCGCACTGCGTTGTTGTGAGGTGCGATCAGGTATGGTGCCTGCCATTGCGTCCTGAACGGCGTTGGTGAGGGTTTCTACTGCCTCATCAATTTGTGCTGTTTCATTAATTTCGTGTATGGGTGGGATGTGGCTAACGAGCGTTTCCTTGAACAATGTCCAATTCGCACGCCCGTAGTCCAACATCTTGCGTTGTTCCGTGTGCTGCAGTGTTTCCTCAATGTATAGTATTACAGGTTGGTGGTTTGAGGGCAGATTGTTTTCAACGGCAACATTGAGTGTCGATGTAATGCCCTTGATGAGGGCCATGTCTAACACGTTTGGCCTGTGTCCCCTCTGATAGCGAATGTGCGTCGGTTCAGTCGGCGCTAGTGTAATGTAGTTTCTGCCTAGTGAATGTTCGTACAGTTTTTTGCCGTTGGGATTTCGTATGCGTGAATTCCATTCTGGGTGTTTTGCGTTCAGATCTCCAGCGACTATTACTCGCGGTGAAATGTTGAGTAATGTGCTGATATCGCGTGTTGAGATGCCTACAGGGCTGTTGTATACCGATATCAGTGTGGTGTAGGCTCCGTTGAACTTGACTGTGACGGCCGTTGCCTCGATTTTTTCCAGTTCAGGGAGCTCTATGTTTGTGTGCTCCATGTCTTTGTGTATGACGGTTGCAGTTCCACCTGCCACGGCGTCGCCCGGTCGGTCGGTACGATAGACACAATAGCTAGGAATGTTTAATTGTTTGTGCGGTTTAAGTTTAGTCTCGCTCAGTAGCGCGACAAGGATTCCCTTGCGCTCCATGAACGCGGCAAATTCTGCCCTTTTGCTGTGGATCGAGTCTGCATTCCAGAACAGCATCTGTGATAGTGTATGCGGGTCTGCGTTATGGGCCGGGTGTGGCATATTATTCATGTAAGAGTGTGAAAGAGTGTTGTGATGGCAGTGTGTATGACAGCCCAGTATTGCCCGGGTTCGGCGCTCATGAGCTGGGTGATGAGTGTAGTGACGGCCGTCAGCACCTTGGTAATTTATGCCTGTAAGGTGCTGGGCGCTCCCTAGTCGGTCCGCGCCGCATTGGGTGTTCCCTCCGCGGTCCGCTCCCGCCAGACGAGGCTCCCAGGCCCTCTCTGGTCGCTGGTGTTCCGAACGCCGTCCGCTCCTGGTGCGGCCGTCCTCTGGGGTGGTGGTCGTCGTCTGAGGTCAGTCAAAACTGGCCTGTAATGTCTGGCGTTCTGTATAATTGCTGTTCCCTCGGTTTCCACTTCTGTCTCTTTCTGGGCGCTCCGTTATTTGCCTTCGCTCTCCAAGGTGTTTGAGCACCTGTATGCCAGGCGTCAGCTTCTCCTCGTGACAGTCGAGGGCATCGTCCCGGACGAGCAGTTCGGCTTTAGAAGCGGCCATTCCACTGCACACCAGCTGATGCGGCTGTTGGAGAGGTCATACGCGCTCTGGAGACTCGGGAATTCCTCGGGGCGGTATTCCTAGACGTCTCAAGGGCTTTTGACTCTGTATGACACGACGGCCTCGTGTGAAAACTTTTTGTGCATGGGGTCCCGACGTCCCATGGGGTCCTACATCGCTCCTATGTGGCTGACAGGACGTTCCACGTCCGGCTGGATGATGAAACCTCGTTTCATCGCCCTATACGTGGTGGAGTGCCGCAAGGGTCCGTTCTTGGCCCTCTGCTGTACTCTGTCTTCACCACCGACTCCCCGAGCATGGCGCCAGTGAAGTTGGCACCACTATACTCTGACGACATTGCGCTACTCTTGCGGGGCATGAAGGTGGTGCAGATGCATCATTTTCTCCAGCGTGGCTGCGAGGCCCTGGGTGCACGGTCGACCGAGTGGCGTCTCAAGCAGAATGCAGGGAAGAGTCAGGCACTAGTGTTCACTCGAAGACTACTCCCCCCTGATCTCCTGCCAGTCTGCCAGTCTCCATCATGGGAAGCCTCATACCATGGAGCAAGATTGGCCACTACCTGGGGGTCACCCTTGACTGAAAGCTGACCTGGAAGCCTCACATAGGGGATGTCAGGAACAGTGCGATTGGGCACCTGTGCGTCTTGTACCCTCTGTTGAACCGATTGTCAGCTCTGCCTCCTCACCATGGCATTACGCTATATCTGGCGCTGGTACGCCCAGAGCTGGAATACGCGGCGTTGGTGGGGGACAAAGCAACTGATACCCACATCAACAAACTGCAGAGGGTGCAGAACCGAGAGCTCAAGCTCGCTCTGCGCCTGCCAAGGCTTTACTCCACCGCTTGTCTGCACGAGCAGACAGACATTCCACAACTCCGCGACCGATTCAGACATTCGGCGCGAGCCTTTTACGAACAGGCTGAATGCTCTAACAACAGGCTCATCCGGGACCTGAGCAGTTAATTGGCCTTACCTGTTACGGGAGTAACATACTGTAACAGAGTCAGGACGCCAACTTAGGCCAATCCAGAACGAGAGGCTATCATCGTGACGTGACAGGAAAAGCAGGAGCCCGCCGCTGTGGCCGAGCAGTTCTAGGTGCTTCAGTCCGGAACCGCGGAACTGCTACGGTCGCAGGTTCGAGTCCTGCCTCGGGCATGGATGTGTATGATGTCCTTAGGTTAGTTAGGTTTAAGTAGTTCTAAGTTCTAAGAGACTGATGCCCTCAGATGTTAAGTCCCATAGTGCTCAGAGCCATTTGAACGATTTGAACGTGATCCGAAGCAGGAAAGGGTACTTATACTTATTCAGCCTCCTCTGAACCAGCGGCAAGTGTAGAACAGGGCGCATCACGCTCGGCACGACGCAAAAAGAGGAATTTTGTGTGAACACTGCGTTCACTTTGGCTGACATTCAGCTAGAAATTAGCTAAGAGTCGTTGAGCACCAACAGCAGAGAAGCGAAACAGCCACCTAGTTTATTGTTCTTGCGAGAACTGAGAGGGCATTGAAGCATACATGCTGCTCCACCTCTGTGCGTGTATATCGCCATATTTTCCTGACTAGGGATGGGTGCATGTTTTCTCGCTTAACAAGAAACATAAGGCAGTTTCAGATGATAAAATCTGTAAGGATTTTGATGAGCTTTTTATAGGATTTACAGAGGACGAGGGCAGCAATACAGCCGACAACATGTCGCACCTAAAGGTAAATATCGCTGGCAGAGGTGTATGAACTTTGAATCACCAGCTTGCGTCCTCAGTGAACACAAGCAACCTTGAGCAATTTTTGCATATCTTGTCACAAAAACTAGCCCTCCTCCATAGACTTGATTGTCACTCTAAATACACTCCTGGAAATGGAAAAAAGAACACATTGACACCGGTGTGTCAGACCCACCATACTTGCTCCGGACACTGCGAGAGGGCTGTACAAGCAATGATCACACGCACGGCACAGCGGACACACCAGGAACCGCGGTGTTGGCCGTCGAATGGCGCTAGCTGCCCAGCATTTGTGCACCGCCGCCGTCAGTGTCAGCCAGTTTCCCGTGGCACACGGAGCTCCATCGCAGTCTTTAACACTGGTAGCATGCCGCGACAGCGTGGACGTGAACCGTATGTGCAGTTGACGGACTTTGAGCGAGGGCGTATAGTGGGCATGCGGGAGGCCGGGTGGACGTACCGCCGAATTGCTCAACACGTGGGGCGTGAGGTCTCCACAGTACATCGATGTTGTCGCCAGTGGTCGGCGGAAGGTGCACGTGCCCGTCGACCTGGGACCGGACCGCAGCGACGCACGGATGCACGCCAAGACCGTAGGATCCTACGCAGTGCCGTAGGGGACCGCACCGCCACTTCCCAGCAAATTAGGGACACTGTTGCTCCTGGGGTATCGGCGAGGACCATTCGCAACCGTCTCCATGAAACTGGGCTACGGTCCCGCACACCGTTAGGCCGTCTTCCGCTCACGCCCCAACATCGTGCAGCCCGCCTCCAGTGGTGTCGCGACAGGCGTGAATGGAGGGACGAATGGAGACGTGTCGTCTTCAGCGATGAGAGTCGCTTCTGCCTTGGTGCCAATGATGGTCGTATGCGTGTTTGGCGCCGTGCAGGTGAGCGCCACAATCAGGACTGCATACGACCGAGGCACACAGGGCCAACACCCGGCATCATGGTGTGGGGAGCGATCTCCTACACTGGCCGTACACCACTGGTGATCGTCGAGGGGACACTGAATAGTGCACGGTACATCCAAACCGTCATCGAACCCATCGTTCTACCATTCCTAGACCGGCAAGGGAACTTGCTGTTCCAACAGGACAATGCACGTCCGCATGTATCCCGTGCCACCCAACGTGCTCTACAAGGTGTACGTCAACTACCCTGGCCAGCAAGATCTCCGGATCTGTCCCCCATTGAGCATGTTTGGGACTGGATGAAGCGTCGTCTCACGCGGTCTGCACGTCCAGCACGAACGCTGGTCCAACTGAGGCGCCAGGTGGAAATGGCATGGCAAGCCGTTCCACAGGACTACATCCAGCATCTCTACGATCGTCTCCATGGGAGAATAGCAGCCTGCATTGCTGCGAAAGGTGGATATACACTGTACTAGTGCCGACATTGTGCATCCTCTGTTGCCAGTGTCTATGTGCCTGTGGTTCTGTCAGTGTGATCATGTGATGTATCTGACCCCAGGAATGTGTCAATAAAGTTTCCACTTCCTGGAACAATGAATTCACGGTGTTCTTATTTCAGTTTCCAGGAGTGTAGTACTGAACTTAGAACCTGGTATGAGATGATTTGACGTAATATTATTGTCCAACTCAGGCAGTGCTTCACTGTCTAGATACAAGAAAAAATTTGCAGAGAACCTTCTATTTAAATTCGATACTGTTGTGTTCCACGTAATTTCTGCTAATTAGGACATAATACGTTATCACGACAATTGTCCTGAAATTTTCATGTCACACTCTATGTAAACCAGCGTGCTTCATTGACAATAATGCAGTAAATAAACCAATTTTGTACAGTTAAATACCGACGTGCTATGTCACAGAATAACGTTCCACTTCTACCCCATTAATTCATTCTACTGGCGCTAACGCACTCACAGGGTGTTTTTGCTGATGTCTGGCGAATGTGAAAAGGAGTGGAGTGTCAGAGTACGTAGAACAACATGATAAATAACTGCATCACGTACACAATTACCGTACCGCTCTTTAATTTCACGGTAAAAGGCGTCCAACAACCTCACACACTCCGATGCTGGCGCCCCAGGAGGGAGCAACCTTCTGGCTGTCTGAGGGCGTGGTCTATTCTTCGTTCGTCTTCCGCGATGATGCCAATGCATAGGGGTGAACTAACCTGCGAGCTGAGACTGCTATACGACTGTATTTCCCAAACTTCAGCAACTGTAACCTGAGGCTATCGAACTTTACAGCAAACAGTTCAAGGGAAAAATCACAGCAGCTCTCATAGGACCCAAATGAACGTATCACCAATTTCTCCATGTGAAATTAATAAGATTATACATTCTCTCAAAAATAAAAGCTCATCTGGTTTTCATGCTGTTTGTTCCCATACAATAATCATGGACTTATCTGAAATATGTAATGCACCACTAGCTCAAGCCATTTCTCCAGAAAGGCTGAAATATGCCATTGTCAAACCCTTCCATAAGAAAGGTGATAGGAGAGATGTCAATAACTACCGACCTGTTTCACTGCTGACATCATTTTCCAAATTTCTGACAAGGTCATTTGTTCTAGAATAGTATCTAGGCTTAGCAACAAGAATATCCTCAGCAAATGACAGTTTGGATTTCAGAAGAACTGTTCTCCTGAGAATCCCATTTAAACGTTCACTTAGCACATTTTACAAGCATTAAATAATAATATAGCGCCGGGTGGTATTTCCTGTAAACCATCTAAGGCATCTGACTGTGTGGTTCACAATATTCTCCTAGATAAATTGAAGTTTTATGGGGCTGATGGTATAAACAACCAGTGGACAATGTTTGTGTTTAGAAATTTGGCCAGTACTGTCCAGGGACATTATTCTGACTGGGAAGAAATCACTTATCAGTTCCCCGAGGCTCAATCTTAGGTCCGATATATTTCCTCATATATGTAAATGATCTTGCATATAATATACAAGAAAGGAATTAATTATTTTTGCAGATATGATGAGTATTGCAAGCAATCGATGCACACATACAGAAACAGAGGAAATAGTAAACAATGTTCTTAAAAGTATCATTGACTGGTTTTCTGCGAATGCTTTTGCCTTCGATTTTAAAAGACACAACATATTCAGTTTTGTACATCTTGTTGCACTACACCAATGATAGGTGTAACACATGGTGAGGAAATAATGAATAGTGGAGCCACGTTTGCACAAAGAACAACTGCAAATCTTGGGGAGAGACAAATCAGTAAGCTGACATATTTTGGATATTTAAATTCAATAATGTCATATGGAGCAATGTTCTGGTGTAACTCGTCTTTAAGAAAGAAAGTCTCCATTGCTCAAACACGTGCTGTAAGAGTAATACGTGGTGAGCACCTACGTTCGCCTTACAGACATCAGTTTAAGGAGTTAGGCATTGTGACTACTGCTTCCCAATATACTTATTCCCTGATCAGGTTTTGTTGTGGTTACTCCACTGCAGTTCGAAGGGGACAGTGATGAACATAATTACAATACCAGAAGGACATCTCACAGGTACTCGTCCACCCAAAAAGAACATCAAAGAAGCACAGTAGACACAGCACGAATCAGAAAGTGACCAGCCTGAGGCACCACAATCAGAAGACATGCAGACTGAAGTTATCACTAAACAGCCCAGCCATATTCATCCTCCCTTCTGCTGAGCAGATATAGGCGAGAAGTCTTTAATTCTCAAGCACTCGCAAGTCACACAAAATACATACTCAGTCATTGCAAATCCTCTACACAGAACCTCCATAATACTGAAAACCCGAGACGACAGTGCTATTAAGAATAATATCCCAGTCGCCCTGAGCAGACCCCCACCAAAACAGCCACAACCCATAAGCTGACTTACCACATTAACAACAATGGGCAAAGGCGTTCATACAGAGGAGTGAGAAATTGAAATTGAAACAAATTTGTCAACAGAGATCAATGCCCAGAAAGCACGACACACCTTTACTAACAACACATTATCTTTTGTAAGAGTGCTGATAACAAATGAAGCCATGGTATGCTTTTGAAGACACCAAGTAGGACCTTCAAAGACAGTATGGCAAGCTTATCAATGTTAGTGTTGTCTAAAACATAATGACCACCTCACCGAAAACTATGCAGTCTCCTTATCCGCCTTCAGGACAGAAAACTACCACCTTTACAAAGAGTGTCGTGACATCATATCACCACGAACCTGTAACACATACTAACAGCCACGTTAAACCTACTCCTGTTTGTACACGTCAGAACAACCTCCAAAACCAGAATTCACTGTCCCCATACACGCTGCAGATAAGCCACTCCATACCAAGAATTCACTTGCTTTCACCACTATAGTCCTCCATAGAAACCACCCATTTTGAAAACCCCACATTCTGTAGCAGATATCCCTCGCCGTCCGCACTCTTTTCGGTTCTGACACATGTCACTTACTTTCAAAACCAAGTTCACTTCCTTCTCAAGCGACTGCAAAACTTGTTTGATTCTGTCATCCAAACTACCTGTCCTAACTTTTCGAAAGGCAAACAGAGTTATTTTCCAGGTCATCTATTACTTTAGTTCCACTAAACAATTCACTACCCACACCATCAAACTGCAATGTCCACACACTCCTCCAAAGCTGAAGTTCAGATCCAGCCAGTTACCGGTTCTTCTCCAAATTTCCCGTTACTCACAAAGAAAATCCAGCCTTCACTCATCTATCCACCCTGACAAATTCAAGTCTATTCTAATGTAGACTGGAATGCCTACTGAGGCCATAGCTATGCCCAAATTAAAGACCACAGTTCTAAGCTCTGCAATCCAATTGACATACAGCAGAAGGCTGACATCCTACAACACACTTTCACAAATCCATTAAACAGCCATATCCCTTTTCGACCATTTACTATGATCGTCCCACCCTCACTCGACATACACTTGTCCCTCTCCAGGAATCGCACCCTCTTCATAAAACAGTCTTCTGTACTCGTGAATTAGACGCTTTCACACGCCACTAAGGCTGCAGTGATATGACTGGAATTCCTTACAAGCAAAACGGCTCTGGGACTGGTACATAATATGCATTAAATGGAACACTTATAAGCCGAAGAAACTACTGAAAGTCACTATATAGGCACCCCACCCCACATCCCACCCTAGACAAGAATAGACCCCCTCCTCGGCAACCTTGCCCAAGTCAAGCAAATTACGTTCTCTCGAAGAAAAAACTTGCACCATCTTATACGACCCCAACTTTGATTACCAACTGAATATAAATATCTATGAATGTACCAATAGGTATCTCACGTCTCGTGCCAAAATTGCAGTAATTTCACAGTACTTGATGAACTAGACTAAAAACGCCAATAAAAACTGAAAATATGAGATAAATACTCGGTAAGAATTGAAACATTGCAATTGTTGTTGTTGTGGTCTTCAGTCCTGAGACTGGTTTGATGCAGCTCTCCATGCTACTCTATCCTGTGCAAGCTTCTTCATCTCCCAGTACCTACTGCAACCTACATCCTTCTGAATCTGCTTAGTGTATTCATCTCTTGGTCTCCCTCTACGATTTTTACCCTCCACGCTGCCCTCCAATGCTAAATTTGTGATCCCTTCATGCCTCAAAACATGTCTTACCAACCGATCCCTTCTTCTGGTCAAGTTGTGCCACAAACTTCTCTTCTCCCCAATCCTATTCAACACCTCCTCATTAGTTACGTGATCTACCAATCTAATCTTCAGGATTCTTCTGTAGCACCACATTTCGAAAGCTTCTATTCTCTTCTTGTCCAAACTATTTATCGTCCACGTTTCACTTCCATGCATGGCTACACTCCATACAAATACTTTCAGAAACGACTTCCTGACACTTAAATCTATACTCGATGTTAACAAATTTCTCTTCTTCAGAAAGACTTTCCTTGCCATTGCCAGTCTACATTTTATATCCTCTCTACTTCGACCATCATCAGTTATTTTGCTCCCCAAATAGCAAAAATCCTTTACTACTTTAAGTGTCTCATTTCCTAATCTAATTCCCTTAGCATCACCCGATTTAATTCGACTACATTCCATTATCCTCGTTTTGCTTTTGTTGATGTTCATCTTATATCCTCCTTTCAAGACACTATCCACTCCGTTCAACTGCTCTTCCAAGTCCTTTGCTGTCTCTGACAGAATTACAATGTCATCGGCGAACCTCAAAGTTTTTATTTTTTCTCCATGGATTTTAATACCTACTCCGAATTTTTGTTTTGTTTCATTCACTGCTTGCTCAATACACAGATTGAATAACATCGGGGAGAGGCTACAACCCTGTCTCACTCCCTTCCCATCCGCTGCTTCCCTTTCATGCCCCTCGACTCTTATAGCTGCCATCTGGTTTCATTACAAATTGTAAATAGCCTTTCGCTCCCTGTATTTTACCCCTGCCACCTTTAGAATTTGAAAGAGAGTATTCCAGTCAACATTGTCAAAAGCTTTCTCTAAGTCTACAAATGCTAGAAACGTAGGTTTGCCTTTCCTTAATCTATTTTCTAAGATAAGTCGTAGGGTCAGTATTGCCTCACGTGTTCCAGTATTTCTACGGAATCCAAACTGATCTACCCCTAGGTCAGCTTCTACTAGTTTTTCCATTCGTCTGTAAAGAATTCGTGTTAGTATTTTGCAGCTGTGACTTATTAAACTGATAGTTCGGTGATTTTCACATCTGTCAACACCTGCTTTCTTTGGGATTGGAGTTGTTATATTCTTCTTGAAGTCTGAGGGTGTTTCGCCTGTAGCCGGCCGAAGTGGCCGCGCGGTTCTGGCGCTGCAGTCTGGAACCGCGAGACCGCTACGGTCGCAGGTTCGAATCCTGCCTCGGGCATGGATGTCTGTGATGTCCTTACGTTAGTTAGGTTTAAGTAGTTCTAAGTTCTAGGGCACAGATGACCTCTGATGTTAAGTCCCATAGTGCTCAGAGCCATTTGAACCATTTCGCCTGTACCGACTAGTCGCCGTGCCATCCCCAGCCCACAGATGTCACTGGTTGCGGAGATGGAGGGGCATGTCGTCATGATGATGATGATGATGATGATGATGATGTTTGGTTGGTGAGGCGCCCGTACAAAGTCTCAATTTTTTACACAGTCCACTTTTTTTCACAGTCCAGTCTAGCCACTGTCACGAATGATGATGATGATGAGGAGAACACAAACACCCAGTCCCTGGGCAGAGAAAATCCCCAACTCGGCCGGGAATCGAACCTTGGACCCCATGTTCCGGAGGCAGCAATGCTAGCCACCGGACCACGAGCTGCGAACAGCATGTGTGGTCAGCACACCACTCTCCCGGCCGTATGTCAGGTTACGAGGCCGCAGGCGTTACTTCTCAATCAACTAGCTCTTCAGTTTGCATCACAAGGGCTGAGTGCAGCCCGCTTGCCGACAGCGGTCGGCAGACTGGTTGGTCACCCATCCAAGTGCTAGCCCAGCCCGACAGCGCTTGACTTCGGTGGTATGACGGGAACCGGGAACAGTGCAGCTGGTCTCATTATTTCACTACATACGGTCGTCTCAGTCTCCCAGAGTCTACCACGAGACTCTTGCCGTCATTTGCAGTATCATAATCGTTTGCACAGGTTATAACCCATAGCAGAGGAGAGTATCCGAAGTCATGCCTAAAGCTGAGAAACTATCCTCGCAGGCCTCACCCTACCGACCCATCAACCTGGAATAACTTCTCAGCAGATCCTCCTGCGATGAATCCATCTACACCTAGCAATACTGCTAATTATCTCAACGACAGTCCTAATTAGATGATAACTCCTCCATCCCATCTTCCTTATCTGCCATAAACTAAATGCAAATTTGCCCTGTTTGTTTTCCTTTCTATCCAAAAAACCTTTAAGCTGGTACGGCATTCTGCTCTGTTCTTCAGACTACTGGTATATGTGCTTCTAATTAACTATGACCACGTCCTACAAATGTCAGAATCGGTCACACTTGCTGCTGCACCTTTTATCCTACTGCTGGTGTATTTCATAGTGTCTGTACACACCACGGTATTTTGCTGTGTGCATCCTATTGCTGACATTCGTAAATAATGCAATAGCTACAATCTTCTGAAGAAGGATACTGAGTGCCCGAAACCACCAACTAAAAATTTCTATTATGCAACTGGTTGCTTATTATTTCGTTTCATACGCCTGCAGTTGCTGAGGATGGGTAAAATACTAAAATTAACTAACCTGTTAATTCTTTTAAAATTTACGAATCTACTTTATTTGAAATTATAAACACATAATTCATATATATTTACAAAGAGATAATTATCATCTTGTTCATTTCTAAGCAGAGTGTCCCAGGAGGAATGGTCAATATTCGAGGGTTTGGCAGCGGCGATGATCCGAAGCAAAAGAGTGCAGTAAATGTGAGCTCTAAAAGATATACCTTAGGAGCTATGAGGACTAATTCATCTTTCGATAACGAGAGACAAATCTCTTTTGCAGCAAGCTCTTTACTTTCCATATTTCGGGAAGAGGTGCTATGGACCAAAGAAAAGAAAAAATTGTGTAATGAACAAGAGCTCTAAAATGCAGACCTTATGAGCTATGTGCACTTGGCAGTTTCTGTTGCTGTACAGCAAGTGCTCAGAACGCTTAAGGTATGCCTTTTTAGAGTCCGTGTTTACTAGACAATTTTTTCTTGTTTTGGTCCATGCTACCTCCTGGCAAAATATGAAAAGCTACGATCTTGCAAAGCAAAGAGCTTGCAGTAGAAGAAATTTGTTTCACAGTATCATTGATGAAGAAGGTGCCACAGCTGTTAAGTTATACCTTTCACAGCCCGTGTTTACTACACCTTTTTGCTTCGATTGATCGATCCTGTGATATGTCCGAATATTCCTCCTAGAACAACCTGTATTTTAGAATAATGGTATAATTGGAAGTCTTTTGAGAATTGGAATTCCGAGAGAGACATTGGAAAGCGTAGCATTAGTCTAGAGTGCTTTTCGAGGGAACACTTTTTGGCGGGTTGCGTTACAAGTGAGTACAATTCAAAAGCTGCTTACAGTAAGTTCGACCGTGAGCCTAAAGACTTGACGTGAAAAGAAGAATATGTGGCTACTGCTATATCACAAGTTACTTGTACACCAGACGCAACACACTGAGGCTTCTCCTGGCAGGTTGTGAGTGCCTGCGTGGCTATCACACTTACTGCTATTAGATACCAGGTTCAGTTCGGCCCATCGTGCGTGCTGCCTACTACCCAAGACTCACAAATGCTGGCTTCTTTTTTACGCAGTTCATTAACATACTCATCTCTACCTGCTAATGACATGCAGAAAAGCACCCTGAGAACGTTTCATCAGCAAATAAAAGAAACTGCAGTGTACTTTCATCATGCTTCTAGAACCTTTTTTGGGTCATCATTCATCTGACTTTTTGATACGACCCACGACGAACTCATCTCGTGTACCAACCTCTTCATTTCGAAATAGACTTACATCTAACGCTCTTAAATATTTCTTGGGCATAGTTCAAACTCTGTCTCCCCCTATAATCTCTATCATCTGCACGTGCCTCAACTATCATGAACATTATTGCTTAATGTCTTAACGCATGTCAAACTGCCCAGACCCTTCGTACTGTGAAAGTTTGCAGCTGTTCCTCTAGTCACATATTTTGTGGAGAACCAACTCATTTCTTCTCAGTTCACCTATCAACATCGTTGCACAGCACCAAATCTCTTACGATTCTTTTCTGTTATCCTTCACTCCGTGATTCATTTCCATTCAATGCTGTTGTCAAATGTACTTCCTCAGAAATTTATTTCTTCAAATTAAGGCCTATGTTCGATACTAGCACGTTTTTCTTTTGACCAGAAAGTCCCTCTTTTACCTGTGCAAGTCCGTTATTTACGTCCTCCTTGCTTTGCATCTCGCGTGCTATGTTGCTTCCTAGGCAGATTAATTCCTTAACTTCGTCTACTCCGCAGTCCCCAATTTTGATATTAAAACTGTTGCTGGTCACATTTCTGCCACTACTCGTTACTTTAGTTCAAAAAAAATGGTTCAAATGGCTCTGAGCACTATGGGACTCAACTGCTGTGGTCATTAGTCCCCTAGAACTTAGAACTACTTAAACCTAACTAACCTAAGGACATCACACACACCCATGCCCGAGGCAGGATTCGAACCTGCGACCGTAGCAGCAGCGCAGCTCCGGACTGGAGCGCCTAGAACCGCACGGCCACCGCGGCCGGCGTTACTTTAGTCTACGCTTTACCCTCACTCCATTATCTGTTCCCAGCATACTAATTACTTCGTTCAATGGGCCCTGCAATTCTTTCTCCATTTCCACTGAGGACAGAAATGTCATCAGTGAATCAGTGTTAATTTTAACCGCACTCCTATTCCTCACTTTCATTGTCGGTGATTATTTCTTCTATCTATAGACGTTGTAAATGAAACTGTTTTGCAATATTGCCGAAGGCAGAAGTATCGTTTGTTAGTAGCTCAATGTGTGTAAATATTAGTGAATATAGTTGTTTCGAAATTGCCGCTCGGGATTAGCCGAGCGGTCTCAGGCGCTGCAGTCATGGACTGTGCGGCTGTTCCCGGCGGAGATTCGAGTCCTCCCTCGCGCATGGGTGTGTGTGTTTGTCCTTAGGATAATTTAGGTTAAGTAGTCTGTAAGCTTAGGGACTGATGACCTTAGCAGTTAAGTCCCATAAGATTTCACACACATTTGAACATTTTGCTTCGAAATTCAGAAACTTTATTTCATTGAATAATGATTAGAAGCCACCCGAATAACACGATTCCTCCACCGGTTAATTTTTCTTTCGTATCAGAAAAAGGGACCAAGACCAGCATCAAATTTCACAGAAGTCAACGAGACCACTATCGAAATAAAAAGATCAATAATTTCTTATAATTTTAATATGGATGAGAGATTCTATGCAGCTTACTTAAAATAAATGGTCAACGTCAGTTTAGAAGGCTGAGCATTTAATGTCTACCATTTGAACAACCCCCATTCTATCGTGCAGATGTGAAGAAATAAATAAAACAATAAACAAATGCTATTGTGGATGGAACATCTTATAAAACAATTGCGGACTTCTCAAGAGAGTGTAATCTACACGTATAATGTCCTAGTATCATTCTAGAACAAATTTCTGTATTTGTACTCTTCTTTACCTTTTCTTCGACAGTCTAAAAGAATTGTATTTGCTGCTGATCACCATGCTGTTTTATTATGATTTGGTATCAGCTACTACGTTCTATGTGTGGTCTTACACAATTTGTTGTAGTCACCAAACGTTCCACTAACGTAATAAGAAACTGATTGCGTAGCTTGTGCAACAAATTCAGAAACTTTATTTCATTGAATAATGATTAGAAGCCACCCGAATAACACGATTCCTCCACCAGTTAATTTTTCTTTCGTATCAGAAAAAGGGACCAAGACCACCATCAAATTTCACACAAGTCAACGAGACCACTATCGAAATAAAAAGATCAATAATTTCTTATAATTTTAATATGGATGAGAGATTCTATGCAGATTACTTAAAATAAATGGTCAACGTCAGTTTAGAAGGCTGAGCATTTAATGTCTACCATTTGAACAACCCCCATTCTATCGTGCAGATGTGAAGAAATAAATAAAACAATAAACAAATGCTATTGTGGATGGAACATCTTATAAAACAATTGCGGACTTATCAAGAGAGTGTAATCTACACGTATAATGTCCTAGTATCATTCTAGCACAAATTTCTGTATTTGTACTCTTCTTTACCTTTTTTTCGACAGTCTAAAAGAATTGTATTTGCTGCTGATCACCATGCTGTTTTATTATGATTTGGTATCAGCTACTACGTTCTATGTGGGGTCTTACACAATTTGTTGTACTCACCAAACGTTCCACTAACGTAATAAGAAACTGACTGCGTAGCTTGTGCAACAAAAGTCAATAAATTAAACGAAACTTCCTTAATTTGTCGTCTATTGTCTGCACCGCTGCTCGACGCATAGTATGCCAAGGCGTGTAATCTTCATTCCATACTTCTACATCCCTTCAAATCCGTACGCGAAGATAGCGAGCTATGCACGTGCATAAACAACTCAATTGAACTGACCCAAAATGTCAGCTAAATGTGCGTGTAATTTTCTTCTGCCACTTCAAAGAACTACATTTCAATCAAGTGTGGAGTTTAGACTGAATAAATGGGCGACTGGAGGAGCGGATTCTGTCTTCTGCTATTGTAGCTGCTTCGGGTTTCTAGGTTGTGGATCTTGTAATGATACATATATGGACTTTGACAGTGCTTCGTGAAACTCAGCAGACGGAGATAGATGGGCTCTGCGAAGTCGGTATAGCTTGGCGTAGTTCCGATTTCGTTTCTTGTGCTGTGCCCTTTGCAGGCTAATGAGAATTTCTCAGTTACTTATGTGATCAAAAGTATCCGGCACCTGGCTGAAAATGACTTGCAAGTTCGTGGCGCCCTCCATCGGTAATGCTAGAATTCAATATGGCCCACCCTTAGCCTTGATGAAAGCTTCCACTCTTGCAGGCATACGTTCAATCAGGTGCTGGAAGGTTTCTTGGAGAATGGCAGCCCATTCTTCACGGAGTGCTGCACTGAGGAGAGGTATCGACGTCGGTCGGTGAAGTCTGGCACAAAGTCGGCGTTCCAAAACATCCCAAAGGTATTCTGTAGGATTCAGGTCAGGACTCTGTGCAGGCCAGTCCATTACAGGGATGTTATTGTCGTGTAACCACTCCGCCAAAGGCCGTGCATTATGAACAGGTGCTCGATCGTGTTGAAAGATGCAAACGCCATCCTCGACTTGCTCTTCAACAGTGGGAAGCAAGAAGGTGCTGAACACATCAATGTAGGCCTGTGCTGTGATAGTGCCACGCAAAACAACAAGGGGTGCAAGCCCCCTCCATGAAAAACACGACCACACCATAACACCACCGCCTCCGAAATTTACTGTTGGCACTACACATGCGAGCAGATGACTTTCACCGCGCATTCGCCATACCCACACCCTGCCATCGGATAGCCACATTGTGTACCGTGATTCGTCACTCCACACAACGTTTTCCGACTGTTCAATCGTCCAAAGTTCACACTCCTTACACCAAGCGAGGCGTCATTTGACATTTACCGGCGTGATGTGTGACTTATGAGCAGCCGTTCGACCATGAAATCCAAGTTTTCTAGCCTACCGCCTAACTGTCATAGTACTTGTAGTGGATCCGGATGTTGTTTGGAATTCCTGTGTGTTGGTCTGGATAGATGCCTGCCTATTACACATTACGACCCTCTTCAACTGTCGGCAGTCTCTGTCAGTCAACAGACGAGGTCGGCCTGTACGCTTTTGTGCTGTACGTGTCCCTTCCCGTTTCCACTTCCCTGTCACATCAGAAACAGTGTACCTACGGATGTTTAGGAGCGTGGAAATCTCGCATACAAGCGTATGACTCAAGTGACACCCAATCACCTGACCACGTTCGAAGTTCGTTGAGTTCCGCGGAGCGTCCCATTCTGTTCCCTCACGATGTCTAATGACTACTGAGGTCGCTGATATGGAGTACCTGGCAGCAGGTGGCAGCACAATGGACGTAATGTGAAAAACGTATGTTTTTGGGGATGTCCGGATACTTTTGATCACATAGTGTATGTACGCTAGTAGGTCGATAGTGATCTTGCCTTCCGAGTGAGCTATCCAGTAGCTTCGACTCACGACTCATTCTCACGACGTCGGATCAGTCAGTAACTTCTCCCCGAACTTCATGGGCCCTTACCTTCTTATCTTAGTGGCCCGCTACTCCTTAGTGCAAGGTTCTGGGTTCGGATCCGACTCACAGTTATAATCTACCACGCGCCCTCCGCTGTGCAAAGATTCATTCTGCGAGAAAGCTCTAGCCTGACACTCAAACTATTTCTCTGTAATAGCCTTTCTTCAACAGTGTTGGTCCGGCGAAGTATACAAGAGAGCATCTGTGAAATTTCGAAAGCAGGCGAGATCTAATAGCAGAACTTAAGCTGTGAGAGCGGGTAGTGAGTTGTGTCTGGATAGGCGGTAAGAGCAGAACCCGCGAAAGACGAGCACTTTCGGATCCTGGTCCGGCACAAGAAGTCAGCTGATGCTGTTATTTTAGTTGTAGCACGGCCTGGAGCCTTGATAAACTTCTTGACATAAATAAGTTCCCGCATTGGCTGTTATTAATTTGAATTTTATTGTTTTTTTGTAGTGTGACGTTTACGCTGTTTCACCATTTGCAGGTAAAACGTTTAAACAGTTAACTGCGCATGTTCTCCGTTACAGTCATATAATTTCATGCCAGTCCGTGTTCGGCTGGGTTCGAGAGCTGTAGCTATGATTTCCGTTGCAGTACAAAAAGTAGCATATATAGTCAAGTCATTTCCTAGTGTGAAGGATGCTAACATGTTAAACAATTGCTGGCCGGAGTGGCCGAGCGGTTCTAGGCGCTACGGTCTGGAACCGCGTGACCGCTACGGTCGCAGGTTCGAATCCTGCCTCGGGCAGTTGTTCTAAGTTCTAGGGGACTGATGACCTCCGATGTTAAGTCCCATACTGCTTAGAGCCATTTGAACCATTTTAATGACGTCTTTAGCGTATCTAATCTTTTGTCTGCTGAGCTCATCTCCCACTCAAGACTTTTCACATGACCCCGAAAGAAGACCAAGTCATGAACGATCAGATGAGTGAGCTAGTCCTGAAGTACGACCTCCTCATTAGTGGAAGTCTGATGCAGGTATTCACCAACAAGAAGTGTAAAGTGAGCTGGGGCACCATCACTATGAAACCAAATAAATCCACAGAGAGCAAGTGGGACACCTTGTAACAATGTGTGGTGTTGGTTTCTCACAAACATGTCGAACACTGGTGCAGTTAGTCTAGGAGGAACAAATGCAGGCTATTTAACAAATCACTGATTATGTTTGTCTACAAATTCTCCGTCAATCTAAACTGATGACCAAAAACTTGGTGCCCACTGCTGAGCGCGACTCTGAATGAACCCTGGTAGCGTTGCAAGCATGTGACATGGCAAGAGAAATAAGTTGCGCAGTGAGAAAAGGAGCATCATTCTAGCGACGATGCAGGCTGCAAATGGGGAAACCCACTGGCATAAGCTGTGGCGTCACACATCGATACCACCCCACAGGTACTAAAGTTGGCAGTGGAATTACAAGTTTCCGTCCAATACAGATGACAGATGTGCGGTATCTGGCGGACCCAATGGCGCGCGCCCGCTGCGCCATACCCCCAGAGGCTCTGTACCAGGAGCGCCCTCTGCCACCGCAATACAGGACGGCAAGTGGTAGTCGGGCAGCCGTTTACACTTGGAGCCTCTCCACTACGTGGCGCTATGCAGG
Organism: Schistocerca serialis cubense; assembly: GCF_023864345.2. Lineage (NCBI taxonomy): Eukaryota > Metazoa > Arthropoda > Insecta > Orthoptera > Acrididae > Schistocerca > Schistocerca serialis. The sequence goes on along the minus strand of NC_064641.1, from coordinate 5,059,426 downwards.
AACCGCCTAGTCGTGGCACTCACAACATCACTCGTGCTTAGTCCTTAGCGCCTCGTCCTTGTTGACATTGTGATAGCTGGACTCTTATCTCTTGCTGCATTATTTGTAATGAGTCTTCGCATGCCTTAAGTAATAGAACATAAGTAAATATTCTGTTTAATGCGTTAAATTGTAGGCTGATCGTTTCGCTTCTGTCCAGATTTTCTACAGTGACAGTTGCTGCACCACCCTGTAGCCCAACTCTTGTTCCTCTTGTGTACGAACTCGTATACAAAATAAGCGACTTGGGCCAAAAACAGACCATTTCGACGCTGTGCCTCGAAACGAACATTTCAGAAGTGGCGAACCTGGCTCAGATATTAGTGTCGTGAGCATCTATAGAAAGTGCTGGAAGAGCAGAGAAACCGTGAGTAGGCGACAAGGTGTTGGACTTGTACGACTCATCACAGAACATGCTTTGTAAAGCAGGATAGGGGGCGATTTGTGGCAAATCTGGCGACAGAGTATAGTGATGGTGCAAGCACAAGTGTTTCAGAGCACTCTGTTCAGCGCAGATGTTTCAACACAGAGCTCCGCAGCAGGTGGCTCCTATGTGTTGATGTGTTGACCCTGTGATATCGATTGGTGTGGGCGTGGTATCACCGAGACTGGCTCGTGAATCAACCGAAACGTGTCACCTAGTCTGATGAATCGCCTTCCTTGTCACAGTACGAGGGTGGTTTCATAAGTCTGGTAAAAAATCAATGAGAAACGTATGTTCCGCGAACAGTTCACCTTACTTCTTGACATACCCCTTTGAGGGATATACGCTTGGTCCTCCAATCCTCCAGTTTTTCCATCCCATCAGGAAAATAGGTTTTGTTAACTCTGAAAAATACTGGTTGACGACTGCTACTATCTTTTTGTCAGTTGATGAAAATTTATTCCCAGCTAGACAAAGGTTCGAGTTAGAGAACAGGAAGGAGTCACTTGGGGCTATATCTGGCGAATAAGATGCATCAGTAAATAATATAAAGACCAATTCATGCACTTTCGCCATTGCTATCGCTGATGGGTGGGATATTGCATTATCCTGGTAAAAGAGCATTTTTTTTCTTTTGCATACTAATCTTGATCTTTTTTCAGCCAACACAAGGTTCAACCGATTCAGCAATTAACCATAATTGGGTGTAGTTATGGCTTGCTTTTTTCCAAATAATCATTATTATTCCTTGGAAATCCCAAAAACAGGGGCCCTCAGCTTACCAGCTAACAAAATGGTCTTTGCCTTCTTCAGGGCACTTTCACCACCCTTCGTCCAATGTACTGACTGTCGCTTTCACTCTGGTGTGTAATGATTGATCCACGTTTCCACAGTCACAAATCGATGGGTTTCTGGTGGATTGTGAGCAATCACAGCACCCAGCTCACATTCAGCTTCTTCAGAGCCAAATCTCCACGCAGGGTGTTATGCACGCGTTCAATTGAGATTCTACAGTCTCAGAAATGTCACAAATTTTTATTTGGCGTTCTTTTATTGCCATATCCTGGATTATGTCAATTTTTTAAAATTTGTGACCGAAGTTGGACGATTCGGTGCTTGTCCGACCACGTTTAAATTCATTAAGTCAAAAGTAAATCACTTTCAATGATGGTGCAGGGTCCGCGTCAACTTAATCAACTGTACTGCAGTCCAACACTTCGAATGAAAATAAATGTTTAACAGCAGCACGAAACTCGGTTCTTTGTATTTTCAATCGCTGTCAATACATTGACCAATTCGGGCGGCTGTCAACAATAGACTGTAGACTGTACATTGTTGATATTCTTTATACGATCCTCGAACTAATCAAGTTTACTAACCGTGGAGGCGCAATAAAAATGTTCCGTCCTTTCGTGGAAATTTACCAGACTTATCAAACCAACCTCGTACAACTGTGGCGTCCAGATATGCAGTCATCTAGGTGAACAGATGCTCGAAACACATACGGGGCCACGGACTCGGACCCTTTGGTTACGCTATACGTGACTTCCACCTGGGCTTTCACGAGGCTTGTAGTACTAATGTAAGGCGCTGTGGTGTCTGTGGGCTAATGACCACTCTTGCGTGCACAGTGTGTATCCCTTCATGCTTGATGTCTTTCCCCATAGTGATGATATCTTACAGCTGGGTGACTATCTGTGTTACAAAGCCAAATGTATGGAACAGTGGTTTTAAGAGCATGGTGGTGAACTCACGTTGATGTCTTGGCCACCGGATTCCACTGGTCTGAACCCGATGGAACTCACCTGGGAAGCTTCTGGGCACCTGCTCGTCGGCCACAAGCTACCGGCCCTAATTTACTGGAATTGCGTGATCTGTGCGGAGACAATTCGTGCCACATACCTCCAGAAGCGCGACAGGGGTCTGCCAAATCCTTGCCACACAGTGTCGCCCTTGTATTTCGCTTCAAAAGTGATGGTTCAAATGGCGCTAAGCACTATGGGACTTAAGATCTGAGGTCATCAGTACCCTAGACTTATAAGTACTTTAACCTAACTAACCTAAGGACATCACACACATCCATGCCCGATTTGGAACGGTAGCGACGAGATTCTCAACTGGCAGTCCATGGCTGTTGCCGCTACTGAACATTCTACGCATGATGAAGCACGTTTTATTCGAGGAACGTATTCTCAGGAAACTGAGGACGTATCAGGCAAGTGTTGCAGCACTCATTAGCTCAACACGAGGGGAGGTTTGAAGTCAGATTCAAAACTCCGCATGTAAGAGTGTAGGCTCTATTCCCGTTTTACTTTCCTCACAGTACTTCCTCAACCACGTTAGCAGTTACGCCCGTAGCGCGTCAGTTTTTTACGTGGTGCAATCTACCACTGTTAGGTTCCTGTATTCCACCAGCAGAGACATCCCACAACCCTTATGACTATGTAACTTTCGATTCAGTTGTCTGCGGACCAGGGTTTCTTACTCTACGTAAAATCATCACTGAAACACCCTATAAGCTGATGCCAAGGCCTGAGAATCATGTTCAGGAATAAAAATTTACACAAGCAACTGCGTTCATCTGCCCATTGACCGAAACTGCTGTTTTGAGTCCAAACGAGGAAATTCAGCCCGAGACCATCGCATCACTACCACTGAATACGATTTTTGCAACAATACGCAGACTAAATGAAGATACACTTCCATGACTACCACGTTAGAGCATTATTCATCACTCAAGAAAACGTCCTTCCATTTATCCAAGGATCAATGACAGCGATGTATGCACCACTCGTAACATCAGTGGCTTCTGAACAACAGAAGGACCGCATCGTAACGTTAAGAACCTCTGTGCTTCAAGTGCAACGCAAATTCTTCGTCATATCTACATCTACATCCATACTCCGCAAGCCAGCTGAAGGTGTGTGGCGGAGGGTACCTTGAGTACCTCTATCGGTTCTCCTTTCTATTCCAGTCTCGTATTGTTCGTGGAAAGAAAGGTTGTCCGTATGCCTCTGTGTGGGCTCTAGTCTCCCTGATTTTATCCTCATCGTCTCTTCGCGAGTTATACATAGGAGGGAGCAATTTACTGCTTGACCCCTCGGTGAAGGTATGTTCTCGAAACTTCAATAAAAGCCCGTACCGAACTACTGAGCGTCTCTCCTGCAGAGTCTTCAACTGGAGTTTATCTACCATCTCCGTAACGCTTTCCCGATTACTATATGATCCTGTAACGAAGCGCGCTGCTCTCCGTTGGATCTTCTGTATATCTTCTATCAACCATATCTGGTACGGATCCCACACCGGTGAGCAGTATTCAAACAGTGGGCGAACAAGTGTACTTTAACCTACTTCCTTTGTTTTCGGACTGAATTTCCTTAGGATTCTTCCAATGGATCTCAGTCTGGTATCTGCTTTACCGACGATCAACTTTATATGATCATTCCATTTTAAATCACTCCTAATGCCTACTCCCAGATAATTTATGGAATTAGCTGCTTCCAGTTGCTGACCTGCTTTATTGTAGCTAAATGATAAAGGATCTTTCTTTCTATGTAATCGCAGCACATTACACTTGTCTACATTCAGATTCAATTGCCATTGCGTGCACACCATGCGTCAATTCATTGCAGATCCTCCTGCATTTTAGTACAATTGTCAACGAAAAACGTTTACCATGTGGGTACAGAAGCGACAGTTGTAAAAGTTTCTTTCCTCCATTTCTGGAAAAGTTTGCTTTTGCGGGCCCCATACTTGATGATGAAAAATGCTCTACTTACGATTATCTATCGATCCCTTCCATTTTGGGGCGATTGCTCGTCATAAGCTTTAGGGCCGATTTTCTCAAAATTGCGTGGGTGTTGACCCAAAATATATTAGAGTCCTTCGTTTTAAGCTGTATACAAGTGACCTGCCAAATTTGAGCCGAATCGGTTGGCCGTGTCTGAGGCCTTCCCTTGTGAGTCTCGTGGACGAATGGAGCGAGCTGGGTTTCACACGATCGTCTTTTTCGAAACCCATGCTGATTCCTAAAGAGTAGATTTCTAGTCTCCAGAAAAGTCATTACACTCGAACATAATACGTGTTCCAAAATTCTACAACTGATCGACGTGAGAGATATAGGTCTACAGTTCTGCACATCTGTTCGACGTCCCTTCTTGAAAACGAGGATGACCTGTGCCCTTTTCCAATCCTTTGGAACGCTACACTCTTTTAGAGACCTGCGGTACACCGCTGCAAGAAGGGGGGCAAGTTGCTTTGCGTAGTCTGTGTAAAATCTGAAACCTCCCCTTAGAAAAATTATAAATGACTGTGCTGGTAAACTCCTTACGTTTTCAAACAGCTGAGCAAAACTGAACGCACTCAGACATTTCTCTCTTTACTTATTCTGATCAACACTAAACTGACACACAATATTTTTAGCGCAACTCAATCTGATTTTCAATAATCCCTACAAAAGAATGGCCCTGACTAACAATAACCTATACCTTTCATGAATCACTTACCTCACAAAAATCTTGCAATACAGCAAGCGCCAATACTTCCAGCTAAATAAGAGATTCTAACTACTGAAGGCACTAACTACTGATAGGCATAGTTAGCAAATGAAAGATTTTGATAGAGAACAAACAATGTATTTACCTTAATAATATTCAAAAGTCATCATATATATATATATATATATATATATATATATATATATATATATATATATATATATATATATATATATCAGTTCACGATATACAGTATTACAAATTTACTCTTTCTGATGGACACACGTCCAGATTGTCCGCTCTCAAAATTCTGCCCTCTCTCTCCCCACATCCACCACTGCTGGCGGCTCACTTCCGACTGCGCAACGCTACGAGCAGTTCACATCCAACTGCCCAACACTACAATAGCGGATATTCCAACAATGCCAATCAGCCACAGACTGCACCAAAGACCTTGTAAAAAATAACTAGACTCACTGATGGCGCTGCAGTCGCGGGACAATTTGAAGCTTCGGCTGGACGCCATTATAGTGGTTGTAGTCTGATGTGTTGTGTAGTATTGTTGTTTATGAAGATCCTGATTCAACGTTGTATATTTGTTGGGGCGTACATACAGTATTTGTTACTCGTAATTCTACTGTCTGTACATCGCAATCAAAAGAAGTACAATGGTGAAGCGTTACGCAGCGATTAATTGTACAAATAAATTCGAGAAAGGAACGAATAATACATTTCATAGGTATGTGAATATTTTAAGTTGTTTCGTATGTCAGTGCACTTGCTTAATAAATGTTTTTGTAACACGGTATTAGCATAATGTCTGTGCATCTATTTGCAGGTTTCCTTTCTCAAAACCACGGCTGTTACAAAAATGGTTACACGCTGTCAGGAGGCAAGATTTCCGACCGACAGAATACCATTTTATATGTTCTGATCATTTTGAAGAAAGTTGGCTGATCGGTAGTGTTTTCATGGTCTAGGTTAGGTTGAAACTTGATAATTTGGTCGTGTGTTGCCAAAGCACTATGCCATATGTAACGCACTTCTCGTCATAAAATCTTAAGCAAGGTAGCGTCAGAAAATATCTATTAATATAGTGGGCAAATCTTTGAGTATTTTGATGCATTTTGCGTACATCTATCGTAAATGAACTACGAAAAATGCTAGGGGTCCAGTACATAACTTTTAGCTACGGCTGATTCCATGTAGTACGTAAGATAAATTCATAAACAGTGACTAGTTGCTGTTTGTTGATAAATTAAAAAGTATATTGTAGTAAAGCATTTAAATGAGGCATTATGTTTGCGACCTAACTCAAGGGAAGGCATTTTATAACCAAAAGCGATGTATAAACATTCGAACTCCGCGCGTCAGTTTACCACTCTAATGGCCGCCGCCCAGCTATTCAATTTGTCCGCTCTTCACAGTCGACCACTCGTGCGGTTGTGGGGGCCTGGACTGCACACAGTCAGTGATATTCATACAGAGCGCTACGTGGCGTTACCAACATAAAAACCTAAACAGCCTACTTACAAATCTAACTGGTATCCTATCTGGTCCAGCGGCCTTTCCTCTTTTGAGCGGCTTTAATTGTTTTTCTATCCCTCTGTCATCTATTTCGATATCTATCATTTTGTCATCTGTGCGACAATCTAGAGAAGGAACTACAATGCAGTCTTCCTCTGTGAAACAGCTTTGGAAAAATACATTTAGTATTTCGTCCTTTAGTCTGTTTCAGTACCATTTTGGTCACAGAGTGTCTGGACATTTTGTTTTGATCCACCTACCGCTTTGACATAAGACCAAAATTTCTTAGGATTTTCTGCCAAGTCATACATGCAAACGATGCATGATTCTCAAAGTGTGCTCTGGGTTTCTATTAATAAATTTGTAATTCCTATATAAGCGATATAAGGGTTGATAATACCACTGTTGTTTTCACTTAGAACATTGTTAACTGTGGACCACTGGACACATAATGAGTAAAAATCTGTGACGGATTGCCAGCACTTGTGGGGCCTACGATAAATAGCTCTTTGAATTAATATATTCTGTCTGGAAAACGAGGTGAATCCTCCCAGAAAGAGAGGAAGAAACAAAATGAAACTTTACAGGTCGAGAAGGTATCTGTTGTTATTTCAGTGATTACAAAATCGAGTCAAATTTACAAACAACTTGGCAACATCTGTCCATTTATCTGTATGGCGTTGCGCCTCCTCTGATCTGGATGCATGCACTAATCCGGTTGTGAGGGGCAAAATAGCTCACAGCTGTTTTAACTGATCCTTCGTATCCTGGATACTGTCACAGCGACGGACTTGACGCCCGAGTTGGTCACACACATGCTCTGTCAGGGAGAGATCTGTGGGTATCTCAACATCACGCCAACAGTTCGTACAGACTCGTGCCATGTGTGGTCGAGCATGCCCTGTTGAACAATGGCACCGTGATATTGTCGCTTGAGAGGTGACGGGCGAGGACACAGGATGTCCGGGACGTACCGCTGTGCTGGCACAGTTCCCTTAATGACTACCAGCAAAATTCACACGCGATTACTTCCTACAACATAACGCCAAGAGTAATACCGCTGTGGCTCTCCAAGACACTATAAGAATGGGACCTCTCCCTAGGTCGCCGTCGTACTCACAGACAGTCGCCATCCGCACCAGATCAGAGCCGCGATTCATCGCTGGACAAGTGCGACGCCATTCATCACCAGTTCACGTTTCCCGGTCGTCGGGTCAACAGCAACCTAGCACAGGACGAAAATTCCGTAATCCCGCTGCTGCTAGTCTCCAACCAATGTTGCGGGACAACACAGAACGTTGCAGGGAGTCCAGTACTTATTCTCCCCTAGCAGCGCAGATATGAAGGGGTCACTGTTGCACAATACGGCGCTCCTCGTTTGTGGTGGTCAGATGTGATGGACTGGAGCCTTGGCGATGCATATGCCCCATCTCACGTTTCCATGCCATCCAGCATTGGGTCACTGTCACGTCCGAATGCTCCACAAACCTGGAGATTCGGCCAAATGGGAACCCATGAGGAGGCCCTTTTCAAACCGTGCCAGGTGCTGATAAAGCTGCCTCACACGAGTACGAGGCATCTCTGTGTCCTTTACAGTGATCACCCACCATCTGACGCTGTTCACGCACCTTATATACCCTGCCAGGGCTGGTAAAAACTCTAAACACGAACAACACTACAGCGGTCTGACAGCCATTCTACCTGCCACAGAAGAGCTGCAACTCTATAATCATTTACGTACCTGCCAATGGTGTTAACGTGCAAGAAGATACTTGACATCCGATCATATCTTCTGGGTGCTTCCACTTTATTTGCCAGCCACCGTAGACACGTAACGGGACTCACTCTGATAGAAAATACGGCTGTGATGTTAGTACATCTTGCCTGCTCTAATACTATGCGATTGAATGTCCTAGCTTGACACAAAAGAAACGAGACTATTGGCTTTAGTAAGACATTGTCAGCCGTGATGCATTGATTTGTGATTACTTTTCGGCCACAAACTTTGTAGTTATACTACGAAAAGTTACATTTCAGTGGCACTAGGCGAGAAATTTACTGCATATATCTGCATTACACCCTTTCACTGTTCAGACGCTTTCTACATGGATTTTTAATAACACTGCGTTTGAGCTCCTGTAGTTTAGCTTTCTGCAGGAATACAATAACATATACTTATCGATGTTGGCGAAACTTGGCTTAGCGTAAGGACACAGATCATTCTAGTGTGTAGAGTGGCTTGACTGAAGACAGAGCGTCCAAGCGGTGCCTTAGAGACATTTTGTGAAATAGTGACGTTCTGTTCGATTACTGGTGCAAAACCAGTTAGATCATCTAAATTTTGGTTTTGCGTGATTTCTCTAAACCAGTTAGGTGGGAATGGTTCGTTAGAAAAGGACGCGGCCGATCTGCTTCCGTATCTTTCTCGAACCGAGTTCGCGCTCCGTGTCTAATGACATCGACGAAGGCGGGTCGTTAAATCCTCGTCTTCCTCATTCCTGTCCCATTGCTGCCAGCTAGCTGAGGATTATCGTTACCACGAAAAACCTGTACCTACGTCACGATGTATTCACTATTTACAGAAAGGAACCACCTGAGTTAAATCTCCATCATCGAATAAATTGCAAAAGGTGCTTTGTGGAATGAACTGTCTGCTTTCTTCGATCTTGGCAAATGCTGGTCGGAGAGATTGTAAAAAAATAGAGAGGGAGCTGGAGAAAGAAGCTTCCACGCCGACTTTTCATGCGTCGGGAATTCTCTTATCTTGTTTTATGACCCTTATGCGGAAGATAATACTGTACGTAGCGGAGCAGTTCCAGCAGCCTTTAGTGAAATAAACGCATGGTCTGGTAATCTAATGCAGTGAACACTTCTTCCGAGATGTGGCAGTGAAACAGATTCTCTGACAAGCATTCACTAGGGTTAGATTACTATTTCGTATTCAAGCTTTCCGTTGAATGTCAGGTGTTACGACTTTTAGTATCGCCTATTAACATTTAATTTTTTCAGAAAGTTGTGGAGTATTTTTTAATTTTATTTAATGTTTAATGTTTGTCAACAGACATTTTATGTTTAATATGCGCTATGCTTTGGCTGCTGTAGCTCGCTTTATAGATGATTGAAGTACTGGATCCATTTCACAACACATTTCTTGTGACACTAGGATAGTTAGATAGGGTCTGTACTAGACAAAATGAGCACATTAGACTGGAGTTGTGCGTACAAGTGAGTTCTTGCTTTCTGTGACTAAACTTTCACAATTGTATTTTACAGTCAAACAAAAACACAAAAGTGAGCTACATTGTTGTTCGGTGGAAACCACACTTCGTTGTTTTTTCTCATCAAGACTGTACGTCCCAATCTGTTTCATTCGCGCAAATTCCGCGAGGACGATTAGCGAGTACCTATCCATACACCCCAGAAGTTCCACAATTGAAGCCTCGTGGTTATTACCCGATATATAAGATCAAGGAAGTAATGATACACAACCCATATTGGCACATGGACCCTGGAAACTCTATGGTAAGTTTCTCTGCGGTCGACAGCTGTTAACCATTCCCGTGACTAAACAAACCTCTGACGAAACGCGCATCTCTCCTTTTAATCTGCTTTGTCTCTTCCGTTAAACCATCTCCGTTAGCGTAGCAAATCAACGAAAGGTACTCAAGTAGTACTGACACCATAAAGAATGTAGGGTAAAGCGGGGCTAATACGTCTGAAGTAAGAAATGTTGCGATAGTGCACTAGTTCCTCACAGAGTGAAGCTCGTTTCGCCTTCAATGTGTGCTAGAATCTCTGAGTCGCCGCACGTGGTTGTAGTAAATGTGTTTTCTGTTACATTATTGACAGGACAGGAGAACAACCTATAGAGGTAAGCGAATTGTGACAGATTATTGTCATAGTTAAAGAATACAACCTAACGAATTAACGTCTATCACACACAAAAGCGTGAAATTTTAAACTCTTATTGTTACTTGTATAAGAACACAGATTATCGCAGCGTGTGTGTCAACAAATATTGCTGGCTTCTTCCACAAAGGCCTGATCTACCTCGTCGTTCGAACTGTCTGCATATGGGGTTATTTCGCCCCGAACACCTGCGACTATTTCCGCTCAGTGAAACTACATGTTTTAATTGACGTTTTACTGCGAGATTGGAGAAACACGTTCTCTTGGTTTCTTTTCAGCTGGCCCTTACACACAAAAGGAAAAAGCCAAGTGCTTCATGGTCCGAGGAAGATATAAAACAACCAGTAAGAAGTGTCAAAGGCATCGCCTAAGCGCTAAGTGCCAGTGTTTGTGTGTGGGTGCAAAAGAACGAAAAAGGTTTGCTTTCCGCGAATGCCTGTGATTTTTCACATTGAAATACACTGGGCGGGATAGCCTCTTGACTAGAGGCTAGTCCCACCATTTCTATATATTGCGATTTCTGTCTTCTTCAGATGTTTCTTTAATACTTCGTTCGTTCAAAGGAATTTCAATCTCTTGTATACAGGAATGTATTCACGATTAATATATCATTGCATCACACTGACAGATTTTTTTACGGTTTCATGTCATTTATATAGGAATTACAGCTGAAATGATAGGAATATGCTATTTTGTCAAAAACTGACATTTGGAGCCCGTGGCTATGTACAAAATATAGGTTGACTCTTACATAGAAGATTACAGCAACCAGACACTTTTTACAATGCTGTTTTTTTATTTAAACAGCGCCGTTTGCGGTTTCGAATCGACAGGTTCATCTTCAGACGGCTAGTTCATGTTTTAAATTAGATTTCGCCTTTTGTTTCTCCAATTGAAGAAACTTCCTTAGGGTGTTGGTGCCGATGAAAAATCACATGTAATGAAACTTCTTAGTGTGTGTGACTGGTGCTTTACATTAAGTGCATATTTAGACACAAAAAAGTGCACTGTACAGTTTTCGCTGCGGCAAGATGATAAGCAGCCTGCACTGGAACATAATGGTGCGGATTCTTCATCGGCACCAGCACACCAAGGAAATTTCGTCAGTTGGGGAAACAAAAGGCGAAATCTAATGTAAAACTAGAACTAACCATCTGAAGATGAACCTGTCGGTTTGAAACCGCTAAAGGCGCTGTTTAAATAAATAGCATTATAAAAGCTGGCCGGGGTGGCCTAGCGGTTTTAGGCGCTACAGTCTGGAACCGCGCGACCTTTACGGTCGCAGGTTCGAATCCTGCCTCGGGCATTGATGTGTGTGATGTCCTTAGATTAGTTGGGTTTAAGTAGTTCTAAGTTCTAGGGGACTGATGACCTTAGAAGTTAAGTCCCATAGTGCTCAGAGCCATTTGAACCAAGCATTGTTAAAAGCGTCTGGTTGCTGTAATCTCCTAAGTAAGAGTCAACCTATATGAGAGGAAAAGCCCCGTTGTACCCAGTCTGTTGTTATTTTTCGGGCCTGGCTTTAACCCCGACAAAAGTTCCATTTGTATTTAATATATCAGCCAACCCACTTAGTCACAAATGGCTCAAATGGCTCTGAGCACTATGCGACTTAACTTCTGAGGTCATCAGTCGCCTAGAACTTAGAACTAATTAAACGTAACTAACCTAAGGACATCACACACATCCATGCCCGAGGCAGGATTCGAACCTGCGACCGTAGCGGTCACGCGGTTCCAGACTGAAGCGCCTTTAACCGCACGGCCACACCGGCCAGCCACTTAGTCACACTAAAGATCTGACCCAAGGTGGCACATAAGATTAAGGCAGATATTCAAAATGCTGGGGAAAGCAGTACTGGAAATGTTGGTACAGAAAAATCGTACGCAAGAAAGCGTAACTAAAACTGAGGCGAAAGCGTTTATAGCATACGGGGAATAACATAGCGTTGAAGTATCTACCAGTTTCATTGTAGAATATTTATTTTGTGCCGATGGTGCATCAAAATATGTTGTTGTTGTTGTGGTCTTCAGTCCTGAGACTGGTTTGATGCAGCTCTCCATGCTACTCTATCCTGTGCAAGCTTCTTCATCTCCCAGTACCTACTGCAACCTACATCCTTCTGAATCAGCTTAGTGTATTCATCTCTTGGTCTCCCTCTACGATTTTTACCCTCCACGCTGCCCTCCAATGCTAAATTTGTGATCCCTTGATGCCTCAAAACATGTCCTACCAACCGATCCCTTCTTCTAGTCAAGTTGTGCCACAAACTTCTCTTCTCCCCAATCCTATTCAATACCTCCTCTTTAGTTACGTGATCTACCCACCTTATCTTCAGCATTCTTCTGTAGCACCACATTTCGAAAGCTTCTATTCTCTTCTTGTCCAAACTGGTTATCGTCCATGTTTCACTTCCATTCATGGCTACACTCCATACAAATACTTTCAGAAACGACTTCCTGACACTTAAATCTATACTCGATGTTAACAAATTTCTCTTCTTCAGAAACGAATTCCTTGCCATTGCCAGTCTACATTTTATATCCTCTCTACCTCGAACATCATCAGTTATTTTGCTCCCCAAATAGTAAAACTCCTTTACTACTTTAAGTGTCTCATTTCCTAATCTAATTCCCTCAGCATCACCTGATTTAATTTGACTACATTCCATTATCCTCGTTTTGGTTTTGTTGATGTTCATCTTATATCCTCCTTTCAAGACACTGTCCATTCCGTTCAACTGCTCTTCCAAGTCCTTTGCTGTCTCCGACAGAATTACAATGTCATCGGCGAACCTCAAAGTTTTTACTTCTTCTCCATGAATTTTAATACCTACTCCGAATTTTTCTTTTGTTTCCTTTACTGCTTGCTCAATATACAGATTGAATAACATCGGGGAGGGGCTACAACCCTGTCTCACTCCTTTCCCAACCACTGCTTCCCTTTCATGCCCCTCGATTCTTATAACTGCCATCTGGTTTCTGTACAAATTGTAAATAGCCTTTCGCTCCCTGCATTTTACCCCTGCCACCTTCAGAATTTGAAAGAGAGTATTCCAGTTAACGTTGTCAAAAGCTTTCTCTAAGTCTACAAATGCTAGGAACGTAGGTTTGCCTTTTCTTAATCTTTCTTCTAAGATACGTCGTAGGGTTAGTATTGCCTCACGTGTTCCAACATTTCTACGGAATCCAAACTGATCTTCCCCGAGGTTCGCTTCTACCAGTTTTTCCATTCGTCTGTAAAGAATTCGTGTTAGTATTTTGCAGCTGTGACTTATTAAACTGATAGTTCGGTAATTTTCACATCTGTCAACACCTGCTTTCTTTGGGATTGGAATTATTATATTCTTCTTGAAGTCTGTGGGTATTTCGCCTGTCTCATACATCTTGCTCACCAGATGGTAGAGTTTTGTCATGATTGGCTCTCCCAAGGCCATCAGTAGTTCTAATGGAATGTTGTCTACTCCTGGGGCCTTGTTTCGACTCAGGTCTTTCAGTGCTCTGTCAAACTCTTCACGCAGTATCTTATCTCCCATTTCTTCTTCATCTACATCCTCTTCCATTTCCATAATATTGTCCTCAAGTACATCGCCCTTGTATAAACCTTCTATATACTCCTTCCACCTTTCTGCCTTCCCTTCTTTGCTTAGAACTGGGTTGCCATCTGAGCTCTTGATATTCATACAAGTGGTTCTCTTCTCTCCAAAGGTCTCTTTAATTTTCCTGTAGGCAGTATCTATCTTACCCCTTGTGAGACAAGCCTCTACATCCTTACATTTCTCCTCTAGCCACTCCTGCTTAGCCATTTTGCACTTCCTGTCGATCTCATTTTTGAGACGTTTGTATTCCTTTTTGCCTGCTTCATTTACTGCATTTTTATATTTTCTCCTTTCATCAATTAAATTCAATATTTCTTCTGTTACCCAAGGATTTCTATTAGCCCTCGCCTTTTTACCTACTTGATCCTCTGCTGCCTTCACTACTTCATCCCTCAGAGCTACCCATTCTTCTACTACTGTATTTCTTTCCCCCATTCCTGTCAATTGTTCCCTTATGCTCTCCCTGAAACTCTCTACAACCTCTGGTTCTTTCCGTTTATCCAGGTCCCATCTCCTTAAATTCCCACCTTTTTGCAGTTTCTTCAGGTTCAATCTGCAGTTCATAACCAATAGATTGTGGTCAGAATCCACATCTGCCCCTGGAAATGTCTTACAATTTAAAACCTGGTTCCTAAATCTCTGTCTTACCATTATATAATCTATCTGATACCTTTTAGTATCTCCAGGATTCTTCCAGGTATACAACCTTCTTTTATGATTCTTGAACCAAGTGTTAGCTATGATTAAGTTATGCTCTGTGCAAAATTCTACCAGGCGGCTTCCTCTTTCATTTCTTCCCCCCAATCCATATTCACCTACTATGTTTCCTTCTCTCCCTTTTCCTACTGACGAATTCCAGTCACCCATGACTATTAAATTTTCGTCTACCTTCACTACCTGAATAATTTCTTTTACCTCGTCATACATTTCATCAATTTCTTCATCATCTGCAGAGCTAGTTGGCATATAAACTTGTACTACTTTAGTAGGCATGGGCTTTGTGTCTATCTTGGCCACAATAATGCGTTCACTATGCTGTTTGTAGTAGCTTACCCGCACTCCTATTTTTTATTCATTATTAAACCTACTCCTGCATTTCCCCTATTTGATTTGTATTTATAACCCTGTAATCACCTGACCAAAAGTCTTGTTCCTCCTGCCACCGAACTTCACTAATTCCCACTATATCTAACTTTAACCTATCCATTTCCCTTTTTAAATTTTCTAACCTACCTGCCCGATTAAGGGATCTGACATTCCACGCTCCGATCCGTAGAACGCCAGTTTTCTTTCTCCTGATAACAACGTCCTCTTGAGTAGTCCCCGCCCGGAGATCCGAATGGGGGACTATTTTACCTCCGGAATATTTTACCCAAGAGGACGCCATCATCATTTAATCATACAGTAAAGCTGCATGCCCTCGGGAAAACTTACGGCTGTAGTTTCCCCTTGCTTTCAGCCGTTCGCAGTACCAGAACAGCAAGGCCATTTTGGTTAGTGTTACAGGGCCATATCAGTCAATCATCCAGACTGTTGCCCCTGCAACTACTGAAAAGGCTGCTGCCCCTCTTCAGGAACCACATGTTTGTCTGGCCTCTCAACAGATATCCCTCCGTTGTGGTAGCACCTACGGTACGGCCATCTGTATCGCTGAGGTACACAAGCCCCCCCACCAACGGCAAGGTCCATGGTTCATGGGGGAGGCTTGTTTACAATTTGTTTTTCAAGTACGTATACGCATCAAAATATACGTACTTGAAAAACAAATTGTAAACAAGCAGTACCTGTGCTTATAACGTTTAATGCTTCTCTATATGTTATAAAAATGGCCCTCCCTAACAGTCCAGCATGACTGCTTACATTCACCAGATGACGATAAAGGTATAGGGACTATCCGTTGAATAAATGAAGTTATAAGAGAAGCTTCTCGATGGACAAGTTTTCCTTTTTAAGACCGTCAAGAGTGATTGCCAAAAAGGCGATGAGGGTATACCACAAACTGGAGTGAAAAGAAATGAGAAAGAAGAAAAATAGATACAAAAGAAATGAGACACTTACAGAAGATGCAACTGAGTAGAAGGTCGAAACTGCACTTCGCCAGAAAAAGTGAACTTCCTGGTAAAAGACAAGGAGAGGTGGCAGAACCATTAGAGTCACTACTCGCGCACAGGGAGAGAAAGAAAGCGACAAAGAGAAGTAGGAGCTACAACAATGATAATTCGTTTGAGGCAACGGAAGCGATAGTGTCGGGTTTGTGGTAGCCACAATATCTGTGATGAAACATCTGCTACTTGGGGAATAAATATGCGTAAAATTTTTGAAAGAGATGGGCGAAAAATTAACATGGGCAAGGAAACCTTACCGACGTTAATGATCTAATGTCAAACACCAGTTTCAGGAGGAAAGATATCTGTAAAGTAAGACAGTGTTTACCTCACTATAACACGAGATATTTCCCCAGATTTGTCATTCCTCTCATACTAGGTGATGAAACTGTGGTAGTTGTTACGTTATTTTTATTCCAACTGGAAATTGCTAGTCAATGTTTTTATTTTAAACTGAATTGCAGTTTCCGTCGCTGTTTCATCAGCATTTGAATTTTGTGGTGATAACATTCCTGAAAGCATTCAGCTTTCTTTGAGTGTCAAATGGCCACGTGAGACAGATGCCAGATTGAGATTCTTTTGAAGAATCAAGAAGTTTAGCCCACCCACAGAGGAGGAGGTACCTTACAAAATTCTCGTTCGACAAACACTTGTGAGCCGTGGCTGGCTCATGCTGTGCGTTGGATTAAACCTTGGTTGCTATTGTGTGTTTAGTCTCCCGCGGTTATCGCGATTAGGCTGTTACCTTCTCTCTCCGCGAGTGGCAGCAGTGGTGTGTATCGATATTCGCACCTTGTACCTTCTTTGTCCTGGCGCTTACAGTTTCCAGCTGTGCTGTGTGGGACCAGTCGGTCGGTTGGCGTGGAGCAGCGAGGAAATCTCCGCGGCGCGAAGTTTGGCTGGGGCCGTTGGCGGCGTCCACGCGCGGTAGGAGTGTGCGGTGCTGCTCCCATTGCTACGAGGTCCGTGGCTCACCGATCCTGGACACGAAAGTTGAGTTTTGACTTAAACTACCAGCAAGTCACGACTGTCCACATTGTGTCGTTTGGATTTCATTGTCGGCTGTTGGGACATTTCCGCGAGCAACAACGTGTGTTTTCAAGTTGGCAAATTTTAGCCACCCTCCGGTGGAGTTTAACTGTATTTGGTTATTTTCAACTGAAGATCACCAGCAGAATCTTCTACATTGTGGCCGTTAACGTTCCGGTTACCTGCCCTGGCCATTGACGTAAATTCAGGCAGTGTATTTTCCTCTTTGTGTTGTCGCTGTCCAGCATGGTGTGTAGTTTGACAGCTCAATATGTAATTGATTGTGGGCGCCAATACTTTCTACGTCATTCCCTTGAACTCCCTGTTGTGTGTTGGTCGGCTGGAGCGGAAGTTATCTTGTTTGTGGGTCCGGTGACTGTCTGTCGGTTGGGTTGTCGTCGGATCGAGAATGGTTGGTCCGACTGTCTGTCTCACCTAAGCAAGCGTTAGTGTTTGAATTCCAGGCTTCCCTCGCATACTTCTGAGCGCCGTTGGGTGTACTGCCTTTTCTTATTTGTTCTTGTTGTTTGTATTTGTATGACTTCTAGCTGATTTTTAAATTAAGGTTGTTTTGCCCTTAACGCGTAAGATTGTTTGGGCCTTCAACCTAATTTAAAGAACTGTTTTAAGTAAAGCCTTTGGCCTTTTTAAAAATTTGATTTTGTTGAATCTTAAGTGATGGGCCTTCAGCTGATTTTGAATTAAAGTTGTTTTGCTCTTAAGGTGTCAGATTGTTTGGGCCTTCAGCCTAATTAAAGAACCGTTTTAAGGAAAGGCCTTTGGCCCTCTACAAATTTATTTTGATTTGAGTCTTAAGTGGTGGACCTTCAGCCGATTTTTAAATTAAAATTGTTTGCTCTTAAGGTGTCAGATTGTTTGGGCCTTCAGCCTTATGGAAAGAACTGATTTAAGATAAGGCCTTCTGCCTTTTAAATTTCTGATTTTGGTTTGAGTTTTAAGTTATTGGCTTTCAGCCGATTTTAAATTAAAGTAATCGTGCCCCCTCTTGTAATGTTTGGTCAAATAAATAAAGTTGTATGTTCGAGTGTAACAGACAGCCACTTATTTTGGCCCCTTTCCTCAATTTTGACTACCTGTCTTGTCCTGCAGGTTCAGCAGGGCGCTTCAAATTGAATATTGTTCCTCAGTCTGGGATCCATATCAGACAGGAGTAACACAGAAACGGAGTAAAGACGCGCAGCGCGTTTCGTTACAGGTTTATTCAGCAAGGGCGAGATGTTCAGCCAGACCCTTACCAGCAATTGTTCTTCCCACTAACGTTTGGTGGGTGGAACGGGAAAAGGGGAAAGTGACACTTACAAAGAACCCCGTGAGTGTCGCAAGTTCAATTTTTAGTAAGGCTCATTTGAAGGTAGTGTGTTAGCAATTATGACAGGAGAAATATGAGCTGCTAATTACTCACCATATGTATCAGGGGAGCGACAGAAAATGAGTGTCCAGGATGTGCAGAGATGAACCCTCTATGGGATGTTCCCTATGTGTATTACAGTTCACAAAATGGACGTCGTTGACATTCAAGAAATGTTCAAAACCAACAATTAGCTGACATCATGAACATCGAATGAAAAATGGCGCTCCACAGTGATCACAAAGGTTCGCACCATCGAGATCCTTGGGTGTTACAAACCACACAGGGCGTTCAGCTAGGTACCCACTCTTAAAGAATGCATGTAGCATGATATTGGTGTAACTGGGTGAGAGCTGACGGAATGTGATGGCGTGCAACCCAATGCGGAACAGTGTGTCGTGGAGCTTATCGTGAAACTGGCTATACCCTAAGGCGTAGCGATCATGTTTTATAGGTAGGGAAAAAACATCCAGAGGCTGAATTTGTACAGTGGTTCCAGTGAGATGGGATAGTTTACCTAAAGGAGTATGATTTTATATATAGACCAGGAATCAAGCGAAACCAAGTTATTTCGACCAGCTATTGACCAAAAGCAGTGCTCATAACATACGTAGTTCTCTCACGCCCGTTCTCCCACCCTTGCTTGCTGTGACGTAAGTATTGAGAGGGAACAGCTTGTTACATCTCATTATAATTAGCTTGTTCCGTCGCATTATATTGAATACTACAGATGTTTCAGATACTTTCAGCATTTTTTCCAAATTTAAGAAATGTTATAACTCGAGTGAAGAAATGGACAACCTGTTTATTTAATCCTTAATTACATGAATGCACTTCCTTTCCTTGATCGCTCTACGTTGCCTTGGGTTACTTAACTTTGGTTTGTATTAAGAGTTTGCCAGTAGTGGCAAGGCCGAGATGTGGTCAGTGTAGGTTGGTGAGTGCCAACATAAATTTGGGTAAAGGCAGCGGTGCTACACCTGTTTGCCAGTGGTAGTTCGGGGTTGGTAACAGGTTCCCCTCCCCTCCTGGGCGGAGGAGAACGGCAGCAGGGGGCCGCCATGACAGGGTCACTCCGGGGGAAGCTGTTGAACTGAACGGACGGAATCGAGGGCGATCTCCATCTTTGTCGCCAAATTCTTTCTGGGATGAGGTATAGTTTATTATATTGTTATTAATCATCTCTTTTTCAGGATGGAAGTTACGACCATACACTTTTTTTGAGAAATTTTGCCTGTAAAAATTAGAATTTTCAGTTAAGATTTTTTTTTTCCCAGGGTGAGCATGGGGGGCTCACATAACCCATATGTAGTAATGCAATCAGTCAGTGCCTTCAGCACACGAGAGCAGCAATAGTATCAAAAATCATATAGTTCCACTTTTAGCAGTAGCGTTTTGTGCTTTTAAAATTTCTAACAGGTCTTGCTAACGTAACATGGGACCTCACCCCGCCAAGTTAGCTTAACCCGTGGTCGTAACACCTGATGAGAAATTTAGACGATGATTACGTGTGGAACCTACCAGAACATGCGCGTGTTTCGTGTGAGTTACTTAAGGCTCTAAGTGTGTGACGTAATTTTTTTTAGGAAATTCATAAATTTTGTGCACGGATCTCTTGATTCATGACTAAAGCCCATTTGCAAGTAGCAACCTAGACGATGCTCCACGTCCTAAGTAATTGGTAAATAATCGGTTGTGGGTATTGTAAGTAGGCTGTTTAGGTTTTTATGCTGGTGACGCCACGTAGCGCTCTGTATGAAAGTCGCTGACTGCGCTGTGTGCAGTCTGTGGCTGGTTGGACTCATTGTTGGAATGAATATTCACTAGTGTAGTGTTGGGCAGTTGGATGTGAACAGCGCATAGCGTCGTGTAGTTGGAGGTGAGCCGCCAGCAGTGGTGGATGTGGGGAGAGAGATGGCGGAGTTTTGACATGTTAATATGAGAGGACGATCTGGACGTGTCTATCAGAAAAGGGAAATTTGTCTGATGGATATATATATTGTCCTGAAACTGGTTTGCTGCAGCTCTCCATGCTACTCTGTCCTATGCAAGCTGCTTCATCTCCCAGTACGTACTGCAGCCTACATCTTTCTGAATCTGCTTGGTGTATTCATCCCTTGGTCTCCCTCTACGATTTTTACCCTCCACGCCGCCCTCCAATACTAAATTGGTGATCCCTTGTTGCCTCTTCTAGTCAAGTTGTGCCACAAACTCCTCCCCAATTCTATTCAATACCTCCGCATTAGTTATGTGATCTACTCATCTAATCTTCAGCATTCTTCTGTAGCACCACATTTCCACATTTCGAAAGCTTCTATTCTCTTCTTGTCGAAACTATTTATCGTCCATGTTTCACTTCCATACATGGCTACACTCCATACAAATACTTTCAGAAACGACTTCCTGACACTTAAATCTATACTCGATGTTAACAAATTTCTCTTCAGAAACGCTTTCCGTGCCATTGCCATTCTACATTTTATATCCTCTCTACTTCGACCATCATCAGTTATTTTGCTCCCCAAATAGCAAAACTCCTTTACTATTTTAAGTGTCTCATTCCCTAATCTAATTCCCTCAGCATCACCTGATTTAATTTGACTACATTCCATTATCCTCGTTTTGGTTTTGTTGATGTTCATCTTATATCCTCCTTTCAAGACACTGTCCATTCCGTTCAACTGCTCTTCCAAGTCCTTTGCTGTCTCCGACAGAATTACAATGTCATCGGCGAACCTCAAAGTTTTTACTTCTTCTCCATGAATTTTAATACCTACTCCGAATTTTTCTTTTGTTTCCTTTACTGCTTGCTCAGTATACAGATTGAATAACATGGGGGAGAGGCTACAACCCTGTCTCACTCCCTTCCCAACCACTGCTTCCCTTTCATGTCCCTCGACTCTTGTAGCTGCCATCTGGTTTCTGTACAAGTTGTAAATAGCCTTTCGCTCCCTGTATTTTACCCCTGCCACCTTCAGAATTTGAAAGAGAGTATTCCAGTCAACACTGTCAAAAGCTTTCTCTAAGTCTACAAATCTAAGATAAGTCGTAGGATCAGCCTCACGTGTTCCAATATTTCTACGGTATCCAAACTGATCTTTCCTTTTCTTCCATTCGTATATATACACACTCCTGGAAATGGAAAAAAGAACACATTGACACCGGTGTGTCAGACCCACCATACTTGCTCCGGACACTGCGAGAGGGCTGTACAAGCAATGATCACACGCACGGCACAGCGGACACACCAGGAACCGCGGTGTTGGCCGTCGAATGGCGCTAGCTGCGCAGCATTTGTGCACCGCCGCCGTCAGTGTCAGCCAGTTTGCCGTGGCATACGGAGCTCCATCGCAGTCTTTAACACTGGTAGCATGCCGCGACAGCGTGGACGTGAACCGTATGTGCAGTTGACGGACTTTGAGCGAGGGCGTATAGTGGGCATGCGGGAGGCCGGGTGGACGTACCGCCGAATTGCTCAACACGTGGGGCGTGAGGTCTCCACAGTACATCGATGTTGTCGCCAGTGGTCGGCGGAAGGTGCACGTGCCCGTCGACCTGGGACCGGACCGCAGCGACGCACGGATGCACGCCAAGACCGTAGGATCCTACGCAGTGCCGTAGGGGACCGCACCGCCACTTCCCAGCAAATTAGGGACACTGTTGCTCCTGGGGTATCGGCGAGGACCATTCGCAACCGTCTCCATGAAGCTGGGCTACGGTCCCGCACACCGTTAGGCCGTCTTCCGCTCACGCCCCAACATCGTGCAGCCCGCCTCCAGTGGTGTCGCGACAGGCGTGAATGGAGGGACGAATGGAGACGTGTCGTCTTCAGCGATGAGAGTCGCTTCTGCCTTGGTGCCAATGATGGTCGTATGCGTGTTTGGCGCCGTGCAGGTGAGCGCCACAATCAGGACTGCATACGACCGAGGCACACAGGGCCAACACCCGGCATCATGGTGTGGGGAGCGATCTCCTACACTGGCCGTACACCACTGGTGATCGTCGAGGGGACACTGAATAGTGCACGATACATCCAAACCGTCATCGAACCCATCGTTCTACCATTCCTAGACCGGCAAGGGAACTTGCTGTTCCAACAGGACAATGCACGTCCGCATGTATCCCGTGCCACCCAACGTGCTCTAGAAGGTGTAAGTCAACTACCCTGGCCAGCAAGATCTCCGGATCTGTCCCCCATTGAGCATGTTTGGGACTGGATGAAGCGTCGTCTCACGCGGTCTGCACGTCTAGCACGAACGCTGGTCCAACTGAGGCACCGGGTGGAAATGGCATGGCAAGCCGTTCCACAGGACTACATGCAGCATCTCTACGATCGTCTCCATGGGAGAATAGCAGCCTGCATTGCTGCGAAAGGTGGATATACACTGTACTAGTGCCGACATTGTGCATGCTCTGTTGCCTGTGTCTATGTGCCTGTGGTTCTGTCAGTGTGATCATGTGATGTATCTGACCCCAGGAATGTGTCAATAAAGTTTCCCCTTCCTGGGACAATGAATTCACGGTGTTCTTATTTCAATTTCCAGGAGTGTACATTTCATAGGTATGTGAATATTTTAAGTTGTTTCGTATGTCAGTGCACTTGCTTAATAAATGTTTTTGTAACACGGTATTAGCATAATGTCTGTGCATCTATTTGCAGGTTTCCTTTCTCAAAACCACAGCCGTTACAAAAATGGTTACACGCTGTCAGGAGGCAAGATTTCCGACCGACAGAATACCATTTTATATGTTCTGATCATTTTGAAGAAAGTTGGCTGATCGGTAGTGTTTTCATGGTCTAGGTTAGGTTGAAACTTGATAATTTGGTCGTGTGTTGCCAAAGCACTATGCCATTTGTAAGGCACTTCTCGTCATAGAATCTTAAGCAAGGTAGCGTCAGAAAATATCTATTAATATAGTGGGCAAATCTTCGAGTATTTTGATGCATTTTGCGTACATCTATCGTAAATGAACTACGAAAAATGCAAGGGGTCCAGTTCATAACTTTTAGCTACGGCTGATTCCATGTAGTACGTAAGATAAATTCATAAACAGTGACTAGTTTCTGTTTGTTCATAAAGTAAAAAGTATATTGTAGTAACGTTATTAAATGAGGCATTATGTTTGTGACCTAACTCAAGGGAAGGCATTTTATAACAAAAAGCGATGTATAAACATTCGAAATCCCGCGCGCCAGTTTGCCACTCTAATGGCCGCCGGCCAGCTATTCAATTTGTCCGCTCTCCACAGTCGACCACTCGTGCGGTTGTGGGGGCCTGGACTGTACACAGTCAGTGATATTCATACAGAGCGCTACGTGGTGTTACCAACATAAAAACCTAAACAGCCTACTTACAAATCTAACTGGTATCCCATCAGGTCCAGCGGGCTTTCCTCTTTTGAGTGGCTTTAATTGTTTTTCTATCCCTCTGTCATCTATTTCGATATCTATAATTTTGTCATTTGTGCGACAATCTAGAGAAGGAACTACAATGCAGTCTTCCTCTGTGAAACAGCTTTGGAAAAATACATTTAGTATTTCGTCCTTTAGTCTGTTTCAGTACCATTTTGGTCACGGAGTGTCTGGACATTTTGTTTTGATCCACCTACCGCTTTGACATAAGACCAAAATTTCTTAGGATTTTCTGCCAAGTCATACATGCAAACGATGCATGATTCTCAAAGTGTGCTCTAGGTTTCTATTAATAAATTTTTAATTCCTACATAAGCGATATAAGGGTTGATAATATCACTGTTGTTTTCACTTAGAACATTGTTAACTGTGGACCACTGGACACATAATGAATAAAAATCTGTGACGGGTTGCCAGGACTTGTGGGGCCTACGACAAATAGCTCTTTGAATTAATATACTCTGTCTGGAGAACGAGGTGAATCCTCCCAGAAAGAGAGGAAGAAACAAAATGAAACTTTACAGGCCTAGAAGGTATCTGTTGTTATTTCAGTGATTACAAAAGCGAGTCAAATTTACAAACAACTTGGCAACATCTGCCCATTTATCTGTATGGCGTTGCGCCTCCTCTGATCTGGATGCATGCACTAATCCGGTTGTGAGGGGCAAAATAGCTCACAGCTGTTTTAACTGATCCTTCGTATCCTGGATTCTATCGCAGGGACGGAGTTGACGTCCGAATTGGTGGCACACACACTCTATCAGGGAGAGATCTGTGGGTATCTCAACATCATGCCAACAGTTCATAAGACTCGTGCCATGTGTGGTCGAGCATGCGCTGTTGAACAATGGCACCCTGATATTGTCGCTTGAGAGGTGACAGGCGAGGACACAAGATGTCCGGGACGTACCGTTGTGCTGACACAGTTCCCTTAATGACTACCAGCAAAATTCACACGCGATTACTTCCTACAACATAACGCCAAGAGTAATACCGCTGTGGCTCTCCAAGACACTATAAGAATGGGACCTCTCCCCAGGTCGCCGTCGTACTCACAGACAGTCGCCATCCGCACCAGATCAGAGCCGCGATTCATCGCTGGACAAGTGCGACTCCATTCATCAGCAGTGCACGTTTCCCGGTCGTCGGGTCAACAGCAACCTAGCACAGGACGAAAATTCCGTAATCCCACTGCTGCTAGTCTCCAACCAATGTTGCGGGACAACACAGAACGTTGCAGGGAGTCCAGTACTTATTCTCCCCTAGCAGCGCAGATATGAAGGGGTCACTGTTGCACAATACGGCGCTCCTCGTTTGTGGTGGTCAGATGTGATGGACTGGAGCCTTGGCGATGCATATGCCCCATCTCACGTTTCCATGCCATCCAACATTGGGTCACTGTCACGTCCGAATGCTCCATAAACCTGGAGATTCGGCCAAATGGGAACCCATAAGGAGGCCCTTTTCAAACCGTGCCAGGTGCTGATAAAGCTGCCTCACACGAGTGCGAGGAATCTCTGTGTTCTTTACAGTGATCACCCACCATCTGACGCTGTTCGCGCACCTTATATACCCTGCCAGGGCTGGTAAAAACTCTAAACACGAACAACACTACAGCGGTCTGACAGCCATTCTACCTGCCACAAAAGAGCTGCAACTCTAATCATTTACGTACCTGCCAATGGTGTTAACGTGCAAGAAGATACTTGACATCCGATCATATCTTCTGGGTGCTTCCACTTTATTTGCCAGCCACCGTAGACACGTAACGGGACTCACTCTGATAGAAAATACGGCTGTGATGTTAGTACATCTTGCCTGCTCTAATACTATGCGATTGAATGTCCTAGCTTGACACAAAAGAAACGAGACGATTGGCTTTAGTAAGAGATTGTTAGCCGTGATGCATTGGTTGTCTTTACACTGTTTCTGTGTTATTCCTGTCTGATATGGATCCCAGACTGAGGAACAATATTAAAGTATTTATCGAACGAGAATTTTCGGCCACAAACTTTATAGTTATACTACGGAAAGTTACATTTCAGTGACACTAGGCGAAAATTTACTGCACATATCTGCATTACACCCTTTCACTGTTCAAAGCCTTTCTACATGGATTTTTAATAACACTGAGTTTGAACTCCACTAGTTTATCTTTCTGGAGGAATACAATAACATACGTTTATCGATGTTGGCGAAACTTGGCTTAGCGTAAGGACACAGATCATTCTAGTGTGTAGAGTGTCTTGACTGAAGGCAGAGCGTCCAAGTGGTGCCTTAGAGACATTTTGTGAAATAGTGACGTTCTGTTCGATTACTGGTGCAAAACCAGTTCGATCATCTAAATTTAGGTTTTCCGTGATTTCTGTAAACCAGTTAGGTGGGGATGGTTCGTCTGAAAAGGACGCGGCCGATCTGCTTCCGTATCTTTCTCCAATCGAGTTTGCGCCCCGTCTCTAATGACATCGACGTAGGCAGGTCGTTAAATCCTCATCTTCCTCCTTCCTGTCCCATTGCTGCCAACTAATTGAGGATTATCGTTACCACGAAAAACCTGCACCTACGTCACGATGTATTCACTACTTACAGAAAGGAACCACCTGAGTTAAATCCCCATCATCGAATAAATTGCAGAAGGTGCTTTGTGGAATGAACTGTCTGCTTTCTTCGTTCTTGGCAAATGGTGGTCGGAGAGATTGTAAAAAAATAGAGAGGGAGCTGGAGAAAGAAGCTTCCACGCTGACGTTTTATGCGTCGGGAATTCTCTTATCTTGTTTTATGACCCTTATGCGGAAGATAATACTGTACGTAGCAGAGCAGTTCCAGCAGCCTTTAGTGAAATAAACGCATGGTCTGGTAATCTAATGCAGTGAACACTTCTTCCGAGATGTGGCAGTGAAACAGATTCTCTGACAAGCATTCACTAGGGTTCGATTACTATTTCGTATTCAAGCTTTCCGTTGAATGCCAGGTGTTACGACTTTTAGTATCGCCTATTAACATTTAATTTTTTCAGAAAGTTGTGGAGTATTTTTTAATTTTATTTAATGTTTAATGTTTGTCAACAGACATTTTATGTTTAATATGCGCTATGCTTTGGCTGCTGTAGCTCGCTTTATAGATGATTGAAGTACTGGATCCATTTCACAACACATTTCTTGTGACACTAGGATAGTTAGATAGGGTCTGTACTAGACAAATGAGCACATTAGACTGGAGTTGTGCGTACAAGTGAGTTCTTGCTTTCTGTGACTAAACTTTCACAATTGTATTTTACAGTCAAACAAAAACACAGAAAGTGAGCTACATTGTTGTTCGGTAGAAACCACACTTCGTTGTTTTTTCTCATCAAGATTGTACGTCCCAATCTGTTTCATTCGCGCAAATTCCGCGAGGACGATTAGCGAGTACCTATCCATACACCCCAGAAGTTCCACAATTGAAGCCTCGTGGTTATTACCCGATATATAAGATCAGGGAAGTAATGATACACAACCCATATTGGCACATGGACCCTGGAAACTCTATGGTAAGTTTCTCTGCGGTCGACAGCTGTTAACCATTCCCGTGACTAAACAAACCTCTGACGAAACGCACATCTCTCCTTTTAATCTGCTTTGTCTCTTCCGTTAAACCATCTCCGTTAGCGTAGCAAATCCACGAAAGGTACTCAAGTAGTACTGACACCATAAAGAATGTAGGGTACAGCGGGGCTAATACGTCTGAAGTAAGAAACGTTGCGACACTGCACTAGTTCCTCACAGAGTGAAGCTCGTTTCGCCTTCAGTGTGTGCCAGAATCTCTGTGTCGCCGCACGTGGTTGTGGTAATTGTGTTTTCTGTTACATTATTGACAGGACAGGAGAACAACCTATAGAGGTAAGCGAATTGTGACAGATTATTGCCATAGTTAAAGAATACAACCTAACGAATTAACGTCTATCATGCACAAAAGCGTGAAATTTTAAACTCTTATTGTTACTTGTATAAGAACACAGATTATCGCAGCGTGTGTGTCAACAAATATTGCTGGCTTCTTCCACAAAGGCCTGATCTACCTCGTCGTTCGAACTGTCTGCATATGGGGTTATTTCGCCCCGAACACCTGCGACTATTTCCGCTCAGTGAAACTATATGTTTTAATTGACGTTTTACTGCGAGATTCGAGAAACACGTTCTCTTGGTTTCTTTTCAGCTGGCCCTTACACACAAAAGGAAAAAGCCAAGTGCTTCATGGTCCGAGGAAGATATAAAACAACCAGTAACAAGTGTCAAAGGCATCGCCTAAGCGATAAGTGCCAGTGTTTGTGTGTGGGTGCAAAAGAACGAAAAGGGTTTGCTTTCCGCGAATGCTTGTGATTTTTCACATTGAAATACACTGGGCGGGATAGCCTCTTGACTAGAGGCTAGTCCCACCATTTCTATATATTGCGATTTCTGTCTTCTTCAGATGTTTGTTTAATACTTCGTTCGTTCAAAGGAATTTCGATCTTTTGTATACTGGAATGTATTCACGATTAATATATCATTGTATCACACTGACAGATTTTTTTTATGGTTTCATGTCATTTATATAGGAATTACAGCTGAAATGATAGGAATATGCTATTTTGTCAAAAACTGACATTTGGAGCCCGTGGCTGTGTACAAAATATAGGTTGACTCTTACATAGAAGATTACAGCAACCAGACACTTTTTACAATGCTGTTTTTTTATTTAAACAGCGCCGTTAGCGGTTTCGAATCGACAGGTTCATCTTCAGACGGCTAGTTCATGTTTTACATTAGATTTCGCCTTTTGTTTCTCCAATTGAAGAAACTTCCTTAGGGTGTTGGTGCCGATGAAAAATCACATGTAATGAAACTTCTTAGTGTGTGTGAGTGGTGCTTTACATTAAGTGCATATTTAGACACAAAAAAGTGCACTGTACAGTTTTCGCTGGGGCAAGATGATAAGCAGCCTGCACTGGAACATAATGGTGCGGATTCTTCATCGGCACCACCACACCAAGGAAATTTCGTCAGTTGGGGAAACAAAAGGCGAAAGCTAATGTAAAACTTGAACTAGCCATATGAAGATGAACCTGTCGGTTTGAAACCGCTAAAGGCGCTGTTTAAATAAATAGCATTGTAAAAGCCGGCCGGGGTGGCCGAGCGGTTCTAGGCGCTATAGTCTGGAACCGCGCGACCTTTACGGTCGCAGGTTCGAATCCTGCCTCGGGCATTGATGTGTGTGATGTCCTTAGGTTGGTTGGGTTTAAGTAGTTCTAAGTTCTAGGGGACTGATGACCTTAGAAGTTAAGTCCCATAGTGCTCAGAGCCATTTGAACCAAGCATTGTTAAAAGCGTCTGGTTGCTGTAATCTCCTAAGTAAGAGTCAACCTATATGAGTGGAAAAGCCCCGTTGTACCCCGTCTGTTGTTATTTTTCGGGCCTGGCTTTAACCCCGACAAAAGTTCCATTTGTATTTAATATATCAGCCAACCCACTTAGTCACACTAAAGATCTGACCCAAGGTGGCACATAAGATTAAGGCGATATTCAAAATGCTGGGGAAAGCAGTACTTGAGATGTTGGTACAGAAAAATCGTCCGCAAGAAAGCATAACTAAAACTGAGGTGAAAGCGTTTATAGCATACGGGGAATAACATAGCGTTGAAGCATCTACCAGTTTCATTGTAGAATATTTATTTTGTGCCGGTGGTGCATCAAAATATACGTACCTGAAAAACAAATTGTAAACAAGCAGTAACTGTGCTTATAACGTTTAATGCTTCTCTATATGTTATAAAAATGGCCCTCCCTAACAGTCCAGCATGACTGCTTACATTCACCAGATGACGATAAAGGTATAGGGACTATCCGCTGAATAAATAAAGTTATACGAGAAGCTGCTCGATGGACAAGTTTTCCTTTTTAAGACCGTCAAGATTGATTGCCAAAAAGGCGATGAGGGTATACCACAAACATGCGTAAAGAGAAATGAGAAATAAAAAAAAGAAATACAAAAGAAATGAGACACTTACAGAAGATGCAACTGAGTAGAAGGTCGAAACTGCACTTCGCCAGAAAAAGTGAACTTCCTGGTAAAAGACAAGGAGAGGTGGCAGAACCATTAGAGTCACTACTCGCGCACAGGGAGAGAAAGAAAGCGACAGAGAGAAGTAGGAGCTACAACAATGATAATTCGTTTGAGGCAACGGAAGCGATAGTGTCGGGTTTGTGGTAGCCACAATATCTGTGATGAAATATCTGCTACTTAGGGAATAAATATGCGTAAAATTTTTGAAAGAGATGGGCGAAAAATTAACAAGGGCAAGGAAACCTTACCGACGTTAATGATCTAATGTCAAACACCAGTTTCAGGAGGAAAGATATCTGTAAAGTAAGACAGTGTTTACCTCACTATAACACGAGATATTTCCCCAGGTTTGTCATGCCTCTCATACTAGGTGATGAAACTGGTAGTTTTTTCGTTATTTTTATCCCAACTGGAAATTGCTGGTCAATGTTTTTATTTTAAACTGAGTTGCAGTTTCCGTCGCTGTTTCATCAGCATTTGAATTTTGTGGTGATAACATTCCTGAAAGCATTCAGCTTTCTTTGAGTGTCAAATGGCCACGTAAGACAGATGCCAGATTGAGATTCTTTTGAAGAATAAAGAAGTTTAGCCCACCCACAGAGGAGGAGGTACCTTATAAAATTCTCGTTCGACAAACACTTGTGAGCCGTGGCTGGCTCATGCTGTGCGTTGGATTAAACCTTGGTTGCTATTCTGTGTTTAGTCTCCCGCGGTTATCGCGATTAGGTTGTTACCTTCTCTCTCCGCGAGTGGCAGCAGCGTTGTGTATCGATATTCGCACCTTGTACCTTCTTTGTCCTGGCGCTTACAGTTTCCAGTTGTGCTGTGTGGGACCAGTCGGTCGGTTGGCGTGGAGCAGCGAAGAAATCTCCGCGGCGCGAAGTTTGGCTGGGGCCGTTGGCGGCGTCCACGCGCGGTAGGAGTGTGCGGTGCTGTTCCCATTGCTACGAGGTCCGTGGCTCACCGATCCTGGACACGAAAGTTGAGTTTTGACTTAAACTACCAGCAAGTCATGACTGTCCACATTGTGTCGTTTGGATTTCATTGTCGGCTGTTGGGACATTTCCGCGAGCAACAACGTGTGTTTTCAAGTTGGCACATTTTAGCCACCCTCCGGTGGAGTTTAACTGTATTTGGTTATTTTCAACTGAAGATCACCAGCAGAATCTTCTACATTGTGGCCGTTAACGTTCCGGTTACCTGCCATGGCCATTGACGTAAATTCAGGCAGTGTATTTTCCTCTTTGTGTTGTCGCTGTCCAGCATGGTGTGTAGTTTGACAGCTCAATATCTAATTGATTGTGGGCGCCAATACTTTCTACGTCATTCCATTGAACTCCCTGTTGTGTGTTGGTCGGCTGGAGCGGAAGTTGTCTTGTTTGTGGGTCCGGTGACTGTGTGTCGGTTGGGTTGTCGTCGGATCGAGAATGGTTGGTCCGACTGTCTGTCTCACCTAAGCAAGCATCGGTGTTTGAATTCCAGGCCGGCCTCGCATACTTCTGAGCGTCGTTGGATGTACTGCCTTTTCTTATTTGTTCTTGTTGTTTGTATTTGTATGACTTCTAGCTGATTTTTAAATTAAGGTTGTTATGCCCTTAACGCGTAAGATTGTTTGGGCCTTCAACCTAATTTAAAGAACTTTTATTGATTTTGTTGAGTCTTAAGTGATGCGCCTTCAGCTGATTTTGAATTACAGTTGTTTTGCTCTTGAGGTGTCAGATTGTTTGGGCCTTCAGCCTTATGGAAAGAACTGATTTAAGATAAGGCCTTCTGCCTTTTAAATTTCTGATTTTGGTTTGAGTTTTAAGTTATTGACTTTCAGCCGATTTTAAATTAAAGTGATCTTGCCCTTAAGGCATGAGATTGTATGGTGTATTCAGGCGGTTATTTCCAAAAATTTTCTTGGCTCTTGTAATGTTTGGTCAAATAAATAAAGTTGTATGTTCGAGTGTAACAGACAGCCACTTATTTTGGCCCCTTTCCTCAATTTTGACTACCTGTCTTGTCCTGCAGGTTTAGCAGGGCGCTTCAAATTGAATATTGTTCCTCAGTCTGGGATCCATATCAGACAGGAATAACACAGAAACGGAGTAAAGACGCGCAGCGTGTTTCGTTACAGGTTTATTCAGCAAGGGCGAGATGTTCAGCCAGACCCTTACCAGCAATTGTTCTTCCCACTAACGTTTGGTGGATGGAACGGGAAAAGGGGAAAGTGACACTTACAAAGAACCCCGTGAGTGCGAAGTCGCAAGTTCAATTTTTAGTAAGGCTCATTTGAAGGTAGTGTGTTAGCAATTATGACAGGAGAAATATGAGCTGCTAATTACTCACCAAATGCATAAGGAGAGCGACAAAAAATGAGTGTCCAGGATGTGCAGAGATGAACCCTCTATGGGATGTTCCCTATGTGTATTACAGTTCACAAAATGGACGTCGTTGACATTCAAGAAATGTTCAAAACCAACAATTAGCTGACAACATGAACATCGAATGAAAAATGGCGCTCCACAGTGATCACAAAGGTTCGCACCATCGAGATCCTTGGGTGTTACAAAACACACAGGGCGTTCAGCTAGGTACCCACTCTTAAAGAATGCATGTAGCATCATATTGGTGTAACTGGGTGAGAGCTGACGGAATGTGATGGCATGCAACCGAATGCGGAACTATGTCGTGGAGCTTATCGTGAAACTGGCTATCCCCTAAGGCGTAGCGATCATGTCTTACAGGTAGGGAAAAAACATCCAGAGGCTGAATTTGTACAGTGGTCCCAGTGAGATGGGATGGTTTACCTAAAGGAGTATGATTTTATATATAGACCAGAAATCAAGCGGAACCAAATTATTTCGACCAGCTATTGACCAAAAGCAGTGCTCATAACATACATAGTTCTCTCACGTCCGTTCTCCCACCCTTGCTTGCTGTGACGTAAGTATTGAGAGGGAACAGCTTGTTACATCTCATTATAATTAGCTTGTTCCGTCGCATTGTATTGAATACTATAGATGTTTCAGATACTTTCATCATTTTTTCCAGATTTAAGAAATGTTATAACTCGAGTGAAGAAATGGACAACCTGTTTATTTAATCCTTAATTACATGAATGAACTTCCTTTCCTTGATCCCTCTACGTTGCCTTGGGTTAATTAACTTTGGTTTGTATTGAGAGTTTGCCAGTAGTGGCAATGCCGAGATGTGGTCACTGTAGGTTGGTTAGTGCCAACATAAATTTGGGGTAAAGGCAGCGGTGGTGCACCTGTTTGCCAGGGGTAGTTCGGGGTTGGTAACAGGTTCCCCTCCCCTCCTGGGCGGAGGAGAACGGCAGCAAGGGCCGCCATGACAGGGTCACTCCGGGGGAAGCTGTCGAACTGAGCGGACGGAATCGAGGACAATCTCCATCTTTGCCGCCAAATTCTTTCTGGGATGAGGTATAATTTATTATATTGTTATTAATCATCTCTTTTTCAGGATGGAAGGTACGACCATTCACTTTTTTTTTGAGAAATTTTGCCTGTAAAAATTAGAATTTTCAGTTATGATTTTTTTTTTCCTGTGGGTGAGCATGGGGGGCTCACATTACCCATATGTAGTAATGCAATCAGTCAGTGCCTTCAGCACACGAGAGCAGCAATAGTAACAAAAATCATATAGTTCCACTTGTAGCAGTAGCGTTTTGTGCTTTTAAAATTTCTAACTGGTCTTGCTAACGTAACATGGGACCTCACCCCGCCAAGTTAGCTTAACCCGTGGTCGTAACTCCTGATGAGAAATTTAGACGATGATTCCGTGTGAAACCTGCTAGAACATGCGTGTGTTTCGTGTGAGTTACTTAAGGCTCTAAGTGTGTGACGTAATTTTTTTTAGCAAATTCATAAATTTTGTGCACGGATCTCTTGATTCATGACTAAAGCCCATTCGCAAGCAGCAACCTAGACGATGCTCCACGTCCTAAGTAATTGGTAAATAATAGGTTGTGGGTGTTGTAAGTAGGCTGTTTAGGTTTTTATGCTGGTGACGCCACGTAGCGCTCTTATGAAAATCGCTGACTGCGCTGTGTGCAGTCTGTGGCTGGTTGGACTCATTGTCGGAATGAATATTCAACAGTTGGATGTGAACAGCGCATAGCATCGTGTAGTTGGAGGTGAGCCGCCAGCAGTGGTAGATGTGGGGAGAGAGATGCCAAAGTTTTGACATGTTAATATGAGAGGACGATATGGACGTGTGTCTATTATAAAAGGGAAATTTGTCTGATGGATATATATATATATATATATATATATATATATATATATATATATATATATATATATATATATATAGTGTTGTTGTTGTCTCCAGTCCTGAAACTGGTTTGCTGCAGCTCTCCATGCTACCCTATTCTGTGCAAGCTGCTTCATCTCCCAGTACGTACTGCAGCCTACATCTTTCTGAATCTGCTTGGTGTATTCATCCCTTGGTCTCCCTCTACGATTTTTACCCTCCACGCTGCCCTCCAATACTAAATTGGTGATCCCTTGATGCCTCTTCTAGTCAAGTTGTGCCACAAACTCCTCCCCAATTCTATTCAATACCTCCTCATTAGTTATGTGATCTACTCATCTAATCTTCAGCATTCTTCTGTAGCACCACATTTCGAAAGCTTCTATTCTCTTCTTGTCCGAACTATTTATCGTCCATGTTTCACTTCCATACATGGCTACACTACATACAAATACTTTCAGAAACGACTTCCTGACACTTAAATCTATACTCGATGTCAACAAATTTCTCTTCTTCAGAAACGCTTTCCTTGCCATTGCCAGTCTACATTTTATATCCTCTCTACTTCGACCATCATCAGTTATTTTGCTCCCCAAATAGCAAAACTCCTTTACTATATTAAGTGTCTCATTCCCTAATCTAATTCCCTCAGCATCACCCGAGTTAACTCGACTACATTCCATTATCCTCGTTTTGCTTTTGTTGATGTTCATCTTATATCCTCCTTTCAAGACACTGTCCATTCCGTTCAACTGCTCTTCCAGGTCCTTTGCTGTCTCTGACAGAATTACAATGTCATCAGCGAACCTCAAAGTTTTTATTTCTTCTCCATGGATTTTAATGCCTACTCCGAATATTTCTTTTGTTTGCTTTATTGCTTACTCAATATACAGATTGAATAACATGGGGGAGAGGCTACAACCCTGTCTCACTCCTTTCCCAACCACTGCTTCCCTTTCATGCCCGTCGACTCTTATAGCTGCCATTTGGTTTCTGTACAAATTGTAAATAGCCTTTCGCTCCCTGTATTTTACCTCTCCCACCTTCAGAATTTGAAAGAGAGTATTCCAGTCAACACTGTCAAAAACTTTCTCTAAGTCTACAAATCTAAGATAAGTCGTAGGATCAGCCTCACGTGTTCCAATATTTCTACGGAATCTAAACTGATCTTTCCCGTTTTTCCATTAGTATATATATATATATATATATATATATATATATATATATATATATATATATATATATAATGACTTTTGAACACTATTAAGGTAAATACATTGTCTGCTCTCTATTAAAATTCTTCAGTAGGTAGAACCTTTTATTTGTCTGGTAGTATTGGCGCTCGCTTTATTGTAGTACTTCGAGTAACGAAGATTTTGCCGAGGTAAGTGATTCATGAAGCATAGGTTATTGTTGGTCAGGGATATTCTTTTGTAGGGATTATCAAAAGCCAGATTGCGTTGCGATAAAAATATTGTGTGTCAGTTTAGAAATGATCAGAATAAGTAAAGAGAAAACTGTCGGAGAACGTTCAGTTTTACTCAGCTATTTCAGTATCAAATAATATAGAAGTTTACCAGCACAGTCATTCTTTACATTCAAAGGGGAAGTTTCGTGTGAACAGTTGTATAGATTGAAAACAAGAACGAACAGTGGGGTGAGTACAAAAAATTAGCCGTTGGTGTCGGTCAGCCACGCGGTGTCGAATTGCACCGCCAGCGAGCTACCAGTTCGTCCACGAAAATAGTTAAGGTGAGGGTGCTTGCGTGTGCTATAAACTGTTTATTTGCGTGTACCAAATTTTATAGGATGTTTTATTTTTAAGAATTTTTTTTACGTATACGAGAGATGTTTTGTGTCTGCTTTGTTCCCCCGTTTTCCCTCCAAGAGTCTTCGCTGTAATTTTGACTAAGGGAACGGTGCTGAGAAGCAATGGAGAGAGTTACCATTGAGGAGCCGAACCGTGGTTCATCCGTTAATAACTATTCGGTCCAAGTAACAACATGGCGTGCGAATTTCAATCGCTGTCCAAGCAGACGGACTACATACGCAGCAACGTAGATCCCTCCCATTTCCCTATGCATAATATTAAAAACGAGACCAGATTTCTGATAGCATGAGCACCTTCAGTGCGAGACAGTGTTGAATAGATTTTTGATAACATGGGCACTTTCAGTGCTAAATAATATAGAATTTATTCGTCTTTGCTTTGTTAATCGCAATTGCGAGATGGCTTTAGCAGCGAGTAAAAAAGGATGGTTATAACATTTGTAAAGTTTCTGCGTAAATTATAACAAAACGTCATGTATATTTAATTTCATGGATTCAGTTACTGATTATAACGCCGCCATCCTGTGTAGAGAACAATGTTAGTACTAAATTGAAGTCATGATAATCTGGCGGGAATAAAAATTAAGGACAGAGAATATAGATCATGTTAGAGCGTGGTAATTAGCTACTTGCCCACTTGGTTGCTGAGCACTCCCCGCGTTATCCGTAGCGAAATCTTGATATGATAATCACCTAATCAATCAGACACTAGCTTCGGGCCGGTCCCCTTTCAGTGAATCCCTCCGAGCATTGGACCAAGCGGGTAAGCAGCGTGTATATGAGAAGCTTTGGCACACACGCAATTGGCACGCTTTTACAGATACTGAGTGAGAAAAAAGATAACAACGGAGAAGGTAACCGTTTAATATTAGCTACTGTCCTTGCAATACCACGCACACGAAAAAGAATCGCACGAGGCAGAGCACCTCCAACTTCTCGCAGCACAAGAAATAACTTTCCGGAATATTTACCATCCAGATTAACTGTCAGCATAATTGTATACGAATACGTGAAGGCATAAATGTTAGTTCACCTTGATACGACTCGCTTGGTACCTCTAATTTCTACGGTTCCTTTCATATGCTTTCCCTCTTCAAATTCCGATTAATCGGAGTTGAAAACAAATCCTTTACTGAACGATGGGGTAGACAGACAAGGATGATGAGCTACATGGCTAGACACCTGGTTTAATATCATTTTCACTTGTTAGACACGTATCGTCATCACTGTACTCCTCATGTACATTTTCCGCACAGTCGAGCGTATACGACACCACACATTCCACTGACTCATCTTGCAGAAACGCTAGTATTTCTTCTGCCACTTCTTTCTCACTCTGCGAATTTCCTTGGGTTCCTTTCTGACGAAATGTGAAATTTGGCAACTGTTGTTGTAAATACAATGCAATGATGCTTAGTTTATTGTTGCCGTTGCTCTGCTTTGTATCAGCAGCCCTTCCACTGTAGCATTGTTGTCAGTTACTCGTCGAGCCGTGCGAGGTAGCCGCGCGGTCTCAAGCGCCTTGCCACGTTGCGCGCGGCTGCCCCCGTCGGAGGTTCGAGTCCTCCCTCGTGCATGGGTGTGTGTGGTCCTTAGCGTAAGTTAGTCCAAGTTAGATTAAGGAATGCGTAAGCCTAGGGACCGATGACCTCAGCAATTTGGTCCCATAGGAACTTATCACATATCTACAGATTTTACTCGTCGATTAAGCGGACCAACTACGCTCGTTCATCTCATGGTGCAATCGCCATTGGATACCTCCAGTCCTATCCCCTGTTGCCACTCACAGCCAATATTGTGGTGGAATGGTAGACGATACGTGAGGTGTGAAATGCCGTAAGGATCATTGGCCTTTTGCGACTTCGCATTCAAGGAGTTCCTTGTTAGTATTGCAGTTCAGTTTGGCTGTTTCCTTCCTAGTTTCAAGAAGAAATCTTATCCCATTTTCCCTGTTCTTGTCTTCACTCCACTTTTGTCACACATTATATCTTCTTGTGACTGCGACATTATATTTCAAATTCTACCACTCTTGTTTTCATTACCATGTTTTGGGCAACCAATTATTGCAATGCGTTTTCAGTAGACAGTGTTATCTGTTTCGGTGAAACTTATTGTATTTTGTATCAGCGAACGATTTATAACTTTGGTTAATCAGAATCTACACTACTGGCCACTAAAATTGCTACACCACGAAGATGACGTGCTACAGACGCGAAATTTAACCGACAGGAAGAAGATGCTGTGATATGCAAATGATTAGCCTTTCAGAGCATTCACACAAGGTTGGCGCCGGTGGCGACACCTACAACGTGCTGACATGAGGAAAGTTTCCAACCGATTTCTCATACACAAACAGCAGTTGACCGGCGTTGCCTGGTGAAACGTTGTTGTGATGCCTCGTGTAAGTAGGAGAAATGCGTACCATCACGTTTCCGACTTTGATAAAGGTCGGATTGTAGCCTATCGGGATTGCGGTTTATCGTATCGCGACATTGCTGCTCGCGTTGGTCGAGATCCAATGACTGTCGGCAGGATATGGAATCGGTGGGTTCAGGAGGGTAATACGGAAAGCCGTGCTGGATCCCAACGGCCTCGTATCACTAGCAGTTGAGATGACAGGCATCTTATCCGCATGGCTGTAACAGATCGTGCAGCGATGTCTCGATCCCTGGGTCAACAGATGGGGACGTTTGCGAGACAACAACCATCTGCACGACCAGTTCGACGACGTTTGCAGCAGCTCGGAGACCGTGGCTGCGGTTACCCTTGACGCTGCATCACAGACAGGAGCGACTGCGATGGTGTACTCAACGACGAACCTGGGTGCACGAATGGTAAAACGTCATTTTTTCGGATGAATCCACGTCGTGTTTACAGCATCGCTATTTGGCGACATCGCGGTGAACGCACATTGGAAGCGTGTATTGGTCAACGCCATACTGGCGTATCACCCGGCGTGATGGTATGGGGTGCCACTGGTTACACGTCTCGGTCACCTCTTGTTCGCAGTCACGGGACTTTGAACAGTGGACGTTACATTTGAGATCTGTTACGACCCGTGGCTCTACCCTTCATTCGATCCCTGTGAAACCCTACATTTCAGCAGGATAATGCACGACCGCATGTTGCAGGTCCTGTACGGGCCTTTCGGATACAGAAAATGTTCAACTGCTGCCCTGGCCAGCACATTCTCCAGATGTCTCACCAATTGAAAACGTCTAGTCAATGGTGGCCGAGCAACTGGCTCGTCACAATACGCCAGTCACTACTCTTGATGAACTGTGGTATCGTGTTGAAGCTGTACACAGCGTCCAAGCTCTGTTTGACTCAATGCCCGGGCCGTTATTACGGCCAGAGGTGGTTGTTCTGGGTACTGATTTCTCAGGATCTATGCACCGAAATTACATGAAAATGTAATCACATGTCAGTTCTAGTATAATATATTTGTCTAGTGAATACCCGTTTATCATCTGCATTTCTTCTTGGTGTAGCAATTTTAATGGCCAGTAGTGTATTACAAACAAGAGAGTCCTAAAAGAAACTTTTGTTTTGAAGCCTGACACAAACTTTGCATGTAGGGCGTGGAAACCAGAATCGACGCTAAGTCAACGGCCGAAAAGACAGTTAAGAGCGAATGTTGTGATTGCAAGCACTATCAGGTCAAATCAATATCGTCGAACAAAGCCGGAATCGTCATCCATAACAACTCACAGCGAATTAGACACTAAATCCAAGGCCAAGGCTAGATAATCGAGGTAACCGTTGTATTCTCATGTCGGTGTAACGAAGGTTTCAGCCGGGGCGGGTACCTGTTTCCCGTGGTGGACCAGCGGCCATCTGCACAGCGAAGCGTTTGCCTCCACCCCTGGTGCCGGTGTTACAGCAGCGCCGAAAGCGGAACTCTCTGCCACGCAGATAATACAGGCGACACTCTTTGGAACTTTCTGCCACACACATAATACAGGCGCCACTCTTTTGGTCTGCTTCCTTAGCGGTGGAGAGGCAGGACATTAGAGAAACTCTTTCAAATAAGAAGAAACGTGACACATACCTGAATATTCTCAGGATTGGCTAATTTTTTGATAGAGCGCACAGCACAGTCAAAAATACAGGGTGTACATGAAGTCCGGAAACACTTTCAGTTATTTATTGCACAGGAACTAACCATTGAACAGATGTCATACATATTGCATTTGGAAGAGAAACTCTGAAAGTTTTTTTTACAGACATTCGATATCCGAACCATGAGTGACCCGGCAGACGTGAATACCGTAATCGAATTCTTTCCTTACCCGTCCTAGCATGGCATCGTCGACTGTGGCAGTCGCTTCCCATATTCTCTCCCGGAGCTCTGCTACATCACGTGGTAGAGCCGGTACATACACCAGATCTTTAATGTGTCTTCGTTGGTGGCTACTTGCCGTACT
Organism: Schistocerca serialis cubense; assembly: GCF_023864345.2. Taxonomy (NCBI): domain Eukaryota; kingdom Metazoa; phylum Arthropoda; class Insecta; order Orthoptera; family Acrididae; genus Schistocerca; species Schistocerca serialis. Next base: position 5,018,919 of record NC_064641.1, on the reverse strand, counting down.
TGGTTCTAAACATTCGTTGAACAGCTGTAGCACACTTGTTTTTGTCGAACTATAACACACAGAAAGCTCGTTCCCCACTTGAAATCGCCATTTTTGCGACTAGCGCTGACTGTCGGTAAATTACCAGATTATGCTATGGCGGCATACATGAGAAAAAAAAACTTTGATTTTTCTTCGAAATGACGTATGTATGATATCTGTACAATGTTCGGTTCTTGTGCAATAACTAATTGAAAGTGTTCCCAGACTTTATGTACACTCTGTATTGTAGCGACTAATGTTAGTATTAATATTTAGCTTGTAGTAATCGAAGTTCTGAACTGATCTGAGAGTACCCTGCGTTGCACAGGTGTGTACTTAATCCAATCTTTCATTACTCCATATCTTTCTTTCCTATCTCCTCCTTCACCCCCTCTCTTTCCATCTACTCCACTCACCCTCTCTGTCCACCCTCTCCAACCCCACTCTCTCTCTCCTCCTGCTCGTCTCTGGGTCCATCTCCTCCTCCAGTTTCTGTTCCATGTCCTCCTTCCACCCCTCTCTTTTGATTCCACATACTCTATGTGGACACCCCCTCCAACATACGTTTTTCACATTAGGTGCATTCTGCTGCAACCTACTGCCGGGTACTCCATATCAGTGACCTCAGTAGTCATTAGACGTCGTGAGAGAGCCGAACGCGGCGCTCCGCGGAACTCACGGACTTCTAATGTGGTCAGGTGATCGGGTGTCACTTGTGTCATACGCTTGTACGCGAGATTTCCACACTCCTAAACATCCCTAGGTCCACTGTTTCCGATGTGATAGTGAAGTGGAAACTTGAAGGGACACGCACAACACAAAAGCGTACAGGCCGACCTCGTCTGTTGACTGACAGAGACCGCAGATATTTGAAGACGGACGTAACGTGTAATAGGCAGACATCTATCCCGACCATCACACAGGAATTCCAAAATGCATCAGGATCCACTGCAAGTACTATGACAGTTAGGCGGGAGGTGAGAAAACTTGGATTTCATGGTCGAGCGGCTGCTTATAAGCCACACATCACGCCGGTAAATGCGAAACGACGCCTCATTTGGTGTAAGGAGCGTAAACATTGGACGAATGAACAGTGAAAAACGTTGTGTGGAGTGACGAATCACGGTACACAATGTGTCGATCCGATGGCAGGATGTGGGTATGGCGAATGCCCAGTGAACATCATCTGTAGCGTGTGTAGTGCCAACAGTAAAATTCGGAGGGGGTGGTGTTATAGTGTGATCGTGGTTTTCGTGGAGGTGGTTGCACCCCTTGTTGCTTTGCGTGGCACTATAACGGCTCAGGCCTACACTGATGCTTTAAACACCTTCTTGCTTTCCAGTGTTCAAGAGTAATTCGGGGATGGCGACTGCATCTTTCAACACGATCCAGCACCTGTCCATAATGCACGGCCTGTGGCGGAGTGGATACACGACAATAACATCCCGCCGCGCGGGCTAGCCCTCCTGAAAGGGGGCAGCAGTCTTTTCAGTAGTTGCTGGGGTAGTAACAGTCTGGATTATTGATTGATCTGACCTTGTAAGATTAACCAAAACGCCCTTGCTGTGCTGGTACTGCGGACGGCTGAAAGCAAGGAGAAACTACAGCCGTAAATTTTCCCGAGGACATGCAGCTTTACAGTATGGTTAAATGATGATGGCGTCCTCTTGGGCAAAATACTCCGGAGGTAAAACAGTTCAAATGGTTCAAATGGCTCTGAGCACTACGGGACTTAACATTTGAGGTCATCAGTCCCCTAGAACTCAGAACTACTTAATCCTAACTAACCTAAGAACACCACACACATCCATGCCCGAGGCAGGATTCCAACCTGCGACCGTGGCGGTCGCGCGGTTCCAGACTGACGCGCCTAGAACCGCTCGGCCACTCTGGCCGGCGGTAAAATGGTCCCCCATTCGTATTCCCGGGCGGGGATTGCTCGGGAGGACGTCATTATCAGGAGAAACAAACCTGGCGTCCTAAGCATCGGAGCGTGAAATGTCAGATCCCTTAATCAGGTAGGTAGGTTAGAAAATTTAAAAAGGGGAATGGATACGTTAAAGTTGATATAGTAGGAATTAGTGAAGTTCGTTGGTAGGAGGATCAAGACTTCTGTTCAGGTGAATACAAAATCAAATAGGGGTAATGCAGGATTATGTTTAATAACGAATTTAAAAAAAATAGGAGCGCGGGTAAGCTACTACAAACAGCATTGTGAACGCATTATCGTAGCCAAGATAGACACGAAGCCCACGCGTACCACAGAAGTAAATGTTTATACGTCAAATAGCTCCGCAGATAATGAAGAGATTGACGGAATGTATGATGAGATAAAAGAAATTAAACACTTGGTTTAAGAACCATGAAAGAAGGTTGTATACGTGGAAAAGGCGTGGAGATACTGGGAGATTTCAGATAGATTATATAATGGTAAGACAGAGATTTAGGAACCAGGTTTTAAATTGTAAGACGTTTCCAGCTGCAGATATGGACTCTGACCACAATCTATTGGTTATGAACTGTAGATTAAAACTGAAGAAACTGCAAAAAGGTGAGAATTTAAGGAAATGGGATCTGCATAAACTGACTAAACCAAAGGTTGTACAGAGTTTCAGGGAGAGCATAAGGGAACAATTGACAAGAACGGGGGAAAGAAATACAGTAGAAGAAGAATGGGTAGTTTTGAGAGATGAAGTAGTGAAGGCAGCAGAGGATCAAGTAGGTAAAAAGACGAGGGCTTGTAGAAATCCTTGGGTAACAGAAGAAATATTGAATTTAATTGATGAAAGGAGAAAATATAAAAACGCAGTAAATGAAACAGCCAAAAAGGAATACAAATGTCTCAAATATGAGATAGACAGGAAGTGCAGAATGGCTAATCAGGGATGTCTAGAAGACAAATTTAAGGATGCAGAGGCATATATCACTAGGGGTTAGATAGATACTGCCTACAGGAAATTTAAAGAGACCTTTGGAGAAAAGAGAATCACTTGTATGAATATCAAGAGCTCAGATGGAAAGCCAGCCCTAAACAAAGAAGGGAATACTGAATGGTGGAAGGAGCATCAGAGGTTCTATACAAGGACGATGTACTTGTAAGCAATATTATGGAAATGGAAGAGGACGAAGATGATGATGAAATGGGAGATATGATACTGCTTGAAGAATTTGACAGAGCACTGAAAGACCTAAGTCAAAACAAGGCCCCGGGGGTAGACAATATTCAATTAGAACTACTGATAGCCTTGGGTGAGCCAGCCCTGACAAAATTCTACCATCTGGTGAGCAAGATGTATGAGACAGGCGAAATACCCTCAGACTTCAAGGAGAATATAATAATTCCAATCCCAAAGAAAGCAGGTGTTAACAGGTGTGAAAATTATCGAACTATCAGTTTAATAAGTCACGACTGCAAAATATTAACACGAATTCTTTACAGACAAATGGAATAACTGGTTGAATCTGACATCAGGGAAGATCAGTTTGTATTCCGGAACACGTGAAGCAATACTGCCCTACGAATTATTTTAGAAGGTAGGAAAGGCAAACGTACTGTACAGGATGGGGGTATGGGCAGGCGGTGGGCGTTGTGGAATAATAGGGTAATTTGTAGAGAAAGGCCATTTATTGGCTAAAGCATGTTGAAAGGGGATACATAGGCCTAGGGAAGTTAGGGTGAGCCAGAGCTTATCATTTGGCGAACATTGTTCGCGAAGCTACCGAAAATTGTATCTGCCAAAACTAAGTCCACAGTGCCGCAGCACCGGGAGAAGCGGGAGATGTTCGATGCTACAGGGCGTGCATCCGACTCGCTGGTGAGCAAGAATACAAGAGAGCGGGCTCGGTGACGGGCGGCCGGGTATGTTCGACGCACCACGCGGCTTCCTCCGCCCTGATTGGTCAGGACCGAGCAAACCGTGCGGGCGGCATGGAACTTTCCAGAGCGTTGCCTGCTAAGCGACGCCTGGGGCGGCGTTACCTCGTAAGCACATGAGGGAGGCACGTGATCAAGGTGCTCTTCCTCGGTGCTGACTTACTGTTAGTAGACCGTGGGACGAAAGAATTTACAGGCAGCTAACACCGCCGGCCGTGGCTTGGCCGCAATGGAAAAATGAAGTTACCGGTTGGAGGCTCATATAATAAAGTAAAATCACCTAATGTCTGGCTCATCCTTTACACTACGTTTCTAGCATTTGTAGACTTAGAAAAGCTTTTGACGATGCTTTTTACAATGTTGACTGGAATGTTCTCTTTCAAATTCTGAAGGTGGCGAGGGTTAAATACAGGGAGCGAAAGGCTATTTACAATTTGTACAGAAACCAGATGGCAGTTACAAGAGTCGAGGGGCAAGAAAGGGAAGTAGTGGTTGGGAAGGGAGTGAGACAGGTTTGTAGCCTATCCTCGATGTTATTCAATCTGTATATTGAGCAAGTAGTAACGGAAACAAAAGAAAAGTTTGGAGTAGGAATTAAAATCCATGGAGAAGAAATAGAAACTCTGAGGTTTGCTGATGACATTATAAATTCTGTCAGAGACAGTAAAATACCTAGAAGAGCAGCTGAACGGTATGGACAGTGTCTTGAAAGGAGGATATAAGATTAACATCAACAAAAGCAAAACAAGGATAATGGAATGTAATTAAATTAAATTGGGTGATGCTGAGGGAATTAGATTAGGAAATGAGGCACTTAAAGTAGTAAAGGAGTTTTGCTATTTGTGAAGCAAAATAACTGATGATGGTCGAAGCAGAGAGGATATAAAATGTAGACTGGCAATGGCAAGTAAAGCGGTCCTGAAGAAGAGAAATTTGTTAATATCGAGTCCAGATTTAAGTGTCAGCAAGTCTTTTCTGAACGTATTTGTAGGGAGTATAGCCACGTATGGAAGTGAGTCTTACTGCATGAAGAGCGAAAATGTGGTAAGTGTAAACACGTTTTTCCTTTCATCATTTTGTGGAGGACACACACACACACACACACACACACACACACACACACACACACACACACACACACACACACACAAGAACAAGTTTTGTAAAGGTTTGAAATCATGTATAAAGTTTGTTGTAAGTCACTAAACGCTACCATTCTCAAATATTGGATGTCTAAAGTATTGATATTCGCATGTAGAGGGCAACTTTTCCTTTTTACCCAAACTCCACCCTTTTGGTAAGTAAGTGGTTATTACCCCCACAGCAATTCTTTCCAGACTGTGTATCAACTTTGATTGAAATCGGTCTTGTGGTTTAGGAGGAGACGTGTAACATCGATAGTCATCAGTCTTCTGACTTGTTTGATGCGGCCCGCCACAAATTCCTGTGCTGTGCCAACCTCTTCACCTCAGAGTAGCCCTTGCAACCTACGTCCTCAATTATTTGCTGGATGAATTCCAATCTCTCTTTTCCCCTACAGTTTTTGCCCCCTACTGCTCCATCTAGTATCTTGGAAGTCTTTCCCTAATGGGGTGGTGGTAAGCTCCTATGGGACCAAACTGCTGAGGTCATCCGTTCCTAGGCTTACATACTATTTGATCTAACCTAATCTAACTTACGCTAAGGACAACACACACGTCCATGCCCCAGGGAGGACGCGAACCTCTGACGGGGGAAAGCCGCGCGAACCCTGGCAAGGCGCCGGAGACGACGCGGCATTCCCTGATGTCTTACAGATGTCCTATCATCCTGTCCCTTCTCCTTGTCCGTGTTTTCCACATATTCCGTTCCTCTCCGACTCTGCGCAGCACGTCCTCATTCTTTAACTTATCAGTCCACCAAATTTTCAACATTCGTCTGTAGCTCCACATCTCAAATGCTTCAGTTCTCTTCTGTTCCGGTTTTCCCACAGACCATGTTTCACAACCCTAAAATGCTGTGCTCCAAATGTACATTCTCAGAAATGTCTTCCTAAAATTAAGGCCAATGTTGGAAACTAGCAGACTTCTCTCGGCCGGGAACGCCCTTTTCGCCAGTGGTAGTCTGCCTTTTGATGTCTTCCTTGCTCCATCCGTCATTGGTTGTTTTGCTTACTGGGTAGCAGAGTTGCTTAACTTCATCTACTTCGTGACTATCAATCCTGATGTTAAGTTTCTCGCTGTTCTCATTTCTACTATTCCTCATTACTTTCGCCTTTCTTCGATTGACTCTCAATCCATATTTTTTATTCATTAGACTGTCCATTCCATTCAGCAAATCATGTAATTATTCTTCACTTTCTTTAGGAGTACCGATGTCATCAGCGAATCGTATCATCAATATCTTTGCACCTCGAATTTTTATTCCACTCGTGAGTCTTTCTTTTAGATCCATCATTGGTTCTTCAGAGTACATATTGAACACTAGGGGCTATAGACTCCACCCCTGTCTTACATCCTTTTTAATCGGACCACTTCGTTTTTCG